>NW_026526876.1:33499455-34699455 GCF_024362965.1 Panthera pardus | reverse complement strand
TTGTGAGTTCTTTGGTCCACTGATTATTTACAAGTGTGTTATTTAATTTCCACGTATCTGTGGATTCTGAAATTTTCCTTCTGTTATTGACTGTTTTTTTAAAAATTATTTAATGTTTATTTATTTTTGAGAGAGAGACAGAGCACGAGTGGGGGAGGGGCAGAGAGAGAGAGGGAGACACAGAATCCAAAGCAGGCCCCAGGCTCTGAGCTGTCAGCACAGAGCCCAATGTGGGGCTCGAACTCATGAACCATGATGTCATGACCTGAGCTGAAGTTGGATGCTCAACTGACTGAGCCACGCAGGTGCCCCATTCCTTCTGTTACTGATTGTGATCAGAGACTATCATTTGCGTGGTCTTAGTTCTTTTATTTTTTTTAAATATTTTTATATGTGTAGTTTTTTTTTAATGTTTATTTATTTTGAGAGAGAGCAAGAGAGCAGGGAAGAGGCAGAGAGAGAGGAAGAGAGAGAATACCAAGCAGGCTCCACACTGTCAGCACAGAGCCCAACACAGGGCTCAAACTCACAAACCATGAGATTATGACCTGAGCTGAAATCAAGAGTCAGACCTTAGCCAACTGAGCCACCCAGGCACCCTGATCTTAATTCTTTAAAATTTGTTGAGATTCATTTTATAGCCTAACATATGGTCTATTTGGAGAATGTTCCATGTGCACCCGAGAAGAATATGTACTCTGCTGTTGTTGAGTGAAGCAGTCTATGGACATCTGTTGGGTTCAGTTGATTTATAGTTGGTCAAGTTTTCTGCTTCCTTATTGATCTACTGCCTAGTTTTTTAATCCGTTATTGAAAGGAGGGTTTTGAAATCTCCGACCATGATTGTTGAATTGAGTATTTCTCCCTTTGATTCCGTCAGTGTTTGCTTTATGTGTTTTGGGGCTCTGTTTTTTAACTGAATATATGTGTATTTGTTATATCTTCTTGATGGATTGATCCCTATATCATTACAAAATGTTCTTCTTTGTCTCTATAATCATTTTTTGTCTTAAAGTCTGTTTCGTCTGATATTAGTATAGCCTTTCAAACTCATTTGTGGGTGTTGTTTGCATGGTATGGCTTTTTCCATCACTAGGGTGTTTCCTTCTCTGCTTCCAGTGGTGTCCCCAGCAGTGGCTTCATGTCTGTGATCCTAGAGTCCATCAGCCAGCCCCTGCTGCTGTGGTGCCGGCATCTGATGAGTACCCCCACCTTGGCTGCAGCTCCTGCCCTAGTTTCTGGGCTTTGGTAATACTACTTTCTTCCTGTGTCCCTCCAGCCACAGGGATGCTGGAAACTTTCTACTGTTATTAATCTCTGGGCAGCCTCACCATCCCTTGTTTGACTTCTCAGCTCTTCCATCACCTGGATAACTAGCCCCCCATATTAAATTGATTTTGTTTTAAATATCTAGAATGGGTCTTGCTTGTTTCAACCCTGACTGATACAAGGTCATTCCTGTCCCCAAAGAGTTTAAGGTACAGAAGAAGTTAAGGTTAGATTATACCCCTGTTCCCTACAGTTATAACCAAAACCAAGCATGAAATGATGCTTTACCTAAAATAAGGGGGAAAAAAATCCAAGATTTCACAGAGCAGATGGGCAAGTAGATAGAATAGGATTTCTTCTCCCCAGACATATGAACATTCTTTTGGGGTATAGTGCAGTGGGCTTAGCTCCCTGTATGATCTTGGGCAAATTGCCTCCCCTCTCTGGGCCTCAGTTTTCTCAAGTGCAAAGTGAGGAGACTGGGCTGCCTAGAAGATGCCTAAACTTTGGCATCTGAGACTCTGAAGTGCAGGACTTTTTTTTTTTATGGCATCCTGCTTATTGCTTAACCACTCCCTGTTATTCCAAATCCCTAAATGGAAGCATGAGAAGACCTCATTGAACTTTTCCTCCAACCCAAAGGTTTTGGCTACTCTCATCATTGGCATCTGGAACCCATTTGCTTTCAGGGATATGGGCAATCTCTTGAACCAGGTGGAGAGGGTCCTCAGGGGTTATATCTGGGCAGGGTGTTGGTAAGGAATGTCAGGACAACTTCAGTTTGGAATTATTCCGGAAGCTTCCTCCTGGAGCCCTTTTCCATGTGCCAGATGCTTCTAAGAAAAAATAAATTCAGAGGCAGAAGATCTGTGTTCTAGTCTTGTTTCTGCCATAACTTACTATGTGACTTTGCTCAAGTCACTTCCTCTCTCTGGTTCTTGGCTGCCCATCTAAAAAGTTACGGGATTAGACATAATCTCCAGACTCTCCATAAGCTCCAGACTCTCTTTTCAGGCTATTCCTTGTTATCCTTAGGGATTTTCTTGGTTCTCTCACTGGTATAGGCCACCATGGAAAGTCCACAAGTACACTGGGAAGGACTAGAGAATTTTGTGGCAGATACGCCACGTTTTTGGGGGTAGAGAGATAATGGGCTGCTACTGATTCTGGTCTCCTTAGTAGCTTCTGCCTGATGCTAAGTGGTGGTGCTCACTTCAAAGCCTTTTCCTCCTCTCACTGTACTGCCAAGCCCCTCCAGCTCTGGCTACGTGGATGTGGCATGTTGTGGCCTGGGAGCCTTCAGTTTCAGTTTCTTAGCTGGTCTCTGAGTGAGACGTTGGGGATTCCCTAGTATTTTCAACACTGATTATGAGCTTTCCCTCATAATCCCTCATGAGTGTTAGCATGCAGTCAGTGACTATTTACTGTGAATACACTCTTTATGGGAGGTGCAGTGTAGGAAGAACTCAGTATGACTTTCCAAGTCCCATCCCATCCTTGGAGACTCAGGATGGCCCACCTCCTCTGCCCTTTCTTCTCGGCACTTCCATAGCACTTTAGTTTGGTGACACCCAAACTGGTATATACGGCCATGGCACGCGAACTATTTTCTATTCTGGAATAGACTCTATGCTTCTTGAAAACAAAATTGTGCTGGGTACTTTTCTGGGTCGTCTTTGCATTGTCTCAAACAATGCCGTGATTTTTTTTTTTTTTAATTTTTTTTTTTTCAACATTTTTTATTTATTTTTGGGACAGAGAGAGACAGAGCATGAACAGGGGAGGGGCAGAGAGAGAGGGAGACACAGAATCGGAAACAGGCTCCAGGCTCCGAGCCATCAGCCCAGAGTCTGACGCGGGGCTCGAACTCACGGACCGCGAGATCGTGACCTGGCTGAAGTCGGACGCTTAACCGACTGCGCCACCCAGGCGCCCCAAACAATGCCGTGATTTAAACAACAACAACAACAACAACAACAACAACAGATTTTTTATGTAGTTTGGTATAATTCAATAGTAGTTCAATAATGAGTCCCACAGTGATATCCTCCATCATGGAGAGTTCTGTCTCATCGCACTTGTTATGGAGCATGTGATGCACGTTGAGCAAGAGACTTGAAGCCAGCTTCTTGAGACTGTTGCCTCTTTCCCTCTGGAGAATCTTAGAAGTCAAAGCAGAGACTCCAGAAGTAAAGCCCCTTACTGATGCTTAGGGGCTCGTGGGAGTGGCCACGATCATGTTCAAGCTGTGCCACGGATGTGCTTAGTCTTATAAACTGAAGGAGAGGTCTTTCAGCTTATGTTCTCCATTTGGAGTGCCACGAATACTCCAAAGTGTCCATACAAAGGACATGTCCATAACAGAAGCAGACACATAGTGCTTGCTTATATCCAGGGCATCTTAGGACCACTAGGTCTTTGGTCTTTTAAAGACTGATTGCCGGGGCACCTGGATGGCTCAGTCAGCTAAGCGTCTGACTTCAACTTAGATCATGATCTCACGGTCCGTGAGTTCGAGTCCCACATCAGGCTCCGTGCTGACAGCTCAGAGCCTGGAGCCTGCTTCAGATTCTGTGTCTCCCTCTCTCTCTGCCCCTCTCCCACTCGCACTCTGTCTCTCTCTCTCTCTCTCTCAAAAATAAAATAAACACATAAAAAAACTAAAAAATATAAAGACTATTGCCTTACAGAAATGGAGGCTGTTCAACACTGAATTCCTAATAAGCAGGTGCCTGATACACATTTAATTGGTCGCTAAAGCGACTTTCTTAAGATGCCAGCACTTCCTGCACTTTTTTCTTGGGAATTCCCTTTTCTCCTCTTAAATTTACTTTGTTGGGAGTTGACTATAGATAGTGGTCTCAGCAGCAGCTTGAATGGGACCTGTATTGTGGCAGAGCAGAGAACACTTTGGTCCCGGGAAATAGGCCCTAGGACATCTGTTTTGGTTCTGCAGTGACTTCCTTTTCATTCATTTTACAAATATTTGACAAGCATGTACGTGTCAGGCATGGCTGTGGAGTCTACAGAGATGAACACCCGTGGTCCCTGGCCTTTCCTAGCCCACTTGGGGCACAGTGGATGTAGCAGTCAGCTCAAGCTGACAAAATACCATACATTGGGTGGTTTAAACAACAGAAAGTTATTTCCGCTCAGTTCTGGAGCCTGGAAGTCCCAGATCAGGGTCCAGGAGAGTCAGCGTCTCTTTCTGGCTTGCAGATGGCTACCTTCTCACTATGTCCTCACATAGCCTTTTCTCAGTATGTGCAAAGGGGCGGGAAGAGAGGGAGAGGGAGAAGGAGGGAGAAAGTGAGGCCTCTGATATCTCTTATAAAGACATTAATCCTATTGGATCAGGGTCCCACTCTTACGACCTTATTTTAATTTAATTAAGGTTAAGTAATTAACCTTAATTACTGCCTTAGAGGCTCCACCTTCAAATGCAGTCACCCTTGGGGTTAGGGCTTCAACATATGGGTTTTGGAGACACACAAACATTTATTCCATAATAGTGGGGAAGATGGAAAAATAAAGAGGCAGTTAACCCATAAGCACTAAAAGTACAAAAATGTGCATGACAAGGCATACATTAAACTCAATATGGGAAAGGAAGAGGTTGCAAATGGAGAGGTGTCTAGGAATATGATTGTATTATTCGTTATACCTTTATATATTTAAATATTTCAGAATATTTTAAAAATAATGGAAGACAAAATATAGTACAATGTTGTAGGAACGAATGGAGTAGGGGTGGGGCAAGCCCAGGAAGCCACTAGAGCACACAGGAAGGGAATCAGGAAGGCCATGAAAAAAGTGCCATCAAAGAGGAGTCGGAGTGACCCAGGGGAAGGAAGGAAGGTAGTGGTGAGTGATCAGTAGCGAGTGCCAAGGCCAGAAGTGTCGCCCAGCAGACCTTGAACAGGTTGCTTACTTTCTCAGCATCTCTCAGTTTGGGAGTTCAGGACACAGGGAGAGCCACACTGTTTAACTTGGCCTTCTTGCAGGGAACACGTAGCCTGTGGATCAGGTTTCTGGCCTTCGTTACCTGAGCGATGGGTAAGTTGTATTTGGCACGTGAGACATCTTTTGCTTTCGCTGTATCTTTGGAGCGAATGAGTCTCTCTCTGCTGTTGTGATGTGTCAATAGATGGTGTGCAAAGCATTTCCTAGAGTTGACTGTTCCTCACGACTCTGCTTGTCCATTTGTTCATCCATCCATTCACCTGGCATCCATTTACTGAGCCCCTACTCAGCCAGGTGTTGAGTCAAGTGCTAGGACTTGAAGGCCCGATAAACCACAGTTAACTAATGACCAAAGAGCATGCCAACTAATGGGAAGTAATAAGTCTCTGCATATGCATGGAGCTTGCATATTTCTAAGCACATTCCTATATCTTATCCATGTAACCTCCAGGGCTACTCTGTTCGCTATGTTTCAGTTTTCTGATTAAGGAAACTGAGACTTCCAAGAGAGAAAGTGACTTGACCTTTGATTCCAAGCTAAGGGGCTTTTCCTATCATGCCAGACTGACGCTAGGCATGACCTGACATACATGAAAGACAGGTCCTGGCTGTCCCCCTCCTTGCCTGGAAAAGATGCCCTCATACTACACTTTCTGCACCCTGTCTTATTCTCCGAGGATGTGCGTACTGCTTTTGGGGAAGTCCTGCCCATGAGCAAAGGTTTCTAAGAAGGAGCAGGGAGCAGGATCTGCAAGAAACTTTTGTAGTTATTCAGTTCAACCACGGAATATATATATATATATATATATATATATATATATATATATATGAATATACCTTAGCTGAGTTGTCTCTGTCTGCAAAGCAAGAACGTGGTCTTGCTGTTTCTTACCAATTCTCGGACCCACCTTGTATCCTTTTGATGAACTCCTTTTTCGGAATCAATTGGTTAGAGTTGTGCTTTCCAATTAAGAAGGTAGGCTGCTAGACTTTGTAAAGAGTGATATACTATCTACTGATCTGATCCATCAAGTTTTCTCAAGTGAAACGTGGTCCGTGTGCTAATTCTGACAACAAACTGGGAAAATACTGATT
Organism: Panthera pardus; assembly: GCF_024362965.1. Classification (NCBI taxonomy): domain Eukaryota; kingdom Metazoa; phylum Chordata; class Mammalia; order Carnivora; family Felidae; genus Panthera; species Panthera pardus. The sequence continues at coordinate 34,693,128 of NW_026526876.1, read as the reverse complement.
TTTCAAGATTAGTTTTTAAAGGCCTAGGTTAGACTAACCAGTCTACTCAGGTATATTATATAGGACATGCAGAATAGATGATATTGGCTGAGTACAAAATCCAGAAGAAATTAAAATATACCAAAGGCATGTCTGAAAACAGTATTTAAAAGTCTGGATTTTCCCTCTTCGCTGAAATCTCAAAAATGTTAATAAAAACACATTTATCTTTGTCAAGCTGAGGCGTCAGCTGAAACATGAGACCAGAACACAAGTTGGGAAGAGTTCAGGAGCAGTAAAGACTGAGCAGGAGTGTGGTAGGAAACATGTGGTAGGCAACCCTGACGGGCAGTATAGTTGAAAGTTCCTAAGGGGCGCCTGGGTGGCTTGGTCGGTTAAGCGTCCAACTTCGGCTCAGGTCATGATCTCACAGTCCGTGAGTTCGAGCCCCGCGTCGGGCTCTGTGCTGACAGCTCAGAGCCTGGAGCCTGTTTCAGATTCTGTGTCTCCCTCTCTCTCTGCCCCTCCCCTGTTCATGCTCTGCCTCTCTCTGTCTCAAAAATAAATAAAAGTTTAAAAAAAAAAAAAAAAAAAAGAAAGTTCCTAAGAGAGTAAATCTTAAGAGGTCTTATCACCAGAAAAAATTTTTTTCATTTCTTTTTGTATCTACGAGATGATAGATGTTAACAAACTGTGGCAATCATTTCACAATATGTGTAAATCAAAGTCATTGTGCTGTGTACCTTGAACTTAATACAGTGTTTGTTATGTCCATTATGTCTCAGTAAAAATGGAAAACGTAAAAAATAAAAAAAAATAAATACAAAGGAATAATAGCTTACCATAAACTCCCCCCCCCCCCCCCCCATTACCATCAGAAAGAACAGGGTGAGTCTTGAAAAGGGCAAGAAAGAACAGAGATCTTCTCTAGAAGGTCTGATCTGGAGAGACCTACCAGAAGGAAGCATGCCCAGAGTCCCTTGGAGGGAGCCAGATCTGCAGAAACTCAGTCCTGCCTTTCCTGCAGCTGGAGCCCTGGTCAAAGCACCAATTTCCTGACTCTCCCGAGTGTCCTCTGGCTTCCAGTCCCTCTGGGCAAGTAGATCAAGTCCACGATCATATCTCTTAGCCCTCCCCCAGCTCCAATCCCTGTTTTAGTTTACTTGGGAACAATCTACTCCCATGTGAAGCCAAGCAGAGTGGGCCTCCGTCAGTGCTGGGTAACTTGGTTAGTTAGATTTAGGGCTCCAACCAGACAGGGACGCCCCAAATTTGAGAAACGTTCTGCTTTGAACTTACCTAGAATTTTGTAACCCAAAAATCTAAAGAAGCAGCTCTCTTAATTCCAGCATATGTGTGTGTGTGTGTGTGTGTGTGTGTGTGTGTGTGTGTTGGTTGGTCAGTGTTACAGATTACATTTGGAGAGCGGCTATAATCTTTTTAGGGTTTAGGGCCTTTTAAGGTCTGTATCAGGCCTTGGGCCACCACGAAGGGCAGGAGCAAGAGGTATGAGGTGAAGAGCTGTCAGGCTGCAGGAGGAAGGAGGCGGCTGTCCAGGAGGAAGAAAGGGAAGGAGGGCCAGGCACAGGCTAGCAGGAGGCTTCAGGTCACCCTGACACCTGTTGCCACGGCCCAGTGGCGGTTTCCTGCTGCTTGTCGGGACACGCGTGCACGGAGAACACAATGGGTTTGCCTTAACAAGAAGATGCTTCCTGTTTTGCCACCTGGGTTCAGTGCCGAGAGGAAGAGTTTATAGGTCTGTGTTTTTCACGTCGCCAAGCTCTGTGAGGGAAGGAGTGGGGGCAGGTGAGGATGGGGGTCTGAGGAAAGGTGAAAGGGAAAGCAAGGGAGCAGTTGTTCTAGAATTGCTCAGAGAAACCTCATGCCGTTCTAGTTTCAGCCCGTGGGGAGAAGGGATGGCCACACTATGCCAACTGTCCCAACAGCTCCGTGCCAGAGCCCCTGTGTGTGGCGGAGGGCTGCCCAGAATCCCCTTGGCTCTTTTTGTTCCTTAGTGAGAACCTGGTGATGACTTCTGCAGTGACCTTTATCTCGGGGAGGTGGTGAGGGCGACTGGAAACTCGGGCTAAAATAGCCTCTGTGGTGAAAGCAGGGGCCGGAAATGGTGAGGTTGATCTTAAGGCGAGTGATGGGTGAGAAATCCACAGTGCCAACTCCCCACCCCCCAGACCGAGCCCACCATTGGGCTAATCCTACATATTTCACAATGGAGTCTGTACATGTTATTAGTTAATTAATTAATTAAGGTGTGTGAGAGGGTAAGCTTTATTTCTACTCTCAGACTCTTACAACTTTCCATAAAGTCTTCATCGTTACCTCAGACATGGCAGAATATAATAAATGATCCACCTCTGTGCATGACACATTGAATTTTAATGTCCACCTCCTCTCGGGGAAGGGAGGTCACACTACACACTTTTGGAGACACCCCAAAGGTTTTCTGGCACTTTGGTACAGAGAGGATTTGGTCCGAGTTCTTGCTGGCTTAGGATACTTAAAGGTGCGTAAAGTTTGGTTGCTCAACCCCCCTGGGCTGCAGTGGGGCAGAAGGTGGACAAGGAGGTGGTCTGGAGCAGATAGGTAGACCATGGATGTGGGCTCAAGTTCTTGTTGACAGAGGTAGTTGATCCTGGGTGGCTGATGGGGTGGCTGAGGGCAGCCTGAGGGCCCAGGCTGGGTAAATGCTGCTTTGGTTGCCTTCGTCTGCCCCATCCACCAGCTCACTGCTCTGGAACCACAGCTGGATCTCCGTCTGGGCCCCCTCCATGGAGTCACTGGTGTAGCTGATGTGGATGCTGAAGTCCCCTCTGATGGTGTCGGGGGCAGTCTCTGGTGAGTCACTGTGTCCTATCAGGGCCCTGGAGGACCAGACCACGTCGAGGCCTTCCCAGACCATGGCTTCCACCAGCCGGAGCTCACGTAGCTGAGGAGGGCTCATTAGAAGGGCTTCGTCTGCAGGTCACGACAGTGCTTGGCAAGGACTCTGGTGCCTGTAGCATCTTCATCCCCACCCGGCTTGAAGCCCCTCCTCTCAAAGCACAGGATCACATCCCCAACAAGCCGCTGCTGCATCCCACCTGACTTCACCGCAGTCAGGGTCCACTCCTGGGTCCAGGAGGACCCTCCCGAGTTGGGGCATATGAACAGGCTCAGGCCCAGGGCCTAGAGCCACTCAGCAGTCCCCACGGCACATTCCAAGAAGCTGCCCGTGATCTCTCACCTGCGGGCTGCTGGCTCAGTGCCTGGAGTTTGTATATGTTAGTTATTAGAAAGCCCAGTGTCTTTATGCTTGTTTAGCTCAAGACCATCTGTTGTGGTGGGAGAGTTTGGAGTTCCAGTCTCAGCCTGGCCTGCCAAGTTTCCAGGAGCCCCTCTCTTGCTTCCTCCTCTGGGGACTGAACCAGATGACCTTGGATGTCCTCTCTGGCCTCACGGTTGGGGATTCCATTGATCATCTCCAGGAGGGGCTGTGGCGTTCAGAGAAGCTCTGTTTAAGCACATTTCGGAAATCCTAGTAGAGCATTGGTGAGAAAAAAAAACACAGGAGGAGTCTTGAAACCATCCTTCTCACACAGTTGTTTAGGGAGACCATGTCTGCTTTTTTCTCCTCTTGTGCATGCAAAGCCCTTCTCGACACAGCTCATTCACCAGCCCTGGCCTCAGTCTCCAGCCCCAACCTGTACCCAGCCTTTCTGGGCCAACTTTGAGTTCTCCCAAAGCACTATGCACTTCTCAAGGAGAGAAGTCCCTTTCTTCCCCTGTTAGACTCTAACTTGTTATTTAAGACTCAACTCAAACAGCCCTCGGCTCCTGAGGAATTTCTGATGTCTCAAGCCCACAGCATGCCGTTCGCACCTGATGCCCACACCATGCTGTTCACACTGCTGTGATGGCACCCTCAGTCTAATATTTATCCTAGGCATGTATGCATCTTTCTCCATCAGGGTACAACTAAGTGGCACCTTATTTATTTCTTAGATGTTTACTTCACAGCACCTGGCATATTTTTGGTGTTCAACTAGTGGATGTTAAGTCACACCGAAGGGTTTTTCTGTTGAATTGACCCCAAACAGGATTCACCTAGAGCTCATGAAATAGTGGCCACTCTGGTACAACAGGGAGGAGATGGGTGGAGGAGGGAAGCTTAATGTGCCTATCTCTCCCTAATTGCATGGCCACCTGCCCCTGCTCCTTACAGGTCAGTGTCAGCTTTGGCTTCTGAGTAAAACTCATAGGGTCTGTACTCTGGGAAGGCTGGTAAGGCAGGGCCATTAATTTCAAGGATCTTACCTACCGTTTGAGGAAGGAAGGGAGCTAATACTTATTCGGACTCTGCGGCATGCCAGACCCTGCATCACCTCATTCGATCTCACAATAATCCTGCGAGGTAAGTATTCTGCTGCCCATTCTGCAGATGAGGAAATAGAAACTCAGAGAAGTTAAGGACTTTCCCAAAGGGGACTCACAGCCAGTAGCCGAGAGCAAGGAATGGAACTCCCCCATCCATCCTCTTTCCCCTCTACACTCCACCACCGAAAGCCCCAGAGTGGACCGCCTCTACTGCCAACACGTCAGCAAAAATGTAAGCCCCTTACGGTCTGGGTGTTCACACCTACTCACTTCGAAATCAGTCTTCATTGCATTTCTGATTGGCAGAGAGTAGGTCACGTGCTCATGTCCTAGCTTCAAGGGAGCCTGGGAGTTTGAGTTCTTGACTTCTTCCTGGGGAGGCAGGACCTTAACAAGGGAATTTCCTCCAGAAAAGGAAGGCTATCCGTAAGATGATGGGCATCTACGAATGTGACAGATGTTCGTGACACTGACTCATGCTAAATGTCACACTGAAAGAAGTTATTTTGAGTGCCTGAACATATTTCTCTTCCTGCTCCTTTCTTAAAATGTGGTTTGACGAAAGAACGTTTATTACATAATTTTTTGGGATATAATTTACGTATAGTAAAGTTCACCTAGTTTAGTGCCCACGTCTAGGGGTTTTTATAAATGCATACAGTTGTGTAACCACTGCCACAAGGGAGACACAGTATGTAACAGTTTCATCATCCCCTATAGCTCTCAGAGCAAAGATTTTTTAAGCAGAGAACAAAAATAGAGCTGAAGAGATTCTATGTGTAACTATCAACATATGCACATCAGAATCTCCCCCTCCTTGGCTCCTGCCCTGGGGGTAGAGAAAGACAAAGATTACTGCAAATAGACTGAAATGGTCAAAAGTATAATTTCCTTTCAAATGTCAGGTTTAGGGCTTAGCAATAGAAGAAGGATGAGGTTAACTGTCGTGGTGCCAGCTCACGGCATGAATTCCTGCTTAGTAGGACAGGCACACAGTGCCTTGACCACATGCAGTGCTTTCCGCAGACCCGGGTAGAGGAAGGCCCATTTCTGGCCTTCTGACGGCCCTCCTCCCTGTCGGGCAAATGAGGGGCGCGTGGTGGGTCTGTGTCCCCACTTCCGCGTCATGCTCCAGGTCACAGCATCCAGAAACTCCCAGGTTTACGAGGTGGCCAAAGGCTGGCAGTATGTGTAGGTGGTGGTGTAGACATAGCTTAGATGTGCAGGCAGGGGCGGAGAAAGAGAAAAGGGGAGTGGACTGCAGGCCTGCGCTGAGGGCTGGGAGGGAAGCTCTCCATGGAGTCTGAGAACTCTAAATTGGAACACGGCCTTTTAGGTCATTATAAAATACATTTTTCATTATGGAAACATAGATTTTCAAACTAGGATAGAACCTATGTTATTTAACAGTTTATTGGCTTGATCTATAACATAAATATCTGGGCATGTGGTATGTAGGCCTCCATTGCTTGGTACTCTTGCCTGGGCCCTGCAGATGTTTGAGGCAGGCCTAAAGGAATCCATTCAGCTTCCTCAGAGATAGTTACCAAAGGTTTCTGTGGGCCCTGCTCCCTGGTGGTAGCCTTGTTCCTCTCTCCCTGGGAGGTAAGAGAGGAAGAGAACGAGCAGTTTTTAGACATCAACTATGTGCTGGGATCTGACCTGGGCCCAACTACCCTGACAAGTGGGTATATCATTGCCAATTTATAGATAAGGTAATGGAGGCTTAGTGACGTGTAAATGCCTCCAGGGTGCAAGCCGGGATTCCAGCCTGGATCCAGCTGCGGTGCCCCATGGTACTAGAGAGTTGTACCTCACTTCTGTTCTCCTTAACACTAGGATTTGTATGGGGCAAGCAGTCAGTCACTTGGATGGGTTGGAATCAGGCCTGTGCCGCTGCTTTGAGGGGGGAGGAAAAAAAAACCAACCTTATGTTTCCAGAACCTTCCCTGGGTTGACCCTATTTTTGTTCCCAAGCATAAAAGGGCAAGGTACAGGTAGCTAGGGCAGAGAGAGTGCAAACACTCAGGTCAAGGAGATATGTGGGAGTTGGCTGTGAACAAGAGAAAAGAAGGGAGGCGGGAAGGGTTTGGCACAAAAACCCTGGGTTTTGAGTCATTCCTGATTTCAAATCTAGGTTCCACTACTAACTGATTGATTTTGACAGTCATATAACTACGTGGAACCTTGATTTCAATACCTGCGAAGGTACGATCGCTCGCAGAGTTTCCTCTGTCTCTGGAAGGACGACACAAAACAGAACCAGGAAGGTACCTGGCCTGAAGCAGGTTCTCCACAGGGCTCGGTCCCCCACAACTCCTTCCCCTTGTTGACTGAATCACTGAACTCATTTTGGCATCTTGTAGGTTTCTACAGCTGAGAAATCTAAAAATAAACTTGAATATGGTGGGTTTAGCCTTGAGGTCACTGGCAGGCACTTCTGCGTAAATAGCAGAAGTGAAAAAAAAAAAAAAGGCCATTTCATTTCTAGTATTTGGAACCTGAGTAAAAGAACTCCTATCATGTGGGCGACTCATAGTAGAGGGGCGGGGGCTTTGAGGGGGCAGGTTTGGTATTTTTTCTTTGTTGTTTTTGTTTTTGTTCTGCGTTGATGTGTGGGACTCTCCAGGGACATGTATCACAGAGCTATAAGGAGAAGGGGCAGGTGGGAAATTTGATTCTGTTCCTGACGTTATAGGACAGATCTGAGGAAAGGGGAGTGTAGGTCATTGGATGGAAAAGGGGATCTCACATTCAAAGGTCCTGTGGCTGTCATGCCCTTCATACCTCTGGCTTCAGGTCACGGTTGGGCAAGTTTCTTAATTCCTTTTTCGTGAGCTTCTGAAGAAAGGCCATCTTTGGGGACTTGCCTTATTCCTGAAATGCCAGTATGTCTGAGACTTTAAGGTTTAAAGTGTGTGTGTGTGTGTGTGTGCCACAGAGACTCATAAAAAGAGAAAGCGAGAGGCTGGCTTACTTGGCCATTGTCCACATTGATGGGAGTTACAGGTTCTTCATCTCATTGTTATTTTTAACAGAATGCTTTCCCACCCCTCAAATCTAATGGTCATGATTCCTACAATCCATGTTTTATAGGCTCAGTGAGATGAAGTGAATTCTCCCATGGTCTTAAGTGGAAGAGCCAGGACTTGGACTGGCTGCCTTCCTCTTTACACGGGGCTGGCATGGGCCATCCCAAGAAGAGTGTACAGGGTGGGCTCGGGGCCTGAGGCCCGGGGAATCCACGTCACTCAGACTTTTACCCTGCGACCTAGAATGCTCTGACTCATTTTTAAAATGGACATAATGACATTATATGTCAGTGTTGCTTTAAAAAAAAAAAGGGGGGGGAATAATCCAAATAAAAACATACCATACCATGCTTGATAGTGCATTGATCTAGAATTCTCTGAAGGTGACTGTGGACAACCAAGTCATCTCCTATTCCCATTGCGAATAGCTGGAGGGAAGGGATTTAAGTGTCAATAAGAGGCTGTGGGATGATGGATCTAAGGGGGAGCTTCCTGATTGCAGGGAGTTGTGAGAGCCACCGAAGCATGGAAGTGACACCTTTCCAGTCCCTGAGCCTCCAGCACCTTTTGGTGTCTGCCAAGTACCATCACCTCTCACCACCTGTTGGTGCCTGTATTCATCCGTCTTGAGCCAGCTCAAATGCATCCCAACCCCCACACCAGACTTCCCCACATCATCATGAAGAATTTCGAGCTTTTCTTCCCTGCTCCGCAGCATGGCTTTCCTACCTGTATTTAGCATCCATGTTCTCCTTGACTTAAAGCCAAGCCCTTGAATTCCTCCCTGCCCCGAGTGCTCAGAGGGCAGGTAGGTGTTCCATTCATCCTTATCTCCAATACCTAAGGCAGTACCTTAGGTATGCCTTACTTCACGCCAAACTTCACTGTGAGTTGCCTGTGGGTGGTTTTTTTTTTTTTTTTTCAACCTGGTTAAATTTGAGAACTCAATCCCCAGTGCTAGCATGCATAAAAATAAGTACCCTCATGCTCTGTTGGTAAGAATGTAAACAGGTTTGACAGGAGAGTCATTTGAATTACTTTGAATCTGGTATGCCTCTTGACTGTATTGTTTTCTTTTCTCTTTCCTTCCCCTCCCCCCCCATCTTCTTAAGGGGTTAGTGAATGGCTTTTCATAAAGATACTGCTATTGTTATGTTCCTAGCGATTTTTTTTTAAACAATAGCAAAAATGGGACCAATATTCATATGGATTTGGATAAAAAAGTTGTGGTTTATACATGTGATAGAATACCAGGTAGCCATGACAATCTATGGTACATGAATGGGTATTAACCAAGTAAGCAAAGTGCCAAAAATCCATCACAAAATAGGAAGCATGGTATGGCCCCAATTTTGAACAAAACATAAGGCTGTATCCACGGGAAAGTGGGAGGATTTACATCCAAATGTTTTAATTCTTTTTTGAGGTGGTGGGATTTTAGGGGATTTTAACTTTCTCCTTTTTATTTTTCTGAATTTTCTCCATTTCCTACATGTTCCTATTACATTCAGAGCATGGCAAAACATCTTCAAGTGCTTGAGTTGATCCCCTAAGTAAACGCCTTGGTCCTCGAATTCTGAATACTGCAGAAACGAAATCAAATGTAGGAAGTTAGGGTTGGAGGGGCTGCTGCAAGTTCTCTGGGCCAAGAGGTTCTCAGACTTGGCTGCATATTAGAGTTGCCCGTGGAGCCTTCAAAACTCTGCTGCTTGGTCCACACCCTCTGCCAATAAATCAGAATCACCTGGGGGTGCATCCGGGCATCAGAGTGTTACATTTGCCCATATGATTCTAATGTGCAGCTTTGAGAGCCGCTTCTGTTGAGTCGCACTGTCCCACGTGGCAGCCACCAGCCTCATGTAGCTATTTAAATTTAATTAAGTAAAACTAAAAATCAGTTCTTTAGTCACACTAGCCATGTTTTTTTTTTAATTAAAATTTTTTTTTAGTATTTATTTTTGAGAGAGAGGGAGAGTCAGAGCGTGAGCAGGGGAAGGGCAGAGAGAGGGAGAATCTGAAGCAGACTCCAGGGCTCTGAGTTGTCAGCACAGAACCCAACGCGGGGCTCAAACCCACGACCCGTGAGATCATGACCTGGGCTGAAGTTGGACGCTTAACCCACTGAACCACCTAGGCGCCCCACACCAGCCACATTTTAAGTGCTCGGTAGCCACATGTGGTTAGAGGCTACCATATTGGACAGCACAGCTCTACAGCTATCCTTCAGTTTTCAGGACAGGAGATCAGAAAGGCCTCTTTCTTGGAGGCCTGATGCTCATGGAAAGAGAAAGTCCCTATCCTTGGCTGCTCCAGGGCTGCCCGGGCCATCAATAATCCTGTGCCTAGAAAGTTCCTTATGCTTTCTTGTGTCTACCCCATCCTCCACCTTGAGCATGGGGAAACTTTCTGCCACATGTTTATTTTCAAGGGCTCGACAGGCCCAGGCCCTTCCGACCTGTTCAGCCGGGTCAGGCCAGCAGGCGAGCTGTTTACATGGAATCCAAGTGCTCAGCGGAGAGTAGAACAGGGCTGTGTTTTCCACGGCTGCTGAGAAAGGTGAGTGAGCTGAGGCAGAATAACAAAAAGCCACTTCAAAAACATGCCAGAAAAAGTCAGAAAGCAGACACAATCAGAGGTTTGAGAGGCACACACTCCCCCCACCCCCTCCAAACCCTGAAAGAGAGCAAAAACAAGTCACGGGGGAGCCTCTAGCCCTGATGGTTTCGAGACGGTCGCGGTTGCTGACTTGAGAACGGGCCTGTCCCAGCAGTTCTGTGAGGGGCCGGGAGCTGAGACTGTGGGGGCTCAGAAACTTCACCTGAGTTCTGAGAACATTGTGGCCTGGGAGGTGGGACAGTCCCTGAGCACTTGAAGCTCTGGGAAGACAGAGGTGTGTGGGAATGGCAGGGCCAGGCTGTCTGGGTAAGAGTGTTTTAACCCAGATACTGGTAATCTGTTAGGAAGCAGAATCCCACAGGGTCCTGAGCTTTGGGAACTTACCACCTGGGAGGGTGAGGTCCCCATGGACATAGTTCATTGTGGAATTCAAAGCTTAAGGCCACCTATGTCCAGGAAGCCCTCCTTTAGGACCTGACACGAGGACCCAACCACAGAAACACCAAATCAGAAAGGGAAACCTGATTCTCCCCTCCCCACTCCCATTTCCCAAACTACTGTAGGCCAGTGAAGTACAGTGAAGGGAGCCTGGGAGTTGGAGACTTGGGCTCAAGTCGCAAGCACTGTCATTCCCTTGCCATGTGAGTTGGGTAGATCAGTTTACCTCTTGGACCTGAGCTTCTTGACCTGTAAATTGTAGGGTTGGTGTCGCCCAATAGTTCTCAACCCAGGTTACGTATTGGAAAAACCTGGTGAGATTTGAGCTGTTCTGAGATACAGAAATTTTCAAAGCCCCTTAGATGATTCCAGTGTGACCAAGACTGAGAACCACTGGTTTATCCGGTACATCTCAAATGTAGCATAGGAGACCGTAGGAGCCATTGTGTTAAAATTCAGATCCTGATTCCATAGGCCTGGCGTAGGTTACGAGAGTCTGCATTTCCAACAAGCTCACAGGGGATGCCCACGGGCCACACTTGGTAGTAGCAAGTCTATCTTTTAAAAAAAAAATTTTTTTTTTTAGCATTTATTCATTTTTGAGAGAGAGAGAGAGAGACAGAGCATGAGCAGGGGAGGGGCAAAGAGAGAGGGAGACACAGAATTGGAAGCAGGCTCCAGGCTCCAAGCTGTCAGCACAGAGCCCAATGTGGGGCTCGAACTCATGAACTGTGAGATCATGACCTGGGCCGAAGTCGATTGCTCAACCGACTGATCCACCCAGGAGCCCTGCAAGTCTATCTTTAATGTCCACTTGTCTCTAACTACCAGTGATTCAATCTATGTTGTATTTTGGGAACTGGCACGGGTTGCCTATTTCTGCCAATAGACACCATCACTTCTAGGTTTTTTTCTTTTCTCTCCCTCTCTCACAAGAATCAATGAAATTCTCACTTTTCATTTGAATTCTGACAGATTTGAGTCAAACACGTCTCTTCCCTTCAAGGGCAGAAGATGAAAGATAAAGCCAGGTGGTGATGTGAGTTCCAGGGGGCGGGCAGAGTCCATTTTGCTGGGGCAGGGGCAGCAGGTGGAAAGATACCAGGTAGCTGATAATAACAGGCATTGAGACCCCACTTCTGCTGGGCACTGTTCAAGTGCTTTTTACAAGTTGTCTCACTCCTCACAACAATTTTACGATAAGTACTGATAGGGCCCTTGTTTATACACGAGGAAGCTGAAGCTTAAAGAGAAGCAGAGACTTTTCCTAGCAAGGAGCAGTCCGGGAGTTGAACTTAGGTGTCTGTGTTGACTACTAGTCCATGTAGAGCAGGGGTAGTATTTCAGCTCCATGCCTGGACAGACCTAACCAAACCCAACCAGACCTGATCAGACTTGACCAGACTCAACTAAGACCTGACCAGATCTGACCAGACCTGACTAGATCCAACCAGATCCAATCAGACTCAGCCAGACGCAACCAGACCTGACCAGATCTGACCAGAGTCAATTAGACCCAGCCTCTTGGCATCAAGTTGTTGGCAGGGAGAGGGTTGGGAAGGGGTTTGCATAAGTCTAGTCTACCTAAGCAACCTCTCCACTCACCTTCCATACCTCCCCAACCAGAAAAGGGGAGGTGGTAACAGTTTTTCACCCCCTGCTGCTGGGGCCAGGCCTCAGGGCCCTTGCGTGGAGTTTGGCACCTAGATTCACATCTTTCCCCCGCTTGGCTGCCTGTCCCTGCATAATTCTCTGCTGCCTGGATATTTTTCTACTTGTATCATCTTCTTTTCTCCAGGGGAACAGGCAGTGTGTTTAGCTTTGTGACTGTTTTATCTTCCTTTTGTAGGCTTGTCCCTTCCTAGGAGCCTAGAGTAAGGCTTACCCCCAGCCCACTCCAAATAGTGCCACAGAGAAGATCATCTGGGCAACCAACATTACTGCACACTCTAAATGTCTCAGATTCTACTGGGTTCTTAGCCAAAATGGTAGCCAACAGCCCAACCCAATAGTTTTTCCAACTTGACTCAACCCAGGCTTGTCTTACTTCCTGATATCAGGGATATGGGACTGGAGTGGGGGTGAGGGGGTGAGAAAGAAAAAAGGGAGACTTTCTTATTGCCCTAGTAGGTCTTGAGACGTTGGAGACAAGGACTTTGTCTTTTCATTTTTGTATCCCCAGTATAGAACATGGTGCCAGGCAGATAAATGTATAATGTTTGTCAGATAAACGAATGACGGTGATAAGGGGGCCTCATTGCACCAAATGACTGGCAGCACTGATAGCTTGTCCTGCTTGACAGGAGAATCATCTGGCATAGACAGAGCTTGCGAAGGCCCCGGAACCACGTGGGCACAGTTACTGAGAAATCTCTCTCTTTCACCACATCTTCTCAGATTCTGCAGAAGCTCAGGAAAGTGAGGTTTCCTTACAGAGCCCCAGCCCCTTGATACACGGGGTGCATTGCAGAATGCTAACATTGAGAGCAATTAGGAGAGGCCAGGCACTACTTAGGCAGCCCTGGGATTATAGGATGAGGGAATGAGGGGACCCCTCTCTTCTTTACCTTCTGCAGAAGGGGGTCATAATATTCTCAAAACTGGGTTTGGATATCTAAACTTGGAGGCTGGGATGAAAAAGGTAGCATGTTCAATCCACATGGAAGAAATTTTCTCTGCAGATAGTTTTTCTGCTACCAAGAAAGAAAGAAAGAAAGAAAGAAAGAAAGAACAAAAGAGAGAAAGAAAGAAAATAAAGAGAAAGAGAGAAAGAAAGAAAATAAAGACCCAAAGAAAAGAAAAAAGGAAGAAAGAAAGAAAGAAAGAAAGAACAAAAGAGAGAGAGAAAGAAAGAAAAGAAGGAAAGAAAGGAAGGAAGGAAGAAAAAAGGAAAATACAGAGAAATCAGATACATGCCAAGGTGCTAAATGTGGATATGAATCTAAAGTGACTTTGCATTGGCCCCAGCCAGGGAAATGTTCCCATTTATTCAGTTTGTGCAAGAAAATGTTCTCAAGTCAACTCCTTAAGACTCTGTCTTGTGTCTTGAGCCTTACAAGAAATAAGCCAATGAGAAGTATGCCCCCACTGTTCAGGTACCTGTTCTGGTAAGAGTGGGTCCAGCAAGAGGGGCAGAAGTTAGGAGAGGGTCCCTAACCAGACCCTCTGGATTCACATGGGTGCTACTGTTGGGTTCACGTTATTGCTGTAGACCCAACTCTTTTCCTCTGGTTTTCCTGGGGGACTGTGAGGTTAATCCACTTATACCATCTTCTCTGAAAGCATCATCCAGTCCAGGGGCATGAAAACTGGTGATTGGTGCTATTTCTATCCCCTCCTTCAATAAATAGCTGGTTTTCTTTATTTAAATTTTTTTAAATTTTATTTATTTTTGATAGAGAGAGACAGAACACAAGTGGGGGAGGGGCAGAGAGAGAAGGAGACACAGAATCAAAGAAGGCTCCAGGCTCTGAGCTGTCAGCACAGAGCCCGACGTGGGGCTCAAACTCACAAATTACAAGATCATGACCTGAGCCAAAGTCAGACGCTCAACCAGCTGAGCCACCCAGGCGCCCCTGCTTTTCTTTATTTTAATTGCCAGGGTTAGAGTTTTTGATTGTGTGGAACCATGAGGTGGGCCTGGGAGAATGGATTAACATTTCTTTCATTTAACAAACATCTCTCCTGGAGTGTCCATCCACTCCCATGACTTTTATCTGTATGTTGCTGACTTTTAAACCTATGTCTTTGTTTTGACCTCTCTCCTTAACATTAAGCTTACATTTCTTCTTCTTTTTTTAAGTTTATTTATTTATTTTGAGAGAGAGAGAGAGAGAGAGAGAGAGAGAGAGATTGAGCAGGGGGAGGGGCAGAGAGAGAGGGAGAGAGAGAATCCTAAGCAGGCTCTGCACTGTCAGCACAGAGTCCGATGTGGGCCTCAAACTCTGAACCGTGAGATCATGACCTGAGCTGAAACCAAGAGCCGGTTGCTCAACCAACTGAGCCACCCAGGTGCCCCTAAAATCACCTTTCTAACAAAAGAAAAAAGAAAAGAGAGAGAGAAAGAATGGAAATTGCATGTAAATGATTGCTGTTAGCTTACGGAAGTCATTCTGCAATACATAGTCAGTGACTCCATTTCCAGGTGCAGAGGCTGAGACCACGAGACTGGCTAGATTTGCCTAAAATCTCAATAGAAAATTCGTGGCAGTGCCTCTGTTCTGAGATTCACCTGCATCAGAAACAAACCAGGTTCCCCAAAGGGGGGGGGGGGGAGGAAGAAAATTCATGGCAGAATTGGGAGCAGGGCTTCCCCACTCAAAGCCCTGGGTAGAGCCTTAAAATCAGGGCAATGGAATTGATGCGTGTCATCTTGAGTCCCTATTATTAGGCACAGTCTGCCTTCCCCAGGGAAGGGAGCTCTCCTTTGTCTTCCTCTCCCCTGCACCTCCCAGCCCAGTGGAGGGCACATGCTGGGGGGCTCAAGGGGGATGTAGGGAGTTGAAGCTGGTGGTTAAATCTGACTCGTGAAACTCAGTCGTAAACAGCATTAAGTGAGGCAGCCTGACCCCTCCCCATCCTTTCCACTCAACCGTGTCCAAGGGGCTTAGCTCAAATCACCCCATTTGTAAGAAGACCTTCCAGAAGAACTTAGTCTCTGGTGTTTGAAACAGTTCCTGCCCGTTCCCCTCATTGAACACCTTCTCGATGTGCTAATTTATGTGGGGAAGGGGGAGTGTGGCATATTGGTTTCAAGCGTGGGCCGTGGCTATGAAACCCGTGGTTAAGCCCCAACTCCACCACTTTCCAGTCCTGTGATCTCAGGCAACCCCTCTGAGCCTCAGTTTCCTTATCTATAAAATGGGTCAAGTCATAATTCCTCCCTTCTAGGCTTTGTTGTGAGGATTATTTGGGACAAGTCACACGGCCTGTGCAGTGCGTTGCCAGGCACTCGGTACATTCTGGCTGCTATTGTCACAAGTTTCCACAACGAAATGTGTTGTTCTTCCACCTTCTTGGAGGATGGTTACCTGTCCTGTGAACGGGGGGGAAATAATAGGCAATCTTAGTGGATCGTCATGACAACGAAACCAGAGGATACAAATGCTGTGTGAACTTTCTAGGTTTGGGTGTGATGTGTGACTGCCCCCAAGGTTACACAGCTGGCACCAAGTGGTGCCCTCCTGGAACCGCCACACCCTCCCCCAGCGGGGACACACACCTACACGCAGACACAAACGGGCCCAGGGCCACAGCCGCACCCCCCCCCCCCCTCCGCCCCACCCCCGGAAAGGGGAAAGCTCTCGGCGGTCTGACCCCTACTGGCGGCCTGGGGAAGTTGTTCTTTCGTCCGGGGATCCGAGCTGGCCCTGGCTGCGGGGGAGCAGAGGGAGTGAGGCGTGGGCCTCGCTAGCCCTCAAGAAGCTTCCGGCCTGGCCTAGGCCAGCCCGGGAGAAGTGTCAACAAGTGTGACTCTAAATGAGGCCAGAGGACACAAAAGTGATGGCGACAGAAAGGTGGAAAGAGGGGCAGTTTGGGGGTGAGAGGAGGTTTGGGGGCAGGGCTGGCATTTGAGCTGGTCTTTGGAAGACCGGTAGTGTGTTAAGTTAGTTGGGCTGCTAATTTGATCTTAACTCCCTCTTAAAAAATTTTTTTCTTAATGTTTATTTATCTTTGAGAGAGAGAGAGAGAGAGAGAGAGAGAGAGAAAGAGCATGAGCAGGGGAGGGGCAGACACAGAATCTGAAGCAGGCTCCAGGCTCTGAATCATTAGCACAGAGCCCGATGTAGGTCTTAAACCCATGATCTATGAGATCATGACCTGAGCCAAAATCAGATGCTTAACAGACTGAGCCACCTGGGCACCCCTGACCTTAATCCCCTCTTTAAAGGTCCTGTCTCCAAATCCATTCTGAGGTAGTAGAGATTAGGACTTCAACATATTAACTTGGGGAAGGGCACAATGCAGCCAATAGCAAGTGGGATGTTTGCTATTATATTCGTTCAATTGCAAAAGTAAAATGTGAAATGCTGAGAAGTATGGAAAGGAAATAAACCACTAAGAGATGACCATATCTGCTCAATCTTTTTTTTTTTTTTTCCTAAGTAGGCTTCACACCCAGCCCAGAGCCCAAACTCGGGGCGCCAACTCACAACCATGAGATTACGACCTGGGCCAAAACCAAGAGTTGGACGCTTCACCGACTGAACCACCCAGGCACGTGTCTGTCCAATCTTTTTTTTTAAATAAAAGAAGGGATGCCTGGGGGGCTCAGTTAAGTGTCTGACTTTGGCTCAGGTCATGATCTCACAGTTTGTGGGTTTGAGCCCTGTGTCGGGCTCTGTGCTGCTGACTTAGAGCCTGGAGTCTGCCTTGGATTCTGTGTCTCCCTGTCTCTCTACCCCTCCCCAGCTCGAGTTCTGTCTCTCTCTCTCTCTCTCTAAAAAATAAATACACACTAAAAAACTAAAAAAAAAAAAAAAAAAAAGAATATATGCTTTTCAAAAATAGGTATATAACACCTGTTGTTTTGTAATTGCTATTTTCATTTAACAAATACATCATGAACTTTCCTCCTTGTAATTAACTATTCTTTCACAACGTCACTTTAAATGGCTGTATATTGGGGCACCTGGGTGGCTCACTCCGTTAAGTGTCTGACTCTTGATTTCTGCTCAGGTCATGATCTTGTGGTTCATGAGTTCGAGCCCCAAGTTGGGGCACTGACAGTGCAGAGCCTGCTTGGGATTCTCTCTCTTCCCCCTCTCTCTCCCCTCCCCTACTTGCTTTTTTCCCTCTCTTTCAAAAATAAGTAAATAAACTTAAAAATAAATGAAAAAACAAATCTATGTCTAAAAAAATAAATGGCTGCATATTAGTTCATTATAAGGATGTATCCACTGTATTCAAGCAGTGGGAGGTGGGATTTTGATCAGCCAAGCCGGGTAGAGAAGTAGATTTGTGGGAGGGAATGATATGAGCTCCAAGAGCATAGTGTTGGTTACATTTCAGCAGAGTGGAACTAGCCAGAAGAGTTCCCAGAATCAGGTAGATTACATTTACATGTATGTGTAATTTTTTGGGGTGGGGGTAGACTGTGGATGTGACAGTGCTATTTCTTCTGAGAATTCCTGAGGGGTCCCGAGAATTGAGCCAGCTGTACAATTTGTGTCTGACTAATCAGGATCTCAATGACACCCCATAAGGCAACCGAAATTCAATATTTGACTCTACAGAGTGAGACTGAACTTAAACACCTACAAGTTTTAATTGAGATGCTACTTTTTTTTTTATATGAGTGACTCTTAGTGATGAGTGACTATTGTTTTTCCCATTTCTCCTTCCCTTCTCTCCCTCCCAACTGTTTATTCCTGATGAGAGAAATCTTTGATAACACGAAGCAAAATGACAGGGACTTAATGATAAAAATTTGTTTGTCTTGTTTCACACTGAAGACTCTGAAGGGTCCAAAGGGGAAGTTCAGGGTGGACGAGGAGGGCCTCTTGGGGAGACAGGTGTCAGGAAGCACATCTCCAGGATGCCCACCCACTGTGGATTTTAAACAACTCAAAGGGCCATTCAATAGAGAAATAATGCTTAGCCCTGTTAATTTCAATACCCAAGCCTTTTAAATTATGTTATAAAGCCCACATGCTGTTAGGTTTCATGTTTTTCTATCATGCAAGTGGGAGATGAGGAAATGGGAATGGCTTTGTAGATGATTTGATAGAGAAACTGACAGAAGAGCGTAGAAATACGAAGATGTCAGTTTCTAGATAACAGCCCATTCTCAAGTGAGCAAACCAGTCAGAACTACAGATGTCTGTGAGGGCTTTTGGTTTTTTTCTTTTTTAATGTTTATTTATTTTGAGAGAGAAAGAGAGGGAAAGAGAGAGACAGAGAGTCCCAAACAGGCTCCACACTGTCAGTGCAGAGCCCTACTTGGGGCTTGAACTCATGAACTGTGAGATCATGACTTGAGCAGAAATCAAGAGTTGGACGCTTAACCAGTTGAGCCATCCAGGTGCCCTGGGGCTTATTTTTTCTTATCTTTCCTTTCCTTTCCTTTCCTTTCCTTTCCTTTCCTTTCCTTTCCTTTCCTTTCCTTTCCTTCCCCTTCCTCTTCCCCTTCCCTTTTCTCTTTCTTTCTTTCTTTCTTTCTTTCTTTCTTTCTTTCTTTCTTTCTTTGACATGGCAACCACTTCTAAAGCCTTAGGAATCTTACCAGACTGCTTTGTTGAGTGTATTCATCCAGGGACAAATTTATTCTAACTAAGAGAACAGTGATGGATACCCGAGTCTACACCCTGCCCTGGAGAACAAGATTTTTATTTTTGTAAAACTTTTCATCCTAACACCTTGTCAGATCTGATTCTTTGAGTTGGTTTTGTGAGGTAGAGTGGCACCTCTCCCTCCTTAGCTGTGTGGGGAGAGAGGCCATTGTTTGCAATCCCTTCTTAGGGACTTATGTTCATGATGATGGCTTGCATTTTGAAGGCAGTTTCATCAGTTAGCATTATAAGAAAAAAAGCAGGCCTGCTGAGCTCAATTTTCCTGGCAAAAATGGGAAAAGAATGAAGGACTGACTTACTAACTGTGAAACGCGGAGCATAGCTTGTTTTGTTTACCGACACCATCCTTTGTATTCCCTTTCATGGTGGAAATTCTGACTTTCTTTAAAGGGTTTAGGTTTATACCCTTCCCTAGTGCTGTGGGTATGATAAGGATTGTGTAACTGATGGCTACTTTTAGGAGCTGTTAGCCCCTTGACTTCAGGGAGCCCATAGGAAAAGTGAATCTGGAAGGATGCAATTCACTCCAAATTTTTAACAAATCCACATCCTGAAAACTCAATTAAGATGATTTGCTCTAGAGGGGCACCTGGGTGGCTCAATTGGTTGAGCATCTGTCTTTTGATTTCAGCTCAGGTCATGATCCCAGGGTCATGGGATAGAGCACTGTGTGGGGCTCCATGCTGAAGCATGGAGACTCCTTGATATCCCCTCTCCCTCTGCCCTTTGCCCCCTGCTCTCGAGCTCTCTCTCTCTCTAAAAAAAAAAAAAAAAAAAAAAAGACTTGCTATAAAAAAGGATTTAACCACTTTGCAACAATTCACCACATGATTACTTTAAATAGACAGTTCTTCTTCTGCATTTTGTATCTTTTTTTCTTTTCCCAAAAATGATTTTTTTTTTTTTGAGGCTGCATTGTGTGCCTAGCTCTATAAGAAAACCACATAGGCCAGATCTCTAAGGCAAACAGACACCCCCTCATGCTGTGCAAGCATGTTTTTTGGTGTCTTTGAGCACCCACCTCCAGTGCCTAGTGAGATAGTCATGCCACCCAGGAAAGTGGGAAATGCTGTCTAAGAACAGCACCCACATCCCAGCAGACAGTCATGCTGGGGGGTGGCAACCCCTCTCCAAATGCCTGTAACACAACAAACATGTGGGAGGGCTAACAGACCCCCAGGCAGAAACCGGGTAGCCAGAGGAAGAAAGCTGGGGCAATGCCGGCAAGGTGCCCAGGGCCAGGGTGGCCATAGGGACATTTCTGCGTCACTCAATTATGAAAGGTGATTCAATTTAATTCACTTTAAGTAAAACAGGAGGGTCAGTTCTACCCCTGGGAAGACACTGTCTGGGGATGCAGAATGAGATTTGAGAGCTAGGAAGCAAAAGTGTCACCTCCCTTGCCCCTGTCACAGATGACAGAGATGGCCCCATTCTACTCCTGTGTGGCCCTTTGTGAGTCACTTGTCTGTTATCCTTTCTGAGGAACGCAGATTTTCCTGGAAGGAAGCAGGGCATCACCAGTGCCTCGAAGGGCTAAAGTCTAGGGCCTCGGACAAACAAGGAGAAGGAATGAAAGGAAAGGGGTTTTTAAATATTGACTGAGGGGCACCTGGGTGGCTCAGTCAGTTGAGCATTTGACTTTGGCTCAGGTCATGATCCTGCAGTTCAAGGTCTCATGATCTCCTGAGTTTGAGCCCCGCATCGGGCTACTGTCTGTCAGTGCAGAGCCTGCTTTAGATCCTCTGTCCCCCTTTTCTCCGTCCCTCCCCTGCTCATGTTCTCACTCTCAAAAACAAATAAGCATCAAAAAACAATGTTGAGCGAGGTAGTCCTTCCAATGAAGTGGCTGCTTCACTGTGAAGCCCTATGGGGACAAAAGTGGTGTAAGGTAGGGTGTCTGTCTTAAAGTGTGGCCATATGCTAGCCCTGTAATCACTTGGCATTCATTCATTCATTCATTCAAAGAACATTTACCCAGCCCCTCTTCTGTAATATACTACCCATCACCAGCCAGGCTCTGAGGTTACCGTGGTGACTCACGTTGGGACCACACCCTTCGGTAGGTAGGCATTCACTGGGCTGGGGTGGGGCTGAGGGGAGCATTTAGGCAGCATATGTCAAGGCCTACAGTCTCTCAAAGGCACACTGGGACCACCTTCCAGCCACACCTCCTCACTCTTCACTTCCCCACTATTGAACCCACTGAACATGACCTTCCCTCTTGCTAGTCTTTCATTGTTCTTCCCAGCTTTGCTTACCCCAGGCCCAGCACAATAGTAAACGTATAGCACAGATATGTGCTACTATTAATCCCAGTAAATGTAAGAACAGCTCTCAGAGCTTTGTGACATTATCCGTGCCGGTATGGCTACGGGACTGTGACTCCCATTTAGTGGCTGCTCCTTGGTCTGGCTTCCTTGGGAACTTCTTGTGGGAGGGGGAGCAGGCTTGGCAGGATTGAGTATTTCTGGGTTCTCTGTGCCATTGAAATACCACCTGGCCCCCACCGGAGACCAGTGGGTGGTAGGTCCATGGACTCTAGCATAATCCAGAGACAGTGTCTTCACAGAGTTGCCTGAAGACGGTAACAGTGTGGGGATCATTTAGAGGCATCCACATCCAGGCTGGAGGGGCTTTGACAATATGGTGGTGCATTGGACCAGAAGGCATTACCACTCACACAATTTGTTTTGGTCTCGTGATTCTTTTGGGCTTTGCATCTGGAACGTCAGAACCCAGTCACGTGGCTGCCACCAGAAGATACTGTTAAAATGCAACTCGAAATTTATTTTGGTATTTTTATACATCAGCTGCAAATCTTTGCAGGATTTTCCCCTTCCCAGGGTAAAGAGAGAGAAGAGGAAGTGAAAACAGGAGGGGAGAATTTTCTTACAGCGCCTCTTGCCCTGAAGACAACAACCGAAAACCCCCTTGGGTTTGAGCAGAGCCCTGTACTTTTTAGTAGCTTGTGCCCATCCATGGATTGCCTCATCTGGTTCTCAGAGCTTCCCCCAGGTGGGAGGCGGAATTCTGAGCTGCCCCAATTTCCCTCTCATTTGTAGATAGGAGGCACTCCTGGGGTTGGAGGCGAGGGCTGGACACTGGCTATTTCTGGAAAAGGAGGTAATTCTTCAGAGCTATTCAGCTGGGGTTTCTGAGTTTCTTCAGGAAAGCTCATCCATACTGGATGGAGAAAGGTCTGTGTGAACAGGGATCCCAGCCGACTATCCTCTGGGTGGAGCCATTCGGCCATGGAAGACAGAGGAGCTGTGCTCCCCAGCCCCGAGGCACTATCTGCTCATTACTCTCAGCTCTGGGACTCTCCTGGATGCTGGGGATCCCCCCACCCCAAAGCCCAGGGACTTTGAGAGCTCCTAATTGCAGTATCTGCTCCCAAGAGAGGGCTGACTTTCCCAGAGTCTAGTAGGCATGCCTCCAAACTTTCTTGTTGCTTTGGCAGACTTCACTGACAACTTGATATATGCAACAGGCTGGTGGGAAGGTGGGGAGAATAAACAGCCAAGGGATGAAGCCCCTGCTTTCCAAGAGATTTCAGTCTCCTGGTGCGGACAGACTTGCACACAAACACAAGGGTTAAATAGAGGAGTTGGGGTGGGGAAGGGAGGGAGTGCTAGAGATGACTGAGGCAGCCTGATGGTTGGAACCCCGAGGCCAAATCCCAGGACAGAGTCTCTGGACCCAGTGGCCCCTGCTCCTGGGACCACATACTCTGCGCTGAAAATCAGCAATGCATGATAGGGCAAGTGTGAACTTCCAAAGCAGCCAGAGTGTTTGCAGTTCAGATGGTCCCATTCCTATTTCCCCTTGGGAGCACTCCCTCGTATAGCTTAGTTGAACTGAGAATAAGGGTCTGGGACATGGAGGATGGACAGGGAGCTTGCTGGGGAGGGCACATCATGGCGGCCCTCTCCTGTCTCCCGTGGGTTTTGGCTTGTTTGGGGTTTGGGATCTTGGGGCTGGAGAAGCTGGGGATCAGGGTTTCTGGGAGGGAAGGGGTTATTCTTCGCCTTGTTTGACAGATATCAAAATACAGAGCTACTGGGCATGCCCACTGGACTACAAACCAAAGTTCCCCAATGGAGAAGCATGGAGATCATCGTGCAGGGGGCCCTCTGCCCCTCCACACTCCAAGGTTTGCTATGTCCCTCCTCCGAGCTCCTCTGGCTCAGGGGCCAAGAATGTGACCCCAGCTTGAGGCATTCAGTGCATCTCTCTCCCCTGGTTTCAAGAATCCACCCCCTTGGGCCTGCGCCCAGGTCCCTCTTATCTCGGAGTGTACCCTATCACCCGGCTATCTATTAAGCTGTCAGTAAGTATTGGATGAACATGTGAAAAACGATCCATCACTGGCTCCTCAGCTACCATCTTGTTTTCTGGAGAAGAGGCAGTCTGTTTTTGTCTGTGTCAGAGGAAGAGGCTGGGGACAAGGCTGGGAAGGAAATTTCATAGCAAATCCTCCCCCTGGATCTGAAGAGAGCTGAAATCTCATCAGGGTCAGGATCCAGACTCAGGAGACACCCAGCCAGGGCCACTGGGAGTAACAGAGCTCTTTGCTCATCTGACACAGGAGAAAGAGGGCAGAAATGTTTGCAATCTGGCCCTGGCATTGCAGGAATTTGCCTGGCCTAGGGGCTTGGGATGGAGGTCGGTTGGTTTTCAGGTGAGGCCAGGAAGGTTCTACCCAGGTAGATTCCAGTTTCTTCTGTCTTTCTAGGGTACAGCAAGTGGGGTGAATGGCAAGGGGCAGAGGTGCTAGGCGACCTCTCAGGGTGGCCACCTTGGCCCCCAGAACCATGTTTGCAAATGGATAAACTCTGGTACAGAGTTGACTCAACAACGGTTCAAATTTCCTACCAGCTAATACTTACTTCCTTGTCCACAATCCAGGCCAGACCTTGGGGGTGGGGGAGGCCTTGGGTCCTGGGATAGGCCCTGGGTGGAGAACATAATGTGATAGGGCTTTGCTGGTTTCCCTGCAGCATTGAAACCGGATGAACAGGACGCATCCTGTTTAAAGTTTACATAAATGATCCTAAGCCTTTTCGGAAGTTCCACGGAGAGGGGGTTGGGGGATCCGGGGGGATGTGTGAGGGGGTAGCACTGGACCCACCTCTGAGCCCCAGAGCCGGGCCCTCAGCAGCTGGGAACCTGTCCTGGTGGCCTCCTTGGTCGTCCACACACACCCCAGCCCTGCGGGACCCCGAGGCTCAGTCTGGCCTCACTGTTGAATCAGAAGCTTCCATCTCTTCGTTTTGCTGGCAACTTGGATTTGTTATCCTCCAAAGACCATGTGTTGGAAGGACACCAGCCTCTTGTTACATCTCCCAGCCTGCCTGGGGGCAGCTGGGCAGAGCTGGTGTCTTCACTCCGGGCCTGGGTGTTCCGACGCCAGCTCTGGCACCAGTTAGGGTGGGAAGATGAACAAAATAATTAACCCCATGAGTTGAAAGGAGAATTAATTCCGCTGTGCAAACTTTTGTTTCTTCTCTTCCTGGGGAACTTCAGATGCGTTCATCTAGGGACTGTCCTTTCTTTTGTAACTGGTCTAATTCATAGCAGTCATGGGTTTGTTTTGTTTTTTTTTTTTTTTTTTGACTTCATTTTTCATTAACGTGTAGGACATGTGAACTTTATAACATTAAAGATATTTGTCCTTGTTTGTTATAAAATAATGTAACTTTATTAAACCCAGTTTTCAAAAGAGAAGAATAAAAGGTCACCCCTGATCTCACCACAAACACACTGGATCCAATTTCCCTTCCAGTCCTTGTCCAGACAGGTATTTAATTGTGCATGATATAATCCCAATATACATTTACCTTCTGAAAGAATCTAATCTGAGAGCACATGCATGGTCCCATGTTGCTCCATGATCTTTCCCATCATGGATAACACACAAAATACCTCCTGTGGTTAGAGATTTGATTGCTTCTTTCACACTTCCACCAAGGTGTTCACCTGTCTTTTCTGGGCTCTGTCAATTCCTGGAGGCCAGGTAGAGAAGGTGGGCTAGCTTTGGGGATCTTGCAGGACTCAGGAGACTCCAGCTGTCCCTCATATGCTCCCCCAAGACAGGCCCTGGGCCTGATTCCTGCCAAGCGGTTCTTGCTGTACTCGGGCGCCCATAAGGAGCTCCTCACTGCTCGGTAGGGTAAGGGCATTTCCAGGGCACATTTGGGCAAAGTTTTTTATCCATGCTGGTATTCACCCACTGGACTCTGACCTTGTGTATAGACAACTCCTCTACCAGGTGAAAGGCAGGGGCCAGGTCATACTGAATCTTTATTACTGGTGCTTTGGAACGTTCTTGGCTTATACTAGGTGTTAAATAGTTGTTGAGGGAACAACACTTGAAAGAATGATTCACAGCTCACCAAGAAAAACAGAAATGACCAACCCCAGCTCTTTCCCAGGCTGCTGCAGAATCTGACACATTTCTTTGCTTCAGGGCCGAGGGGTTTTGACTCAGGGAAAAGGGCTCTTTTATTCAATAGCTCACTTCCAACCCCCAGATAGCTCCTGCCCCTCTCTCCTTAGAATTCTGGTCCATCCATGCTCTCTCCCCCTCATTCCCTGATCTCAACCAAAAAGTGAAGGTGGTTTAATAACTCAGGATCTCTACCCCTTACACCGGGCTTTAGATCCCCTTTTAGTTAATAGGGTTCCCCTTTTAGTTAATAGGGTGGCCAGCTTGTCTCAGCTTGCCTGGGACTTTCCCAGTTTTAGCACTGAAAGTCCCCCCTCCGTCCCAGATAAATGTGTGAACTTGAGGGTTTTGTCCCAGCTTCCTGCATCCAGTTCTTGGCAATGTCCTGTAGAGGGTGCCGGAGGCACAGCCTGGGAGACGGGCACCCAGGTGGATGGAGCGTTTGCCTCCCAGGTGCGAGGCAATACCTCCAGGACACCGTCAGACTAGGGATTCTGTCTCTGGCCGGTGTCTCAGGAAACAGCCCATCTCCTCCCCCTCCGGCAGGGAGCTCACACCTGTTGTCAGAAGAGGGCGTTACCTCATGAGACAAGCCTGGTGTTAAGAGCCCTCTCTGTTTCTTGACCCCGAGAAGGGAAATCATGTATAAATATATTGCACTTCGTCTCAGGCTATCAAACTACCCAGTATGTTCTAGCTGACAGCAGCTCTAACGCCCCTGACAGCAGGATACTCCAACTTGTGTTCACTAGAACAACTTGGACCACAGCAGAACAAATCGGCTTGCTTCTTTTTAAGTGTGTCAATTAACTATCCACCTGTCCTTGGTCTACAGACCAATCTTGGGAAGTGGGAAATCATAAAATTTACTTTCAAAGTCGGTAGGGTGGGGGGGCGGGGGGCGGTGTGGATAAAGATGAGATAATCTTGCTGCAAGAGAGGAGACCCAGGCAGATCCTGCTTTGGGCCTTCGCTTGGCTGTAACCAACGGTGAGTCAGCTATTCTGATAAGCACAAATTTCCCCCTGCTTCAACACATGAGTCCTCTGCTTCGGTGCATGACACCAAGTGCTGAAGTGTTGGTGTGCTCAACTGGGTTGCGAAGTGTTTGGAAACAGATATTATGGTGGCGGGATCCTGTACCAATTCTTGCATTTGCTCACTTTTTGTCATGAAGCTACACGCTTCGGTGATCATTACAGTTCAGTGAGAAGCCTAGGAGAACTGTTTTGCAAGGAGGGCCTGGCTGAAAACACCAACAAAATGATTAATGATTTTCTTCTCCATATCACCCTGGGAAATTGGTACTGCAGTCATTTTGTCCCCATTGTGCAGACGACAAAACGGAAATGGCGTCACTGGACTTGAACTTGGGATTGCACGAAAGCAACGTTCTTGACACCACTCTTCACAGCCTCTCTTCGCGTGGTGGATCTCACCCTGTACAGGTTGGATTTCACTGGTTTTGCTTCTGGAGAGCACATCAAACTCTAGGTTCCTGGATACCGGTCACAACTGGTTTTGGGTTTCTGATGACAACTCATGGTGCTAGCCTCTGCTGTTTAGCGGGGAGAAGTAGGAAGGTTTCTTTGCAAGGAAAGTGATCCTGGTCTAAATAAATTGGCAGGTGAAGGATGTCAAGCTTTCGGCAAAGTTCAGTCCAGCTGGGCTTGCACAGGTTTTTGAATGTCCTGAAGATCTGAAGGAGGGAGAAGCTGTAGAGAACAATTCTAGGCCTGGCTCCCAGATGGTTGGCTCCTGGATGAGTCAGTCGCTCAGTTCTCTTCTTTGGGCCTCAGTTTCCCCTTTTGGAAAATGAGGGGATTAAACTAAATTGGTGGTTCTCAAAGCTTTGATGTGCTGGATTCCTAGGCTTCCACTTGGCAGGCTTTAATTGGGTAGGATTAGGTGGGGCCCGGGCAGCCTCCCTGGGGAAATTTTGATGCCCATTAATTTGAGAATCATCCATTTGGACCATGACTGACATTTGATTTGAAAGCTAATGTCCCAGGATATGTGGAGTGTTTTTGGAGGAGGAGGAAGACCCATCCAAAGCTCACACACAGGAAGAGGTGGGTAAAGTTTACAGAGTAAGTAACTGCATGGCAGCCATCTGACATTGGTACTTCCTGAAATGTCTGAGACTCAGCCAGGAAGGTCTTTTCAAAGGGTTCCCAAAGCTCACAGACTGACAGGAAACCACAACAGGGGTAAAATGCAAACACAACACACCCTATCAGACATGGGAGTCATTCTCCATGCCGCATGATAACTTGTATCATCAAAGTTTACAAGTCATTAGTTTTAAATCGGTGCATTTTTGTTGTTGTTTATTTTGGTGGTACGGAGAACTCTGAAGGAAAGAAGACGACGATTCAAAAGGGAGTATGTTTCACGCATACAACTCCCAGTGTAAGAACACTGACCTCCAAGTAGATTCTTTTGTCTTCAAGTCTTTTGGGTTATTGGTCTGCAGTGATGAAATCCTAGGACACAACTTTAATCTCCATATCATTTTAGTACCTTGTGCTACAGCCTGAGGCTGTTTTTTTCTCCAAGGAAAATGGTTTGTAGGGGTTGATTAACTTTGGCTTAAGATTATAAATACAGATTTCATTGGTAAAGTGATCTATTCTAATATTAACTTTAGGAAATTAGAAAATAAAACTCAAGAGTATGAAAAGCACAGAGACATATGGTAAGTGCTCAACAGATGTTGGTTTTTAATATTAGGTGATCACAGGGTCAGCTTTCACTACTTTGTCCTTGAATTACAAACTGCTGTTGACCCAGGGATAGTTTCCTGGGATTCCAGGTAGCAGGAAGTATGCCTTCCTTTTATTGCAGCCTTCCCCAAAGATCTCTATCCAGTCTACTACATGGGAGCCTTCAGATGATTTTGGATGATGTGCAGATCTTTTGAACTTGCCAATTGCGAGATCATGACCTGAGCTGAAGTCAGATGCTCAACCAACTGAGCCACCTGGGTGGCCCTGTGCAGATCTTTTAAATAATGTTCTTTAAAATAATGTGATTTAAGTATAAACACAACCAGCAAAATATCTGTATTTAAGACTATTTTCGTTTTATGACAAAAGATAATGGTTTCACATTTATGCTGATATAAAGTTTCCTTCTAAAATAAATGATTCAAGGGGAATGAGTAAGTTGATTCAGAGAAAGCTATTAAGTAATAATGGTACAGGTGGTACCTAGAAATGGTAGTTGTGGTGATGTATGCAAATGATTGAACTTTGAGAAGTACCGTGTTAGTGAATCGAGCCCCCTTGCTCCCCGTTTTGGTCCATATGAAACTATTAATCAACACTCATTGTACGGAGTTTGCATCTATACCATAGTTATAAAAATTTTATGCCAGACAGGACCTTAAGGGCATCATCGAACAGCCCTCCTATTTCAGACAGGTGGTTTCTGAGGTCTCGACATGTGCCTTGATCAAGTGCAGTACACGGCAGAGGAACTATGATTTTACCCTATTAGAGAGAACATTAGTGCTTTCTAGCAGTTCGGACCTGAAGAGTAGAAAAGACATAGTCCTTTACCCACAGTTCATCAAGAGACACTGGACGGGAGAAACTGTGTCCTATGGCAGGATCTCAAGGGGCACTGGTCTTGACATATTTGAAGGTGTTTTACTCAGGAGAAGATTACATTTATTCTCTTCGATTTCCAGGTGTGGGAGCAGGACAAGAGGGTTGACATTATAAGAAGGCAGATTTTAAAGCTCAATGAGGAGAAATACTTTTGAGTTAGCTAAACAAGGAAAGCTCTGTCTTCGGAGTGGATGGGTCTCCCAAGACCAGAGATTATTTATTTTAGCAGCGCATGACAACTCTAGGGAATACGGGGAAGGGGATGCTCTCTGTCCTAAGGCTGGATGAGACCTAAGGTCTTTGCCACTTTTTTTTTTTTTTCACATTTATTTATTTTTGAGACAGAGAGAGACAGAGCATGAACGGGGGAGGGTCAGAGAGAGAGGGAGACACAGAATCCGAAACAGGCTCCAGGCTCCGAGCCGTCAGCACAGAGCCCGACGCGGGGCTCGAACTCAGGAACTGTGAGATCGTGACCTGAGCCGAAGTCGGCCGCTCAACCAACTGAGCCACCCAGGCGCCCCTCTTGGCCGCTTTTGAATGTCAAGGAGTCTGGGGCAGTCTTTCCTTCCTTTCAAATGGCTCAACATAGGAAGCCATTATCTGCAATTGTCTCAGTTTTATGTAAAAAGCAATTAAATCGTTGGGGAATTTCCCCTCCCTACACAATACTTTTTACTCCTGATACATGCAAAAAAAAAAAAAAAAAAAAAAGAAATAATAAGAAACTTTTTGGTGCTAAATGAGAAAACATGTGAACGTAAACCTGTTGGTTTAACTCTTTCCTGCAGTGTATTTTCTTTTTTTAAATTAAAAACATTTTCTTTAATATTAATTTATTTTTGAGAGAGAGAGAGAGAGTGTGAGCGGGCAAGGGGCAGAGAGAGAGAGAGGGAGACACAGAATCCAAAGCAGGCTCCAGGTATAAGAGACTCTTAAAAAATGAGAACAAACTGAGGGCTGATGGGGGGGTGGGAGGGAGGGGAGGGTGGGTGATGGGTATTGAAGAGGGCATCTTTTGGGATGAGCACTGGGTGTTGTATGGAAACCAATTTGACAATAAATTTCGTATATTAAAAAAAAAAACCTATACAATAGATCTGGAAAAAAAAAAACAAAAAAAACACAAAAAAACACAAAGCAGGCTCCAGGCTCTGAGCTGTCAACACAGAGCCTGATGCAGGGCTCAAACTCACAAACTGTGAGATAATGACCTGAGCTGAACTACCCAGGCGCCCCGCCTGCAATGTATTTTCAAAATCAGTGGTTAAATACTTGATAGTTTGGGATTTGCATTTGAATCAGGGTTTTCTTTAACAATATGCAGTAATTATTAAAGAAGTATATAGATCAGCCTGATAAATCGAAGGTTCTATCATTTCACACTCAGAAAGCTGCTATTTCGAGCTTATACTTGGACTATAAAATGCAAAATTACTAGGTTGAACCAGTTGAACTTGTCATTTTGTAGACAAAAACCTACATTGACAATTTCATATGGTTCAACCTAATACTAAAGACATTTATAAATATAGTTTTATAGTTTCTAATACATTTAGACACTGTTTTCTACTAAATTCAGAATTTTTCTTCCCATACTGATCAAAGAAGCATTATCACAGTAAGCCAAATTATAATTCAGCATGATTTCTTCTAAAAAGCCTCCTTTTAACAAGTTCCTTTTAACTTGTTTTGCACAGTGGATTTTTCATTCACAAAGACGTTAAGCCCTCTACTGTGCAAATCATTAAGAAGCCAATTATTGTTCCAGCAAGGTGTGCCCAGTGGTCAGAAACAAGATAAAACCCCTGCGTATGCTGAAACCAGGTGGGGAGACCATGTGTGGTAGTGCTTGGGGGAAGAGGGGGATTATTCATGAAACGAGGATTTAACAAAGCATAATCCCAGCTTCCCTGCCTGTTCACATGAGAAACCAAAGCTTCAATTTAACTGCAGGCAGTGGGAGTTTCACACTGTCAGCACCAACTGTCTGAAACCCCAAACTGGTATCTAAATGTGAAGGACCAAAACTAAAAATTTAGAGCAACTTAGTCAAATGCCAGATTTCCCTTTTCAAATATACAAAGTATTTTATCTTTTCCATAGGACATTCTACTATGTTAAAATGGGATAGCTCCTAGTAACTTTCTCCCAAAGTTCTCTTTTACAGAATAATGTTCATGTACTGTAGGAGAGCCATTTAAAAATACATGCTTGTTGACAGACAGGGTAAAAAATGAAATTTGAAACTCCTGTAAGAAAACTGGGGGACTGTGGGGGATTCCCCCTCCCATTTTTTTTTGGTTGTTAAAAATTAATGAAAATATAAGCCCTTAAATTCTACGCATTCATACTCAAAATAAATGCACTAAAGGTCATGGCTCTTTGGAGCAGGAAGACACCGAGACAAAGTAGTTCAATTTATTTTACAGTTGAAATAGGCTGAGAGTTTATGTGACTTGACCAGTGCCTATGGGAATATGGGAAACAAAAAGAAAATCAAAGACCTCAGCTCTATCCCACATTGTCAAAGAAACATTGAAACATCTCCAGCATTGGTGACTTCTACACAGATCGCTCTGACAAGTGGGAGTTTTAATTCAATCTTCCCTGCCCTGTGGTTAAAAGCAGTCACATCGGATCTGACTGAATTCATTCTCCAGCCAATTGGCCTAGCATGGTGTGGGCAGGCATATGTAGATAGGCTTGTTTTTCAGGGCTGAATCCAGCCTGGCAAAAGGCACTGATTCTGTCGTCTTAAGACTCCAATACCATGGTGAATGACCCGAATCTTGCTCTGGCATGCTTCTCCACGCATATATTTAACTTCTCTGCCCAGTTTTGATGGAGGGAATACACCAAGGCAGTTACCAGTTTGTTGGGTAGGAGATGCCTACAGGTCTTGGCCTTATGATGCCCGACACCCAGAAACTGATCTATTTGACCAGTTGGTTCTTCAATTCACAAACAGAAGAAAGATCCCATATGCTATTTAGAAAAAGAGATCGAGGGTTGTTCCCACCCAGTATCAAGCTTCCTTTCCCCTCTCAGTCTCTGGCGCCTGAGTGAGTGGAGTCAGCCGTGGTTACTATGTGCTGTGAGCTCAACAGCAGGAAATTATAAAAAACATCACTACGAATTAAGTCCTGTCCGTATGGAGTTTTCTCCATGTAAGTTGAGGGCTTATTTACCCACCTTTTCAAAGGTAATTTAAATGTAGAGGGGCGCCTGGGTGGCTCAGTCCCTTGAGTGTCCAAATTCAGCTCAGGTCACGACCTCATGTCCGTGAGTTCGAGCCCCGTGTCGGCCTCTGTGCTGACAGCTCAGAGCCTGGAGCCTGCTCTGGATTCTGTGTCTCCGTCTCTCTCTGCCCCTCCCCTGCTTGCACACTCTCTCTCTCAAAAATAAGTAAATGTTAAAAAATTTTTTTAAATGTAGGAACATACTTCCTTTTAGAGTCAAAGACCAACCTTTATATATGGCATGACTATAAGGAGATGGATTTTTCTAAGTGTCTTGTACAAATGAACTTGCTACTGCAGCAGTTTACAGACATCGTTGGGTGATAGAAGGGCCCTGAAGATGCAAATCTATAATGGCTGTGTGAGGCCACTCCCTGATGTCACAGTAACAAAGTATTTGCTTTGCATAAAAATAGTGCATTAAAAACACAGAGACATTTTTTTCCACTTATTTATTACATTTGGACCTTTAAGAAACATATACCATCAGATATACCACTATTCAGTAAAAATCTACTCTAGTTTTTGGGACGCATACGTGTCACAAACTATCTTTCTTCTAGTCTCCAAGACTTTACTAAGAATTTATCAAAAAGGTAGACTCTGATCTATGGGATCCTGAGCCTTGAGGTTTTGAACGTTTTGAACGTTTTGATTATTGTAGAACAATTCCAAGTGGATGAACTTAATTCCCAGCTGTTTTCCTTCTGGAAATGGGCTAATCATTTTGAAGTTGTCTAGTTCACCGCAAGACTATTCAATTCCTTAAGCTTTGTGATTTATTGTCTTTGGAAAACTTGGTAAAAAAGTAATTTTTTTTTTCCTGTACAATAAGGATGAATTTATCAGAACACACCCAATATTAATCATAACAAAAAGCAGTACACGTAATGTGTATGTGCCATGTTGACTTTAATGACTACTTCAGAAGCTGGTAACTACTCTACCTATGGAAACTATTTCTGGATCAATACGACCCAAGCTCAGTTGCAGTCAACTCCTTAACACAACTCTTGGTATGTGACATTGATTAAAAATAAAAAAGGGTAAGTGAACAAATACATACTCATACATGATAACGTTTTCAAGAAGCTACTCTTTGTGGAAGGCTACAGGAAAAGGGACTTTCAGGAGACTGTTGACAGGGACCGGGAGGTTTAAAGCTATGGCTTTGGTAAGCACCCCAGTGAGCTATAGGAAGGCATTCGTAAGAGTCGGATTGTGCAGCATCAAAGGAGAACTCTCTAAAAGAGGTGGGTGTTTTCTCAATTAATTTAAATTCTGAGGCTTTCAGTAGTCGAGGGCTAGAAATAAGACCCAAAGAAAAGAACCATCTTCACAACGGCTTAAGAAAGGTGACTGTGCCATTCGGCTCATGATGCTAAATGGTCCAAAAGCATTTGGTGGTGTGATATGGACAAGAAAAATATTAATACACAAACCACATAACACCATTAAAACTCAAAAAACATCTTTTTTTCATTTAAAAAAGTATTTAGAACACATAAAACAAGGCAACATTTATTCTTTCTTCTCGTCTTCTGGTGTGGGGTCTGCTGGTGGTTCCTCCACGGTTGCACTGTTGCTCTCTGAGCCAGTGTTACTATCACTGGTCCCTTCCTCAGCCATACTGTCCACCCCCTCTTGCCCGCTCTCCTTGTCCTCAGGAGTAGATGTGCCTTCTTCACCATTCTGTTGGCTCTCCGTCGCTTCTTCAAGGTGTGTCTCCTCTGTAACCACACATCTGTCACTGTTAGTTCCAAGACACAAATTCATTCTTCTAATTATGCTGACAGTCTAGAGCTGTACCGTCCAACATGGTAGCCGCTCACCATGAGTAATATTAAGAGCCAGCATGACTGAGAAACTGTTAGCACCCCTGAAACAATTTGGGTTTGCAAATCTACTTTTTAGCTGTAAATTTACAAAAGCTAAATACAGATCAAGTATTTCTGATGAAAATTTAGCTTCTAAATTTAGATGTGCTACAGGTATAAAATACACATCAGATTTTGAAAACTGAGTATGAAAAAGGAATGTAAAAAAGTCATACTTAAAAAAATATTGATTACATGTTAAAATCTTGTTCAAGACATACTGGGTTAAACAAATAAATATATTATTAATATTAATTCATTTGTTCTGCTTTACTTGTAAAAAGTGCCGTTAGAAAATTTACAATTACACAGCGACTTACATTTTATTTCCATTGGACAATGTTGTTCTGGAGTGCTTTGGATTTAATTAGTAAGAAAGCAGGTGTGGAAATGATAAAAGGGAGATATTTTAGGTACTTTGTTAAATGTCATGCTGGGTTGTTTTCTGTACGAAATTAAGAGCACGAAGTTTTTATTCTAATATTCTCAATTTCGTCTTTTTCTTTAGCTAGAAGGATAAAATCTAAGTAAAGACTATACAGGCATGTTCTACTCATAGACAGAACAGAGGCAAAGGACAGAGTGTTCTGTCTACTTGCAAAATAAGCAAAGAATCATACTCCATACCCTAATTCTCAAGCTCCTGCTTTAACCACAAAAATGTGCTCATGCTCCAAATTTGTTAAGATAAAAAATATGTTCAAAGCAGAAAAAGAGTCAGATAATGAAACTTAAAAATCTGACTATCTGAAATGCTAATCTGCTGAATTAGATCTTGTAGAAACATCTGGTAAAGAGATCTATATTCCATGAAATGTTTTCCTGATGTCAAATCAGAAACTGTCAGCTGAATACCAAGTATGAAGACTGTCCCTCCCCCTTCTGCAATGATGGTCCAGGGAGCCTTTAGCTGTATTTCCCATGATACTTTGAGCTCAGTCCTGTTTGCACAGGGCACGGGACAGGGTCAAAGTAGTACCTAAGGTGAGGCGATCTCAAAATTTCAAGTAATTGATTTAATCAATATTTTATGTGAGTTTGACATGTTATTTTGTGCTTTGAGAAATGCTTTTAAACAGGAAAAGCAGTAGGCTTGGTAGTAAGAACTTTTCTCAGATGGGGTCAACAAGTCTTTTCCGTAAAGGCTAGACAGTCAAGTATTTCAGGTTTTATGGGCCAGGCAGTCTCTGCAACCACTCAACTACACTGTGGTGGCCCCAAAGCATCCAGACAACATGTAAACACACAGGTAAGGCTATATTCCAAAAAAGTTTATTTATGACAATAGGCAGTGGGAAAGGATTTGGCCTGCAGGTGTCCCTTGCAGGTGTCCCTGATCCTTAAAAGCAACAACCACAAATCACATTTTAGCAATAAAGGCTAAAATACTGACTGCCAACACTACATCAAATCCAATACTAAATGATTTTATATACATTTTCTTATTTATCCTTGGGCACTCCTTCTCAGAGGCTGGCACCAGAGTACTTACACAAAGAACCTGTGATTAAATAATTTGTCCAGTCATATGCTAGCAGGTGGTGAAAGAGTTCAGACCCAGATCTGTCTGACTCCAGGGCCAGGATCCTAACCTTTGTATCATTATACTTTATATTCCCAAGCTAGAAAATGATGCCTCGATCTGGGCAAATACCTGAGACCTCAAATAGCCAGACTAAACACCAATGCCCCACTGCTGTTTTGTGTTGACACCAACATTTTAGCTGAATCTAGGACAGAGATTAAGATTTGCAGAGAAATGTGTAGATCACAAAGAGAATAATCCTGACATTCACTTTGCTGTCAACTGGCAGCTCACCTGTCTCCATTGGGACACTCTCATCATCCTTCTTGTCCTCGGTCTTACTGGCAGCTTGCTCTTCCTCAGGAACCATGCTGCTCTGACTGCGTTCAGCTTGCTCCGCTGCCTCTTTTTCTCTTTCCTCCTGCCTTTTGCGAGCCTGTTCCTCTGCCTGTGCAATTTCAGCGGCAATTTTTTCCATATCCACTTCCACTTTCAAACCGCACAACTAACAGAAAGAGAGAAAACTCTCTTAGTTAATGTTCTTTTCTTACAATCTCTGAACCAGAGAAATTTTATTTCAAAAGGGGGCTTTCTTGGCTAGGAGCTATGTACATGTATACAGGAAGGGAAAAAACATGGTTCTAGGTCTGCTCTGAAACTCTGTGTCTACAGGAAAAGAAAGCAGCCACGTAACCCTAAGGACTGCAGAACGGTTGGGGAGGCGATGCTGAAAGTACTGGGTTATATACAAGGCTTCCATTTTTTATCTCAAGCTACCTAACATTAGATGTACTTGTTTTAATACAAAGTACACACTGTAAACTACATTTCATGAAAACATTTAATGAATAAATCTCAATAAAATGAAAACAAACTCATGATTGCAGGAGTTTAAATTAAAACACCAGAGGGTCCAGAGTCTACGGACTTAGCACGTGTGTGTTTTTATATTTTAAACCCACTGCAATTTTGCCAGAAAATGGAAATAATTTCATAAAACAAAGATCTTACTAGTTATAGCACAGTTAATTCTATTTGAAAGTGAGTAACATTCAATAAAAACACTATTTTAGAAAAAAGAATGAGAAAAACAATAACAGACACAGTGATAAAAAGTACAGTGAACACATTAAATTAAATTGATACCCTTTTAAGTTCATTGTTAAATGAATCTGTGCTTTCCAGGAATTTCCTCTTCTTTTCCTGGTGTCTCTCCTCTATTTGAAGAAGTTCAGCTTCTAGTTTTCGCTGAAAGACACAGGATCCAGCTTTCTTATTACTGAATGACTTTCTCAAAAGCAAATGTCAAACACAGGAAATACATCTCATTTTGTAGCGGTCTATACTTTTTTAAAAAAATGTTTATTTATCTTTGAGTGAGAGAAAAAAATGGAACCAGCAGGGAAGGGGCAGAGAGAGGTGGAGACACAGAAGCTGAAGCAGGCTCCAGGCTCTGAGCCGTCAGCACAGAGCCCAACGTGGGGCTCGAACTCAAGAACCATGAGATCACATGACCCGAGCTAAAGTCGGACATTTAACTGACTGAGCCACCCAGGCACCCCTGTAGTAGTCTATACTTTTTAACAGTGTGACAAAGATTTTGAATTTTTTATTTAAATCATTTATTACACAATGTGTCTAGCTAAGATCTTAAAAGCAAAAAATGCAGTATAGAGGAATGATTACAATTAACAAGTAGCTGTTAAAGAATATTGTTTCAGGCTTAATTTCTTCAGAAAAAAATATTTAGTTAAGCAGTAAAGGATGATAGGATGTCTTAAAATCCTGAATGGACATACTTTCCATCACAAGCGTCTTTGTTACAGTTTTAACAACTTATTAAATCCCTGGGAAACCTCCGTTTCCTCTAGCTCTTCTCCGAATCAGAACAGGTTACGACGAACACAGAAATACTTAACATGCATACCGCTGCATGGTATAGAATCACGCCACTGGGGGTCTGTGACACAGGCCCAACTTATTATAACAAACAGTTTGTGACTTTACCTGATGAACCATTAAGGACTGGACCTGTCGTTTGAGGACCTGCATTCTAGCTGTTGTGACAACTGACCGAACGTCTGGCACCACACTCTCACTAAGGATTTCACTGATGAGGCGGTGGTTTCTCTGGAAACGGGCGGTGGCTGTATGCTTCATTGAAAAGCCATCATCATAATCTGGAATAAACAAGATGTTCTGGAAATGAGGTCACCAGTAACCATAAACAGGAGAGTAACAATGTTAATGCTTTATTACCAAGGAGCCATGGCCCTCACTGGTCTAACAATGGGGCCTAACAAGGGCATTGTGGGAGCACCGGGGCAGTCACGTGATAAAAGTCATACAGAGGACTTAACATGTTCACTGGCCAAGGTATTGGTTTTTCTCACAAAATCTTTAAGTGATGATATGTGTCTAGAAGGATTTGGTTGAAACACAAATGAGATAGCCATGTGTCTTCTGGCCTGGAAATCCATCAACGGGAAGGCTGCATGTTACAGCAAAAGTGAAATGCTGCTGAATGGTTCACTTTCTTGGTAGTAATTTAAGGCATTTACACCTAATGACAACATCTGAACCGGGCAGTGTCTTTGTCTCTGTTTAATTTTAATAGCAAAATAATGAAAATGCCCACCGCGGAGAAAACATTATCTCTAGCAATACTGTTTCCCAGACCAGCATATACATTTCATTCGATTAAAAAACCATTAAAGCCCTAAAGTAATTTTATAGGAAATGAATGTTTAATACCAAATTTTACTTTTATTAATCCACATACAAATATAGTTGTTGCCAGTCTGTAAAGCTATTACTTTGTTTTCATTCACTCAAGTTCATACATATATAGTATGGATCAGGCTCATATGCTTATCTTTAATAGCTATGAAACAGTATTTCCTTCTTCTCAACCCTTGCTCTATCACCTCCATGATTTTGGACATACCTGATAATAATCTGTACTATTTTTATTTAACATATTTATTTGAATTAACTCACTTAAAAAAAAAAGCTCCCTCTAAAGCAATACACATTAAAATAGAAGTTCCTCTCCGACCCACCTAAACTATCTTAGTGGCCCACCAAAGGTGGAGGGACCATGGTTTAGGAAACTTTGCTAGAGGCCCGAATTGTGTGGCTCTATCACAGTTTAGCACCTCCGTTATCATTTGGTAATCAAGTAGTTCCTAAAATGCCCATCATCATAATACCAGTGCTACAAACTGCTGTGCAAATTACTTTTTGTCTCCTTTCGAGTAATTTCTTTAGGACATATACTTCTAAAATTAAAACTACTGAAAGAAAGAATACTATTTAAAAAGATTGTGACCTTTTCTATTTGTTAAGGAAGTTTTCCATATTCACACTTGAGATTATACATGGTATATTCGTGCTACCTCTAAATTATATATATGTATTTGCTTTTTGATGTTTTCTTTCATTACTTGGAGCCAGTGTTGACCACTTGGAGGGGAAATCAAGTCTTAGCAATCTAGACTTGTCTTTCCTGCCACTTCTAGTTGTCTAATTTGGGTTTTTTGGGGGGAAGGAGTAGGCTTATATTTTCTGGTTATTTTCTAATTTCCAGCTATTTACTTGATCTCATGAATATTCTCTAAATGCCATTTAAAAAACCTTTCACTGCTTTGTGTGGAAACTGTGTATGCCTTCTCTGTAACAGAAGCTGGCAGCTGCTGTGCTCACAGGGACCACCCTTCTCTTGGCCTGATGCTCATCCTCACCTCCCAAACCTTCCTCTTTCTACTCAGTTCAGGGGCATAAGTCCAAGGTCTAAAGTTATTCTTATCCTGGCATCTTTATTTTCACCTTACTTTCTTACCAGCAGCTTTAAGTTCCTATCTTAAACTTACAAAACATAATGGGCCAAAGTCTGAGGAACAGAGAAGAGATCTTTTGAAGACTGTTTCTGAATGAATCTCTGCAATCCTGCTCGATGTTCATGCAGCCACCTTTCACCTAACAAAGACTGTTAACTGTTTCTACTTGTGGCTTCCGTGTACTCTTATACTGAACCCTCACCATCTTTTCAATTATTTGTAGACTGGATCTTCTTCTATTTTTTAGTTCAGTATGTTTTTCTTGCATTAATCATCCAATCTGAGTAATTTTTGGTCTGTGTTTGCTAGTGTGTCCTAAGCACTGCTGACTCTGTTAAACAGAGTTTAACACTAGGCATTGTTCCTAGTCTGTATTCTACTCTATTATTATTATTTACAGTATTCTATTCTACTCTGTATTTATGTGAATATCTATCAATATCCCAGTCCATTCATTTAAAAAACCATTGTTTTTCCTCTCCTTCTGGGTATATGTTTATTCATTGTGTTTAGGTGACATTATTGCTTCCTTCCTCAATGTTATTTTTAAAGTTCTTACAAGCTTCCTCTTTGTTACCACTCACTATGGGATCTTAAATTATTTTCTTGATGTTTTTGTTACTTGTAGCTAGAGCTTCTGGCCTTTTCCACATCACAGCCACACAGGGAGAAAATGTTATTTGTACAGCAGGCTTGATTCGTGGAGGAGAATGCTCATAGCTGCAGGAGGCCAACTCTGAGGCTCCTTGCAGTGTCAGACCCTGCCTGGCTGTGGAGAACCCGGGATTAATCTGTACGCCTGCAACCTAGTCACAGATTGCCCATCAGGAAGCTCTGCTATTTGTATGTGTATACATTTGTACATGTGCATAAAATTTGTATGTGTTCCCTCACGTGTCACCATGAGTTATGTTGGATTTCTGAATTAAATGGCAAACAAATTTATAATACTTCTACCCACTCAGTAACCTTCTCCCTTAAGAGCCTTTAATTCAGCAAGCTTAAGGAACCAATAAGAAAACAGGACATAAGAAGGCATTCAGCTCTTTAAAAGCAGGTAAGGCAAAATTCTGACTCAAAAACCTTTCCTGCATTCTGAGTATAAACATTCTGATAAACAATAAATAGTTTTTGCTATTTTCTGCACTAACAAAGATATCTTTTTCTTGTGGGAAATTCATACACAGATCTTAAAATAATTAATGAAAATACTGAAATGGCACTTAAATATGCTTTGTTTTCCATTTAGGATAGGAAATAAAAACAAACTTAAAAGATTCCTTGTAATTTTACTTCTCAGAGAATGCATAAACAAAACCCCACTTTTTTTTTTTTTTTACCATCTGGATCTTCAGCAGGCTGAATGCTCATGTAAGGTTCTCCTTTCTCCATGCGAGACTGTCTCTGTCGACTTTCTTCCTCTAAAGCAGCTTCTGCACGACTTTTTGCATTTATATAAGCAAGGTATGCGGGGGAATTATGATAGGCCTTCATAGATTCATTGTACTCTATCTGAAATTCAAATGTTTTTCAGTTTTATAATTCACATATTACAGGTTATATGAATACCTTTATCTCATTCGAATATCAAAAGATAAAATGATTTCCTTTTTACAGACAAGGAGTCTGAAGCGTAGAAAAATTAAGGGACTTGACCCAGGCAGACAGACAGTGCAGACTTAGCTGATTAGATCTTTTGTTTCTTTTCTATACAACAAGCAAATGTTTATGCATTTTATATTGTCTCCATCCCGCTGTGGTCCCCATTCTACCTTTTCTGCTTCGTATTCGTTTAAATATTCTTGTTTTTCTTCATCAGTGAGATCTCGCCACATGCCACCAATAATCTTGCCAATCTCCCACAACTTTAGGTCGGGGTTGGAAGCTTTTACTTGGTCCCAGACCTTAAAAAGGAAACATGAAATTTCAGTATTGATGCCTAAAAATATAGACCTTTAACAATACTTTTTGATACAGAAACTTTTAAAAAAAAATTTTTTTTTTTTAATGTTTATTTATTTTTGAGACGGAGAGAGACAGAGCATGAACGGGGGAGGGTCAGAGAGAGGGAGACACAGAATCTGAAACAGGCTCCAGGCTCTGAGCTGTCAGCACAGAGCCCGACGCGGGGCTCGA
This sequence comes from Panthera pardus, assembly GCF_024362965.1. NCBI lineage: Eukaryota > Metazoa > Chordata > Mammalia > Carnivora > Felidae > Panthera > Panthera pardus. The sequence continues at coordinate 34,651,717 of NW_026526876.1, read as the reverse complement.
ACTCACGGACTGCGAAATCATGACCTGAGCCGAAGTCGGCTGCTTAACCGACTGAGCCACCCAGGCACCCCAATACAGAAACTTTTAAACATGAACAAAAGCAGAGGGAATTGTATTAAACTCCTGTGTTCTGATCAGCCCGCTGCAACAATTATCAATAGCTGGCCAATCTCATTTCATCTATACTCTGCTGGATTAATACACAGCAGATCTCAGACATCTCCGATCACTGTTAACAGTTCAGATGAACTAACCCAGTAACAGTCTCTGTCTCTTTAAAGGTTCACAGAATTTAGAAGGAAAGTGGTTAATCTGCTAACACAACAGACCTTATCTTCAAATACATGTACAGTAATTATGACCCAAAATTTCTAAATAGTGGCAAATATGCTAAATGCTCTTGTCATTAATAAAGACACTGGCTGTGTTTGTCATTTTAAGAGAATATAGGTTTGTCACCAAATGGAACTAAACAGAACAAAATAAAAACATGTGGGAAAATTTAAGAAATGTAAAGAAAATAAAAATTACCATAAGCTTACACTGTTTGGAGACAACTACTGCCTTCTGGGCTTTTTTTCCTTCAAACTAACATATAGCTGCCACTGTTTTAATAAAAAATATGACACAAACAGATGTAGTCCTGTATTCCTTTTTTCACTTCACACTTTTCTCACGTCACTGAATTTCTCCAAAAGACTATATATTGGCTACATAACATTACCTTCTGGATTTAAACCATTTTTATTTAATCATGTTATTCTTGTTGGATTTTAGTTCTGGAATTCTGAAATCAGAACTAAGTTCTTTAAAAACTGCAATTCCTTATCCTTCCCTCTGTGCACAGAAAAACTGGCTAAGCCATTATGAAATGTGATGGAAAGCAAACAAGCAAAGACAGCAGTCCTCACTCCCCTCTGGCTCCTGGGCACCTACCTTTCTGCTGTACCTCATGTAGGGCATCAGCGGCTTATCTGGTGGCTTTGGGGGTTTTGGAATCGTAATACCAGAGGAGGCCTACAAAAGAGTTAAATATATTCATTATTCAATCGCAAGTAGTTCACCAGCAAAATGAAAAGAGAGTCCCTTAACAAATTCTAATGCGCCTTTCTTCTACTCGTCCATGGATACAAGATTCTTATATTTTCTCCACTGAAAATAGCTATCACTGCAAATTCAGAAATGTTCACATCAAAAGAAAATAAAGAAAATGACTTTAGGCACAAAATTTTAAAATATTTTACTTAGCAGTTTATTGCTACTGCTTTGACAACCTGGCTGTAAGAACAAACAAAGTATTACATAATAATCCATACATCAAAAATATAGAGTTACATATCACATGTCCCATGTTAGGACATTACCTAGCACCCTTTTGTTGTGCTTAATTTACCATTACACATACAGTCAACACTTGATTATCTGCCCGAGTCTGGGCTCTTTCAGCACTTACCACACTCACAGTCTGAGGGGGGCTTTGTATCTACTCGGACAGCTTCAGGAATACACTGCACCCCCACATGAATGACACCCCTACAAAAACTACCTCCTAGGTTCAAAAACAGAAAAAAACAACAACCCTTATTTCCTTTATCAGGACTAGACATTTTATTTTTCTTAAGGTTCTGTCTGTATCTAGTGGTTTGTATTGAGGGGATCCAAAAGCGTAAACTAAAGTCATGCCTTTTCTTGTCCTGAGTCGTAGTAACAGTGCCGGAGTAAATAAGTTATCAGGAACAGAGAAATGGCAGACACAGGGCCCAATTAAGTTATTTCTGAGGCCTTACCTTATATCGATTTAAAAATTTTGGGGTTGGTGGGAACAAAGAAAAATGAAAACAAGAGTAAAGACAAAATATTTTTTAAAAAGGTAAAGAAAAAGGTGAGCTAGAGAAGAAAAAGGTGAGTTAGAGAAAAAAAAAACCAAAGCAGAAAAAATGAGAGACTGGTTCATTCTATGGGCTAATATCTAGGCAAGAGATACCAAGAGCTTCTAGTGAGCACCCCAGATAACTCCAATCCAAGAGTGTTTCTTTCTGAACTTATTTTCATTTTAACATATATGACTACATTTGATGTAGGACCCAGAATAAATTAATCATGGCCAAATCATATATTTCCCCCCAGTTTCTAGGAGACAACTGATATTGATTCTCCTTGCCAGGCTTGGGGGAGGGGGAAGAGGTGCTGGCTTCACTCTAATTATCAAAAGACAGAGACTGGCAACTCCTTATAAAGAGACTTAGTGACATTTTGTTCCCTTGCCCTTCAGTTGTTATGATAAAACCCTGGACAAACGCCTCTTTTGAGTTGGGACATCAATTACAACCTTATTTTTTGTCCAAGGCTCAGAGATTAGTGTATCTGTGCCCCAATTACACTGTTTTCAAACAACGCTTCCTCCTCCAAGGAGGGTCTTCCTCCATCCTTATATATTTTTCAGTAACTCTGCTTCTTCATACATGAAATTGTTAGAAAGCATATCACCTTTGAAGCAGGATTTCCACTCTTCTTTCCACTCCTCCTATACATTTATACAATAATTCATGCTGGTGCCCATGCAGACAGACCCTGTTTTGTTTTGTTTTAGCCAGCAGTGGGCAATGGAGGTGAGCCACAAGGGATAGAAACTGTAAACAGCAGTGATCTGAACAGCCAGTAAGAGAAGATCTGTCTCCAGGTCTGCAGCAGTTTCAACGAGGGGTGAGGGAACTCCTACAAGGCTAAACTTAAATCATGGGTTCAGAGCAAGACACACAAAGGTCTGATTTTTCATTCATAAAGTTATTAGAAAGCATCTCCAACATAAATCTTCAGAATTCCATGAAGTGGGTTACAAATAAAGTTGGAATTATGCCGATAACTGAAGTTGGTAGACCGCCACTCACAGATTTTTTTTTTAAGAGAAAGAATTCTAAAAGGTCTGTTTAAATATATCAAATTAAAACACTTTAAAAACAAGTTCTAGTAATATTTGCTCTGATTACTTTTCAGAGAACCACATTTGATAATATTAATGGATTTGCTTATTTCTCCTCCTTTCTTCCAAAGGAAGGTACCTAAATCGTCTACATACTGAGGCTGTATTTTCATTACAATGATAGTCAATTTATAAATACAAACCAAAGAAAACCCAAAACAAGAATCACAAAGTTAAATTCTAGCAGGTTTTCAGGACACTGAAGATTTATATCACTAAACATCCCTAATTTATTTGCCATCTCAGCAGACTTCTACAATGCCTTAAACATTACTCTTAAAGAAAAAACACACACACACAAAACCAGTTTGCACTTAAGACACTTTAACCTTGTTTTGAGAAGAGTCCATTAGAAACAACCCCTGCTTTCCTGTAGTCCTCTAGCTTGAGGAGTGAAAAGCTGCTGGCCCCTTTACCAAATGGCCCAGTGGTTATGCTTTTGGAGGGTTTTTTCACGTGTTTCTATCAAGAAAGCTACCTCTAACCGCAACTGTCCACCTTTACATTTTCTAACTGGCAATGAGTTGGGGAAAGTAACTGTGTGACTATGCTTGTCACAACTGTGCTCACATGAGAGTAATTCCTGGGAATCACCATAATTTTATGAAATTTATTTTGGCCACTCAAGAGATTTTATTGTTGTTTCTTCCAATTCCCTGCTTTCTCTGGCAGGGTCTCATTTAAGGGTTTCCTTCTAGGATGGAATTTCCATTGCAGTACAGAAATAAGCTGTGTTTAACATCTTGTCTCTACCTGGTTTCACACCTGTACTTAAGAGCATGCTAATCACCTTCGGGAAGAAGGACTGACTAGGAATGGATTCCATCTCACAGCTGTCACTGGTACTCCAAGAGGTTTCAACACACTGCATATAGTCTCAAAACCATTCAAGTGCATGAGAGTCACCAGGGAAACCAGATGTTCTGTAGAGCCTAAAGGAAGCTACTTGATGGGGTTTCACAGAATCATTCCTTCAAATCACTGACTTAAGACTATTTGCAAACAATAATACCAACTAAGAGCCAAAAAGGGGAGAAAAAAAAAAGGTAACACATAATTGGGGTCATTTGAAAATAAAACACTTTTATCATGGTCAAAATCAGATCTATTAAGTCATAACAAAGCTTAAGTTAGATATACAAAAAAGGTGTATGAAACTTCAGGCATAACTAATTTTCTTAGACAGCAATTCAGTGACCTAAAGGAGAGAAGACTAAAAGTTGAAGGGGCTGGGGTTAACACAGGCTGAAACCCTTCAGTTTCTAGGCCCTTCAGGTTAAGTCTAGCAAGCAGTTTGATTACACTTCAATCTGGTGTTGAGAGGACAATGATACCAAGAAAACCACCACAAAGAAGCAAAATACTAAATTTTCTATGCCCAACAACCCTCCTGCACTAATCGACCCGGAAACTAGTGCCCAATGCAAATGCTGGGTTCTAACATCTCCAAGAGGGAATGAGAAACAGATCATTGACTCACAGGCCCTGAGACAGCGAGTGACCTTTCCTTTTCCTACTGAATGATCTCTCTTTATTAACAGAGAATTCCCGCAGATACATCCAAGTTAGGAACAAAATGCTTATACAAACTGAAATACAAATGATTCTAATATTACACTTATCACCATTTCTATGCCATTAACATAGATAATCAAGAGCTGACTGTATAGAGCTATTAAAATGTAATCATTCTCTTGTTCACTCCCCATGAATAATTTTCTGCATTAACATGAATGATCCAAAATTGATTCTGCTCCTTGTTTAAATTACATGTTCTTTATCATTGGATAACCTTGCCACCCATTATACCTGTGAAACACATTTAGGCCAGGGAAAAACACGTACCGATGCACATAAAAACTGTATGCATTGTGAAATGCATACATACACACACTTGTCAAAATTCTTTCCAGATACCATGAAATATGCATGGCACATAAAACTTGATATGCTTATGAAGTACAAATTATGCAGAAACAATGAAAAATTTAGACAAACAAAACTATCAAGTTAAGCAATATGCTTACCAAGATAGACATACAGTTTGATAGTTACAAGCTTTCTGCTCTAGCTTGACTACAGGGTGAGAGGGCTCTTTTGAAGTCACATTAATTCAATTATTTATGAATACAGCAAACAAAAACCAAGTATTAAAAATTTTACAGCCATTATGGGTTGTAAAAATTCTCACCAATGCCACATTCCAATGTATGTAGGTATTTGGCTTTTGGATTTATTTTTATTTACTTTTGGTAAATCATTTTCACATTTATCTTTCTTTGGTACTTAAGCTTCTTTGACTGTAGTTTAAGATGATTCTAAAATGAAAATGTGAAGTACATTACCCAATTTGGGTGTCTTAAGTTGATCATTTAAATGAAACATCGTCAGTTACAGAAATCATACCCTTGTCCTATGGATTATAAATGCACTTCAAAATGGTCTGGCACATTCAACTTGCATTCTGCAATTCTTTGAAGTGATATGAAAATGTTTTTCTCTTTTTAACTGGAGAGAAATGAATCTCAGAAAGTCAGCTCTTAAATCCAAAAGACAAACAATTATGTGTAGCAGTTCAAACTGGTGGGCCACCGAAAAAAGCTCACGTCCGTAAGCCCGGCTTTTATTAAGAAACTGAGTCCTTGAGCTTGACGCCAATGACCTTAAATGAAAGATACTCTTTATCTCAAAAAGGGTATTTTAGATGTAATAAATTCTAGGTTTGTCTACATATAGTATAAGCAGTGCCCAGGGCTTTATCTCTACCAACCACCAAACAGAATGGATTCTTCTTTTCTTCTATATACATATCCAGATCTCACTACTTTTTTTTCCAGTGTACAATCGTACAACGAATGTTTAAAATACTGAAAAAGCCAGGTTAAAAAAATTGTTTTAGATGGCTGTGCTGATGACTCAAAAGGACCTAACTCTGGAGGCATTTCTGGTCAAATCCAGTTGTTTGCCGGATGCTGTAATAGTTGATTCTCCTACCGTGACCCGGCTGTTGGTGCCCGGGTTCCCTCCCAGCCTGTAGTTGTTGTAGGCGAGATGACTGTATGGATTGTATCCCACAAACCCTGGTGTGCTGGGCATTTGCTGATGGAAACAAATGAGACAAAAACACGAATGAGAAATGAGCTCAAACGAGGAAAACACAGAAATGAAAAATGATCTGCATATGGCATGCAAAAGCAACCTGAATTTAAACAAGCAATGATGTGTTGTAATTGTTCTTTTTCTTTCATTGAGAAACCAGTCTGCAAGTGTTTCTTTCTTTCTTTCTTTCTTTCTTTCTTTCTTTCTTTCTTTCTTTCTTCCTTCCTTCCTTCCTTCCTTCCTTCCTTCCCTTTTTTCCTCTTTGCGGGGGGGCCAGTGGTGTTTGTTGTGAGTGAGAATGTGTGTGATTTTTCTGAAATAAGCAACACACTGAGGTGTGTCAAACACTCAGGATTACTTTATGGTCAATAACATAACAACTTAGCAATACATGTCTGAGATAGGAAGGCTTGAAGTGTGATAAACTAGAAGTCTGAAAACACTTTACATGCAAAACAAAATGTGATTTATTTGACAGTTATGTAGATGCTGCCAATGTATTTATCTATTAAAAACAAATAAAAACAAGAAATGGATTGTTTTCAAAGACAGTTTTAAATCATTCTATATAATGTGAGAAATGAAAAGATACTCAAATCAGGAAGCCAGAGTTGTCAATAGAAAAGAACATATGTGGGATTCAATGGATGTCACATACATGATTTCAAAACAAAGACTTGTAAGAAATGCATGGATTTAATTCTGGGGTGCTATCTCATCTTTTCAACCCAGTCTTTCTTTTTTAGACTTTCTCTTCCATCTCTTCTTTGATCCATCACCCAGAGGTCAATCATGAACACTTTCTGCATTTAGTTTTAATGCAAACTACTTTTCTAGTCGACAGACTTGAACTCTCCTTTTTCATCTAGTTTCTTGATAGCTCTGACCCTTTCAAAACACAGCTGCTCACTGCAGCAATGGAATTTTTCTTTTTGAATTGTATGTTGATGTAATCACAATCGGGCTCTTAGACAGTAGTGCCCTCATGGTTAAAACAATGACATCCGATGTTCATGAGAATCAAGGTAGAATGCATAAAAAGGATGTAGCAAAGAGAAACCAAAAGTAGGGTATTTAACCTAATGAAACTCAATCAAAACAACTAATTTAATTTTAACATGCAATTAACAGTATTAGTCTTCACGTGTAGAATGTAAAATACACTTAACACACCCCAACTAAGCTGAAGCTGTTATAAACACAATTTTCTAAAACATGCCGCTACACATATCCTAAGTGTCCAAAAGAAAGATATTCAAGCAGATATTACATTTGCAACTCTTTAGGAGAACAACTGAGCAATTCTAGTCTGTATAGGTATAAAAGACGCAAATTAAGCATATTTAAGTAGGCAAAACACAGATGAAGTATCAAAGGCACAAAAGAAGTGTATGTTACTTGGAGTGGTACATTTGGGTGGTGGTGGTATTGGTGGTGGTATTGGTGGTGGTGGTGGTGGTGATGGTAAATAGGTAATGGAAAAAAAAGAAAAGGAAGGAGGATAATTCATTTAATATCCATTCTGTTGGATGTCCTAATCCCTAGTCTTCTGTATTTTATGTGTCAATGTGAAATTACAATGGTACAGAAATAGGACTAAAGAAAGGCCAAAAAAAAAAAAAAAATCCCTTTCTACATTTGAGAAGTCATAAGGGGACACTTGGTTTTCGAGCTATTTTTGTTATCTCAAAAAATCAAGTTTTTGTCTTCAAGAGATTATACAGTGTCAGAGGCAATATTTACGTCAAAATGACATCTTCAAAGGTTGCATAAAGAATGAGAATCACAATGTAAGAAAATTAAGTAAGGGAATTAAAAAAAATAAAAACTAAAACATTACAATTATACCATTTCCAAAATTGAAGTACATGGTTAGCTCTTTGAGGTCAGGAATCTCAACTGTTCAACTCCACCTGTATAACCACTAGCAGAGTGCCAAGGAGATGGTCATTAAGAAATGTTCTTTGATTTAAGAAAGAAAACAAACCAAACACAGGACTTTAAGAGTACTGGAAGTAACTTCTGAAATTGTATGTTACATAAATGGAAATGAGAACATGAGATACGGTATCTCTTTTAAGAAGTATCTTAAGAAAAACAAATTGTTGATAAACATAACTAAAGCATACATCTGAGGGTTAGTAAGAAGAGTCATGGAGTGGAGAAAAAAATTACACAAGGACCTAATTAGTAGACTAGCCTGTAATTTTGGGGCTAAGGGGTAAGGAAGGAGGGCTGACAGCTGTTAAAGAATTGCTTTTGTAGGCTATGGTCAATGTTAACAGTGTTTTGTTTTGTTTTTTAAGACAAAAACAAACAAACAAAAAAAAACCCAACAAGGAATCCATTTCAGCAAGGCCTGAACAGTTCCTGTTATATCTGTTTTGTGGATTGGATGATTATTTTACATGCTGTCCAAGCTGGGCCAGAACTTGTTGGGTGAAAAACCTAGTTCACAAGTATTTAGAAACTTTGAAACATTCAATAGGCAGGATCTGACCCACGGATAATGAAATCCTTACTTAAACAGCTTGAAAAATAAACATTTACAATGAGTGTTATTATAGAACTGGAAGCTTCATTATTTGATTTAATATGAAAATTATATATAAACAAGGAGAGAAAAATGTAACCACTTGAAGGTTAGGTTTAAAAATAATAACAAATGGCAGAATGAGCATTCACTCAATATTAACTTTTAAGAGTCTTGACAGATTAACTAGAAAGAGGTGTTAAACTTATCATTTATTTCCCATTAAAAAAAAGAACTGAGCATAGGAGGTTGGAATTTCAGCAGTATGTTTCTTTAAATGTTGGGGTTGGTTCAAGGTAAGATGCAAAGAGTTATTTTATTTAGTAGGAAGTGCTGTTTTTTGGTTGAATTTTTCATCCTGTTGCTGTGATGACTGAGTGACTGTCACTGGAAGACATCTGGGTTTTTGTATCAAGGCCAGACTTGGCTATTACATTAACAAGAAAATTAAAACTTACTGTTGCAGGAGCTGGGGTGGGAGGTGGGGCATAAGATGGTCTTTCTGTTTGAAAGAAAATAAATAACTTCTTGTAAACAACTGAGATATAATACTATGCAACAAAACTACCAATGGTCCTGTTTTGAAGAAAAAAAATGAGAGTATTTTGGAATTCCCATTTGCTAGGGCATTAGTCTCTTATTAATAGATTGATAAATATAAAAAATGAAACTTACTTGACATTTTGGAAGGTTAAGTTCTCAGTTCCTTAAGAATGAATCTGAGACACTAAAATAAAAAAAGAAAAAAAAAAGAAAAAAAAAAAGAGAATCAAAACTCAGCAAGCATAAGAGATGTTTCCCTAAAGAATAGGGTAGTTTAAATTGGTACTTCTTAGTAAAATTACACTATCTTCTAATAATCCAATTTTCTGCATATTTAACTAGTTCTTATAGGTCATTTGGCTCATCAGAATTAAACAACTAAAACAAATTACTGGGGATATTAGCATTAATATTAGACATAGACTTCCAAGTTTCTTCTTATGATATTGGGCCACCTCTTGCATGGAAAACATATTGCTAATGCCATGTGAACATTTAATTAAACTGATAAAAATACAATGACAATAAAATGTGATGTATTATCAGGGCCCACCCCAACAAGGCCTACCAGATACTGACAGATCACTGATGAACAGCAGCTTTACCTTCCTCTTAGAATAACAACTTCTATTAAAACAAGGCAGCATTTTATTCCTGGAGGCAACGCAAAAGGTAACTGGCATGATCATGAGCTTTACGCTCTCTAATGGTGGCAAATAACTTTCTCTCTCCTGGGAATAACTTTGAGAGTCTACCTGAGAAACTCTTATTAACCCTTCACAGCCCATTTCAAAATATTATCTCCACAGTGGAACTTTCATGATAAATTACCCGGGAAGAATGAATTGCTTCCTCATCTGTACTCCTATCCAATTTACAGATCTATAATATTGTTCATTACATTGTATCATACCTGTTAATATGGCTAGATTGTGGAATAGAGACCATCTAACTCATTATTGCAGTCCCAGCACCTAGCTCAATTCTTAATGCATTTTGTCCTAATATTACCAGCTCAGAACAAGACCATACACGCGTGAGCTTGTTCCTCACATCAAAATACATCACACACGATGTGTACAAAGAGACAAGCATTCATTTTTAAAAAAGAAGCAAATAACTTCTATGACTACTGGAATACTTTCATGGAACATTACGTGAAAACAAGCATGATGCTTTTGCTTCTATTCTACATTTTAAGGGAATTCCCTGGAGCATAAGGAATAAGAGGACTGTGTGGAAAGAAATTTTTCAATGGCCCAACCTGGGTCTCTCCCTCTTAAGGAAGGGGCAGAATCCATGGACTCCGGTGCAGATAGATTTCCTTCCGCTCACATTAGGGAGTGGGTGGGGTGTGGGTGGAGGGACTGTCAACATCCAGAAGGCCTTGCTGCGGGGATCCCTGACAATAATTGGCAAAGCTCCCTAGTACATCACACTTTATTGTTAATATTTTTAAATTATTGCTCTCGTCTGCTACTATAAATTCTAAGCGTGAGCTTGTACATTTGTCTGCCACTGGATCCATCCCCCGTGCCTGGCATAAAATACTAGCTATTTGTTGAACACTTTATACGGGGCAGGCTTATCACTTATTTCGGTTCATGGTCACAACCACCCTACGAGGTATGTATTGATAACCTACTTTACACCGGAATAATGGGAGTCTCGGCGAGTTTAAGTAACTTGTCTAAAGCCACACAGCCAGGAAGTGCCAGAGCCGGGTTTCAAACCCAGGCCAAACTGTTTCAGAGCTCTCGCTCTCCACTCTAAGCCACAAGTTCCTCGGTCGTTGCCGAAACAAGGGGAAACCACCTTCCTGGGGGGGAGGGACCAAGGGCTTGGCTTGCCCCAGGGCTTCCCCTGAGGTCGTTTCCTTTAGGTTGTTGTAGAGAAGGCACTTCACCAGCAACTCCACTAAAGAAGGGAATGCATGGGTGCCTTGACCAGTTTGGCGGGGCTAGTGGCAGGGGCAAATCTTGCCGCCGAGGAGGGGCCCGAGATAGACCTCCCTCCCGGCTCCGGCTCCGCTAGGCCTCAAGGAGGCCGCAACCGGCCCCCAGCTCCGGCCCCGCGGCCCAGCCTGAACCTCAGCAACCCCCGGGAACTCGAGGTCCAGCCAAGCAGGGACACCGCGACTCGCCACCCTCCCGACCCCATCGGGCCCAGTCGGAAACACTCACCCGCGGGCAGAAAAAGCGCCCGTAGCTCCGGCCTCGTTTTCCTTTGTCCCGCGCACGCCCCGCCCCTCGCGTCCGGAGCGTCCGCACTCGCACTTTCCACACTCTTTTTAATTGCTTTCCAGCCCTCACCCGACTCTTTTGCAAAAGGAAACCTCCAGGTGAGGACGCGGTGGTGTTTGGTCCAGTCAGGGATTTTTTTTCAGGCCACAAACGTTCCTCAAACCCCCCGAATGTGGGCACTCTTCAGGCCTGGCGCCGATTCGTCACGGCGAAGTGGGCGGAGGGGCCCGGCGGCGGCCGAGGCCCGGTCGGCGACCGCGCGGAGCCCGAACGGCGGCAGGTGGCGTGGCGGGAAGCGTGGGCCTCGGCTTCCACGAGCGGGGCCGAAAGACGGCGGGGCTCGCGCTGAGAAGAAAGGCCCAGAACCACTACGGCCGCGCGGGCCTGGCCCCCACCGCGCTCGCGGCGGTGGGGGGAGTAGTGGTTGTTTTTTCCGGGTTCTTCCTTGCTCTTTCTCTCGGAACAAGAGTATATACTTCAGCGAGCCGAGGGGTGGAGGCGAGGACGACTCGGTTCGCGGAGTTTCGGTCCCCACGGGCGCCTCGCAGGGCTTCCTGCTTTAACGGCTGGGCATTAACCCTTGACCAAAAGCAACACGGACCTTTTCAGTTTTTCCAAGCGCGAGTGGAGTCGAATTGCCAGGTTTCCGAGCCGGGGCCCAGAGATGTAAATCCCCTCGCCCGAGGTTGTGCGCCCTTGCGGCGCCGGGATGCCACCCGTCTCTGCCCAGTGCTGCCTTGCCTTATCCCCACTCTCAGCTTAAACACCTCTGTCCTTCCGGATCCTGCTCAGATTCTCATTGTGGTGCCCTCCTGGAACTTTCCCCCAATAGTCCTTCCTCTGAATTCCCACGGTAGTTGGGTAACTTTATGATACTGTGTACCCACTCTCTTGTATCAGACTGTGTTTGCTATCTCGAGCGTATTGTGGGCCTTGAGAGCAAAGGTTCAGTCATCTTGCGTTGATCATCTTTCTATTTCCAGTGCTTACTTAGGGCTTGGCTCATTGTTAGATGCTCAATAAATGTGCACTGAGGCAGCTTTCTGGTGTAGTCCAGGGCTCTTTCCACCAAACCATGAGTACGTTGGTTTACCGGGTAGTACCCCGTTCCTTGGGTATATAAACACCTGACCCATGCTGTGGGCCGCTGTGAAGGGAGAAGAATCTGTAATTACTTGAAAACACTGTTGACATTTGACTGATTGAATTTTTGGGTTGCTCTTAGCCACCATCCTGGGCATGCCAGCAGAGATGAGGACATTTCTAGAAGTCTGCAAAGCCAGGCATAAGTGACATTTTGTCTAATTCTTCCGCTCTCAATATTTTCATAGTCATAAATGGAGATAAGTGAAATTGAAGGGGACGACTAAAAGAGAGGTCATCAAAGGATGACAGGTAGTCTGAGTGGTGTTTGAGATAATGTACAGCTGACTTTGAAGGAGGGAGATTAGGGGGATGGGTTAGAGATGCCCTCCTCCCCCCCCCCCCAGTAGAAAATCCAGCTGTAACTTTTGATTCCCCCCAAACTTACCTATTAATAGCCTACTTCTGATTGGAAGCCTTACTGATAACATGAATAGTTGATTAACACATATTTTATGCCTTGTATTATACACTATATTCTTTTAAAAAAATTTTAATGTTTATTTTATTTTTATTTTTGAGACAGACACAGAGCATGAGCGGGGGAGGGGCAGAGAGAGGAGACAGAATCCAAAACAGGCTCGGGGCTCTGAGCTGCCAGCACACTACCCGTTCTGGGGCTCGAACTCGTCAACCTGGAGATCATGACCTGAGCCGAAGTTGGACGCTAAACCGATTGAGCCACGGGGTGCCCCAATACATACTATATTCTTAACAGTAATACCTAACTTTGTCTTTTTTTTTTTTTTTTTGGCATTTCTAGGCTATGCAGTTCCTCTGCAAGTTTTTTCAAATAGTTGCAAATCTCCAAAAATTTTACCAATATATTTATTGAAAAAAAGTCCACGTGTAAGTGGACGTGTGCAGTTCAAACCCATGTTGTTCAAGGGTCAATTGTACTTGAAACCACCTTTTTAATATAAAAGCATCTAAGACTTATAAAAGATTAATGTAAGATACATGAAAGCCTCAGCAAGAATCTCAGTACCTTCTTTCTCTGGTTTTGTCCAGCACCTCCAGCCTGCACTTGGGGCTGCACTTCCCTGCACTTGGGGTTATGGTGGGGGGATTGGGCAAGTGTGGTGCTGGGGCAGGTGTTCCTCTGTGTCATTTCCAGGCAGTCCTGCAGGTGCCGGATGTTACACTGTAGTGGGAAAGAGGTGGCACAAAAATGGCGGAAAAAGAAAAGGGGATCTGAGTGGAGTAGTGACATTGATACACTTTCCCACCTCCTGGTCTTTGCTTAAATGTCATCTTCTCAGTGGGTCTTTTCAGACCTATTTAAAATTGCAGCTCATTTCCCAATCTCTATCCATGGTCTGTGCTTTGCTTTGTTTTTTCTATAGCTCTTATCACCACCTGGCATACTATGTATTTATTTTGTTGCCTTTTTCTTCCCATCAGATTGAAAGCTCTTTCAGCGTGGGGACTTTTCATATCCGGAACAGTGTATGGTACATCCACGTGCTCAATGTTTGTGGAGTGAATAAATAGTTACCTCCTTTTCTCTGCTTGGCTCTTTTTCCATTCCCAAAGATTTGCAAAATTAAGAAAGGAAGAATACAGACAAAATATAATGGACAAAAAAATCTATTCCCTAGTCCTGAAGAAATTAAGACTGAAGAGTGAAATATTCACCAAGATTGACTCTACTTACACTGTGTTGTGTCTCCCCCCCCCCCCCCCCAAGGCAAACTCAGGTATGATCTTGTATGTACTAGGGTGTTTATTGGAACAACAGGACAGGCTTTTGGAATCGTGACTATTCCTGGAAAATATGAGATGCATCATTAATATGACTATTGAAACTATTGTAACTATAAAGGGTGTTGGGAACCCTTACAGAAACCTAGTGGTAAACCCCAGAGATAGTCTTAGGCCCAAGTAGTTTAATTTTCTTTCTGGCAGCAAGATCCAGGAACTTGGTCTGCTTTCCTCTCTGACACGTACCCATACTTTCTCAAACAGGGAAGCCAAAACTAGTAAGTGATTAAGCTGGATTTAAGCCCAGGTCTCTTTGATTTCTTTGCACAGTGCTGTAGGAAGAAGCTGGGGAAGGAGACAGAATGAGGGGTAGGAAGAGAGCCGTGGCTGGGAAGAAAGAAGGAAAAGGAGAAAATGGGAGAACAAGGGAAAATCTACAGTCCTTAGATACTTAGGTAGTCCAAGAATAGGCCCTAATGAGGTCTATCAACCCTTTAAAATTATGTGCAATTTTTTGTACTTTTTTTTTTCCCAGGTAGAGTGTTAGTAGTTCAACGGATTCTCAAAGAGATCTGTGACTCCAGAAAGATTTTGAACCAATCGTTGAACCATGCAGTTTGTAGTATTTTCTAATGAAGCTATTTTAAATGGTTGTTTTCTTTTTTTTTTTTTAAAGTTTTCTTTTTCTTTTAAGAGAGACAGAGACTGTGAGTGGGGAGGGGGGGGCAGAGAGAGGGAGAGAGTGAGAATCCCAAAGGGCTCTGTGCAAAGCCTGAGCCGAAACCAAGAGTCGGACACTTAGTAGACTGAGCCACCCAGGCACCCCTGGAATTTTTTTTTCTTAAAATAGGGAAAGAGAAGACAGAGTTCTCCCAGGCCAAATAGCTTATAAAAGTCTGGTGATAGGCAAAATGGTGAAATAGGTTAATTTTCTCAGCTGTGTCTGTGAAAGCAGAAGTTATGGGTATTCAGTTTCTATCACTAGAAATAGTTGTGAAATCTTGAAGCCCGGTAGATTCCAGGACAGAGTAATTTCACAGCGTGTTGTAGAATTTGACAAAGTATGGTTTGTTTTTACAAGCTTCTGCATTGCCTACAAGATACCTTGAGGATTTGGGACATGAGCTTTGACACATGGTATGGAAAAGGATGAAAATAGGATGGTCGTGGAGAATCTGAAGGTATGGTCTGGCATCCATAGACCTTGTTTGAGGATCTGGGGAAGATACCAGCAAAGGACTACTGCAGGCCCAATCTGAGCTGCCCCCTGTTTTTGTAGTTTATTAGGACACAACCATGCCCATTTGTTTCCATATTATTTATAGTTGCTTTCAGCTACAAAAGCAGAATGGTGTAGTTCCTACAGGGATCATATGGCCTGGAAAGCCTAAAATATTAGCTACCTGGGCTTTTACTGAGAAAGTTGGCCAACCTTGGCCTAGGGTCTAAGTGTGTAAAGGAAACCAGAAGAGGCTTGTACTGATTTGCACACATACCTTCCTTCAAAATCTGTAGTATGTCCATTAATATTAGCAGTCGGTGTGTCCATGCTGATCATCATTTATAGCCACAGAAGCAGATTCTGCCCTGTGTACAAACTTTCCTTTGGTTTTATGTGTTGATCATTTGAATGATGTGTCTATACATTTAACTAAAGTTTCATTTTGGCCCGTGTCCCATAATACATTTCTTTTTTTCTTTTTTTTTTCTTTTCTTTTTAAAATTTACATCCAAGTTAGTTAGCATATAGTGCAACAATTATTTCAGGGGTAGATTCCTTAATGCCCCTTACCCATTTAGCCCATGCCCCCTCCCACAACCCCTCCAGTAACCCTTTGCTTGTTCTCCATACTTGAGTCTCTTATATTTTGTCCCCCTCTCTGTTTTTATATTATTTTTGCTTCCCTTCCCTTGTGTTCATCTGTTCTGTGTCTTAAAGTCCTCATATGAGTGAAGTCATATATTTGTCTTTCTCTAATTTTGCTTAGCATAATACCCTCTAGTTCCATCCACGTAGTTGCAGATGGCAAGATTCCATTTTTTATTGCCGAGTAATACTCCACTGTATATATATGCACCATATCTTCTTTATCCATTTATCCATCCATGAACATTTGGCCTCTTTCCATATTTTGGCTATTGTTGACAGTGCTGCTATAAACATTGGGGTGCATGTGCCCCTTCAAAACAGCATACCTGTCTCCCTTGGATAAATCCCTAGTAGTGCAATTGCTGGGTCATAGGGCAGTTCTATTTTTAACTTTTTGAGGAACCTCCATACTGTTTTCCAGAGTGGCCGCACCGGTTTGCATTCTCACCAGCAGTGCAAAAGAGATCCTCTTTCTCCACATCCTTGCCAACATCTGTTGTTGCCTGAGTTGTTAATGTTAGGCATTCTGGCAGGTGTGAGGTGGTATCTTATTGTGGTTTTGATTTGTATTTCCCGGATGATGAGTGATGTTGAACGTTTGTTCATGTGTTGGTTGGCCATCTGGATGTATTCTTTGGAGAAGTGTCTATTCATGTCATTTGCCCATTTCTTCACTGGATTATTTGTGTTTTGGGTGTTGAGTTTGATAAGTTCTTTATAGATTTTGGATACTAACCCTTTATCTGATATGTTGTTTGCAAACATCTTCTCCCGTTACATCAGTGGCCTTTTAGTTTTGCTGATTGTTTCCTTTGCTGTTCAGAGCTTTTTATTTTGATGAGGTCCCAATAGTTCATTTTTGCTTTTGTTTCTCTTGCCTCTGGAGACATGTTGAGTAAGAAGTTGCTGCTGCCAAGATCAAAGAGGTTTTTGCCTGCTTTCTCCTCGAGGATTTTTATGGCTTCCTGTCTTACATTTAGATCTTTCATCCATTTTGAGTTTATTTTTGTGTATGGTGTAAGAAATATACCACATGCAGGTTCATTTTTCTGCATGTTGCTCTCCAGTTTTCCCAGCACCACTTGCTGAAGAGACTGTCTTTATTCCATTGGATATTCTTTCCTGCTTTCTCAAAGATTAGTTGGCCATAAGTTTGTGGGTCCATTTCTGGGTTCTCTGTTCTGTTCAATTGATCTGAGTATCTGTTTTGTGTCAGTACCATACTGTCTTGATGATTACAGCTTTGTAATATAGCTTGAAGTCCAGGATTGTGATGCCTCCTGCTTTGGTTTTCTTTTTCAAGATTGCTTTGGCTATTTGGGGTCTTTTCTGGTTCCATATAAATTTTAGGATCATTTGTTCTAGCTCTGTGAAGAATGCTGGTGTTATTTTGATAGGGATTGCATTGAATATGCAGATTGCTTTGGGTAGTATTAACCTTTTAACAATATTTGTTATTCCTATTCAGGAGCATGGAATCTTTTTCCATTTTTTTGTGTCTTCTTCCATTTCTTTCATAAGCTCTCTATGGTTTTCAGTGTATAGATTTTTCACCTTTTTGGTCAGATTTATTCCTAGGTATTTTATGGTTTTGGTGCAATTGTAAATGGGATCGATTCCTTGATTTCTTTCTCTTGCTTCATTGTTGGTGTATAGGAATGCAACCGATTTCTGTGCATTGATTTTATATCTTGCAACCTTGCTGAATTCATGAATCAGTTCTAGCAGTTTTTTTGTGGAATCTTTTGGGTTTTCCATATACAGTATCATGTCATCTGCAAAGAGTGAAAGTTTGACCTCCTCCTGGCCAATTTGGATGCCTTTTATTTCTTTGTGTTGTCTGATTGCTGAGGCTAAGACTTCCAATACTGTGTTGAATAACAATGGTGAGAGTGGTCATCCCTGTCCTGTTCCTGACCTTAGGGGGAAAGCTCTCAGTTTTTCCCCATTGAGGATGTTAGTGTTGGGTCTTTCATATATGGCTTTTATGATCTCGAGGTATGATCCTTTTATCCCTACTTTCTGAGGGTTTTTATCAAGAAAGGATGCTGTATTTTGTCAAACGCTTTCTCTGCATCTATTGAGAGGATCATATGGTTCTTGAACTTTCTTTTGTTGATGAGATGAATCACATTGATTGTTTTGTGGGTATTGAAACAGACCTGCATCCCGGGAATAAATCTCACTTGGTTGTGGTGGATAATTTTTTTAATGTATTGTTGGATCTGGTTGACTAATATCTTGTTGAGGATTTTTGCATCCATGTTCATCAGGGAAATTGGTCTATAGTTTGCCTTTTTAGTTGCATCTTTGTCTGGTTTTGGAATCAAGGTAATGCTGGCTTCATAGAGTTTGGAAGTTTTCCTTCCATTTCTATTTTTTTGGAACAGCTTCAAGAGAATAGGTGTTAACTCTTCCTTAAATGTTTGGTAGAATTCCCCTAGAAAGCCATTTGGCCCTGGACTCTTGTTTTTTGGGAGATTTTTGATTATTAATTTGATTTCTTTACTGGTTATGGGTCTGTTCAAATTTTCTATTTCTTCCTGTTTCAGTTTTGGTAGTATATATGTTTCTAGTAATTTGTCCATTTCTTCCAGATTGCCCATTTTATTGGCATATAATTGCTCATAATATTCTCTTATTATTGTTTTTATTTCTGCTGTGTTGGTTGTGATCTCTCCTCTTTCATTCTTGATTTTATTTATTTGGGTTCTTTCCTTTTTCTTTTTGATCAAACTGGCTAGTAAACCACTAGCCAGTCAATTTTGTTAATTCTTTCAAAGAACCAGCTTCTGGTTTCATTGATCTGTTCTGGTTTTTTTTTGTTTTTTGTTTTGGATTTGATAGCGTTAATTTCTGCTCTAATCTTTATTATTTCCTGTCTTCTGCTGGTTTGTGGTTTTATTTGCTGTTCTTTTTCCAGTTCTGTAAGGTTTCAGGTTAGGTTGTGTATCTGAGACCTTTCTTCCTTCTTTAGGAAGGCCTGGATTGCTATATACTTCCTTCTTATGACCACCTTTGCTGCGTCCCAGTGGTTTTGGGTTGTGGTGTTATCATTTTCATTGGCTTCCATGTACTTTTTAATTTCCTCTTTAACTTCTTGGTTAGCCCATTCATTCTTTGGTCGCCAAGTATTTGTTACGTTTCCAAATTTTTCCTTGTGTTTGATTTTGAGTTTCATAACGTTGTGGTCTGAAAATTTGCATGGTATGATCTCAATCTTTTTGTACTTGCTGATTTGTGTCCCAGTATGTGGTCTGTTCTGGAGAACGTTCCATGTGTACTGGAGAAGAATGTATATCCTGCTGCTTTAGGATGAAATGTTCTGAATATATCTGTTAAGTCCATCTGGTCCAGTGTGTCATTCAAAGCCATTGTTTCCTTGTTGGTTTTCTGATTAGATGATCTGTCCATTGCTCTGAGTGGGGTGTTGAAGTCCCCTACTATTATGGTATTATTATCAACGAGTTTCTTTATGTTTGTGATTGATTTATATATTTGGGTGCTCTCACATTTGTAGCATAAATGTTTACAATTGTTAGGTCTTATTGGTGGATAGACCCCTTGATTATCATATAATGCCCTTCTTCATCTCTTGTTACAGTCTTTATTTTAATGTCTAGATAGTCTGATGTAAGTATGGCTACTCTGGCTTTCTTTTGTTGACCAATATCATGGTAGATGGTTCTCCATCCCCTTACTTTCAATCTGAAGGTGTCTTTAGGTCTAAAGTGGGTCTCTTGTGAATAGCATATAGATGGATCTTGTTTTCTTATCCATTCTATTACCTTATGTCTTTTGATTGGAGCATTGAGTCCATTGATGTTTAGAGTGAGTACTGAAAGATATGAATTCATTGCCATTATGATGCTTGTAGAGTTGGAATTTCTGGTGGTGTTCTCTGGTCCTTTCTAGTCTTTGTTGCTTTTGGTATGTATGTATGTATGTATGTATGTATGTATGTATTTCATCTTTTCTCCCCTCAGAGAGTCCCCCTTAAAATTTCTTGCAGGGCTGGTTTAGTGGTCTCAAACTCCTTTAATTTTTGTTTGTCTGGGAAACTTTTATTAGTCTTTCCTATTTTGAATGACCGCCTTGCTGGATAAAGATTTCTTGGCTGCATATTTTTCTGATTCAGCATATTGAATATATCCTGCCACTCTTTTCTGGCCTGCCAAGTTTCTGTGGATAGGTCTGCTGCAAACTTGATCTGTCTTCCCTTGTAGGTTAAGGACTTCTTTTCCCTTGCTGCTTTCATGATTCTTTCCTTGCCTGAGTATTTTGTGAATTTGACTATGATATGACTTGTTAGTGGTTGTTTTTTTTGTTGACTCTAACGTGCGTCCTCTGTGCTTCCTGGATTTTGATGTCTGTATCTTTCCCCAGGTTAGGAAAGTTTTCTGCTATGATTTGCTCACATAACCCTTCTATCCCTATTTCTCTCTCTTCCTCTTCTGGGACCCCTATGATTCTGATGTTGTTCTTTTCAAATGAGTCACTGATTTCTCTATTTCTTAAATCGTGCTCTTTTGCCTTAGTCTCCCTCTTTTTTTCTGCTTCATTATTTTCCATAAGTTTTTCCTCTATATCGCTGATTCTCTGCTCTGCCTCATCTATCCTTGCTGCCGTTGGCATCCATTTGAGATTGCAGCTCAGTTATAGCATTTTTTATCTCATCCTGACTAGCTTTTACTTCTTTTATCTCTGCAGAAAAGGATTCTAATCTATTTTCGACTCCAGCGAGTTTGCTTATTATCGTGATTCTAAATTCTGGTTCAGACCTCTTGCTTGTATCTGTGTTAGTTAAGTCCCTGGCTTTTGTTTCTTCCTGCTCTTTCTTTTGGGGTGAATTCCTTCATTTCTTCATTTTGAAGGGAGAAAAAGAATTAATGAGGTAAAAAATTTAAAAATTAAAAAAAGTTAAAATTAAAAAATTAAACACACACACACACACACACAAAATCTAATAAATGATGCTAGATCCTAGGTGTGTTTTGGTCTGGGTGTTGACAAGGGCTTGACAGATTAGAGAAAAAAGGGGAAAGAAAAAAAAAAGGAAATCATTTGAAAATTTGAAAAAATGAATACACTGAAATAAAATGAAATGATGGAAGTAAAATAGGATTTGAAAAAATTTACACAAAAGTAAAAAGTATAGTAGAAAAAAATTAAAAATCTTTTTAATAAAAATTGAAAATAAAAATAAATTGTTTCTGTATTCAAGAAAAAGAAAAGAAACGAAAAAAAGAAAAAAAAAGAAAATTGAATAGATGGACCAGCAAACAGATTGAAATACAATTGAAATTACTTCATTTTCCCCTAGAAGTCAAACTATGAAGTGCTTTATAGTCCATAAACTAAGCAGGCGGAGAACACTCTTCTGTGTTCCTGAAGAGTGAGATTGGCCCCGTTGGGCGGGGCTTAGTGTAGTGGCTCTGTTCTCCACTAGATGGCGCTGCTTGGCTTACTGGGGTGGATTGTTGTTACGCATGCAGGTGTGTATGGGCATGCGCGGGAGCAGTGAAAATGGTGTCACCCAGCTACCCAGTCTCTAGTATTGGAACTCTGCTCTCCCTGACCAGCAACCCTGCACCTGTCCTTTGTCTTCGGCTTCTATCCACTCCCCGCTTTTACACTATCCGTGACCAAGCCCCAGGCAGCACCTCCCTCCTGAGTTTTATCTCCGATGCAGCTGTGTTTCCCGACCCCTTTCTTCTGAGGGACTGCGGCTTTGACCCGTTCTGCCCCTCTGCCGAGGGTCTCACCGAGCAATGGCTGGGTGCCAGCTGCACCCAGGAACATTCACGGGACCGTGCTGCTGCCAATGCTCAGAGATTGCGGCAGGGTGCCAGCCCGCCCCAGAAAAAGTTCACACACGATCGTGTAGCAGCAGCATTTCAGGGATTATGGCAAATCACAAAGTGCATCTGGCACTGGGCTTCACCCCCAGCAACTTTGTTCCAGCACCAGCGAATGTGGTTGTTCTCCCGGGTCCACTGGGTCCTTCCCTTTGGGGGACCCACACAGCCTCTACCAGGTGTCTGCCCAGCAGGGGAACCGCCGCTCCCTGTGTGGCTCGAAGACCCTCCAGACTTCATTCTGCTCCTGGGGATTCGCCCTTCTCACCAGAGCACCACCAGGTATCGAGCTGTGGCGTTTCAGACTCTATAGAGTCTTAATAGAATTTCAACCCTCTCCTTTCTCCTTTCTCCCTTTTTAGTTCAGTCCCTGAGGCTGTTTCCACTTTTCCACTTTCTCTCCAGCTGCTTTTGGGGGGTGCTTTTCCTGTATCCCCCCGTCTCCATCCTCTCTTTACATGAAAAAGCGGCTCCTTGCCCTCCGTGGCTTCTCTCTCCCCCAGTTCACCTCTCTGCATCCGTACCTGCTGAGTTCTGGGGTTTAGGTTGTGCAGATTGTTATGTTAATCCTCAAATCAGTTTTCTAGGTGTGCAGGATGGCTTAGCATTGATCTGGCTGTATTTCATGGACGCGAGACACACAAAAAACCTTCCATGCTGTTCTGCCATCTTGGCTCCTCCTCTCCATAATACATTTCCACTTGACACTTTCAAATTAATTTAAGCATTTTTTTTTTATTTTTACTTTAGAGAACACTTTTGTAATTTGAAAACTATCATGGTAGAACAGTTCAAATTAGGTAACTCACTGGGAAAGAATAATTTAGCAGCAGTTGAAGAATTTGGAAAATTTCTTCACCGTTTGTGTTTTGAACTATTACTTAATCACCATCAGCTATAACTGTCCTCACAAATTCCCAATGACAATTTTCATCCAAATGGCATTGTATATTTGAGTAGTGCTTTGTCAAATATTTTCGCACATATATTATTTCAAACAACTCTGTGCTGTAATCAAGGTAGGAATATTGCCAAGCATCACCTTTCCTTTGTTTTCAAGTGTGAACACTGAGGCTTAGGGGACTCAAGTAATTCCTTTCTGGTCACATGGGGAATTAGTGATGGTGCCTGGGCTAGGATCCTATAATCGTTAGTAATTGGAATCATTCTTTACTTTTGTATTTGTATTTTGACATATACAAAAGTCAGAGACTCCAGAATATTAAGTTCTATTCACCGTAAAATGAGGATAAAATCTTGTAGGACTGCTGTAAAATTTGGAGATTATGTACAACTTTGCTGAGTACAGTGCCAAGAGCAGAGTAAACATTTTGCAAATTATAGCTACTGTTACACTTTTCCCAGGATGGTGGGATTATTTTGATTCTCTTAATTAGAATATACCATTTATTCGACTATACCATTCTTAACTTCTCTTTTGCCAAAAAAAGTATAAAAACTGTTCTGTCTCCACCATGCTTGCACATTTCTTCATTCCCCAAGTGAGCTAATAATATCAGAACAATTAAACTTAATACAATGTATCACACTCAAATAAAATGCAACTTTCAAGTTCATGTTTCAGGTTTTTTTTTTATTGTAGTGGTATCATTTACTCTGGTAAATTCATATCCCAATTTAAAATGCCCCAAAGCAAATAAAACTTTTTTATAAAGTCAAGTACTGTATTTTAAAATGTACATGTTATACACACAAGAGCTGCATAGTGGAATTACTATAACAAGCAGTTACATTCATGACGCCCAGTACTGTTTTTAACACTGCATATAGATTACGCTGGATACATTGTTTTATTATGCTTACTGTTGCTTAGTATAGTAACTTTAATACAATAGCTTATACAATTGCATTTTTCCAAAGCATTGATAAAGTTTGTAGCATAGCATGTAACTAATATTGAATGAAAACACTTATGTACAGGATGTATTTTATGTCAGACGCTTGCACAAGAATAAGCATTTAACGTGCCGTTGTATCCTTGACAAAACAAAATCATCCCTTCTGCTAAATAGGATAAGACAGGCTAAAAGGAATCTAAAGTAATTGAAAAAGAAAATTTAAAATTTTATATCCCTGTATTATGTTAAAGATTATTTAACACAATTTTCTCCTGGTTAAAATATACATTTTGTTCTGTTTGAAATAATAGAGACAGAGAGAGAGGGAGATTGCAGAGGCTATACTAAAAATGCTAAATGAGCTGTAGCCCTTATATGACACTTTAGCTGGGAAAAAGTATGGTGAGTTGTACTCAACATTTTTTCTGCTTAGAAAAAAAGTGATAGCCTATAAATTTCTAATGTTTTAAAACAGGTATTATTTAAGGTCTTAAAATAAATAAATATGCCTGTATTAAACAAATTAGGTTGTTTAAAAAACTTTGCAACAATACTTGACTTATTCACAAATATATTTTCTGTCCATATTTATTACAGTTTGAACAATTTAAAAACATAAATCCTGCAAATAGCTTAGATAACAGTACTGTTATCATAGTTCACATAAATGATTGCAAGAAATATTTATAATACTTTTTATAGTATCTTATCTAATGCTCACACTGAATATCCAAATTAGTCACATTGAGCTTGACAGATGGAAAAGTTGGGATGGTGAGATTGGAGAACTATTCTAGTAACCATAGCAACGAGATTTTCATCTTTTGTTTGTGCCGCTGGCCTTCTGATTTTTTTGTGGGGGAGGACACAACCTTCAAGTTCTTTGAATAAAGTTACTCTTCTGGAAATCAGATAATGGTTACAAAAAGCTTTTGTATGAAGATTAACTTAATTTTATTTAATCATCAAATTAGCGAGGGGTGTGTTCTATAGCTTGCTCAGAACTGCTCATGGAAAGTAACTGTTTTTTTTCTAAGTGTGCAAATAATTGTCTCAAAAAAAGTTTTTTTTAGTTATGTGAATAGTGAGCCCTCTTTAAAAGTTTGTTTATAATTGTTTTCCTTTCTAAGTAGAAAAATCTTTTTAGATATAACCAGTCATGGAATAATGATGCATAAGTTAGTAGGATTCTTAATGTGATACAATCATACTTAAACAAACTGTTCTTTTTCCCTAGAATTTTTGGCCAGTTGAGTGAAATTTCAAAGATTTAAGCCAGCTTAACACTTACAGTCTCCGATAACATTTCAAGGAAAAAAGAGAAGACTATGTGGAGCAAATAAAATAGAAACCATACTGAATTTCTGATTTTATTTTTAAGCTCCCCCTCTTCAAAGAGTACATCCATAATTAGATTCAGAGAAATTTTGTTCCTTACTGTTTGTTTTCTGAAGAGAATTGCACATTGATCATAACATACATACTTAATAATTGGGACAGAGTGTGATCAGTATGGCCTACCCTATGGCCTACCCTTGGTCCACCCTAATGTCATTTTCAAATCAAGTCAAATATTGTCTTTGGATTAATTAGCTCCGGATGGAGGTTTGATAGAGGGGATACTACATGATCTTCTCATGATAAGCCTGACTTCTATATCTGGTAGATTATCCTGCTTAGTCTGTAAACACCCTTCATCAGTGGCTGCTAAATGAAGGTCAAAACGAAGAGAAACAGATTTTTTCCTTAATCGAGGGTTGTCTTTAAAGAAGGAGCCTTCCCATTCCTTAATAACTTCATCCACTTTCTCTGTCCTGAAATGATAAAATAAACCTTTCCATATAAAGAAGGATGGATCTATTAAAAATACCTAATATATATTCCATATGAAAAAGAAATCAAGAAATTTGCATAGTTCATAACTGACACATTTTGAATTATAACTCACAATTGACATAGTGAAATTTATAATTTACATACTTTAAAAATCAAATGAATATAATTTCCAAGGAATTCTATGCAATTCACATGTTTTGGTTATAATTTTAGAAAAATGGTGAATTAAGGGTTGAGTACTCCTTCCTCTGGGTTTTTGTTTATATATATCTAGTCATGTCGGATTTAAAAAAATCACAGCATATTAAAATTATGTTTGGAAACATGCAAAGATCACCGAGATTACACAAGTGAAGTTAATTTCTTTGCATGTGTGTATTATTGTTTCTTAGTCAAAATTATTTTACTTACTGAATTGTGCCACGAGCCTCTGTGCTTTCCTTCACAACATTTCCATTCAGTATTGCTTGTTTGGTCACTGTTTCCACTTTTTCGTTCTCATACTTTTGTGGGAGTTTGGTTGAGAAAGATATTTCATTTATAATGGCTGTGTAAACATTAACATGAAACATTCAATCACAATGTTGTAATAATAGTCACAGTCAATTTCTGTGTCGAAGTTTACTCAAACATTGCTTGTTTTTGCTACTGTACAGTATTTACTTATAATCCCTATAAATGACGTTTTACTTTTCAAGTCATTTACTTATATCAGAAACTCACCTGAAGGTAAAACAAAACCAACTCTACTTGTCGTAGGTTTTTGTTCTTTTTTCTCACCTTGGATACAACCATAGTATCTGAAATTGGAAAGAATTATATTATAGAAGCAAGACCATATTAGCCTTTAATTGAAACAAATGCTCGCCAGTAAGAGAATGGATAAATTGTAGTATATTCATACAATGGAAATACTACTTAGCAGTGAAAATAAATGAGCTAAAGATACACTGTATCGTTTTTAAAATTTTTAAAAATGTTTATTTATTTTTGAGAGAAAGCAGAGACGGAGAGACAGAGCGTGATGGGGAAGGGGCAGAGAGAGGGAGACACAGAATCTGAAGCAGGCTCCAGGCTCTGAGCTGTCAGCACAGAGCCCAATGTACACCTTGAACTCGGGAATGGCAAGCTCATGACCTAGGCCCAAGTTGGACGCTTAACCAACTGAGCCACCAAGGCGCCCCAGGGTACACTGTACCTTTATGGATGAATCTCCCAAGTATAACATTGAGTGGGGGTGGGGGGAGGTAATTTGTAGGTAATTTTATAAAGGTTAAAATAACACACGGGGCACCTGGGCAGCTCAGTTGGTTAAGTGTCTGACTTCGGCCCAGGTCATGATCTCACAGTTTGTGAGTTTGAGCCCTGTGTCAGGTTCTGTGCTGACAGTTCAGAGCCTGGAACCTGTTTCAGATCTTGTGTCCCTCTCTCTCTGCCCCTTCCCCACTTGCATTCTCTCTCTCTCTCAAAGAAATAAACATTAAAAAGATAATAATAATAAAATAACATGCAAAATATCTTCACTTTTTGCTTAGGGATACATATCTACATATTAGTATAAAGGAATGTGTGAGACTGAGAAGCATCAAATTCAGGATCCAGGTTAGACTGAGGGAGAAGGAGAAGGTGGGGGGATGTGCTTTAGGTGTCTAGGGTCGGGGTGGAGCGATCGCAACAATACTGTATACGTTTCATTTCTTGAGCTGGGGGAAGTGTGTACGTGAGGCTTGTGAGATTCTTCTTGATGCTTTCTCATGTATCTTAAATATAGCATAACGAAAATGTTTTAAGTTGTATTAAAGGAATACAGGTTTAAAGACCACTTTATCATCATCTTGAATGATTAGGCATTTAATAAAATCCACCACCACTTATTTTATTTAATAACAAATTATATGTGTGTATATGTTTATATAGCACTCTTTTAAGCACTATACAAACATTAATCTATTTAATCCACAAGGGAACCCTATGAGGTAGGTAATATTATTCCCATTTTATGGATGAAAAAACCCTGAGGCACAGAGAGGTTCAGTAACTTGCCTCGTGTGCCTCAGTTAGTAAGCGGTAGATTTGGAATTCACTTTGTGTTTTTCAAAGCTTTAATAAATGTCAAGACACTTAATAAACGTCAAGACTTATAGGTTAAAATAGTTTCCTCTAATTTTGTAGAGGACTAGGAATTCTGAAGCAAGCAAGAATGAAAGTTTCTTAACACGGGAACATGGAAAATTGGAGGTTGTGCTGTGTTCAGAGCCATGTGACCTTATACGTGATTACAGATTATGAAACTGTAAATTAGTAAGAATTTCTCTTGTGATATTTTGATACCTTTTGTTATCAGGACATCTGGAAGACTTTCAAAACATGTGCTCAGAACTAAACTTTTTATGGTTGTAATATAATCATGTTTTATTATTATTATTAATTATTATTGTCATTATTAATTTTGGCTTTTGATGTGTGATGGGAGTGGGCCTTGGGTGGGGAGATGTGGTCATAGGTGAATTTTCCAAGCTTTCTTTGTGGGTGGTCCATGGAAGACAGTGACTAATTCTAAAAGAGATGAATGGCAAGGAAAATGAGGAAGTTAAGAAAGGTCATTTTTGTAGCAACTGAGAATTATTTACAGTTTGTTCTAGGCTTGACACGCTCCTTGTTGTAGCTAATGTACCCGACTTTGGCCATTCTGTTCATAATTTTGGGAGGCTGAAAATAGTTCTCTGCCTACTTAATCCTATTTTGTTTAGGAACTCAGTGAGCATGCTGTGGTGATGTTGGTTTTTTTTTTTTTAATGAACTTAAAAAAATATTTATTTATTTTTGAGAGAGAGAGGGAGCAGGGGAAGGGCAGAGAGAGAGAGAGGGAGAGACAGAATCTCAAGCAGGCTCCACACTGTCAGTGCAGAGCCTGATGCAGGGCATGATCTAAGGCAAAATCAAGAGTCCCACCTTAACCAACTGAGCCATGCAGGTGCCCTGAATGTTGGGGTTTTAGATGTGATTTCTAACTACCTCCACAAAGATGTAAGTGACTCTGTATTTCTGGCCACTTGTCATTAAGTACTGTATATGGAATTAGGTACCTGATTTCTTCCTTTTCTAGGAGGCGGCGATAAGTGGCGATTTCTTGTTCTAGCCTCATCTTTGTGTTGAGAAGCATCTCGTGCTCCTGCAGCTGCTTTTCGATGCCGCGCCTTACTTCCTGTAGCTCTTTTTCTAGTCCTTCGATCACAGCTTCTAGGTCTTGCAACTGCATCTGGTAATGCTGCTCGCTGGCATGTAGGGAGTTTTCAAGGCCCCTTTCCTGTTTTATACAGATTGTCATCAGTGAATCAGTGCAACAAAATGTGTTTCTGAATCTGATGTGTAATGCCTTCATTCGATTGTGTTCTTTCTTAAAGGTTTGCAATCGTAGTATATCACTTATGCAAGAGATGTTTCCTGACAACTTTGTGTATGACTCAAATGACAAAAATCATAGCTAGAGAGTGTACTATTTCAAAGGAATCCTGTGATAATTCTTACAACAACAACAAAAAATCTACAACGTAACTGACTTATCACTCTGATTTTTTGATTTTTAAAAATTGAAAATGTAGCATATCATATGTCAAAGCAGAGCAGGCTGCTTTTAAAGGCATGTTAGGAAAGCGTTTAAATATTTTTTTACTATTACAAGTCACAGGGGTGTAGACAGAAGACTCCCCACAGTCACAACTTTGGATAACGAAAAAGGCTATGTTCTCCCATGCCAGAAATTAGAGAACCCCAGGATGATAAGCAAGGATTACTTCCTTTTTTATAGGCGTGAACTAAACCTCGAGTGAATTGCTAATAGCCGTGGCCACGATGGACGGAGCAGGGTAGTCGAACTAGCACCAGGGATAGATTTCAGTGGCCTTGATTTTCAGTTTCTCACTGGAAGTTAATAGGCATTATTCCTTTCTGTCTCTTAATCAGCAAATGCCTGGGGACTGAGTGGGCCAGTCACTTTTAAGATCAAGATGATTCTCACCACCGCCTGGAGAGATTCAATTTCCACTTGCAGGTGGTGCCACTGGCGTCGAGCTTCCTTGAGTTCTGCTTGAGCTGCTTTTAGAGCCTCTTCGTCTTTGTCCATTTTTTTGCTCATATCTTCTTCTAGCTTTAAGAAAGCCACCACCACCAAGAACAACAGACACAAAGAGCACTCTTGAAAATGAGACCTTTAAAAGTAAATCCTAAAAACATAATATAGGTGTCTCATTTTTTCTTTAACCTGTTAAATTTCAAATGTGTGTTCCAGTGCTTAGTTACTAATTAATCAGGTATGGGAGTGAGTGGATTGCATGCTGAGCTTTAGTTTTCTCAGGTATAAGATGAACTTTAGAAGTCTCTTCCTACTATGACAGCCTAGGAAATGCAGAGAAAAATACATCTATTTTAATGAAAAGTAACAGCTTGCAGGATCTAAGCTTGAGACCTCTGATTCTGACCGTTCTATTATTTATGGCATTATTCAGGAAGAAGGATTGAAACTCAGCTATTATTTCCCCCCATATTTTCTTGTAGGCTGCTTTGTAAAAGCAGATAAACAGCCATATAGTCTAAACCAATCAATTCTGGGACTGGGTATATGGACGGGGATTAAACACTGCTGGAAAGTATATTATGAATAATTTAGAGAATTAAGTTATCATAGGCATTAGAAGCTCTAAAATAGACTTCTGTATAAAGAGAACCCACTGGTGATTTACCTTTTTCAAATGATCTTTTTGGAAAGCATGTTAATCTTGGGTATCTAGGGAAGTAGTAAAAATTACATCTTTAAAGATTGTTTTCTAAATGTCGACATATTAAATAATAAATGGAATATGTTATATTTGGCTTTAAATGCTCTTATGCTGATGTTCAAATCAAATGAAAGTATCTTTTGACAGAATTCTCAACATTTGGCCCCAAAAGCAGCAGGAGCAATGGAAGGAATTGATTGTGTATAATTTTTAAAGCAAAAATAACTTTTTAATGTTTTTATCAAAATGCATTTTGAAATAAAAAATTTTAATTTGATGACACAATAGCTATTTTTTAAAGCAAACATTGTAGTAAATGAACGTTTACAAACTTCAGGGCAAGGCATTAACAAAATTCATACATTTCTTTAGGTTTGTTGTATCACTTGCTCTTAGCGCTATGTTGGCAAAGTCAAGCAGCAATACATACCAGAGCAATTACAAAACAGAATGTCAAGAACTTAGGAAATAGGAGAGCATAACAATGCTCGTGTCTGCCGGTCAGTTTGGATTGTGTATGAAACTGGCAGCTATGTTCGCGTGGCAGCTGGAGTCCCAAGATGGCCTCCACTGAACCACACCTCCCCCAAATTCATGTCCTCGTGTGGTCCCCTTCCAAACTGAATCTGGGCAGACCTGTGTCTTGCTTTAGCCAGTAGAATGTGGCAGAAGTGCCCATTCTAGCCCTAAACCTTAGGAAGCCCTGAAAACTTGCACTCCTGTGCTTTTGGGAGTTCTGGGCCAGCACGTTAAGAAGTCTGGATACGCTGCTGGAGAGATCACACACAGGCCAGATGGAGAGAGAGAAACAAACCCAATGGTCTCAGCTGAGCCGGCCTTCCCCAAACACCCTGCCGAGGTTCCGGACACATGAGTGAGCCACCTTGGATGTCCTAGCCCAGTTGTGCCCCACGATGATTATAGTCTCAGCCAACGTCACATGTAGCAGAAGAATCACCCCCACTGAACCCAGTCAACCCACAGAATCATGAGAGACAATGCCATCGTTTTAATCCATTGAATTTTGGGGTAGTTTATTCTACAACAATGAATCACCAAAAGCTTATGTTTCTTTATTTTGTAATAATTAATCAGGCTTCTCTGAATTTCTGAGTTCCTTGAAAGAAATCCCCTAAAGTAGACTGACGTTAAGAAGACTCGAAACAAGTTACTGCAACTTTTCCCTTTTACTTTAATTTACTCATTTTGGCATCATGACTTACAAACTAGATAACTTGTATTGGTACCATTGCAAAATAGTTTCTTTGATCTATAATTTTCAGAAATTGTCATCTATTAATTTTTTCCCTTCTCTTTGCAAAAGGTGAGTGAACTATTCCAGTACTTAAATATTCCAGTGACTTTGCTTGATTTAGGATACTGATCATTCTTTGTGAAGACTGAGAATATTACCCTGAGGTGCAATTTATATTGTTACCAAAAATGAACTGCTAATGAAATAAAGCCCTATGATTTCCTGGAAATATTTTTTCCCTTTCAGTGAGGTTCTTAAGTTCACTCTTTGCCATATTTGGGTGCCTGGACTAGAACTTGAACTCAGATATGATAGGTAAACGAAATGAACAAACAAACAAAATCCCCCAAATCCTGAATTTGTAAATTTTTGTTTCTAAATTATTTATTTGTGCATTTATTTAAACATTTGAGGTATTCATGAGTTGCTAAATGTGATTGTCACTTTAAAGCAAAGTAAGTCTATGAAATTGAGAGTCAGCCCTTATTTAACTTGGCTTTCTCTTTTTTTCAGTGCTTAAATAGTTCATGGCTTGTCCAATAACTTGGACAATGTTATTGGAAATCAACATTTCTCATCTTGTAGTACACAAGCAAAACTGTATAAGTGGGGAGTCATTATCAATGTGGGGAATTTTGATTTGTCCCAATTTATACCACTGCTTCCGAATGCCATGTTCACATATTTAGGTAATTTCTATTTATAACAATCTGGTATAAAACTGAGCTCATTAAAACGATGATGGAAACCTTTCAGAAATATTTTACTTAGTTTTATTTCTACAAAGTATGCAAGCTAATAAATCTTACTAGAAAGCTTGCCATATTAAAAGATGTTATTTAAACAATCTCTATAAATAACTCCGTAATATCTTCGAAGGGTATTTGAAATACTTCCTTGCTGAAGGATGTCTAAAAGAGGTTAGAGTGCCCCATTTAATTGTATGTTGGCCCCATGTTTCGTTAATGATAGTAACCTCCTAATTGATACAAAAATCAAATGCATCAACTGACATTCATTGAATGGTCACTTAATAGTCTAATTAGAGCGTTTCCCCCTGTAGTCCAGTCACATTGCAGTAAAACCTAAATTCCTTCCCCAGTAGACGCTGCATTGAAAAGGAAATACTGTACCTCAGAGAGGCCGGGACAGGAATTGGATAGACATGGATTGTCTCCTTATCCTGGAAGGTGCCTGTCTGTATGAAATCATTACCTGGATCCTTGTTGAGAGCACGGTCTCTATCTGATTTCTCGTGAGGAGCTTTTCATAGTTTGCCCTGATCTCATTGAGTAGCTGGGACAGCTCCATTCTTTTCCCATCCTCCACCTTGGCTAAGTGAACCTTATCGATAGGATGAGTCGCTGCGGCAGAGCTGGTCTGTCTGCGTCGAGCAGAGAGCGAGAGCTCCGCGGAGCCTTAAAGACGCAGAGCTCCTTTTTCACAACCGCGGAAATTCCTGTGTCTCTAATCAATTGTGCAAATACTTGGCAAACCCTTTTCTCCTACTGTCGGTTTGGTAGATGTGTCAGACTCTCCATAAAGGAACAGAAAAAGGAAAACATCCGCAGTATTCTGAAATTGGTTCTCTGTAAAGTTGAGCCCTTGGCGGGGGGTGGGTGTGTGTGTGTGGGTCAACTTACCTTGTGGAAAAGGACATGGGGAACAAGATGAAGGAAATTGTATTTTGTTTTTCCCAAGATAGTGCATGGAAATTAATCCGGGCTGCAAACATGATAGCTAAAATTTTCTTTTATAGTTTTTCTTGCCATTTAGATTATTTAAACAGAAATGCTGTGGTAGGGCATTATTAGAACATGTTGTAAGTCTGGAGTATTCTGACAGGTGTTGGAAAAGGCTACCATCAGATTAAGTTGGCCATTGTCCTTAGCCACAGGACTGATTGTATTTCTCTCAAATGCATACTGTGTGGTTCATGGCAGGCTGCTGGCCTGATGGCAGGGTTTGATGTATTGAGGCAGATTCCTGAAGGCATATTCTGATGAGGGCTATAGCCGCAGGTAAGGGCTAATAGATTGTGAGAGCTGAGAGTTAACATTTCCAATGTTTTAACAAGGTTGAAGAAATACAACCAGATGGTCTGCCTACAGGGGGTATTCACTGGGTAAGATTTATTGTGGGGTTACTCCTTCATTAGGAAACGTATAGTTCACAGACAACTCATACCTGTAAATATAACATTTGTGCACTCTTTTACCTTCAAAAAGCATCATTACATCTATCATTCCATCTAACCTTCTTAATCCCTGTCACTTTGTACCCTGAAAAGGTGACAAACCGGAAACAGAAGGGGTTAAGCCACTTCTTAATCCCTGTCACTTTGTACCCTGAAAAGGTGACAAACCGGAAGCAGAAGGGGTTAAGGTGTCTTGCCTTATGGCAATGTGATGGCATCTTTGGGATTGGAACTATGATTGCTTGGTTTTCTTCCATATATTGCCTCATCTGCCTCTGTATTCTCTCCCTCGTCACCTAAATTTATTGTTTACTCTGGCCAGCTCGCTGTTATGACTGAAATGTGGGTGACTGAAATATTTTTGAGAATGGATCTATCGTCTTTGTTATTTGTAGAGTGGCTTGGCTGGAATTGTGTCCAAATGGTAGTTCAGGAAATAATCAATCCTTGGCTCTAGTGCTCACAGGGCCTTTGAATATGCAACGTGTTCTTTTAATTTCTGAATTAACGCACTGCTGGCCAGGCCAGTCTGTGCTGGGCATTCCTACAGTCCTGTGTAAACCAAGCTGAGAGGAGAGGTTCCAGGTCATTCCTGTCCTCTGATTAACCTGACCCTTGCCTCCTCCACCCTCCCCACCAGCCACAACTGATTGACTGAAGTGTGGACAGACAGTCCATAGGTCAGAGACCTATGAGTTAGCCTGATACAAAAGCTCTGATTACAAAGGGTCAGTTATGAATATCTAAACCAGACTCTTCCTATTTCTTGGTAATTGCAACGGAGACATACGAAGAGAATCAGGTGGTTGGTAGTGGGAAAAACAGCAAGAAAGTAAAGAAGTACAGTCATTACTTTATGTAGCTCATGCTAATCTCTGCTGAAAAATACAGAGAGTTGAACTGGATTCCATAGAGGACTGGTCCTGGCAATCTGCATTTTAAATAGGACTCCCAGATGTGTCTTAAGTACCCTACAGCAGTGCTTTCCAATAGGAATATAAGACGAGCCACACATGTAAACCACATGCATATTTTTAAACTTTCTAGTAGCCAAATTGAGAGAGAGAAACAGAAACAAGTGAAATGAATTTTAATATTATATTTTATTTAACCTGATAAAGCCAAGGTATAATTATTTCACCATGTAATCAATATAAAATATTAAGATATTTTATGTTCTTTATATTTGATACTGTCTTTCAAAGCCAACGTATATTGGTATAGCCCATTGCAATTTAGACAAGTCACATTTCAAATGCTCAATTGCCACATGGCTAGTGACTACTGTGTTGAACAGTGCAGCTCTAGAATTTGGCCTCCACTGCCTCACACAAATGAGAGTTCCATGCCTGTGCCCCTCCACATGAATCTTAGATTAAAGGAAATAGTGCTAGATTTTTTTTTTGAGGTGGGGGGAGAAGGGAAGGAGTAGTATTTGGGGCACCTGGGTGACTCAGTTGGTTAAGCTTCGGATTCTGTGTCTCCCTCTCTCTCTGCCCCTCCCTCACTCGTGCTCTGTCTCTCTATCTCTCAAAAATAAATAAACATTAAAAAAATTTCTTTAAAAAGGTATTCTGCAAGCATGTGAACGATGAAGTTAACTATTTCAAAAATCTCAAATATCATTTTTCAAGGAAAAAATATTGCTAATTTACTTTTCAAAAACACTGCCTGGGTGGCTCAGTCAGGTAAGTATCTAACTTTGGCTCAGGTCATCATCTCGTAGTTCGTGAGTTCGAGCCCCGCATCGGGCTCTGTGCTGACAGCTCGGAGCCTGGAACCTGCTTCAGGTTCTGTGTCTCCCTCTCTCTCTGCCCCTCCCCTGCTCACACTCTGTCTCTGTCTCTCTCTCTCTCAAAAATAAAACATTAAAACATTTTTTTTAAAAACCCACTGCCCTTCATTTAAAAATATCAGTAACAATAGCTCATTAAACACTGTGGCATATATAAAATTGCAGGTTTCATGCAATTTTCAGTGCACTAACTCTATTACACCCTGTTCTCTTATGCTTCAAAAATCGTAACATTGCAAATAAGCAAGGGTGTCATAGGGACAATCCTGAATCCACTCTGGTTATCAGAAGGAAATCATTTGAAAATGTTGTACTTTATTAATAGGAACTCATTAGTTATAACACACTTCACAACAGCCAAAATGCTGTGGTTGAGGACACTGGCTCTAGGGACATTCCTGAGAGTGGGCCCCAGACCCTTGGGGCTTAGTATTCAAGACTGAAGCCATTCATTCAGTCATTTGGTTATTGGATGGCTACTGTTTGCAAGAAGTGTGTTGGGTGCAGGGGAGTTCTGAAGAGGAGAGGTGACCTCCTGGGGCACGTGGTGGGGAGAAAAGATGGAGAAGGCATTACAGGGAAACCAGTTAAAAAAAAAAAGTGGTCATGGGACACTTGGGTGGTTCAGTCGGTTGAGTGTCCTACTTTGGCTCAGGTCATGATCTTACAGTTTGTGAGTTAGAGCCTCGAGTAGGGCTCTGTGCTGACAGTGCAGAGCCTGCTTCGGATTCTGTGTCTCCCTCTCTCCCTGCCTGTCCCCTGCTCCTGCGCGCGCGCCTGCGTGTGTGTGTGTGTGCGCGCGCGCGTGCTCTCTCTGTCAAAAATAAATAAACATTAAAAAAAATTTAAAAACAAAAGTGGTCAGGGCCAGATCATGGAAAAGCAGGTGATGAAGGCTGGGTTTTATTTGGCAAATAATGGAGAATCGTTGCTGATTTATGAAAGGGAAGTCCCATGGTTGGATTAATTTGGATTAATTAATTAATTGCAAAAGATTTCAGTGTAGGGATGCCGATTGGAGAAGCAGTGCTAATGAAAAAGAACAAAGCTATTTCCACCAAAGTTCAGGGTGAGAGACCCTAGAAAGCTGAATTTGAGTAACACTGTGGGAATAGAGCAGGGGGAGCAGGTATGACCTCTGGAGCTTCAGCTAGGCACAGCTGTTTACTAAAGGGAAGGGGAGTGGAGTCAGAGGTGACTCAGGAACGCACTCTCCGACCAGAACATCGGTGGTCACGTGATCAGAAACAGTGAAGACAGGAGGATAATGGGCTAATTTCAATCCAGACCCTTAAAGCTGCAGGATATAGTGGGAAAAGACTGGGGGTCAAACCTCTGCCAATTACTAGCAAGGTGAGCTTGGGTAAAGTACTGATACTCTTTGAATTTCAACGTCCTCATCTGTGAATTAAGATTAATGATACATTTCTCATACTACTACTATGGTTGCTAACATTGGTAGACGCTGTTGTCATCCTTGGTTTACAGATAAAGACACTGAAGTGCAATCAAGTGCAGAGCCAAGATTCAAAGCCAGGCAGTCTGACTCCAGAGCCTACCCCTTTACAGCACAACTTCTAATTTCCTGGTAATCAGAAGTAAAACACTGGCATGTAATAGAGGTCTTTACCTCCTTGCTACTTAGAGTGGGAGCAGGTTAGAAATGTAGGCTCTCAGGCTGCACCCCAACCTCCTAGATCAGAATCTGCATTTAATCAAGATCTTTAGCTAATCTGTGTGCACACTGGTACCACTTTGAAATCACTGGTTCTCCGGGCGCCTGGGTGGCTCAGTTGGTTAAGCTTCCAGTTTCAGTTCAGATCATGATCTCGTTTACGAGTTTGAGCCCCACATCGGGCTCTGTGTGGACAGCTCAGAGCCTGGAGCCTGCTTCAGATTTTGTGTCTCCCTCTCTCTCTCTCTCTGCCCCTCCCCCACTAGTGCTCTGTCTGTCTGTCTCTCTCAAAAATAAATAAAAAATTTAAAAACAAAATCACTGGTCCCAAACTTGCTGCACAGTGAGCCCACCTGGGGAACTTTAAGGAATAGGGACACTGCATCCCCTCCCAGGGATTCTGATTTATTAGCTCAGGATGTTTTGCCTGGGCATCTGCATTTTTAAAAACTCCCCAGGTGAGTCCAATACATGGCAAAGTTTGACAATTATAGCTGTACATGTTATGAATGTTTCCTTCTACTCATCCCTCTCCCACTTCACCCAAAGGAAATGGGTTGTTAGTACAAGTGTCTTAAGTAAGACTCTAGGAGCTAAACATTGGCAAATCCCAGTATTCGTGTGGTAGCTGTTGTAGATCTGAGTCAGGTAGATAAGACATAAGAATTGTTTACTTTTCTACAACAAATTAATCTTTCCTTTGAGCTCCCATTCTGTAGAGGATGTGTAATGAAATCTCATCAATTGGGTTTCCTGCTTTTTCTCCAAAACCTTGCGTCTAAGTTTTGGGGAACTTCAGTAGCTGGGATTAGGAGGTCAGTATTGTCCTTGAGGTCATTTTGTCCAAGTCTGGGTTCACTAGGTCAGTCCATTGTTCTTTCCATTTGTCCCGTTCAAGATGTTGGGGAAACGATTACAAACAATATCCCCCAACCCAGAAATCTTCTATAGTAGAGAAAGAAAACACTTTCGTTATTGTATACACGTTAAACCAAATGTGATACACAGCACAAGTAATCCACTAAGAGGTTGCAAAGACAGAAAGAAATCTCACCCTCTTATATAGCCAAGCAGATACAACCCATACTTCCCTGTTCTCAAGATAAACAATAACTAGTCCCCAAGTAAGAGGACTTGCCAGCACCATTTGTCACACTAGCTCATCTGGTAATTTGGTGACTTTACCTAGTAATTGAGGTGACCATCTGGGCTCACTAAGAGGCTTCATACAAGGAAAAATTTACTTCTTTATAACAGGATGTAGATTTGAGAGAATCTCCTACCTCCCCACAGAAACTGGGAGGCAGGGCCGCTATGTGCCTTATGCTTGCAGTACAAAGATATGGTTCCCAGGTCCTTGAGAAAGACATTTCTAGGTCAGAAAGCTGGCTAAGGGCTTGTTTAGCTTTTAAAAAGATTTACTTACATTTCAAAGAGACAGAGAAAGAATTTACAATGACAAGGTTTCTAAAGCAAACGCTCTAAGAAAGTGGAGTGGGAGTGTGTGTCTCTCCCCTTATTTTCAACAGAGAGAATTAAACCTCTTATTTTTAATTTGTGT
Source organism: Panthera pardus (assembly GCF_024362965.1). Lineage (NCBI taxonomy): Eukaryota > Metazoa > Chordata > Mammalia > Carnivora > Felidae > Panthera > Panthera pardus. The sequence continues at coordinate 34,612,791 of NW_026526876.1, read as the reverse complement.
TTGCCCTCACGACATCTAGCTGCTCTCTTCCATACACCCTTCCATGCCTGAGGGCTTGGGAGCCATTCTGCTGCGTCAGTGTGCCTATGGCAGGGAAGTAGCAGGTAGATTGTGGCTCCATCTGCCCAGACACACTGCTCAACCAAAACCTATTTGGCCCTTGTCCCTTTCCTGGGGACACAATCCAAGAAGCAGGACACAGTGCTCCTAAGCAGTCAGGTCCCCAACTTACCTCCCGTTTTGCTGCTTTGACTCCGAAGAGGGGTCTGGGCATCCCTTTCCCTCAGGGACATACTGCTGCCCATCTCCTTTCTACCCTCTCCCTTTGGTCCAGAGAAGCTCTTCTATTCTTGAGGGTTCTAGTCTAGAATGTAAGTTCCAAGACCTGTCTGTCTGGTCATGAATCTGTCTAGCTCTGTGCCTAGCACTGAGATGGCAGAACAAAAAAAAAAAAAAAAAAAAGTGTGTAGAATGAATGTTTCTTCTGTATCTTCTGTCTGGTCCCTGAGACCTCTTCAATCTAGGAGGAAGGGCTTTGTTCACTCTCCCCAGAGGCTACTTACTTGCTCAAAGGAGGTAAGAACAGAGCTGCTGATGAACTACCAGGGATCAGGTAAGAAGTTCAAGAACATTACCCTCTCTACGTGTGTAGATCCAAGTGAGTCAGGGATGCACCATCTTGGTGGGTTTCTACTGAGTCATATGATGAGAATTTTCATTAACCTTTGGGGGAAATAACATCTCTTCTAACCTGTTTTGACTTAAGATTGGATTTTTGCTTTAAGGAGGAAAAAAATATTGAAAATAAAATAATGAACTAATTTATTTTTATGCATTGCACTTGGACACATATGTATGCACTTTTTATGTAATGCACTTGAACCTCCTTTAAGGTACCTAAGTTTGTTGAATACAAGGGTCACAAATCTTAGTCCATTTAATGTTTGGTCCTACACATAAATGTGATCAGGTTTTATTCCAACAAGCATAGCAGATAGAACTGAAGGCAACATAAGTTTATATTAAATGGATTTCTACTCCAGGCAGTTGTAAACATGAATCTCTTTTCCTTAGACAGAGCTATCAGTCCAACTGATCTTTTAATTTGGCAGATAATCCCATAGAGCTGGGGTAATATTTTATTTATTAAGTGTCATTTCTTCAGCAGCTAAAGACATTGTGTTTCTTTTTTTACTCAGTCATGCACTTTAATAAGATTATAGATGCATAATTAGTCAGAAAATAAAGATGTGTTTTTCTTGTACTTGTAAAAAATTGTTTTAAGTGACAGGCTTTTACTTTACCGGTTTGTCCCCTTTTTGTTATATTGGTGATTTTTCTATTCATAGGAACATGCCTCCGCCTAATATGGCTTAGTCTTGTTCCAAGTATCAGTTAAGAATGTAAGTAGACAAAGATTAGTGTTGGAACATATTTGCCAGCATTTTTAGCATGTTTCAAGTTGCATGTGCAATGTCTGTACACGTATCATGCCCTGCACATACATTTCACTTGGAGTGGTTAAGCAGGCTGTACATGCACAGGCTTGCTCTTGGCAGGTACTGAATTCATTCTTTGCTCCTGGAACCCACAAGTAAAAAGCAGAGCCATTTCTCTAATCACGGACTCTGCCTTTGGGTCTTGTTTTCTCTGGTACCTTCTGACAGTGCCTGTTCCTACTTTATTCACTGCAGCCTGACACACAGGCATTTCATGCTCAAAAATGAGCATGACTGTCACTCAGGGATGAGGGCAATTTCGGATAGTGGTTATACACAGTTTCCATGTATCGCAGATACAACTCATATGTCGCTATGTTGTTAGCTTTGCAGATTATAAGCACTAAGCAAACAATTCAGGAAATTCCATGTTCTTTTCCCCATCCCCTTTTCCTCTGGAGGTGCCTTCATGAAGCCCCAACCTTTGAAGGTTTAGTTCTTCAGCTGAAACTGTGACCCCGTTCACTGCTCCCACTTGAGCTACAATATTTGTCTTTCTTTTCTGGTCCCTGGAGTACAGGTCTTTGTTGGGCCCTGAGTACAACTTTCTCAACAATTTGACAGGTGTTCCCTTAGCTCCCCACCCCCCTTTTAAAAAAATTTATTTTAGAGGGGGATTGCAGGAATGGGGGAGGAGCAGAGGGGGAGAGAGAGAGGATCTTAAGCAGGTGTCGCACTCAGTGCGGAGCCCAATTTGGGGCTCAATCCCACAACCCTGTGATCATAACCTGAACGAAATCAAGAGTTGGATGCTCAACCTACTGAGCCACCCAGGTGCCCCTGTATTTCTTTTTATTGTATTCTGTGACTGATGTTTGATGTTAATAACACACATGTGTTTATTTATTCAAGGGCCTTTTTATTATTTTTTTTCCAAAAAAATTTTTTTTTTTTTGAGAGACAGCAAGCACAGGAGGGGCAGAGGGAGAGGGAGAGATAATCTTTCTTTTTTTTTTTTTAATTTTTAAAGTTTATTTAATTATTTTGACAGTGTGAGCAGGGGAGGGGCAGAGAGAGAGAGGGAGAGAATCCCAAGCAGGCTCTGCACCATCAGCGCAGAGCCTGATGTGGAGTTTGAACTCACAAACCGTAAGATCAGAACCTGAGCCAAAATCAAGAGGCTGACACTTAACTGACTGAGCCACCCAGGTGCCCCTAGGGCGCTTTTATTTATTTTTTTTAAACTCTCCATTTTGAGGTAATTGTAGATTCAGTTGGAAGAAATAGTATAGGGAAATCCCACATACCCAGTTTCCCCAGTGATAATGTCTTAGAAAACCATAGGACAATATTGCAACCAGGACATAGATGTTATACAGTCAAGAATCACAAGATTGCCATTGCCACAAAGTTCCCTCCTGTTGTCTGCATCCTTTCCCGATTGGTGGCTCTGTGTGGTATGCTGGGCACTGCAAGGGATGAAGAAAGGCACCAGATATGGATCCTGTTGACATTGTTTCCATTCAAGGTGGAAAGTGGAAGGCGCCACAGAAAAGGCACCTCCCGAGGAGAGAGTAATTACTTTTTGCTGATGGGATCAGAGGAGGCTTGTAAGGGCAAATACAAATTAAAAAAAGGAGCTTAATTCTCCCTGTTGAAAATAAGGGAAGACACACACACTCACACTCCCTTTTCTTAGAGCGTTTAGAAACCTTGTTAAGTTAGAAACCTTGTTTCTTAGAGCTTTAGAAACCTTGTTAAGTGTACATTCTTTGTCTCTTTGAAATGTAAGTAAATCTTTTTAAAAACTAAATAAATCTTTGGCCCTCTTTAGGACCCTGGAATGTCTTTCTCAAGGACTTGGGAACCAGATCTTTGGGTGGTAAACATCCAAGGAACATAGCAGCCCCATCTCCCAGTCTCTGTAGGAGGCTAGGAGCTTAACTTTGGTGGATGCCTTGCTCCACAACCACCTCCTGTCCTAAAGATAAGAGGAACTTATTTTTCCTTTATATAAAGTCTAATAGCTAACACAGATGGTGACCCCAATTGCCAGGTAAAGTTAGGATGAGCTACATGTGACAGATGATGCTGACAAGTCCTTTTACTCAAGGACCTGTTATTATTTATCTTGAGAACATGTGTGTAATGGGTTCTGTCTGCTCAGAATGAGACTCTTCTCTGTCTTTGTGATCTCTTAGTGACTACCTGTAATGGGAATTGCATTCGGGTTTGATGCTTATTCAATAATACAAGTGTTTTCTTTCTCTATACTTTGTGGAGAAGACTTCTAGATGCAGAGAAGATTTTGTTTTTAGTTCTATTTCCCCAACAGGTTTCATGGGGGAGATAGTGTCCAACCTTGGCTTTGAAGGATGGCTTACAGGCAATGTTACAGGCAATCTATTTAAAAATATATAACACTCTCTATTTGTAGTTTAACCTACATTTTAGGCAGGTGATGGTGGAGACTTTGCTTTGAAATTAAAAGAAAATTTTAATGGAGATGAAATTTACAAAACATAAAATTTAAAAAAATGTATAGTTCATTGGTATTTAGTACATTCACAATGTTGTATAACCAACATATCTATCTAGTTCCAAGCCTATTAAACAGTCACTCCCCATTTCCCTCTTCCCCCAGCCTATGTAATGGATGTGGAGAATAATGACAAAAGAAAAAAAATGAAACTTCCTTATAACTTATAGCCCATTGACAAGTCCTTGAGACAAGCATAGCGACTTTCCTCAAGGAGCTCAGCTGCCTCAGTGTTAATACTTTGCTAAAGGCAAAAGGCAACCTTAGCTCAACATTAGCCCGACCTCCAGGATCCTACCAAAAATCCCTTTAGAAACTTCCTATGTCTCTACCCCCCAAGATATATGTTAACAATCATCCTCCAAGCATATGGCCCCCGATATACATCTGAAGGGTCTCATGACTAAGGTTTTACTAGTAGTAAATGACATTTTCCTAACAACAGCTAGCCCCTCAGGTCTTTCTGCCCACAGGTCCTGTCCTCCTGCTTTACTAATACCACTCTTTTTTGCACAGAAGGCATTTCCAAAATTCTTTCTTTCTTTTTTTTAAATTTTAAATGTTTATTTTATTTTTGAGGGAGAGAGACAAAATGTGAATGGGGGAGGGGCAGAGAGAGAGAGGGAGACACAGAATCTGAAGCAGGCTATAGGCTCTGAGCTGACAGCACAGAGCCTGACATGGGGATTGAACTCACAGCCCATGAGATCATGACCTGAGCTTAACTGACTGAACCACCCAGGCACCCCCCAAAATTCTTTCTTGACCATTCACTCCCAAACTCCAACAATTTCACATCATTACCATCGATTTGCTGTGTCTTCACGGATAGCAGCATTGATCATAATACTCAAATGGTGGAAATAACCCAGGTGTCCATCAGCAAATGAATGGACACACTAATTGTGGTATTTCTGTACAATGGAATTTTCTTCATCCATAATAAGGGATGACATACTGATGTATGGAAGAGCCTGCAAACCTTATACAAAGTGGAAGAAGCCAGACACCAAAGGGCACATACTGTATGCTTCTATTTATATGAAATGTCCAGAATTGGTTAACAAAAAAATTGTTGAGGGAACATTTTAGCACATGCAGGAAGACATTATATGCTAGATGCATTATATGCATTATATAGCATTAGATGCTAAATGCATTATATGCATTATATCAGAGATGATTAGGTCATTGTGTGGAGTTTTTTTTTTGTTTTTGTTTTTGTTTTTGTTTTTGTTTTTCCTGGTAAATAGAAGTAGTAAAGTGGAAGAGATGGTAAGTGGAAAATCGGAGGGTGGCTGATGATGGCAGAAGCAAGACTTCACAGAAATTCCTCTGCTTGGCTTTCAACATCCACCCTACCTGAGCCAGCTGGTGCCTCAGTGTGAACCTTCTCTGATCATAGGGCCGGTCAATTCCTGGTCCTGGATATACGCCCTGTGCAACTCTTGTAGTTGCGATAGTCCAGTCCTCAGAATTGAGCGTTTATGTGTTTCAAATGCCCTGAATGCAGGACCCCGCTGTGGTTGTCCTCTCCAATAGCCTCCCCATGACAGATTGTGTGAGCAGCATGAGACGTGCATGGATTGCATTCAAAGGTATGACGTAGTTCTTATCTATAACCCAAGTTCATATATTTTTGGGTATTATTTTTGCTTATTGGTCTGCACATAATGACTGGAATTACTAAGTTCTATTTTCAGGTTTAAATGTTCTTCCACTGCCCAAAGTGGCCAGATGAATGTGCCCACTCCAGACACGCCTCTCCATATCCCGTGGCCCTTTTTGCTTTATTTCTCCATGATGTCCATTGTCTCCTTAATTTCTTGCTGCCAGTGCTGAGCCCTCCAACTTTCCCTGGGCCGGACTCTGCTCCCTGCCAACTGCTGTCAAATGCATCGGTTTCTATCTCCCCATCTTTCTCTTCTTTTCTTGCTTCTACCTTCCTGGTTAGTGTGTAAGTATCTGAGTGCCTTCCAGCTGCTCAGATAGGTTATATAGCTTTGGAGGACACAGGAAGCATAGTAGTACATTCATACTTGTATATACCCATGGATCCCTTTCTAACTAAGCTTGATGTATAAAAACTGGAGTCCCAGCAGTGGTACCTTGAGGCTTTTTATAAAGACACATTTTACAAAAGAAATTTTAGCTGTACAAAAAAATTTTTTTAAATTTATTTCCCCACTGGCTTGGAGGAGGTAGTATCTGACCTTAACTATTAAATGAATGGCATTTAAAAGTACATAGATTAATAAAAATTTTACTTCTCCACAACCTTTTAGTGGCGTTCAAAATGCTTGGTAATTATTTCCTCCTTCACTAAATTGAGAACTTCTCCAGGGCACAGAGTATATGTTTTATATTTCTTTGGAACCTGCCCCAACTCCCGGCTTTAATGGGTTTTGCCATGACTCCTTTAGACTTAATGTTCATTTAATGCTTTCGAACAAATGGATGAATATCAGAGTAGATCATCTTTTACTGACTTTATATCATGTCTTGAAAGTGAATTGATTATTGTTAAACTTCTGTCAAAAATATGTTTTGGATTCTGGAAATGTTCATTGCAAGGTTCAGGTTTGTTTTGACATTCTCGTTGTATAACCAGGAGAAGAGTTGCTCTCTTAGGGATTGGTGTTGTATACTCAAGATAGAATGATAATCTTTTCCTCTTGGGTGTGGGGCTGTGTTCAGATTAAAGACACTAATCCAGCATACCCAGCAATTATTCGGTTTAATGCAACATAATTACATCTACAGATCATATCACTTTATGTGAAAATAGTACTTCTACTTCTGTGAATAATTTTACATGTTTGGAGAAAATGCTGGAATCAGTAGTTTGACCTTCAAAAATCATCTTCAGAACGTCTCCAAGCAGCCACAAAACTAGCCATGTGTGCTTTCAATGATAGGATCGTTGAAGTCAGCGTTGTTTGAGAATTAGGGAAACATTTTCTGTTCTCTTTGATAAATTCTCAGTGTTAATCTTAGAGATTGAGTAAATCAGAACCCATTCTTTTCAACTATAGGATTCTGTACGATACCTTTCATAGTTTAGTTATGTTACCTTTTTACTTCTAATCATAACTTCATATAGTTAGCAGTCAATAAATTTTGAGCTGTTAAAAATAATCTGGCATTTGGGCGCCTGGGTGGCTCAGTTGGTTAAACATCTGACTCTTGGGGTGTCTGGGTGGCTCAGTTGGTTAGGCGTCCGACTTCGGCTCAGGTCATGATCTCACAGTTTGTGGGTTCGAGCCCCGCATCAGGCTCTGTGCTGACAGCTTGGAGCCTGGAGCCTGCTTTAGATTCTGTGTATCCCTCTCTCTCTGCCCCTCTCCTGCTTGCACTCTGTCTCTCTTTCTCAAAAATAAATAAACATTAAAAAAATAAAAAAAAAAAACATCTGACTCTTGATCTCAGCTCAGGTCTTGATCTCAGGGTTGTGAGTTCAAGCCCCGTGTTGGGCTCCATGCTGTGCATGAAGCCTGCTTAAAAAAAAGAGTTAAAAAAAATAATCTGGTATTAAGATAAAAGTGTGCTGATTGATTTGCTGATTTAGCACTTAACACAGTTGCTGATTTCTTGAAGACTAGTCTTCAGCAATACTATGTTCATTGGTGGTACAAAGTGTTCCGAAATCAGTGAACGTTTTTTGTTTCCTTTTAATTTTTTGGCCCCTCAGTTTGGCTTCTGTTTCTCTTTGGCTTCTTACACCACTGGTCCATTCAGAAAAAAAAAAATTAAGTTTAATACCTTTTAAAATGTCTTTTGGCTTAAATCTTAAGCAATTACATTTGGAAATTAACACATTTCCTGAAATTTAGTCCAGTCTATATGAAAAACAAACTGTTGGTAGGGGTAGAATAGTTGCCCTTTAGCAACTCCACGTTCTGCCACACCTTTTATGAATATTTTCAGTGTTGCCTTCAGAAAAATTCATTATACTAATCCATTAAGCTTCAACTCCTTCGTAATTGCTTTTTTTTTTTTTTTTTCAAATATCTCAGCTCACCAGTGGCTCAGTACATCTATCCTTGCTGACTCCTGACATGAAACTTGGTGATATGTTGACACGCAGGTACTACAAGCTCAGTTACCCTCACAAATCATTACCTTTGAAACTTCTCCAAGTAGCCAGAAAACTAGTGACTCATACTTTGGAAGAGATGGTCATTGAAGTCAGCATTGTTTGAGACTTAGGGAAACATTTTCAACTTTCTTTGAGAAATCCTAAGTGTTAATCTTTTAGGATTCACTTTGGTCTTTTTTCAACTATGATACTTTTGATGGTTTAGCTATATTACTTTTTAGCTACATCATATTATATTCTATATTCTATTATTTGATAGTTTAGCTGTATTACCTTACAACTGTACCTGCATATTGTAAGCAATAAATGGTTTGTGAGTTAAGTACCTATGAGGCTGGCTTTGCATGATTCCTTTCTGAATATGGAATTGGGTATTTTTGTGTGTGACTCATTTCTGAAAGGGACCTCTCTGCTGTGGTTCTTTTTCTATTAAAAAATTTTTTAGTTTGTTTATTTTGAGAGAGAGGGAGAGAGAGCGAGCATGTGAGCCCGAGAGGGGCTGAGAGAGAGAGGGAGAGAGAGAATCCCAAGCAGGCTCTGTGCTGCCAGTGCAGAGCCAGACACAGGGCTCAATCTCACAAACCATGAGATCATGACCTAAACTGAAATCAAGAGTCAGACGCGTAACTGACTGAGCCACCCAGACACCCCTCTGCTATGGTTCTTGATAATTCATACTTCAAAATACAGTTAGTTCTGAATTTTTAGAGTTTTGTTAGCCATAACATGGTTTTTAAAATGCACTTAAAAGGTTTGAATGTTTACCTGTTGGTTAGGATTTTTGTTGTGTATAATCAATTTTACATGACAGTTAAGACTATTGTGTTTTTCATGCTATAAATATCTATCTTAGTGCAATTTGTAGACATTATCCATTTGTATCTCTGGTTTTCTGTTGGATATTTCTAGGTGGATGTTCCATTGTTACATCAAGCTCAATATATGCATGGCCTGTTGTATCTTCTTCCCTTCTGATTTTGCTCTCTCTCCCCACTTTCCAGTTTTTATTTCACCTTGCAATTTTAGAATTTTTGTTTACCATCTTAGCTCTATAATTTATGGTTAAAAACTTTTTTAATCTTTATTTTTTTATTTATTTTATTTATTTATTTTTTAACATTTATTTATTTTTGAGACAGAGAGAGACAGAGCATGAACAGGGGAGGGGCAGAGAGAGAGGGAGACACAGAATCCGAAGCAGGCTCCAGGCTCTGAGCGGTCAGCACAGAGCCCGACATGGGGCTCGAACTCACGGACCGTGAGATCATGACCTGAGCCGAAGTCGGCCGCTTAACCGACTGAGCCACCCAGGCACCCCAATTCTTTATAGTTTAATAATTAACCAAATCCTGTCTCTCAGATTCTTTACTTCCCCCAGGAGTATCTAGGTCCAGAAAAATTTCAATTTATCCTTAATTTGTCACAGTAACCTATTTACCTTATCTCTAGTCTCCATCCCCACTGCCCCAATCCATCTTGCATACAGAGGTTATATTAATTTCCTTTTTCAACTCTTGATAGGTTACTCCTAAGCCCAAGGTTTTCAAGAGTTCCCTGTGGAATTTCAGATTAGTCTATACTCCTCAAAGAAGCTCTTAAGACTCTCCATGATTTGACCATATTCCATATTTAGTCTTATCCCTGTCGTTATCCAAGATGAATTCTTCACTCTGCCAGATTCCACTTCATGGTTCCATGTATATCATGGTCAACCCTATCCCTTTCCTTCACTTGTATTGGCTTCATGTCTGCCTATTCAAATCCTTCCTTCAAAAGACAACACTTTGCACTTTACTGAACTTAAAAAACATAATTGAGTAGATGCAAAAGAATTTTTATAAAATATGTACAAGGTAGTAAGAAAACAATGCAACAAATACCCATGAACCATACCTACTTTAGAAATAAAACGTTGGGGCGCCTGGGTGGCTCAGTCGGTTAAGCGTCCGATTTCAGCTCAGGTCATGATCTCACGGTCCGTGAGTTCGAGCCCCGCATCAGGCTCTGTGCTGACAGCTCAGAGCCTGGAGCCCGTTTCAGATTCTGTGTCTCCCTCTCTCTCTGCCCCTCCCTTGTTCATGCTCTGTCTCTCTCTGTCTCAAAAATAAATAAACGTTAAAAAAAGTTTAAAAAAAAGCATTAAAAAAAAGAAATAAAACATTGACATTACCAGTGAGTCACTTGTGCACCCCTACCCACTTCCTTGCCCCCTTCATATTCTGTTTATATTTCACTTGCTTTTCTTTTCAGTGTGCCCTCATTTGTTTGCATCACTAAACCATACATTATTTAATAGTGGTACATGTTTTTGTAATTTTATATAAATGGAATAATACTATATATATTCTTCTGCAATTTGCTTTTTAAAAATATGTTCCTGAAATTCATCCTTGTTGTATGTTCTAGTTTATTAATTTTCCCTGGTTTATTGAATTCTGTTCTTATGAAGAAATTCACAATTTATTAATCCACAGGCCTGTTTTCAAAAATACTTTTTTGGCCATTATAATCAGTGCTTCTGGTAACATTTCTGAACATGATTTCTGGTGTATCTATGCATACATTTTGCTTTAGTGGGGACCCAGGGTAGTTTAGACTGGAAAGTTGTGCTTACAACAGTGCATGGTATATGGGAGGAGTTCAATTATTGTTGAATGAATGAATGAGAGGTATTTCTGGTTCATAGTGTGTCTTCTTCAACTGTAGTAGATAACAGCATTTTCCAAAGTGGTTGCACTGATTTGTACCCCCATTAGTAGTAGGTGTGAGTTCCAGTTGCTTCATATCCTAGTCAACACTTGATACTGTCTTTTAAATTTTTGCTCACTGCTGAGTACGAACTATTATATTAGTGTAGCTTTACTTTAGAGCTTCATGAGATCTTCATTGGCCTCTCTGGACCATATTGAACTCTCATCTGTGAATTCTCTTGGCATTTACCATCTGTACTACTAATTTTGGTGCTATGTGATATTCTGATGCCACTGAACTTTTTCACGTATTTCTTACGTTCCAGCTAGATGTTAGCTTCTCGAAGGAAAATATTACCTCTTATTGTTTGCTATCTAGAGTGTTTAGCCAGGCACTTGAGCCAAGTTGATTGCTTCAGACCAGAACTGAAAACCTCAAAATTAGACCTCCTAAATCAGAGGTGTACTCATTTTTAGTAAATTCAGAAAGATTAAAATAACTTCAAAATGAAGATGGATCTGTTCCTATGACTTCATTGCAGATAAGCAAAAAAAAAAAAAAAAAAAAAAAAAAAATCCAACTATCTTGCTGACATTTCTTTTTCCCATTGTTAAAAGATCAGTATTGTTTGGATGTATCCCATGGTCTTCACATCTTTTTCAGTTTGATTCTCTAAACATTGGATGGCTTATCTTATATATACGACTAAGATTAAATGGTCCTTGATTTGTCTTAGTTTTTGTGAGCTGATTTGTGTGATGTTCCTTAAGCTGGTCTTTGGTAGATATCTTTTTTTGTGTGTGATGAGACAATGCAATCAACAAGTTCTTCAACAATTGTCTTGTACTGGATTATTTTTGTTGGTTCTGTGAAAAGAAAATAGGGAAAATGAAAAGTCAATTTTATGTTGATGGAAATGAAGTAAACTGATAAAGCATTCCACTTTAATCAAAAGTAAGGCAGCTGTCAGGGCGCCTGGGTAGCACACTCTGTTGAGCTTCCGGCTCTTGGTTTTGACTCAGGTCATGATCTCACGGTTCATGAGTTTGAGCCCCACATTGGGGTCTGCACTGATGGTGTGGAGCCTGCTTGGGATTCTCTCTCTTGCCCTCTCTCTCTGCCTCTCCCTTGCTCATGTGCTCTTTCTCTCAAAAATAAAAAAATAAACATTAAAAAATATATAAAAAGAAAGTAAGACAGCTGTATTAAAAAGTTTTTTTTAATGTTTATTTTTGAGAGACAGAGACAGAGCATGAGTGAAGGAGAGGGAGAGAGATAGAAAGAGACAGAATCCGAAGCAGGCTCCCAGGCTCTGAGCTATCAACACAGAGCCTGACACAGCGCTCAAACTCACGAACCGTGAGATCATGACCTAAGTCGAAGTTGGACACCCAACCAACTGAGCCACCCAGGCGCCCCAAGACAGCTGTCTTATTGGGCACTTTTTAACTTCTCTACCTACTAAATAGTCAGAAAGATAAGCATATAAATCTTGTTGATTTCAATCTTTACTCTTTAGAGCTTCACTAATGCAGAGTGATTTTTCTTAAAGTCCAGTCAGAATTATGGTTAGTGCTTTATTATTTATATATTTACATATATTTTTTCTCTTTCTAGACTGTCGATTCATCCAGAGAAGAACCTGTGTCAGAAACTTGGAAAGTAACTTATCGACTCCCTTGGTCAATTTATTTAACTTGCTCTGTGTTACATCTGTGTTACAGATGTGTTCCCTCATCTGTAAAATGGGGTTACTAATAGTCTGCCTCACAGGATCATAATGAGAACTGAATTCGTTGACACACATACAGTGCTTGGAACAGTGCCTGAACTATGTGATCCAGATTTAGGAGATGGCTCTAGCAGCAGTGTGGACGATGAACTGATAGAGGTAGAGGCAGGTTGCAAAAAACCCCTCAAAACCCAAAAAAACACAGTAGTTTTCCAATTTCTTCCATAAGAAGAAATGCATTTTATGCTGTGACATCAGCGTACACACACACACATACCCAGAAACACACACTTATAATTAAAACATTTGTAAAATAATATTTACCACTCATAGATAATATGTACTTTGCTGTTTTCTCTTACATTCTGCTTAAAAATGCTGACTGTGACCCAATATTTTTAAAGAGCTATTAACGGGTCAAAGCATACAGTTTGAAAAACGGTGTTAAACTAACCTATCAGCATAAATCTTGTTATTTTGACCTTTCAAAAGAAATGTTCATTAAAATGTCTCCCCACATATTGAGTCGAACAATGTTGGAAGGAAAACATTTAAATGTGGTGTGATAAAAGCTTCTAGGACATTTATTATTACTTCATATAGGCATACATTTCAAAGAAAAAAATTACAGTGCTATTTTGACAAATATGTCAGTTGAAACTATTCCATAATTAAGCCTTGGATTAATATGCCTTCAATTGCTGGGGCACCTGAGTGGCTCAGTTGGTTGAGCATTCAACTTCGGCTCAGGCCATGATCTCATGGTTCATGGGTTCGAGCCCCACATCGGGCTTTGTGCTGACAGCTCAGAGCCTGGAGTCTGCTTCAGATTCTGTGTCTCCCTCCTCTCTCTGCCCCTCCCTTGCTTGTGCTCTGTCTGTCTGTCTCTCTCTCTCTTGAAAATAAATAAATGTTAAAATTTTTTTAAAAATATGCTTTTAATTGCATAATATAAATGATAAATTCATATAAAAACACAATTCTCTTGGGCCTGGAATATATTGTTCCTCCAAAGAAAATGAAATAAGACAATCTTTCTTATAGAACTTACCCTCGATTTATTTCCTCCTTTGGATCCAGTTTTAAACTCATGACTGAAAAGAAAAATAGAACATCTTATACTCTGTTTTAATCGTTTGAGGTATTCATAAATATCGTAATACCCAGGACTGTTTTTAAAGACTGTGAGTTGAAGGCATTGCATTTTAACTTGGTGTATTTTTATTCATTCTGTTTTTGAATTACACGGCCCCAAATGACTATTAAGCATATAACAGGTTGGATATAATGTGCTTGTTTTCTGAGCAGGGGAAATAGGGCCACGGCGCTGCCCTAAACTTCAGTTCAGGTGGGCAAACATTCGTGGAGTGTCTTGTGTGGGATGGTAATGCGTGGGACTGGGTGGGGGGTGCGTTCATAAATCAAGGCCTCAGTCGCTGCCTTTATAGAGCCGGCACTTACAGGATGGGTCTTGTGGAAGTTTGTTCAGCCCTTGTAGTGTAATACTGTTGCATTTAGTTAAGAACGTGCATAGAAGCAACTGGACACCTATACTTTCCCCCAGCCCCACCTGCTCCCCTTCTTCACAGAATACAGCTTCCCAAGTACCAGCCCTGTCCCTGGAGCAGGCAGTGGGAGGTCTCAGTTTGGTTCTCCAGGTACACCATGATGCCCAGGAGCTGCTGGTAGCCTGTGTTCTGGCTTTCTATCTCCTTGCAAACATGAGCACCTGCATCTCCAGGGTCAGCATCTATACTCGGGTCTGTGAAAGCTGAGTCTGGTAGTTGGCCTCGGGTTCTGTCAGCCTGGCTTGCAGGGATGTTTACTGAGGATATAGTGAAGTTTGAAGTTTGCACCCGAGAAAAGATGAAACAAAGAGTTATTTAGGCAGATAAGTATCAGAAGGGGTTCCTATTTGTGCTGTGAGAAAGAAGACAGGACTCATAGGCGTGTTCTTTCCTCTATTCCAGCCCTTTCTCTTTCAAGTGAAACAGAGATAACCCTTTTTGCTTGGACGCCATGTTTTAAAGGGGTGAAGATTTGAGATTTGAGGGAAGGAGGGTACTTCATCCTGTGTGTTTTGTACCAGGCTGAGCATTTCATACCGTGATGAGCACTCGCTTTTGTGGAGTATGAAAATGCTCTTTGCATGTGAAGAGCAGTGATTCTCAAAAGGAGTCACTTTGCTCCTCTTGAGGGCATATGGCAACATTTGGAGACATTTTGGCTGTCAAAATGGGTGATAGGAGATGCTGTTGGCATCTAGTGGGTAAAACCCATGGATGCTGCTACAACGCATAGGTTGTACAGGACAGCTACCCCCTCCCCAAAGAATTCTCCAACCTCAAATGTCTAGAGTTGCAGGGTTGATAAACCCTACCTTAGAACCTGACATTGGATGTATTAAAAAGATATAACAAACTCCTTGAATTAGAGTAAATCTGGCCTAATTTTAATTCACTATAATATTCATTTCACCCACCTTGATATTTTTTGATGGTTTTAAAAATTTGGTTGCATAGGGTCATAGACTGTAGAATAAGAAGATATCATAAGGATTGCCAACTCCCCTGTTGTATAGATAATGGAAAAATGAGGTCTAGAGATGGATACTTTTGGAAAAGTGACTTATCTAAGGTCACACTCTGAGTTTAGAGACAGCCTGGGACTGGGGCTCGGGTCTACTGGGCTGATGCAAAATATAGGAACTGGCTAATGCATTATTAGGTTAGTAAACGTTTCCCTATGGTGGAAATGTGCTTCCCAGAAGACAGACATGCCACCACTATCCTGTTTCCTATGTCACAGCTGTTGAAACATCAGATACTTAATAAATGCTTATCACAAATCATCTCATCTTTTGGGAATATAAGTGAAGATTGACTTAAAAAGGAAAACATTGTTATTCAAGTTTAAATGTATGAAATCTTCATAATTAAAACACAACATTCAACATCACTCCTTGATATTGAAAGAAATCCTAGCTGGATATTCCTGAAGACATTTTACCGACACTAATTGTCTTAAGCTTTTAGACAGGAGTCTTGCCTTACCACCTACCCGGAAATAGAAACAAGTGATCTCATTCCGAAAATGAGCCAGCCCAGTGTTTCCCTCACAGCGAGCTCATGTTGATATTTGCAGTGTCTTAGCTGATTCAGGGGCTGTGGTATTTTCAAAATAGGGGCTGGTATGTGCAGTTCATTTTGCTTCTACATATTTTTCATGCATTAAGTGAACACTTTACTGTCTAAGCTAATAATTAAGAAGCCAAAGATCTTAAGATTTTAAGAGCTTTAAAAAATAGAGCCCATTTGGGAATATAATATTTTGGAACCATATTGCTGAGGTGAAATCAGGAAATTATCTGTGGGGACAAATTGGTCTTTGGCATAGTCCCCCAGGAGGAGATCGTGACATAGCAGGGCTCCTGCAGACTAGTTCTAGCTCCATGGCCTGAATAGTCTGCTTCAGCTCATTCATCTGAACCTTAGCAGAATTGGCGGCTTCCGCGGCGGAAGCTATCTGCTGAAGTAGCACTCTGCTCTGGAATACCATTATAAAACAGAGTCGTTTATCAGCAAAGGGAAGTCGTCCTAATTCTCCGACCTTGACTGTGTTTTTAGTTTGCCTTGTTGTTGAACCTAATTTTAGCATCCTGGTGATTCTGCTCGGTGAGAGCCCCATGGTGAGTTCTGCCATTGAGGAGCCGGGATAGCTGAGCTCCCGGTATGACGACCGTCTCCACACGCCTGCCATATCTGGTGGGCCTTTAATTTCCTGAGTGGGAAACAACCATCAAGGAATTCAACCACAATGGCAGTAGCATTCACTTCATTTATTAGAATTTTCCTTAACCTCTGGGACGCCTGCATAGCTCAGTTGGTTAAGTGTCTGACTCTTGGTTTCAGCTCAGGTCATGATCTCACGGCTGGTGAGTTCAAGCCCCTGGTCGGGCTCTGGGCTGATGGCGCTGACCCTGCTTGGGATTCTTGCTCTGCCTCTCTCTGCCCCTTTCCCACTCACTCTGTCTCTGTCTCTGTCAAAATAAATAAATAAACTTAAAAAAAATTTTTTTTCTTTAACCTCATCATTAGATTGGAATCAAAGACAAAAAATAAGAAAGGGGAAAGTTAGGGACACCTGGGTGGCCCAATCCCTTAAACGTCTGACTTTGACTTCACCTCAGGTCATGATCTTGTGGTCTGTGAGTTCCAGCCTCTGGTCAGGCTCTGTGTCAACAGCCTGGAGTCTGCTTCAGATTCTGTGTCTCCCTCTCTCTCTCTGCCCCTCCCCTACTCATGCTTTGTCCCTCTTTGTCTCTGAAAAATGGATAAACCTAAAAAAAATTTGTTTTTTTTAAAGAAAAGGGCAAGTTATACTTCACCCTACAGACACACACATCTTCATGGTTCTTTCTGAGATCAGCTAGCTCCTCTGCCAGGGTTTCGACCTGCATTTCCAGGTCAGTGTTGGATAGTCAGGTCATCCAGGACTGGGCACAGGCTGTGGTTGTCAGCCTCCATACTCTGGCACAGGGCCAGTTCAGACCCACACCTAAAAAAAGTTTCAAGTGCTTTCAGTGGTTATTAGTTTTGTGTTAATACTGTATTCTAAACAATCTTTTTAAGGACTGTTCCAGAAATGCTTCAGTTTATATTTGATGCAAATATAATTTGCTATTTGCATTTCACATTTTGGGGAGGGTGGGAGTACCATGGCACTGCATATAAAACACTGAAAGCTTTGAGGAAGAACTCTCTAGCATTTTTATTTCTTTGGACACAGTTGCCATATTTTATTTTCCTCTTGTTCATGAGGGCCTTGTACATACATGTCAAGAAAGGAGTTAAAGAATCGTCAGACACACATAATGGTACCTCACTTAAAATATACCTAATTCATAAAAGTTCTTACTTATAAATTTTTTTTAATGTTTATTTATTTTTGAGACACAGAGAGACAGAGCATGAATGGGGGAAGGGCCAGAGAGAGGGAGACACAGAATCTGAAGCAGGCTCCAGGCTCCGAGCTGTCAGCCCAGAGCCCGACGCGGGGCTCGAACTCAGGGACTGTGAGATCATGACCTGAGCCAAAGTCAGATGCTTAACCAACTGAGCCACCCAGGCGACCCTAAAAGTTCTTACTTATAAACTGGGTACGCACCTGGGTGGCTCAGTCCATTAAGCATCCGACTTCAGCTCAGGTCATGATCTCACAGCTCGTGAGTTTGAGCCCCGCGTTGGGGTCTGTGCTGACAGCTCAGAGCCTGGAGCCTACTCAGATTCTGTGTCTTCTTCTCTCTCTGCCTTCTCCTGCTCTCTGTCTGTCTTTCTCTCTCTCAAAAATAAATAAACTTAAAAAAATTTTTTACTTATAAACTAGGCGATGATTCTTTGAACACAGAATCGCCATAATGTTCTTGTAAATAATGGCCTTCTGTAGTGTATTCAGCTAAAGCATCTTTCCATTTTTAGGATTTCATTTATTTCTAAAAAGAACAATCCTCTTTTTGTAACTTGTGATTCCAGTATAAAAATAAGCACGGCTTCACCCACAGCTTCTCTCCATAGCTTATATGTTCCATTGTGCCATTGAAGGTAACCACGTCTTACTTCTGTCTGAAGTCTTCAGCTGCTAATTTTACACTATCAGTCTGGAGCGTGAAGCTGGTGTTATTAATGGTTGTGTTTAATATCTGGAAAAGCAGGACACACATAGAAGCTGTGTTTGTTATGCTCATATTCTGAACTTTCATACACTGGTATTTAGCAATGCCTGTTTCAGGGTCTTCACAGAAATTTTTTATGTATATCGTTCTTAATGACAAATACATTTAATAGTTGTATAAGTATATCTATAGCATTTATCTCTTCTTTTGAGGATAGAGTGACTGCAGGCAATGTACTTAGTTTAGTTTTGTTTAAGTATTTTGGAAACATTTCTATAATTCTTTCCAGAAAATGAACTATATAAAAGTAAGCAAATTAGAAAAAAAAAATGGAACATAGCTAAGAAGTACATTCTGTTGCTTGTTAAATTCCTTAATCTGGTTGAATTGAGGGAAGTACAGATATGGTGTAAGATGGTCTCAATCTTTTCATATTTTGTCACTTTGTCATATTTTGTCCAGCAGTAGCAAAATTTCTTACCTTGTTTTTAAGTTCCTCAATTATCTGGTGATACTTTTTTTTTAAATGCTTATTTATTTTTGAGAGAGAGAGTGCAAGTGGGGGAGGGGCAGAGAAAGAGGGAGACACAGAATCTGAAGCAGGTTCCAGACTCTGAGCTATCAGCACAGAGCCTGATGTGGGGCTCGAACCCACGAACTGTGAGATTGTGACCTGAGCCAAAGTCAGATGCTTAACTGACTGAGCCACCCAGGTGCCCCTCAGATGATGATACTTCTTTAGTCCTGTTTTACTTTTTGACCATTGCCTCAGGTCCAAATTTCTTTGATTTTATCTTCAAGTGAACTTGAAGTTTACTTGATGGTGCTCCAGAGCGCCATCTTATCCAGGTAGACTGGGAGAGGGTCATTGAGGTTTTGCATCATATCCTTCTCATTATCAGAGAGCAACCTGCTCACACCTCCTCCCTGGTTAGCACCCCCAAAGTTGGTGGGAAAAGCTCCCCCTGAGGAGCCGCTTGAGCCACTTTCTCCCCTATGATTCTTCCTTTCCCATGATCAGAATCTAATAGACTAGACTTTTGGGCAAAATGGGACATGATGGAAGGGTTTCAACCCTGCAAAACCAATCCTCCAAGAGAATGTTAGGGAGTTATCAATTAGTACCTCCTTTTCTAGTTGATAAAGTGGGTGTTTCCTTTTTGGTACAATTACCTAAAGGATTTTCAGTGACATCCGTAGTACTAAATTCTTGTTTTGTTAACTGTTTGTTAAACCCCATAGACTGTCTTATTTATTTTAAAGCACAGAAAATGCCTTCAGATATTTGTTATCTCCCACTGGAGAAATGAAGCAGATATCAGCTTACTTAAGCTTGTATTTTCACTTATGGAATTTCTGCCCTCATGCATTTTGATGACTGTGCTTGTACCAACTTATTTTCCTTTGGAATTGTGTGATGAATATGCCATCTTTTCAGATGAAGCTATTTGAAATCAATTTCAGGGATTTCCGGTGAAGTTATAGTAAATGGCAGATCCTTACCTTATGTATCCTGTCTTAAATAAGAATAAAATGTAGGAAGAGAGAATGGTCAGATTCCTTTTAATATTCTTCTTTCTTGATTTTGTCAATTGTAAGAAAATAATATTTTAAGTTTTAAATTTTTCTCAAAGCCTGCCTTGGGCTTTCAAAGTGGTTAATAATATCTAGCTGTATATTCTTGTTTTATGGAAGTGTAGGACCCCCAAGAAAGTTAAAGAGAAAAGGAGGAACTGATACGCTATAATGTTTTGATTTAGTATTAAATAACAAACTTGTAAGTTTCTCCAGGTTCTTGTAAACCTCTGCTGTGGCCACCCCTGGCTCCTTCTGCAGGTGAATCAACATATGCAGATTTTGAATTGCAGCAGGTGATCTAAACTTGGAGACAATAACCATGACACATCCTACTTCCTCTCTCCAGATGCCTTTTTCTAATGGGAAGCCCACCCCCATCATGATTTCCATATTACAAAACACATTTTTCTTCATTATGTATATTGTCAGAGGCAGTGAAATAAATCTGTCATCTATCTATCTATGTATCTATCTATCTATGTATCTATCTATCTTTAACTAAAAGCTGTCACACTAGAAAGACAATATTTTTGGTAAATAAACTCCGTGTCACTTGATGTGCTTTTCATGCATGACCTTTGCTTCCTTTTTCTAAAGGGTAACTATTCCTATGAGCCTATTCCTATGTCTTTATACAACCTGCTGGCCCAGTAAATAAGCATTTCTTAAAACTTTTATTAACATTGAAACAATTTAACGTGGAATAAAATATTCAAATGGCTTATTCAGGAAACATACATGTCAAGCTGATAGTTACTGGCAGGTGGGGGGCTTTGGTGTAATACTGGTTGCATTTTAAGGTTTGTTGCATTTTTTCTAAATAATACCTATTTAGTATGTTGAGTGAGAGAATAAAAAATGTATTTTAAACACTTTTTAGGGCGAAATGATGACCCCAAATTAGTGGTAAGATTCTATAAAGTAAATAGAATTAAAAAAAGGAAGTTCCATGAGTTAGAAGAAAAAGAGAGAATAAAACATCTGGTGAAGGATAAAGTTTCTCTGTAAAAGTCCCAGCTCAATGGTCGTGAATATGCTATGGCCGTTGAAGTTAGACTCTATCAAAAGATTTACAAGTTTAGGGGTCATCCTCCCACTGCTCTTGATCCTTGTGTTCAATTCTGGGTGCCATAGTTTAAGAAGACTATTTAATTGTGAATATGTCCATTATATCCAAAACATGTGGTCTAGGTAATCAAGAGTATGGAAACAATGTCAGATGAGGCATGGCTAAAGAAATTGAGATTTTTGTTTAGAAAAAAGAAGACACGTGACCATTTAAAAATAGTTCCAAACGGGACATCTGGGTGGCTCAGTGGGTTGAGTGTCCGACCTCAGCTCAGGTCATGATCTCCAGGTTCCTGAGTTCAAGCCCCATGGCAGGCTGGCTGCTGTCGGCACAGAGCCCACTTCAGAACCTCTGTTCCTCTTTCTCTCTGCCCCTCCCTGCTTACACTCTCTCAAAAACAAATATAACATTAAAAAGAATGTTTGAATGCTGGAAGACAAGATAAAGGATTCTTCCCTTGAGCTTTCAGAAGGAACACAGCTCTGTCAACATCTTGATTTAAAAAACCAAAAAAAGCTCCAAAGGCCTGAATCAGGATCAGATTGCTAGAAGTTACACAGAGACAGATCTGGCTCCATAAAGGAAACCATTTCTAACTTTACACCTGTTCTTAAATGGAATGATCTCCCTTACCAAGTCATGAACTTTGCAAGGTCTGGGCACCTTCAAGCAGGGACTAGAGGCCTAGAATAATCTTCCAGGAAGAATTTCTATCCTGGGTGTTTGGGATAGAAATTGAGGGTTTGGAATAAAAGTCGCCATCCAACTCTTTAAAACTCTGTGATTTTTATGTTATTATTGTGATAGAAATCGCAAGCATTAATACTGGATCTTCATGGAAACTTTTGAGTGTGGCACCCCTGGAGGGGAAAGTACAATTGCCTTATCTTGAAATGGTGCCACAAAGCCTTTGTTTACGTGACAACCATCATGGAGATTTAAAAACCTGACTTCTTGGTCTTAGGCAAACTAATAAAAAGTCATTTGAAGTAATTTATTTTGTAGCTAGCTGCCAGCAATGAATAAAGCTAAAAGCAGTACGTGTTTCTAAAGATCAGGGTGTTAGGGATGAGCTAGTGGAGGTGGTGGTGTTGGGAAACACTTCCCAGCTCTACGGGGCCATTAAGAAGCAAGCTGGAGTCCGCGTGATATAGTCCTCCTGCAGTGTTGTAACCGTAGGCTTTCGTGTTCCTTGCGGTTTGGTCAATGAAATAAACATATTCCCCCCCGCCCCCACCCCAGGAATCTATGCACTTGATACATGATAGATCTGTGATAGATATGTTCTGGGCTTGTCTTCTATACGCCATTTAAATACTAACATTAAGGGCATCTGGGTGGCCCAGTTGGTTGAGCAGCGATTCTCAATTTCAGCTCAGGTCATGATCGCAGGATTGATGAGGTGGAGCCCTGCATCGGACTCCCTGCTGGGTGTGGAGCCTCCTTAAGATTCTCTCTTTCCCTCTGCCTCTGCCCCTCCCCCACCTCTTAAAAAAATAAAGATAAATGCTAAACATTAAAAAAAATTAGTTGAAATGTTATCTCAGTGTTTGCTCCTTTCCACCTTATCATTTCATATTGCCAGTGATATTACAAATGAGAAAATTTTTTTTCTTTCTTTTTAAATGTTTATTTATTTATTTTGAGAGAGAGAGAGAGAGCGAGCATGGGAGCCAGGAAAGGGCAGAGAGAAAGGGAGAGAGATAATCCTAAGCAGGCTCCGCATTGTCAGCAAAGAACTCTACACAGGGCTGGATCTCACAAACTGTGAGATCATGACCTGAGCTGAGATCCAGTCAGATGCTTAATCAACTGAGCCACCCAGGTGCCCCCAGAAAATTGTTTTTAAAAGAGCTTGACCCATATTTCCTGTTTTTTTTCAAGTATCCCATTTGAGTCACTGATAATTTTTTAAAATGTTGTATTACATGTAGTATTTTGCTAGTTGA
The DNA here is from genome assembly GCF_024362965.1 of Panthera pardus. Classification (NCBI taxonomy): domain Eukaryota; kingdom Metazoa; phylum Chordata; class Mammalia; order Carnivora; family Felidae; genus Panthera; species Panthera pardus. The sequence goes on along the minus strand of NW_026526876.1, from coordinate 34,590,024 downwards.
GGAGGTTATTGGGAAAATATTACTTGAGCTACATTCTGGGTGATTTATATTCATCACTGTATTCTCTTATAGGTCTTTTGAACAGGGTCTAATTCCATGAAGTCATTAAGCAAATTTAGGCTACTTTCCATAGGGTCTCAAATCCTTTGGCTGTTTCCTCTTCCCTGCTTCCTACAAACCTCGTTTCTTGCTTCTAATCTTTGTGAGGACAGATACCATGTCCAGCACCCTCACCATTCTTGCCCATTGTCCCTTGAGGTCGGAGTGACAAGAACGACCGTATGAATCTCTGGATCAAAAGTCAACCGATGAAAATTCATACCACGTAGGCACTGGCTCTTCCTTCTTAAGAGTAAGTCCGCACTCATTGAAAAGTTGGTGGATTGCTGAACTATAGAGTTCCAGAATAAAACATACGCAGTTTTATGTCATGTGGTTTTGAAGTGATTTCAGGACAGGTCATAGTGTGCAAACACCCTATCCTTAACATTTTGTTCAGTACTCTAAGGAAATTTCATGATCCCAAATGGCTCAGTAATTCCCGTTTTAAAAATTGAAATGCGGGTTGCCTGGGTGGCTCAGTTGGTTGAGTGTCCGACTTTGGCTCAGGTCATGATCTCATGGTTCAGTCATTTGGTTGTTGGATGGCTACTGTTTGTAAGAAGTATTCTGGGTGCAGAGGAGTTCTGAAGAGGAGAGGTGACCTCCTGGGGCACGTGGTGGGGAGAAAAGATGGAGCAGGCATTATAGAGGAACCAGTTAAAAAAAAAGTGGTCATGGGGCACCTGAGTGGTTTAGTTGGTTGAGCGTCCTTTTTGGCTTAGTTCATGATCTCACAGTTCATGAGTTCGATCCCTGAGTCAGGCTCTGTGCTGACAGCTCAGAGTACAGCCTACTTCAGATTCTGTGTCTCCCTCTCTCTCTGCCCCTCCCCTGCTCACACTCTGTCTGTGTCTCTCTCTCTCAAAAATAAATAAACATTAAAATTTTTTTTTAATTGAAATGCTAGAGACGTATTTTACTGCATCTCAGCATGTTCTGGCCTTTTCTGTATCTGTAAATGGTCATTTAGTACAAATGTGGCCTCTTAACACATGTCAGGGAAACACAGGATGAGGGTTTTCACCTAAAGATGATTTTCAGAGTGGCCATATACTGTTGCTTTGACATGCAGATAATACCAGGCATAAACATAGGTGCCAGGTGGTACAGGACTACAAGCGTGCATCTGGGAAGACTCACAGAAAGAGGCTTCCCCAGTGTGGCCGTGATGACCCGAGGGACCAGAGGCTGCACACAACTGGTTTCCATTTGTGTCTTTCCACTATTAATCCACATTGGATCAGCTGGTTCATATTTCTGAAATTTTTCACTAGAGGAAAAACATCCAAGGTTTAAGTTACTGTAATGGCTTGATGGGAAACATATGTTTGAAGACAGTGTTGCTCTTTTTGAGTAGTGGTTTGTGCTTGTAGCTATTATATATATAATATATATATATATATATATATATTATATATATAACTCTGTAGTTATCTATCAAAGCAGAAGTCCCAGTGTGCTTGCAGGTTCATTTTTAGGTTTTATTCAATATGCCTAGAAAATGAAAAGCTACATGTTTTGGGTGGTTTTGGATTATTAAAGTTTGATACTCTCGGGGCACCTGGGTGGCTCAGTCGGTTGAGCGTCTGACTTCGGCTCAGGTCATGATCTCATCAGTTGATGAGTTCGAGCCCTGCATCGGGCTCTGTGGTGACAACTCAGAGCCTGGAGCCTGCTTCAGATTCTAAGTCTCTGTCTCTCTCTGCCCCTCCCCTGCTCATGCTGTTTCTCTCTCTGTCTCAAACATAAATAAACATTAAAAATTTTTTTTAAAAAGTTTGATACTCTCATACAGATCTTATTGGTTTTATATTTGAAGGTATAATTTGCATAAATTATGTTCAGGTTCATCCTTTGTAATTTTAAATTTGGCTTTTTATGCCACGCCTGGCATTCTTTTCTTGAGGACTGGCTTCTGGGGTTGATTCTCTAGTTTGTGATCTGGTGCCATTGAATTCCTCAAGTGGAAAAGTCCTTAACCAGTGTGGCTTTGTCCTGTGTCTGGTTCTTCCTGGGACTGAGCCGGTACCATCTCCTGCCCTACATTAACAAGCTTCATTGTCCCAAGCAAGACAAGACAGAGCCCCGTGGCCAACTCAGCAGTGGACAGTGGGAAAAGGAAACACCAGCTTGGCTAAGTGACAGTTTTTGGCTAGAGGTGTGGCTAGATTTGGTAAGGGTACAAGTATCTGAGATCTCTTCTCTTTGGAGCTTTTGAGGTTTTCAGAAATCTGGAGCCATATCACATATCCCATTTTCTTTCCCACAACTTTTTTAGGGACACTAAGACCTAATTTCAGCTATCAGTGAGTTCCAATGGGATGTTGCTAGAAATGCCCACACGCCAAATGGCTATAATCTTGATTTTTATGAAGAGGGTACTATATAAATAACAAATTAATATTAGTATAATAACAATGCAGCTAGATCATAACTGAAAGCTTTATTTCTAGGGAAAATATTGAATTTCTTAAAAAATTTCCAGAAGCATTTAGTTAACTTGCAAAAGTAAGTTTATTGAAGCATGGAAACAGAGCAAAATTGTCATTTCAACTTTTTCAAGAGCGTTGTGGGTAAGAAAAGAAGAAGATGCAGAAAAATTATTTCGTTAGCTATTTCTGGATGGAATCTTTTCCCTGAAGACATCCAGAAAGATGGCTAGAAAGATTGATGTGATTTCTTCATTTGTGTCCTTTCATTATTTTTCTGAAAGACACTCTTGCTGATCTGGAAATTGCTTACTTAACTTTCACTTCAGAAACATTGCTGACCTGAGATGAGATGACTTTGCCGTCCACCACTTCCTCCACGATGGTCTTTGTTACTCTTGTCTTGTTTGCCTCTGAAAATCACAGAATCACCATGTCAGTTTGGAAATAATCACAGAAACCCAGATCAAGAGAAATTCAAGTACATTCCTTAAGTATGTTCTCTCTGGGTTAAGATTATGTAAACAAGAGTATACACTTTCTTTTTAATGTTTATTTTTGAGAGAGAGAGGGAGAGGGAGGGAGGGAGGGGCAGAGAGAGAGGGAGACAGAGGATCCAAAGCTTGTTCTGTGCTCATAGCAGAGAGCCCAATGTAGGGCTTGAACTCATGGACCGTGAGATCACAACCTGAGCCGAAGTCGGAGACTCAACTGACTGAGCCACCCAGGTGCCCCTGTACACTTTTTATATGACAAGCAAAGCATGCCTTTACTTTAAATGATAAAACGATCACGAACATTAAAATATGTTTACCTCTTCCTTGGCCAGAGCAGCTTCCAGATCTTGAGTCACCAGACACGGACAAATCCCTAGATCCCATGTTTCTGGATCCTGTATTTCTGGAGCCCAAGTTTCTAAAATCAGATCCTCCAAAACCAGAACTGCTAGAGGAAAAAAGGAATTGTGTTCCTTTGTAGTTTGCAAAGGCGGGACGAACCCTTCACGCAGGGGGCTCTCCCTGCGGAAGGTAAATGACTTTTGATTCAACCATGTCACTGTGACTTTTCAAACCCAAGTCCAGCCCCCAACCCCCATTTTGGTTTGGTAACATAAGTACCCCAAGGAACGCACTGAGCGGCTGACTGTCATTTACCCTCCCTCTCCATCCAGCAGGCGGTGGTAGGTCTCAATCTCCATCTCCAGGCGGGTCTTGACGTTCAGCAGCTGCTCATATTCTGCGTTCTGGCATTCGGTCTCGCCCCGGATCTGGCAGATCTGTTCCTCCAGGCCGCTGATCTGCATCTGGATCTCTGACAGCTGAGCCATGTAGTCAGCTTCTGTGTCAGCCAGGGTCGCTTCCAGGGAGCTTTTCTAAAAGAAAAAGCCAGTTAAAAAAAAAAAAATCATGATGAAAATAAGTCATGGGATGATTTTTTTTTTTTAACGCAAAATAGCGTAAGGTACAAAGAGAAGTTACACCCTATGTTGTTATATCATGGGTTCCTTCATTTTTGTTGGCATAACCGCTTTCCTTGACACTAAATCTTTTATGAAAGTATATTGTCTTTCACTAGAATGTTTCACGCTTTCTACAACCACCAGCCAGTGCTCCTGACGCCCTTTTATTACGTGCCAAGCGGAACATCTTGGCAAAGAGGGAGAATGAAACCGCTCAACTCCCTGTTGGAGGTTTTGCAAACCTCTTTGCGCTCACCATGGCCGTTTGGGACTGAAGCTCAATTTCCAGGGCTTGCAGAGTACGTCTCAGTTCTGTGATCTCATTCTTGGCAGAACTGGCTGCTCCGGCATCGGTAGAAATTTGTGCTTGCAGTGATGCGCTCTAAATAAAAAAGAGAATGGCAGTCGCTGCAGGCTGAAGAAATGACCTGAAGTGGCTTGCGTGTGACTCTCAGACACCCAGCAGTGATAACCTGCCTGCTTGTTGAACTGCTCCTCGGCCTCGCGGCGATTTTGCTCCGCCAGCTCTTCATACTGTGCCCTCATGTCATTCAGTAACTTGGTCAGGTCGGTGCCGGGGGCGGCGTTCATTTCCACGGTCACGTCCCCTCCGGAGCTTCCTTGCGTAGTCTTCATTTCCTAGCGCGAAGAAAAAAGATCACGGTGATAGAAACAGAAAAGCAAAGGGGCGCCTGGGTGGCTCGGTCGGTTGAGCGTCCGACTTTAGCTCAGGTCGTGATCTCAAGGTTCATGAGTTCAAGCCCCGCTTGGGCTCTGTGCTGACAGGTTGGAGCCTGGAGCCTGCTCCCGATTCTGTGTCTCCCTCTCTCTGCCCCTCCCCCGCTCGTGCTCTGTCTCTCTCTCTGTCAAAAATAAACATTAAAAAGAAAAAATTTTAAAAACAGAAAAGCAAAGACCTCTTCTTCCTCCTCCTTCTCCTCCTCCTCCTCCTCCTCTTCCTTTTCTTTTAGAGAGAGGGCAAGTGTGTGTCCGAGGGAGGAGCAGGAGAGAGAGAATCTTAAGCAGGCTCCATGTTCAGGGTAGAGCCCTATGAGGGGCTCAGGGGCTGGATCTCATGACCCTGGGATCATAACCTGAGCCGAAATCGAGACTTGAACACTCAACTGACTGAGCCACCCAGGCGCCCCAAGACTTCTTAAAACATGCAGAGCCAACCAAAAAAATTGAAACTAGGACACTAAAGGCTACCCCCTGCTTCCCACCAAAATCAGATATAATTTGTTCATGACTGCTTTTTCCCTTGGACATAAGAGTTGGAAATCCACTTAGATAGAATTTTTTACGGAATGGATGTGCGGGAAGTACGTAGGTCAGAGTCATTTAATAGTGCGGAATGTGCTCCTACCTCCTCGTGGTTCTTCTTCAGGTAGGCCAGCTCCTCGGTGAGGCTCTCAATCTGCATCTCCAGGTCAGAGCGTGTCATGGTCAGGTCATCCAGAACTTTCCGAAGGCTGTTGATGTCGGCCTCCACGGCCTGCCAGAGATATAGCTCGTTCTCATACCTGGAAAGGACAGTATAGAGCATTTCAGAGTACATCCATTCTTATGTATTCAAGAAAAAGTTTTTTTCCTCTGAGCTATTTGATAAAAGAAAGCTACCAAGTTTTCTCTTAGGAGTTTTTCCCATGGAAAGAAAATTATGAACCTAATGTTAATCCTACTGATGGCTAATTTTTTTTTATAACAAAAACTCATCTTTATTTTGACCTGTTTTTTGTTTCCTTGTTGGTGGAGTGGCGGTTTTAAAAATTTACTCTTGGAGGGGCGCCTAGGTGGCTCAGTCAGTTGAGCGTCTCTTGATTTTGGCCCAACTCATGATCTCAGGATTGTGAAATCAAGCCTTGCATTGGATTCTGTGCTGGGCATGGAATCTGCTTAAGATTCTCTCTCTCTCTCTCTCTCTCTCTGTTTCTCTCTCTCTCTCACTCCTGCCTTCGGTCCCTCCCCCCCCACTGGTGTTCTCTTTCTCTCTCAAATTTACTCTTGGTGGAATGTTTGTAAATGTAGGTCTTGATCCCCTAAAAGATATTTCTTTGAGCTTAGAATAAAGGAAACAGACAGATTGAATTTTATTTTTCCTACAACATTTGTTTTCAAGTCTTTGCTTTTCTTACTTCAGTCTGAAGTCATCAGCAGCCAATCTGGCATTGTCAATCTGCAAAACGATCCCAGCATTTTCAATAGTTGCAGCAATGATCTAGAAAAGACAATAATAGTGAATGAATCATGGATGCTTTTTACCTGTATCTGCACACGCACCTGTGAGGGTAGGTGTCCCGTGAGTCGGTTTTTAAAGGTAAATTGTTTTGAAAACTTGCTTAGTAATGACATCTTTATTGATAATCTGGCATAGCTGAACTACATCTTTCTGCAAAAAGGTAACAGTTTGCTGGAATCAGCATGGAACGTTGTTTTATAGAACACAGTCCTCTGCTTATTTCTGCTGCTTTGGAAGATCAGTTGTTCTATAAGTTCTTTCAGAAAACTGTGCAAAAAATGAATTTCACTTCTAAAAAGTTTTTAAAAAATATTCCCCATACAACAATGGCTAAACATTTCAGATTACGCACATTCTCATACAATATTTGCACCGGATTTTCCAGGAAGAAAAACAGTTGTAAAGATTATTTAAATCTAACAAGATACTGGAATATGTCAACCTGCTAGAATTAATCATGAAAATAAATACTAGATAAAGCTACTATTGACTCACTGCCATCATTCTTCTATGTACATGTTAATTAGCTGCCTCACATTATATAAATTTTTCTCTTATGTAGAAATACTCAAATACTCAAATACTCACATTATATAAATTTTTCTCTTATGTAGAAATACTCAAATTTGAGAGGCAAACAGATCATTAATGTGGTCGGATGTCATATGCAGTATTGTCGTAGTTAAAACACACCAAATCCCATTTTACATATACAACAAGCAAATATGTCTTCAAATAATTCCTTGACTTAAAATCTTCATTACAGTACATGATCTGAATAAAAGCAGAAGATACAGAAATAATAGAACTCAGCAGTGGATAGTGTCTCACCTGATTCTGGAGATCTTCAATTACTGGATAGTATTTGTTGTAATCTTTTCCAGATCCACCATCTCCAGACCCAGGCCCAAATTTGTCATACCACTCCTTGATTTTGTTCTCCAGATCACTGTTGGCCTCCTCCAGGGCTCTGACCTTGTCTAGGTAACTGGCCAGGCGGTCATTGAGGTTCTGCATGGTTTGCTTTTCACCTCCGGAGAAAAGTCCCCCATCACCAACACCACCCCCTCTTCCACCCCCCAGACCACCGCCATAGATGTAGAAGCCTCCACTAGCAACCCCCCCAATTCCAGAGCCCCCACCAAAGCCAGACCCCCCACCAAAGCCAGAGCCTCCGCCAAAGCCAGAACCCCCGCCAAAGCCAGAACCCCCGCCAAAGCCAGAACCCCCACCAAAGCCAGCCCCAGAGCCTGAAGTGCCTCCAAAGCCACCCTGTACCGAGCTACCAAAACCTCCTCCGGAGCCACTGCTTGATCCCCGACTCAGGCCACAGCCACCGGTTCCTCCTCGGAAGCCCCGGGTAGAGCCACCCCCCAGACCGCATCTGCTTCCACTGCTGAAGCTGCTCCCAGCAGCGGACACCCTGACCAAGCCGCTGCCCCCAGCCCTGGAAGAGGAGACACGAGATGAGCAAGACATGGTGCTCCTGCAAACGTTCAGCTTGTCCAGGTGAACAAGAGAGAGGACAGGGAAGAATGTACTTGCAAGCTCTCCTTTTGCCCTTATATACACACTTTTAGGGTGTTCCTTTTCTGTGTCACGTCTTAATCCCTGTTACAGTTTTGCTAATCTGCAATTGGATAATTTCTTTTTTGTGAACACACTCCCCTGGCTCTTTTTCTGAAGCTAGGCCAGAGCCTCAGGGCATTTACTATATCAAGAAAAAAAAAATAAGGTGGAGCAAAGCAAAAACTTTTTTCCCCCAGAATTACAGTTTTAATCTTTCAGAGGTTTAGATGACTGATCATGCTTTTCTGAATGAGTTCTATTCATTTTGCTTCATGATTTCCCAATTGAAGGACACATCCCCAGATTAGCAAATGTAATTAAAATACTTAATGCAATGAGGATGGAAATTTCCCATCAAACTCATAACTTTTGTTCATATTATTCTCTTAAAGTTGGAATTAGCTTGCACATCAGCATTAGTTTTAGACTTAATTGTCTTTCTCTATGATTATTTCAATCAGCATATTTCTAAGGTTACGTTTGTGTTGAAGTTTTCTCTGTATTCTGAGATCAGGCTAGATATTTTTGCTGTTAATAAGAAAACATTAAATATAACAGTCTTCCCTGCATGTATTAGTAGATCTCAGCAACACGTTTATCTGAGCAGAGAATGTCTCAGAGAGATTGACAACGTCTTTAGGTGGATTGCTTCAGCATCCGTTGGGAGTTGATTGTCACTGATGTAATGGGTACGAAGATGCTTTTCTTTCTGATTGAATTGAAGTCTGAGATGGTGATACCAACTTTCCTTCTTTGGAGTAAAATATTAAGAAACTAAGGGATGATGTTGATTTCATCTTTGTTTTAAAGATACCTACAGAAGGGTCCTGAATCCATTTCTGCTAACCAGTATTATGCCTGGAGTCATTTTGCAGATACCAAAGTGTGGAGTTCCCCCAGTCTACTTTCTGCTCGTGTTTTTCAATTTTTGTTGAAAAGATATTTAGAAAAGATCTGTATCCTTTTCTGATAACTAATGTTATGATTGGGATTCATTTTATAAATACCAAAGTCTAGAATCCTCCCCAGTTCACTTTCTGCTTCCTGTTTTTCTGTCCCTTTGTACTTTAGATTATTTCCATTTGCCTCTGCTAGTAGTTTCTGTGGTTTAAAAGTTTTTTTTGGAGGGGGGGTGCCTGGGTGTCTCAGTCAGTTAAACATCCGGCTCTTGGTTTCGGCTCAGGTCATGATCTCACGGTTCATAGGTTCAAGCCCCGAGTCGGGTTTTGAGCTGCTGGTGCAGAGCCTGTTTAGGATTATCTCTCTCTTTCTCTCTCTTTCTGCCCCTCCCCTGCTCTCTTGTTCTCTCTCAAAGTAAATAAGTAAACTTTAAAAAACAATGTTTAAAAGTGTTATTTTTTCTTGAGACAATTCCTGTATGATTCCATTTATATGAGGTGCCTGGTGTAACCAAATTCAGAGACAGAAAATAGAATGGTAGTTGTCAGTGGCTGGGTGTGGGGGAAATGATGAGTTCTTTAATGGATATAGTTTTAGTTTTGCAAGATGAAGAGTTCTGGAGGTCGGTTGCACAGCAATGTGAATGTACTTAACACTACTGAACACACACTTAACAAATGTGAAGATGGTAAATTTTATGTTATGTCCATTTTACCACAATTTTTAAAAAGTGTCTTTAAAAAAAGTATAGATGCTTCTAAAATATTTCTTGGCCTCCTTAGCTGTATGCTCAAGTAGCTGACTTTTGCTTATTTAAAACTGTTTTTATCTTGGCAGTCCATGTTAAACTATGTGTGTGCTTTAACCTTTATAATTGATCATTTATTTTCCAGCATTCTGCCTTCTGTTAATTTCTTCTTGGACTGCCTTTGATTGGGGCACACTATTAAGTAGGTGATAGTTTCCTTTGCTGGGTGGCTCTTCAGGAATTAGCTTTTATATTTACCTGCTCTGCTTTCACAGGAGTGATGTGTTGACATTCTTATATGTAGGGTGCTATCTCTCCAAGGCGTCCAAGGTGCTTTATAAATTTTAAATTGTTAAGCTGGGAGTAATTCTCATCACACCCATCACACCCGTAACAAAAAAAAGCACCAACCATTACCTTACATTGGTCATCTTGCCTCACCCCTCCCCAGAGCTAGGAAACCCAGGAAGCTGGAGCAGGAAGGATTAAATGATATGTAAATACTGGAGAGGAGAAACAATCACTGGGCTTTTTTTTCCCTTTTAAATTTATAAAATGTAATCTTTCCACATTCAGAAAGGCTGGCATTTGGCTAAAAGAAGGTTTAAAGAAAGGAACAAGAGCTAAGTGAAAGAAATCTCATAAAACTGAGAAATTTCAGAGCCTAAGTAGAAAGAGCTTTCTGTGCAAAGAGCTCTAAAAGACAACATTCAGCAGGATCTTTGGCCTCTGAATTTTGCTTGGAGTTTGTGTTTTTAGTTGTCCTGTGAGTTGTGCCTTTTTCATGTTGGCAGCTTTACTTACCTTCTGTTTTGGGATATCTGGATGTTTGGGTCTCCACTGAAGAAGCTTGTGATGACTGAGGTATTCCTCTTGTGTCCTTTTTTTTTTTTTTTTTTTTTTTTTTTTTTTTAGCTTTCTTCTTGGTATAATTTTAATGCTAACATCTATTTCTTCTTTGTTTTTTAAAATTCAGATTCAAGATTAAGTTCTAAGATGCTTCTCTGATACTCTGTATTCAGAGAGGATGGCTGGGAAGGGCATTTAATAAATAAAACGACTATTACTACCTCAAATTCTTTGCCTAATGAAGTAATGTATAAATAAATGTAGATGTAAACCCACAGATTTTTTTCTGTTCGTTAGTATTCCCTGAAATGCATTTTTAATGCTTTCTTTGTATGTATCTATGTTCCTTTACTTTTAAACTTTTTTTTTTTTTTAATGTTTATTTTCTTTGAGAGAGAGACAGAGTGCTAGCGGTGGGGGGCAGGAAGAGAGAGGGAGACACAGAATTGGAAGCAGGCTCCAGACTCCGAGCTGTCAGCACAGAGGCTCACATGGCGCTGGAACCCACAAACCGTGAGATCATGACCTGAGCCGAAGTTGGACACTTAATGGACTGAGCCACCCAGGCGCCCCGTGTTCCTTTACTTTTAAATGATAAAACTATCCGACTAATCCTAATTCTATGATTTGCAAACTCTAGACCATTGGTGTTCAGTGGATTAAAGGGTTTTAATCACATATGTCAATACAACTCTGTTCTTGCCTGAAGTGTTAGAATTCTTTAGTAAACATTGGTCCCCGTTGTTTTATGACATCCTCCAAATTTGATACTCACTCTCTTTATTTGAAATAATGACGCGCAAAGCTCACAAATTAGTTCTTGCCATTTCTTTCATTTGTAAACTGAAATGAATCAAGAATCTGTTAAGATTCCAGTGAAACATAATGTTCAGAAATGCCAGCTTCAGTGCCTGGCATCAAAAGTTGCTCAGTATAAGGTGGTTTAAAAGAAATGGAGTGAATCCCCAATATCCAGGCTCCCAGTTCAATGCTGCCCTCAGTTATACATTGTTTTGAACAGTTTCTTGTTAACAGTTTCTTTTACTTGCAAAGAATCATGTAAACTAGGGTTCATTATGCAATCAAACTTTTGCAATGGGTGCAGAATGATTTGCCAATAGTGACCGCTGACAAAATTTTTATCAGATAGATTACTAGCATTTTTTAAATATCCAGATTAATATAGTCTATGTTTTTAGACTGGTAGGAAAACCAAGTACTGAAAGGTGTGGGATACTGCCCCTGATAAATCTTTTTTTTTTTAAGATTTTTTTTGGGGGGGAGGAGGGCAATGTGTGGCCCAGTTGGTTAAGTGTCTCCTGGTTTGGGCTCAGGTCATGATCTTGTAGCTTCGTGGATTCCAGCCGTGGACTGGGCTCTGTGCTGGCAGCACGGAGCCTGCTTGGGATTCTTTCTCTCTCTCTCTCTCTGCCCCTCCACAACTTGCACTGTCTCTGTTTTTCTCAAAGTAAATAAATAAACTCAAAAAAATTTAAAAAAGAAAGAAAGATTTTATATTTTTAAGGTAATCTCTACACCCAATGTGGGGCTCAAACCCCAACCCTGGAATCAAGAGTTAACACGCTCCACTGACTGAGCCAGCCAGGCACCTCTACCCCTGCTGAATCTTGAGTTGAGGGACTAGAATAAACTTGGGGCTCCTATTTTCTGCTTGTTCTAGGGAATCTGTTGCATGGTTTTCTTTTCTTTTTTAATGTTTATTTATTTATTTTGAGAGATAGAGAGGCAGAGAGAGGGAAAGAGAATTCCAAGCAGGGTCCATGCTGACAGAGCCCAACACATGGCTCGGTGGCACGAACTCTGATCATGACCTGAGTTGAAATCTAGAGTCAGACGCTTACCCGACGCAGCCACCCAGGCGCCCCTGTTACATGGTTTTCAAATGGAAGCATAAGATCAGAATAGCGAAGGGAAGTAACTAGCCATGGAGTATTCTCTGGGTGTTGGCAGAAATTCTCGTGACAGACAGTAGGGAAAAGGGAAAAGCTCCATTTTGTTGTGTGCACAGGCACTTTGTGAAACTTACGTATTATAGATAAACCATAAATATTCCTTGAATGAATAAAAAACAGCACGGCTCTCCTTCTTCATGAACAACTCGGGAGCTGATCACTTTTGTCCTTTACTACGTGTTCTGTCTTCCAAACCCCTGTTTTCTACCATCTGGGTTTGTGATCCTGTGTGTGTTGGGGGTGTTGTCAGTGAGAGGAAGTATTGTTTGGGGAGTGGGCAGAGGAGGACATGTCAGCATCCCCTGGGGGCGGCCCCTGGAAATAATCACTGTTTAGGCCAGTGTCCAGATAGTGGCCACCGTGAGCCCCACCAGGCTCAACTACTTAGAAGAAAGAAAAAGAAAAAAAATTTTTTGCAATAGTACGTGTCCTGAGAAGCCACTTACAGACGAGGTAGTGCCATCCACAAATGGATTTCAGCCCTGTGCTATGGTCAGACACCAAATCACCCATTGGTGATTGGGGAGAGCGCCACCCATTCTGTGCCTGCTTCTCTTCCTTCACACCTTCTCCTTTCCCACTTTCTTTCCCCGTCGTCCTTTTGCATTCTTTTCTCTTTATAGTTTCAGTTAGGCTTCCTCTTCTTTACCAGCATCTGTTTGGTCACGCCACTTTGCCAAATTTTGTTCTGGGAGAAAATGATTCAGCTTCGTCCTTGTTGAGATTGAATGACCTACAATCTCTTCAAACAGCTTGATTTTCTAATTTTCCTGAAGATCATTTAGTCGGCTTACCAAGAGTTAAAAGAATGGGTAAGTGACTTTGTAGGGGTTGAGGGACTTCTGTCCTCCGGAGTCCAGAGCCAATACAGATTGAAGGAAGGCAGAGTTTATTTCTTCCTGTTTCAGTTTTGGTAGTGTATATGTTTCTGGTAATTTGTCCACTTCTTCCAGATTGCCCATTTTATTGGCATATAATTGCTCATAGTATTCTCTTATTATTGTTTTTATTTCTGCTGTGTTGGTTGTGATCTCTCCTCTTTCACTCTTGATTTTATTTATTTGGGTCCTTTCCTTTTTCTTTTTCATCAAACTGGCTAGTGGTTTATCAATTTTGTTAATTCTTTCAAAGAACCAGCTTCTGGTTTCATTGATCTGTTCTACTGTTTCGTTTCGTTTTGTTTTTTTTTTGTTTGTTTGTTTGTTTCGATAGCATTAATTTCTGCTCTAATCTTTATTATTTCCTGTCTTCTGCTGGTTTGGGGTTTTATTTGCTGTTCTTTTTCCAGCTCCTTAAGGTGTAAGGTTAGGTTGTGTATCTGAGACCTTTCTTCCTTCTTTAGGAAGTCCTGGATTGCTATATACTTTCCTCTTATGACCGCCTTTGCTGCGTCTCAGAGGTTTTGGGTTCTGGTGTTATCATTTTCACTGGCTTCCATGTACTTTTTAATTTCCTCTTTAACTTCTTGGTTAACCCATTCATTCTTTAGTAGGATGTTCTTTAGTCTCCAAGTATTTGTTACCTTTCCAAATTTTTTCTTGTGGTTGATTTCGAGTTTCATAGTGTTGTGGTCTGAAAATATGTACGGTATGATCTCAATCTTTTTGTACTTGTTGAGGGCTGATTTGTGTCCCAGTATATGGTCTATTCTGGAAAACGTTCCATGTGCACTGGAGAAGAATGTATATTCTGCTGCTTTAGGATGAAACGTTCTGAATATATCTGTTAAGTCCATCTGGTCCAGTGTGTCATTCAAAGCCATTGTTTCCTTGTTGATTTTTTGATTAGATGATCTGTCCATTGCTGTGAGTGGGGTGTTGAAGTCTGCTACTATTATGGTATTACTATCGATGAGTTTCTTTATATTTGTGATTAATTGATTTATATATTTGGGTGCTCTCACATTTGTAGCATAAATGTTTACAATTGTTAGGTCTTATTGGTGGATAGACCCCTTGATTATCATATGATGCCCTTCTGCATCTCTTGATAGAGTCTTTATTTTAAAGTCTAGATTGTCTGATGTAAGTATGACTACTCCAGCTTTCTTTTGTTGACCAATATCATGATAGATGGTTCTCCATCCCCTTATTTTCACTCTGAAGATGTCTTTAGGTCTAAAGTGGGTCTCTTGTGAACAGCATATAGATGGATCTTGTTTTCTTATCCATTCTGTTACCCTGTGTCTTTTGATTGGAGCATTGAATCCATTGATGTTTAGAGTGAGTACTGAAAGATATGAATTTATTGCCATTATGATGCTTGTAGAGTTGGAGTTTCTGGTGGTGTTTTCTGGTCCTTTCTAATCTTTGTTGCTTTTGGTATTTATTTATTTATTTATTTATTTATTTATTTATTTCTATATATATATTTTCATCTTTTCTCTCCTCAGAGAGTCCCCCTTAAAATTTCTTGCAGGGCTGGTTCAGTGGTCACAAACTCCTTTAATTTTTGTTTGTCTGGGAAACTTTTTATCTCTCCTTCTATTTTGAATGATAGCCTTGCTGGATAAAGATTTCTTGGCTGCATATTTTTCTGATTCAGCATATTGAATATATCCTGCCACTCTTTTCTGGCCTGCCAAGTTTCTGTGGCTAGGTCTGCTGCAAACCTGATCTGTCTTCCCTTGTAGGTTAGGGACTTTTTTTCCCTTGCTCCTTTCATGATTCTCTCCTTGCCTGAGTATTTTGTGAATTTGACTATGATATGCCTTGTTGATGGTCGGCTTTTGTTGAATCTAATGGGGGTCCTCTGTGCTTCCTGGATTTTGATGTCTGTGTCTTTCCCCAAGTGAGGAAAGTTTTCCGCTCTGATTTGCTCACATAACCCTCTACCCCTATTTCTCTCTCTTCCTCTTCTGGGGCCTCTATGATTCTGATGTTGTTCATTTTAATGAGTCACTGATCTCTCTAATTCTTAAATCATGCTCTTTTGCCTTAATCTCTCTCTTTTTTTCTGCTTTGTTATTCTCTATGAGTTTGTCCTCTATATCATTGATTCTCTGTTCTGCCTCGTCCATCCTTGCTGCTCCTGCATCCATCCATGATTGCAGCTCAGTTATAGCATATTTAATTTCATTCTGGTGATTTTTTACTTCTTTTATCTCTGCAGAAAGGGATTCTAATCTATTTTCGACTCCAGCTAGTATTCTTATTATTGGGAGTCTAAATTCTGGTTCAGACATCTTGCTTGTATCTGTGTTGGTTAAATCCCTGGCTGTTGTTTCTTTGTGCTCTTTCTTTTGGGGTGAATTCCTTCGTTTTGTCATTTTGAAGGGAGAAAGGGAATTAATGAGGTAGAAAAATTAAAATTAAAAAAATTTTTAAAACATTAAAATTAAAAAATTAAAAGCACACACACACACACACACACACACACACACAAATCGAATAAATGATGCTAGATCCTAGGTGTGCTTTGGTCTGGGTGTTGAAAATGATTTGACAGATTAGAGGAAAAAAAGGGAGGGTAGAAAAAAAAGGAAATCGTTTGAGAATCTGAAAAAGTGAATACACTGAGGTAGACTAAAATGAGATGATGGGAGTAAAATAGAATTTGAAAAAATATGCACAAAAGTAAAGAATATAGTAGAAAAAAATTAAAGAAAAATATTTTTAATAAAAATTAAAAATAAATATGAATTTCTTCTTTTTCTGTGTTCAAGAAAAAGAAAAGAAACAAAAAAGAAAAAGATTAAAAATGAAAAAAAAGGAAATCGTTTGAAAATTTGAAGAAGTGAATACACTGTAGTAGACTAAAATAAAATGATGGAAGTAAAATAGAATTTGAAAAAATTTACATAAAAGCAAAAAATATAGTAATAAAGATTAAATAAAAATATTTCAATAAAAATTGAAAATAAAAATGAATATTTTCTCTTTCTGTATTCAAGAAAAAGAAATGTAGAAGAGAGAGAAAAAAAGGAAAGAAAATTGAATAGATGGACTGAAGTTACTTCGTTTCCCCTTAGAAGTCAGTCTATGTGGAGCTTTATAGTTCATAAACTAAGACGGCGATGAGACTTGTGTTCTTGAAGAGCGAAGTTGGCCCAGTTGGGTGGGGCTCAATGTAATGGTCCGCTCTCCACTAGATGGCGCTGCTAGCCTACTGGGGTGCAGTGTTTTAGCGCTCGTAGGTGCGTATGCGAATGCACAGCAGTGGTGAAAATGGCGCCACCCAGTCACCCAGTCTGTTCTCCCGGATCAGCAATCGCGCACCCGTCCTCTGTCTTCAGCTTTTGTCCACTCCCCACTTTTTCACTGTCTGTGACCAGGCCCCAGGCAGTACCTCTCTCCCGAGTTTTGTCTCAGATGCAGCTGTTTTCCCCAGCCCCTTACTTCTGAAGGACTGCAGCTTTGACCCGTTCCGCCCCTCTGCAGGAGGGTCTCACCGAGCAATGGCCAAATGAGCAATGGCCGAATGCCGGCTGCACCCAGGAATGCTTGCTGGACCCTGCTGCCTCTGGTGCCCCAAGACTGTGGCTAGGTGCCAGCCCGCCCCAGAAAAAGTTTGCGAGATACTGTGGCAGCAGCTTTTCAGGGATTATGGAAAATCACAACACACATCTGGCACCAGTCTTCACACTTAATGACCTTGTTCCAGCACCAGCGAATGTGGCCGTTTTCTGGGGTCTGCTGGGACCAGGTGGCTTCAATAGTCTCTGCCAAATGTCCTTCCAGCAGTGGAACCACTTTTTCCCATGTGGCCAGAGAACCTCCCAGACCCCACTCTGTTCCTGGAGATTCGACGTTCCCACCAGGCACCGCCAGGTATCGAGCTGCCGAGTTGCAGACTTTGTGCTCCCCTTGTTTACAGTCTTAATGGAATTTAAACCCTCTCCTTTCTCCTTTCTCCCTTTCTAGTTTAGTCCCTGCGGCTGTTTCCAATTTTCCACTTTCTCTCCAGCTGCTTTTGGGGAGGGGTGCTTTTCCCATATCCTACCCCCCCTGCCTCCAGCCTCCATTCTCTCCCCGCTTTCAAAAGCACCTCCCTTCCTGCGCCTTCTCACTCCCCAAGTTCACCTCTCTGTACCACGTACCTACTGAATTCTGTGGTTCAGGTTGTGCAGATTGTTGTGTTAATCCTCCAATCAGTTTCCTAAGTGTGTAGGATGGTTTAGTGTTGGTCTGGCTGTATTTCATGGACGTGAGACACACAAAAAACTTCCATGCTGTTCCGCCATCTTCAGTACACTGGAAGGCAGAGTTTATTGATTATTTTTGCTTGAAAGGGCCTTTGGACTTTTCTTCATGCCAGAGAGACAATAGCTTTCTATTCAGAGAACCCACAGACATATATAACCCAGACTGTAATACAGGCAGCAAGGCCCAGCCTTCTGTGTCTCTTTCCATTGTGAAGTCAATCTGCTAGGTGTTCTCCCCTCTGTCTCTCTGAACCCAACCCCTCAATCTTCTTGGCCTTCTGATCTCAGAAAAGCTGCAGTCCTTCAGTTAAGGAATCCCAGTAGTAAAGTCATTGTTTCATAGCAAAGGAATGGGTGATATTTGATCCCGTGGGTTCAGGGGAAATCTTTACCTGTCCACGTCCTCTGATCTCTTCCCACCCAGGACTGTAGCAAAATTTTATAAAAACAGTCCTCAAATTTCAGTTCTTTGGATGTCTCTAGATGAGGCCACAGTATCTCCATCTGTAAATATTCTACTGGGCTATATAATTTCCAAGTTCCCTTCAAGCTCTAATATTTAGCAATTGGGTTTAGTGAATTACCTCACGGTCAGATTTAGGAAATGTTTTATATTACAAATGAGGAGGGATTTTTGTTACTAAAGCATAGGCTGCAAAAGTTCAGTGTTTGCACTTAAGAACTGGGTAGAGAGTACTGCTTATTGGATAGAGATTGTGGCAAATGGGAGGTCAGAATAGACACAATTAATCTGAGTTAGAGGTCCTCCGTAACTGGGTCCTAAGGGAAGACTTGTTCAGGGCAGCTGATGGAGGAAGAGGATGCTTGTTTGCACAGGAATTCTTCCAAGGCAATGTTTTCTGATCTGAGTTACAACTGATCAGTTCTAGTTGGCTTCTCTCTTTCCTACATGAAACTAGGAAAGAGAGAAGCCTAACTAGAGTTTGGTCAAGACAAAGCAAAGGATAGAAATGGGTTACTGGGAGCCCTTGGTTAAAATAGACAACCTCTTGGGCCTCCTGGGTGGCTCAGTGGTTGAGTGTCCAACTTTGGCTCACGTCCTGATCTCGCAGTTCGTGAGTTCAAGCCCTGCTTCGGGCTCTGTGCTGACAGCTCAGAGCCTGGAGCCTGCTTGGGATTCTGTGTCTCCCTCCCTCTGCCCCTTCCCCGCTCATGCTCCATCTCTCTCTGTCTCTCAAAAATGAATAAACGTTTAAAAAAATTGAAAAAAATAGACAATCTTTTTGCGAGCCTGATTAAAGCAAAGAGAGAAGGAATCGAAATCTACAAGATTAGAAATGAGATAGGAGACACAATGGTGGTACAGAAAATATTAAAATAATTATAAGAGAATACCATATACTAGTCAATGGCAACACACTTGGAGATCTTTCTAGTATTTAGACAAATTATACTATCCTGTGAGTGATCTCAGTGCCCATCAGACCAGTTCAGTCAAGGCTCATTCCAGGGGCAGGGACTGTGGCAGGCTCAGGCTGACAGCCTACCTGCATTGGCCCTGAGGCATGCTAGGGGAGAAAGGGCACAGGATTCACCCCAGGAAGGCAGGCTGTCTAGAAACCATGGCAGAGCTGTGGCCTGGAATGAGAAGGGCTCATGGAACAAGGCAAGTCTGAGTAGAGAGCTCACAACTCTGAGCCAGGCTTGGTAGGGTTGGTTGTGGGGTTAGGACCTAGGGGGACACCCGGTAGGGTTACCAGAGTGTGGAGGGAATCCACACAATGGGTTCATGGGAGCATAGGCTATGACAAAAGATCTTTCCAGGGAGGGAAGAAAGGGATGAAATTTATTTAGCTCTGATGTGGGAGCCATATTGAGTGAGGAGAAAGCCCTAGAAAGCAATTCTCTTTCTTCTCTGGTGTCTGTGCCCTGGAAGAAGACAGAGGAACTGGGCGTCCATAGAACTGTGGTTGAAGGGTACTGAGTAACCCCATGTCTTTCCCACAGTGGTGTTCGACAGTGAGTCCAGGGTACAGAGCAGACATAAATATTTCTGAGAAGGGCTGCAGGGTGATGTTTATGTACTAGCCAGTGACCTATTCATTGTGAGTGACTAAATGTTTCTAGAAGCACGTTGACATGATTAGTCCTGGAGCCAAGGACCCAAACTATGCCCTATTTTCTTCTATGTATTCAAATTTTACTACCTTTCAAGACCTGCCTCTTCTAGAATGCTTTTCTGGCTCCACCTACCAACTTCTAATTTACCAGCTTCCCCACCTCCCCCCATGCTGCTTCTTTCTTTTGTTCTTACAGTTTCTACCACATTTATACCACTTAGCTATTTTTTAATTTTTCCTTAAAAATTAAAAAAAGGAGCCTATTCATTGCAAAAACACTTAAACATACAGATGGTTTTTCTTTGCATTTAAGATTTTAAAATTGTACAAGTGATACATGTTTATTTCATAAAAATTGGAAAGTGCATATAAACACAGAGCAGAAAATAAAAATCACTCATATTCTCACTACCCACGAGTAGCCACTTTTAACATTTTGATGTACATTCTTTCAGATTTTTAATAAGCATGTATGTAATTCATGAATGATTATTTTCTTACAAAAGTAGATGATACTGTATTTATTGTATTGAAACTCTACTTTTCATTTCTCAAAAAATGACTGACACCTTTTCAGGCCAATACACCAACTCGAACATTCTTATTGGCTGCACAACTCTCCTTCAGTGGACCTTGATGGGTGTTTTGTGACAGTCTGTTGATGTTTTGTTGTGGGATATTTTATTATGTCTGATTTTTTACTACGATTAGACACTGCTGGGAGGAATGGGCATACAATATGAGTATTTAAGGATAAATTTCCAGGAATGAAACTGCACGTTCTAAGAACATTTACTCTTTTCTTAAAGGTCTTTGATTCCTGTTGCTGAATTGTTCTCTTGATGGTTTTGCCAATTTACACTCTATCCAGCAATCTGTTAGTGCCTTTTCCCTACATCCTTGGTGAAATGGGTATGATCATTAAACAAAAATGGGCCTGTTGTGATGTCTTTCTCTGAATACTAGAGATGTTGGGCATGGGGCAGTTTTTAATGCTTGTTTGGCCATTCATATTGTATGAATTGCTTATGTGTATCATGTATCCATTTCTTATGATGGTTATCTTTTACTTATGGATCTGTTCATGAATTTAATGTACTGGGGACATCAGCCCTTGGACAGTCATATGTGACAAGGACAGTGAAAATTCCTGGTACCATGTGGTATTGCTGAACATTTAGACGCAAAGTGATTGGCTGTTGACTCCCCTGCTGCATCCAGCCTCCAAGAAGGTGGGTTAAGTTCATATCTTCTGGGCTGAGATGGAGAGGTGTGGCAGGTAGACAGGCAGGGTTGAGGGGCTGTGGTTAGGGAAGGGTGTTTGGGGAATAGAAGGCTGAGGATCAGTCAGGCAAGCAAAACGGGCTGTGGATTCCTGGAACTATTGCTTTCTTGGAAGCTGGCTGGTTCCAGAATCTTCTCTTGATTTTGGACAAGTAGACAGCTGCCAGTGGGTGGTGCCAAACTGTAGGTAAGACGAGATAGAAATTGGGTAGCCCAAATCTGGAGTCCTTTGGGCTGGCGAGCTGCACAGATTCCCGTTGGTGTTGGAATGGATTTTGACCATGTGTTATTAAGGTTTACAATGTTTTCTTTCAATTTTGTTTTGCTTCTCGCTGTACATTATTTTCTTGATACAGACTTGTCTTTCCTTTCATGCTTTTGTGAAAGCAGAATCCTCTTTGGAATTCTTTCAGTTAGCAAAGTCAGGTACAAACATGCGTCTTTCATAAAAGCTAAGTGGTATAACAAAGAATTTTCAAAAAGTGGGGGATATTTGTATTCACTTATGATTCTGTTGTTTATTATTCAATCTATTACTATATTCATTTATCAATTATTCTATCTATTCTAATATTTTCTGTTTTTATCATTCTATAATTTATCATCCTCTAATTTATCATTCTATTATTATCTTGTTAGTTTATATTTTACACATAGCAGTAATAAGTCAACTTGTATTGTGGTAGGGTCCCCTCCCTAAGGAGAGAGAAAAAAGGAAGAGAAAACTTCAAGGTAACCTGGCTATGCACCTACGTGACAACATCCCTCATGACCTTGTAAACTGAGACTACTTAACCAGACTGCATGTTTATGTTTGTTACCATATATGGGAGACAAAGAAATAGAAAAGGTATAAAAAAACTATGCCATGTGTTGTTCAGTGCTCAGTTCTTTGGGTATGAACCCAACTGAGCAGTGCTGGCATGAATAAAAGTTGCTTCCTGGATAAAAAGCCTCGGTGCCACAACTCTCTGTTGCGAGAATTCTGCTACCTTATCATTTATTAACTGCTTCTTGCAAAGACCACCCTGCTAGGTCTTGGGAATGAAATTGACAAATCACAGTCCCTGGTCTTAGAGAACTTGTGTATAATTTTTGTTGTATTTTATATGATCACAGCAAGTCTTCTCTTATGTAATTTTCACAAGGTTGAGAACATATCAGAAAAATAATTTACCTTTTTTTCCCCCCACTGAAAAACAATAGAGATTATTTGCTGTCCCAGCGCTTGACCTAGTTGTAGATTCTTGGTTGCTGGTGGCTGATGTATCATCGTTCCTTGAATGCAAATAGCTGCCCTACTTAGAAACCCAGTCTCTATGTAGCTGAGTCCTACAAGCTCACTTGTCCCCTTACTATGCACTTCATACCATCTTCTGTCATAGACGTGTAACCATATTGTGCTACCCAGTGACAGTAACCGATTCTCTCACAGTTTTGCTGCCGAAGTTCTTTGCTGTAGCCCCACTGCCAAAATCAAGACCCCCATCTGTCATTTGCTTCCAGAGACCTGTGCCACCTCCATAAGGCCCCATATCCCAATTTCCTTTTCACCACCAACTGTTAGGACTGACGTAGGAGATGCTGGAGAGGAGAACATCCATGTTCCTGCTGTTGGGGCTTTATGCTGTCCTCCGGTGCTAATGTCATAGGTGGGTATCTGTTCTCTACTAAATTCAACAAACATTTATTGAGCGCTTATTCTTCGACAGATACTACAGAATTTCAGCTCAGCTACATGTGGTTAAAATGGGCTATGGTGGAACTTTATAATTATTTATAACATTGTTTCTGAAGGAAGATGTATTCAAATTTCAAAAGGTCAGAATGGCATGCCTAAAGATTCTTGGAGCCACAGTTTTGTACTTCCAGCTCCCCATTTATTATCTGGCTATTTACCAGCTGTGTGGCATTGAGGAAGTTACTTAACATCTTTGTACACTGGTTTTCCCATTTGTAAAGTGAAGACAACACTTCCTACCCCATAGAGTTACCATGAGGATTGAACAAGGTATCATTGTAAAGAACTAAGAGTAAGTATACTCTTGGCATACAGCAAGTATGAAATGTGTTAGCTAAGTAGAAAGATTTATTTAAAAAACCCTCTTGGTATACAACCTCCCCCTTCTCTTTCTTTCTTTCTTTTTTCTTTTCTTTTCTTTTCTTTTTTTAGAGAGAGAGAGAGCACATGTAAGTAGGAGGAGAGAGAGAGAGAGAGAAAATCCCAAGCATGCTTCACATGCAGCACAAAGCCCAACATGGAACTTGATCCCATGACCCTCAGATTGTGACCTGAGCCAAAATCAAGAGTTCAACACTTAACTGACAGCCACCCAGGTGCCCCTACAACCCCCTTTGAATAGAAGATTGCTTTTGCTTTTAACAACAAATTGATGGATTCAATAACCATTATGTCTTTACTCATTTAAAAAAATTTCTGAGATTTTAATCCCTAGAACCAGTTACCTAAAAAAATCAGAAAGCAATATTATGTATATGTTGCAATGCACTATCTTTTAATTTTAAAAATCCTACAAAACTATTACCTAGAAGAAAGGTTGAGGAGTAGTAGGTTTCTTGCTTGACTCCTCCATTCTATAATTACTGGATAATATTTGCTCTTCTCTGGCTGGACCAAATCTCTATTTATTTCAATTTTCAAATCAGTGGCTTGTTTATGCTCTATCCTGGGAACTGAGGTTCCAGATGGTATGCTTTTCACGTGGGAAAAGCCTACCATTGTAACCTCCAGTCTTTACTTCATGACACTGCCTTAACTGTAGGTGTGTTTATCACCATGGAAACCTATACTTACACCTACACCACTATCCTTAATCTGCATTAAGTATCATTTTTCACAAGTTTGTTCTCATGATTCATCAGATTCAAGGCTTATTGCTCCTTTAACTAAGACATCATTGTCTTGTCTGATCTCTTCTGCTATTCATACTTGCATTTCCACATCATTTTTGCTGTTTTCAACCACACTTGTACATACCAACGTAATCAAATAATTATTAGACTTGTGACAGGCAGTCAGGACATTTCACAGAGAAGGAAACTGAAGATCTAAAATTATGTTTTCCCAAAACAAATGAGCAAAGGAAAAAGAGAGAGAGAGAAAGAGAGAGAGAGAGAGAGAGAGAGAGAGAGAGAGAGAGAGAGAGAGAGAGAAACCCAGAAACAGACTCCTAACTGTAGAGAACAAACTAGTGGTCACCAGATGGGAGGGAAGTGGGTGAAATAGGTGAAGGGGATTAAGGATGCACCTGTCGTGACGAGCACCAGGTGATCTATGGAAGTGTTGAATTGCTATATTGTACACCTGAAACTGATATAACACTGTTAACTACACTGGAATTAAAATTAAAAACTTCATAAAACTAAAAAAAAAAAAGCTGTTTTCCTTTATATAATACAACTTGTTGGTGCAAAAACTAGGGTTGGAGCCAGGGTCTCTGGAGTCCATGCAACACTTATTTCACTACATCAAATGTTCTCTGACTGCTGATGTGCTCTCTTCGCGGTGACCCCTTCACTGAGAGTCTCTAAGTGGATGTCCCCAACTAGCCATGTACCTTGAAGAGAGCCTAGCCTGAAAGGGATCAATCCTGAAACAAATGAAGTTTATGAGTAAAAACCATGGATCTCCTTGTTTCTAGGATCCCTTACACATGAAATTCAGTGTTCCCACCTTAAATTCTGTCCCTTTGCAGCAGTTTAAAAATGATCATTAGATATTTTATGTTTTGTAATATTTCCTTGTTTTGGGAAAGAAAGAACCTCTGTGTGTGTGTGTGTGTGTGTGTGTGTGTGAGAGAGAGAGAGAGAGAGAGAGAGAGGTGTTAAAGCAGCTTTTTGAAATTAAAATTTTGATCTTTTTAGTGAGTGATACTTTCTTATTGTGAATTCTGATTCCGCCAGCTTTGCTTTGAGATGCTCACTATGAAACAAGCTTGGTGAAAGTTACAATTAAGCAAAAAATCCCATGAAATCTACCAATCTTCCTATGATTCTTGGACAGTCACACTTTACAAGCATTCAGTCTTTGCCTTAGTAAATTCTTCTTAATGAAATGAATATAATTTACTCTTTGTTCATTTCATGTTGATTGGTGGCATAAAACATTTTAGGTCCATGTTGAAGAAAAGAAGTGTATATCTATTTGTTTCTTTTATTACTTATTTTTATTTTATTTTAATCTTTAAATTTTTATTTATTTTTGAGAGAGAGAGAGAGAACACAAGCAGGAAGGGACAGAGAGAGAGGGAGACACAGAATCTGAAGCAGGCTCCAGGCTCTGAGCTGTCAGCACAGCACATGGGGCTCAAACCCACAAACTGTGAGATCATGATCTGAGCCGAAGTCGGTCACCCAACTGACCAAGCCACCCAGGTGCCCCATATATCTATTAGTTTCTATGTCTTTCCACATGTTTTAAAACATTTTATGTAAAATAACCTTTTGTGGAATAAAGTTCAAGGCATTGAAGTTTTTGAAATCCTTGTCAAATTCCTAAGGTAGTGCGTTGGGTGGGGAAAGCATTGGATTGGCAGTTTGGAGACCTGAGTCCAAGTCCCATACTGTCGCTTAATTGCCGTGAGACCAAGGACAAGACAGGTAACATCTCTGAGTCTGACTCTTGATCTGTAAATGGTCATCACACTTATCTTCTAGGGTTTCGTGAAGATCGATGTTTTGTTATGTATCTGTATATTCAAATTCTAAAGTGATCTATAAACCTGATGTATAATCACCATTCAATTAATTGTGATGTCAGTGTGTGTTTCCTTGAGTTCTTATCTTCAGACTTTAAGAAAAATCGATATTGAAGGTGAGGAAGAAGGGAGGAATGAGTTTTATGTCTGGAAGATGAATTTTTATGTTAGATTTAAGTAAGTACCCAGTCGTATTTTCTCTCTCCTCGGGTTTTCAGGCCTGGAAAGTTAATTGTGGCAATAGGTTAGAAAATACTATTTTCTGATATGTCTGAAACATGTCTGTTTGTACTGATTGAACTTCCCGTTTTTGGTTTAATTGCCTGGAAAATGGTTCCAAGGAATGTAAATTCTTAGTAAGCTTGACTTGATTCAAGTATTCTTCACACGCGTGCGTGCGCGCGCACACACACACACATACACACACACACACACACACACACACACACACACACACACAAACATCTATCTCTCTTATATAGTAAAAGCTTCCAAACACTATTAAATACCTCTGATCCTGAGTGGAGATTTAGGTACATTCAGTGGTAATTGTTTCCATCTTCTATTTTATGTGGGAACTGAGGGGCTTTCTGTGAAACAGTCTCAATTTTCTTTGTGGCTGGGTTTTGAAAATATGCCAGTGCAGATCAGCAGGACCTGGCAGGTGCTAAATAATAAAAGAGGTCTCTAAGATAGAATTCACGTTAAGGAAAGATGGACTCTCCATGAGTTACACTTGATTACAGAGCCTGGATATCCAAGGAGCGTTGAAGTCTTGAGTGTGGACTGTTCATCCATCCTGGCAGTTCAGGGCTGAGTTGTAGGGAATAATTGCTTCGAGCTGGATTCTGTACTGTCGTGAGGCTCTGCCATGAGATCCCACATGCAGTGTAGGGTTAATTCAGCAGGCTTAGGATGCCCAAACCTTGCACATTCCAAAGAGAAGTCTGGCCCTTACCCAGCTCTTGAGAGATTACCTCTAAGCCTTGGAATATCTTGCCTGATTAGAGTGCCTTTGTAGATGCCAGATAGTTTATGTAACAATAGGATTTATGGTGGGGTCCTTGGGCTACCGTATATCAGTGTGGTCTCTGAAGGGGCTGGAGATTGAGTAACTAAGGTGTGTCAGATGGATCCCCCCTGGCAACATGACCGACCCCCAGTAAAAACCCTGGATACCAAGGTTTTGTGAGCTTCTCTTGTTGGACACACTATATATGTGTTGTCACATGTCATTTCTGGGAGAAATAAGTCCCATTTCTATGATTCCACTGTGTCTAGTCTCTTCTATACCTGGCCCTCTGTGCCTTTTGCCTTTGTGATTTAATCTGTATATGTTCACTATAATACACCATAACCATGAATATAACAGCTTTTCTGGGTTCTGTGAGCCCTTCTGGGGGGAATGACTGAACCTGAGGATGGTCTTGGGGCTCCCAACACACCTGCACAGAGCAGAGTTCAGAGAAGAGAGGAAGGGGTGTTTTCTTTCTCATTTTCCAGTACAACTTCCAAGTCCTTGTAGCATCATGAGACTTGAGATTATCAACAGCCTAGTGCAGACTGTTAAATTACAGTGGAAAAGATCTGTATGTAGTTTTATAGTAAACATTAAAGAATTAGGAAAATTAGTGTATAAATGTTAAGAAGACTTCACTGATACCTGTATATTTTTTTGTTTCAAATTTACTAAATCTTCCAGATAATTAAAAAAATTGTAGCTATCTTCTCTCAGTACTTTGTATAAATATACCCCATTTTGTATCAAGCAGGGAGAGGTCCCTAATGAACCAAGGCAGCCGTGTTCTTTTCCCTTTCTGGAAAGCTTTCAGCTGCTTCCTGCCTTAGACACTAGTTCAAGCACGTTACCCACCTAGCTGGGTGGTACCTCCCACCTGAGCAGGAACATCTTGGCCTCAGGGGGCACCTGTGCACAAAGGATAGGGTCGATAGGATTTGGAGCTGTGCTCTGTGTTTTCTTTGTAGACTTGCCATCTTGGCAACACATTCTTTAGAATTAGGTCGTTTTTCTCCTGAATGCTTTGGTTTTACTTGGCTGGTTTATTCAATTCATTGCCTGAGCCTTATGCAAAGTGGGGAGAATTATCATTCACCTTTAAAAGGACTGATAAGGCTATTTCTCATTCTGAGTACCAAGGAGGACTCCAAATCCCCTTGGGGACTCAGTAGCCTTTGGGGAAACTCAGATT
Source organism: Panthera pardus (assembly GCF_024362965.1). Classification (NCBI taxonomy): domain Eukaryota; kingdom Metazoa; phylum Chordata; class Mammalia; order Carnivora; family Felidae; genus Panthera; species Panthera pardus. The sequence continues at coordinate 34,562,320 of NW_026526876.1, read as the reverse complement.
TGACTATCCCTACATTTTCCTACCTCTTTCAAGTTCTCTAATATCTTGAACTTAGTTTTTACATTTTTAGTTTTTCATCATACAGGCTACATTTATTGAGGGTTCAAAATGAACCAAACACTTTTCAAACTACATAAATCGAATATTTAATCCCCATAACAACCCTCTGAAAAAAGTATTATCATTATTATCTCCATTTTACAGGCAAGGAAATTGAAGAATAGAGCAGTTAGGTAACTTTGTCAAAAAGCACACAGCACGAAAGAGGTAGAAATTATTTTGAATCGAGGCAGTTCAGGGCCTGACCCTTTAAGCATGCTTTCAGTGCTGCCTTCTCTAATAAGTAAGTTAGAGAATATATTTTTCTTTAGTTTGATATGTTAGTTTGATTCACTAATGGGATGAATTAGAGGAGAAGGTCTAAGCCGTGCTGCCCTGACCTGCCAGCTGGGGCCAGGACCACTTGGATCCAGTCTGCATTGTCACAGAGCTCTTGGTCTGGCCGCTGTTTTGTGCCCTGGAAACTGACCACAACAATTGTGAAATATGACTTTATATCATATACCAGACCATTCCTGAACCCATACAAATGTTTCCTTAAGGCTTTTCGAAGGATGTGAACAAGAAAACAAAGGAAAAGGGATAAAATCCCTTTTAAAATGTTTAGCAATCAAAGTGAAATAAGTCAATCAGAGAAAGACAGATATCATGTTTTCACTCATATGTGGAACTTGAGAAACTTAACAGAAGACCATGGGGGAAGGGAAGGGGAAAAAATAGTTTCAAACAGAGAGGGAGGGGACAAACCATAAGAGACTCTTAAATACAGAGAACAAACTGAAGGTTGATGGGGGTAGGGGGAAGAGGGGAAAATGGGTCATGGGAATTGAGGAGGGCACTTGTTGGGATGAGCACTGGCACTGGGTGCTGTATGTAAGTGATGAATCATGGGAATCTACCCCCAAAACCAAGAACACACTGTATACACTGTATGTTAGCTAACTTGACACTAAATTATATTAGAAAATAAAACAATAAATAAATAAAATAGTTAGCAATCTTATGGCACAGGCACTGATGAATCAGAATGAACACTGGCAGCTGGCAAGTCTGGAGTGGGGTCCTAGAGTCCTCTGCTCTGCATCAGGTGTTTAGTTACTGGGTGGTGGGGAAGGACTCATGGAGAAGGGCCTGGGGCCATAGTTGAGGGCTTTTACAGGGTCTCTGGGCAGTGGCTACTTAACAGTCCTGTGAAATATTCTGGTATTTTAATGACGTGTCCCAGTACTGCTATATTCCTTCCTGTAAGTTTGTACAGAAGGAAAAATGGTGCCTTCTCTCTTGGACACTCTGCCTGGGGAGAGGAACGTGGGTTGGGTACCCAAGTGCAGGGCATGACCTGCCAAAGCCCTACTGGCAACCTTTTGTGATAACAATCTCGGCTGAGAATGGGGGAGGAGAGTGAATATCAGAATTTCTGTGTGGCTGGCATGCTGTTTTCAGGTTTACTCCAAAGGGGAGTGAACATACACTGAGCGCAGTTGAGAATCAGTGCTTTATTACATTACCTGGGCAATCACCACTCTGTGCAGTTTGGCTGCATTACTATAGTTACTATAGTGCTGCAACTTTCTTGTGTGTTTTTCTAAAGATATCCTTGTGGGGCGCCTGGATGGCTCAGTCAATTAAGCAGCTGACTCTTGATTTCAGCTCAAGTCATGATCTCATGGTTCTTGGGATTGAGTCCTGCACTGGGCTCCGTGCTAACAGCGTGGAGCCTGCTTGGGATTCTCTCTCTCTCCCTCTCTCTCTGCTCCTCCCACCGTCATGCTCTGTCTCTCTCTCCTCCAAAAATAAAAACATTAAAAAAAATTTTTTAAACGTTCATGTCTGTGGTACACATGTGTGAACTTGCACGTTCTCTCTTCAAAAAATAAACATTAAAGAAAATAAACAAGATAATTTTGTATGGTGATAAGTGTTCTAATATAGTAGCAACTTTTGCTAGAGTGGTCAGACAGCTCTTCTGTTGGGAATGATACAAAGGAACCAGCCATAAGGAGGTCCAGGGGAAGTGCACGTCAGAGGGAACAGTTAGCACAAAGGCTCAGAGGCAGGATGAACTTGTATTCAAGGAATAACACAAAGGGCGATACGGTTAGAACTGAGGGTGGGGTCAGAGAAGAAGTTATGAGTGGAAGGATAAGCAAGGCCAGGTCATGCAGGTCACATACTGAAACATTAAACATTGTGGGTTTTTTTTAAGTCTTTTTCTTGAGGCACCTGGGTGGCTCAGTTGGCTGAGGTCCAACTTTGGCTCAGGTCGTGATCTCGTGGTTCATGAGTTTGAGCTCTGCATCAAACTTCAGATCCTCTGTCCTCCTCTCTCTGCCCTTCCCCCACTTGCACTCTCCCCAAAATAAAATAAATATTTCAAAAGAAATAAATGAAGTCATTTTTCTTGAGGTGCAATCAGTGATATGCTGGTAAATACTTAATGACCAACTCTCAGGGAGGAATGAGTCCTGATTTACAGTGCTAGCCCATTTCTGTGGTGTAAATACCTTCTCTGCGGCTGATTTCAAGCTAGGTGACATCACTAAATGGAGAGGTGGGAAGAAATGTACAGAATTGATTCTTGTGAGATAGAGAAACAGCTCCTGGACGCCACTAGGTATAATTGACAGAAATATTAATTTGCCCTTTTGATGTGTACAGGGCTATAAATTTTGACAAATAAGAATTTACATTTGGGGGCACCTGGGTGGCTCTGTCGGTTGAGTATCCGACTGTGGCTCAGGTCACGATCTCGTGGTTCGTGAGTTCCAGCCCCGGATCGGACTCTGTACTGACAGCTCAGAGCCTGGAGCCTGTTTTGGAAGCTGTGTCTCTGTCTCTTTCTGTCCCACCCCTGCTCATGCTCTGTCTCCTTCAAAAATAAATAAACATTAAAAAAAAATTTTTTTTAAAGAATTTACATTTGGCAGCATCACTATAATGAGGGAGGATTTGATGATAGGTGGGAAGGGTGGTGTAAGTTCCTTCAGCATTTAGATAATTGTGCAAGATCTTTCTTTTCTAAGTGGAGTTTTCTCTGAGATTATAATATTTTGTTTCATATAATCCGATGTAGGATCTTGTTAGGCATTTTGACTGTAGTGGCCTCTGGCTAAGATTCATTAGAAGAAGACAATAAAAGTAACTCAAGGATAATTCTAGTGCCCTTAAAGGATCCCAGCATCTTCTCTGCTTAACATTTTCAGATGAAGCCTGAAATCAAATTTTCATGGATGGATTACAACGTGGATAGCCCATCCATAGAAGACTGAGAGTCACCAAAGTATCTAGGGGTAATATTTGACCTGAGGAAATTATGTTTTCAGTTCATCTGATTTATTTCCCTTTACTGGAAATGGATCCATTGGTCAAGAGAGTTACAAGCATCAAGCATACTTTGTAATACAAGTGAATGACTCCATTAATAAATAGAACTTGGATTCTAAACCAGGATGTTTGCTTTAACCTCCCTATATTTGGGATATTGTTTAAATACATATTCAAAGAGAAAATGAGATTTGAAAATTCATCATTATAAATGTCAAGTATTAAAAAATGAGTTAGCATTCATTGAGCACTCGCTCCCTAAGTGCATGATCCTGTAGTTCATTTGTTTAACCTTTACAATAACCCCTTGAGAGAAGTAGTGTTATTATTTTATAGATGAACCTGAAATGTATGCATCGTAGCTATTATGAAAGAGAAAAAGCTTGTTATTGTATCACCAGTATGGCAGATTGGGGATTTAAGTGGAAGTATTTTTATTCCTCCTGAATTTGTCTTATTTGAATTATTGGGAAAGCCTCATGAAAATCTAGGGGGAAACCTGTCAATTATTTTTAAAATTTTTCTTTTTTTTAATAATTAAAAAAATGTTTATTTAGTTTTGAGAGAGAGAAAGAGAGAGACAGAGCGTGAGCTGGAGAGGGTCAGAGAGAGATGGAGACACAGAATCCGAAGCAGACTCCAGGGTCTGAGCTGTCAGCACAGAGCCTGACGCGGGGCTTGAACCCGTGAGCCGCAAGATCATGACCTGAGCTGAAGCCAGATACCTGACTGAGCCACCCAGGTGTCCCTAAAATTTTCATATATTCAAAGCTGTTAGGGGCGCCTGGATGGCTCAGTCGGTTAAGCGTCCGACTTCAGCTCAGGTCATGATCTCGTGGTTTGTGAGTTCGAGCCCCATGTTGGGCTCTGCGCTGACAGCTCAGAGCCTAGAGCCTGCTTCGGATTCTGTGTCTTCCTCTCTCTGCCCCTTCCCCGCTCATGCTCTGTGTCTCTCTGTCTCTCAAAAAAATAAATCAAATGTAAAAACAAATAATAATAAAAAAAGCTGTTAGATGTTCATACATGTGTACCACAGACATGAACGTTTTAAAGATAAGACAATACCACCCATGGTAACTTGCTAAAGGAAGAAGGTTTATTGAATACAAAGAACTGACATTTTCTGTAGGACAATCAAGTCATCATATTTGTATGTGACATTCTTCCAGATGAGTGGGGAGATAGCACTATTGATTGCCCAGACGGTGCTCATATTTCAGTAACAGAAAGAAAACAGGACAGGCATTCTTCTTAGGCTTGCTCATTTTTCCAGACACAATGCTCTCTCTTCTTAGAGAGTATTTGCCAAATTCTCTCTCTTGTGTCTCGAATCAATTGCTTTGAGATTTCTCTTCCAGGGAGTGCAGCCTGGTGGTAAGTATTTTGCTTCGTTGGTCTACCTCCTCAAGAACTTTCTTAACCACTATGGCTTTGGCCAGATCTAAAAATTAAAATTTAAAAGGAGATTTTAGAGAGTTGATAAAAGATTAATAAGATCACGATAGCTAAAATGTGGAGGCAGCCCAAGTGTCCACCAATGGATGAATAAATAGATACATAAAATACGGTATATCCATACAATGGAATGTTATTCAGCCTTCAAAAGGAAGGAAATTCTGACACATGCTACAACATAGATGAATCTTGAAGATACTATGCTAAGTGAAAGAAGTCAATCACAAAAAGACAAATATTGTATGATTTCCCTTGTATGAGGGACCTAGGGTAGTCAAATGTATAGAGAAGGAAAGTAGCAGGCTGGTTGCCTGGGGCTGGGAGGAGGGGGTAATGGGAGGCTATTGTTCAATAGTTGTAGAACAGGATGAAAAGAGTTCTACAGATGGATGGTGTTGATGGTTGTACCACAACATAAATGTACTTAGTGCCACTGCACTGTATCCTTTAAATCATTAAGATGGTAATGTTTATGTTCTGTATATTTTACCACAATGAAAAAACTGAAAGAAAAGATGAATAAGAAATTATATCAGTTAAAGGACTAATAGACTTTTGAATAGCATGGACTATGTAGGAAGCACAAATAGATAAACTTTTGGTGAATTTTTATTTCTTGGCTCGCTAAAAACATGGTGACATATTCCACTGTTTAAAATTAGCACATATCACTAAAGTTAGACACCCAGCACACCCTGATATCTACTATAAATCTTTATCATATCTGTTCTCATTAAGCCTAATACAAAAACAACCAAGCTGGACATTGCAAGTGAAATACGACAGCATAAAAACACAATTCCATTTTGGGGTGCCTGGTGGCTCAATCGGCTGAGCATCTGACTCTTGATTCTGGCTTGGGTTGTGGTCTCACGGTTGGTGAGTTTGAGCCCTGCATGGGGCTCTGTGCTGGCAGTGCAAAGCCTGCTTGAGATTCTTGGTTTCCCTGTCTCTGTCCCTCCCCTCCCAATAAATAAACAAACTTTAAAAAAAAAAACACACACACACACACAGAATTTCATTTTAATTACCTCTGACTTGATTTCCCATGTTTCCAGATCCATAATCTTTAGACTTGTAACCTCCAGACTTGCAAGCCCTGTGAACACATATCGTTGGAAACATCACCAAAGAGTGATTCAGAGGGAACCCCTTTAATTCTAGATTCACTCTTGCATTTTCTTTAGCTATTTGGTGAGAACAGTTGCCGTGGGTTACACAGTTGGGACGACTCTGCCTTAGTATCTAGAGGTGATATTTTTGTCATACCTTTAATACAGGCTTGTCATCTATTGGTTTTGTCAGATGTTGCTAATTTGTATGTTGGCAGGCCCGTATTCTGTTTAATCTTTAGCATTTGTGACAATAAATACAGTCATGTCAGTTTACATTCACTTTCCAGGGATCTAAGTTTCAAGTGGACTTCAGTACAGGACATCATCCCTATAAATTTGTTTTACCCACCCATCATCTCCACCGATGAGGAGGCAGTAGGTCTCAATTTCCTTTTCCAGGTGGACCTTGATGTCGAGCAGCTGCTCGTACTCCAGTTTCTGGCCCTCCGTCTCGGTTCGGACCTGGTGCAGCTGTTCTTCCAGGGCCCCGATCTGAGCCTGGATCTGGGCGAGCTGCGTGCAGTAGTTCCCTTCGGTCTCGGTCAGGGAGCACTCCAGGGACTGTTTCTATCAGGGAACAAGAAAGAACCTGAGGCAGATACAGATAGGCAGAAATTTGCTCTGATAGATGATTTTCTTCTCTTGTGAACTTTGTCTACAATTGTGTTCAATTTCACACTGACACATGGTTAAGACTGTGAAATTCTTAAAAAGGAGCACATGTCTCTGGTTGAATAAACTGGAGACATGAATGTGGCTGTTTTGGCCGTTCTATGTAAAATCCTATTCTTTTCTTATGTTCTAAGTTAGTTACATAAATGTGTATGTGGATATGTTTCCACAAGGGTTAGGGGCCTTAAAACCAATAGGTGCATATTTTAAAAACAAAATTTTTTTTTAACATTTATTTATTTTTGAAAGAGAGAGAGCATGAGCAGGGGAGCAGGGGCAGGGAGAGAGGGAGACACAGAATCTGAAACAGGCTCCAGGCTCCGAGCTGTCAGCACAAGAAACACGCCTGGAATCCAGGAGCAACAAGCAAGGAGATCATGACCTGAGCCTAAGTCAGAACTTAACTCAGCTTAAGGAACTGATCCACTCAGGCGCCCCCAACTGGCGCATATTTACAAGGATACCCCAGGAGACGGTGGGAATTCGTCCTTTGCCTACCGTGGCCAGGAGAGACTGAAGTTCAATTTCCAGTGTTTGGAGATTGCGTTTCATTTCAGTCAGTTCATTCCGGGCTGAGGTGGTGGCGCCGACGTCCTCGGAGATCTGCTGTTGCAGCGAAGCGCTCTGAAAAGGTATAAACGAGGGAGCAAATCTTAGTTTTGTGACTGTCACTAAGATGCGGAGGGATTGTTCTCTGGGCAAGACTCACCTTCTCGTTGAACCAGGCCTCCGCGTCCCTGCGGTTCTGCTCGGCCAGGTCTTCGTACTCGGCCCGCATGTTGTTCAGCAGGACCGTGAGGTCCACGCCGGGCGCCGCGTTCATCTCCACGTTCACGTTCCCGCCCGCCGCGCACTGCAGGGCCTGCATTTCCTGGAGGCCAAAAAGTGTGCTGCTCAGGTATGCAGGGATCTCACAGACAGTCCAGAGGCATAGCTTTGGAAGGATGCTTAGAGTACATTTGGCTGTACATCCCCACCCCCCGCCCCCCGCCCCCAGCTAAGCAACGACCCTTCTCTACTTTTTATATTCCCGTCTCACGAAGCAGCCTGTTTCCTTATGGGAGAATTTTTTAAATTGTTCCAGAGCTCTTCCATATGGTGAACCAAAGTCCTGCTTTTATAACTCCGTTGGTTTTAGTTCTGTTGCACAGAAAGTCTTAATTCCTTAAGATCTTTAAAATGAATTATCTGTCATCTCTTATTCTATTCATTTACAACTGAAATGTCTCCACATTGGTAGACTGGTCTTCCTTCCACTTAGAGAGCAGCTTCCATGTGTTCTTGACTCAGCTATATCCTGAACACAGCATGGACAGGGTTGAGGGGCTGAGTCTGAATAATTCTGAACAATTGAAATAATTATAAGTATTTATGTTTATTTATATTTATAAATGTTTGTCTATTTATAATTAATAGGGGTGCCTGGGTGGCTCAGTCGGTTAAGTATCTGACTTTGGCTCAGGTCATGATCTCAGGTCTGTGAGTTCGGGCCCCTCATCGGGCTCTGTGCTGACAGCTTGGAGCCTAGAGCCTGCTTCGGATTCTGTGTCTCCCCCTCTCTCTCTGCCCTTCCTATACCTGTGCACGCTCTCTCTCTCTCTCTCTTAAAAATAAATAAACATTAAAAAAAAAAGATGCATGTGGGTTTGTCTGTGAGTGAAGCATTAAAAAAGTCAATTGTATTTAATTTATCAAAAATGTATTCAGTAACAACCATGGGCTATACCCACAGTTGAACCCATATATCCATATAAATGTTGTTTTTTAAGTAGTTATTTTTATAAGACAGCCTCATGACTAATCAAGTAGCATTTTTAGCTTGATCTCCTGTGTTAAGTAGTAGGCTCGACTGTAGAAGCCTTTTGGCTGTTTAAAAATATCAAATTCACTTTCAAAGAATAAAGATTTTTTTTTCCCCAGAAAACAGTGGTTCTGAAAGCAATCCCAAAGCTGTGTCTTAGGAACAGTGGCTGTATGATCTGATTTCGAAGTAGCTTCCAACAATGACCACTTTGAGGTATACTCTTCATTTGGAAGAAAAATTTTTGATATAACAATTTATTTTCAGTCTCACTATTTTTATAGATACACCTATTAAGAACATACATCAAGGGGTGCCTGGGTGGCTCAGTCAGTTAAGCAGCCGACTTCAGCTCAGGTCATGATCTCACAGTTAGTGAGTTTGAGCCCCGTGTCAGGCTCTGTGCTGACAGCTCATTCCTCTTTCTCTGCTCCTTCCCCGCTTGCACTCGTGTCTCTCTATCTCTCTAAAAAATAAATAAACACTAAAAAAAATTTTTTTTTAAAAGAATATACATCAATATTAAATGTATATATTTACTGCATGTATAAAGTAAATGCTTATGTGTTTTGAATCTTTCACTATTACATCGAAATTTAGATCTAGTTTTCTTAGGATATGCTTATAGTGTATTTATGTAATTAGATGTAATCTCTTAACTGTATCATTTTAACTTAGCTATAATTACCTAGCCAAACACTACTCTTGTAACCCTGATTGATCTGGAAAACAGGATTCTTCCCCCCTCCCCACCCCTCCATGGGAAACTTGATGAGAGAGCAAGCAAGGGTGAATCTAGACAAATATGAGGCCATTCCTCAAGACAACTCAGGCCTCATGCTTGTCTGACAATGGGTCTTTAGTACCAATTTCTTATTTAAGAAGTCAAGCGCATTATTTTCTGTCAGATGGAAGGTATCTGCAGAGGGATAGCAAAATGTGCGCAGACAGCTCTTACCTCTTTATGGTTCTTTTTCAGGTAAGTCATCTCCTCACTGAGAGTTTCATACTGAATCTCCAGATCTGTTCTGCACAAGGTGATTTCATCCAGAACTCTGCGTAGCCCATTGACATCACTCTCTACACTCTGATGAAGAGCCAGCTCATTTTCATACCTTAGAGAATATTAATGATTTTCCAGGATGTCATATGGTGGGAGAAATAGTCACCAATCAGTGATCAAACACTAGAAGTCTGGACTTTTGAAGTGGGAGGTTTGGCCACAGAGACATTTTCAAAGTATATTGTATATATAAGAGCTATTATTTTCTTTAATTTGAGGCATTTCTTTGGCAGAAAAGAAACTAGGGGATGGGATGCTGCTTTTATAGCAGTTCATACTTTATATTTCATAGCCAAATATAAAGAAGTAATAACATTCTGTTTATTTTTTATATTCTGCTTAAATCCAAGTGTTCTACCAGTATTAGAATAAGAGTTGGTAATATTTAATGGAGGGATCAAAAAATAAATTAAATTTAATGTTTTGCATCAATCACCATGTATCCTTTTCACTCTCTGAGCCTACTTACTTGAGTCTGAAATCATCCGCTGTCAGCCTGGCATTATCAATCTGCAGAACAACATTAGCATTGCTGGTGGTGGAAGCAATGATCTGGAAAAGGGGGATTTGACTTTTAAAAGGCAATTTATTACAGCCAATAAGATACAAGTATTTTTTTTTAGAGTAGGGAATGGAAATAATAAAAATTAATATAGTTACTAGTCAGTGACATTTTTATCATGAGTTTCACCAACTGAATCTACTCAATGCTTATTTCCAATGCTAAATTGAAATTTCCTTAAGAAATTACACATAGGGACGATAAGTGTTTTCAGTATTCAGTGAAGAAAGGAAAAGAACGTTTAGAAATAAACATGATTGTGAAGTGTAATTTCTTACCTGATTTTTAAGATCGTCGACTATTGGGAAGTATCTACTATAGTCGTGATCAAGACCACGGCAGGAACCAGGCCCAAATTTCTCATACCAGCCCTTGATCTTCTGCTCCAGGTCGGCGTTGGCCTCCTCCAGGGCGCGCACATTCTCCAGGTAGGAGGCCAGCCGGTCGTTGAGGTTCTGCATGGTCACCTTCTCGTTGCCCGACAGGAGGCCGCCCTCATTCAGCGTAAAGCCAGCACAGAGATTGCTTCCCGCTGTGTTGCCTCCTGATGAACTGCCCCCAAAGGCACAGGAGAAACTGCTTCCAATTCCGGGCATGCTGCAAGCATTTCCAACTCCAAAGCCGGCTCCCCCGCCAGAGAGCCTGAGGGACCCTGCGGTAGGACGGGAGCAGGCCCTCCTGGACCCGCTGGAAAGTCGCAGAGACATGGTGTCAGGACAAGCGCGTTGCACAGCTGTCTCAGAGGAAGTCAGAATGGAGTGCCTCGTCTCCTCAACTCTTCTGTTTGCCTTTTTATAGACAATTCCCAAGTGTGCTCTGGATGAAATTCTGCCTACATAGAGTAAAACATGGCTTGCCAGCCTCAGCAAGTTAGCATAATTGGATGATTTTTCCTAATTAGTAACTAACTTAGCTGGGCTCCTTTCTGTAGGAGGGCAGTTGCCCTCAGGTTGGTGGTTATCTGAGAAATTGGTCTGGGTGGAGTAATGTCAGTTTCCTTATTACATCTTTAAATGGTGAGTGAGTCACTCTTCACTTCCATCCTTAGAAGATAAAACTCGTCCGTCCATCACACAGTAAAAATCTGGCGTCATGGTTTTGGGCTATTATGCTAATAGATATTGATGCTTCTGAGACCTTTCCTACTTTTATTTTCACAGTTCTTTCCACGTAAGTAGAGCACAGACTCGTGTTATTCCCCTCAAATGGTCCTTCCATTATTAGTTTTCCCTCCCTCTTGGCACTGTTTCTAATGGGAACCTCCATTTTGGCTGATGTGCGTCATCTCCTGTTGACACTTATGTTGGGGGATAGTTGTCTTCTCTTATCCATTTTGGCAATTAGGAACACACCCCTAATTGCTCTTATGTGTTGCGGGAGTTTGGAAGGACATTAACGTATTTCCTGACCCTGCAAAAATCTAAAGCAAACCTAGAAGGAAATGTTTCGTCTGTTTTTATTTCACTGTGGTTTAGCTTAGGTGAAAGTCATCAGTAGACTAATTATTTACTGGGTGTGGATTCCCATATATTTATTGAAAACCCTGAATATTTTGGAAAATTTTGAAACATCTGGAAATTGACTTGTGGGCACAATTTCTATGAATATTTATTATGTGAGGCTGTTACAGATTCATTCATTCGTTTATTTAATAAATATGTAGTAAACATCTGTTATGTGCCAGTCACTGTTTTGGGCACTTTGGATAAGTAGAATCATACATTATTTGTCTTTTGGTGATGGGCTTATTCCCTTTAGCATAATGTCCTCAAGTTTCAACCATATTGTAGCATGTGTCAGAATTTCTTTTCTTTTTAAGGCTGAATAATATTCCATTGCATGTATATACTATATTTTGTTTATCCATTCATCAGTTGATGGACATTAGAGTTGCGTTTACCTTTTGGCTATTGTGATTAAAGCTATTATCAACATGGGTATACAATATCTGTTCAGGTCCCTGCTTTTATTTCCCATGGGAATTCTACTTCTCGAAAGTAGAATTACTAGATCTTATGGTAATTCTATTTTTAATTTTTTGAGGAAATGCCATACTGCTTTCCATAGTAGCTGCATTATTTCACATTCCCATCCATAGTGCACAAGGGTTCCAATTTCTGCACATCATCGCCAACATTTGTTATTTTCTTTTTTTTCTTTTCTTTATTGTGGCCATCCTAATGCACATCAGGTGGTGTCTTCTTGTGGTTTTGATTTGCATTTCCTTAATGATTAGTGATGTTGAGCATCTTTTCATGTGCTTGTTGGCCATTTGAATATCTTCTCTGGAGGAATGTCTATTCAAGTTCTTTGCCCATTTTTAGAGTCATATTGTTTTTTTGTTGTTGAGTTGTAGGAGTGTGCTATATATTCTGGATATTAATCCATTATCATTTCATTGTTAAACAGGTTGAATTTATCACTCTTTATTTTTGGATTGTGATTCTATTACCTTATTTAAGAAATGATTAATTCTCCAAGCTCATACAAATATTTTATTTTGTTTTCTAAACATTGAATCATTTTGCCTTTCACATTTAAGGCTTTGGTAGTTTGGAATAATTTTTTAGTATTCTTTTTTTTTGAATCTTTGATACAGAATCAAATTTCATTTTTAAAAATGTGGATCATGGGGGCACCTGGGTGGCTCAGTCGGTAGGGCATTGGATTTGAGTTCAGGTCATGATCTCCCCATAAGTTTGAGACCCACGTCGGGCTCTCTGCTATCTGCTTTGGATCCTCTGTACCGCGCCCTCCCCCCCCCCCCCCCCCCACCGCCCCTCTGCCACTTGTTCTCTCCCTCTCTCTCTTTCTCTCAAAAATAAGTAAATATTAAAAAAAATGTGGATAATGATACTTTGAGCATATTTACTGAATGGTGCCATCCTTTCCCTGTAGTGCCATATTGTCAATAAAGAAAGTGTTCACTGCCTCCTCTGTCCTTAAGAAAATCTTCATATAGGTGAGGATTCATTTGGTACCAGTTTTCTATCTGTGCCAGAACCATATCATTTTTGTCACAATTGCTCCATAATATAACATGATATTTGGTAAGGCAAGAACTCCACCAACTCCTTGCCATCAAGTCAATTTTTATTTCTCCATTCCTCTTTTTTTTTCATTCTTTTTAAAAATATAATTTATTGTTGGGGCGCCTGGGTGGCTCAGTCGTTTGAGCTTCCGACTTCGGCTCAGGTCATGATCTCACGGTCTGAGTTTGAGCCCCGCATCGGGCTCTGTGCTGACAGCTCAGAGCCTGGAGCCTGCTTCAGATTCTGTGTCTCCCTCTCTCTCTGACCCTTCCCTGTTCATGCTCTGTCTCTCTCTGTCTCAAAAATAAATAAACATTAAAAAATAAATTTAAAATATAATTTATTGTCAAATTGGTTTCCATACAACACCCAGTGCTCATCCCAATTCCTCTTATATAAATTTTAAAATCAGCTTTTTAAATACAATAAGATCTTAAGATGTGCCTTAAATCTTTAAAACTATTTGAGAAAATTTGACATCCCTATGATATTGTGTATATCCAGAAAATTGAATATCCTTTCCATTCACTGAGGTCTTCCTCAATTTCCATTAGTAAAAAGTTATTTTTCCATATGTGCTTTCATATCATTTTTTAGAACAACTTCCAGATATTTATCTAATATTGTTGTTGAGGATATCTTTTATTTTTATTTTTAAAATGTTTATTTATTTATTTTGAGAGACAGCATGGGAAGGGCAGGGAGGAGAGGGAGAGAAAGAATCCCAAGCAGACTCTGCACTGTCAGCACAGAGCCCAGTGTGGGACTTGAACTCATGAACCTTGAGATCATGACCTGAGCTGAAATTAAGAGCTGAACATTCAACTAACTGAGCCCCAAAGACATCTTTTAGAAATCACATTTTCTAGATAAATTTTACTATGTAAAGAAATGCAATTGATATTTGCCTAGTGATTTTGATCAACTTTGTACATTCTATTCTTTTCGCCCCAGTTTTTATTTATTTTTTCCAGCTTTATTGAGATATAATTGACAAAGAAAATTGTAATATATTTAAACTGTACAATGTCATGATTTGATACATGGATACACCGTGAAATGATTCTCACAGTCAAGTTAATTACCATATCCACTGCTTCACAAGTTACCTTTGTGTGTGTGAGAGGGAAAACTCCTAAGATCTACTCTCAGCAAATTTCAAGTATGCAATACAATATAATTAACTGTAGTCACCATGCTACATGTTAAGTCCTCAGAACTTATTCATCTTCTAACTGGAAGTTTGGGCCCTTATACCAACCTATCCCATATTCCCCTCTCTCAAGGCCCCGGCAACCACCATTTTGTTCTGCATGAAAACGTTCTTGATGTAAACAAATGTAGCAGTGTGTAATGATATCCAGTAAAATATCAAAGTCCCTCCTGGTTTTTGTCCTCCCTACTCTCCCAGTGTACCCTTCCAGCTGTTTGCACCCTCCAACTGGTTTTCTATTCATTTGCACACGTGCATAGTATGTAAATACACAAGTGCCACACATGAATCATCTGTGTTATATGCACTGTTCTCTAACTTGCTTTGTTCACTGTACATAATATGCCTTAGAGCATGAGTAGGTGCCTAATGTGGTAGAAACTGTCGGTTGACTCCCAAATTTTTAACTGGGCAATGTCTGCCCACAATAAAGACTGCTTTTTCAGGCATTCTCTGCAGCTAATTGTGACAACGTGATTAAGCTAGCCAATGTGATACAAGCAGGAGTATATGTGGCATGTTCTGGAAACTTTAAGAAGAAACTGAGGGGCGCCTGGGTAGCTCAGTCGGTTAAGCGTTCAACTTCTGCTCAGGTCATGATCTCATGGTCCGTGGGTTTGACACCCACATCGGGCTCTGTGCTGACACCTCAGAGTCTGGATCCTATTTCAGATTCTGTGTCTCCCTCTATCTCTGCCCCTCCCCCGTTTGCACTCTGTCTGTCTCTCTCTCTCAAAAATAAATAAACATTAAAAAAATTAAGAGGAAGCTGACACAAGTCTTTGTCCCATCTTCTCGTTTTCCTTCATCCTGCTGGCATGGGTGTGATGGCTGGATCTGATGGTTGGTGCTTCCCCTTGGACCATGAGCCAAGGCCACATTCTGGCTCTGGTAAAGTGGAAAGCTGAAAACAACCTGGGTTTCTGTTGGTGTTCTGGTGCAGAGCTGTCATCATAGCCCTGAATGCTCTACTTCTGCAGTTTTATGCGTGAAAGAAAGAAACTTCTAATTGTATAAAGTCCTGTTATTCTCGTACTGTTACTCGGAGCCAAACCTAATTTTAAGTAATTTATTCAACCACTCTCTTACTAAGGGACCTTCAGATTGTTTCCAGCTTATTGCTATTATTGATAATGCTGAACATGTTCACATTTTTCTTTAGGATGGATTCCTTAAGATTTTTTTTTTTTTGCCAGTTCTTAATCAGATTTATTGAGGTTTCATATATCCATAATACAATTAGCCTTTTATAGCCTACAGTTCTATAGATTTTGCCAAAAACATGGTCATGTAGCCACTACCATAACCAAGATATAGAACAGTCCCCTGACCCCCCCACCCCCAATTCCTCTGTATCCCTTTGTACTCCGTTTCTGCCCACAGCCCCAGCTCCAGGCAAACACTGATCGCTTTTCTAGGTCTGTAGTTTTGCCCCACCATGTGATATACATGGAATTAGACAGTGAATTCTTTGAGTCTGACTTTTTCAGTTGGCATAATGCAGTTGACATGCATTCATGCTGTTGAGTGTATTTATTAAACATTTGTTAATTTTTATTGGACTGTTTTCCACTTTTTTTGGCGTACTGCAGTTTGTTTATCCACTCACTAGTTGTTTCCAGTTTTTGATAAATATGAATAAAGCCACTATAAATATTCACATACAGGTTTTTATGTGAATGTAAGTTTGATTTTATTTAATATGAAGGAGTGGGATTGCTGGGCCATATATATAGATGGATGTTTAATATTATAAGAAACTGATGGGGCGCCTGGCTAGCTCAATCCGTTAAGCTTCTGACTCTTGATCTCAGCTCAGGTCATGATCTCGTGCTTGGGGAGATCGAGCACCATGTCAGTCTCTGCACTGACAGTGCGGAGCCTGCTTGGGATTCTCTCTTTCCCACCTCCCCCCTCACCAAAATAAAAAATAAAACTTAAAAAAGTTGTTGTACCATTTTGCATTTTCATCAACAATGAATAAGAGTCCTAGTTGCTCCTTATCCTTTCCATCCCTTGCTATTGCCAGTTTTAAAAATATGTTTTATGTATTGTAATAGATGTGTGGTGGTATCTCATTGTGGCCTAAATTTTCATTTCCTTAATGACTCATAATGTTGAACATCTTTTCATGTGCTCACTTCCCATCCATATCTCTTCTTAAAACGTTTTTGTTTTACATTTATTTAGTTTTGAGAGACAGAGATAGAGTGGGAGTGGGGGAGGGGAAGTGGGAAGGAGACAGAGAGTCCGAAGCAGGCTCCAGGCTCTGAGCAAGCATCAGCACAGAGCCCGATGTGGCTGGCACTCGAACCCACGAGCTGTGAGATCATGACCTGAGCCGAAGTCGGACGCTCAACCGACTGAGCCACCCAGGCACCCCCATATCTCTTCTTTGGTGAGACATCAGTTCAATTCTTTTGCCCATTTATGTATTGGATTATTTTGCATCCTTACTATTGAGTTATGAGGATTCTTTATGTATAAGAATCTGGATACAAGTACTTTATCAGATAAGTGATTTGCAGGCATTTTCTCATAATCCATGTTTTTAAATTTTTTTTAAGTTTTCTTTACTTAAGTAATCTCTACATCCGATATGGGGCTCACATTCACGACCCCAAGATCAAGAGTTGCACACTCCTCCGACTGAGCCAGACAGGCACCCCTTGTCTTTCCATTTTCTTAAATAGTACACATTTTTCACATTGATGAAGTCCAAATGAACATATATATATATATATGTATTTTTTTTCAAATTATGCTTTGGGTGTCATATGTAGTGAATTTATGTCTAAACCAAAGTTATGAAGATTTTTCTCCTATGGTTTCTTCTAAAATTAAAAAAAAAAGTTATTTTGAAATAATTATAGGTTTACAGAAAAGCGCAAAAAATGTGCAAAGAAATGTTCAGGGAGGTCCTGGGCAGCCTTCACCCAGGCCCCCAGTGCTAACACCTTATATGACTGTAGTACTTTTAAAACCAGGAAATTGACATTCATATAATCCATAGCATTTATTCAGATTCTTCCAGTTGTACACACATTTATTTGTGTGTGTGCATGCATGTGCACGCATGTGCAGCTCTATGCAATTTTATCACATGTGCAGCTTCATGAAATCACCACTGCAATCAAGATACCTAATTGTACCATGTTCACAAGACCCTTGCATGCTAACCCCTTTATAGTCACACCTACCCCCCTCCCTCCCAATCTCTAACCCCTGGCAACCATGAATCTGTTCTCCATCTCTATAATTATTTTATGTCACAAATGTGCTATAAACGCAATAATGCAAAATGTGTTCTTATGGATTTGTCTATTGCTTCTTTCTATTCTATTAGTTTTTCTTCATGTGTTTTGAAGTTTTCTTGTTTAATATATTTAGGATTGCTTTTTCTGATAGTAATACAACCACTCATGATTTATTAAAAGTAAATTAAAATTTATTTTTTAAAATTAAGATATATAATTCATATATACCATTGTATTAAGTTTCAGATATATGACATAATGGTTCCATGTATGTATATATTACAAAATGATCACCAGAGAGTAAGTCAAGAACATCCATCACCCCACATATTCACAAATTTGAAAACAATTTTTTGGATTAATGTTTATATGATGTATCTTTTTCCATCCTTTCACTTTCAGTCTACCCGTATTTGTTATATTTGAAGTGAATCTTTTGTAGACAGTATATATGTGAGTTGCTCTGTAGAGAAACTCGTGCACACGTCATAGGTACCATGTACAGAATGTTTATAGTAGTATTGTTCATACTAGTCCCCAACTGGAAACAATTCAACAGAAGATAGCACAAGTTGCGCCAAATATTTTAAAAGTTTTGCCAAGCGGGTGGTTGTGTAATGGCGTCTCATGTGGTTTCCGCTTCCATTTCTGTGATTGCTGGTGAGGTTGAACACTTTTCATACATTTACTGGCCATTTAGGATTTCTCCTGGCACACTGAAGATATCATTCTACTCTCTTTTGGATTCCAACTGTTGAGAAGTTGGCATTCATTCTTGCTGCCACTCATTTGAAGGTAATCATTTCCCCCCACTTGCCTGACTTTAAAGATATTCTATTTGCAAGACGAACAATGACGATTTCATCAGAGACGTGACCATAGCTTGTCAGCTAAGAGTGGCGGCCCTGGAATTGTAGCCCTGGGTGCAGATCACACCACTGGGTGAATTTGAACACATGGTTTAAACTCTTTAAATCCCAGTTTCCTTATTGGTAAGATTGTGGCTTTGTTTTGATCTTGTCTTTAGCTTTACTTTGATCTGATCCATGTGCATTTCATTTTATTTCGATGTGTAGGACTTTTAATCTGTGAACTGGTGTCTTTCATCAGTTCTGGAGAAACTTCAGCTCCTACCTCTTCAACTGTTGTCCTACCCCAGTTGTCTCTGTTTTATCCTTCAGGAAGCCAGAAAAGGTTTACTTTCTCTATTCTGACTTTAAACCAATTGCTAGAGGTAGATCTAGGGCCTGAAGCTTATCCAATTTTTGGTCTCCGATGGTAGTGCTGCAGAGGTACTATAGGAATTAAAAGGCAAACCTATATTTGAATGAAGTGTTACTTCCGTTAAGGAAAATTTGCTGTTCCCTCCAGGGTAAAGGAACCCAGTAGTATCCTGATAAGCATGTGGTTAGTTTTCTTTCTTAAAAAATGGTACCATCTCAAGGACTCCATTTTTATGTCTGCTGATGACAGGTCAGTAGCTTGACCAGCCTGAGAGAGAGGGATGTCACGCACATGTACTGAAGTACAGCCTGCATAATGGCCACTTTGACAGTGGGCTTATTGTGCAAGCTCATTGTGAAGAGGGAGCCTGGCTGACCTCCATGAATCAGCTTGTCCACGTAGTTATGGAGCTCTTTCTCTGGGGTGGATGTTCTGTAGAGGGCGTTAAAATGAGTCACAAAGAGCCATATGTCTTGTGCTCACTCCCAGAGGAATGCAATTTTCATAACTTATGGACCTGTCATATGCGAACATTTCTTATAGGAATTGTGCAAAAATAACATTTATAAAAATTCTAGTGTATAAGGAGCATAAAGCAGTACTGAAAATAACAAATATGTTGCATTACCCATTATATTCCTGACAGGAGGAGATGTTTGTCTTTAGCAGGCATTGGTGAAAATGAATTCTCTACAGTTTTACACATCTGATGAGTTAAAAGATTTTCCATAGACTAGCTTCTGGCTCCATGCACTTCATACCTTGTATCTTCTTCTGTTATCTACATATTTCTGGTGCTATGTGCTATAAGATACGTTCATATTACAACTTGCAGCCCTGTGCCTTTATGAAATGACACTACATGGGCATGGTGGGCAGTGGGAATAGTCCTAGAAGCCTCCCATGGAAATGATGAGAACCTCATTAATATATTCCACGATGTTCAATTCAACTGTCTTTGGCTTAAGTTGACTTTATGTCCATATGCTTACGATAAGTCAGTTCATGTCTGCTAATATGCCTGGCTAATTGCATCCTTTACTTTCCCTCAAATGTTACATTTATATAATAAATTGTATGGTCACCCATCTTAGACATGCTAGGTCACCCCCAGACATGAGGGAAAGTGATTCTGGAGAAATTGGAGTAGAGATAGCAGACTTAACCAATGGTGCTAAAATTATCTTAGTTTTGCACAAATTTTACAAAAATGGCTATACAGATATAATTCTAGGGCCCTTCCTGTGCTAATGAGGGACCCTGAGGCTTATGCATCATTACTGTCATGGTAAATTCACCTGTCAATATCCCTGCCCTCAGCCTGGTCCACCATCCTACTTGGTTCTTCCAAGTCCTGAATCTTTCCTGGATTCTATGGGGTCAGTTAGTTCCTTGAACATGTTTTTTTGTTGTTGTTGTTGTTGTTGTTGAGGCTTCTTCCACCATTCTGAAACAATAGGCTTTCTCCACTGTGGTAGGAGCAGACAGATGAAGGTGCTGCAAAATGGAAAAACAGCTATCCAGATTCAGATTCAACAAACTAACATTAACTGATCGCCCATGCAGGCTAGCCATTAAAAGGTGAGCAAATCCCAGTGATCAATGGGGACACTCTTCTTCCCATCCATGGAAACCCAAGGACATCTACTCAGTCACATAGCGGATCAGGGACAGATTTGGGACCAGAGATTAGGGTTAGTGCTCTTTCCAACTTATCTTGTCATGAACTGAAGTAAATGTGACTGTGTGAGGCACTTTATTTTACCAGAGAATCCTTAGATCTGTCACATTAGGATCAACCATAGAAATTCAAAAGCACCAGACTCATCAGAAAAAATTGCAACAGAAAACATTTTTAATGAATGGCAAAAAAAAAAAGTCCCCTGTGATAGAAACAAAACATTGAGATGGAGCAAGATTTCTCCTACTTCTCAGAAAGATTACATGGAAAGAACATGAGAAAAAGAAGAGTAGAGAAGGAAACCAAATTCTAGCCCTTGCATTTTTTAAGAACAGAAATAAATTATTTCCTTGGGTTATTTAGTCAATGGGATTCTGCAGAGGCAGGCTTTTTTTTTTTTTTTTTCTTCATAACTTGTTTTCTCACTTTGGTGCTTTAGAAGGTACTCTTTGCTCCATTGTAATGTTGCTTATTTTGGAGGATTTTTCTTCAACTGAGTGGACCCTCAGGGAAAGGACATTGCCAAGTTGATCTAGTTCCTCGACCACTGTTTTGACGACAATTTCTTCTTTTGAGTCTAAAATAAAATAAATGCAAATCTAGTACTCATTCTTAACGGGTTGAAAGATACTTAGTCATTCATGGTAGGCTTTTAAAAGTAGTATTTGTTGGGCACCTGGGTGGCTCAGTTTGTTAAGCGTCCAACTTCGGTTCAGGCAATGATCTCATGGTTCGTGGGTTTGGGCCCCCCCCATGGGGCTCTGTGCTGACAACTCAGAGCCTGGAGCCTTCTTTGGATTCTGTGTCTCCCTCCCTCTCTGCCCCTCCCCTGCTTGCACTCCATCTCCCTCTCTCTCTCTGTCAAATACAAACATTAAAAAATTCAAAAATAAAAATAGTGTTTGTAAGTTTGCAGTAAATTGAGATATAATACTGTGTTTGAAGCCTATGCGAGGCCCAGAACTGCCTTATACTTGCCACTGTTTTTAGAACAATGAGTGTTTAAGAGTGTGAACAACCTAAGTGTCAGGCAGGTACTGGCCTGGAGCAAGTAATGTCTTCTTTTTAATACCAACCTGCCCTATTTTTTGTGGTTTAAAATAAAGTAGCTCTTCCACCAAAGCATTGAAACTGGGAAAATAATAGGTCCTAGGTAAGAAAAATGGAGATTGAGTCCCCATTTCAGTAAGTTTATAATTTGACCACATCTCTTCTACAAGAATATAAAATACAAACATTAAGAACTTCCATAACGACCCCTGATTCCTTCATTGGCTACATGTAACCTTAGAAACAATTTTTTATATTTTTTATTAAAATTTTGTTTAATGTTTATTTATTTTTGAGGGACAGAGCATGAGCAGGGGAGGGGCAGAGAGAAAGGAAGACCTAGAATCTGAAGCAGGCTCCAGGCTCTGAACTGTCAGCACAGAGCCTGACGCAGGGCTCGAACTCAGGAGCTGCAAGATTGTGACCTAAGCCAAGTCGGAGGCTTAACCAACTGAGCCACCAAGGCACCCCAATCTTAGAAACAATTTGATTTAGTGTACAAATAAGTGACTTATTAAAACTGCTGCTTTCGAAAAGATTTATACCAAGTAAAAAAAAAAAAACAACCTTCTGTACCTTTGACTTGATTTTCGGAATGTATTGGCCCACGTCCTTTTGATTTGTAACATGTGGACTTGCTTTTTCTGTGAAGAGAAGAGTAAATTGTTGCTTTTTTTTTTTTCACAAGGAAGCTCATAAATACCTATGAATTGGGAATAAAAGTTTTGGTGTTCTAGTTTCCACAAAATTAAATTCCTCTTATGCCTAAGAGACATATAAGTAAGCCTCTCATGACCTCAATGTACTGAAGGAGGAAATTAAATAAATGTTTACGATAAGAAATTCCCTTGTGACCAGCTATTTTCTCTTTTGTCTCCCTATCCGGGGACTACAAGTTTTCACTCTGACTTTTCAGTCAATCACCTGGCCAATGAACATGTTTGGGGTGTCACAATGCAGAAGGCGCTGGGCTAGCTGCTATAGAAAATGTAGAGTGATGACACAGTTTACACCATTGAAAATAAAGTACATGCATGTAAGAAGTTGTCTGGAAAACAGCATGAAAGATGTAGTAAAAGAAGTGAATAATGAACGGTGTAATGAGCCCTTAGTTTGAAGGAGGGAGCATCACTGTTGAGTTCCTATGAGAATAAATTGTAGAGGACTGACACTGGCCTTGGAAGATGCATGAGATAGAACTGACTCCCGGTGTGACCACAGGCAAGCATTTGGTAATAGCCACTGATTACCAAGTCCCCTTCTGTGTGCAAGCCACTCTCATGAGCACTTCACCTACATAGTGAAGTGCTATGGTCAAGAGTAAAGAGTGTGGTTTTGGTGTTCTCACAATCTTACCAATAAGGAAACTGGGATTTAAAGAGTTTAAGCTATGTGTTCAAATTCACCCAGTGGTGTGAGGTGTGCCCAGGGCTACGATTCCAGGGCTATTGCTCTTGGCTAACAAGCTATGATCACTTCTCCAATGAAGTCGTCATTGTTCCTCTTTCAAATGAAAACGTAACAACCCACCTAAGACAGGGTGCACGTGTGGTAACTGGTGAAGTAACAATAAAATAGAGTGTGTTGTTATGGGACATGTGCTCCCCCAGTAAATCATAGAAGGCAATTTTCCACTTGGAGTATAGGAATTGTTTAACCTTCGGTATTTAGATGTCCTGTTATTATAGATACACACCCTTGGGGTGCCTGGGTGGCTCAGTCGGTTAAGTGGCCAACTTCAGCTCAGGTCATGATCTCACGGTCCGTGAGTTTGAGCCCCGCGTCAGGCTCTGGGCTGATGGCTCAGAGCCTGGAGCCTGCTTCCGATTCTGTGTCTCCCTCTCTCTCTGCCCCTCCCCCGTTCATGCTCTGTCTCTGTCTCAAAAATAAATAAACGTTAAAAAAAATTAAAAAAAAAATATAGATACACACCCTTTATGTACTTAGATATTTGATTTGGCTTACACATGGCTGCTTGTTTTCATTTCACTTGGATGCAGTAATAAATTCCCAAGACCACAGTGGGTATGATCCTTAGAGTAGGAAATTCTAGAATATGATACTGGCACACATGTGATACCGAGCAAACCCAATGGACGTGAGATTAATTTTTTTTCACAAGTTAGTATTTACCTTTCTTCTCCATCTAGTAATTTGCAATACGTTTCTATTTCTTTTTCTAAAAATATTTTGATATCTAGAAGCTGTTGGTACTCCAGCTTCTGGCCTTCTGTTTCTGTGCGAATCTGTTGCAACTCTTCCTCCATTGCCCCAATCTGGTCCTGGATCTGCTGGAGCTGGAGGCAGTAATTACCTTCAGCTTCAGCCAGGGAGCATTCATACGAATGTTTCTGGAAGAAGAATAAAGCCAGGCTTGCATGGACAGTAGATAAACAGTGCATTCATATTTAAAACATTCTCAAGGTGGAAAGAAGCATTTATATGAGGTCTAAATCCTTTCAGTTGAAAATCTGCATTAGCCAGGGGTTTTTTGTTTGTTTGTTTGTTTTTCAAACAAACATTTTCTCTCCATTGAGAAAGTTTAATTTTTAAACTTTGGGATTGGTGAGTCAGAAGTCTATGGGGGGCGCCTGGGTGGCTCAGTTGGTTAAGCGTCTGACTCTGCATTTTGGCTCAGGTCATGATCTCGTGGTTTGTGAGATCGAGCCCCACATTGGGCTCTGTGCTGACAGTGTGGAGCCTGCTCAGGATTCTCTGTCTCTCCATCTCACTCTGCCCCTCCCCTGCTTGTGCACATGCGCTCTCTCTCAAAATAAATAAATAAACTTAAAAAAGGAGTAATGTTTTATGGACAACATTCTTATTATTTACTACATTTACCACATTTTATACTTTTGGTTATATGTAATTAGTTATATATAGTTAGTTAGATGTGTGTTTGTTCATACATATACACACGCTCATTCAAATCAATGGTGACTCCTACGAACCATGGCCACGAGGGACTGAAGTTCTATTTCCAAGGTTTGCAGATTGCGTTTCAGCTCCATCAGCTCATTTCTGGCTGTGGTGGCTGCTCCTGAATCATCAGAAATCTGTTGTTGCAGTGAGGCACTCTGTAGCATAATCATCAGAAGGGTTAGTGAGCGGCTCGATGGTCTACTGACCAAGCCCTTGGTCTGTGATTGGCCACAGATGTACCTTTTCATTAAACCAGGCCTCCGTGTCTTTGCGGTTCTGCTCAGACAAGTCCTCATACTCGGCCCTCATGTTGTTCAACAGGACAGTTAGGTCCACGCCTGGCGCTGCGTTCACCTCCACGTTCACATCCCCCCCAGCCGCGTACTGTAGGACATTCATTTCCTGGAAAAAGGATCAGTCTTAACACTCAAGGAAGAATTTTGATTGATAGTCCAACTCTGCTCTGAAGTGGACAGAGGACTGAAATCAGGTCACATCTGAAGCTACCCTGCAGGGTCCCTTACCTCCTCGTGATTTTTTTTAAGGTATGCCAATTCCTCACTGAGCGTTTCAAACTGTATCTCGAGGTCGGTTGTACAAAGGGTCAGCTCATCCATAACCCTGTGAAGACCATTGATGTCGGCCTCTACACTCTGGTGTAGAGCAAGTTCATTTTCATACCTGAAAGGTTATTAAAGCGCTTGAGAATTGTAACCGTAGGCAGGTGCAAAGCATAACTGTTTCCAACATGTTGTATAATGAAGGATAGGATGTTCTATGCATGCTCCTGAGGCTTATTGCATAGGCAAATTGGAATCCCTACTGATTTATAATGAATATTTTGGAAGAGTTCTTTATTCAGAGTTTTTATCATCCAATGTGCTTAATCATTGAATTAAAATGTTTAAAATTTATGATCGCTCTTTTTATAAGGGTGCATTTAATTTCTTCAGGGATTTAGTCTGATGTCATAAAAACATGTTGGCTTTTAAAGCAAAAGGTCTGTTTTTTACTCCAATAGTCGTATTTACCTTTATTACAATTAATTACGTTATTTCACCTACTTCAGCCTGAAGTCATCAGCAGTCAGTCTGGCATTGTCATTTTGCAGAATAATGCTGGCATTGCAGGTGGCCATGGAAATTACCTGAATAGGGTAGATTGTGCAAAATGCTAAGTGCTGAAAGTCGAGGGAGAGTCCAGAATTTAAATGTGATTCTTAATCTTCTCAACCCATCAAGTATCTATTTTAGTATCATTTTTTCCACATTAAAGGAATCTGGCTTTATCTTCAGATAATGAATGTCCAGAGCTTAAGAGCCAAAGTGTAAGCTTTTACAATCACAGATACTTTTATTTCTCTTGATCAAAAAATATGAGCCAAATATAAGATCAATAAAGCAATTATATCCATTTTGAAACTATTTGTCTATGATTTTTTTTAATACTACAATTTTTTTTTTCCACTTACTGCTTTAAGCACTGGGAATGGAGAGTGAGCAAATTCTACATCATGCAAAAATTTTAAGCACATTTTATATATATATATATATATATATTTTTTTTTTTTTTTAGTGTATATACACCTAGAGTCTCATAAAAGTATGCAAATCTATATTTCTTACCTGTCTCTTAAGATCTTCAATGACTGAGAAATATCTCGTGTGGTCATGATCTAGACCCCGGCAAGAACCGGGCCCGTATTTCTCGTACCAGGCCTTGATTTTCTGCTCCAGGTCTACGTTTGCCTCCTCGAGGGCTCGGACGTGGTCCAGGTAGCATGCCAGGCGGTCGTTGAGGTTTTGCATGGTCATCTTTTCATTCCCGGAAAGGAGGCCATGCTCATTTCCAAGAAAACCAGCAGAGAAGCCCCCACCACCATTACAGAAACCTCCACCGGAAGAAGTGCTCCCAAGAGTAAAAGAAACGCTGCTCCCGGCTCCAGACCCACGGCATGCGTTCCCAGCCCCGAAACCTGGACCTCCACCAGACAGCCTCCCTGGGCCGGTTCGTGAGCAGACTCGCTTGGAGCCACCAGAAAGTTGAAAAGACATGGCAATAATATAGCGGAGCGACCCTTTCTCAGCGAGGAGCGAAGCAAAAGTACACCATCCATAGCCGGGATCTCCATTGGCCTTTTATAGGAGTCTGTAGGTCATTTCAGTCTTGACTGTTTCAAGCTGTAATAAAATATTACTTGCTCCCTAATTGTTGTTTTTCATAATTGGGTGATTTTTAATAGGGTCCAGTCTGTAGGTAGAAAAGTGCCCCCAGGATATCTTGGTCTATGAAAAAGGTACCAGGTCGAGTAATACTAAATCATAGTTTCAAAGGTCAAAATTAAATATGAGTACCCATATCTCTTTTTTTTTGACTTCTGGAAGAGCGTCTAGTGTTTTTTTTCCCCCCTAGACAATAAAGAATTAATAATTCACACGAGAAATGTCTACGGCTTTTGTCCTGAGAATGTTTATGGAGTATTTCTATTATTCATGCTTTACTGGACATTTCCTTTCTTATTAATAGGAGGTACTCGCAGTATACAGTGATCTGTTGATAGTCGGGTTTTTTTAATTGATTTTTTAAGTTGAAAACTGAAATAATAGAAATCCTGCCATACTTTTTGAGCCTCCGACTTTGGTTCAGGTCATGATCTCACGGTCTGTGGGTTCGAGCTCCGTGTCTGGCTCTGTGCTGACAGCTCAGAGCCTGGAGCCTGCTTCAGATTCTGTATCTCCCTCTCTCTCTGACCCTCCCCCGTTCATGCTCTGTCTCTCTTGTCTCAAAAATAAACATTAAAAAAAAAAAAGAATTATTTTGAGAACTGAACTTCCTATTGATGAATACAGAGTAAAATATTTGAAGGAGAGGTGTGTTTTCATCCCTACCTAGAAAACCAATGATTATCGTACTCGAGATGGAAAATTAGTTGTCATAGGTAAGGAGCCTCTTCATTCTCTTCCTTTGACACCCATGGGAAGTTATCCCATATGGTTGTGCTTCATTTCCCCGCAAGGCAAATGAAAATACTAACACTGAATGTTGAGCAGTTCTGATAATTAATGACTATAAAGCAGTCTGAAGGGCACAAACATTTTGTAGATGTTAATTATTTAAATTATTATAATAAAACGAACATGTCAGACAGGGTCAGGTGTCTATAACTTATAATGCTACAAATTGGCTACTGATTATGGGTTTAGATCGTTTAGAAACAGTAATTTTTTCTGAATGAGATTTTTTTTAATGTTTATTTTTGAGAGAGAGAGAGAGCATGCATACGAGCGTGAGTGGGGGGAGGGGCAGAGAGAAAGGGAGAGAGAGAATTCCAAGCAGGGTCCCTGCCAACAACATAGAGCCCAACACAGGCTTTGGGTTCATGAACTGTGAGATCATTACGTGAGCCGAAATCAAGAGTTAGATGTTTGACCAACCCAGGAGCCCCCTGGATGAGATTTTTCAATGCTGTGCATATCAGATACTTTGAAAAACACCCAAGATTATTGCTCCTGAAAGATACAGAATATCTGGCAGGCCACAACACATGGATTTTTTTGACCAAAATATTTTAAGATAATATAAAACTGTAACTCAGCCCATTGCTACAGGTTTAGAACAATGTGGGGCGCCTGGGTGGCTCAGTCGGTTAAGCATCCGACTTCGGCTCAGGTCATGATCTCACGGTCCGTGAGTTCGAGCCCCACGTCGGGCTCTCTGCTGACAGCTCGGAGCCTGGAGCCTGTTTCAGATTCTGTGTCTCCCTCTCTCTCTGGCCCTCCCCTGTTCATGCTCTGTCTCTCTCTATCTCAAAAATAAATAAGTATTTAGAACAATGTGTGATAGGAGGTGCAGCTGGTATTCAGAGACTTGTTTTTGATTTTTTTGTGACCTGGTAACCATTTTAATCTTTTGCCCAAATGTCCCATGAATAAAACAAGAGAAACAGAGTATGGGGTCAGTGTAATAGTTTATAAGTCTTTAGTGTCTTGGATAAGAGGTATTGTGAGGCCACAAAGTATTATTAACATAATCTACTTATCTCTAGATATCTTATAAATACGAATTAACTTGTAATCTTTTGTAGAACAAGTTAGGCATATATTATTAGAACCATTTTGGGGATGAGTTGGCTGTGAAGCTAAGTGCCAACACAGATCACAAAGCAGGACTGGAATGTATGATGCTTAACTCCTGAAAACACTGTCATCTGTTTGCTCATCAGGGAAAATCTCTTGACTTACTTTTTTTTTTTTTTAATGTTTATTCATTTTTGAGAGAGAGAGAGAGAGAGACAGAGCATGAGCAGGGAAGGGGCAGAAAGAGAGGAAGACACAGAATCCGAAGCAGGCTCCAGGCTCTGAGCTGTCAGCACAGAGCCCGACATGGGGCTCGAACCCACAAACCGTGAGATCATGACCTGAGCTGAAGTTGGATGTTTAACCGACTGAGCTACCCAGGCACCCCTTGACTTTTCTTAATCATAGATTTCCTCTACACGAATACTTGCTACAAAAGTTTAGGTATGCTTTAGTCCTTTCCAGAAGTGGGGGGTAGACTTAACAAATTCTCTAGGCCATTTCTATCCATACATTTCTTCCTCAAGAGTGTTATTGTATTCATGGCAAGAAACACATACCATTACCCTTTCTTGAGATTCTGTTAGGCCTTAGAACATTCATTATATAATGTGCATATTCTAGGTACTCGAAAATAATTGCATTAAATTAAACTTTAAGTTATGCAGCATAGATGTCTGCTTACCTCAAGATAAAGACGTTCATCACATTATCTTACTCTAATGATCCTATGCTAATTTTGCCCCTGATAAATTTAGTGTTTAGTTTCAAACATGCTTCAATATCTTTTGATGTTGTTCAAAATTTACATTCTACATTTCTGTTATCCAAGTTGGAACAGTATTTTTCTCGAACGTGAATGACGTTTGTTTTATAGTGATAATAGTTTTTTGGAGAATCAGTTTCTTTTTAAAATTTTTTAAATTTTCTATTTTTTAGAGGGAGAGAAAGTGGGGGAGGTGCAGAGAGAGAGAGAGAGAGAGAGAGAGAGAGAGAACCACAAGCAGGCTCCATGCACAGCACAGAGTCCAACTCCCAATGTGGGGCTTGATCCCACGATGACCCTGGGATCATTACCTGAGCCGAAATTAAGAGTCCGATGCTCAACCCTACTGTGCCACCCAGGTATCCCAAGAATCAGATTCTGGTGTGTTAATTCTTCCCACAGAATGGCTTCCCTGGTTTTGATAGTCCCACTCTGCTCTGAGGTGAACATTGGACCTGAGGAATGAGATCAGACACTATCTGAAGCCACTCTGCAGGGTCCCTTACCTCCTTGTAAAGGACTCTGATGACGGCTTAATCTTTGTCTGTTTGAAGTTAGAATGCATTTAGATTTTTCCTCCCTTCCCTCAGTAGAAGGAAGGATTCCTTGTGGAATCCTGAGGTTCTCAATACTACGGTATTATGTTAGAGTGAAGCACACAGACTCTGAGCCAGACTGCTTGGATTAGCATTCCAGCAATTCCAGTTATTAGCTGTGTGACCTTGAGAAAGCCAGTCACTCTCTGCCTTAGTTTCCTTATGTATAAAAAGAGCGTAATTAACAGTACCTATCTTATAGGGTTGTTTTGAGAATAAAATGAGGCTTAGAATAGAGTTTAAAGTGCTGGGTATCACTATTACTGATTCTTTCCTGGAAGTTATGTAAAAAAGTCCTGCATATACTTTGGTTTTTTTTACCTTTTATTTTGGTGTCACTTTTAAGAAATCATTTCCAAGACCAATGTCAAGGAACTTTCTCCTATGTCTATGGCCATATCACCGTGAACACGCCCAATCTCGTCTCCTATGTTTTGTTTGAGGACTTTGATTGTTTTAGGTCTTATGTTTAGGTCTTTAATCCATTCTGAGTTGATTTTTGTGTATAGTATGTGATAGGGGCCACTTCCACATGGGCCTCTTTTTACATGTGATATTCAGTTTTCCCAACACCATTTTTTTAAACATGTTTTTAAAGCTTTATTTTATTTTTGAGAGAGACAGAAACAGCATGAGTAGGGGAGGAGCAGAGAGAGAGGGAGACAGAGAATCCTAAGCAGGCTCCGCACTGCCAGCACGGAGCCTGATGCGGGGCTTAAACTCACAAACTGTGAGATGGTGACCTGAACCGAAACAAAGAGTTGGACACTTAAGTGACTGAGCCACCCAGGCGCCCCCCAACACCATTTGTTGAAGAGTCTACCCTTTCCCCATTATGTATCCTTGTCCCCTTTGTCAAAGATAAGTTGACCATATATATGTGGATATATTTCTGGGATCTCTACTCTCTTTATTGTGGTAAAATACACAGAACATAAAATTATCACCTTACCCATTTTTAAGCATACAATTCAGTGGTATTGAATACATTCATAATATTGTGCAACCACCATCCATCTTTATAACTGTTTTCATTTTGTAAAACTTAAATATACCCATTAAACAATAACTCCCCATTCTCTTCTCCCCCAGCCCCTAGCAATCACCATTCTATTTTTTCTCCCTATGAATTCCACTACTCTAGTACCTTATATAAGTGGAATCATACAGTATTTGTCTTTTTGTGACCGAATTATTTTACTTAACATAAAGACTTCCAAATTTCATCCATATAGAAGCATGTGTCAGGACTGCCTTCCTTTCAAAGGCTGAATATATTCCATTGTATGTTTATACCACATTTTGCTTATTCATTCATCATTGATGGTTACTTGGGTTGCTTCTACATTTTTAGTTATTATGAATGATGCTGCTCTTAACATGGATGTACAAATATCTCTTCAAGATCCTGCAATCAATTCTTTTGGGTATTTACCCAGAAGTGGAATTGTTGGATCGTATGGTAATTCTATTTTTAACTTTTTGAGAAAATGTCATACTGTTTTCCATAGTGGCTATGCCAGTTTGCATTCCTATGAATAGTGCTCAAGGATTCTAATTTCTCCACATTTTTATGTCTGCCATACTGTTTTATTTATTGTAGCTTTGTAATATATTTTGAAATCAGGAAGTGTGATTTGTCTTCTCTCAAAATTGCTTTAGCTATTAAGTTTCTTTTGTGTATCTATATGAATTTTAGGATTGCTTTTTCTGTTTATGATAAAAAATGCCATTGGGATTTTGATAGGGATTGGATTAAATCTGTAGATTGCTTTGGTAGTATGGCCATTTAAACATTATTAATTCTTCCAGTTCATGAGCATGGGATGTCTTTCAATTATTTGTGGGTGCTTTAATTTCTTTAATCAATGTTTTGTAGTTTTCTGTGTATAAGTCTCTCATCTCCAGAGTTAAGTTTTTTTCCAAGTATTTTATTCTTTTTGATGCTACTATAAATGGAATTGTCTTCTTAATTTTCTTTTTTTTTTTTAAGTTTTATTCATTTTTGAGAGGCAGAGAGAGACAGAGCATGAGCAGGGAAGGGGCAGAGAGAGGGAGACACAGAATCTGAAGCAGGCTCCAGGCTCTGAGCTGTCAGCACAGAGCCCAATGCGGGGCTCGAACTCATGAACTGTGAGATCATGACCTGAGCTGAAGTTGGACACTCAACTGACTGAGCCACCCAGGTGCCCCTTAATTTTCTTTTTTGAAAAATTTATTAAGTGTATAAAAATGTAACTGATTTTTTATGTTGATTTTGTATCCTGCCACTTTGCTGAATTTATTCGTTAGTTATAACAGTTTTTTGGTGAAGTCTTTAGGATTTTCTATACATAAGAGCATGTCATCTGCAAACAGAGACAATTTTACTTCTTCTCTTCCAATTTAGGTACCTTTTATTTCTTTTTCTTGCCTAATTGCTCTGGCTAGGAATTCCAGTATTGAATAAAAGTGGCAAGAATGAATATTATTTTTTATTCCTGACATGGAGGAGAAGCTTTCAGTTTATTTTTACCATTGACTATGTTATTACCTGTGGTATTGTCAAATATGGCCTTTTTATTATGTTGACTTACATTCCTTCTGTACCTAATTTGTTGAGCATTTTTATCACGAAAAGGTGTTGAGTTTTGTCAAATTCTTTTTCTGTATCTTTTGAGATGATCACATGATTTTTACCCTTCCTTCTGTTAATGTGGTGTATCACATTCATTAATTTGTTTATGCTGAACCATTCTTGCATCCCAGGGATAAATCCCATTTGATCATGGTGTATGATTCTTTTAATGTGCTGTCGGATTTGTTTTGCTAGAATTTTGTTGAAGATTTTTGCATCTAAGTTCATCAGGGATATTGGCCTATAATTTTCTTTTCTTGTAGCATCTTTGTCTGGTTTTGGTATAAGAGTAATTCTGGCCTTTTGTAAAGTGAGTTTGGAAGTGTTTTCTCCTTCTCAGTTTTTCTCTCTCTCTCTCTCTCTGGTTGGTCTAGTAAAGATTTGTCCATTTTATTTTTTCAGAAAACCAACTCTCAGTCTTCTTGATCTTATCTGTTTCTTTTCTAGTCTCCATTTCATTTATTTGTGTTCTAATTTTTATTATTTCCTTCCTTCTGCTAACTTTAGGCTTAATTTCTCCTTCTTTTTCTAGTTCTTTGATGTGTAAAGTTAGATTGTTTATTTGTGAACTTTCTTCTTTCTTGATATGGGTGGTTATCCCAGGAAGTTCCCTCTAAGTACTACTTCTGCTGCATCCCATAGGTTTTGGTATATTATATTTTCATGTCCATTTGTCTCAAGATTTTTTTTTAAATTTTCCTTTCAATTTCTTCTTTAACCCATTGGTTGTTCAGAAATGTCTTAGTTAGTTTCTAAATATTTCTGAATTTTCCAATTGTCCTTCTGTTATTGATTTCGAGTTTCATACTCTGTGGCCAGAAAAGACACCTGATACAGTTTCAGTCTTCTACAGTTTGTTAAGATGTGTTTTGTGGCCAAACACTGTGTTGCAGAATTCCACTTTTGCCCTGTCTAGTTCCTACATCTCTCTCTTTTCCATTCTACCTT
Source organism: Panthera pardus (assembly GCF_024362965.1). NCBI lineage: Eukaryota > Metazoa > Chordata > Mammalia > Carnivora > Felidae > Panthera > Panthera pardus. The sequence goes on along the minus strand of NW_026526876.1, from coordinate 34,528,886 downwards.
CAAATATCACCATTTACAGTTTGTTGTTGTTGTTATTTTAAGGATGTATTTGGCTCTTCAATTTCTTATTTCCACTCTATGAGCAAGTTGCACTCAGGGATTAGATTTTATACACTTTTATTCTCATTGCCAGCACTTAGCAAGTGTGCATAACAAGTGTTTATAGATGGAAGGGGAAAGATTTAAAATTTTACAGAGATGTGAAAAAGACTCCAACCAGTTTGCCTGTTAAACTTACTCCTAACTTGTGAAGGCCACTGAATTAAACAGAAGAAATTAAAAATAAGATTCAGCTCCCATCTGGGGTATGTTTAAAATGCAAGGATTGGCCACAACCAGTGAAGATGTCTTGCAACAAGAAGAGTTTTTATTGAAACACCACCAGAGAGAAATCCAAAGAAATGCTACAATTCTAAAAATAGGTTCTTAAGTCACTGGAAGAAAAGCAGAAAAATAAGAGGGCTTTCACTTAGGAACCTAGCTTCAGGTTGGTATTTTAATTTAGGGGCTCTTCTTTGGGGGTTCAGGAAGGCACCCTCTGTTCACTCTTTATGTTGTTGGCTTTGGTGGATTTCTCTTCCACAGTGTGAACTCTGGATGAGAGAACTTTGCCACGAGGATCTATTTCTTCAACAATCGTTTTAACCATGGTGGTTTTAGATGAGTCTAAAATGACACATAAGAATTGTTAGAATTTATCAAATTCATAAAGGGGAAATAATTAACTCATAATTTGAAACATACAAGTAAATACCGGATGCTTAACACAGCTTTTGTTTACCTTTTCTTTGATTTCCTGGTCCTTCATAGCCTTTTGATTTAACACAAGAGCTGTAAAAATAAGAGAGCTTACATTAATTATTTCACTCTGTTTTGCTGAGGAAATTGTAAAACAAGGATTTAAGATGGGAGATCTCTGGGGACGCCTGGGGGGCTCAGTCTGTTAAGTGTGATTCTTGATTTCGGCTCAGGTCATGATTTCAGTGTTCATGACTTTGAGCCCTTCATGGGGCTCCACACTGGCAGTGTAGAGTGTGCTTGAATTCTCTCTCTGACCCTTCCCTGCTTGTGCTCTCTCTCTGCCTTCCTCTCTCAAAAATAAATAAACTTTAAAAAAAAGATGGGAGATATCTGGATTCTAAATAACACTAGAAGGAGTTTATGTACACATGACATGGGTCATAAATACTTTATCCCTGATTTCAAAAAAAAAATCAATAACCTTAAGATAAAATGTTTTCTCACTGGAAGTGGTACTTACCCATCCTCTCCATCTATCAGGCGGCAGTAGGTCTCAATTTCCTTTTCCAGGTGGACCTTGATGTCGAGCAGCTGCTCGTACTCCAGTTTCTGGCCCTCCGTCTCGGTTCGGACCTGGTGCAGCTGTTCTTCCAGGGCCCCGATCTGAGCCTGGATCTGGGCGAGCTGCGTGCAGTAGTTCCCTTCGGTCTCGGTCAGGGAGCACTCCAGGGACTGTTTCTGAGGATCAGTAAGACACAGTTCAGTAGAAAATGTCACAATGTTGTTTTAGAATCAGGCAGAGCACTTAAGAGACATTTAAAAGAGTTATCCTTACATAATGCAAATGACCATATTTACCCCAAAGAGTCCCCCTTGTTCAATATTAATCGTCATACTGTTGTTGTGTTTGAGAATGACACAGTTGGTGGTGAATGTCACTCATGTCCAGGAGTGTTAGCAAAGATGAACTTGTTTCTTCATAGGGCACAGTGTAAAGATCCCTCTACCCCACCAATATAGCCTATGCTTGTGGAGTCTGGCACAATTTGCCACATTCCCCAGGAAAAAAGTTCTCAGACAATTAGCTGCCTTGTTTCTAATCATGTAACAGCTTCCTCTCATGGAGATTAGCTCTTCTATTAAAAGACAATCCCCTAGTGAAATGTATAAACTTTCCAGAAGTAAAATGACCCAAAGGAAAGAATGACCTTTTAAATCTTTGAATGGTTTGACTCATCAGCTTGTGAATCCAAATGGGTTTATATAGGGTCTCTCCTAAAGAGGGATGCCTGCTATAGTTTTACATGGGATGAAGATAAGAGTGTCTTACTCTTTCTTCTGCAAGAATTTTTTGCAAAGTCCCAATTTCACATACATTCATACCCTCCTTTGTGGATCAACTCTAAAGGTTTGTTTACTTGCCATAGTGGAAAAAGTATAGAGGTGGGAGCTAGGAAATCTGGAGAGAAAGTTCTGGTTCCTTCATATTCAACTGGGGGACTCTGGGGAGACTCTTTGAATCTTAGATTGTTCTTTTGGAAATAATGACATGAATTATAAAGTCTGCCCTGCCCAAGCCCTAGGGTTATTGTGGATTCCTGTGGGGGAAAGTGCTGGGCCTTAATGAAAAGGTTACTATTATTATCATGACTGTTTAGCTTTATAGGCAACCTTCCCGCCTCTGCTTTGCTTCTTGTTTATGCCACCTAAGATGGAACTTGTAAGTACTCTTAATTAAGTGTTCCAAAGGAATGCTAGATGAGGAAGCTAGGAGAGGTGAAAAGGTATTTTTGCACTCCATGGAGAATGCTTTTTGATCTTTTGCCTTAGGAGGGAAGACTCAGTGTAAAAACGCTTTTCTTTTACGGGCACCTCAAAAGAATTGTACTTGCTAATTTCTAATGTTTCATAATTATGAGCATCTAGGTATACTTTCCAGGCAAAGAGGGGTTCTGCTGGGCAAAATGCAAAGGTGTCTTATTTCAAAGCACGGTCATTAACGGATAAAAACAAAACTAAGTAATATCACGTAGAAGAAGCACTCTTCTGATTTTTGCCTCAATTTCTGAAACAAATCTTTTTTGTACTTTTTACTGACCATTGCTAAGAGGGACTGAAGTTCAATCTCCAGAGTCTGAAGAGTACGTTTCATTTCCGTAAGCTCATTCCGAGCTGAGGTGGTGGCACCAGCATCGTCGGAGATCTGCTGCTGCAGCAAAGCGCTCTGCAAGGTTGGGGAGCATGTTAGGGTACAGCTTGCCTTGCATCAGCGCTCAGGGCCTGGTAAGCGCGCCCCCACGGGGTTTCACCTTCTCGTTGAACCAGGCCTCCGCGTCCCTGCGGTTCTGCTCGGCCAGGTCTTCGTACTCGGCCCGCATGTTGTTCAGCAGGACCGTGAGGTCCACCCCGGGCGCCGCGTTCATCTCCACGTTCACGTTCCCGCCTGCCGCGCACTGCAGGGCCTTCATTTCCTAAAAGAAAGGTAACCATGTTAGGAGCTGAGTATTTTCAAAGGAACTAGACAAGCCAGGATGCAGAAGATTAGAAGTGTTTTGTTTTGCTTTGTTTAAAAAAGTTTGTTTCTTTGGGGGCGGATGGATAGGAACATTTCAAACAGTCTAAACCATAGGGAGAAATCGACAAATTCCTTTTGGAATATTGACGTCAGACATCAGATTCGTCATCTGACATGTATTTTTCAATTTTGGGAGCGAGGCGGATTGTGGAATCGGGGGAGACGGAGCACCTACCTCCTCGTGATTCTTCTTGAGGTAAGCCAGCTCCTCGCTCAGAGTTTCCAGCTGGATCTCTAGGTCCGTTCTGCACAGAGTCAGCTCATCCAGGACCCTGCGCAAACCGCTGACGTCCGCGTCAACGCTCTGGTGAAGGGCCTGTTCGTTTTCAAACCTTAGGAAATAGTAGACACCTGCATTACCTTAGTCCCATCACTTTTTAGGTCATCATAAAACTCCAACCGTGCTTTGAGGTCGAACTGTTAAAATCTACTCAAAATTTCCGTTAGACTGCCCATAATGCAATGAACAAATTTCTTTGAAGCAAGAGAATAGGAACACTCGAAAATCTTTCATATGATCTTAACATTCACTTGTGTAAGTTCCTAAATTTCCCATTCAGCTGGTCATTCTTATACGCATTTGGTTTAAAACAAAGAAGCAAAATCAAACAAGTTAGGTGACCTCCAATAGCCTAAATTAAAGGGGTGGGGGGAATGTTGAGATAACCTTCTTTGGTTTCTCTTCAGCTTTACTTACTTTAGCCTGAAGTCATCAGCCGTTAGTCTTGCGTTATCGTTTTGCAGGATGATATTGGCATTACTGGTAGTTACAGAAATTATCTGATAAATGGAGAGTTAGTTAAGAGTGAGGAAATAATCTAAAAATGTCACATCCCCTTGAAATAAAGTCACCTATGAAATTATAGTAATCTTTCTGGCATTCTGTCTCTAATAATAAGATGATTCTTTTGGAAACGGGAAAGTAAGTCTGGCCTCTTTTACCACTTCACCCCACCTGTTAAAAAAATCCTTTCTATGGAAAAACTTATAAATAAATAGCAGGAAACATTGGGCAGTTTTTGATATTTTCATATCACAAAAAGCATAAACATGCATACCTCATACCAGGTATGGGTGAGCCATGTTCGGAGATTAGAATTTTAATATAAATTATTTTTAATATTGGGGTGCCTGGGTGGCTCAGTTGGTTGGACTTCCAACTTCAGTTCAGGTCATGATCTCATGGCTCGTGATTCAAGCCCTGTGTTGGGCTCTGTGCTGACAGCTCAGAGCCTGGAGCCTGGTTCAGATTCTGTGTCACCCTCTCTTTCTGCCCCTCTCCTGCTCACACTTTGACTCTCTCTCTCTCTCTCTCTCTCTCTCTCAAAAATAAACATTAACAAATTTTTTAATAAATTATTTTTAATATTAATAATGAACTTCTGAAAATTAGAAGCTGAGAGCAAAGCCCTGCTGTGTGTAACAGCATACACGTTTGTGGGTGCTCGTGTGGCTAAATACTCTCTGGGGTATTAACTAACCCTCACAACATTGTGTTTCTTACCTGGTTCCTGAGGTCATCAATTATTGGGAAGTATCTGCTGTAATCATGATCAAGACCACGGCAGGAACCAGGCCCAAATTTCTCATACCAGCCCTTGATCTTCTGCTCCAGGTCGGCGTTGGCCTCCTCCAGGGCACGCACATTCTCCAGGTAGGAGGCCAGCCGGTCGTTGAGGTTCTGCATGGTCACCTTCTCGTTGCCCGACAGGAGGCCGTGTTCGTTCCCCATGAAGGCAGTACAAGAGGCCGTCCCCGCTCCGAGCCCTCCGCCATAGCCTCCTGCAGGTGAGCTGCCCCCAAAAGCGCAAGAGAAGCCACTTCCAATGCCTGACACACCACATGCATTTCCAGCCCCAAAGCCCACTCCCCCGCTAGAGCCAAGCCGTCTGGATGCAGAAGAAAAGCGCACAGACATGATGTCCAGGCTGGAGAGCTTGTTCCTGGGGTGAAGCTTCGATGGCAAATGTTCTGCTCAAACAGTTGAGCTTGTCTTTATATACGCATTATCAGGGTGTTTCTTGATGAACTTTGCTACTCATAGCAAAATGGTGTTTGCCAGCTCATCCTGAATTATTCATAATTGGGTGATTTTTTTTTTTTTTAATGAACGCCTTTACCCTACTGTGTCCATTTCTGTAGGTGGATAGTTACCTTGGGGTTATTTGTTATCTCCAAAATAGGACAGGGAGGAGTATTATCAAGATTATTATAGTGATGCATTTCAAATTTAGTATGAGCAATCCTTCCTGTCCTCCAGGTTTCAGGACTATACAACTCCTTTAAGAATAAAAAAGTGTGATAGACAAATTTCTCTTTCCCCTGCTCAAACCAACAACATCATATATTTTTCCAGCATGCGAGGCATCATAGTCATGGTTTTCAGTGGATAATATGATCTTTCTTTCAGATGTATTGAAAATAATTTCAAGATCATGAGCTCATGGTACTAGAGGAAGGAGGCCAGGTCTTAAATGAAAATTGGGGAATTAAATGGACTCTTATTTGGCAACAGAAAGTCTTCCTTGATCCTTATCCCTCCTGAGTTACCATTTCATTTTTACTCGTTCTCTGTCTAAGCTCTTTTGCCACCCAGGTTAAATAAAGGTGTTAGCTAACGTCTCTGGGCCTAGTTTCCTTATCTTTAAAATGAAAAGACTAAAACTATGGTCTGTATGTGGCCTTTCTATTTCTAGATTTCTTGCATTTTTACATTTCTTCATTTCATTCATTCTTTTTTTTTTTTTTTAATGTTATTTATTTTTGAGAGAGAGAGAAACAGAGTGTGAGCAGGGGAGGGGCAAAGAGAGAAGGAGACAGAATCTGAAGCAGGCTCCAGGCTCTGAGCTGTCAGCACAGAGCCCAACACAGGGCTCAAACCCATGAACCGTGAGATCATGACCAGAACCAAAGTTGGACACTTAACTGACTGAGCCACCCAGACACCCATCTTCCTTTCATTATTTCTAGAAAAATTTTCTGCATTCACTTCCTCCACTCTTCTCCTCCTACTCACTCCTGAATTTTGGTCCCAGCACTTTACTGAAATTAACTCTTAAAGATTGCTAATTATCCCACATCTCCAATTCAGTCAGTGTTTCTTGTGTTTATTCTCCTACACTATCTTAGGCACATTTGATACTGACCACCCCAGGTTTACTGAGCTCTGAACAATTGCCTTCTGGGAATACTTCTATTAGAATATTTCTGTTTGCTCCTGTTCTTTCTTTCATTCAGTGTGTCTGTGCCCTAAATTTTGTCATTCCTTACAGGTTTGTGCTTGGTCTTCTTGTTTCCTACACATTCTCCTTTGGTGCTGTTATCCCTTCTTGTTGTTTTGGCTCTAGGTGAATGGTTTCTAAATATACATCTTTAGCGCTGGCCTCTGCCCCATTCTAGACCCACTGGGCCTCACTATGCCCAGCAGACGTTTCTACTGAGAGGCTCTGTCATGACTTCTAGTTCAACACTCACACTTTGTCATATCAAAGTTTGTCATCAGACTTTGTCTTTTGTACCTTTTTTCATTACTTACTGGTGGAATTACTCTGACTCATGCTCAAGATTGCTAAGAAATCTTTAATTTTTGTCATCTTCTAACAGTTCACATCCAACAAATTACTAGGTCCAACTGAACGTACTTCTGCAGTGTCTCTTGAAGCATTTATCTCTTCTATTTTCTTTTCACTATCATTTTTTTTCAGTTCAATTATTGGATTTTGGTTCAAGTCTTTTTCCTCTCTGTCTTGGTCAGTAGGCAGATCAGGAAGTCAAGGCACCATTCCTAAAACACACCACCATTCATGTAATTGAAAGAATGTGGGCTCTTGGATTCAGATATATCAGCATCTGTATCCCAGTTCTGCAACTTCCTGGCTGTGTGATCAATGCAAAGTTCATTCTCGCTGAGCTGCCATTTCTAAAATGGAGACATGACTTGTGTTTCTGTGAGTTTAAAAACGTGGTTTAAAATCCATGGACTATAAACTAGATAAAGCTCCTTTGCCTGACATGTGTTTCTTCTTGAGGTAGGTTGTACTTACCTGACCTATTCATTCTTTTATTTTACTGCTCTTCTCCTTTCCCTCCTTTTGGTATTTGCTCCTATTGTTGTCTCCATTTGAGATTATTTGAGATCTTGCATTTGCCAAGAACAACGGACATCGCTTTCAATTATAGAGGTTGAAAATGAAGTTGGTAAAAATATAAATTTTCATGACCTAATAAGTGAATTTGCAGAAAAGCAAGCCAGAAAAATCTGCTGATTGATCAAGAAATCATATTAATAAAGCAGCATACTCTATTGTATTACATAAAATTATGACATCAAAAATGTTATTTCTTTGTAATTTGTAAGATTATGTGACATCTGTATTACTAAACCTCTATTATATGTTATAAGTAATACAATGTTTTTAAAGAAAAATATTCATATTTTAGTATCTCTCACTGAACTTTTTCCTGACTTTTGAACAAGGGACCTGACATTTTCATTTTGCATTAGCCCCTGCAAATTAGGGAGCCATTTCTAGTTGTCAGATTCTTCCCCAGGATACCTGAAGAGTTCTAGAGAAAATACCTGCAGATACTTGAATATACCAAAGAATGCTTACTGCACAACCACTCTGGAGTGATGATACACACACACACACACACACACACAGCCTCCAAATATTTAGGGCTTTACTCTTAAAGATGAGCAGAATTTCAGAACACCATACAATGGAAAACACTTCAACATGAAAGACAAAGATTCAAAGAAAGAAACAGAAAAATGGCACTTGGGAAACAGATAATAAAGGAAGCTGAAAGAAAACTTAAAAAACAAAATAAAACTACCTATCATTAATGTCCTTAGAAGTAACAAAAATATTGCATATTTGAAACATGAATACAGTACCATTAAAATTGAACAGCACAAGAAAAGGGCTTTCAGAATTAAAAAATAACTTCTAAAATAACTTCAATGGAAGAGTTGGAAGATAAGCTTAAAAAAAATCTCCCTAACTGTTGACAAAAGACAAAAAGATGGATAAAAGAAAAGATTAGAAAATTAGAGGCTTAGTCCAAGAAGAACAACCTTAAGTAAATCAGAAAGAGAGAAAGAAGACATGATGAAGAAATTATATTATAAACATATTCTATAATACTACTCATATCTAAAGGACCTAGCTGCTAAGTTGAAAGAGGCCACCAAGAACTATGAGTAATAAGTGAAAAAGAACTGCCACACAGCATGTGCTCAGTTTATTTCAGAGAACCACGGAGAGAAAGAGAACACTTAAAATACCGGAAGAAAAGAGAACACAACCAATGATGTGGAAATCAGCATGGCTCTGAAATTGTCAACAGCCCTGGAAGTCATGACTCCAAGGAAGAATGCCTTCAAAATTCTACTTGAAAATGATATCCGGGGTGTCTGGGTAGCTCAGTTAGTTAAGCGTCCCACCTCGGCTCAGGTCACGATCTCACGGTTCATGAGTTCTAACTCCACGTCAGGCTCTGTGCTAACAGCTCGGAGCCTAGAACGTGCTTCAGATTCTGTGTCTCTCTGTCTCTCTGCCTCTCCCCTACTTGTGCTCTGTTTCTCCCTCTCTCAAAAATAAATAAACATTAAAAAAAAAAGTGATATCCAACCTAAAATCCTCTACATTGACAATTAATCATGAATGAGGGTGGAATAAAAATATTTTCAGACATGAAATTTCTCAAAAAATTTACCTCCCTTACACACTTTGTCAGAAAACCACTAGAAGGGAAAATGAACAAGATAAGGGAAAGCTTAGAATCCAAGAAGTGGGGTCCCAGTACAAGTGCACTGAGTGCACATCCCTGATGATGGCTGGGTACTAGGTTGAAAGAAAAAATACAAGATGGGAAGATTCTGAGTGTGAGATCTGCCGGGGATACATGAAAATGATGGGTGGTTTTGTTTATGTAAGAAAGAGTATGAGAGATTAAGATGTATAGGAAACTTGGCTAGTAAAAATGTTAGAAAAATATTGCTTGCATGAAGAGCAAAAAGTTGTCCAAGAAAACATGGTGTATACTGTTCAACACAATAACGAACGATCTTTACTTAGTCATAATGATGAAGATACCGAACATTGATTTAACCAAATATTATGGTATAACTATATTAGGAGAAGAAGGAAGGTAGTAAAGGCAAAACTCTCAACCTTCCTTTAAGAGCACAATATATAATATCTACAACCAATAAATCAAGAAATATTGAATAATGCATATCATTTTAAAATATAGAGATAAAGATGACAAGGAGCAGCTAAACGAGTTTTAAGTGGTTGCCTGTGGAAATCAGGGCTTGAGGTAAAAGAAGGGAGAGAAAGGACACTACTGTCTTTTGTTTTTACTTTTAGCATGATTTGACTGTTAAAACAAAGTACACTCATTACTTTGGTAAAAAGTAAAAATTCATTTAAAACTAACCAAGAAAAAAAGAACCCCAAGTTTCATTGTAAGGTACAGAGGTTTTATTGTAAAATTTACAAACAAAGTTGATACAGAGTCCAGTTTAAAATATAGACTGTGGGGAGCACCTGGGTGGCTCAGTTGGTTAAGTGTCCAATTCTTCATGTTGGTTCATGTCATGATCTCATGGTTTGTGATATCCAGCCCCATGTTGGGCTCTGTGCTGACAGCTCGGAGCCTGCTTGAGATTGTCCCTCTCTTTCTGCCCCTCTCCCTGGCTCATGTTCTCTCTCTCTCTCTCTCTCTCAAGATAAATAAATAAACTTAAAAAAAAATAGACACCATAGTATCTCCATGTCTAGCAGTTAAATAAGACTAGATGAAATATCCTAATGCTGAATAAATTATTGTAAAATGTCTTTTAAATTCATATCTAAGCTCAAAAGAAAAGAAAAGAAGTCATTTAAAAAGAGAAAACACATATAGCTGAAATATGAGTGGTGAGCAAACACAAAAGCTCGAGTCATCCTAGAAATATACCCAGAGCAGAAACAGATTTTCTGCTTAAGAGTTCCATTGAGGAATAATATTTGGACCTGACCAAGTGTCATAGCTGAACTTGAGACCACCACTTAAAGCTGTATATCCCAAAAGCCTATGACTTCAGTAGAAAAGATGATGTTACAAAAATCTCCTTGCTGGCCAAATGGAGAAACCAGTAAATCATTCTGTCACTGATGGTACTGAGTAAAAATTCAATAATATTAATGTTATTGATATTTGATGATGACTTGTAATCATGGCATTACTCTGATACAGTCTTACAGCTTGAATTCATGCCCACTTACTCTGAGAACCCCAATCCAAGAAATTCATTTAAGATGTTTTCAGGTTGGTACTGCTCCATAGTACCCTGGGGAAATCATCTCTGTCCTGACCCTGCAGGACTCCCAAAGTCAAATTCCAACCATATACACACTCATAATGAAATAAACGTGTGAGGAAACAAACCCATATGACTAAGAGTCAACCCTAACTAGAGTCTACAGAATAGGACATCAAAGACCAACGATAATAAGATTATAAGAAAGTGTATGCAAAAAAAGTGTGGTTTTTGTGTTTAGGGAAGTGAAAGAGAGAACCGCAGGTGTTACAAATGAATGAGTGACTATCAAAAATGACTAGGTAAATTTGAAAAAGAAATGAGAAGAGAAAATAAATGGATAAAGAGCATTAGGAGGACACTTATCATGATGGGCACTGAGCAACATATAGAATTGTTGGATCACTATATTGTACACCTGAAACTAATAGAACACTGTGTGTTAATTATACTTCAATAAAAATAAGAAATGGGAAATATAATACCTAAAATTGAAAATTTCAACTGAGCATTAAGCAACAGATAAGACATAACTGAGAAGAAAATAAGTAAATTGTAGGGAAAATGATAAGGTATTCTAAATGAAAGAGAATGAGACAGAGGGAGAGCAAGAGAGAGAGAGACTGGAGAGAAATTTTGGCACGCTTTTGATTGGAGTCACCCTAAAGACAACACTAACAGAATGGGACAGTGGGTAAGAATTTTCTAGAATAGACTAGAAATAGTCCTCCAATAGAAGAGGCAAAGTGAATTTAAGAATCTACTTCTAGGGGCGCCTGGGTGGCAGAGTCGGTTAAGCGTCCCACTTCAGCTAGGTCACGATCTCGCGGTCTGTGAGTTCGAGCCCCGCGTCAGGCTCTGGGCTGATGGCTCGGAGCCTGGAGCCTGTTTCCGATTCTGTGTCTCCCTCTCTCTCTGCCCCTCCCCCGTTCATGCTCTGTCTCTCTCTGTCCCAAAAATAAATAAAAAACGTTGAAAAAAAAATTAAAAAAAAAAAAGAATCTACTTCTAGTCACATTATAGTGATGCCGAAGAACACCAAAGACAAGGAAAAGACCATAAAGCAGCCAGAGAAAATAGAGATCATCTACAAAGGAACCATAATCAGACTGTCAGCAGCTTCCATTAGCAACAATAGAAATTCAAAGACACTGGAATGATCTCTACAAAATATTAAGAAAAGATAATTCTCACATTAAAACTCAGCACCAAACAGAAATGTCTTTCAAGAATAAGGTGTGGATTCTGGGGACTCATGGCAATAATGGCAGAATTTTTGAATTCTTACATAGAGATCACACAGAACAATTATATCACAAAACCAGAGACCCATGTACAACTTTTATTATTTTTTATTTACTTTATTATTATTTTATTTATTTTGAGAGAGAGGGAGAGAGAGACTCCTAAGCAGGCTCTGTGCTGCCAGTGCAGAGCTTGATTCAGGGCTTGATCTCATGAAAGGTGAGATCATGAGCTGAACTGAAATCAAGAGTCAGATGTTGAACCAACTGAGCCACCCAAGCACCCTCCCTCCATGTACAACTTTTCTAACAAATCTAGGGGGCAAGGTATTATCAAGAAACCCAAAATATAAGCTGATGGAACAAACTACCATTAGCCTTAAGACCTGCATGTTGGAAGCATTTCTGTGGGAAAAAGAGGGAATCCAGAGGCACCTGAAGGGTCTGATTACAGGAGAAAAATGGAAGGCCAACTGAAAATGACAGCAGGTGAATTTGAGGAGGAAGGTGAAACTGTAACTTGAAACTGGGTTTGCCACTTGGTGGGTATTGAGCCAAAAGACACAACCAAGCCAAATAATAGCAAAATCAAGGGTTTTATTTACAACAGGTAAGGAGAACATATGGATATTTGCCACAGCAGTGTCTCCCCAAACAACAAAATTAGAGAAGTTTTAAGCTAAGAATGCATGTGTATTCACAGAGGGACTTAGTGAGGGAGAATTTAGTAGAGAATTGGGCAAAAATCATCCTAAGTGGACAGAGTCTAGGTCCTAGTTGATTGAAGTCATGGGGGCCAGCACGGGTCAGCATCATCCATTCTCTGCTCTAGTTAGTCTGGTATTGGAGTGCTCAAAGGGGTTTAAATCCTGTGAAAAAACAACTCAAGGATGTGTGTTAGGTCAATCTTTACTTTTGAAACAGCACTGGAAGGCTTATTATTGATTTGTTGCCTCGGATGTGGTTACGCTATTCCCTTGCCTGGTGGAGAATTAGTTGTTGCATTCCCTTTATTCCCTTAAAATCTTGAACTACTGAGATTTTTGCATTTCTTTGTAATTCCAGCACTTCCTAGGAAGTTCTTCTAGAAGTGTGCTTGGGCAAGTTGTGCTGGTCAGGCATAGACCACAACATGGCTGGGGGCCTAAAATGACTTCTCTTATGTTGAGAAAGCTGTAACTCATCTTTCTTTTTCTGGGGACCCCTAACCCTATCTGCCTACAAAACTGGGAGAATTTTGCCCATCCAGAAGTAGGTGAGTGAACAGAGTCTTGCCATTAGGTGAGAGGAAAATAGTCTAGATTCTGTGAATTCTCAAAATTCACAAAAAGCTGTGGTTCCCTTCCAAGAGAGCATCCCACCATGAGAAGAAACCCCAGAAAGAAGAATCAAAACTGATCAGAATAGGGTCAGTAGAAATGAAGGAAAGTGAAGGTCCAGACAGGAAATTTGAAATCAAGCCAATATATTTTTGAACACTTGATGAAAACTGAGAAAAGGGAGCTCTGTGCACTTAGAAAAGCTTTGTGGAACTATATTCATTCTAGAAGTTCAGGAACATGAATTGCCTAAAAAATGAAAAAAAGAAAAGGATTGAAGTAAAATCCTACAAAATGCTAGCACACAAAAACAAAAAAAATTTAGGAGCTAAATTACATCTCTATAGAAAATGGGAGTATGCCAGAAAGACACATTTGCAAAACAGATTAAGATATAACCTACCATTTCAAAGTGATCTAAAGTGAGTTAAAAATGATGGAATGAAAGAAAAAAAAAACTACATAAACCGTAGTTGGGACACTTAGAAATGAGGAGACAGAACTTAGGAAAGGGTAAGAAATAAAAGCAAGAAATCATTACACTGAATAAGTTACAAACACAATAAGAAGTTTAAAGAAAATCAGTTCCCAGAGAAAATACATATTCTGGAAATGCACAATCTCAAATAAAATATTAGCAAATACAACTCAATAGTATATTAAATAGCATGCACTATTCCAAGGGAGCTATTTATAGAAGAGGAGGATGGCTAATATTACATGGATAAAAATGTCGTATGACAAAAATCCTATTACCATCTCAAAAGTACTAAAAGGAAAACATGGGCGGGGCACCTGGGTGGCTCTGTTGGTTGAAGAGTCCAACTCTTGATTTCAGCTCAGGTCATGATCCCAGGGTCGTGAGATCATGCCCAGCATCAGGCTCTGCGCCCAGTGTCGAGCCTGCCCAAGATTCTCTCTCTCTCCCTCTGCCCTTCCCCTCTGCTCCTGTTCTCTCTCTCTCAAGTTAAAAAAAAAAAAAAGAAAGAAAGAAAGAAAGAAAAAAAAAGAAAAGAAAAACATGGGCAATTTTACTTATAATATTGTAATGACAAAGACCTTTCTCAGCAGATGTAAAACTCAGAATCTATGATATATACACCTATATCTATCTATATATAGACATACAATATATGTATATGACAATGTATTATAAAATTCTTTGTGATGACAAAAAAAATTAAAAATCACAACAGCAACACATTTGCATCACCCAATAACAAATGGTAATTCACTTCCCTTGTAATGAGCTCCCACAAATCTTGGGTATTTGTTAAAAGAAGAGATATTGGGGTGCCTGAGTGGCTCAGTCAGTTAAGTGCCATCTCTTGATTTTGGCTCAGGTCATGGTCTCATGGTTTGTGGGTTCGAGCCCTGCATCGGGCTTTGTGATGACAGCGTCCTGAGCCTGCTTGGGATTTTCTCTCTGCCCCTCCCCCACTCATGCTCTCTTTGAAAAACAGGGGTGGATATCAGTTTGTGATTTGTGCTTTAACAACCACCCAAGCATAGTATCTGAAGTCCTCCTTCAGATGGCAACTGATTCCTTATAAGTACACTCAGTATAGAATGTCACCACAGCAAAAAGCAACAGGCAAGGATTGGAGAAGAACATGTGATTATTGATGAGGGACCATAAGGCAAGCTGAGGACCAAGCACAAGCTAACATTACCCCCTTCCTCACTGCCCCCTGCCCCCAAGGTGGGATATGTGTGACATTCCTCAGGCACTCCTGGCTGCCTAAGGACAAAGGAAAGGACAGAAAATAAATGGTTAAATTGATAGACTCTCCACCAGTTTACAAATATCTTAGTCAATTACAAGAAAAAGGCAATCTATCATTAGCCTAATATACAGAAACCTATAGACTCAGTTTCCTGGAGCCCCAACATCACCCTCCCTCCATAGTGATGTGGGGAACAAAGGCAAGAAGGAAATGGCAGATACTGCTTCGGATTCTGTGTCTCCCTCTCTCTCTGTTCTTCCCCAGTTTGTACTGTCCCTCTCTGTCTCTCAAAAAATGAATAAATGTTTAAAAAAAATTAAAAAAAAAAAGGAAATGGCAGAGAAAATTGAATTTCCTTGTAACCTGCAGCCCATTGACAGATACTTGAGGCAGGCAGAGTAGTTTCTTTCTCCAGGAACTCCCTACTGTCTTAATATTAATGCTTTGCTAGAGGGAAAAAGAACCTTAGCTTGACAATAGCTAGGCCTCCTGAAATCTGTGAGTTTTTAGCATATGGGAAATCCCTTTAAGAAACTTCCTCTTGGGGCACCTGGGTGGCTTAGTCATTAAGTGCCAGACTTCCCCTCAGTCATGATCTCAGGGTTTGTGGGTTCAAGCCCCGTGTCAGGCTCTGTGCTGACAGCTTAGAGCCTGGAGCCTGCTTCAGATTCTGTGTCTCCCTTTCTCTGCCCCTCCCCTGCTCACCCTCTGTCTGTCTCTCTCTCTCTCAAAAATAAATAAACATTAAAAAAAAAAAAAGAAAGAAAAGAAACTTCCTCTTGACTTTACCTCCCCCAGCCCCATAGATATAATGAGTCATTCTTCACAACCCGAGTGGAGCTCTTCCTGCCCACGGGTCCTGTCCCCGTGCTTTAATAAAATCACCTTTTACACCAAAGACGTCTTCAAGAATTGTTTCTTGGCCGTCAGCTCCGAACCCCACCATCACCCCAAAACTTCATCAATTATTAGCAGAACTCCTGAAGAACTCAGGAGCCCCAGACTTCTGCAGAGTGAAGGAAAATCAGACCTAAACACCATGGGGAATTCTCACCCTCCTCAAAAGGAAGGACAGATTTAAGTCTAAATTCTGAGGATGGGATATTTGCTTGGATCTATGAACTCAACGGAACAGAAAGGAAACACACCCAGAATTTCATTTTACGTCTGTTCCTTTGCTAAAAAGATACACAGGGAATTCTGGTTTGTTCCCTTGGCAAGAAATTGTTAAAAAACAAAATTCAGCTGAGTAAATTTGAAGATCTAATTGGCTTCATTAAACAATGCATGAATTGGGCAGCATTCCACCTAGCAAGTCGAGTGGTGCTCCAAGGAGCTGTACAAAATGGAAGGCTTTTTATAGGAAGGAGGGTAAAGCAAGAGGGTATTGGCAACAGAAAAAAACAAAAGGATTTTTACTTCTTCTTTTTTGGGGGAAGAGAAGGGCAGATTTTTTGCTTTTTGTTTTATCATGCAGATGACCTCATCATTTCCTATCAGGAAATTTCAGATGGACCGTTAAAAGGTCACATTGCTGGAATAGGTTGAAACTGTAATTAAGTTTTGGTTTGCTGCTATGGGGGGGGGGCATATGACTTCATTTTAGACTTGTAATTTCTTCTTCTTTTTAAAAAATGTTGGTTTATTTTGAGACAGAGAGAGAGTGTGAGTGAGGGAGAGGCAGAGAGAGAAGCCCAACTCTGGGCTGATATTGTGGAGCCCGATAAGGGGCTGTATCTCAGGAACTGTGAGACCATGACCTGAGCTGAAATCAAGAGTTGGATGCTTAACCATCTGAACCATGCAGACACCCCTTTTCTTTTTCTCTTTCTTTTTCTTTCTTTCTTTCTTTCTTTCTTTCTTTCTTTCTTTCTCTTTCTTTCTTTTTTCTTTTTCTTTCTTTCTTTCTTTCTTTCTTTCTTTTTCTTTCTTCTTCCTTCCTTCCTTCCTTTCTCTCTCTTTCTTTTTTTCCTTCCTTCCTTGTTTCCTTCCTTCCTTCCTCTCTCTTTCTCTCTTTCTTTCAACAAAATGATGACTTAGAGTTATTTGCTTTTCTTTTGAATCTTGTCACATCAACAGCACCCTTACCACAAAGTGCAATGTGTGCTCACTGTACCACGGCAGGAGTATGACCCTGATTCCAATCCAGGGTGTGGGTTTTTTCCCCACACCAAGGAATCCTCTGGCACAATTGTCAGTAGCAATTATCCCACCGTCTACCTGGAGAGAGGTGAAGGGTTCAGTCCTGTAAGACTGCTCACTCTACCTCCAACTAGTTCAGACCTCAATCTCAAGTCTGGGCTGTCACTTGTGTCTCTAAACCACTGGCTGCAGATCACAGGTTTCCCCAGGGTCCCCTCCTTGGGTTGATTATTTCGTTAGGGTGGTTCACAGAACTCAGAGAAACATTTTGCTCATTAAATCACCGGTTTATTATAAGAGGATAGAAGTCAGAAACAGTTACATGGAAGAGATGTATATGGCGTGGTATGGGAAAGAGCACAGAGCTTCTGTGCCTTCTCTGGATGTACCACTCCCCCCAGGTCTCCACATGTTCATCCACCTGGAAGCCCTGCAAACCCTGTCCTTGGGGGTTTTTATGGAGGCTTCATTTCATAGGTGTGGTTGATTAAATCATTGGCCTTTAGTGATTGAACTTAAGCTCCTCCCCCCTCTCCCCTCCCGGGTGGTGGGGTCGGGGGTGGGACTGAAAAGTTCTAACCCCCTCATCCCAAGGTTGGCTCATCTGGCAACCACCCTCCATGTTTAGTTTCCAAAAGTCACCTCGTTAACATCACAAAAGAATCTCAAAACCTCTCCACACCTTGGAACTTCCAAGGATTTGGGGAGCTCTGTGCCAGGAATGGGATGAAAATATGTTTCTTATTAGAAATTGCTGTATCACACCAGGAAAAGCCGGTCACCATGGAGACAGTGTTTTTAAAATCAATGTGTTATGAGCACACCTGATAAGCCGGGCTGGCTTCATCACTGGGAAATCTGTGCAGCACACAAGGTCTCATGTTCCAAACGACCTCACGCTTGGTTTCATGCTTTTCTGTTACCATCTTGATAGTCTTAATAATTTTATCCCTGAACTTGGGTCTTGTAAGCGAAGGCCGCTGGGGCAATGGGACAAGTGTCTGAGCAGAGGAGTATGGAAATATGTCTGTATGTCCATGACCGAGTAAGTAGAGTTTCTGACAACCCCGAGAGGCCAGGCTTTCCTTCAAGTAGAATTTGTTTCAGATGCAGAAAGAAGGCAGCGGTGTTCTAAGAAACATGAACTTCCAAGGAAACTTATCGCATATTGTTATATCCCTGTATGCTGAAAACAATGCTATGGAAAGATAGGGCAACTCCCTGCTTCTTTTCCTGTCTCTTTGTTAATCATCAGTATGCCAATGGCATGCATTCGTAGGATGTGAGCATACAGTAAAAACTTGGTTTGCGAGCATAATTTGTTCTGGAGACGCACTTGTAATCCAAAGCACTTGTATATCTGAGGGGATTTCAAGAACCATTGGCTCGGTTGTGATCATGTGACATTTGGCGTCACGCAGGACTCATGTTGCAAGACATCGCTCAGCTTATCAAGTTAAAATTTATTAGACATGTTGCCTTGTCTTGCGGAACACTCGCAGAACAAGTTACTCACAATCCAAGGTTTTACTGTTTAAAGAAGTGAAAGAAAACGAGCTGAGTTGGTTTGGTGCAGTGTTTCCACTGTTTTGGTAAGAACAAAATACACACATATTTGTAGGGGCTAACAAAAGGCAGCCTGCCCCAAAATATGCTACTTTGGCATACTGACTATTTTAAATAAAAGCTACTTAAGAAAGCCTGTACAAGAAGGACATTCGAACCCTCCTCTCTGTCCCTCTGAAAGCAGGAAATAAATCTCCTATGTGAAACATACCCTCTCTGTACCAAGAGGTAAAGAGACATCCTTATTACCAGAGATGGGAAATTTAGAGCCAAGAAAGTCGTGTAAACAACTCTTGTTACTTTTTACTGATTTACTACCTTAGCCCTAATTCTGCTTAGAATTCCTTACTAATTGAAGCTCCCAAAGTTAAGTTTCCTTTGTCCTGTCTACTGCTCACAGATTTATTTTCTCTTTGTCTAAGAAGCATAAAAACTGCCTGCCTTGGTCATTTCTTTGGGTCTCACTTTCATTGTTGGGTCTCCGTGAGCATGTAGTAAGACTTTGTTGGGTTTTTTTCTCCTGTTAATCTGACTCACGTAAATTAATTCTTAGTCTAGTTGGAAGACCTTGAAAAGTCAAGGAAGAATTTTTTCCTTTCTTTCACATGTATCAGCTATGAAATATAAATTGTGTTATTTTGGAGATTCTGTACACAAGTTAAATGTTCTTATATTCGAGTTTAAAATGGGTATTTCCCAACACAAAAATGAATGGCAAAATTTATGCCAATAACTTAAAATTTTAATTTTTATTTACTGCGAATGACATTAAACAACAAATAAGAAAAACATGACAAGTAGAGTGTATGACTGCAGAAGAAAGGAAAACAACTTTATATTTTAGTGCCTTGAATGACACTTTTCCCCCCTGATTTTTGAACAAGAAGACTCCACATTTTCATCCTGTACTTACACCTGCAAATTATGCATCTGGCCCTGTATGCTGTATATTTGGAAGAGTATTTGAACTCCCACGTGACTGCTGTGTTGTTGGGGAGAATTCCTGCCTTCACTGGAACTTCTCATCAGAATCAGACCACATATTACAGAAATAGGAGAGCCACTCTCCTTTTAGGGAATGTAACATCTATTAAGACTGCTTACCATACATTTTGATCCAGAAACATAGAAAGACACAGTAACTGTAATGAATGATGGGGTTTTGCAGTGATGGTGGAATTCAGAGCTGATGGCCAAGAAAGAATTCTTGAAGACATCTTAGGTGCAAAAAAGGTGATTTTATTAAAGCACGGGGACAGGACCTGTGGACAGAAAGAGCTGCACTGGGGTTGTGAAGAGTGACTGGTTATATATACTATGGAGCTGGGGGACATAAAGTCAAGTTTCTTAAAGGGATTTCCATATGCTAAAGAAGACTCACAGAGTCCTGGAGGCCTAGCTATTGTCAGGCTAAGATTGTTTTTCCCTCTAGCAAAGCATTATCATTAAGACAGTAGAAAGTTCCTGGAGATTAGGCTATTGATAAGATTACCTTTTTGTTATAATTTACTAAGATATTTGTAAACTGATGGAGACTACCAGTTTAGCCATTTGTTTTCTGTCCTTTCCTTTGTTCTCAGGCACCCAGAAGTACCTGAGGAATGTCACACATATCCCAGCTGGGGGTGTGGGGTGTGGTAGTTTATACTTTGCCCTCAGCCTGCCTTATGCTCCCTCATCAATGTTCATCAACCTCATGAGATTTTAAATTCTAGACCAGGTCTTGGTGTGTTGAATCTGGTCTGCCTCCTGGTTTTGTATAGCTCACGAGCTAAGAATGTTTTCCTATTTTTAAATTGTTGAAAAAAAATCAAAAGAAGAGTAGTATTTCATAATACGTCAAACTTATTTGCGATTTGGGTTTTCGTGTCCATAAATAAAGTTTTTTGGGACACAGTGATGCTCATTCATTTATCTATTGTCTGTGGCCTTTTTCTGCTACAATGGCTTAGCCAAATAGTTGAAATAGAGACCTTATGCCTGCAAAGCCTGAACTGTTTGCTATCTGGGGCTTGACAGAAAAAGTTTGCTTTAGAAAAAAAGCTATTCACACAAGGTTCATTGCTGTGGATCTTTCCAGATATAATTCTGATTGTATGGGGAACAGTACCCTGGGAAGTATCCAGATCTCCAGAGTTTGATAGGTTTGCCAGTAGAATACCAGGAATGCGCCATCTAGTGATGGGATTTTTCAATCACAGGAGAATTTCTAATTTTTTTTCCAGATTATTTGCCCATGTAAAAATGGTGAGATACTTAAAGATTACACCTAGGGGCGCCTGGGTGGCTCAGTCGGTTAAACGTCCGACTTTGACTCAGGTCACGATCTCGTGGTCCATGAGTTTGAGCTGCGCATCGGGCTCTGGGCTGATGGCTCGGAGCCTGGAGCCTGCTTCCGATTCTGTGTCTCCCCCTCTCTCTGCCCCTCCCCCGTTCATGCTCTGTCTCTCTCTGTCTCAAAAATAAACATTAAAAAAAAATTAAAAAAAAAAAGATTACACCTAGTGAATGTTAATAATGCCATGTGGTATTGACTATAATTTAAAACTAGAGTGAAAGTCAATGAAAACAGATTCCATAAATATATCCCTATGCATGTAGAAAAAACATAAATCTTGAACAATTATTTATTAGTCATGAGTGAATGGAAATGAGTGCACAATCACTTTTTTATTTATTTGAAAACAAACACCCAACACCCTGTAAAAGTGAACTAAGAAACCAGGTTATTTTTGCTAAGTGATTTATCATTAAAGGTAGAAAATAATAATTTTCTTGATATTTAGAATAATGCAGTTGTGAAGAATCCTCTCCCAAATTGTTCTTTTCTCAATGGTGGCTAGAAAGGAACCCTTTGTTCTGTTTTGTTACTGGTCATTTTAGATGTCTTTTCTTCAATGGAGTGGACTCTCGATGAAAGAACTTTACCACGTTGATCTATCTCTTCAACCACTGTCTTTACCAATGTGGTTTTGGATAACTCTAGAAATAAAACACCTGTGAATACACATATTCCAGCTAAAAGATTACATGATGAAGAATTCCAGTGGTGGTTGTAATATAATATACTATGTACATTTTTGGTGAGAGAGCATGTGTAGATTTACAATAATAGTTTGCGTGGGCGGGGGGGGGGGGGGTGGGGATGCGCCTGGGTGGCTCAGTCTGTTAAACATCTGACTTTGGCTCAGGTCATGATCTCACGTTTCATGAGTTCAAGCCCCGGGTCAGTCTCTGAGCACACAGCTCAGAGCCTAGAGCCTGCTTTGGATTCTGTATCTCCTTCTCTCTCTGTCCCTCCCCTGCTTGTTCTCTAAAATAAATACATAAATAAATAAAACATTAAAAAAAGACTTATAGTAATAGTTTGGGGTAATTTCATCCACTTAAAAATAATATTTCAAGTTCAGAGCACTTTAGTTAAAAGTACTTAAATGTAGACTGTTGCCATGGTAGATGATTGCCATTAACTCAAAAGTACTTGCTGCAGTAGAAAAAGAATTAGATTTAATTACCTTTGGGTGAACTCCCTGAGCCTCCTGATCCAAAGCGCTTTGATTTGGAGCATGAGCTACAAACAAAACAAAAACACCCCAGTTTATTCTTTAATATTTCTGGTTATCATTTAAGAGATATTCATTGAGTCAAGTGGTGAACATGAACTCAGGTGAACTCTGTATGCCAAAAACAGATGTTAATTTCCCATAAAGGAAAATATTAAAATTTTTGTGTAGAGGAAGTGGAAATAGTTGTCTTCTAAGGAAAGGATATAAAATAAGTTTGTTTCCATTTGATTTTTTTAAACTCAAGAATTCAAAACCCAAGAATATATATATTCATATATATACATAATATATTCTATATGCACAAATACAAATATGTACTTTTTAAAAACATGTAGATCCCTGGGGTTTGTATAGAGTAGTTTATTTCAGGGCAGCAGTGATATTAGGAACGGAGTGAAAGATGGGTAAAGCCTGGTGGGGGGGAGTCATCTTGAAACCTATAATGATTAACATGGATACCAAATGGGGTTTTCTGAAGGGCTGACTGGGGTCCTCCAAGGCAAATAAGGAACGGGCTGTGCCTTACAGAATGTGGAAGAGATAACCGCAGAGGCAAGAGGTGGGCACACTTCTCTGCAGTGGGAATGAAGAAGGAATGACTTGGAGGCATGAAACATGGATGGCCAGTCCATGGTTGTGGTTTAAAATAGGTAAAAACCAGGGGCGCCTGGGTGGCTCAGTTGGTTTAAGTGTCCGACTCTTGATTTCGGCTCAGATCATGATCTCGGGGTTCGTGAGTTCAAGCCTCCTATCAGGCTCTGCACTGTCAGTGCAGAGGCTGCTTGGGATTCTCTCTCTCTCCCTCTCTCTCTGCCCCCCCCCACTCATGTGCATGCGTGCTCTCTCTTGCACTCTCTCTCAAAATAAATAAGTCAAAAAAAATTAAAAATAAGTAAAAACTGGATTTTCAAATGGTGTTACTTACTTCCCGTCTCCATCTATCAGGTGGCAGTAGGTCTCAATTTCCTTTTCCAGGTGGACCTTGATGTCGAGCAGCTGCTCGTACTCCAGTTTCTGGCCCTCCGTCTCGGTTCGGACCTGGTGCAGCTGTTCTTCCAGGGCCCCGATCTGAGCCTGGATCTGGGCGAGCTGCGTGCAGTAGTTCCCTTCGGTCTCGGTCAGGGAGCACTCCAGGGACTGTTTCTGAGGGCAGAAGATGTCAGAGCAAGGATGAAGCCACTTTGAGTACTATGCAGATCAGAGCTTCTCAGCACACGGCAGCACAGAGTGAGGTTTGGAAATCTTGGGGCTCGTCACAACCAGACAGGAGGCACAGAGGCAGGGGAAGTCACAGGCATTTACGGGGTGGGGGCCCGGGCATGCTGGATGACCTGATATAAATGGCCCTGTCCCACGAGACTTTGGACTGTTCCTGTGGACTTTTGTGCTATTTAGGCAATATTTGCTATCACGACCAACCTATATATTAATACTTTTTTGGGGAGATAGCACAAAAAGAAATCATATTGGAAATTTTATATTTTGAAATCACTTATTTATTTTGGGGTTGGTATTTGTTTTTCAATCTTATTCTGCTACTGTCTCCGGAGAGCTACTCTACCGCTGCCCCAAGGCCTTGTGTGCTGCTGTTTCTTTTTCTTCTCTGTCCCGGATTTGCTGTTGTTATTCAAAGGCCTTTTATGAAGCACTTGAGATTGAACGAATGCCTTAACAGGGGTGGGCTTTCAACACAAGGGATATATTTCATAACCCAGTACAGGTCATTATTTCCACATTACTCTTATGAACATTATACCTCCTCCTTTCCACTTGAATACCCTGTCATTTGTCTGGTCACACGATTTCTACTTCAATTAAAGTAATTTTCCTCTTTCCCTTATCATAGGTAAGGACATCTGGGTGGTCATTACTTCTCCTGATATTAGTTATTATCTGAGTGTCCACCCCCATTTCCACTCTTTCATTTTCCTTTTCTTCTCCTGATCTTACATTGTTTAAAACAAAATGTAGTTATCAAGGGAAGGTGCAAGCCTCTGTCTCTTTCATTACATGTTCTGGGATAGTTGGGCCCAAGTATTTACATATTATATATTAATTAAAAATACTTTTATTTTTCCTTTTTTTTTTTGCTGTCATGGCATTATGGTAGTTTAAAAATGTTTTTGTATTGCTAAATATATCATCTATTCATTCTAAGGTAAAGAGGGAGTTATGAAATACTCGTCATCACAGGCAGACACGGATGATGTTTGATGGGGCTAAGAACCACTGACTTAATGAATAGGCCAACTGGGGCATTACCTGGGTGGTGCTGGGCTCTCTGGGGCAAAGGAGTGGAGGGTGAACAGGATGGTATTGGGGAGGAGGAGGCACCGAGAGGCAAGACGTCAGCGAGGTGTGTGCTCTGTTGTTCGAAACTTTAATTTCCCTGAGGATGTGTCCTCAGGTGGTATTCCTTTTCAAGGGTGCTAATTCTCTTCTTAGTCAGAGGGGACAGCATCCCTATCTTTACAGCCTTCCACTGTAAAGGTTAGCTTGTAGATGACGAAGGAGGAACGGATGAACTTGCCTGTATGCATACTACAGGAAGCGTATGAAAAGTTTGTATTTAGATGACTCCCAACTTACATGTGATTTGTGTACTATAGACCATGCTTAGAATTCATCTTATGACAAAAGAATCTCAAGTATTGAAGTTATGTTCTATGCCACTATTATTCTATAATTCAGTTATGTTGTCTGTTAGCATGGGCTTTTTTTTTTTTTTTTTTTTTTTTTTGGATTATCTCCTGAACCCAAACCGTGTCACTACTGGCTTCACAGAATTAACTACTTTCTAACATCATCTCCTACGTGAAAATGCTTCCATTTTGACCTGGGAACTCAGGACTTTATTTCTTTCAACATAGCTCAGAAACGAGAGGGAAGATTGTGCCCAGGGATACAGCAGCAAGAACATGTTGCCAAGAATGGGGATACAGGGTTCCAGTGGCAGGAAAGAAGGGAATAGGGAAGAGAAGAGGGCTCCAGGAGAGGCAGGGAGAGTGTCGGGAACCAGCCAGCAGTGGTGACCAGGGTCAGGAGAAGAGGGGCACCCTGGTTAAGTTAGTCTCCAATCTAAACAGCATATAGTAAGAGAGCACGGCACCTTTCTAGGGTGGCTAAGTCAAAACAGCCTTCCTAGGGGCACCTAGATGGCTCAGTCGGTTAAGTGTCTGACTTCGGCTCAGATCACGATCTTATGGTTTGTGAGTTTGAGCCCTGCATTGGGCTCTCTGCTGCCAGCACAGAGCCCGCTTTGGATTCTCTGTCCCCCTCTTTCTCTGTCCCTCCCCCTGCTTACCACTCTCTCTCTCAAAAATAAATAACCATAAAAAAAAATAAAAGAATAGTCTTCCTATAGTTTTGAGTCATCTTTACCTTCTCTGCTCACTGCCCCATTCGTATTAACAGTGGTTCTTTCCTTTGGGTTACAGCCTAGTGTCCTCAGGGAGCGTGAACCCCTGATGAGGACAGGGGCGCTTGGGCCACATGTATGTGGTAATTCTCAAAATCAAGCTTTTCGGGTGCTGCCAGCTCACACCCCAGAAGGGAAGCCCGTTTTAGCCCTGGCTCGTCTCCATGGTAACCTGGGAACTAACTGGCAGGAGGTGCCAGGGTGGCTGAAAGCCCAGCTCTGTGAGGTGGGTGGGGAGGAAGAGGCTGATGGGGCTCATCGGGATTCAGATGTGTACCTTTTCCTCTGCGGGGTGAACAGCACCACGCGGCTTTCACTGGCTCCCTCAGTACCAGGAGATGCCGGTGACGCTAGGTCGGCCTTGTGTGGCCCCCTGACATTGGCCTGACACTTAGTTTTCAGGTGGGGCAATACTGCTGCCGCTGGCTCTGCGGGGCTTGAGGACGGGGCCGCGGGAAATGTGGGCTATTTTCACGAACCGGGCGCTGAGCGCCGGCCGGGAAGGAAACCCTCAGTGATCTCGGGGAGGAAGAAACGCTCTGTCTCTTTCTGGGGGTCTCAGTGTCTGTCTTCCCTGTTCTCGTCCGCTCTAAGTATTTGTAGGTAAAGCAAAGCTCTAACAGGGAGGGAGGGCTTCGGTTAGAGTCGCGACCTGCAGGCCGACCCGCGCCCTCGCCTACCATTGCCAGGAGCGACTGCAGCTCGATCTCCAGGGTCTGCAGGCTGCGCTTCATGTCGGTCAGCTCGCTCCTGGCCGAAGTGGCCGCGCCCGCGTGGTCGGAGATCTGCTGCTGCAGGGTGGCGCTCTGGAAGGCGGGGTGCAGAGGGGTGAGCGGGCCTGCGCCCACCGGGCAGGGCTGGGGCGTGGGGGTGGGGGTGGGGGGCGGCCTCACCTTCTCGTTGAACCAGGCCTCCGCGTCCCTGCGGTTCTGCTCGGCCAGGTCTTCGTACTCGGCCCGCATGTTGTTCAGCAGGACCGTGAGGTCCACGCCGGGCGCCGCGTTCATCTCCACGTTCACGTTCCCGCCCGCCGCGCACTGCAGGGCCTGCATTTCCTGCAGGGAGACGATAACGTGACCCTGGGGCAGTTCATGTGCCGGGCGCGTGTGACTGCTTCTCCGCGCTCTAGGCTGTGGCCTGACTTCCCAGCCCAACACCCTGTTACTCTTCCCTCTCCCCGTTTCTCTTTTCATGTTTCCTTTCCTTCCCCCCTCGCCCCCCTCCCCCATTCTCCCCTTTGGGACAGCTAGATTTGGTGGTGTTTTAGGCGTTTCTGTCATAGGGTGTTTTCTGAAAACCTTTCATCCATTGTTTTGGAGACTGTTTTGGGGAGATAACCATAAAAAAAAAAGGCGTATGAAGCTGCCTGGTGTAAGGTGTCAAATAATGGGTTTATTATTGTGCCGGGTTCAACATTAAAGCCAGGCTCACTAAGTGGAGAAAACAGTGACATCTTTTCCAAGTCAGAGAGGTCTTTAGTGAGGTTAACCTCAAGATAAGTTTTTATGAATGAAAGAAATAAATGTAGTGCAAACAAAAAGGGGTGTATTAGTGCAAAAGCAATGCGCCATTTTCAGAAGGATAGAATATTATATCATCCTAAAAAATGGAAGGGTACAGATCAAATACTTAATATTTATTACCTCGGAGACGAGATCAGAAGGGCAGAGAGTGGGAGAAAGAAAATTCTTTATAAATGCCTTGGCATTGTTTGAATTATTGTAATGAGTACGGAATACTGTTGTAATGCAATGCCACCCCCCAAAGTATTTAAAATGTACAGAATGGCGGTTTGACTAGAAGTAAAGCTTCTCCTACCTCTTCGTGGTTCTTTTTGAGGTACCTCAACTCTTCGCTCAGGGATTCGTACTGCAGCTCCTGGTCGGTCCTGCAGAGCGTCAGTTCGTCTAGGACTCTCCGCAGCCCGTTGATGTCAGCCTCTGTGTTTTGGTGAAGGGCGAGCTCATTTTCATACCTTGGGGGGCATTAAATGAATTTCAACACAAGTTAGACTCTCTCAAGAGGCAGGAAAATAGAACCTCAATTGCTTTAAGCTGAACACTGGAAATTGAATTGGGACTCAAAATATTATAAAAGTATACATGGAAAGCCTTCTTTCACTCCTCTCTTATCCAGTTCTGTGTAGGATAATCGGCATTTGTTTAGTGACACAAATTCTGATAGCGGATCCCAATAAAATAAAAATTTGCCATTGTATTATTTTTATTTTTAAAAATTAAAAAAAAATTTTTTTTTATTTTTGAGACAGAGGGAGACAGATCGTGAGCGGGGGGGGGGGGGGGGGGGGGGACAGAGAGAGAGGGAGACACAGAATCTGAAACAGGCTCCAGGCTCTGAGCTGTCAGCACAGAGCCTGACGCGGGGCTTGAACTCACGAACCGTGAGATCATGACCTGAGCTGAAGTGGGAGGCTCAACCGACTGAGCCACCCAGGCGCCCGCCATTTTATTATTTTTATTAATTTTTTTTTATGTTTATTTATTTTTGACACAGAGAGAGAGAGAGAGACAGGCAGAGCGTGAGAGTGGAGGGGAAGAGAGAAAGGGAGACCCAGAATCCAAAGTAGGCTCCAAGCTCTGAGCTATCAGCACAGAGCCCAACATGGGGCTGGAATTCATGAACAGCAAGATCATGATCTGAGCTGAAGTCGGACACTTAACTGACAACTCAGGTGCCCCCAAATATGCCATTTTATTTATTTATTTTTAATTTAATTAAAAAAATTTTTTTTGCCATTTTAGAATTTTATCTTAGTTATTCGTTTTCCTTACTTGATGCATATTTTATGAACATCTACTTTGCGCTTGGCTCTATTCCAGGCAGGCATAGAAATACAGTGATGTTTTGCCTCAAGAATGTAATAAATATGTATAAATTTTGAGCATAGCTGATTGTAATATTATAATGTGCTTTATGCCATATGGTATTGTAGTATTATAACATGCATTACTTACTATCATCTTTCAGAGTGTATACTCCTTGGGATAAAATTGAAATTTTATTTAGCATATTAAATAGACAGGAAACATTTTCTCGAGAGTGATTGTTTTCCATCACTTACTTTAGCCGGAAGTCATCCGCAGCCAGTCTGGCATTGTCAATATGCAGAATTACGTTAGCGTTAGCAATAGTGGAAGAGATAACCTAGAAGCCAAAAGGGAGGACAGGACAAATACGCCAGCTCTTACAATTTCTCAGCAAATAAAAAATTTGACACAATTAACTTTGCATAAAAATCCTATTTCCTTAAGTAACAGCCAAAATACTTAAAATTTTCATTAAAAAATTACAAATATGGTTATTTCTTCTCCTATACTCATATAACCTTTAGAATGTGACACTTATCAATGAATATATTTCAAAACTGGCAACATTAAAAAAATTTTTTTTAACATTTATTTACTTCTGAGAGAAAGAGGGAGAGAGACAGAGGCATGAGTGGGGGAGAGGCAGAGAGAGGGAGACACAGAATCCGAAGCAGTCTCCAGGCTCTGAGCTGTCAGCACAGAGCCCAACACGGGGCTGAAACTCACGGACCTGGAGATCATGACCTGAGCTGAAGTCGGACACTTAACGGACTGAGTCACCCAGGCGCCCCACTAGTAACACTTTTTTAAATACATTTTTTAAAAAGTTTATTTATTTATTTTGAGAGAGAGAGGGAATGTGAGCAGGAGAGGGGCAGAGAGAGAGAAAGAGAATCCCAGGCAGGCTCCACATTGTCAGCACTGAGTCTGACGTGGGGCTCAAACTCACAAATTGTGAGATCATGACCTGAGCTGAAATCAAGAGTCAGACACTTAACAGACTGAGCCACCCAAGCACCCCCCCAACAAACCTTGTAACATTTAAGTTACTTGGAAACCATGATTCAAAGTGCGTATTTTTGACTAATAGGAAGAATGTTTTATCAAAAGAAATAATAAATATGATATAAATGACAGATAACAGTTATGAGGCATTTCCTGTTCTAGTTTTATGTCTTTGGGTAGGTAATTCTTAGTTTTAAATACTTTGAGTATTTCCAAATTTGTAATTTCTCACCTTATTCTTAAGTTCTTCAATTATCTGGTAGTATCTGCTATAGTCATGATCAAGTCCACGGCAAGATCCAGGCCCGTATTTATCATACCAGCCCTTGATTTTTCTCTCTAGTTCGGCATTTGCCTCCTCCAGAGCTCGCACGTTTCCCAGGTAGGATGCCAAGCGGTCGTTAAGATTCTGCATGGTCACCTTCTCATTCCCGGACAGAAGTCCCCCTTCACTTCCAGCAAAGCCAGCACAAGCAGCGTTTCCAAGGACGCCACCAGCATGGTTCCCCCCAGGAACATTGCCCAGGCCCCCTCCCAAGGCACAGGAAAATCCACTTCCAGCCACAGAGCTGCCACATGCATTGCTGCCTGCAAAGCCTAAGCCTCCACTGGATGGTCTGACAGACCCAGCTCCAGACCATAAGCAAATATGCCTAGACCCACTAGAAAATCGGAGAGACATGATAGGATGAGAAACGTTCACCCTGTCTGGAAGAAGATAGGAGTAATTTCAAAGGAGGACAGAATATCATGTGCTGATGGTGTCTTTGGGCTTTTATACACAATTGTTGGGGTGTTTCTATTTGAGTTATGCATGCCAGAAGAGAAATGGCATCATTCAGATTAGCATGAAATTATGTATAATTAGGTAATTTTTTTTTTTTTTTGTAAATTGATGTCTAACATCCCTGGCTGTTGCTTTGGGGTATTTTTTATCTTAAATATAACAGGGTTAGTTCTATATTAAGTTCATTATTTTAACTTCTAATTTTGGGTGAGTAATCCTTTACTTTCATCTAGGCCCTAGGAATATACCGTCATTATCTGGCACCAGATATCATAAAGTTTTAAAAGTTAAGTAAGATTGTGATAGGGTACCATCAGCTACAGTAGGGTCTTAATTACCAGGCAGATATATAAAGAGGTATTCAAAGGTATATAAAGAGGTATATATTAAGTAAAGGAACACATATTTCATCCCCCCATAGCAAAAAAAAAAAATTGTTATTAAAAATAATATGATCCTTGTAACTTCTCTGGTCTTACCATGATTATAGCACCTATTTATTACCTTGAACAATAACATAAATATTGACTGATTCCTTTATTTAATGCATAAATAGCTACTATATCTGGTGTTCAAAGCTGAATATAGAAATGAAGACATAATGGGAAGTAAATGCAGAGGTGTATGGGCACAGTCTTTAAGAAATGTATGGTCAGGATCAGGCAGAAGCTGGATTGTGTTTAACCTTCTGCGTCAGAGTTTGGAATGACTGGGGGTGTGTGGGGGGAGTGTGAGCAGGTCCAGCTGAGAGGGCAGGAGAGATGAGCAAGAAGTGACCTGAGAAGCCTCCTCTTGAGGCAGTGGACAGGAAGCTGGGGGTGAAGAAGGTGGAGAGGATAGGAAAAGGAGGGGTAGAAGGGATTTGGTTGGGCTGGACTGGTTCCAGGTTCTGTGGTGAAGACAGGTATAGAATTGTTTTGCCCCAGGACAGTTCTGTCTTCTGGAACTGTGTTGGCATAAGCGGTCTGAAGCCTGGTCATCTGGCACAGTGGCTGCCATTGGCATGGCATTTAAATGTATTTTCTGGGCAAAGTTGTGGGATTTGTTTAGAGCCGCAAAAGGCCTTAGATATTACCTAATTCAGCCCCTTTGTCAGATGAGGCCACTGAGACCCACAAATGTTAAACAATTTGTTCAGAGTCACCAGGCACATGCCAGGTGAAGGCTTGGTGCATGTTCTAGATAGCCTTGAGATTCTGGCACCATGAGCGTATTTTATTTTACCTATTTATTTTAATTTGCTTAATGTTCATTTTTGAGAGAGAGAGGAGGGGAGAGAGTGCATGTGCACGAGCCGGGGAGGGGCAGAGGGGGGGGGGGGACAGAGGATCCAAAGCGGGCTCTGCACTGACAGCAGCAAGGCCTGATGCTGGGCTTGAACTCATGAACTGCAAGATCATGACCTGAGCCGAAGCTGGATGCCTAACCAATTGAGCCACCCAGGTGCCCCTTATTGATTGATTTATTTTTAAAATATTTATTTGTTTATTTAGTGAGAGAGAGAGAGAGAGAGAGAACATGCATACATGAGAAGTGAAGGGGCAGAGAGAGAGAGGGAGAGAGAGAATCCCAAGCAGGCTCCCCAGTGTCAGTGCAGAGCCGGGCATGGGGCTCTATCTCACTAACTGTGAGATCATGTGACCTGAGCTGAACTCAAGAGTCAAATGCGTAGCTGACTGAGGTACCCAGGTGCCCCATCATAAGTGTATTTTAGATACAAATAGTTTCTCTAAATTATCTATGCCCACGCAAATACCTATTTTATATATTGCCATCAATAGTCTTATCATGTTGTATTGTCAAATTATTCTTTTGAGTTATTGAATTATTGGAATTAAAATATTAAAGAATTAGAATATCAAAACATGAAGAATTGAAAATCTCTTCAGTGCCTAATTATTAACTGTAAATAATAATTAGACAAATTATTGGTGTAATGTGTATGTATCCTGCATATGTAAAAAAAATTCCAAAGGACTTTTTGTGACAAAAGAAGGAAAGAAGCTATTTTTTAAAAAAAGCTTAAGTTGAAGGGTGCCTGGGTGGCTCAGTCGGTTAAGCGTCTGACTTCGGCTCAGGTCGTAATCTCACGGTTTGCGTGTTGGAGCCCCGCATCCGGCTCAGAGCCTGGAATCTGCTTCAGATTCTGTGTCTCCCTCTCTCTCTGTCCCTCTCCCCCTATGAAAACCACTGACTGTGGCAGTGGTCTCAGGCCCACACTTGCTGGGTTGTGCTGGGCCCTGCGCTGTCTTAGGGAAGGCCTAGAAAACAGTATGGGGTAGAGCCGGTATTCAAACCTAAGCATTCCCGGCTCCAAAGCCCACTTGCTGGGCCACTGAATTATGCTAGTTCTCCAGCTAGAATCAGAGCTGGGTGAGGATCCCACCTGTAGTAATTATGAGTTGTATGGCCTTGGGCCCCCAAGTTCCTTAACCTCTCTTAAGCCTGTTTTATCATCTATGCCATGGGGATAACAATGGTGCTTACCTTCAGGGTGGTTGCTAAGGATAAATCAAAATTCCTATCTGGCAAATAGGAGCCTCTATTTTCCACACCTGTTAAATCCCTTGCCCTTCAGCTCCTAGGTTAAGGAGAGATTCTCACATTTTCTCACCCTTCAGATCCACGGGTGGTAGGGCAAGAGGCAGAAAAGGTTTGGGTCAAGGCTAAATACTTGGACCTCATCCCAGAGTGACTCTCCAGGGCAGGGGCGGGGTTCAGGAATCTACACCTTAGACCCCCGAGAAATTCAGATGCCTGCAGTCCTCCTGCCTGGCTTTGAATGACTATGCGTAGTGCTTGAAATCTGACAGACCAGTGCCTTTGTGAGCGTCTGAGCCCTTCCTGCACTGGCCTCCAGCTGTGTCTGTGCCTCCTCCCTTTCCCCATTGCCCAATCTGTCTTTATCTCCCCCTTCCATTCTAAGCCCCCTCCCCTTACTCTAGCCTTACTTCCTAGCTTCCTCTCCACCTCTCCGTGCACCCTCCCCTGAGCTCAGTCTGCATTCCTACCCACCGGCCGTTTCTCTACCAGTCTCTTCGCAGGCATTGCCCTTTCCTGTGTCCACCCGGAAGGCTCAGATAAAAGTTGCTTCCGCCAGGATAACCTTCAAGGCCTCTTCTCTGGCACCATGGCACTTTGCACGTACCTTTATTATTGCTCAAATAACAGGGTAATGGGAGATTTTTTTTTCCGGCCTCAGATTACCTGGTGGACTCGTGGCCCACGAATGGTGGAAATGTGCGCCAGAGTAAGATGGAGAGAGGAGGACAAGCCCGTAGACTTTGCAGAGGGGCCGAGAGGCCTGAGAAGTAAGAGAAGACCAGGAGACAGGGGCTCCTGAAAAGATAGATAAGAGATTACCATGCGGGGCTGGGAACTTGGGCTTTCCTGAGCGCTGGCCCCGCCCCGAGGCTCCGCCGGCCCTGCGCTTGGCTCCGCGGTCCGGGGGCGGGGCCGGACGCCGAACCAACGTGATGGCGTCAGGCGCCGCGAGCGCCGTTTCCTGTTGTCCCTGGCCGGGAGGCCGCAGCGCCTGGTCGGAGGCTTAGGGGCTGCAGTGGCCAGGAGTGCCCCGCGCCCCCTCCCCGCTCCCTCTGGTGAGTTAGGGGTCAGAGGGCGAGGAGGGTGAGGAGGGGACGGCGGGGCCGAGACGAGAACGGGCGATGGGTCACCAGCCCTGTCCGTGATCGCAAACCCTTGGTTGCTTTGAAACTGTCCTGCTTCAGAGCCTTTTCCCTTCCCGGCCTGAGCCCCGCACCCTACCCCACTCGGACCCGAGCCTTCAGCCCAAACAGCCAGTGCTGACCGACCCGTCCCCTTCCTCTTCTCCACCCGTGACCCGAGCCCAGCCCTTACCCTCACCCCTTCACCACTGGTCTTGCGTAAGTGCAGCCACACTCGACCCCACGGTAGCCCACTTCCAACCCCTAGGACAGCCACTTCCCTCCGCCTCCCTCTAACGCATCTCCTTCTCACCCCTCAACCCCTTTGGCAATCCCAGTGCTCCACGCAAACCTCCTCGAGCCCCCCCTCCCCCTCCCCGTCTTTCTGGCTTACCCCCTTTCAGGCTCAGCTTTCTTATCCCAGCCCCCCTGCTCAGCCCCCCAAGGTCTGCTCAGCCAAAACACCCACCTCCCCCCACTCATTTAATACCTACCACTACAGTAGATGCCCTATTGCGCTTACCGCCCTCTTCTTGATAACTCTGATCTCAGCCCTATCTCAAGTCTTGTATGTATCTTCTTGTCCTCACCCACTCAACCCCTAACTTCCAAGCCCACCACATACTTTCTTTCCATCCCCAGCCAGCCTGAGGACACTTCATTCCTGAGTCTTTGCTAAACCACCCCCCAACTCTTGCTGCCCTAGTTCCCACCACCCCTACCCAATCTTGTTAGATTGACGTCTTCCTATCCCCATTTCAACTCTTCATCCCAGCTCTGTGCCCACTCTTCCCTTGATGTGGTCCCCATTTGATCTGAGAACCTAGTGCAGTCCCCTGCCAACCCCACCTGCTTTCTCAGAGCCAGGCACTTGCCGAACACCTCAATTGAGGCAGGGCCTCAGATGGTAAGTAAGTGTGGAGGAGTAGAGATCCTTCTCCCGTGGGTCAAGTGCTTTTCCTGGATGTCAGGCCCCCTGTACCTGTCCTTAAGGATTGTATTCCTGGCATCCATATTACATTACTCGCGTTGGCTGCTGGAATGATAGGTATCATCCAAATACCTGGAAGGTGAGGGAGCTACTCATTCAGCTGGGGCAGTGGAAGCTTATCACTTCCTTTTGGGTGATGATCTGGAGAAACTCAAGCGGTTCCACTGTGTGGGGTTGGCTGTGGTCACAGAATCATGTCCATGTGCATTGCCCTGCCGCTCAGAAAGGACCCTCACCCAGTGCTCCTCCTGGCCAGAACTGGTTGTAGATTAGTCCCGCTACCGAATGTGCCAGAGGTGACGTTACATGTTGTGAAGAGTAGAGATGAGTGGATCCTGGGGACGCCGAGGCCTCCGTGGAGGCTGTTGAATTGCTTCCTCTTTTTGCAGGTGCTGGATCATTGAGTTTTGACCATTTTGATTACCCATGAACACAGAGAGTCAAGTTATCTCAGAGTAGCTAGACATTCTTGAGGCACCCAGGCTCCATGGTTAACATTTATAATCTCCTGGGATTTGGGGGTGCACATCCCCTCTAAGTTCTGGTGACCAAACTCCAAAGGATTGGCCATTTGACAGCCATTGTAAAGGACCCCAAAGAAGACCCCTTGTCTTTGCTTGCATTTATAGTCTCACGCCTTTGAGAATCGGATGTCCTTTTACCTTCAATATCCCCTTCCGTTAAGGTGTGATCTCTGAAGGGTTTCAGCCTGTTGGCAGCTTGGTGTAATGGAAGGAGTTCCGCAGTGACCCCACCACTGAGAAGTTGTATACCTCAACTTCTTACAGTCTGAAACGGTCTGAGCCTTTTTATTTTACTCATCTGTTCATTCAGCAAGTATTTTGTGAGCACCACCGTGTGCCGTGCACTGTTTGAAGCATTAGAAAGACAATGGTGAATGAGTCAGGCAAAGGTCCTGCTTTCATTCACTCAGAGTTTGGTCCTTGCCAGAATCTTAAGGGATCTGGGACAAGAATATGGGAGAGATGGGTGTTGTTGGATGGAAGGAGGGAGGGAGGAAAGAAAGATACCCAGTGTTCCTAGACCTCACATTTCTGGCCTCACCCACTAGCCTTTGGACTGGGAATCACGAGCTAGAAGTTGCTTGCCCTCCAGCTGATATTCAGTTGCTTTGTCGCCCTACCCACCCCCCCCCCCCACACCCATCCCACCCCCCACAGGGCTCTTGTCTAGAAATCCAACTTTCTTCAGGTAGAAGGAGGTGCTGTTTACTCAGCACTCACATGTCTGAAGTATCAGCTGTCTTTCTGAATCAGAAGATAACTTTGTCATTTGTTTCCAGCTGAAAACCCTGACTCATCACCTGGTACAGCAGCTGGAGGGCTTAAACACCGGCCTGTTGTCGTGCATAGCCAGGTGCAGGATCGGAGTCAGGCCGTAGAGACGAGGCTGTCGCGGATGGCGGGGAAGTCTCTAAGAAGAAGAGGTTGCTGTTTACTGATGAACGGAGTGTTTCGAAAGTGGTGAAGCCAGGTTATCCATTTCTTCTTCTAATGTAAGTCTCATCTGAGTCCTTCTCCTCTTTTCGTTCTTCCTTAGTCTCTGGAGGAAGTGAAATTGGATGTTTATAGAAGGCCAGGCAGTATCACGAAGAGAATCAACCCCAACGATTCCTTCCTGTGTGTTGGAACATTTGAGGAGGGACAGCTCGGAAACCTGGCTGCCACGGAAAGGACCTGTGGTCAGCTAGTTGGGGCCACAGATCTGATGGGCAAGATTGTTTCTTGTCAGTGTTAGGCCTTCTTTGATAAGGTGGAGCTTCTGAAGAGTCTGTGAATAATAAGTTTGCCTGAAACTCTTTGAACCAAGGACCTGGGACAGTATGAACTGACGAAAGGCACAGAGCTTGGAATGAGAAAATTCTGTCCCTCACCTGAGGCATGTTTCTACTGAGCCTCAGTTTTCTCTTCTGTGAATGAGGGATACTCATCCTTCTCTCACAGGATTGTTTTAAGAATTAAATGAGGATAGAGAATGAGATCCTGTGCCAGAGTGAACCAATACAGAGGGGCAGAGGTAGACGAAGGGTGACTTAAGAGTTTCCTAAAGGCACACGGCACTCACCTTTTCTGCTCCACTGTATCAGGGATGTTTGAACTCTCTACTTGCTCTCTTTCTTCTGGGTCTCCTGAAGACCCACCCCTCTTTCGTTTGCTTCTTGGTGTCAGTGAAGACAGCTCTGAAGATAGAAAGTGAAACCAGTCCCATAGCATGGTAGATGGGGGTCTGGCTCACCCAAGGAGCCTGCTGGAGTGCTGACCTAGCAGTCAGGAGACCCAGAGCCCAGAGATCTCACATCGTAGATGGTCGTGGTCCTGCCTCTGAGCCATTTCCTGCCTTCCTGAGGCGTTCTAGAACCGACAGGCCTATGTAGGGAGCTTTGGCTTCCTGCAAGGAAAGATGTGCCCGGAACTTTGGCCTGACCCCCACGTCTCAGTTCTGTTTTGTGAATTGTCAAGTGGCAATTCTTCTAGGTTTCTCTGCACTGTTGTCCTTTTGTGACGTTCCTGACACTGTTTTAGGTCACAGTTGTCTCTTGTCTGGCCCTGCTCTGACCTCAGTGTCAGTTTACTTTGTTTTTTCAGCAGACCCTGACTTGGCCAGAGCACCCACTTAATGATAAGCCTCCCTCCCTCCAGTGAATATTATATTCAGTGAATTAGTTGATGAGGCCTCAATGGTCTTCCTCTTCAGATTGCTGAGGCCCAAGCCTTGAGGCCGGCTGAGGGAAGGGCAGTTTTAGGGCTTGAGGCTCTGTCTAGAAGGGCAGGCCCCCGGAATTGCCAGAGGGGATTGGATGCCAGGGTCTCAAAGCCAGCGAGCCTGAACTTGGCCTGCAGGGCTGCGTAGGGTAGCCTTGAAGAAACCCAGCCTCTAGGATCAGGCACGGTTTCAGGACCGACTCTATAGTATGTCCCCTTCTCCCGGTGCCCTGGTGGCCAGAGCATGGAGCTGGTCTCCAGCGAAGGGTCCTGAGGATTCCCAGTGGGTAGGAGCTGGGAAAGTGGTGGAGGGAGAGACAGTCTGATGGGCTGTGGCCAGGGGCTAGTGTTCCTCCTGTCAGTCTGTTGTGCGCTGACCAGAGCTGGTTTCGTGGGGGCCGTCCTCCACACACCTATCTGCCTTTGCATGTCCTTACTTAGGAAGGTCGGCGCTGGGTCCTGTTCACCCTCTGCCGGATCCAGAGGCCAGGGCTTGAATCAGAGCGTCTTTCATCATTTAGGGCCACCCTGCCGTTCTCCATGCCTCACTGTTCGCCTGTAAACCTTTCCTGCCAGACTCAACCCTGATGCTCCCTTGCATCCCGCCACCTGGGCCCCCAGCTGGAGAGCCCTCCTCCCAAGACTTCCCTGCCCCCTCCCCAGCCACCCCTTAGCCCTAGCTCACACCCGCCTCTTCCAGAAGGGTGGATGTCATCCTGGCCGAAGGTGGTAGAGCCCGCCACTGATCAGCCCTGGGATCTTGGGAAGTTCCCTGACCTGGGTCAGCTTTGATTTATCTGGATAATAAAAGAGCTCGCCTAGGGTGGTTACAAGGAATGAATGAAGCAATGTGTGTAAACAGTACAAAATCCATTCATCATGCCTCCATTTGATAACTTCTTTGGGCCATAGGTTTTTGAGAACAGAGACAGCGATGACCTATTTTTTGGTGTCCCTCCATGCTCGGCAGCGTGGTCACTAGAGATCTGTTTAGATGGGAATGTGCCTGCCCAATCCTGGTCCGTCCAAGTGGCTGGGGCGGTCCAGGCGAGCCAACAGCCACCCCCCGAGGCTCAGGTTGAGGCCCCCCCCCCCCACCTAAGCCACCCCCGGGGGGGTGGGGGGGAAGCCAGTGCCCTGAGGGATTTACCTGTGTACTGACTTCAGGTAGTTGAGCGGACTCATTCAGACAGTGGCCTTTGCCTATAAGGCTTGGCCACATCCAACCGGGGTAATAGATACCATTTATCCTTAGTACCGTCAGGCACTGTGCTGGGCGTTTTCCACATTCATAACCTCCGTTTGAGACGTCTGCCGTGGTGCCCCACCTAGCATGCCTAAGTGGTTAGTGGCAAATCGAGATTCGAACCCGTGTTGTTTCCCTTTAGGCGTGTCCCTGTGCTGCTCCAGCTGGACCCTCGTGCCTGGAGGGGAAGCAGCTATGTAGCAAGAGGCCCTCCCTTTGGAAACTTCCTTCAGTTGTGCTTGTCCCTGCCGAGCTGGCAGACATCGGGCTGGCACAGGAGTCAGAGGCTCCGAATGTGAATTGTGAGCCCCTGCTTCCTGGTCCACGTGGGCTCTTGGCACCTCCAGCGGCAGCATCCCCCTCGCACCCTTAGTTCTGTATCCAAATCGGCCCCTCATTCCCTGCTTTTTTGTGCCAGCGTTTGGTGTGGCATACAGAGGCCTCTCCATGCCCTGATTAGGGTGGACCCACCCACGGCACATAGGATTCCCCACCTCCTGAGATTCGAGCCCTCACATTTCTTCTCTTCCCTTGTTTCCTTCCTTAAAATCCACTCTTGGCTTTTACTTTTGAATTCAGAGGCCTTTGCATTGCAGTTTGAGGAAGATGGGCTGACCCGCTGCCTGCTGGGGGGAGGGGGAGAATTGGCTGGGGGTGGTGAGCTGGAACCTGCTCATCTGGCCGCGATGTCTGTCTCTGCAGGTGTCATGTGATTCTCCGAGGGAGCTGCAGTGTGAGCGGAAATGCTCTCGGTGGTGGAGAATGGACTGGACCCCCGGGCTGCCATCCCGGTAGGCAGTCGGAGAGGCTCAAGGGTGGGGAAGGGGGCACGGGACAGCCATGTCATTGGTCTTCCTCACTTTGAAATGAATGAGTACTGTCTGGAAAGCGAGGCTTCGGGCTGAGAAAGAGTTATAGCAGAAGCAGGCTCTGAGGAGACCCTGCCCTTTCTAGAACATCTTATTGGTGATAGAATGGGAATTGATAAAAAACAACGGATTTTAATAGGGGCTGCCTGAAGACCAAGGATTTCTCAAAGGAAGTCATACATATGGGGCGCCTGGGTGGCTCACACGGTTAAGCGTCATGATCGTAAGCGGCTCATGGTCTTGCAGTTTGTGAGGTCAAGCCCTGCATTGGGCTCTCTGCTGTCAGAGCAGAGCCTGCTTTGGATCCTC
This sequence comes from Panthera pardus, assembly GCF_024362965.1. Classification (NCBI taxonomy): domain Eukaryota; kingdom Metazoa; phylum Chordata; class Mammalia; order Carnivora; family Felidae; genus Panthera; species Panthera pardus. The sequence goes on along the minus strand of NW_026526876.1, from coordinate 34,488,853 downwards.
GGTCCGCTCTGTCTCTGCCCCCTCCCCCACAGGCACATACATGTATGCACATTCTCTCTCTCTCTCTCTCTCTCTCTCTCTCTCTCTCTCTCTCTCTCTCTCAAAAATAAGTAAACATTAAAAGAAGGGGCAGCTGGGTGGCTCAGTTGGTTGAGCATCCGACTTCGGCTCAGGTCATGATCTCACGGCTCATGGGCTGGAGGCCCGCATCGGGCTCTGTGCTGCCAGCTCAGTGCCTGGAGGCTGCTTCATATTCTGGGTCTCCCTCTCTCTCTCTGCCCTCTCCCTCCCATGCTGTCTCTCTCTGTCTCTCAAAAATAAATAAACATTAAAAAAAAGAAAAAAGAAAAGAGGGCATTAGGGTGGCCTGGGTGCCTCAGACGGTTGAGCGTCCATTTGGCTCAGGTCATGATCTCACGATTTGGGAGTTTGCTGCTGTCACTCCCTAGCCCACTTTGAATCCTCTGTCCTCCTCTCTCTTTGCCTCTCTCTCTCTCTCTCTCTCTCTCTCTCTCTCTCTCTCTCTCTCTCCAGTCAAATAAGCAAACAATAAAAGAAGTATATGACCCATAAGTCATATGAAAAGATGTCTAACATCAAAAGACTGCATACTGTATGACTTCATTTACACAAAATGTCCAGAATTGGCAAATCCATAAAGACAGAAAGTAGATTAGTAGTTGCTAGGGGTTGAGGGAGAGGGTACTAGAGAGGAGTGACTGCTCATGGGCACAGTGTTCCTTTTTGAGACAATGAAAATGTCCTAAAATTAGGTAGTGGCTGTAGTTTCACTATTCTGTGAACATACCAAAAATCACTGAACTGTATAGTTTAAATGAGTGAATTTTAGGCAATGTAAATTGTGTCTCATTAAAGCTGTTATAAAGAAAAAAAAAAAAAAACAGGGGCTCCTGGGTGGCTCAGTTGATGGAGCGTCCGACTTCGGCTCAGGTCATGATCTCACGGTCCGTGAGTTCGAGCCCCGCGTCGGGCCCTGTGCTGACCGCTCAGAGCCTGGAGCCTGTTTCAGATTCTGTGTCTCCCTCTCTCTTTGCTCCTCCTGTGCCCATGCTCTGTCTCTGTCTCTCAATAAGAAATGTTAAAAAAACAATTTGATTCTAAAAAAACTTAAAAAATTTTTTTTAATGTTTATTTATTCTTGAGAGAGAGAGAGAGAGAGACAGAGACAGAGACAGAGCATGAGTGAGGGAGGGGCAGAGAGAGAGAGAGAGAGGGAGACAGTTTAATAGCCTGCTTCCAATTCTGTGTCTCCCTCTCTTTCTGCCCCTCCCCTGTTCATGCTCTGTCTCTCAGCAATAAATAAATGTTAAAAAAAAATTTTTTAAAAATTTGATATATAGAAAAAAAGGTTAAAAATCCTGCCCCAGGGGACTATTGACCCATAGTTAAAAACTTCTGTCTTACAAGGCATAACCCTCAAGCTGAATTAGAAATCATCAAATCTTGGGGCACCTGGGTGGCTCAGTTGGTTAAGTGTCTGACTTCGGCTCAAGTCATCATTTCACAGTTTGTGGGGTCGAGCCCCACATCAGGCTCTGTGCTGACAGCTCGGAGCCTAGAGCCTGCTTTGGACTCTGTGTCTCCCTCTCTCTCTGCCCCTTCCCTGCTCACTCACTCTCTCTCTCTCTCTCTCTCTCTCTCTCTCTCTCTCAAAAATAAATAAACATTTAAAAATTTTTTAAGAATCATCAAATCTTACCAGATTCATCTTCTAGTATATAAACTACCAAATACACGCTTTTCAAAAAATATTTTTTTAATTTCAGTTTATTTTTTTTAATAGGTAATATATATTTGCATGGCTCAGAATTCCAAAGGTATATAATACACAATTCAAAGTTTTTCTCCTACCCCTGTCCCTCAGCCTACCCACTCTCTCCACTCTCTCTTGTTCCTTGTGCCAAATTACTTTCATTTTTCTTACAAGTTTGGGAAATAAGATCTCCAAGTTAGATACTATCATGAGAAAATATAAACTATATATAGTATTTAAGAAATTCATAAAATTCATAAGAAAACAACTACCTTGTTCTACCATTTGTCCCTTACCAGTAAGGTTATCAGACTAAGGGGCAGGGGGGAATCTACTTTAGGGGGATCATAATCCCTACATTTAGATTACTATGACTGTTATGTCTTTTATTATTAATTCAGAAGTCATTTATGACTTATCTACCCAAGTTGAACTAATGATATGACACACAATCTGTCATGAAAAATGCCAGTCAGTTACTTTGAGTATAATATTGTTTCCAAAATTACTTGTGTCTACACTGACTTTTTCTACAAATCAATTTAAAAAAAAGATAACAAAAAAATTGGCAAAGGACAGAAAATTCAGACAAGAAACACAAATGCCCAGGAAACATACAGAGATATTTAAATGTATACGTAATCAGAAAAATTCAAATTCAGAAGGGACCCATTTTATTCACCCACCAGATCAGCCAAGAAATGGAGAATATCCAAGAGTGGGAGGGTAGGAGGAAATGAATGCTGTCATGGTGTATGGATTGGTGTGTAAATTGGCACACCTTTTTTGAGGGCAATTAAAATTGTATATATCGACATCGTCTTCATCCCAACAGTTCCATTTCCAGGGATCTATTTTACAGAAATACCCACCCACGTACACAAAGATGCATGTATGAGGTGGTCCATGCAGCAATGCATGTAATAAGAAAACTGGACACAGCCTAAACATCCATCAGGAGGGGAATTACTAAATCGTAATACACTCATACTATGGAATATTATGCAGCAGCTTGCATGGATGGGGTAACCCTCTATGTACTGGAAGAAAAAAAGTCTAAGACATACCACGAAGCAAAAGAATCGAGTTGTAGGATGTTACAATTTATGTAAAAAAAAGATAAGAAAATCACACAACAAACCTATTTTGCTGTAAATATGTATGTAGGCAAATGCATGGAAAAAGGTCTGGAAGGATATATACTAAATCCAGAGTAGTGGCTATCCCAGCAGTGGGGGGATTAGAACATAAGGCAGGTGTTCACTAGATCTGTTATTTCATCAAAAAAAATTTTTTTAATGTTTATTTATTTTTGAGACAGAGAGAGAGAGGGAATGAATGAGCAGGAGAGGGGCAGAGAGAGAGGGAGACAGAATCCGAAGCAGGCTCCAGGCTCTGAGCTGTCAACACAGAGCCCAACGTGGGGCTTGAACCCACGAACCGTTGAGATTATGACCTGAGCCGAAGTTGGACACTTAACCGAATAAGCCCCCCAGGCCCCCCTGTTATTTCATTTTTATATATTGAGACTATAATCACGTATTCCTTGTATAATGGAAAATAAGTTGAAATTGATTCTAATTTTAAAGGGAACCTGCCAAATTTAATTTTTAAAATAAACACAGATGGGGCGCCTGGGTGGCTCAGTCGGTTAAGCGGCCGACTTCAGCTCAGGTCATGATCTCGCGGTCCGTGAGTTCGAGCCCTGCGTCGGGCTCTGTGCTGACAGCTCAGAGCCTGGAGCCTCTTTCAGATTCTCTGTCTCCCTCTCTCTGACCCTCCCCCGTTCATGCTCTGTCTCTCTCTGTTTCAAAAATAAATAAACGTTAAAAAAAAAATTAACACAGAATTGCAATCGGTAGAGGTCGAGTTGGGATATGGAAGGGGAAACACCTTTCCTCAGAGCTACTGACTTCAAAGTTCTGGACCAAGAAGGACCTTAGAATGCAGTTAGTTTTTTTTTTTTTTTTTTTTTTTTGTATTCGTATTTGGAGAGAATATACTCACAGTTTCTCAGCCCAACGGTATCCCTTCCATACATTTTCATCAATGTGAGAAATAGAGTTTCCTTGGAAATTTCTGTGAAGAAACACAGTTCAGATCCTTGAATAGGTAGGAAAGGAATGAACAGAATAAATAAAAGAATCACTGGCAACCTTGTGGGGAATATTCCAATGCAGTAAATGCCAACTTTCTAATTTCCGCGGCTATCAGCATCCCAGGTGGTGCAATTAATAAAGAGATAGCGTGGGGCCACTGGCACAAACAAGCCAGCTCCTTAGAACCTGAACTTCCTATTTGTTCCATTCCTTGGGTAGATAACGCCTGTTAATTACTCTGGAGATAAGTATTTTTTTTCCCCAAATCACTTATGTGTCTAAAATGGTTCCTTCCACAAATCAATGAGAAAATAATAATTCAACGAAAAAAATGGTAAAAAATTTACCATTATCAGCAAACAAATGTAAAGAAGCCCTCTACTGAAACCTCTCTAGGTGTTAGAAGGATAAGGGAAGTTAGAAATTAGAATAACTAACATGGAAAGATTTCTTAGACATATTGTATAGGGAAAAGCAACAAATCACTGGGCAAGGAATTAAAAAGTATCCCCTCATTAGGAAATTAGGAAAAAATGCAAAGGAAAGAGATGGGAAGGAAGGACACACACCAAAAAGGTGACAGGAGTTATCTTATGAGTGGTAGGGAGGGTGGGGTGGGATTTTCACGTTTTATCCTCTATACCTGTGACATTAAAAACAAAAAAAAGTATCCATGATAATTCATGTATCCATGAATTACACATGTTTAAGAGAAGCTATTAAATGCCTGAGGTTCAGTTTCAACCGCTAACTCTGCGTATGACTTTGAATCTTTACCTTTAGTTTTGTCCTCTTCCCTCAGCAACAGCTTACCTGGTCAGTTTATATACACATTTTTTTCAGGGGAGTCAGGAATAAATTCAAAACAGATACCCATCTGCCCATGTGCCTGGTGGACATTTCCAGTCAACCTGAAGCCTTCTGGTTGCTCTGTGTTCCCTGGTAAAAGATGCCTCAACTTCCATCATTCTCCTTATCTGGGACAGAAGTTTCAGAGTAATATCTGAGTTTTCTCTTTCCCGTGCACACCCCACCCGCGACTGTCATCAGTTAGTCTATCTTGTCACTTCCTCCTTTGCAGTGCTCTCAAGGCTTTTCTTTCTACTCTTTTCAGCCACTCTGAGTCGGCCCCTTGTTACTTTATTCCCAGGTTTTGTTAGAACATTCTATCTGGTCTCGCTGGATCAAGCTCTCCTCTCCAGATCGGCCTATATGGGGAACTGAAAATAATCCTGTTTCAGCGGTCTGTATATCTCATGCTTGAAAACTTTCAATGGCTCTCTATAACTCAGAATCTAACGTTCAAACCTCTCTAGCTGATAGTCAAGGTTTCTCGTAATTGGATCTTTAACTGCTTAACCTAATTCTTAATTCCTGATCATTCCTGCAGCCGTGCCTTTGCCTAGACTTATACCCATTTTTTCTCTATTTAACACATCAGAGCCACTCTTTAAGTCTCAGCTAAAGTGTTAGCTTATCCATGCAGCTCTCCCTGACCTCCATACTCCGCTGATTACAGAGTCTGCTGAATTCCAACACCCATGGTACCTCTTTTAGTACTTAATTACATGCCACCTCCCTTTTTATGACCATTTCCTTTCTTCCCACCTGTCATTTCATGTTCTGAAGACGATTTCATCCTAGTGTGGCGCCCATAGTACTTACTCTTGGGTTGGGCCCAAACTGAGTACTGTATGTGGAAGGCCGGGCGTCAAAGATGAGGTCTGGGGAATCAAAATAATAACAGCTAACACTCATATTTCGCCAGGCACTGATCCAAGTGCTTCATATGTATTACCTCATCTAGATCTCACCATAATCCCATGAGATGGTAACTATCGTAATTTCCATTTCACAGAAAAGGAAACTGAGTCACAAAGCTAATAGATGACAGACCTCGGCCCAAACGCAGGCAATCTAGTTCCAGAATCTCTACTCTTCACTACTCTGTTGTATCCTATTATAGAGGATGGAGCAAAAATGGGAGAGTAGAGGTTAAGGAATGAAATAATGGGGCTAAAAATTGGATAAGGAAAAAGAATAAGGACAATTACAAGTAAAAGATTGGAGAAGGGCGAACAGTAGTAAAAAGGAAAATGAAGATAAGGGATAGTTGACAAAGAAAAGGTAAAAACAGAAAGTCAGTCAACGTGGTTGGGGAGATGAGGAAGGCCCAGGACGACATTGAGGAAGAGACTGCCATGTCAAGCAGGAGGCAGAGAACAAACAAGTAAAGGCGATTCTTACAAGATGGTGAAGGTGCCGTTGTAGGTGTCGGGCTCCAGCACGGGCACTCTGCGGAGCCTCTGCTGTGGGCTGAGACCAACACACGACAGTGTCTCCTCTTTGCAGGTACAGCGCTCACATATTTTGAGGTCTGTGGTGGCATTCTGTTCTGGTTGCCAAGTTAAAGTTGTGTATGCCTTTTCTGAGGTATAGTTTACAAAATGCACCACAGGATGTTCAGTTGTTGGAGGAAAACCTGTCTCAAATGACTCTGGTTGCTGACTTACAGGAATTTCTAGGTCCATAGGTGGAACCGTGACTTCAGTCAGGTTTCGATGTTGACTCTGAACCTGTTTTGGATGTGCAAGTGTCACCTCAAGGTCCTTTGGGGGAGGAGTTGTAGTCTTCTTCAGGGTTGTCGAATGTTCAGCCTCTGTAATAGGTTCTGGAGTTATAGTAAGCTCCACATGACGAAATGGGATGATGGGTGATGCTGGATGCTGACCTTGATCCTTACTTGGAGTTGGAACTGTCACTTCCTGCTGGAATGGATATTGAACTACAACCTCCTTAGGTGGCTCTGGAGGCTGAGTTGGGGTGTCTCGCATGGTTGGAGAAGGTTCAGTCTCCACACTGGATCCTGCAGTTACAGTAAGTTCCAGGTCCATAGGTGGAACTGTGACTTCAGTCAGGTTTGGATGCTGACTCTGAACCTGCTCTGGATGTGCAAGTGTCACCTCAAGGTCCTTTGGAGGAGGAGCTGTAGTCTCCTTCACGGGTGTAGAATGTTCAGCCTCTGTAGTAGGTTCTGGAGTTATGGTAAGCCCCAAGTCCACACGATGAGCTGTGACACTGGGCAATGTTGGTTGCTGACCTTGATCCTTACTTGGAGTAGGAACTGTCACTTCCTGTTGGGACGGATACTGAACAACCTCCTTAGGTGGCTCTGGAGGCTGGGTTGGGGTCTCTTGCATGGTTAGAGAAGGTTCAGTCTCTGTAGTGGGTTCTGGAGTTATGGTCAGTTCCAGGTCTAAAGGCTGAACTCTGACTTCAGTCAAATTTGGATGCTGAGCCTGGACCTGCTCTGGATGTGGAGGTGTCACCTCAGTGTCCTCTGGAGGAGCTAGAGTCTGCTGCATGATTGTAGACTGCTCAGCCTCCACAGTAGGTTCTGGAGTTACAGTAAGCTCCAGGTCAGCAGGCTGAACAGTAACATTGGGCAAGTTTGGATGCTGAGCTTGCTCTTGTCCTAGAGGTGGAACTGTCACCTCATTATGGACTGGAGGTTGTGCTACAACCTCCTCAGGTGGCTCTGGAGGCTGAACTGGGGCCTCCTGCTGGGCTGGAGGAGTTTCTGCCTCCTTAGAGGGCTCCGGAGGTTGAGTTGGAGACTGCTGCAGAATTGGAGATGGTTCTACCTTCTCAGGGGCCTCTGAAGGCTGAGCTTGTACCTCCTGTTGTGTTAGAGAAGGTTCTATCTCCTTAAGTGGCTCGAGAGGTAGAGATAGGGTTTCCTGCTGGACTGGAGATGGTTCCACCTTCTCAGGAGGGTCTGAAGGCTGAGGTGGGGCCTCCTGCTGTGTGGAAGGTTCTACCTCCTTAGGGGGCTCAGGGGATACAACTGGGGCTCCCTGCTGAGTTGGAAAAGATTCTGCCTCATTACCGGGCTCTGAAGGCTGAGCTGGGGGCTCCTGAGGTGTGGGAGAAGGTTCCACCTCCTTAGGGGGCTCAGGGGATATAGCTGGGGACTCCTGGAGGACTGGAAACTGAGCTGGGGCCACCTGCTGGGTTGGGGACTCTGCCTCATTAGGGGGCTCTGAAGGCTGAGCTGGGGCCTCCTGCAGTGTGGGAGAAGGTTCTACCTCCTTAGGGGGCTCAGGAGATACAGCTGGGGCCTGCTGGGGGACAGGAGACTGAACCAGGGCCTCCTGCGGGGTTGGAGAAGATTCTGCCTCATTAGGGGGCTCTGAAGGCTGAGCTGGGACTTCCTGCTGAACTGGAGATGGTTCTACCTTCTCAGGAGGCTCTGAAGGCTGAGCTGGGGCCAGCTGGGGGACTCCAGACTGAGCTGGGGCCTCCTGTTGGCCTGAAGCAGGGTCCACAGCCTTAGGGGGGTCCGGAGTCTGAGCTAGGACCTCTTGTTGGCCTGGAGAAGACTCATCTTCAGGGGACTCTGGAGACTGGGAAAGATGCTTGGACTGAGCTGGAGCAAATTCGACTTTCTCACGGGGAATAGGAGATTGAGCAGGGACATCCTGCTGCACTGGAAGATGTTTAACCTCCTTAGTTGCCTGGGGACTTAGGAAAATCCTCAGATCCACAGGTTTACCTGTGATATTAGGCAACACTGGATGCTGATCTTCACCTGGACCTGGAGGTGAGAATGTCACCTCATGCTGTACTGGAGACTGAGCTACAACATCTGTAGAGGACCCTGGAGGCTGAGCTGGATGCTCATACTGAACTGGAAAAGACTCGACCCCCTCATTGGGCTTTGGTTGCTGAGCTGGGACCTCTTGCTGGATTGGAGAAGGTTCTATACTTGCAACAGGCACTTGAGGCAGAGCTGAGCTCTCCTGCTGGCTTGGAGAAAGTTCAATTTCCTCAGGAAAATCTTCGGGTGGAGTTGAGACTTCATGCTGGACTGGAGAAGATTCCACATTTTCAGGGGGCGCTGGATGCTGATGTGGGACCTCCTGCTGGATTGGAGAAGGTTCCAACTGCTCAGGGGACACTCCAGACTGAGCTGAGGCCTCTTCTCGGAGTGGAGAAGCTTCAACCTCATTAGTGGATTCTGAGGTCATGGTAACTGAGGAATCCACAGGTTTAACAGTGACATTAGGCAACAGCAGGAGCTGAGCTTGATTCTGACCTTGAGGAAAAACTGTTACCACCTGATGCTCTGGAGAGTGAGCTGGGGCCTCCTGTTGGGTTGGAGAAGGTTCAACCTCACCAGAAGGCTCTGGATGTTGAGCTGTGGCTTCCTGTTGAGTGGCAGAAGGGTTAATTTCCTCAGAGGTCTGTGCATGCTGACTTGGGGCCTCCTGATAGGTTGCAGGTTTAACTTCCCCAAGGGGATTTGGATGCTGAGTTGTGGCCTTTGACTGGGCTGGAGAAGGCTCAGTCCCCTCAAGGGGCTCTGGATACTGAGTTGGGGTCTCTGGTTGGGTTGGAAAAGGCTCACCCTCCTCTGATGCCTGAGGATACTGAGCTGGAGCCTCCTGCTGGGTTGAAGAAGGTTCAACCTCCTCAGGGGTCTGTGGATGCTGAACTGGGGCCTCCTCCTGGGTTGTAGGTGGTTCACTCCCCTCGGAGGCCTGTGGGTGCTGACCCTGGCCCTCCTCCTGGAGAGGGGAAGGTTCACCCTCTTCCTGGGCCTCTGGAAGCTGAGTCGGGGCCTCCTCCTGGGTTGAGGATGATTCACCCTCCTCAGGGGCCTGTGATTGCTGAGCTAGGGCCTCCTGCTGAGTTGTAGAAGGTTCAACTTCTCCAGGATATTCTGGATACTGAACTGGGGTCTCCTGCTGTGTTGGAAGTTTCTCCTGTGTGGTAGATTCTGGAGATTGCGTTGGAGTCTCCTGTTGAACTGGCAAAGATTCAACCTCAGGGGACTGTGGAGGCAGAGTTGGGGCTTCATGCTGGGTTTCAAAAGGTTCCACATTAAGAGGCACTGAGGGCTGAGCTATAGTCTCGTGCCGAACTGGAGAAGGTCCCACCTCTGTAGTGGGTTCTGCAGTCATGGTAAGCTGCACATCTGGAGGTTTCACACTGACATTGGGCAGGTTTAAATGTTGATCATGGTAGTGACCTGGAGGTGAAACTGTCATCTTATGATGCCATAGAGGTTGAGCTGGGTGCTCCTGCTGGGTTGGAGAAGGTTCCACCTCCCTGGAAGGCAGCTCTGGAGGCTGAGCTGGTTGCTCTTGCAGGGTTGCAGAAGATTCTATCTCCCCTGGAGACTGAGCTGGAGTCTCCTGCTGGGTTGAAGATTCTGCCTCATTAAGGAGCTCTGCAAGCTGAGCTAAGGCCTCCTCCTGGGTTGGAGAAAGTTCAGCTTCTCCAAAACGGTCTGGAAGCTGAGCTGGGGGTTCCTGTTTGCTTAGAGAAGGCTTACCTTCCTCAGGAGGCACTGAAGGCTGAGCTGGGGTCTCCTGCTGCCTTAGAGAAGGATCAATCACCCCAGGAGGCTCGGAAGGCTGACCTGGGGTCTCCTGCTCACTTGAAGGCTCAACCTCCTCTGGAGGCTTACCCGAGGTCTCTTGCTGGGTTAGAGAAAGTTCTGCTTCCTCAGTATGTTCAAGAGGCTGAGGTGGGGCCTCTTGCTGGGCTATAGAAGATTCAACACCTTTATCAGGCCCTGGAGTTGTGGTAAATTCCACATCTAAAGGCTTACCTATAACCCTGGGAAACATTAAATAATCTGGATACTGACCTAGAGGTAGAGATGTCACCTCATCACTTACTGCAAGTTGAGTTAAATACTCGATAGGGAACTCTGGAACTAGAGTTGGGGCCTCCTGCTGGACTGGGGTAGGTTCAACCTCCTCGAGGCGCTCTGCAGGCTGAGCAGGGGCCTCCTGCTGGACTGGGGTAGGTTCAACCTCCTCGAGGCGCTCTGCAGGCTGAGCAGGGGCCTCCTGCTGGACTGGGGTAGGTCTAGCCTCCTCAGGGTGCTCCGCAGGCTGAGTTAGAGTTATGGTAGGATCCAGAGGTTTAACAGTGACATTGGGGAAGCTTGGCTTCTGAGCTTCACTCTGACTTGGAGATAGCACATTTACTTCATGATGTGCTAACAGTTGAGATATGATGTCCTTAGATGGCTCTGGAGGCTGAGCAGGGGCCTCCTGGGGGGTTGGAGAAGGTTCCACTTCCTCGGGGGCCTCTGTAGGGTGAGCTGAGGCTTCCTGCTGGACTGAAGAAGGTTCGACCTCTTCAGGGGTACTTGAAGGCTCAGCTGGGGCTTCTTGTGGGTTTGCTGAATTTCCATCCTTAAGGGACTCTGGACGCTGAGATGGAGCCTCCTGCTCAAGTAGAGATGTTTCTGTCTCTTCAGAGGGCTCTGGATGCTGAGCCTGAGCCTCCCCTTGGGGCAAAAAAGATTCAGCTTCCTCAGGGGACTCTAGATGATTTGGGGTCTTCTGCAAGGGTGGAGGAATTTCAGCCTCCTCAGAGAAGTTTGGAAGTTGATCTGGTCCCCCTGGGAAACCCATAGGTAGGTTCTCCTCAGGATACAGGAGACCCATATTGGAATCAAATGACTGGTGATCTTCGGCCTGATCTAAACCTACAGTTTTAGTCTTACTTTTGAGATGAGGAGGCGGAGCTATGGTCTGATTCTGATCCCAACCTGGCACTGGAACCACCTCTGGGAGCCTTTGATGCTGGGTTAGCTGGTCATTCAGATCCTCATCTGGCCCTGGGGGTAGTTCTCCAAACGAATCCGTGTCCAGCAATGGAACCAAAGTCTAGGTCAACTCCTTAGGCGGGGCCAACATCTGGGCTGGAGCAGAGGACCCCAGGTAATTAAAGCCCCCCGGCTCAGCTGGCGGTGTAAGTGCCTGGGGCGATTCGGGCGGGGGATCAGAGGAGCGCGAAGACCAGGTCTCAGCCGCCTCCAGGGGGTCGGAAGTCAGCTGGGCAGGGTCCAGGGCCCACTCCGGAGGCTGAGCTGCCTGGACCAGCAGCCACAACGGTTGCCACATAAAGAGAAGCAGTGGGGCCAACAGGCGCAGCCGGGACATGACAGGCGGAGGCTCCGGGGCGCAGCGACCCAGGCGAGTAGGGTACTGGCGCTGGGCCCTGAGCGGGAGCCAAACCATTATGGCAGCCCCGTGATGCGCGCGCACACCTTTAGCAACTGCGCGCCCCTCCCCTGCCAATGTCCCACCCTTTATTTATGACGTCTTTATTTACGCCACCTTTATTAGCTCCCTGGAGATGGGCTCTGCACCAGCAGAGCGGGCCCTTTTCCCAGAATCACTTGGGGCCCAGGCCTCCCTCCACCCTGCAAAGGCCACCACTCCCCCCCACTCCCCCCCCCTCCCCCCCCCCTCCCCGGCCGGGGGGCTGCTCACAGCAAGGTAGTACTTGGACTCAGATCTGGGTGGCCCCGCACTCCCGCAGCTCTGAGGGGTGGAAGGGTGGGGGAGTGGAGCAGAGCTTCCAAGGAAGCCACAGGACCTGGCATCCTGGGAAATTAAAAAATGCTAGTCCAGCTCTAGCAATTTGAACTCTTGCTCTTCAAAGCTTAAATCCGAGAGACGTTCTTCCTCCCCCTGGCCATACTGCTTCCAAGAAAAGTAGCTGACCTGCAAAATAAGCACCAGTTAGGGCGATGGGGAGGAGAACACACTTCACAGTCAGATATTCTAAAATGTTGCCATTTCCTCTAAATTCTCAATACCCATGGCTGATTATTAATTCACCACTCTGTTAGATGGGGGCCTACCACTGAATCTGCGATGGCCCCTAAATGTCTGTAGGAGGAGTTTGGGGGGAGTGCTAAGCAATTCATTCTGGGAAAGAGGGCCGGAAACCAATTCTAGCCCTTTATTTACACTGGGTGGGAAAACTTCCCCCATCTCATCTTGACTGGACATAGCCATTGATCTAGAAAAAGTAACAAGGCCACTTTTCAGAGGTCCACTCTGTGCGCCCACGTGGAGAAGGCACTTAGGATGTTATAGTCAGCGTGTTAAACAATTTTCTTGAAATACTGCAACTAGCACTCAGTTTACTTCCTTCACAGCCCCTTTTCTAATGTATTTTTAGTCCTCGCTTATGGTCTGGCACAACCTCTAGCATGTAAAATGCAAGAGAGAGGGGGTTTTTATCTTAATCCCAATGTCTAGCACACAGGAATAGTTTTTATATGGAACTGATTCCAAGACTGGCCTCATGCAGGAATTGATCTGTTGTTATAATCAGGTTTCTGAAATCTTTAGCATCAATGCTGAATCTTTTTCTCATCTTTTCACCTTTTTCAGGAAGCTAGACTTTTTTTAATTTTTTTTTTCCTGAGAGAGAGAAAGCGTGAGCGGAGGAGAGGGACAGAGGGAGAGACAGAGAGAATCCCAAGTAGGCTCCACGCTCAGCACAGAGCCCGACGTGGGGCTGACCCCACAAACTCTGGGATCGTGACCTGAGCCAAAATCAAGAGTCAGATGATGGGTCCAAGCTGAGCCAATCAGATTCTCTATCCCAGCCCCTTGGACTCTGGGGCTGAGACTAGCCAGTCTCCGTGACTGCTCAGAACATTAGCCCGTTAACTTGGGGGCAGCCACAGTCTGTCCTCTGGAATGGGGAGCAGAATATACTGCTCTACAAAGAAAGTAGTGAAGGAAATGCACGAGGAGGCAGAAACTTGTCAGGAAAGCCACACTGACAGTTCCCAGCTCCGCCTCCGTTCTCTTCCAGAGAAGAGACCCCTTGGGTAAGCTCGGTGAGACACCTTGTCCCCTCCGAAGCCATCTCCCTCAGCTAACTCAAGTTCCTTTGCTACTGTGTCCAAAACAGTTTTAATACAACATCAGAGAAAGACCCAGATCCCAAGTCTTGTAAGTCCCAGTTCCAAGCCCGCCGCTCTCCCACATTTTTCTAGATGGTTAGAAGGGGTGGAGTCCTTGCCTCCTGTCCCCTCCTGTCACTACATCCTTCTTGGGGCTCTGCCTGCTGACTTAGTCCCACAGTGACCTCCTCACCAGTTCTTCATTCCCCCTGCTCCAGACACAATCTTTTTCACACAGTTGATGGTTGAGAGAAGATCGGGGCTCAGCAGTTCTGAAGGGGAGACAGAGAATACCTGTGGGAACACAGAGGACAGTCCCAGAGACTGAGGCAGACACCGGCTCTCCCCGCCCCCCGGGGGCTGAGTCCTTCCAGATTAGGCAAGGGCTCCCTCCCAGAGGCCCATGGAGATATCCCTACAATGGCTGCTAGAGGTCAAGGGTGGCTAGGGGTGGGGGCAGGAGGGGCAGGAGTAAATGTATGTTTACTACCACACATCCTAGCTAGGGTACATGCTGGTTCGCGCCACGTTTGAGGGTTTCTAGGGAAAGGAAATGTCAAAACAGGCAGCACAGAGGCCGAGGTAAACCTTGCCTAATGAGAGAGGCTCTTCAGGTGAAGAGTGCAGGGATGTTGATCAGAGTACGAAAGAGGGAGTAAGGGGCAAAGTCATGGACCTGTGGAGCCTCCACGAGTGGCTCTGAGGTGGGGAGTTTGCCCTTGGCCTCGAATCAATCAGGCCATTGACCAAAGTCAGGACTTGATGGTTAGAGCTGAGCCTTCAGGGCCACCAGTCTGGCATTCAGCACTGGTTCTATGAGCCTCAGTTTGCTCGTCTGTAAAGCGGGGATCATAATAGTTTCCACCGCATGAGAAGCTGGCATGTGAAGTGCTCAGCATACAACACACTCTCGCTAAATGTTGGCCGCTGCTGTCCTCTGTTACTGGGTGTGCAGAGCCTTTCTGGAGCCTGCACCCCGGAGAATCTCCTAACCGGAGGGGCATCGTAGCCACTAGTGAAATCCTCTGCTCAGCAAAGGCATTCCTGGGTGCATTCCCAGGCTTGGAGTGGGACGAGAAGTCCTGTGAGTAGACCCCACTCATCCTCTCCCCTCTCCCACCCTGAGACCCCGGCCAGACCTTTGCAGTCCTCGTGGCAAATGTTTTCCGAGTGACTCTTGTGATCATTGCACCAATAGTGGCTGTTGATCTGGAAGACGCCATAGTCGAAGCTGCCGTCTGCATTTTCATTTACCTTTGATAGGTTGAAGTTGCTCTCCACAAAAGCCAGGCACAGCCCTTAGAACAGGGAGAAGAAGGTTTTTAGAGGGCTCTGAACTGAGGGACAAAGGACACGGAGGAGAAAGGGAGACGGGGAAGCAGAAGAAAGGAACAAGGCCTAAGAGGCTAGACGGGGCGAGCTGGCCGGAAACACCCATTAGCTTCTCTCCTCGCCCTTCGGTCCATCCACCTGCCCCTCAGTACAACCGCTCATCATCCCGCTGTCCATCCGCATCTCCTGCACTTGATGATCGCCTACTGTGTGCCATGACCCGTGCAAAGCCCAGTGAGGGACATTCAGCTGGGGCAAAGGCAGCTGGTGCCTTCAGCAAGAACGAAGACGCACCCCTTAAAGGACCACAAGACAAGATAAAACGAGAAGGACGGCACAAGACAGGTGTGTGCAAAATCTGGGCAAAAGGAAGCTAGCCCCACCAGGGAGGAGGACGAAGCCTTTGCACTGCCTGCTCCCTCTGCCTGGAATGCTCTTCCCCAGACATTTGGGTGACCCGGTCCTTTGCCTCATTCAGTGCTGCTCAATGTCACCTCCTCAGAGAGGTATTCCTTGACTTCCCCTTCAAGGACAAGGTTACCTCTCACTCCCCTGGCTTTATTCTGCTGCATAACATTTATCACCACCAGGAAGTGCTTCATATGTTTGTGTGTTTGTTTGGGGCTCGCCTCTCCCCCTAGAATGCGAACACTGTGAAGGAAGGGGCTTTGTTGATGTCTCTGTCCCCAGCCCCTAAAATAGTTCCCGGTACATAGTAAGTGCTCAGTTAATAATATTCAGTGGAAGGAATATAGAATGTTGGGAGGGGCTTCTCGGGGAGGCTGCTTTTTGAACTTGGCTTCGAAAGATGAATGATGGAAAGATGGCCACATAGGAGGTGACCAGGAGCAGAAGAGGAATGGGGGGGCGGGAGTGTGAGAAAGCAGCACTCACAGTCACTCAGGGAGTAGCCCTCAAACCTATCCAGATCCTCCGTGTGCAGCACTCTGGCCAAGTCACAGCGACTGATGAGCTTGGCCTCATTTATGGCAACGAGGCAGCTGACCAAGGACATGAGTAGCATCCTCATCATCTTCGGAGGGGAGAAGGTGCAGCTGAGGGCCTGTGGTCCCGAGGATCTCCCAGACGTGCTGCTGGTCTCCTCTGAGCACCTGAGGAATCTGGAGACAGCAGCCAAATGTCCCGGCTCACTCACGGCTCCCCGCCTGGCTATTTCTCTTTCCTCTCACCATTTTATACTTTCTTTTACTACAGAAACTTTCAAACATTTACAAAATAAGAGAGAATAATATCATGAATCTCCATGTAGCCACTGCCCAGCGTCAACAGTGAAAAACCGAGGCTGATCTCCTTTCATCTATAGGTTTTCTCCTGTTTTAGCCATTCTCACTCTTGTAAAGGACACCTGGCTATGGGCAGCATTTGGGTACAGGGGTGGGGAGTGAGGCTGGCAAAGGAGACTGATGAGCACTGGACTTTACTGGTACTTGCGTGTGTGGGTTTGAACATGTGCTCTCGTAGGAAGGGCCAGGCCACTGGGTGTTGGTCTGCCCTCAACCCCACGCTCCCAGACGCATGATATGTGACTTTTCCCAAGGGTATACCCTGCCATGTGCAATTCCTGAGAGGCTGTCTTATAAGCTCTACACCTTTGTTTCCACTCAAAACTGGGGTCACTCAAGTAAAAGTGACCTTGTTGAAGAAATAAACTTCACTTTCACACTCTGTATGTGTGTGTGTGTGTGTGTGTGTGTGTGTGTGTGTGTGTGTGTAGGGGGAGGTGCAAGGGGCGGGGACTCTGGATTCACATCGCCTGCTTTCAAAGGTTGGGCTGCAGTGTGACCTTGGGCAATATACTTTACCTCTCCGGGCCTCATTTGTAAAAGGAAGATATGCCAGTACCCACTTACTAGGGTTGTCATGATGATTAAACGAAATGATAAATGCCTAAATCTTGGTTTTGCATTCCCCCCCAAATAGGAAGCAAGACTTCTGGGACAAAGGTTGATTCCTAGGCTGGAGTTAGGAAAGAGTATAAAATAAGTCTGAATTATCTTGTGCTAGAAAGTAAGAAAGTGCTCAAAATATGGATTGGGGCACGTCAAATGGACATGAGAGCCAGCTCAGAGGGGCACCCACTGGCCAAATCTGGAACACTTTCTTGGTAACAGCTTTATTGAGATAAAATTCACAGTACATAATTCACATACCACACAATCACTTAATTTAAAGCGTGCAGCTCAATAGTGTGTTTGCAGAGCCGTGCGACTATGATCGCGGTCAATTTTAAAACATTTTCATCAACCCAACAGGAAACCCCATACCCATTAGCTGTCACTAATCCACCCCTCCTCCAACCCCTGCCCACCACAAGCCTACTTTCCATTTCTCTTGATTTACCTAACCTGGACACTGCACACAAATAGTCACACCATAGGTGGCCTTTGAGCCCGGCTTCTTTCGCTTAACAATGTTTTCAAGATTTATTCATGTTGTGGCAGCCACTGGGATCTCATTCCTTGTGATGAATCCTTCTTTTGTCTCTCTATTGATCGTTTTATAGACTTTTGGGCTACTTTGGGGCTATTATGAATGACGGTGCTGTGAACATTCACGCACAAGTGTTTGTGTGGACAAATGTTTTCATTCCTTCGGGCATATACGCCAAGGAATGGAACTGCTGAGCCATAGAGTAACTTCAAGTTTCAACTTTGGAGCAACTGCCTGACTTCAAAGTGGCTGTACCATTTTACATTGCCATCGGCTTTTCCACATCCTTACCAACACTGGTTACTTTAAAAAAAAAAAATTATAAAGTTTATTTAGTTATTTTGAGAGAGAGAGAGAGAGAGAGAGAGAGGGTGCACAAAAGCTAGGGAGGGGCAGAGAGAGAGGGAGAGAGGGAGAATCCCAAGCAGGCTCCTCACTGTCAACGCAGAGCCCAATGCGGGGCTTGAGCCCACAGACTGTGAGATCATGACCTGAGCTGATATCAAGAGGCTCAACTGACTGAGTCACCCAGGTGCCCCAACGCTTGTTTGTTTTTTTAATTCAATTTACTCTTTTTTTTTAAGTAGGTTCTGCCCATGACCCTGATGTTGAGAGTCACCATGCTCTATACCAACTGAGCCCACCAGCACCCCCCCCCCCCCACTAACACTTGCTATTAACTGTCTTTCTGATCAAAGCTCTCCTAATGGGTGCCAAGTCGTACACATGATGGTTTGGATCTGCATTTTCCTGGTGGCTAATGACGCTGAGCATCTTTCTATGTGCTCTTTGGCCATTTGCATATCTTTGGGGAAATTCAGTATTCAGATCTTTTGCCCATTTTCTAGTTGGGTTATTTGTCCTTCTTTATTGAGTTGTAAAAATTCTTTATCAGATGGGAATGCAAGCTGGTGCAGCCACTCTGGAAAACAGGATGGGGGTTCCTCAAAAAACTAAAAATAGAACTACCCTACAACCCAGCAATTGCACTACTAGGCATTTATCCACGGGATACAGGTGTGCTGTTTTGAAGGGACACATGCACCCCCATGTTTATAGCAGCACTATCAACAATAGCTGAAGTATGAAAAGAGCCCAAATGCCCATCGATGGATGATGGATGACTGTATATATATATACAATGAAGTATTACTCGGCAAGCAAAAAGAATGAAATCTTGCCATTTGCAACTATGTGGATGGAACTGGAGGGTATTAAGCTAAGTGAAATTAGTCAGAGAAAGACAAACATCATATGACTTCACTCATATGAGGACTTTAAGAGACAAAACAGATGAACATAAGGGAAGGGAAACAAAAATAATATAAAAACAGGGAGGGGGACAAAACAGAAGAGACTCATAAATATAGAGAGCAAACAGAGGGTTACTGGAGGGGGTGTGGGAGGGGGGATGGGCTAAATGGGTAAGGGGCACTAAGGAATCTACTCCTGAAATCATTGTTGCACTAGATGCTAACTAATTTGGATGTAACTCTTAACAAATAAAAAATAAAATTAAAAACAATAAATTAAAAAAAAAAAATAATAAAAAATTCTTTATGAGATACATGGCTTGCAAATATTTTCTCGCATTCTATGGGTTGCCTTTCACTTTCTTGATGGTATTCTTAGAAACAAAAGAATTCAATGATGATGAAGACTGTTTTCTCTATCTTTTCTTTTGTTGCTTACGCTTTTGGTATCGTAGCTACAGAATTAATACAGAATGGTTTCTAAGGTAGTCTGGGACAGTTTGGCCATCAACACAAATAAAGATAGTGACAGGGGAGCTTGGCCGGCTCAGTTGGTGGAGCGAGCGACTCTTGGTTTCAGGGTCATGAGTTAGCACCCCACCTTGGGCCTAGAGCGTCTTTGAAAAAAATAAGGATAGGGACAGATTATAATCTAGTGAAAGAGATAGGAATCCCTGAGTCCTTAATAGTAATAAATAGACAAACAGATACATAACGGGGATGGGGTTGGAGCTCTTCCTGACAATAAGATGGTGAGTGATAAACGTGGAGGTGGTCATGAGGTTGGAAAATCATCACTCTGCAGCCATCATAGATTAGTTTGGGCAAGAATCATCAATGGATATTAAATCTAAGGTGGTGGGAAGCCTGGTGAAGAACTGGATGGGGCACCTGGGCTGGCTCAGTCGGTTAAGCATCCAACTTCCGCTCAGGTCATGATCTCGTGGTTCATGGGTTCAGGCCCAGCATCGGGCTCTGTGCTGACAGCTTGGAGCCTGGAGCCTGCTTTGGGTTCTGTGTCTCCCTCTCTCTCTCCCCCTCTGCCGCTCACACTCTGTCTCTCTCTCTCTCTCTCAAAAATAAATAAACATTGGAAAAAAAAAAACTATCAATGCCATGAAAACACAGAATGGGGCTATTTCTGTCACCGTGTGCATGTGTGTGTGTGTGTGTGGTGGGTGTGTGCATGCGTATCTTTCCCCTGAAAGCAGGTGTATGTTCCTGAGAGCAAAGGCCTAGGTTCCTCCACCCACAGGCTGCTGCTTGGGCAAGATGGCTGCCCTAATGGCCTTGTTTCCTCACAGATGTCTTCTAAGCTCACTCCGTACCAGCCCGACTCTTGATTTTGGCTTGGGTCATGATCTCACAGTTCCTGGGATCAAGCTCTGTATCACGCTCTGCACTGACAGCGAGGGGCCTGCTTGGGATTCTCTCTCTCTCCCCCCGCCTCTCTCTCTGCCCTTCCCCCACTCATGCTCGCTTGCTGTCTCTCTCTCTCTCTCTCAAAACAAGTAAATAAACTTGAAAAAAAAGTTTATCATGTTCTACCTATTAGATGAGCAAATATCCAAAAGTTTGATAATACCTTCTGCCTACAAGGCCGAGGGGGCACAGGTACATTCCTGACAGAGTGTAAACAGGCGATTATCTATGAAAATTGTAGATTCATTTATCCTTTGCCTCAGCAATTCTGTTTCTGGGACTTTACTGAACAGAGATAGTTGCATAGAATTCAAAGATCACATACACACGGTTATTTATAGAAAGAGTGAACTCCAGTGTCCAGTAAATACAGGGCTGGTCAAATAAACTAAGGTACATTCATACAATGGAAACACATGCCATAGGGGGGAAAAAATTAAGAAACTGATATGAAGCTCCAAAACAAAAATCCTGATCTCTTCTAAGACAAGGTATCAAACAGTATATTTATAATAGCTTTGTGGGGATGGGGCAGAGATAAGAAATATAAAAGACATTTAAAAGTCTATTACAGATCTATTAACAGATATTAACAGTTATTAACAGATCTATTCCTATCTGTTAGATGCATTTAGAAACATCAGAAAAAGACATGTAAAGGGGGTGCCTGGGTGGCTCGGTCAGTTAAATGTCTGACTTCAGCCTAGCTCATGATCTCACGGTTCGTGAGTTCGAGCCCCACGTTGGGCTCTCTGCTGTCAGCACAGAATCTGCTTCAGATCCTCTGTCCCCCTTTCTCACTGCCCCTCCCCTGCTCATTCTCTCTCTCAAAAATAAATAAATAAACTTTAAAGAAAAGAAAAAGAAAGATGTAAGGAATTAATAATTATGGTTACAAAGGTGGAGAAGACGTTTCACTGTAGGTAGACTTTTTTTTCTTACCATAAAAATAAATCTATTAAAAAATGAGTGTTTAAAAAGGGCCTGAACGAAGAAGGCTCTGCTGGGGTGAGCATGGTACAACATAGAGAGATGGTGACTCACTACCTTGTACACCTGAGACTAATATAACACCGTGTGTCAACAATACTCAAATAGAAAAAAGTTCTTTTAAAGAGACAGCTCTGCCCAGCGTCCCTTCTCTAGTCAAGTTCATTGCTCCCTGTGCTCTTCCTCCACTCACTCGCTTGGCCCCTTTTGTGCACCACCTCCTCCAGGCCTCATTCAGGGTCTGTGTCCTTCAGAGGCCTTCTGGGAGGTCGCAGCGGAGCACCCAGACGCGCTGGGCTTCACTGCGTCTTTTGGAAGTTGTATATCTAACTCCGAACCGTTGGTTTCCGCCCTAGAGGCAATAATATTTTACACGAAGCCTCAGAGAAATTAGGTAACTGGTCGAAGATCAGCCAGGGGCAGAGCTGGAGCCTGATTCAGCTCTGAGCCCTCCCTGAATCCATTCTCCTCGCTGCCCCATGTTGCCTCCAGTTACAAGTCCCGGCAACTCCAGTCCCTGAGGAAGAGCCACGATCCCCTTTTCCTTTATGCCCTTAGAGAGGTCAATGCTCAGTGACAGGCAATCACATGCTATAGGGAGGGAGAGAAAGAGGAAGAGGAGAAGGAAGGAAGGCAGGGGGAGGAGAGGAGTGGGGGAAGGACACTCACTCTTGCAGAGACGGGTCTGAATCATCGGCATTTGCTGTCCCCAGGTCGGAGTCGTAGGACATGGGCTCCTCGGAACGGTCTGGACTCTTGGAGCCATTCTCTTGGAGTAGGCAGCTATCAGAGTTTAGGCTGCAAGACAGCTGGGATGAACCGGCGGTGTCCAGGCTGAGGGAGGAGGCCGTGAGCTTCCGGTTCCGTCGGATCTTATGGCCTGAGTGCTGGACTTCGATGTCCTCCGAGCCTGAGGAATGGGAAATTGAATCCAGAGACTCTTTCCGCTGTAGTTCTGTCCCAGAGGTGGTGAGGGGGTCGAGCTCAGAGAGCGGGCAAAGCCCAGAGAGAGCCAGCGGGGTGAGCGTCCACTCGTTTAAGATGGCGGACTTGTAGGAGAGCTCGAAGGATAAGGACGTCAGTCCCTGCAGGAAGCTGAGGAGGAACTCGCCCTCCTCGGCGTCTCGAAGCAGGGCTGTGGGCTGATAGTACTCGCACAGGCGGGCGGGCTCCTGGAGGAGCAGCTTCAGGTAGCACTCCATCAGGCCGTCATTGAGGGCCAGCCTCAGCCAGGCCCGGCAGCGGCCCACGTCCGTGCTGACAAAGATCAGGTGCTCCAATTCCGAGACGATGTGCCTGGGGGTGGAGAGGACAGGCTTGTTTCAAGAAGTGAGTTCAGATCACAGAGGATCATTTTATCCACTGGTGAGCAGGAGCCAGTAATAACGACCGCAAGTATATACAGGCTTGGGAAAATATCTCAGATAGCAGTGTTCTACAGGGAATTGAGAAATATTTAGCTACAACTCCCCACTTTTTCAAGGTTACTGTCATGCAGGATAATTGCCATTTTAGTTTCAACTCCCCAGGCGCCCTTGACATCACCTGCTCATCCGGCATACATGTGATGAGCCCCTAAGTGCCAGGTCTTTGGAGCTGTGAAGATACAGGATACAGACATGGTCCTGCCCTCAGTCCAGGTTACTACCTTTCAAGGGCACACGGAAGTGAACCCTGTTGTCAGTAGAGCTGGGGTGGGGGGGAAGGCAATCACTTCCAGGTTGCAGTAAGGACAATGCCTTAGGCAAGGCATTGCGGGATTAGGCATAGGGATTAGGCACAGGCAAGGCATTGAGCTGGGCCTTGAGGGATTTCAAGCCGCAAAGATGGAAGGGGAACCTCAGGCACCAAGGACTGACAGAGAAAAGGCACCAAGGGTAGGGAAGCGGCAGCTGTGTAACAGGAGTGGTGAGCACTCCCGTTACAGCACGGGGAGGAGGAGGAGTGGCTGATTGGGTTGCAAAGTCAGGTGATGCAGGGTCTTGAGCATCCAACCAGTGAGGCAAGGTGGGGCAAGGGTCCCCACACCTGGCTGTGCGTCAGAATCACCTGGGAACCTGGTCAGGATACAGATTCCGGGGCCCCAACGAAGTGAATGGGACTCCAGGCTAGCACTGGGGAGCCTGAGAGTTTTTACACCGGGAAATGACTTGACCGCAGTCGCGCAGACTTCTGGGTGGGCTGCTCGGGATAAGATCATGTACCCAACTCAGTTCCCGAACCCTTGGTCTGATGTAAATGCCCTTCCTCTGACCATCACAGTGCCCTGAGCACGTCTCGCCCATAGGAGTGCGTGCTCCACAGGGATCAGGGAATGAGCTCGGGTTAGCTTAAGCTCAATAAATGTTGACCAGCTGCCTGACCTAAGGACAGACACAATGAGATAAGGGGGACAATCAGAAAGCCACTGCCACCTAGGAGTGA
Organism: Panthera pardus; assembly: GCF_024362965.1. Classification (NCBI taxonomy): domain Eukaryota; kingdom Metazoa; phylum Chordata; class Mammalia; order Carnivora; family Felidae; genus Panthera; species Panthera pardus. The sequence continues at coordinate 34,465,375 of NW_026526876.1, read as the reverse complement.
GGTAAGAACCTGAGATAGGGCGGTGGCAGTCAGCATGAAAAGGAAGATACAGACCGACAAGGCACCTTCAGGCTGAAGGTGGCATTTAATAGCCCTTAGAGGCAACGTGCCAGCAGCTGCTTGCTCCAAAGCCCAGGCAGTTAGGGCCAGGGCCGCAGAGGCAAACGTCCCAGGGTGGATATTCAGATGATCTGGATTCCACGTCTTTAAAAAATGCCATAGCCTGTTAGGATATAATACTTAGCATAGAGATGTTCAAACATTCCAAGGCAGGGTCAGCAAACCTCTTCTGTTAAGGGCCACTTAGTAAAGATTTTAGGCTTTGCAGGCCACACATTCTCTGTTCCAACTACCCAACTTTGCCACGGTGTGGCAAAAAGGCGGCTCCTGCTAAAGGCGACCAGCCAGGGGCCTGAGCAGCCCCAGGCCATTGCCTGTGCGCTGAGGGGCTCTTGAGGCTTGGTCTAACAATAACCCCTATCTCACCCATCTCCATTCTAGAACACAGAGCATCTCTGCTGCTTTCCCATATAGCTGTAGAGGGAGAGCCCAGGGTCACCCACACTGAAGCTCCTCCCCAAAGCAAAGCCTCCCCTGCTGATCTCACTTGTGGGTGACAGCTTTCAGGAGGGGCCAGAAGACAGGCTGAGGCAGAGGCTTCTGGTGGGCGCTCTTCTTCCTTTTCCCTCCGGCCTCGGCTCGGATGTGCTTGGCATGCAGGCCGTGGATAAATACGGCCTCCAGGGCACTGCACATGGTGTTGGCATCTCCGTCTTCGCTAGTGACCACTGTGTCCGAGGACACGTACTGCTTCTGCAACGCCTTCACAGATCCCACTAGCTTCTTCTTGATGACCTAGTCGGTGTCAGACATAACACAGGCCTTTAGAAGATCCTGCGGTGACCCCTGGAAGGTAAGTGCTTATCACCAAATACACGCACACCCACACACGTGCTCACGTCTACCTGTGGGTGTGTATACAGCAAAACTAGCACAAGCTAATCATAGAAAACAAAGATGGGCGCCTGGGTGGCTCAGTCGGTTGAGCGTCCGACTTCGGCTCAGGTCGTGATCTCACGGTTCATGGGTTCGAGCCCCACGTCGGGCTCTGTGCTGCCAGCTCAGAGCCTGGAGCCTGCTTTGGATTCTGTGCCTCCCTCTCTCTCTGCCCCTCCCCCACTTGCACACGCACGCACGCTCTCTCTTTCTCTCAAAAATAAATAAACGTTGGAAAAAATTTTAAAAAAAGAAAGAAAACAGAGACAAAGCATAGAGGAGAAAAGGAAAATTACGTACTTATACCACCCAGAGATAGTTATTTTTTTGCAAAGATATTTGTATATTTTTCTTTTGTTTTGCTTTTTAAACCGAACTTCAGTGATTTGATAGCCATAGAAATCTTGTGTTTAAATACCGGCTCCATCATAGTTACAGGTGTGGGAGCCTGGGTGATCCATCTAGGGCAGGGGTGAAGCTTTCCACCTTGTTTAGGGGTCTACGATTCCATGAAGAGGCAACAAGTGCCACTTTAGAACCATAAAAACACCAAGAAAACAGGAGCATGGTCCACATTAAGAAAGATCGTAGGGGGGCGCCTGGGTGGCGCAGTCAGTTAAGCATCCGACTTCAGCCAGGTCACGATCTCGCGGTCTGTGAGTTCGAGCCCCGCGTCGGGCTCTGGGCTGATGCCTCGGAGCCTGGAGCCTGTTTCCGATTCTGTGTCTCCCTCTCTCTCTGCCCCTCCCCCGTTCATGCTCTGTCTCTCTCTGTCCCAAAAATAAATAAAAAACGTTGAAAAAAAAATTCAAAAAAAAAAAAAGATCCTAGGGGCACCTGGGCGGCTCAGTCAGTTAAGCATCTGACTCTTGATTTCAGCTCAGGTCATGATCTCACGGTTTTTGAGTTTGAGCTCCGTATCTGGCTCTGTGCTGACAGTGTGGAGCCTGCTTGAGATTCTCTCTCTCTCTCTCTCTCTCTCTCTCTCTCTCTCTCTCTCTCTCTCCCTCTCTCTGCCCCTCCTCTGCTCATGCTCACTCTCCCTTTCAAAATAAATAAAATAAACGTTATTTATTTAAAAATATCTTTTTAATGTTTATTTTTGAGAGAGAGAGAGAGAGAGAGAGAGAGACAAAGTATGAGGAGGGGGGAGGGGCAGAGAGAGAGGAAGACACAGAATCCGAAGCAGGCTCCAGGCTCTGAGCTGTCAGCACAGAGCCTGATGCAGGGCTCGAACCCACGAGCCGTGAGATCATGACCTGAGCTGAAATAGGACGCTTAACTGACTGAGCCACCCAGGCGCCCCTAAAATAAAGAAATAAACTTTAAAAAGAAAGAAAGAAAAAAGGAAAGATCCTTGACCTGGCAGTCAGAGGCAGATGTTAGTCTCAGCTCTGTTGGTCAACAGCTGGGTCACTACAGACATTTCACTTAACCTCACTGAGCTTAATTTCCTCATCTGTTAAACGGAACGAATACTTCCTGACCTACAGCACAGGAGTTGGGGGGCGGGGGGATTACTCTGAGGGCAGGACTTGCTTTTTTTTTTCATTCTTGCATCCTCAACACTTGGCTTGGTTCCTGACACATGTAAGTATTCCGTTAAGGTCTGTTACATAAATCAATTATAAAATACATATATGTAAAATCCTTTGGAAAGATAAAGACAGTTCTGTCATAGTATAAGCATGTCAAAATTACCTATGTGTTTTGGAAAAGGATTGGGAGGGAATACAGAAAACCTGGTTTGAACTGTTAGCTGATAGGATTATGGATAAATATTTTACTGTTTTATTTTTATCTTAGCCCAAACAGTTCATGTTAATGTTCTTTGAAAAGTCGAATGTTCTTTTTTTTTAAAAAAAAAAATTTTTTTTTTTAATGTTTATGTATTTTTGAGACAGAGAGAGACAGAGCATGAACGGGGGAGGGTCAGAGAGAGAGGGAGACACAGAATCTGAAACAGGCTCCAGGCTCTGAGCGGTCAGCACAGGGCCCGACGCGGGGCTCGAACTCACGGACCGTGAGATCATGACCTGAGCCGAAGTCGGACGCTCCATCAACTGAGCCACCCAGGAGCCCCTGTTTTTTTTTTTTTTTTCTTTATAACAGCTTTAATGAGACACAATTTACATTGCCTAAAATTCACTCATTTAAACTATACAGTTCAGTGATTTTTGGTATGTTCACAGAATAGTGAAACTACAGCCACTACCTAATTTTAGGACATTTTCATTGTCTCAAAAAGGAACACTGTGCCCATGAGCAGTCACTCCTCTCTAGTACCCTCTCCCTCAACCCCTAGCAACTACTAATCTACTTTCTGTCTTTATGGATTTGCCAATTCTGGACATTTTGTGTAAATGAAGTCATACAGTATGCAGTCTTTTGATGTTAGACATCTTTTCATATGACTTATGGGTCATATACTTCTTTTATTGTTTGCTTATTTGACTGGAGAGAGAGAGAGAGAGAGAGAGAGAGAGAGAGAGAGAGAGAGAGAGAGGCAAAGAGAGAGGAGGACAGAGGATTCAAAGTGGGCTAGGGAGTGACAACAGCAAACTCCCAAATCGTGAGATCATGACCTGAGCCAAATGGACGCTCAACCGTCTGAGGCACCCAGGCCACCCTAATGCCCTCTTTTCTTTTTTCTTTTTTTTAATGTTTATTTATTTTTGAGAGACAGAGAGAGACAGCATGGGAGGGAGAGGGCAGAGAGAGAGAGGGAGACCCAGAATATGAAGCAGCCTCCAGGCACTGAGCTGGCAGCACAGAGCCCGATGCGGGCCTCCAGCCCATGAGCCGTGAGATCATGACCTGAGCCGAAGTCGGATGCTCAACCGACTGAGCCACCCAGCTGCCCCTTCTTTTAATGTTTACTTATTTTTGAGAGAGAGAGAGAGAGAGAGAGAGAGAGAGAGAGAATGTGCATACATGTATGTGCCTGTGGGGGAGGGGGCAGAGACAGAGCGGACCGAGGATCCAAAGCAGGCTCTGCTCTGACAGCAGAGAGCCCAATGCAGGGCTTGACCTCACAAACTGCAAGACCATGAGCCGCTTACGATCATGACGCTTAACCGTGTGAGACACCCAGGCGCCCCATATGTATGACTTCCTTTGAGAAATCCTTGGTCTTCAGGCAGCCCCTATTAAAATCCGTTGTTTTTTATCAATTCCCATTCTATCACCAATAAGATGTTCTAGAAAGGGCAGGGTCTCCTCAGAGCCTGCTTCTGCTATAACTCTTTCTCAGCCCGAAGCCTCGCTTTCCAGACAGTACTCATTCATTTCAAAGTGAGGAAGACCAATGACATGGCTGTCCCGTGCCCCCTTCCCCACCCTTGAGCCTCTCCGACTGCCTACCGGGATGGCAGCCCGGGGGTCCAGTCCATTCTCCACCACCGAGAGCATTTCCGCTCACACTGCAGCTCCCTCGGAGAATCACATGACACCTGCAGAGACAGACATCGCGGCCAGATGAGCAGGTTCCAGCTCACCACCCCCAGCCAATTCTCCCCCTCCCCCCAGCAGGCAGCGGGTCAGCCCATCTTCCTCAAACTGCAATGCAAAGGCCTCTGAATTCAAAAGTAAAAGCCAAGAGTGGATTTTAAGGAAGGAAACAAGGGAAGAGAAGAAATGTGAGGGCTCGAATCTCAGGAGGTGGGGAATCCTATGTGCCGTGGGTGGGTCCACCCTAATCAGGGCATGGAGAGGCCTCTGTATGCCACACCAAACGCTGGCACAAAAAAGCAGGGAATGAGGGGCCGATTTGGATACAGAACTAAGGGTGCGAGGGGGATGCTGCCGCTGGAGGTGCCAAGAGCCCACGTGGACCAGGAAGCAGGGGCTCACAATTCACATTCGGAGCCTCTGACTCCTGTGCCAGCCCGATGTCTGCCAGCTCGGCAGGGACAAGCACAACTGAAGGAAGTTTCCAAAGGGAGGGCCTCTTGCTACATAGCTGCTTCCCCTCCAGGCACGAGGGTCCAGCTGGAGCAGCACAGGGACACGCCTAAAGGGAAACAACACGGGTTCGAATCTCGATTTGCCACTAACCACTTAGGCATGCTAGGTGGGGCACCACGGCAGACGTCTCAAACGGAGGTTATGAATGTGGAAAACGCCCAGCACAGTGCCTGACGGTACTAAGGATAAATGGTATCTATTACCCCGGTTGGATGTGGCCAAGCCTTATAGGCAAAGGCCACTGTCTGAATGAGTCCGCTCAACTACCTGAAGTCAGTACACAGGTAAATCCCTCAGGGCACTGGCTTCCCCCCCACCCCCCCGGGGGTGGCTTAGGTGGGGGGGGGGGCCTCAACCTGAGCCTCGGGGGGTGGCTGTTGGCTCGCCTGGACCGCCCCAGCCACTTGGACGGACCAGGATTGGGCAGGCACATTCCCATCTAAACAGATCTCTAGTGACCACGCTGCCGAGCATGGAGGGACACCAAAAAATAGGTCATCGCTGTCTCTGTTCTCAAAAACCTATGGCCCAAAGAAGTTATCAAATGGAGGCATGATGAATGGATTTTGTACTGTTTACACACATTGCTTCATTCATTCCTTGTAACCACCCTAGGCGAGCTCTTTTATTATCCAGATAAATCAAAGCTGACCCAGGTCAGGGAACTTCCCAAGATCCCAGGGCTGATCAGTGGCGGGCTCTACCACCTTCGGCCAGGATGACATCCACCCTTCTGGAAGAGGCGGGTGTGAGCTAGGGCTAAGGGGTGGCTGGGGAGGGGGCAGGGAAGTCTTGGGAGGAGGGCTCTCCAGCTGGGGGCCCAGGTGGCGGGATGCAAGGGAGCATCAGGGTTGAGTCTGGCAGGAAAGGTTTACAGGCGAACAGTGAGGCATGGAGAACGGCAGGGTGGCCCTAAATGATGAAAGACGCTCTGATTCAAGCCCTGGCCTCTGGATCCGGCAGAGGGTGAACAGGACCCAGCGCCGACCTTCCTAAGTAAGGACATGCAAAGGCAGATAGGTGTGTGGAGGACGGCCCCCACGAAACCAGCTCTGGTCAGCGCACAACAGACTGACAGGAGGAACACTAGCCCCTGGCCACAGCCCATCAGACTGTCTCTCCCTCCACCACTTTCCCAGCTCCTACCCACTGGGAATCCTCAGGACCCTTCGCTGGAGACCAGCTCCATGCTCTGGCCACCAGGGCACCGGGAGAAGGGGACATACTATAGAGTCGGTCCTGAAACCGTGCCTGATCCTAGAGGCTGGGTTTCTTCAAGGCTACCCTACGCAGCCCTGCAGGCCAAGTTCAGGCTCGCTGGCTTTGAGACCCTGGCATCCAATCCCCTCTGGCAATTCCGGGGGCCTGCCCTTCTAGACAGAGCCTCAAGCCCTAAAACTGCCCTTCCCTCAGCCGGCCTCAAGGCTTGGGCCTCAGCAATCTGAAGAGGAAGACCATTGAGGCCTCATCAACTAATTCACTGAATATAATATTCACTGGAGGGAGGGAGGCTTATCATTAAGTGGGTGCTCTGGCCAAGTCAGGGTCTGCTGAAAAAACAAAGTAAACTGACACTGAGGTCAGAGCAGGGCCAGACAAGAGACAACTGTGACCTAAAACAGTGTCAGGAACGTCACAAAAGGACAACAGTGCAGAGAAACCTAGAAGAATTGCCACTTGACAATTCACAAAACAGAACTGAGACGTGGGGGTCAGGCCAAAGTTCCGGGCACATCTTTCCTTGCAGGAAGCCAAAGCTCCCTACATAGGCCTGTCGGTTCTAGAACGCCTCAGGAAGGCAGGAAATGGCTCAGAGGCAGGACCACGACCATCTACGATGTGAGATCTCTGGGCTCTGGGTCTCCTGACTGCTAGGTCAGCACTCCAGCAGGCTCCTTGGGTGAGCCAGACCCCCATCTACCATGCTATGGGACTGGTTTCACTTTCTATCTTCAGAGCTGTCTTCACTGACACCAAGAAGCAAACGAAAGAGGGGTGGGTCTTCAGGAGACCCAGAAGAAAGAGAGCAAGTAGAGAGTTCAAACATCCCTGATACAGTGGAGCAGAAAAGGTGAGTGCCGTGTGCCTTTAGGAAACTCTTAAGTCACCCTTCGTCTACCTCTGCCCCTCTGTATTGGTTCACTCTGGCACAGGATCTCATTCTCTATCCTCATTTAATTCTTAAAACAATCCTGTGAGAGAAGGATGAGTATCCCTCATTCACAGAAGAGAAAACTGAGGCTCAGTAGAAACATGCCTCAGGTGAGGGACAGAATTTTCTCATTCCAAGCTCTGTGCCTTTCGTCAGTTCATACTGTCCCAGGTCCTTGGTTCAAAGAGTTTCAGGCAAACTTATTATTCACAGACTCTTCAGAAGCTCCACCTTATCAAAGAAGGCCTAACACTGACAAGAAACAATCTTGCCCATCAGATCTGTGGCCCCAACTAGCTGACCACAGGTCCTTTCCGTGGCAGCCAGGTTTCCGAGCTGTCCCTCCTCAAATGTTCCAACACACAGGAAGGAATCGTTGGGGTTGATTCTCTTCGTGATACTGCCTGGCCTTCTATAAACATCCAATTTCACTTCCTCCAGAGACTAAGGAAGAACGAAAAGAGGAGAAGGACTCAGATGAGACTTACATTAGAAGAAGAAATGGATAACCTGGCTTCACCACTTTCGAAACACTCCGTTCATCAGTAAACAGCAACCTCTTCTTCTTAGAGACTTCCCCGCCATCCGCGACAGCCTCGTCTCTACGGCCTGACTCCGATCCTGCACCTGGCTATGCACGACAACAGGCCGGTGTTTAAGCCCTCCAGCTGCTGTACCAGGTGATGAGTCAGGGTTTTCAGCTGGAAACAAATGACAAAGTTATCTTCTGATTCAGAAAGACAGCTGATACTTCAGACATGTGAGTGCTGAGTAAACAGCACCTCCTTCTACCTGAAGAAAGTTGGATTTCTAGACAAGAGCCCTGTGGGGGGTGGGATGGGTGGGGGGGGGGGGGTGGGTAGGGCGACAAAGCAACTGAATATCAGCTGGAGGGCAAGCAACTTCTAGCTCGTGATTCCCAGTCCAAAGGCTAGTGGGTGAGGCCAGAAATGTGAGGTCTAGGAACACTGGGTATCTTTCTTTCCTCCCTCCCTCCTTCCATCCAACAACACCCATCTCTCCCATATTCTTGTCCCAGATCCCTTAAGATTCTGGCAAGGACCAAACTCTGAGTGAATGAAAGCAGGACCTTTGCCTGACTCATTCACCATTGTCTTTCTAATGCTTCAAACAGTGCACGGCACACGGTGGTGCTCACAAAATACTTGCTGAATGAACAGATGAGTAAAATAAAAAGGCTCAGACCGTTTCAGACTGTAAGAAGTTGAGGTATACAACTTCTCAGTGGTGGGGTCACTGCGGAACTCCTTCCATTACACCAAGCTGCCAACAGGCTGAAACCCTTCAGAGATCACACCTTAACGGAAGGGGATATTGAAGGTAAAAGGACATCCGATTCTCAAAGGCGTGAGACTATAAATGCAAGCAAAGACAAGGGGTCTTCTTTGGGGTCCTTTACAATGGCTGTCAAATGGCCAATCCTTTGGAGTTTGGTCACCAGAACTTAGAGGGGATGTGCACCCCCAAATCCCAGGAGATTATAAATGTTAACCATGGAGCCTGGGTGCCTCAAGAATGTCTAGCTACTCTGAGATAACTTGACTCTCTGTGTTCATGGGTAATCAAAATGGTCAAAACTCAATGATCCAGCACCTGCAAAAAGAGGAAGCAATTCAACAGCCTCCACGGAGGCCTCGGCGTCCCCAGGATCCACTCATCTCTACTCTTCACAACATGTAACGTCACCTCTGGCACATTCGGTAGCGGGACTAATCTACAACCAGTTCTGGCCAGGAGGAGCACTGGGTGAGGGTCCTTTCTGAGCGGCAGGGCAATGCACATGGACATGATTCTGTGACCACAGCCAACCCCACACAGTGGAACCGCTTGAGTTTCTCCAGATCATCACCCAAAAGGAAGTGATAAGCTTCCACTGCCCCAGCTGAATGAGTAGCTCCCTCACCTTCCAGGTATTTGGATGATACCTATCATTCCAGCAGCCAACGCGAGTAATGTAATATGGATGCCAGGAATACAATCCTTAAGGACAGGTACAGGGGGCCTGACATCCAGGAAAAGCACTTGACCCACGGGAGAAGGATCTCTACTCCTCCACACTTACTTACCATCTGAGGCCCTGCCTCAATTGAGGTGTTCGGCAAGTGCCTGGCTCTGAGAAAGCAGGTGGGGTTGGCAGGGGACTGCACTAGGTTCTCAGATCAAATGGGGACCACATCAAGGGAAGAGTGGGCACAGAGCTGGGATGAAGAGTTGAAATGGGGATAGGAAGACGTCAATCTAACAAGATTGGGTAGGGGTGGTGGGAACTAGGGCAGCAAGAGTTGGGGGGTGGTTTAGCAAAGACTCAGGAATGAAGTGTCCTCAGGCTGGCTGGGGATGGAAAGAAAGTATGTGGTGGGCTTGGAAGTTAGGGGTTGAGTGGGTGAGGACAAGAAGATACATACAAGACTTGAGATAGGGCTGAGATCAGAGTTATCAAGAAGAGGGCGGTAAGCGCAATAGGGCATCTACTGTAGTGGTAGGTATTAAATGAGTGGGGGGAGGTGGGTGTTTTGGCTGAGCAGACCTTGGGGGGCTGAGCAGGGGGGCTGGGATAAGAAAGCTGAGCCTGAAAGGGGGTAAGCCAGAAAGACGGGGAGGGGGAGGGGGGGCTCGAGGAGGTTTGCGTGGAGCACTGGGATTGCCAAAGGGGTTGAGGGGTGAGAAGGAGATGCGTTAGAGGGAGGCGGAGGGAAGTGGCTGTCCTAGGGGTTGGAAGTGGGCTACCGTGGGGTCGAGTGTGGCTGCACTTACGCAAGACCAGTGGTGAAGGGGTGAGGGTAAGGGCTGGGCTCGGGTCACGGGTGGAGAAGAGGAAGGGGACGGGTCGGTCAGCACTGGCTGTTTGGGCTGAAGGCTCGGGTCCGAGTGGGGTAGGGTGCGGGGCTCAGGCCGGGAAGGGAAAAGGCTCTGAAGCAGGACAGTTTCAAAGCAACCAAGGGTTTGCGATCACGGACAGGGCTGGTGACCCATCGCCCGTTCTCGTCTCGGCCCCGCCGTCCCCTCCTCACCCTCCTCGCCCTCTGACCCCTAACTCACCAGAGGGAGCGGGGAGGGGGCGCGGGGCACTCCTGGCCACTGCAGCCCCTAAGCCTCCGACCAGGCGCTGCGGCCTCCCGGCCAGGGACAACAGGAAACGGCGCTCGCGGCGCCTGACGCCATCACGTTGGTTCGGCGTCCGGCCCCGCCCCCGGACCGCGGAGCCAAGCGCAGGGCCGGCGGAGCCTCGGGGCGGGGCCAGCGCTCAGGAAAGCCCAAGTTCCCAGGCCCGCATGGTAATCTCTTATCTATCTTTTCAGGAGCCCCTGTCTCCTGGTCTTCTCTTACTTCTCAGGCCTCTCGGCCCCTCTGCAAAGTCTACGGGCTTGTCCTCCTCTCTCCATCTTACTCTGGCGCACATTTCCACCATTCGTGGGCCACGAGTCCACCAGGTAATCTGAGGCCGGAAAAAAAAATCTCCCATTACCCTGTTATTTGAGCAATAATAAAGGTACGTGCAAAGTGCCATGGTGCCAGAGAAGAGGCCTTGAAGGTTATCCTGGCGGAAGCAACTTTTATCTGAGCCTTCCGGGTGGACACAGGAAAGGGCAATGCCTGCGAAGAGACTGGTAGAGAAACGGCCGGTGGGTAGGAATGCAGACTGAGCTCAGGGGAGGGTGCACGGAGAGGTGGAGAGGAAGCTAGGAAGTAAGGCTAGAGTAAGGGGAGGGGGCTTAGAATGGAAGGGGGAGATAAAGACAGATTGGGCAATGGGGAAAGGGAGGAGGCACAGACACAGCTGGAGGCCAGTGCAGGAAGGGCTCAGACGCTCACAAAGGCACTGGTCTGTCAGATTTCAAGCACTACGCATAGTCATTCAAAGCCAGGCAGGAGGACTGCAGGCATCTGAATTTCTCGGGGGTCTAAGGTGTAGATTCCTGAACCCCGCCCCTGCCCTGGAGAGTCACTCTGGGATGAGGTCCAAGTATTTAGCCTTGACCCAAACCTTTTCTGCCTCTTGCCCTACCACCCGTGGATCTGAAGGGTGAGAAAATGTGAGAATCTCTCCTTAACCTAGGAGCTGAAGGGCAAGGGATTTAACAGGTGTGGAAAATAGAGGCTCCTATTTGCCAGATAGGAATTTTGATTTATCCTTAGCAACCACCCTGAAGGTAAGCACCATTGTTATCCCCATGGCATAGATGATAAAACAGGCTTAAGAGAGGTTAAGGAACTTGGGGGCCCAAGGCCATACAACTCATAATTACTACAGGTGGGATCCTCACCCAGCTCTGATTCTAGCTGGAGAACTAGCATAATTCAGTGGCCCAGCAAGTGGGCTTTGGAGCCGGGAATGCTTAGGTTTGAATACCGGCTCTACCCCATACTGTTTTCTAGGCCTTCCCTAAGACAGCGCAGGGCCCAGCACAACCCAGCAAGTGTGGGCCTGAGACCACTGCCACAGTCAGTGGTTTTCATAGGCCCCTCGAGATGGCACCAGAGATAGAAACTTCTAAGTTTGATTGGTGGTTAGAAAAGAGAAGTAAATCACAACACGCTGAGGCCCCTCCGCCTCAGGCAGAGGGGCCAGAGTGTGTGACTTCCGGGAAGTTCCCCAAACTATCTGAGCCTCAGTTCCTCATCTGTAAATTGGGGAAAATATCAGTTGCCATGAGGATTAAATAAGATAATATCCTCAGGACGGTTTCTGGTCTGAAGTAAGCACTTGAGGATAACTAGCTATATTATTATTATTATTATTATTATTGTTACAGTTTTGGCTAATTCGTACCTACCCAGTTCAGTCAGATCTCCGTTTTCTAACTGGTCTTTGAGCACTGGAGTGAGAGCCTCTCTTGTTTGAACCCCAGATGTATGCTTACTTGGTCTCTGACCGAAATCATCTAAGCAGAACTAATGCCACCATTTCTTTTGAAACCGGAATAGGTAATGTTCTCATGGCTTCTGTTGCAGGAAGCTGGTTCTTCCCACTCTCTTTAAAAAATGGATTTAAAGGGTTCGTAAAAATTATGTGTCAATTCTATCTCAATAAAGTTGGACACAAATACAGCTTTGAGGTGCCGTTGACAAAAGAATGGACTCTTTAAGCCTCCCAAATGTTATCACACATAGTTTACAGTTCAAATAGTACGACATGAAGTGGTGAGGAAACAGAATGACCCGCAGCAGCTTCTTGCCTCGACCATCCCCACCCTCCTGGGCCAGCTCGCCAGTCCTCGGTCCTCCTTACCTCTCGCTGGATCTTCTGGTGCTTATCTCCACCTATCTTGTGTTTCTAGCTCTTAATTCTTCCATTTAAAAGAGTTTTTTAATTTTTTTTTTTTTTTTTGAAAGAGAGAGAAGGAGAGAGAGAATCCCAAGCAGGCTCTGCGCTGTCAACACAAAGTCCGATGCGGGGCTCGAACCCACGAACCGTGAAATCGTGACCTGAGCTGACGTCAGACGCTCAACCGACTGAGCCACCCAGGTGCTCTGATTCATCCATTTTAGACACTATCTGTGGACTTCCTAGCAACACAGGCAAGGAGTTAGGTCTTTAACACCCCCCACCCATTCCATTCTTGGGGTTTAGTTTTGTCACTCTTGCCCCATGATTGATAGTGGTTGCAGAATTGTGACTAGGTAAGCATTGTTCACCGCAGAGCTTGCTCATGTAGTCCGATGGCACTCGTTTCTGTCCCCTGACCCCCCGGGGTTTAATTTCTTCTCCTTCTCTTTCTGTGCTGCCCGCCACGATCACTCCTCCACTCCGCTCCAGTGCTCTGGCATGACAGTTAGTGCCGTTTCCCTCGGCTACCTCCTTGACCTGTCATACGCTGCTGTCCTGGAACCTTCCTTCGCTGCTTCCTGGGCTGGGGTTTTCCTGGCTCCCTTCTCTTCTTGCTTTCTTTACTCTCTCTCTTAATCTGCAGTTAAGAATCCCTTTCTAATATTAAAAAATAGAATGGTCTTCGGACCTGCTCGTGATCGTAGGGATCCTTTCGATATCTATTAATTGGGACAAAAAATACAGAAAGACCAAAAGTTACTATGAAGGCACTCCTGCTCTTAAGTGAATTTGTGTTTTACTCACAATAGCATCTATGAACGTGTGAAAGCCTGTTCAAAGTTTAGGCTTAGGGTTAGTTCAATCTAGCCTCAATGTCTGGTCTTCCATTTGTCACCTCGCCCCCTCAACTTGCCGTGAGACAACCCCCTCTCTTGACTTTCTATTCAGTTCCTGTGCCCTAGCAGAGACTTAAGTACTGGTTTAAGGCCCACCTTGCAGGTGCACGCTGACCATGGCTGGCCAATCAGGGTCTCCTCCTGCCAGATACAGGGTCCAAGCAGACCAATCAGAGGCTTTTTGAAGACTGGCTTTCCTTTATGAGGCTTGCTCAACCTCAGTGGAGAGTTGGAGTTACTAACGACTATCTTTGCAGTCTTGGGGCATCCATCCTGAAGCCTGAAGCCGTCATGGAGGAAAGCACAACTGAGGGATAGTTGGGGAGAGAATGACGTTTGAGCGCTAGATGCGGCCAGCTTGAAGATCTTAGGCTTCCCGGTTATGTGAGCCGATACACCGTATGACATTTTTGGCTTAAGCATATTTTAGTTGGATTTCTTTCACTGGGAGCATAAAGAGCGGCGACTGATATCCTGTCTTTGTGAACTTGGGCAGGTTATACAAGCGGTGCGTACAGACTTGGACCGTGACAACGCAGCTCCCACTAGGTCCCCTATGGCTGCCCTGTTATCAGCCTGAGCCTGAGACAGCTTGACATTGAATAGCCCGTTTTAGGGACTGGAGGAAACGACTTACCATGAGTCACTGCCCTAAAATATGCTTTCTACCCACATGCCCGGTGCCTGGAATTCTGTGGTGATGGTGGCATTCCTCAGGGTTAACCATGGCTCTCTTCAAACGGTTCTCCTTTGGAGTGTGAAGTCTGCGATATTTAACTTGTAGAAGTCCTTTCTTCTGGAGGTCCCTCTGGCAGGCAGTGGATCCAGGATGCGGTGTAGACAGACCTAGGTACACATCTCAGTTCCCAATGGCACAGTCCCTTTGCAGCTTTGCGGGCAAACCCCTAGCACTGTGTGCTGACCTTTAGGAGGTCAGTCTGTATCACATAAGGAATCCTACGCAGAGAGTGAAGAAATGGTCTCAGATTCACCCAGTAATCTCCCTGAGTCAGCCCTGAGGGCAGGGCCTGGCCCTAGGCGTTGGGAAGAGGAAGGAGATGTGATTCTTGTCTTGTCAGGGCTCCTGACCTAATAGAGAACTGCGGTTGAGTCTTCACATGGACGGACGCTGTCTTTCACTCTGCGCCATTCGTAGGTGACGCCTAGAAGAGCAGGGCCACCGTGTTGTAGCCTCTGACCCAGGACTCTGTCACATTCTGGGAGAGAGAATTATGGGCCCTCCCCGCATCCCCGCTCCTGCTGTGTCTCCTCGTGGCCACAGTGTACTTTCCCATCCCCTGGCTTGGGGCTTGGGGCTGGTTCCGTGCTTAGGCTCGAAGAGGCCCGATGGCTCTTTTGCTTGCTCTCTTACGCTTCTCTTGGGTAGCCGCTGCCTCTTCAGCCTGGGTCCCGGCAGCAACACAGGGAGAAAAGACCAGCAGTGAGAAGCAGCGCCGATCCAGCCAGCAGGGCATTAAAGTACAGCGGTAACGGCCAACCTGTGAGAATCGGTTTCCCAGCCTCCCCTGAGTTTTGAGGATGGTCTATTAGTTAGCACTGTTGTGGCAAAAGATAACAGATACATGGATTCCCTCCGTTATCAGGTTACGTACAGGTTCAGCTGCTGCAGTAGAGACCCAACACAACAGTGGTTAAGTGATTTTTTTTAATTCTTTTTTTTTAATCCTTTTTTTCGGGGGGCGGGGGGGAGAGTGCAAGCGGGGGAGGGGCAGAGAGAGTGGGGCAGAGGATCCAAAGCGGGCTCTGTGCTGACAGGCTGACAGCACAGAACCCGATGTGGGACTCAAACTCACGAACCCCGAGATCGTGACCTGAGCTGAAGTTGGATGCTTAACCGACTGAGCCACCCAGGCGCCCTTTAATTCCTTTGTTTTTAAATGTTTATTTATTTTTGAGACAGAGACAGAGATTGAGTGGGGGAAGGGCAGAGGGAGACACAAAGTCTGAAGCGGGCTCCAGGCTCCGAGCCGTCAGCACAGAGCCCGATGTGGGGCTTGAACCCACGAACGGTGAGATCCTGACCTGAGCCGAAGTCGGACACCTAACCGACTGAGCCATCCAGGCGCCCCAACAGTGGGTTAAATTAAAAAACAGCTTCTTGGGGGCACCCGGGTGGCTCAGTCGGTCAGGTGTCTGACTTTGGCTTAGGTCACGATCTTGCCGTTCATGGGTTCGAGCCCCACGTCGGGATGTGTGCGGACGGCTCAGAGCCTGGAGCCTGCTTCACATTCTGTGTCTCCCTCTCTCTCTGCCCCTCCCCTGCTCATGCTCTGTCTCTGTCTCTCAAAAATAAGTAAACATTGAAAAGAAATTTTTTTAAGAGGCAGCTTCTTGATCTCTCATATGATAATCCGGTTAAGTACTGGATCTGGGGCTGGTTCGGTGGCTCTTATGTCAGGGAGCCAGGCTCCTTCTGTTTTCCTGCTCTACCACCCTGGGGTGTAGCCCTCATCCAGACGAGGCCTTTGTACCGTTGAAATCTTCATTTCCTCCACAGTGTGGCGCCAGACCGCTCTCTGCCGCTGCCCTGGAAACACACGCAGCCTAAGCACCATTCCTGCCTCTGCTCTGGGCCTCGGGACTTTTCTTCTTCTTGAATGAGTGTGCTCCCGCCCCCCAGCTGGTGCTCCACGCCATCCCCCAGGTCTCAACAACATACCCCCACCAGGACCACAGGAGCCAGAGCTGGTCGTGCCTGGTGGTCCTCAGGACTGAGAGGCCCTGACCTCCGTGGGGGCAGGAGCCGGCCAGCATGACCAGTCGGGACTCCCAGGTTAAGAATCCAGTTGAGCCTCCTGGTCATCCTCAATCTGCTCTGCCCTTCGTCTCCCACCCCCAAATCCCTGCCGACCTCCAGCCCTGAAGAAGCCGGAGAACCTCTGCTTCCCCCACCTCCCCGTCCGCCTTGTCCTACTTCAGTCGTTTGGTGAGCATAAAAAGGCCTGTCAAAGTGGTCCCTCTGTTTGGGGGATGGGCTCAGGAGGGGTGGGCATGTGGGTTCGGAGGGTGACAGATTCTTTCTCCAAATGCTCGCCAGGCTCCTCCGAGCCCTCTTCTTGATTCGACCTTGCTTGGCCTGTGAAGGCGAACAAACACGGACGTGGTTGCTGGCAGCTCGTGGCCGCATCCCTAGTAGGACCCTAGCCTCCCTTAAAGTGCCTGCCTGCAAAACTCCTGGCTGTCTAAAGGATTGGCTGCTGAGTCCAGCCAATGCCTGAAGATCGGGCCCCTGTCTCCCAGCTTCTGTGAGAGGGCAGGAGCTTAACTTTGAGAAGTGTCAGCAAAGCCAGATGGGTCTCATATGGGCCAGCGTCCCTTCCTGCTTTTTGTCATCTTTCACTTCTGATTATAGAGCCCCCCACTCATTCCCTTCCCTAGTCCCTCATTCTCCCTGTGAAATACCCCATCACCTCTGTAATAATCCCAGTCGGGTGCCTGCTCACGATGAACCCTTTCCCCTACGGCACTGCAATACTATGTTACTGACTGAAATCTGTCTGGATTACTTTAAGTAGTGTCTGCTTTTGTTTGTTTTCATCAGGGGAGGTGTGCAGGATCAGCCTTTTAATTTTTTTATTTTTAATATTTATTTTTGAGAGAGAGGCAGGGTGCAAGCAGGGGGGTGGGGGAGGGGCAGAGAGCGAGGAAGACACAGACTCCAAAGCGGGCTCCAGGCTCCGCGCTGTCAGCACAGAGCCCGACATGGGGCTCAAACCCAAGAACCGTGAGATCATGACCTGAGCCGAAGTCGGTCGCTCAACTGACTGAACCACCCAGGTGCCCCAACAGCCTTTGAAATTAAATTATTTTCGGGATCAGCTTTTTAAGTAAGCATCCCAGGGATGTTTGCGTGTAGAGGTCCAAAGGCTGTATTTTGAGAAATCATGTTTCCCTGTGGAGATCTTTTCTCTGGCAGCCCTTTTGAATGGGGGCTGTTTTCTCAGATACTGCATTGCCAATAGTCCATCCAGCTTTAATTCCAGTGAGAACGTTCCAGAGATGAAACTAAGAATCAACGCCAGGCGCTTCTCCAGTCACCTCTGGGGTTGAGTGTATGTCGTCAGCATCTAGCGCCTCACCTGCTGCCCAGCTAGAATGACACCTTTCAGGGTTTCTGACTTAGGAACACGACCACCAGGTTACTCCACGTGGACACCACCCCCCTTTTACAAAGCCTTTGAACACCCCCCCATCAGGAGGGGTTTGCTGGATGATGTTGGTTGGCTCTTGACACCCATTTCTAGCCCCTTCTTTGCAGGTCCTGGAAACCCATGAACCATCGTTCACAGATTCCCTCGACAGCAGAATTGTGCCAATAAAGCGTACCTGTGTGAAATTTGGAAGGCGGAGGTGGAAGGAGGTGGAAGCCATGCTTTTCTCCTCTGTAGCAGCAGACATGCGGGCCGAATGTTGGAGTCCATACTCCCCACCAGTCAGGCTTGGGGCCATGGGGCTGTAGTGACCCCGGCAGTGGCTTCCCGAAGTTTCCTGACCGAGTGGCAGCAGCAGCTTTGAATCTATGGAGAGCAACTGTGGTAAAGTAACCTGAGAGCTAGTGGTGCGATTCCCCCCTGGCCCTGACCTTCACCACCGCGAGCCCCACCAGTGGTGAGCACCAATTGCTTGTATGACCTTTGTGTGTGTGTGTGTGTTTGAAATATCTAGAATGGTTTGTTTTCCTGGCTATGGTAGTTTTAAAATATGTTCACAAAACTGAGGGTTGATGTGTGGGTGGGAGGGAGGGGAGGGTTGGGGATGGGTATTGCGCCTGGGTGGCTCAGTTGGTTGAGCGTCTGACTTTGGCTCAGGTCATGGTCTCACCATTCATGGCTTCGGGCCCCGCATTGGGCTCTGTGCTGACAGCTCAGAGCCTGGAGCCTGCTTCAGATTCTGTGTCTCCCTCTCTCTCTTGTTCTCTCTTCAAAATAAACATTAAAAAAGATGTTTTTTGAGGAATAAATGTTTATTGTTGTTTTTAAAAAATTTTTTTAAATGTTTATTTTGGAGAGAGAAAGAGACAGAGACATAGAGTGCGAGTGGAGGGGTGGCAGAGAGGGTCATAATCTCGTGGTTGGTTCATGGGTTCGAGACCCGCATCGGGCTCTGTGCTGACAGCTCAGAGCCTGGAGCCTGCTTCATATTCTGTGTCTCCCTCTCTCTCTGCCCGCATGCTCTGTCTCTCTCTCTCCCTCTCTCTCAAAAATAAACATTAAAAAAATTAAAAGAAATACGGCAAGGTAGCATTTGAGACTGATAAGTATTGTGCAAATTTGAGGTCGTGTTATAGAAACAACATTTTCTAAGCTTCACTTTATGAACCACATTTGAGCTAATGGAAATATTCCAAAATAGGAGAATGGAGTTGCCTGGAATCCCGGCCCACACTTCGGGAAGCCCAACTATGCACAGATGGGTCTTCTTGGTTTCTCGTCAGCTCTGTCTCTGTGTCCACCTCTCTTCTTCAAAAAGTCACCACCGGCCCCCGCTCCACCCAGCTCATGAAGGAGTTTGAGCTGGCATGAGGAGTTTCTGCCCTTGTGACCTAAGAGTGACTAAAGGGCCTAGTACAGCAGGTGCTCAACAAACAGTAGCGGCCACCATCTAGCGGCCACCATCCTCATCGTTATAATTATTGATTCTTTGATGGTAACCATGGCTTAGACGTCTCTGTACCCCTGCACCCTGCAGCAGGGCAGTATAACCGTCAGCAGGCTTTGGAGTTAACAGGCCTGGATTAAACCCCTACCTGGCAGTTTTGGATTTGCGGCCTTGGGCACCTGAACAGGGTACCTACATCCTTTAAGCCCTGTCCCCTTATCTGCCAGATGGGGATAATAAAGTATGTTTTCACGGACTGTTGGGCTAAATTAAGACTGCAAAACACCCAACCCAGGCCTTGACACCAAGTAAGCAAATAGTAAACTAGGTGCTGCTGCCGCTTCCGATTACTGTTACTCTCTAGTCTTGTGCTTTCAACACAGTTATTTGTTGGCTCACTGAAGTCACCACACAGAGACAGACACTTGGTGGCCGTTCTCACTAAAACGCTGGGGGAACGGGAGCAGGCACCAGGAGAACAGGTGTCCTTGCCCAGCAGCAGCAAACTAATAAAGCCGAAGAGGCACTGATGGGCCAATCACCCCGCTTGGAACCGTTCCTACCAACCCTGCCAAACCTGCTGGGCTGTGCCCCAGTCCTACTGTCCCCTCGGGGGACTCTGTTGGTGGCCAGCGGTTGGTGCCATATTCCATCACCTATCGCTAAGCCACCAGCATTTATTTGGGGGCATTTAAAGAGATTGTCAGGGGCGCCTGGGCGGCTCAGTCGGTTAAGCATCCGACTCTTGACTTCAGCTCAGGCTGTGATCTCACGGTCGTAAGATCGAGTCCCTCGCATCGGGTTCCACACTGAGCACACAGCCCGCTTGGGACTCTTTCTCTCCCTCTCTCTCTGCCCCTCCCCCCTTGCTCTCTTTCAAAATAAACAGACATTAAGAAAAGAGATTATCAAACCTTGTTAATTCAGGATTTCTTTTATTCACTACTGTATTTTGACTCTGACGTCCTTTTTCTAAAACCTGTCATTCATGTACTCAGAAAGCATAGATGACTTCATTATTTTTAATGTTTATCTATTTTTGAGAGACAGTGTGTGAGCTGGGGGGAGGGACAGAGAGAAAGGGAGACAGAGGATCTGAAGTGGGCTCTGTGCTGACAGCAGAGAGCCCAATGCAGGGCTCAAACTCCCACACCATGAGGTCATGACCTGAGCCAAAGTCGGATGCTCACTGGACTGAGCCACCCAGGCACCCCGACTCCTCCCAACATCCTAAATGTGACTGGTTAACGCCCTCCTCTGCAGAAGTGGAGGGATGTTTGCGTCTTCTGCACGTTGTGCTGCATTATCTCTTGGAATCGTGCAGCCCTGATCTGAGCTGGGTAGGAAAGCAGTGGTAGGTGTGGTGCTGGGCTGAACTGGAGAGAGCCCAGCCGCACGCATCCGACCCTCAGTGGGGTCAGCAGAGGCTAGTGGGGTACAGGTGAACAGTAAGTGCCCCCACCAATAAGTTTTCTGAAATAAAGGCCTGAGCAGGGCAGTCCTGGGTAATTGCTGCTCTCACACATTCTTTACTCTAACCCTCCAGCATCTCCCTGCTAGCTCTCTGAGGGTGGGGACTTTTTTTTTTTTTTTTTTAAAGAAAACAAACAAAAAAACCCAATGGGAATTATCTACTAGCTTGTAAGGTTGAGGAACACCCTACTTCCAACTACACATTTTGTGTCTGAGTTTGAGCTCTTGGGAAGAAAGACAGGCCTCAGCCCTACAGTGGAGGTCGGCTCAGCGATCCAAATATTCTGGCAACCCCAAAGACCTCACAGAGGGGCCAGAGAGAGATGATCCTCTATGGGCAGGGGGTCAAGCGCGTTGTGAATAACTGGTATTTGGTGAGCCAGGGGAGAGAGCACCAGAATAGGCTGTTAATTAACTTAATAGTCTAAGCCCCTTGAAGATACGTTTTCCAGTTTCCAGAGACTGACCGTATCAGGGAAATGACGGAAAGACGCCCCGTTCACCCTACTTTGCCCATACTGTGTCTTGTGGAAATACTGGCTACCACGAGGGACTCTGGCTTCAGTCCTGCTTCTCTCGCCTGTGGCCCCTGTTGTCTGTAGATAAATATTTAACCGTTTACGTTTTAATTCCTTACCACGTGGCTAGAATTGGTTATGGATTTATACATTTTAATATGAGAAAAACAAGTATTTTATAAGCAATGCTGAGAAGCCAGTATCGGAAAGTAAACTTTGTAGGTGGCCTGAGGCAGGACGGCGTTCACTCTGTGGCAATCTCACATGCTGTCTCACTCTCGTCACCCAGCTCTTCAGTAGTGGAATCTGTGGTCCGAGTCTTCTCTGCTGTGGCTTTGCCAGCCTCCCTGGGAAAAGGAGAAGAATGCCAAGGCTTTGACTCTCGAAAGGAACAATTCAACTCTTCATAATTTCCTCGTTTTAGAGAAAATCTTCCCCAATCACGTACCCTAGTTCCATCTTGAAAATCTCATCTTCATCAGAAGAATCCTTGTCGTGTAGCTTCTGTGCCATGTTTTTCTTGCGTGTGGCATTGAGGGGTCTGTACATGTCCCTAAGCCAAAGTGGCCGCCTTCTCCAGAAAAAGCCCTCCTAGAAAACAGAAAGGACAACGTTAGGTCTGTTTCCCCTGCCTTCTCCAGCCACGGTACTTTATCCTCCTCAGATTTACCTGATTGTCACTTTCCTCTGAGCATCTCTTACGCAGCAGAGATCCAAAGAAGCCCCTTGAAGGAAACACACACACACAGACAATTAGTGATTCGTACCATTTTCCATGCCTCTCACAATGTATTTCTCCAGTCTTATTAGCAAGCAAAATCAACACAGACCTGGGATCTCAGAAATAATTCCATACATGCTGGGCTTTCAGAATTTTCCTGTGTCTGTCCATAATGGCCCCACAGTGTCCCTGGGAGACCTTTGTATGTAACTTGACATGAAGTATAGGCAGGATTTTCACCCTGCTCACCTTCTGGCCCTTGGCCAAGTGCCCTTGTGCAGTCAACAAACTGGGTGACCACACGGCAGAAGCACCTAACTCTCTCCAGAAGCATTTTACATCAGTCCCCGCCAGGCTTAGCCTCACAGGCATCATTTGCTGGCGGGTGGGGAGGTGTTTCTATTTTCCTAGCTGCTTTACCTTACAAGATGAATCGCACCGAGTGAATGCCTGAGTCCAACCAGCAGTTATCTAGCTCACTGACTTTCACACTGCAGGCAGATGAGTGAGTGAGTCGTGAAATCACCTGAAAACACACGGCTAGCGCTAAAACACAAAATACTCTTTTTGAATACAAACGGAATAGGGGGTACCTGGGTGGCTCAGTCAGGTGAGCAGCCCAAGTCTCGATTTTGCCTCAAGTGATGATCTCACAGATTGTGACATCGAGCCCTGTGTCTGGCTCTGTGCTGATAGTGTAGAACCTGCTTGGGATTCTCTCTCTCTCTCTCTCTCTCTCTCTCTCTGCTCCACCCTCCCCCCCAAATAAATAATAAACTTAAAAAAAACAGAACAGAAAGAATCAGAGTGTATGGTAAGTTTGTTTTAGAAGGTACTTATGTCTATACGGTATGTGTGCACTGAGTTGTGACATAAAATGCAGTTCACAGCCCAAGAACAGTGTAGTCAGAGACGTGCCCAACTGGAAAGGAACCATCTTCTTTCTGGTTCTAGTGGTACTAGTGATACAACCGTCCGGCAAGATATCTTCCTTTTCTCCTTCTCCATCTCATTATTATAAAAGGAAGAGATAAATGATTATCTAAGGTCTCTCCCAGTTCAAATTCTATTGGGTCTGGATAAAGGGAATGGAGAGCGGGGCCTCGAAAACCAGAAGGAGGAAGAAGGAAGTTTTCCCCCTACTTTACGGGAGGGACTCATGTATTCTACCTTCCATCATGCTTGAAGACTAGCCCCTTCACCCCACGACTTTTGGCCCTCCCTATCCCTTCTCCAGAGCCTCTGAGAAGGTCTGTGGCCAGGCCTGATGCCCACCGCCAGCGGGAACGGGTCTGAACATTTCCACCCCCGTCCCCCCACGATCTTTCTTTAAAGGTCTAGTGAGCAGGTGCTCTGTGCCAGTCCCATTCTAACTCGGGTTTGGCTGGGCAGCTAACTTTGCTGGATCCAGGCAAAGCATTAGGCCAAATATGTATTCTTTCTGCCTTTGGTGATTTCCTGGCTGTAAAACGAGGGGATTGAAATAGATGAGTTTGAAAATCTAGTTCTAAAATTCTACTTTAACGACTGCCAGACTAATATTTACCTTGAGCTTCCTTCTTTACCTTCCTTGGCTGCTGTTCTATGAGAATAAATCTGTTTTGGAAGAAAACATGATCACAGTTACCCATCACAATAACCACTCCCTCCACATCTTTATTCATTCCTTTGCATTTTAGGTCTTATCTACCCAGTGAGATGATAACTTTTCCTAGGACAGGAATTTGTTGAATAGTCCTTTGACTCTTCAATAACACCTAACTCGCGTGCAGCTGGTAATACATTTTACTGACTGCCTCAGATAACATTCAACAGGTAATTCCTAATAAAAATTCTTGGGAGGAGGAAAAGAAAAGTGTCTACCAGAAACCTAAACAGCAGCACTGTTTTAAAATCAAGGACAAGAGTAGGATGTCTGTTATCACTGCTGCTATTCATTGGTGTTGAGGAGGTCCTAACTGATGCACTGGGGAAAAATGGAGTCGTGGAAAGGAAGAACTAAGACATATTTGCATATGAAATTACAGACAAACTAAAAGGCCCAAGAGAATCAACTAAAATTTTGTTGGAAGAAACATGAGAATTCAGCAAGATGGCTAGATATATATAAAATCAAGAGATCAACATGTAAACCTCAATGACTTTCCTATGTTCCATAAATAATTAATCAAAAGACGGAAGAATTATCCCATTTACAATTATCAATAAAAAGGCATAAAGTACCTAGGAATAAACTTAGCAAAGAATGGGTAAGACCTATGAGATGA
This sequence comes from Panthera pardus, assembly GCF_024362965.1. Taxonomy (NCBI): domain Eukaryota; kingdom Metazoa; phylum Chordata; class Mammalia; order Carnivora; family Felidae; genus Panthera; species Panthera pardus. The sequence continues at coordinate 34,441,477 of NW_026526876.1, read as the reverse complement.
AAACACTAAAGCTCTTCTGAAGGACATTAAGAAGAAACGAATACGTGATGTGAGACACTATTTTCCGAGAATAGTGTAAAGATGTCAGTTCCCTTCAAATTAACCTACAAATTCGGGGCAATCCCATTCAAATCCCAAGACAGTTTTTCAAACAAAAACTGGCCAGCTGACATTTGGTAGAGAAAATGTGCAAGCATAGCTACAAAATGGATGAAGAAGAAGATCACAGAGCAGACGTTAAAATACGTTCTTACAGAGCAACTGCAGTTAAGTATGTAGCGTGATACTGATACAGGAAAAGAAAACCAGGTTGATAGAATAGAGTCCAGATAACACTAGTATTTTGGATCCATGAAGAAAGAATGAACCATTCAATAAAAGATTTTAAAGTAACTGGATCTTTATGCAAGGGAAAAAAGTTAGATCCCCTACCTCGACTGTACCAAAACACCAGACAGATTCCATACAGATTAAAAATAAATAAATCACAACAAATATTATAAGAGTACAGAAGAAAATATCAGAGACTATTTTTATACCATGAGGCGAAAAGGCCTTGTTAACGAGGCCCATGTCCCATAAGCCATGAGGCAGATATGGTGACGGACTGTCCACACCCCCTGTTCATCATAGTCCTTGCCCCCTTGATCCCCTGGATTGTTTGTCCTCTTCCTGTTGATTTATAAAACTCTCTTCATATGAAATATATTAATCCTTTCAAGGGCTTTCACTGAATTTCAATGTTTCAAATATTTGTCAGTGTTTTTATCGTGAAGGAGACAGAACAGTGGGATAGGAGCACAGGCTGACTGCAGGCACAGCTGGGTTCTGCTTTGGGTTTTGCCACAGGGGCCTTAAGCTGATCCCCTTCTATGTAGGAAAGAAGGATGGTGATATCATCCTCACAGGACTGTGGGGATTAAATCAGATGTCTGGTTTATTCCAAGCAGAAATCAGACAAGACGATCAAATCTATCAAATGTTTCTGCATGTGGTATCAGGTCACAAAGCTTTTTCTCACCACAAGATTATAAAAGTATTGATTCTGTTTTCTTCTAGCACTTTGATGGGTTCCTGTTTCTCTTTTTTTACATGTACTGAAATATGTTTTTTTAAGGTGAGAAATAGGGATCTGTTGTTATTTTCCTCCCAAATAATTAAGCAGTTGTTCTATTACCATTTATTTATTTTCTTCCACTGATTTGAATACTAAAAGGTAACATTTCAATGTTTATTTATTTATTTTTGAGAGCGACAGAGAGAGAGAGTAAGAGTGAGAGAGGGGCAAAGAGAGAGAGACACACACACAGAATCCAGAGCAGGCTCCAGGTTCTGAGCTGTCAGCACAGAGCCCAACACAGGGCTCGAACTCCTGAACCATGAAATTATGACCTGAGCCAAAGTAGGACGCTTAACCAACTGAGCCACCCAGGCGCCTCTAAAAGGTAACATTTTAAAAGTCCTAGTCACCCACGGATCTGTCTATTGCTGGACTCTGTAGGCTACTTCACATAAATATTACGTTGCATTATTCCTCATTGTGAAATTGACACAATGCCTCATCTCTTCCTTTGAACATCATTATTGTCCACTACAGGAAAAAAACTGCATGGTCTCTGACCTCAAAAAGTGTATCATCTAAGTAGGGAGAGGAAATAATGAAACCACATAAAAAAATATAAACACAAGGTTAAACCACATAGGAATTTAAAACAGCAATAGGAGTTTATAGAACTTCCCAAAAGCAAAAGGCTGCAGGCCACCTCAAGATGCAGAGTACTGACTGGACAATGGCCAATGATTTCTCTTCCCAGAGGTCATGGTAAGTTGACCCCACGCTAGTTCCTAGGCTCTTAGGCTGAGAAATCAGACTCTGATCTCATCAAGAGAGAACGCACTTCTTTCTGCATGGAGGCAATATCACCTTACCAATGTCACAGGATTGATCAAAATCAGAATGTCAGGTCATGACTTGACAATAAGGAAAACATCCATTCCACCCATTCCACAGATAGGGCATCTGTGTCCACATGATTGGGACTCCTGTCTCCTGTGGAGACAGGCCTCTGTGGCACACTGAAGTATAATCAGAAGGCTATTTGGTGAGAAGAGAAGTGGAAGAAAAGTAATTAGCTGAATCCAGTGTTTCATGGAAAGGACGGAGGTAGCTAGATCCATCCATCTGCCCCGCGGGCACAGCCCGGCTGGTGGGCCTGACTCTCATCTGCTGCCTGAGGTGCCATCTCTACTCTTAGGCAAGGCTAGGTGGGCACTGCCCATGTTGGTCTCTTCCTCACCATTTCTATGCTTTTACTACTGACCAACCCTCCAGAAGACAGACATGTTTCTCCTTAGCAGTTAATACATCCAGTCAGGTTTTACTCAAGTCTGATAGACCAGGAAGCCTTACATATCTCTGCTCTGATCCATGACCCTGATATTTCTCTCTTGAGGAGCTGCCTTTTAACAAACTGTTTAGCATATTTTTGTTATCAGGGGAGGGGAATGCGTCACTGCAGACCCTAAGAAATGGTGACAATCTCACAGAAGGACTAGGTCCAGGAGTATTACAGTATTCGGGGAAGGCTTTGTGAAGAAAGATGAACTCGAGTTGGCTTTTGAAGGCTCACGGGACTTCCACCAGCAGAGTGAAATAAAGGAATTTCAAGTGGGCAAAGTCACCAACAAAAGTAGGAATGGGCATGGTCTGACTAGGGGATGGTGAGGGGCTGCTTTGGCTGAAATGGAGGGTTGCCATGACAGATGGCAATATAGATATAGATATAGATATATATAGATAGATAGATATAGATATAGATATATAATAAGCATATGTATATTTGAATAAATATATTGAATATATATTCAATTCATACATAATTGAATAAAAGGTAAACAGGCAAGCTCCAGGAATAGGCAACTGTAATTATGACACGCTCTGAGTAGCCTGATGCAGGATTTTAGCTGCAGGGTTTTAACTGAACCTGTTTACACAATGCCTTGCGAAGTGGAGGAGAGAGCTGTAGGCACATCTAATTAATCAACAAGATGACACTTTTATCTCTAAGCCATGCCCTTTCTTCCAAGATGACTGATAGCTCCATGAGGGTGAAGACTATTTCTCTCTCATCATTTTAGCCAACGAGGAAAGAAATCAGTGGTAGTAGGAGGATGACTGGTGAGTGCATCGAATCGACATCATTTTTTTGAGTTGAAGAAATTTTACTATCATGTCAACTGTGGCCTTCTTAGACCTAATGTCTCAGAACAAGCTAATGGCTTGTTATCTTGGTTACAATCCACAGATGTCTCCCGGCAGTGGGGTTCCTTTTAAAATCCCTGGAATATACTTTGCAATAAAAGGACAAAGCATATCTCAGTCCTCCAGACTGAAGAGGGATATCACGTCGTGATAGGTGGGAAAGTGGCTTTGATTTTCAGTTTGTGGGTTCTGAATCTACTGTAAAGAAGGAATATAGTCTGGGAATCTGAATTAATTGTTGTCCTTACCTCAATGAGACAGAACACTATGATCAAAATCATCACTACTACAGTCACAGATATTGCCAAGATGAGTTTGTTGTTATAGCCATAGCCTGGAACTTCTTTTGTGAGCTAAAAAAAAGGGAAAGAACAATTTTTTTAGAAAACAGAGATAGGATGAAAGTTAACTATTCTTTAACGACTCTAAAACCCCATTCTTTCCGATGAATCGCTTATAGGTTCTTAAGGAATATACCAAATCTAATGTGATATGTAATCTTAATCATTAGCATTTTCTTCAAGACTTGATGTATCTTGTATGTTAGGTCCTCTTTTTGTCTCCTCTGGGAACAGCGGCACTGTTTCCTAAATGAGCAAAGTGGCAGATCACTGCCTTAGCCAAAATTATGTGGCCAAGACAAGACCCGGACTAGGAGCCCCCGGTCCTTGTGCTTGGGTCCATGTCCTAAACCACCTAAATGTCGAGACCCCACATTTGGGGATTTATCCTCACCTCCCTTGACTCCTGCTCTCTCTGTTCACTCTGGACTTCTGTGCTCTCATTGATATAATTCTCATTTTTCCATTGGTCCGTATCCCACTCTGCCTTGGACACCTTTACTTCTTGCTGCTCGCTGAGAAGCTTCATCAGGAGGCCTGTTCTGGAGATGAGCTTGGCACAGGCCAGCTGCACCTGGGTCTCAGAGCAGTCCATTTTCAAAGTCCGGATAACATGAGAAATGAGCCTTCTCACATCATTGCTGGGGATGAGGGACTGTAGCTGCTGGTTTAACTGAATTTCAAACAGATCACCCGAGGACGAGAGCTTTGACACAGTGAAGCCTGTGGCTTTTGGGGGCAAGCCAGTGCCCGCATTGTGGTATTCCCGTTGTGTATCATTGGTTTGTTTAACGGTCGGCATAGAGTTGTCTGCAGTAACAGTAGAATTAGCAGTGGAAAGATTCTTACGGTCTGTGAATTCAGGGAGGGTTTGTTCTGGCATAGTAGTGTTTCCTGTAGAAATATTTTCTTCAGAAACATTTTGAGCAGTAGTGTTCTCTACAGTAGTGTTTTCTCTGTAAGTTCCTGAAGGAGCAAATAATTCTGGAAAAGGATTTTTCTGAGGACTCAGTTCTCCCGGAGATGAAAAATCCTCTCGTGAAGGGGAATTTATGAGGCTCCTGACTGCAGAGGATGGAGGCCTCTTTGCAAGCAGCTGTCTATTACTGAGTGAACTTTCCTTTCTGGACTTTCGATTCAGTTTGGCCTTGGGTGTTCTGTGGACCACACGGGAGCGACTTTTATGAAAGCGGTGTGTCTTTCTGGGGAGTGAGGCTGGTCTGAAAGCCTTCATATTTCTAACTCTAGCATTTGCAACTTCTAAAAGAAAAATGGTGTATGTTAAGTCTTTTGATTCTTTTTTCACGTCAGGTGGGGATTTTGGAGCGGGGGTGGCAGAAGGCCTGCCCAAAGAGTATTGCTTCAGGAAAGAAGAGACCGCTGCCTTGTGCTCATCTACAAACGAAGGCTCTGTACTGAAGGAGCTTCCCACTAATTTGCTGGGCCTGTGCGCCACGGGAAGCTCCCCTGGGGATGGTCTCCTGAGCCTTCTTTCCTTGGGAGCGGCGGTGGCAGAAGGCCTGTCCAAAAAGTATTGCTTCATGAGAGAAGAGACCGCTGCCTTGTGCTCATCTATGAACGAAGGCTCTGTATTGAAGGAGCTTCCCACTAATTTGCTGGGCCTGTGCACCACGGGAAGCTCCCCTGGGGATGGTCTCCTGAGCCTTCTTTCCTTGGGAGCGGGGGTGGCAGAAGGCCTGTCCAAAAAGTATTGCTTCATGAGAGAAGAGACCGCTGCCTTGTGCTCATCTATGAACGAAGGCTCTGTATTGAAGGAGCTTCCCACTGATTTGCTGGGCCTGTGCGCCACGTGAAGCTCCCCTGGGGATGGTGTCCTGAGCCTTCTTTCCTTGGCCATGTTCTCCACAGATGGCTGGGCGCTCTGTTTCCTCTGGATGTTCTGACGTCTCAGTTCTTTTAAGTGCCTTTTCCGTATGCCCTTTGGGCCCTTGATGACCTTTTTCACTCTCAGGAACTTTTTCCCCACACTCTCAACCTCGTCTAGGCTCTTCTCCTGCGGTTGGGCAGTTTCCAATTTCTTTGGAAAGATTTGACGTTTAAACTTGGGACCTAAAAGGCTGGAATGTATAAGCATGGCCATTTTTTCTTTCTTTTTCACGTCATCAACTTTTTCCTGAGTTTCTGCATCTAACAAATTTTCCAGAAAGTAGAGTTTTCTCAGTTTATTCTTGTAAGTTGAATTGTTGGATCCAGGTTTAAGAGAAGGGTCCCCTGTGTCGTTCATCGAGTGACCCACGGGCTTGTCTCCCTCTTGCACATTTGAAAACAGAAGTTTAATGAACGGTAACAGCGTCGATTCTACGTCTTCTAGATTGCCCTCCGAGAAATAAGGCAATATGTAATTCAGTGCACTAATGACATCACTTTCGTCATTGAAGTCTAGCTGCTCGTTCATAAAGGCTGACAAACTGACACGATCTATGTCTGAGGACGCCTTCTCTGGCTCAATAGTCAGCTCCGTGCTGGCGCTCTTCTTTCGAGCTGTCAATACCTTCATGAATGATCCTTCTGCCTTCCTTAGGTATACTTCCTGATCTGTCGAAGAAGAAGAAGAGATGAGTTTTGATAATGAAAGACTGACAGCACAGCTCTTTGTCAATGCACAGTCATACGTCCCAGTCAAGCAAATTAAGAATCAGCAAATACTCGAGCGCCATTTAGAGAGGAGACGAACTCAGACTTGGACCCACGATTGGCAACAACAAAAGGACAAAAAGATGTGTTTTGAAAAAGTAGCTATTTCCTCAGAACATTCCACAGTGTGAATAAGTATATTTAGAGTTATTCCATTGGTCCCTAAGGGCCGATTGCCCAGGCCTCAAGAAAAGCCAAGGCCGGAAGATACTCGGCTAAACTGTGTGCAGCTCTAGTGCGACTCCTGGCATTCACATAGCCCACCCTGTCCTGCTTCGGGGGCAGAGGGAGCGCGAGTCTTCCTCCTTCTACGTCTTCAGTGGGCTTGAGTTCTTGCTACCATCACATATGCCCGGGACAACACCCGTCACCAGCAGGTCCTCATCTGGACACGCCCTCTCCGCCCACCCACCAATTCTTTTGCTTGGTCCCTGCTCCCATATATCGCACCTCCCGTAACATAAGCTCTAGACAGAAAAAACTAAACACAAGACCCGCTAAGTCCACCCTGGTTCTTTGCTTAAATTTGGGCAGAGATGTGGGGTATAGGTTAAGAGATTTTCCAGCTATGAGAGAGATGCCACTGTGGGGCGTTCAAAAAAATCAACGGAATGATACTTGAGGTTTTAAAATGCAGAAGGGATAAAGAAACTTTGGTCAAATGCCTACTTTGCTTTCATTTCCTTTCATTTCCAGATTTCTAGCTTTACTGAGAGAACCATCCAGAGCTTCCAACTACATGAAGGTCAAGCGTACAGCTTGTGTACACTGAACAGCACTGTGCAGCTGGGTTTTTCCAGAAGAATTAAAAGTATTTTTAGTGGTGCTGGTGAGAGTCGGAGGAGGAGGTGATAAAGGTCACGAGAGAGGAGGAGCAGTGGGCTGGCGGAGCGCCCAAAACAGGAGAGGAGACTCGAGTGCTAGGCTAAGGCACCTCTGATCTCATTTTTCCTCGCCTGTCAAAGGAGATAAAAAAAAAAAAAAGCCTATTCTGCCCACCTCTAAGGGAGACGGGAGTAAGATAATTGGTAAAACATTGTTTTGGAAAATAAGCAACACCACTTATAGAAGTAGCAAAGTGTAATTTATGCTGTGCCCTAGACCATTGACAGGGACCCATATTCAAGCTATCCAGGTGCAAAAGCACATTTTGGAAGTCACCAAGTTAGTGCCAATGAAACCTAAGAACAGAAAAATACCTAAAAGCACCCGAGTTTTGGATAGAAAAGCTTAAGATTCAGAACAAGAGTTGGACAGCCCAAGGATAGAAGAGCCCTCTCATCCGTTAGAACGGTTGGGTAGCAGCTTCTGGTTAGGGCACAGAAACACAGAGGCTCCAAATAAAACTTTTTCAGAAATCAGCATCACTTGTACTCTTACACACTTATAAAAACAACAAAATAAACAAAAAGGTATCTCCACCTGTCCTATAAGACAAAGGGCACCTGAGACCTAACGCACGTAAAATCAGCTTATAAGCTATGATGCACTATGTGAACAGGTTTTCATTTGGGGGTAGTTGACTTAATAATGTAACTGAGAATCTGACTTTTAACAAAGGAATAGTTCTTAGAAATTTAGGGATCTGAACTCTGAATGAGTAAAAATAATGCAATGACATCATTAGTTTAAAAATTTACCATTGTTAGGGTGCCTGGGTGGCCCAGTCAGTTAAGCATCCCTTTGGCTCAGGTCATGATATCACAGTTCAGCCCCGCATGGGGCTTGCTGCTGTCAGTGTAGAGCTTGCTTCGGATTCTCTGTCCCCCTCACTCACTCTCTGCCCCCTCCCAGCTCACGCACGTGAATGCTCTCTCTCTCAAAAATGAATAAACATTAAAAAAAATTATCATTGTTGATTAAAAATAAAAGTTAAACCACAAATAAAATAAAAATTTACAAATTTATCATCAGGCAATTAGGACTTACCACAACGTGTGCCATTTGTCAGACATGCACTGTCACAATGTAGCTTGACGGTCTTACAGACAACCTCAATAGTATTTTTAAATTGGCAGAGACAGCAGGCCATACGGCTAGGTAAAATCCTATAAATGGAAACACAGACAATTAAATTAGTGGTAAAGGAGTTACTCGAGTAGGTAGAAGAGGCGGGCCAAAGTCATCACAGGGCTGTGCAAAAAGGAATTCTTGAGGCACATGGCCTGGATGGTTGGGTAGGGACCAGTTGGCCAACTGCTGCTCTTGAATATTATAAATACACAGATAGAAGGACAGAGGTGCCCAACGGAAAGGTAAGGATGACATGGGGTATGGTACCCTTAGAATGAGATAGAGATTAGAACTGGGTGACACTGATCAGTAGTTTAATACACAGGTAACTCCTTCCAAGCCAAAAGTCTCACTTCGGGTTGAGAGCACACAGAAAGAGGGTAGACTTCTAAGAGTTTGAATAAATCTGAAATATGGCCCATACTGAGGATAAAAAGCAATCAACTTTGGCTCAGGTCATAATCTCGTGGTTCATGGGTTTGAGCCCCACATCAGGCTCTGTGCTGAGAGCTCGGAGCCTGGAACCTGCTTCAGATTTAACTTCCTCTCTCTCTACCCCTTCCCTGATCACTCTCTGTGTCTTAAAAATAAATAAATGTTAATTTTTTTTTTTTAAAAAGCAATCAATCAAAAACTAATCCATAATCTACACAAATGCTACAATTAGCAGACAAGGACATTTAAAAAAGTTATTATAACAGTATTTCATATATGGAAAAAACCCCATGCCTCTCCTTAACTCAATGAATTGTGCAACAACTTCAAGTGGCCTAATATATGTATACTTAGAGTCCACGAAGGAGAGGAGATATAAAAAAAATTTGAAAAACTAATAGCCCCCACATTTCCAAATAAGTAAACCCTATAAACTCACAAATCCAGCAAGGTCAATGAAATCTGAGCACAACATGGATTAAACTACATGTTTAGTTTAATCCATTAAACACGGATAAAACTACACCACGGCACATGATAATCAAACTGGTCAAAGCCAGTGATAAAGAGCAAATCTTAAAAGCAGCCAAAGGAACAAAACCACACATGACACACAGAGCAACAAAGATATAACAATGACAACATATTTCTTGTTGGAAATAATGTAAGCCAGAACTCGGTGGGGCAACATCTTTCAGGCAGTGAAAAGGAGAGGGGGACCAAATAGCCATCAAGCTAGAATTCTATACCCAAATCTTTCAAAAATAAAAGCAAGATAGACTATCTGAGACATACAAGAGCTGGAAGAATTCATCATTAGCAGGCTTACACTGTAGAAATGCCAAAGGAAGTATTTTTTTAAATGTTTATTTGAGAGACAGAGAGAGAGGGCACGTGCAGTATGCGTGTGCAAGGGGGAAAGAGCACTGAGGAGACAGAGAATCCCAAGCAAAGCCCAACGCGGGACTTGAGCTCACAAACTGTGAGATTATGACCTGAGCCAAAATCAAGAGTTGGATGCTTAACTGACTGAGCCACCCAGGTGCCCCTAAAGAAAGTATTTTTAAGCAGAAGGAAAAGGATAGCAGACGGAAATGTGGATCCACACAAAGGAATGAAGAACATTAGAACTGGTAACTATATAGGTTATGATTTCACTTCACTATATGTATGTATATCATTTCACTATATGATTTCACTTATATGTAGAATCTCAGAAAAAAACAAACAAACAAGGGGTGCCTGGATGGGCTAAGTCAATGAAGCATCCTACTCTTGATTTCGGCTCAGGATCTCAGGGTCGTGAGATCGAGCCCTGTGTCAGGCTCAACGCTCAGCATGGATTAGATTAAGATTCTCTTAAGATATTCTCTCTCTCTCTCTCTCTCTCTCTCTCTCTCTCTCTCTCTCCTCTGCCCCTCTCCCCAACTTGTACACTCTGTCTCTAAAATTAAAAAAAAAAAACAAACACCAAAAACCATAAGATACCTAGGAATAAACCTAATCAAAGAGGTAAAAGATCTGTATGCTGAAAACAATAGAACGCTTATGAAAATAAATTGAAGAAGACAGAAAGAAATGGAAAAACATCCCATGCTCAAGGATTGGAAGAACAAATATTGTTAAAATGTCTATACTACTCAAAGCAAACTACACATTCAATTCAATCCCTATCAAACACCAGTATTTTTCACAGAGCGAGAACAAACAATTCTAAAAGTTGTATGGAACAAGAAAAGACCCCGAATTATAATGTTGGGAAAAAACAAACAAACAAAGCTGGAGGCATCATGATTCTGGACTTCAAACTGTATTACAAAGCTGGAATCATCAAGACAGTGTGGTACTGCACAAAAACAGACACATAGATCAATAGAATAGAATAGAGAACCGAGAAATGGAGCCACAAATATATGGTCAACTAATCTTCGATAAAGCAGAATATCCAATGGAAAAAAGATAGTCTTCGCAATAAATGGTGTTGGGAAAACTGGACCGTAACGTGCAGAAGAATGAAACTAAACCACTTTTTTACACCATACACAAAAATAAATTCAAAATGGATGAAAGACCTAAATGTGAGACGGGAAACCATCAAAATCCTAGAGGAGAACACAGGCAGAAACCTCTTTGAGCTCAGCTAAAGCAACTTCTTACTAGAGACACGTCTCCAGAGGCAAGGGAAACAAAAGTACAAATGAACTACTGAGGAGTGCCTGGGTGGCTTAGCGGGTTGAATGCCTGACTCTTGGTGTTGGCTCAGGTCGTGATCTCAGGGTCGTGGATTGAACCCCGCATCAGGATTCTCTCTCCACTTGAGATTCTCTCTCTCCCTCTCTCTCTGCTCCCCCCCATGTATACATGTATGTGTGTGTCCATGTTCTTAATTAATTAATTAATTAATTAATAGGGGCACCTGGGTGGCTCAGTTGGTTAAGTATCTGACTTGGCTCAGATCATGATCTTACAGTTCGTGAGTCTGAGCCCCGTGTCAGGCTCTGTGCTGACAGCTTGGAGCCTGGAGCCTGTTTCAGATGCTGTGTCTCCCTCTCTCTCTCTGCCCCTCCCCTGCTTGCACTCTGTCTCTCTCTCTCAAAAATAAACGTAAACAAACAAACAAACAAACATTTTTTTAAATGAATTATTGGGACCTCATCAAGATAAAAACCTTCTGGGGCACCTGGGTGTCTCAGTCGGTTAAGCTTCTGACTTCAGCTCAGGTCATAATCTCACGGTTTGTGAGTTCGAGTTCCGCATCGACTCTCTGTTGACAGTGCGGAGCCTGCTCAGATCCTCTGTCTCCCTCACTCTCTGCCCCTACCCCACTCTTGTGCTCTCTCTCTCAAAAACAAACATCCATTAAAAAAAGATAAAAAGCTGTACAGCAAAGGAAACAATCAACAAAATTAAAAGGCAACTGATGAAATGGGAGAACATATTTGCAAATGACATAATCTGATAAAGGGCTAGTATCCAAAATATATAAAGGACTCAACACCCAAAAAATCAAATACATAATCCAGTTAAGAAAAGGGCAGAAGACATGAATAGACGGTTTTTCAAAGAAGACATCCGGAAGGCTAACAGACACATGAAAAGATGCTCAATATCACTCATCATCAAGGAAATACAAATCAAAATCACAATGAGATACCACCTCACATGTGTCAGAATGGCTAAAATTAATAACTCAGGAAACAACAGATGTGGAGAAAGGGGAACCCTTCTGCACTGCTGGTGGGAATGCAAACTGCTGTAGCCACTCTGGAAAACAGTATGGAGGTTTTTAAAAAGTTAAGAATAGAACTACCCTACAACCCAGCAATTGTACTACTAGGCATTTAACCAAAGGGTACAAAAATGCTGATTTGAAGGGGCATGTGCACCCAATGTTTATAGCAGCACTATCAACAATAGCCAAAGTATGGAAAGAGCCCAAATGTCCATTGATGGATGAATGGATGAAAGATGCGGTATATATATACAATGGAGTATTACTTGGCAATCAAAAAGAATGAAATCTTGCCGTTTGCAACTACATGGATGGAACTGGAGGGTATTACGCTAAGTGAAATTAGTCAGTGAAAGACAAAAATCCTATCACTTCACTCATATGAGGACTTTAAGAGACAAAACAGATGAACATAGGGAAGGGAAACAAAAATAATATAAGAACAGGGAGGGGGACAAAACAGAAGAGACTCATAAATATGGAAAACAAACTGAGGGTTACTGGAGGGGTTGTGGGAGGGGGGATGGGCTAAATGGGTAAGGGGCACTAAGGACTCTACTCCTGAAATCATTGTTGCACTATATGCTAACTAATTTGGATGCAAATTTTAAAAAATAAAAAATAAAACAAGGTAAAAAATAAACAAAAAATAAACAAAAAACCAAATGAATGAATAAACAACAACAAAAAAGAGAAAACACTTGTAAATATGGAGAACAAACTGGGGATATGGACAAAATGAGTGAAAAGGGTTAAGAGGTACCAACTTGCAGTTATAAAATAAATAAGTCACCAGATGAAAAGTACAGCATAGGGAATATAGTCAATAATACTGTAATATACTTATTGTGGTGAGCATTTCATAATGTATATAATTGATCACTGTGTTGTGAGCATTTCATAATGTATATAAAAGATCACTGTGTTGTACACCTGAAACTAATTTAATATTACATGATCTATATATACTTCAATAAAAGAGATAATTGAGGGGCACCCAGGTGGCTCAGTCAGTTAAGCATCTGACTTCAGCTCAGGTCATGATCTCATAGTCTGTGATTTCAGGCCCCACATCAGGCTCTGTGTCTACAGCTCAGAGCCTGGAGCCTGCTTCAGATTCTGTGTCTCCCTCTCTCTCTGCCCCTCCCCCACTTGCACTCTGTCTCTCTCAAAAATACAAAAATAAAAAAAGATAACTGACTATTTAAACAAAAAAAATAATATGGTGTGCTAAAAGTAAAATGTATGAAAACAATAGCACAAAGGTCAGGAGGGGAACAATGGAAGTACACTATTTATTGTAAGGTTCTTATACTATTCATGAAATCATATAATATCATTTGAAGATAGACTGTGATAAGTTAAACATGAACACTACAAACCATTAAACAGCTACTAAAATAACAAAACCTGAGTTGTAACTATTTATCCCCCCACCAAAAAATAATAAAACGTACTAAATCAACCCAAGAGCAGGAAGAAGAAGAAAAAGAAAAAGAAAAGAAACAAAGAACAGATGGGATACATAGAAAAGAGTAGACAGTAGCTTTAAATGTAAGCATATAAATAATTACATTAAATATAAATGGTATAATCACCTAATTAAAAGATAGAGTTGTCATACTGGATAAAAAAGCAAAAGCCAACTATATGCTGTCTATAAGATTCATCTTCAATACAAAGATATAAGTAGGTTAAAAATATGGAAGAAATTATGCTTTGCTAACACTAATCAAACGAAACCTTGAGTGGCTATATTTACTATAGGACAAAGTCAATTTCAAAGCAAAGATATTACCAGGGATAAATGAGGTTATTCCATTGTGATAGAAATGTCAACTATTAGAAAAGACATAACTTAAAAATTTATGTATCTGATAATAGAACTTCCAAATATATTAAGGAGAATAGGAAAGAGAGACACATAAGCACTCAATTATAGTTGGAGATTTCAATATCCCTCTCTCAATAATTGACAGAAAAAATATATAGAAAATGAGTAATGATACATCAGACTTGAAAAATACTACCAACCTACTTGACCTAGTTGACATTTATAGAATACTCCACACCAAATCAGCAGACTACATATTTTCTTTCAAGTGGACACATAATATTTATCAAAATAGGCCATATTCTCATCTATTACCAGAATTCATTGGCTATAAAACAAGCCTCAATAAATTTAAAAGGATTTCAGTCATCCAACATATTGTTCTGTGACCACAATGGAATTAAATAACAAATTAACAGATCTGTAAAATCTCCAAATATTTAGAAACTAACCAACACACTCCTAAGTAACCCTATTGGTCAAATAAGTCAAAATGGATATTAGAAACTATTTTGTACCAACTGAAACTGAAAACACAACATGTCAACATGTGGGATGTTGCTCATATAGTATTCATCTTCCCCAGTGTCCACTTTTAAGAAACTAGAAAAAGAAAAGGAAATTCATCACTGAGTAAGGAGAGAAAATGGAATGATAAAGATCAAAGCAGAAATTTCTGAAAAGGAAAACAAAAATAGAGAAGTCACTGTAATGAAAAGGCACTTTTTAGAGAAGATAAGTAAAACTGATAAACTTCTGGCCAGATTTATCAAGAAAAGACAAGAGAAGACACAAATTATCAATATCAAAAATGAGAGGAATGACATCACTACAATTCTACAGATACTAAAAGGATAATAAGGGATTATTATAAAATACTTTATGTCAATAACTTCAAGATGAAATAGATTCCCTGAAAGACATGAACTACTCAAAAAAATAAAGTATGTAATTTAAGTAGCACTATTACAAAAATAAAATCTGTAGTTTAACACTTTCTCACAAAGAAAGCTTCAAGCCCACATGGCTTCACTGGTGAATTCTAGCAAACATTTAAGGAAAAAATAATGCCAATTCTGCACAAACTGTACTAGAGAATTGAAGAGAGGGGAATACTTCCCAACTCAATTTTAAGGCCAACATTCACCTTATGAAAAATAGATAAAGACATTAGAAGAAAGGATAGATAGAAGATCTCATATACTGCTGGCTGGAATGCAAAATGGTACATCCACTTTAGAAAACAGGTAAGCAGTTTCTTAAAAAGTTAAATATACACTCAGCATATGATGTAGCAATCCTGCCATTAGGTATTTTACCACCTGCCCCCCTCCCCCAATGAAAACATATGCTCACACGAAGACCTGCATGTAAGTGTTTTAAGCAACTTTATTCATAAAGGCCAAAAAGCTAGAAACAACTCAAATGCCCATTAACTGATGAATGCATAAACAAACTGGTATATCCTCACAACTGCAATACTACTCGGCAATAAAAAGGAAATGAACTACTGACATGTGCAAAAACATGGATGAGTCTCTGGGGTGCCTGGGTGGCTCAGTCAGATAAGTGACCGACTTTGGCTCAGGCCATGATCTCATGTTCCGCAGGTTCATGCCCTGTATTGGGCTCTGTGCTGACAGAGCCTGGAGCCTGCTTCGGGTTCTGTGTCTCTCTCTCTCTCTCTGCCCCTCTCCTGCTTATGCTCTCTGTTTCTCAAAAATAAATAAACGTTAAAAAAGTTAAAAAAAAACCAAACATGGATGAATCTCAAAAGGATTATGCTGAAAGGAACCAATCACAGAAGACTGCATACTGTATGATTTCATTTATTTATTTTTTTTAATGTTCATTTATTTTTGAGAGAGAGAGAGAGATGGAGTGCAAATGGGGAAGGGGTAGAGAGACAGGGAGACACAGAATCCGAAGCAGGCTCCAGGCTCTGAGCTGTCAGGACAGAGTCCGATGCAGGGCTTGAACTCACAGACCGCGAGATCATGACCTGAGCTGAAGTCGGACGCTTAACTGCCTGAGCCACCCAGGTGCCCCTTGTATGATTTCATTTATAAGACACTGTAGAAAAGGCAAAACTATAGGGACAAAAATTAGGTTGGTGGTTGCCAGGGCTGGTGGTGAGAAAAGGGGATTGGCTGCAAAGGCACATAGGGGCCTTTTGGGGTGACAGAAACGTTCTACGTCTCAAATGTGGTGGTGGTTACATAACTACACGTTTGTCAAAACTCATCAAACTGTATGCTTAAAAAGAGTAAATTTTATACCTCAATAAATCTGACTTAAGAAAACAATAAAACAAATCTAAGTAAACAACTAAGTGAAAATACACGTAAGAAAAATCAACTTACAGTGTTTCCAATTCAACGGTCATCATGAGGATGCTCTCAACTGTTGTAAGTGACACCTGTGTTGATCCCACGTCTCTGAAGGAGAAAGCCCAAACATGCGTGATTTGAACCCAAGGATAAAAATTCTGTACCTAAAAAGATACTTAGCAACATGTGATTACTTCAATTCTGGCTTCTTTGTCAAGTCAGCTCAAGAGTTTTCTTGCTATGGACAATAATTTCAGAAAGCTCCCAATGAAGACATTTTATGTGCATCATCAAATTAATCACCTTGGTGCTCAACAGTACAATCCTTTTTACTCTTATCCTCATTTTCATTCTCAATTGCATCCACCTCTCTTGATTAGTCTTTTTTTCTTTTAATATACACCTTACTCCACTTTCCACTTTGAGATAAATGGTATTTCTACCTACATCTACAAGTCCCATGTCTGTTATGTGTTCTTCAATACTACTCCTTCCTCTGCAGGCTATCTTGCCCACATACGTTTTTTCTTTGCTAATAATGCTTATTTCAATAACCCAGTTAAAATTTAAATTACGACTTTTTAACCGAAACGCAAAATACTTAATCTTTTGATGACAACAAAAACGATCAGAAATCATCTCATGAGCCATGAGATTGTTGCAATACTTACAAATATTTTAATGCTGGCAACTTAAAAAGATAGGAATCTTCAACAGTTGACAGAGGGTTACGACTGATAATTCTGAAAAATGCAATGGAATTAAAATTATCTGCATTTCCAGTAATGACTACCATGAAAGTTTATGTTCATTTTGGGGGTATGGAACTGGAAGGTGAAAACTAATCATTTTCTGCCTTTGCCTATAAATCACCCTTAGATTCTGTAAAGCACTCTTCCTTTGGGAACTACCCAGCTCTCTGGACGATAAAGTGGAGAACAGAAAGAGGAAAAAAAATTTTTTTTTTTTTACGTGGACAGCAAAGCAAAGATATGCCAAAGAACTTTTTGGGCTGAAAATCCTAGAAGTGACTATGCTGGTAGGAAGCCCAGGCTCTGTAGGAAATACTGTTTCTAGTGTCCTCTGTAATTCTAGGTGCTTTTCCTTTATCTCTAGAAATGTAAAAAATTCCACAGTTTAAAACACCCGGGTAAAGACAAAAATAGGACCAATTCCTCAGTTTGGGGGCCAAAGACAAAGGGATTAATCTAAGAGGAAATGGTGAAAGCTATACCCCCACCATGTGTATTCTCCTATGACAGCCTTTGTTAGGTGGCATATGATCCCGTTTCCTTATCCATCTCCTGGACTGCCAGCTCCTTGAGGGCAGGGACCATACTCTATTGTCATTTTTGTCCCTGTGCCTGACAGAGTGCTTGTTATTTACTAGTTACTTAGTGAAGGCTTGTTGAATAAATAACTTTTTGTCACTGCTTGACACAAGTTTTTATTCCAAAATGCCGAGTAGATTTTCTTCTCAGTTCTTTACAGCAAAAATAAAGTGAAGGAAACAGGAAGAAAGAAAAGAAAATCTGCCTTTAGGTTGACTCTGCTCAAGAATCATCACTGTACTTTTGCAAAATTATAAGGATAATCATCGCAACCAATACTATTGAGCCATAGGGCATCTGTGATCAGCATTTCACATTTAAACCTCACAATAACCTTATGTGATAGATACATCATTACCCCATTTTACAAGTGAGGAAACTGAAGTACAGAGAGGTTGTATAATTTGTCCCAGTTTGTCAAGCCAGTCAAGAAGCAGAGCTGGAATCTGAACTCAGTTCTGACTCCAAAGCCTGTATTTAACTTGTATGAAAAAAAAAGGGGGTTTAAAATAGCCGTTACCTTAAACTTAACTTTGAGAGCATTAAATATAGAAACACTTTGCTGAACTTCATCTCTCCATCTGGGAGAGCTTCTCTAAGAATTACATTTTCTATTTTTATTCCTTTCCTCTAATCATCTCCCATGATTAAGGATTTAATTAGCCTGTGATCATTGAGACTTTAGAGATTTCATTTTTTATTTTTGTATTCTATTTTTTGAGAGAGAGAGTACAAGAGTATGAGTGAAGGAGAGGCAGAGGAAGAGAGAGAGAGAGAGAATCCCAAGCAGGCTCCATGCCCAGTGCAGAGCCTGACATGGGGCTTGATCCCATGACCGCAAGATCATGACCTGAGCCGAAATCAAGAGTCAGGCAGTTAACTGAGCCACCCAGGTGCCCTGAGACTTTAGACATTTTAAAGCCCTGTTACAGGTGAATCAGTGAAAATGAGAAAGGAAGGACGTCTGAAAATTCATCCTTCCGTAAAAGCAACAACAACAACAAAAAACTAGCAAAAATGGTCAAAATCAACTTTCTCAGAACTTTGGAAATTTTAACCAATGGGCTTGCAGCAACCCGGAGAGCATTTATTAAAGAAAAAATTACTAATTTCTATGAGAACAGTGAGCTCTGTTGTTTTAACTTGTCCTCAACCTCTGCTCTCCATCGTGATGGTAGCCTTAAAAATTGCCCACATCCCAGGGGAACAGAATGGAGCTCAAGTTCCTTAAAGCCTCATTCCCAAGGAACAAACTGTCATTGTTTTACCTGTCTAGTGGGGTCCCTAAAAAACTTCACTTGAAAGCCTTGCCCTTGACCTCACTGAGAACTGCACAGTGCTAAAATAGCCTCTTCCCAAGGGGCATTTTTTGAAAACAATTATAGATAAATGTTTTAATCTGGCAGCTATGTGAGGCAATTGATAACAAGACAAAAAATAGCCTAAACAAAAAGCCTAAAAGGAAAAAGCTGAGAAATGAGATGTCCATAGGGACTTTGAAATGCTCCAACATCTTCCTGGGTAACTAGAAGACCACAAGACATATTCCTGGGAATGTAGAAAAAAAACCTTAGCACTAATAAATGAGTTCAGCAAGGTTACAGGACACAAGATCAATATGTAAAAATTAGCTTTATTTCTATACATCAGCAATGACTATTCCAAAAATAAAATTAGAAAAACAATTCCATGTATAACAGTACTCAAAAGAACAAAATACTTAGGAAAACATTTAACCAAAGAAGTGCAAGAATCACACTAAAAACCACAAAACGTTGTTGAAAGAAATTAAAGAAGATTGAAATAAGTGTAAAGATATGCCATGTTCACGGACCAGAAGAAAATATTGTTAAAATGGCACTATACCCCAAATTGAACTGTGGTTTCAGTATAATCCCTATCCAAACCCCAACTGACTTCTTTCCAAAAATTGGCAAGCTAATTCTAAAATCTGTATGTCAATTCAAGGGACCGAGAATAGCCAAAATGATCTTTTTAAAAAAAAAAAAAAAGTTTATCTATTCATTTTGAGAGACAGCGAGCATACACACCCGTGCAGAAGAGCAAACATGAGCGAGTGTGAGTGGGGAAAAGTGTGAGCAGGGGAGGGGCAGAGGGAGAAGGAGAGGGAGCATCCCAAGCAGGCTCCATGCTGTCAGTGCAGATTGCAACACGGGGTTCCATCTCACAAACCATGAGGTCATGACCTGAGCTGAAATCAAGAGCCGGCCACTTAACCAACTGAGCTACCCGGGTGCTCCAAAACGATTTTGACACAGAACAACAAAATGGGAAGACTCACACGCCCTGGTTTCAAAACCTACTTCAAAACTACAGTAATCACGGTGTGGTACTGGCAAAAGAACAGACATGTAAGTTGATGGAACAGAACTGACAGTCCAGGAACAAATCCTCACATTTATGGCCCACTGATTTTCAACAAGGGTGCCAACACCATTCAACGTGGGAAGACTAGTCTTTTCAAATGATGCTGGGACAACCGTATATCCCCATACCAAATAATGTAGTTGGATTCCTACACTTCACACCATATATAAATATTAACTCAAAATGAGTCAAAGACCTAGAAGGAAGAGCTCAAGCTATAAAACTCTCAGGAGAGAAATCTTTATGACCTTGGATTTAGGCGACGGTTTCTTAGACATGACACAAAAAGCACAACAAACCAAAGGAAAAATAGATAAACTGGACTTTATTTAAAAATAAAAAAACAACCCAAAACTATCATATGTCTGATACAAGTCTAGTATCCAGAACATCCAGAATATATAAAGAACTCTTAAAACTCAGTGAAAAGACAAATAATCAAATGTTTAAATGGGTAAAGGATTTGAAGAGACATTTCGCCAAAGAAAATACATGAATGGCCAATAAGCACATGAAAAGATGCTCAATGTCTTAGGTCATTAGGGAAATATAAATCAAAGCTACAATGAGATAGTACTCTACACTCACTAAGATGGCTATGATCGAACAGAGAGACAATGATAAGTGGTAGCAAGATTTGGGGAAACCAGAATCTTCATACATTGGTGGGAATGTAAAATGGTGTAGTCACTGTGGAAAACAGTTCGGCAGTTCCTCAAAAGGGTTAAATATAGAGTTACTACATGACCCAGCAATTCCACTCTTAGGTATGTACCCAAGAGAATTAAAAACATATGACCACACAAAAACTTGTACGTGAATACTCATAGCAGCATTATTCACAATAGCCAAAAAGTCAAAATAATCCAAATGTCCAATAACTCACGAATGGATGAACAAAATGTGACTGGAGCACCTGGGTGGCTCAGTCGGTTAAGCATCTGACTTTGGCTCAGGTCGTCATCTCACAGTTCACGAGTTCGAGCTCTACATCAGGCTCTGTGGTTTTGGATCCTCTGTCCCCCTCTCTCTCTGCCCCTTCCCCGCTTGTGTGTGCGCTCTCTTTCAAAAATAAATAAACATTAAAAAAAGGAATGAAGTACTGAAACATGCTACAACCGGATAAATCTTGAAGCCAACAAGCCATGTGAAAGAAACTAGACACACATTTCTATGAAATGTCCAGAATAGGCAAATCCATAGGGGCAGAAGGTAAATTAGTTGTTGCCAGGGGCCTGGGAGGAGGGGGGAATGGGGAGTAAAGGCTGATGGGTATGGTATTTCTTTCGAGGGGGGCAATGACAATGTTCTGGAATTAGCAGTGATTATTGTCTATCAAAGTATACCATTGGACTATATACTTTATAATGTTGCATATTCTATTATGCGGACTATATCTCAATTTGAAGAAAAAAAAAAAAGAACCATGTTGTGATAAATAGAGAACCAGTTGCCAGAAGATCAAACATGTTAGTAGGTGGAGAAAAGGGGAGCGAAGATTCAAACTCTTCCACAACGGAGGTCAGAGGGAGTTAGCGGTGCGGCTGGGAGCCATGCATTTTTGTTCTTGCCTTGGAAACTCCCCTATTCTTCCTATTCCAGCCCCTTCTTCTACGTTTTTTCAGGCCCATTAACATGTCGGGTTTGTGTAACACTAGTTAATATCCAGTCAGACGATGTTATGAAGAGAAAGAACGTGAGTGTCACATGTCTGGTTAAACACAGTTCCTCAACCTTGAGGCTCCGAATGTCCTTTGGCTTTGAAAAAATAAAAATGGCATTAATACCTACAAGCTTACTGGCGGGCTCTGTGCAAGTAACCTCTTCCACGTGTGTGTCTTCCCCTGCCCACTTCTCCCCCCCCCCCCCCCGCCCCGCCCCCCTGGCTCCCTATTAAGAAAGACTATGAAGAATTATGCAGCCAAAACAATTTAGTAGTTTGTTATCCTTCCCCCAACTATCTCAGTGCTCTACCCCCACTGTCCCCCCCTCTTTCCTGGTAGCTCACCCATGGCCTTATACCCATCGGCTCGGTGCTTCCTCTTACCCAGGCAGCCCTCCTGCTGAGATGAATGCCCTGTGTTTATCTGTAGTGAAAACAAAATACAGGCCACTCCAAGTTATCCTATCTCCTCCTGTCTTTAGTGCCGCCTTCTCTTCATGGAGCTATTGTGCCTGAGCCAAGGGGAGAATGAGAACTGACCCGACAGGTTACATCTGCTGGACCGACAGCAATTGTCTTTCCACAGACTGCGATACGAACGAACGGTGGACGCTGCACTAGACATCATCTCCATTTCCGTTCAATTCCCTCATTTTACAGATAAAACGTGTGCTGACTCAGTCTATTGGCTTTTGGATATTCGTGGGCTTATCTTTATGGGAGTAAAACATAACAACAGTTATCCTCAAAGACTGTCTCATAATCAAAGTTGAAGAAATACTGTTCTAGATATTTTTTTGTTTTTTAAAAAACTCTATCTTATTTGAAGAGGAAAACTCAAGTATTTTTGCAAAAGCTTTCCGTTGCAGAGCAACGGGACAGACTAAAGGTAGCTCACAAAATAAGGGAACATTTCTTACGTGTTATTTTTTTTTTCTCCAAATTCTTCTACAGAGGTCCAGACAGATGGGCTACGTTTCCTTTCTATTAACTGAGGAGACAGAGAAGACTTGAGGACTGAAGCTTGTCACCACTGTCCTGAATGTACTGAAATCCTAACAGCTTTAGCTGAAAAAATGTCCAAAGCAGGCAGTGAAAATACATTTCAAATAGGACAGACTCCAAACTCTCTATGCTGGAATCCCAAGGCATGGAGGGAAAACTGGCTCCTTGGAGGAAAGCAGTTGAAGAAATAAGTAGAGTGATCTAGACCCTATTCCAGTATGTTTGAAGTACTTGGGGATAGAATAACCCCTTTCCTTTATTCATCTACATAGGTTCATGAGCCATGAGAACATGACTCCCCATGCGAAGCTCCTCAATACAAGACATCTAACGGCATCACGTAGATCCTCTCTCAGGGGTTGGGCGGGGGGAGGGGCGAAGCCTAAAGAATCTGAAATGGTGAGCCCATGTTTTAATTCAAGTTCTGAGAACAGCCTTGAAGAGGAGTTTCTGGCACTGAGGAACAGCCCAAGAAGCAAGGGCCCCGGAATCAGGCAGACCTAGGTCTGAATTCTGGCTGTCACTTCCTGGTGAAGGGACTTAAGTAACGAACGTCTCCGAGTCTTTTTAGCAGCATTTACCTCATAAGGCAATTTGAGGATTAAAGGAAAGAGCATGTGCAAAGCACCTAGCATAAGGCTGGGCACAGAGTGGGTGCCTAGCAGTGACGATGTGATATTTGCACCAGGCGGTGAGCAGGAAGCCTGGGGATGCCCATAGGTGGCATGGCCAGGAGCTCCCGAAGCATAGGGAAAAGGAGCTCCCTGCTCGAAAGGTCCTATTCCAGTGAGAAGCTGACTCCAAGGGACGACGCCCAAAAGGCCGGTTGTCATTCAGGTCCTACCTAGTGCCAGGGAATGCGGAATTGTATTACTCGCGAAGCTTCTTAAGTGGTTCTGTCACTTATTGACAGTGTGAACCTAGGCAAGTCACCCGATGTCTCTGAGTTTCAACTTCCTCATCCCCGAAATGAGGATGATACTACCTGTATCACAAGAGTTGCTGGAAAAACGAAAATGAAGTGCCGTGTGAGGGGCCACATCCGGAGCATTTCCCACGTGCCAAGCTCTATTCTAAGAGTTTAAGACACACTGTCTTACTTGCAGCACAAGCGAAAGGTCTCAGCGTAGTGCCGGAGCGCAGTAAATACCTAACAGAGGTAGGTATTAAAGAAATGATATGGGGCAGAGGAGCAACTACCATGCTTCCCAGAGAAAGAAGATGCCTTGGCATATACGTGGGGAGAATCAGATGCAGCTGGGAGAAGAAAAGTAACAGTTGGGTATGACTATCGCAAAGCTTCTGAACTACCACACACGGAAAATAATAAAAGTTACCCTAAATCACCCCAAAAGGACAGCCCTGAGTTGTCATCTTCATCCTTAACGTTGATGCCTTTCTGAATCTGAGAAGAAGCTGTCAGGATTTCCAGTACATACCAAAAAGCGATGACAATATCCTGAAGTGTGTCAACTTGTGTGGGCACGCAGCCGTCTAAAAGGAAGCAGATGGCGGTTGACTGGGGGAGCGTTAGGGCGTCTCTGTGACTGCGGCTCGACTTTGCCTTCAGAGGGTGGCCACACCTACCTCAACGATATTCTCAACAATAATTCAAAAGGGGTAAGGCTTAGATTTTCCTTATTCTCCCTTAGAGCTTATGTTCTTGGCACAATACTGATGCGCCACAGACGAGCCAGCATGTGAATGTGCTCTATCCCGATAAGGTACAGCCTTTCTACATCGTAGAGTCCTTCGGCTTCTAAACTCATGGAGCTCGTACTGTTAGAAGCAATGAAGTGAATTTTTTAAAATAAGCCATCGGTCTGCACCTGTGTAGGTGAATGAAGGAGAAGCACTTTAAAGTCAGGAAAAAAAAAGTATACTTAACATTTAGGATTATCAACCACTGTTGGTTTTCCATAATATATTTCATTCCTGATTTCATCTGAAAGAAATAGGATTATTACTACCATTCAAAAAGTGGTACCTTATTAATAAACTCTTGGCATGGCTTTGAGGTGGATTTCAGATTCAAAATAGACTTTACCACACCGCTAACGTGTTCACTCAGTGTTTATCAATAACTTAAGAGGCTTCATTCAAAAAACTTACTGAGATAGAATTACCTGAAACCCAGGGGTGAATCGAGGCCTTGTAGGGTCTGGACCTCATCTACTTTGGGAAATCCTGCCTCATCAAAACATGCAAAATTATGCGTACAGGAACTGCGAGGGTCCCTCCCAAGACTTCGGAAGGGGCCTATGTAAGTGAGAAGACCTGAAGTTTAAGCTTCAGTCAGTTCAAGATAAATCCACCTCAGCTGGGGCCCAAAAGGTTTACAAACTTATTTAATGCTGGAGAAAATATTGTTTCAACTTATAAACACCCCAGTAATTAAGTCACATAGGTAATAACGTGACTGAATTCACGGGATGGCATCTCCCTTGCGCATGCTCTCTTTCTCTCAGAATAAATAAACGTTAAAAAGAAAAAAGAAAAGAAAAGTTTGGCCCCAAACAAGGAGCCCAACCTCCAATACACACTTACTGTACTGTGATAATTTTTTGGAAGTTAACTGTGAATTCGTTTTAGTAGTACAGCTCTATTCAAACCACATTGAAAGGGTGGGCCTACGCCGGCTGACTCCATCTTGTTCTGTGTCCTTCACCTTGACCACACCTCCTCCCCTTGAGTAACCCCCCCCCCCAACTGCCTAACAGCACTCTTCCCCAGGACCCTTCCCCAGCCAATCAGCTGAGGCCACAGCCATTACCTCACCAACTGCCCCTAGGCCCCCATAAAACCTTTGTCCTTTTGAAACTGGCTCTCTCTCCCCGGTATCTCACCTCTGCATCAGTGCAGGTAGGGGATTGAGCTCGAGCTAGCTCGAATAAAGGCTCTTTTGCTTTTACATCGGACTCGGCTCCCTGGCGGTATTTGGGGATCACGAATTCTGGGCATAACACACATGACATGAGTATTAATTTATTCTCAATACCAGCTAGCTCTGGTTCTTTAATTACCTTTTTCTGTCATGTAAGATCGATGAGGGAGCATGAGGCAAGTTGAGGGCAAAATACAAGTTAGCACATGCCCCCGCCCCAGGTGGGATATGTGTGATTCTGGCTGCTCGAGGACAAAGGAAAGGAAAGAAAACAAATGGTTAACTGATAAGAGATCTCAGTCGGGCAAGATAGGAGTTTCCATCAGTTTACAAATATCTTAGTAAATTACAAGAAAAAGGCAATCTTATCAATAGCCTAATCGCCAGAAACCTACAGAATCAGCTTCCTGGAGCCCCAACATCACCCCTCCATAGTGATATGGGGAACAAAGGCAAGAAGGAAATCTCAGGTAAAATTAAATTTCCTTATAACCTGCAGCCTATTGACAGATACTTGAGGCAGGCAAATAAAATATTTCTCCAGGAACTCCCTACTGTCTTAATGCTTTGCTAGACGGAAAAACAACCTTAGCTTGACAATAGCAAGGCCTCTGGTATCTTAGGAGTCCTCTTTCACATATCACAGTCCCTCTGGAGACTTCCCTTTTGACTTGACCTCCCAATTCCATAGCATATAACCTGTCACTCTTCACAACCCCAGTGCAGTTCTTTCTGCCCACGGTCCTGTCCCTGTGCTTTCATAAAATCGCCTTTTTGCACCAAAGACATGTTCAAGAATTCTTTCTTGGCCGTCGGCTCCCGACTCCCCACCATCTCCCCAAAACTTCATCAAGATGAACGTGAAAACTCAACACAAGCAAGTTGTTGCCTTGTCCACGACAAATCTTTTCTATTCCACAACCATCCCCTACTTTGTCACCCCCTAGCTCGTTACCCTGCTGCACTGATGCCAGCATGGCTCACATACGTTTTCCCATCAACGGCCATCTTTTTCTCCTTCCAGTATGAAAGATTCTTGGGGACAGTCCCTGTGTATTCTTTGTACCCCCAGTACTTAGTACACTGTCGACACAGAGTGCGCGTGGCACTGAGTGTTTTTCAATGAATTCATTCATTGTTATCAACGGATTCCACCCTATTTTGTCCTGTATTGGCTACATAACTATGAAATTCAGATTCTTAGAAGAGACTCTCGGTGTTATAAGATGCTTAGTAGAGGTGGTGAGTTTTAAGACATTATATTGACACCACTAAAACCTCTTGGTGGAGAAACTCAATGAGCCCGTTCTCTGGCATGCCGGCAAAACAAAAAACTGACCCTCAGTATTCTTTCCCCAAGTTAGGCATCAGCAAATTAATGAGAGGAGAGAGGAGGCCCCTGCTCTTGGGCACCCGCAGGAACTTACTCCAGCTCCGGACACACCGTAAACACTTTCATCTAATGGAAGATAAGTTGTGAAATCGGATTTCTGAACCACAAGACAGTAAGACAGTCTTTTCCAGCGTCTGCTTTAGAGGAGGGTCTTCAACCTTGAGTCTAAAAATCCCCCTCAGGCCACTGAACATGTCCAGTATGATTTGCTTTTTTACAGAGAAATCACAGAATTTTCCGGCTGAAAGGGAATAACACACTTCTTAATTGAAGAGTGGTCAGGAAAGAAAACACATGGAGAGCAGTGCCCTGTGGCAGGCATTCAGGAGTTCTTTCTGCTTTCCTGATGGCTCAAGAAGCACCCACACCTTTTGCTGCCTGGAGAACTCTGTGCTAAACTTAGTTCTTTGAAGTTCTCTTTTGCATAGGAAACTTGCACATGAGCAGGAATCAAAGTTAAATTCAAAAGTGGATTTCAAGGACCATGCACACCTTGGGGAAGCATCACTGTCACGAATTCCCATGATAATACTGACTTGGGTGTTACTTGCTTGGGGCTTTCATTGCCCACACAAAGCTGGGTACGAGGGAGGGCAGAGAGTGCCATTTAGGAGTTAAGACAAGTCCCTTGGCCTCTTTGTACCTTAGTTTCCTCATTTGAAAAAAAAAAATGGATTTTAAGACCTACTTTCCAGAATTCATACTGGGTTTATTAACACACACCTAACCAATCACTGTATGATATTTTTACATGTAGTTTTTTTTTGTTTTTTTTTTTACATGTATTCATTTTCTATTTCACTTACAGCTTGTGTAAAAACGGCATTCCATGCCAGGCCTGAAATGTTCCAAAGCTCAGTTCGGTGAGTAAATTGCAACGAAGATTTCTACACACACACACACACACACACACACACACACACACACACAAAACAAGACACAAACAAAGAGAAAAAAAAGATATTCTTTCAGAATATTTATCCTTTGGCAGTGATTCTAATTTATAGATAATGAAACATAACCACAATACTCTCTCCATACACTAAAGAAATCTCACTATGAAAGATACTTGCCTTTTTAAAAAAATATTTGCATGAAAGATTTATACTTTCATGTTTATACATGTGGTGCATTAGATACAAATCAGTAAATGCTCAATAAATACTTGTGTTAAGTAAGTATTTTTTTCTAGAGAAGTAAGTTTATTTCTCTAGAAAAACGTTTCACAACTTTAGCACTGTTGAGATTTATGGTTGGATAATCTTTGTTATGGGGGGGGGGGGTGCTGCCCTGTGAACTGTAGGGTGTGACAGCAGCCCTGGCCTCCACCCACTAGATGCCAGGAGCACATCTACAGTCTGACAATCAAAAATGTCTCCAGACACTACCAAGTGTCACCTGGATGCAAAATCACCCTGGCAGAGAACTGCTGCTCTAGAACGATTCACTCTGATCTCTATAATAACTCTCACACCAAACTTTGCCACAGACAAAAAAGATTTGCTACATAATTTTAGTAGCTTTCGACTAATAAAGTTTCATTCATTCCAAATGAATAACAAAGAGGTTTACAATTAAGTTTAATACAAATTCCAAATATAATGAATTTATATTTGTAACTTACATAAACTTCAAAAAAGGTAGTGATTCAAATGTACGTCTTTCAATAGATTGTATTTTATTGCAGGATAAATCTCTAGGAAAAGGAAAAGGAAAATATTGCCTCAATTAGCTATAAGATATCTAATTAGTAGGATGGTAGTATTGAATAAGTAGCTTTTGGCTAAACTCTGAGTATTAGGAATTGTTATTTGAACCTTCCAGAGCCCCTAACCCTGTCCTCACCTTTCTTAAGAGTCTCACCTTTGTGATCTTCATACATAAAATATACAACTATAGATCTTGATAGATCTTGGAAGTAATCTTTCCTGAGAGCAGAAGAATTGATTAAATGACTGTTTGTGGCCTCATCAATTTCTAAATTATGAGCTCAAAGTTGTGATCTCCACATATAATTTCTAATATTAAAAGGGATATTCTCACATTAGCACACCTTCCTGGTTTAGTTCTATTTCTTGACACCAAGTCAATACCAGAAGAGGTAAAAGATACCTTTTCATTTAACTTGAAAAGAAGTTACTCCTCTAATCAATACCTAACTTTGAACGAACTCAGAATTATATTATCATATTAATAGAAATTTATTTTTGGTTGTACGTTGCCTAAACGGTCTATGAATTTATCAATTGCTTCAGCTGCAAGTGGGGCCAACAAAAAAACAACATGGTCCTGGATTTTTATTTGGAAACACCCATTCTTGATTATGGTTGACCCTCTTATTTCCATGGATTTCAGCCGAGTCCCTCACTTTCCACCTACATGGGTACCACCATCTTCTGACTGGCATTTTCATCTCTGGTCTCTCCCATTCTAATCTATACTGCACACAGTCACCAGATTAATTCTCCAGGAGTGGTTCTCAAATATCAGAGTCACTTGGGAACTTACTCAAGATGCAAATTCTCAGCTCTACTCTGGACTGAGTGAATCAGGAACTGTGGAGGTGGAACCTGTGTTCTGACAAGGCCTCCCGGTGACCCTGGTGCAGTCTAAAGTTTGTCCTAGAGCACTGCTGTGATAACACGGTAGCCTGGCATATTATCCAAGGCCTTCAAAATCCTAAATCCGGCTCTAGTTTCCTACTCTACAGATACCAAAGAAATTTCTCCTGCATTTTGCCTTTCACTCACTCTATCTTGCAAGCATATTCTTCCCAAGATGTCTATCTGATGATACGTCATAGCCATTCAAGGTTCTGTTCAAACAGTATTTCTCTAGTAACTTCCCTGATCCAACTTGAAGTCTTCCCCCCCTCTTCTGTGTTCCAAAAACAACTTATACTTCTCATTGCCCAAATCCATTTCTTCCCCTCCCCCTCTCCTCCTCCTCCTTCTTCTCCTTCTTTTAATTTTTTAAAGTAGACTTCACGCCCAACCTGGGGCTTGAACTCACGACCCTGAGATCAAGAGTCGCATGCTCTACTGACTCAGCCGGTCAGGTGCCCCAATTTCTTCTTAATATAGTTATTCTGGCATTCCATTTCCTCTGGGCATAAACTCCATGAAAGTATGGACTAGTCTTGCTCATCTGCGTTGTCTACTGTGTTTAAAACTGATGCATGGACAAAGAACAAACTCAAATATTTATAAAATAAATTAACAGCTGGGTAGTGAGTAGAAGGAGCAAAACGACTGAAAAGAAATGTCGTTTTACGACTTTGTGGCTCCCTCTTCTGCACTTTGTCAGTGCTTCATCATCCATTTAGTGCTTAGGCATTATGGTTTAAGCTTCTGTTTATTTTCCCTGTGAAATCATGAGTTCCTACAAGGGTGGGAAGCCTGTCTTAACCATCTGCGTGCCTATGGTACTGGGCATAGGGCCTGTCACATTCTTTTTTAGGTTTTGATTCACATTTTTTTTGAATGAATGAATGAGAACACTTCACCTGACATGAAATAATTGGCTTACAAAGTACCTCATAGTAGAAATAATGAAAGGCCCTATCCATTGCGCAGTTTGTCTCTTTTGGTTTTCTCCAAACTGTGTTTGTAACGTTTGGAGCCCAGAGGGCAGAGGTAGCCAAGAAGACCAATACAAAGTGGTTGTCCCCTAAGACTTGGAAGGTTTGATAATTTGAAGGGCTATTTTTAGTGTCATATGAGATTCTTTTTACTCACTACCCTTAAGCCTTCCACATTTGCAAGAAGAATCTATTTTCTAAAGCACATCATTAATAAGGATTAATGAGGGGCGCCTGGATGGCTTAGTCGATTGAGCATCTGACTTCGTTCGGTTCAGGTCATGATCTCACTGCTCATGAATTCGAGCCCCGCATTGGGCTCTGGGCCAACAGCTCAGAGACTGAAGCCCGCTTCGGATTCTGTGTCTCCCTCTCTCTCTGTGCCTACCCTGCTCATACTCTGTCTCTCTCTCTCTCAAAAATAAATAAACATTAAAAAAATTTTTTAAAAAGGATTAATGAAATACACAGCTTTGCATGGCATGGACAAAGAATAAACACTGAACCTCCATAGCAAAGAACATTAGTATCTCTGTATGTCTAATGTACAGAGATATATGCAAACATTTCTTCCTTGACAATGAGGCTGGAGAGATGTTTATTCTGTAATTAGCAAAGTTAGAGGCATTTCTGATGTTTGTTTAGTGTAAACATTTCTAACTATACCACTTAACCATCATTATATTTTTAAAGGTTTCATTTTTTTTAAGTAATCTCTATACCTAACATGGGGCTCTAACCTACAACCTCGAGATCAAGAGTTGCAGACTCTAATGACTGAGACAGCCACGTGCCCCTTAGCCATCATTTTTTTAATGTTTATTTATTTTTGAGAGAGACAGAGACAGAGCATGAGTGGGGGAGGGGCAGAGAGAGAGGGAGACAGAATCTGAAACAGGCTCCGGGCTCTGAGCTGTCAGCACAGAGCCCGACACGGGGCTCGAACCCACAAACTGTGAGATCACGACCTGAGTCAAAGTCGGACGCCCAACCAACTGAGCCACCCAGGAGCCCCAACCCCTTAACCATCATTTTAAACATCTATTTTTATGGTGGCATAAGAATTTCCACATTGATCACAGGAATCTACTCCTGAAGCCAAGTGCACATTGTATGTTAGCTAACTTAACAATAAATGACATAAAAAATAATAATAAAAAAATAAACTAATAAAATTTCCCACACTGAAATCCTTAATCTCTTAATAATTTAATATGTACTTGGTAATACTGCTTACATAATTCACCTGCTTAGTTAAATATTTAATATTTAAATATTTAATTTAGATTAAATTATTTAAAAATTCTGGGTTAATGGCATTCAAATTAATGTAAGTGTTCTATATTTTCTTGTCTTGTAGGTGACAATTTGAGGTTAACTTCAATTCCTCTCATTTTACTAAGCCAACTTTTTCAAACCTTTTCTGTAAAGGCCAGACAGTAAATATTTTAGGCTTTGCAGGCCATATACAGTCTCTGTCACATATTCTCTGTTTCTTTCTCTTCTTTTCTCTTTTACAGCCCTTTAAGAACATGAAAATCATTCTGAACTCATAGGTTGTATCAAGACAGACCATACACAGGATTTGATCCATGGGCCATAAATAATAAATATAAATAAAAGCAGATGGTATATGAACACTTACATAACAAGGTTCATATGGGTGTCCATAATTGCTCAGACTTCATTACCCCTTTTCCTCTACAACTGAAGGGCTTTTTCCTATATCTTGTCTATAAAATTAAAAAGTTGAAAATGCATAGGAGGTATTTAATGCTAGAGATGGGCTGGGTCCCCACAGACTTACAGAGTTATAGAATTTAATAGAGAGAATTATAGAATTCCACTATAGAGAATTATAGAATTCCACTGTTAGAAGAAATTGTTGCAATTATCCAATTTGAACCCTGTATTTTTTAATAAATAATATAACTAAAAACTCATAATAAATGATGAACTGATTAACTTACAAATACTGGAGGGATAGCAGGCCTTCAAATGTGTCTTTATGTAATTCGGTCAGATAATTGTCCCTGAGAATTCTGCAAAATGAAAAGGTCATTTCTGGGTCAAAATGCAAAAATAACTACAACTATTTGCTACACAGGACCGCTAGATGTGAGAGAAACCTGGGTAATGGTGCCACCAAATACACTAATTCTTATTTAATGTAGGGATGGTGATCTCTGCTGTTTGATTCAAATCTTTTCTTCTCACATACTCCTTTGTCTCCCTCTCTCTCTCTCTCTCTCTCTCTCTCACACACACACACACACACACACACACACCCCTATCCACTCTTCACACCAAAATGTACATTTAATGCCTACTCTCTGGATCACAAAATCTCTGTTAGAACCCAGCCCTGAGTGGCAAAAACATGGACAGAACTGCCACTTCCTCCTCTCTTTTCCCCAATTTTATTGTGGAAGCCCTATTTATAACCATATCAGTGCTACAAGTAAAGCCATCTAATTTTTTTCCCCATCTAAAAAATATCTGTGAGAACTAAAAATGTGCATAAAATGCACATAACATAAATGCTCAGTTTAATAACTATAGAGTAAATACCCGTGTAACACTATTTGTTCATTCTACTGTTGGTGGATACTAGATTTTTCTAATTTTCAGTTATTATAAACAGTGCTGCTTTGGACATTTTTCTGTTTATATCCTAGTACACATTTGCCTAAGTTTCTCCAGGATTTAACAGGGGTACAAAATTGTCTTCCTAAGAGGTTGTGCTATTTCAAGCTGGCAGATTGAAACATGCCAAGTCTCTACCAAACTCCAAACTCCACCAAAGTCCCTAAGGATGATTAGAAAAGATACAATTAGAAAATCCACAACCTTAGCTCAAAGCCAAGGGAGTAGCTCTACAAACACTCCCCACCAGAAATGCCTTGGAGCCACCTACAGGGTGATTAGCTGGGATACTGCAGTAGGACCAAGGACAGCACATCAACCCCACATCCTTCCTCCTTGGATCTGGCAGCAAAGGGTGTTTTCTTCCAGGCAGGAGCCATTGGTGTTAGAAGGGGGCAGGGTCCCAGAACCCTGGAGGAAGGGTATACACTCTGACTAGCCATTAGAAGTCACCTCCCACCTCTTCTTTAACTCTCAGGGGGACCTGTCACCAATAACAAGCCCCGTGGTTCATTTCACCTCTTCCTTAGGACCAGAAAACAGAAGCAAGTCAAATCTCAACTACAAAGATAAATTGCACTCAGGAATGACCAAATGGAGTGAGAAAGCCAATTCTATTCAGGACAGAAAATAAAAAACAAATATAACAGCTTATAGTCAATGACACAGTTAACAGAGAAAACACAAAAGGATTTGAGAATACCAACATTAATGGGGCACCTGCGTGGCTCAGTCGGTTAAGCATCCGACTTCGGCTCAGGTTGCAGTCCATGGGTTCAAGCCCTGCACTGGGCTCTGTGCTGAAGCTCAGAGCCTGGAGCCTGCTTCAGATTCTGTGTCTCCCTCTCTCTCTGCCCCTCCCCAACTTGCACTCTGTCTCTCACTCTCTCTCTCTCTCAAAAATAAACAGTATACAAAATTTAGAATGGCATCATTAATATATCCTCAGACAGAGGTAAACAGTACATCTAATAAAAAGAACCAACTCAAGATTATATGAATGAAAAGTATTATCATTAGTAAAAAACTCAGTCTATGAGCAGCAGAAACGGTCGTTGAATAAATTAGAAAACTTGAGAGATCTGGCCACTGATTTCTTACCAATACTTGAAATTCTATGTATTTATTATATTTACATATTTGTTTTTATATTATATATTTGTAAACCCCTTGACAAGTGGGATATTTGGTCAGTTTTGTTCTTGAGCTTATATCCCTGGCATGTAAAACAGTTCCTGGGACATAGGAGATGCTCCATAAATATTTGTTGAATGAATTCAGAAAGTGACAGGTATCAATTTGCAAATATACTACTTTTAATTAAAACAAATCATTCATTTATCATCATTTATGAGAATAAGTACAACTTCACAGGAAAACAAATGTCTTTCTCCACCTCCACCCCAATTTGTGACTCAATCTTTTGAGACAAGAACCTTTTGAGAATTTCATAAAAGCTATGGAATGGACCCTTTCCCTAGAAAACTGTACTTTCTTGAATACGTGCAAAGGTGTGCATGCGATTTCAATTTGCAGACCATCCCTTTAGGGCTCAGGTCCGTGAATAGAATGGACTGAATTTGTGGGTGCCAAACTTGGATGGGAAATAGAATCACATCTCTATTTTCACAAACCTCTAACTAGAATTAGCATTTCCTTCCATTATGAATGCAGGCAACAAACCACAGATTAGTGTAGTTAATTTGGTCCCCAGCAGAAATCAGATATTTTCATATCACATATTTGGCGTGGATATCTCAAAATATCATTTATTCTCATCAGTACCTTGAAGTTATAATAGTTAGTAGGCGTACCATTATATTTTGTTATTTAATATTCTAACAGAAGCAGATTTATTGCTATATCACTAATCTTTTTAAAAAATTTTTGAAAACTCTATTTCCACATAATTTCCTTTTCCTATATATTTTAACTTATTATACATTTGAAAACATTATCCCAAGAACATAAGCTTCTGCAGATCATCAATACATATATAGAAGGGTGCCTGGGTGGCTCAGTCTGTTAAGTGTCCAACTTCAGCTCAGGTCATGATCTCACGGTTCGTGGGTTCGAGCCCCACATTGGGCTCTCTGCTGACAGATCAGAGCCTGGAGCCTGCTTCCAATTCTGTGTCTCCCTCTCTTTCTGCCCCTCCCCTGTTCATGCTCTGTCTCTCAGCAATAAATAAATGTTAAAAAAAATTTTTTTTAAAATTTGATATATAGAAAAAAAGGTTAAAAATCCTGCCCCAGGGGACTATTGACCCATAGTTAAAAACTTCTGTCTTACAAGGCATAACCCTCAAGCTGAATTAGAAATCATCAAATCTTGGGGCACCTGGGTGGCTCAGTTGGTTAAGTGTCTGACTTCGGCTCAAGTCATCATTTCACAGTTTGTGGGGTCGAGCCCCACATCAGGCTCTGTGCTGACAGCTCGGAGCCTAGAGCCTGCTTTGGACTCTGTGTCTCCCTCTCTCTCTGCCCCTTCCCTGCTCACTCACTCTCTCTCTCTCTCTCTCTCTCTCTCTCTCTCAAAAATAAATAAACATTTAAAAATTTTTTAAGAATCATCAAATCTTACCAGATTCATCTTCTAGTATATAAACTACCAAATACACGCTTTTCAAAAAATATTTTTTTAATTTCAGTTTATTTTTTTTAATAGGTAATATATATTTGCATGGCTCAGAATTCCAAAGGTATATAATACACAATTCAAAGTTTTTCTCCTACCCCTGTCCCTCAGCCTACCCACTCTCTCCACTCTCTCTTGTTCCTTGTGCCAAATTACTTTCATTTTTCTTACAAGTTTGGGAAATAAGATCTCCAAGTTAGATACTATCATGAGAAAATATAAACTATATATAGTATTTAAGAAATTCATAAAATTCATAAGAAAACAACTACCTTGTTCTACCATTTGTCCCTTACCAGTAAGGTTATCAGACTAAGGGGCAGGGGGGAATCTACTTTAGGGGGATCATAATCCCTACATTTAGATTACTATGACTGTTATGTCTTTTATTATTAATTCAGAAGTCATTTATGACTTATCTACCCAAGTTGAACTAATGATATGACACACAATCTGTCATGAAAAATGCCAGTCAGTTACTTTGAGTATAATATTGTTTCCAAAATTACTTGTGTCTACACTGACTTTTTCTACAAATCAATTTAAAAAAAAGATAACAAAAAAATTGGCAAAGGACAGAAAATTCAGACAAGAAACACAAATGCCCAGGAAACATACAGAGATATTTAAATGTATACGTAATCAGAAAAATTCAAATTCAGAAGGGACCCATTTTATTCACCCACCAGATCAGCCAAGAAATGGAGAATATCCAAGAGTGGGAGGGTAGGAGGAAATGAATGCTGTCATGGTGTATGGATTGGTGTGTAAATTGGCACACCTTTTTTGAGGGCAATTAAAATTGTATATATCGACATCGTCTTCATCCCAACAGTTCCATTTCCAGGGATCTATTCTACAGAAATACCCACCCACGTACACAAAGATGCATGTATGAGGTGGTCCATGCAGCAATGCATGTAATAAGAAAACTGGACACAGCCTAAACATCCATCAGGAGGGGAATTACTAAATCGTAATACACTCATACTATGGAATATTATGCAGCAGCTTGCATGGATGGGGTAACCCTCTGTGTACTGGAAGAAAAAAAGTCTAAGACATACCACGAAGCAAAAGAATCGAGTTGTAGGATGTTACAATTTATGTAAAAAAAAGATAAGAAAATCACACAACAAACCTATTTTGCTGTAAATATGTATGTAGGCAAATGCATGGAAAAAGGTCTGGAAGGATATATACTAAATCCAGAGTAGTGGCTATCCCAGCAGTGGGGGGATTAGAACATAAGGCAGGTGTTCACTAGATCTGTTATTTCATCAAAAAAAATTTTTTTAATGTTTATTTATTTTTGAGACAGAGAGAGAGAGGGAATGAATGAGCAGGAGAGGGGCAGAGAGAGAGGGAGACAGAATCCGAAGCAGGCTCCAGGCTCTGAGCTGTCAACACAGAGCCCAACGTGGGGCTTGAACCCACGAACCGTTGAGATTATGACCTGAGCCGAAGTTGGACACTTAACCGAATAAGCCCCCCAGGCCCCCCTGTTATTTCATTTTTATATATTGAGACTATAATCACGTATTCCTTGTATAATGGAAAATAAGTTGAAATTGATTCTAATTTTAAAGGGAACCTGCCAAATTTAATTTTTAAAATAAACACAGATGGGGCGCCTGGGTGGCTCAGTCGGTTAAGCGGCCGACTTCAGCTCAGGTCATGATCTCGCGGTCCGTGAGTTCGAGCCCTGCGTCGGGCTCTGTGCTGACAGCTCAGAGCCTGGAGCCTGTTTCAGATTCTCTGTCTCCCTCTCTCTGACCCTCCCCCGTTCATGCTCTGTCTCTCTCTGTTTCAAAAATAAATAAACGTTAAAAAAAAAAATTAACACAGAATTGCAATCGGTAGAGGTCGAGTTGGGATATGGAAGGGGAAACACCTTTCCTCAGAGCTACTGACTTCAAAGTTCTGGACCAAGAAGGACCTTAGAATGCAGTTAGTTTTTTTTTTTTTTTTTTTTTTGTATTCGTATTTGGAGAGAATATACTCACAGTTTCTCAGCCCAACGGTATCCCTTCCATACATTTTCATCAATGTGAGAAATAGAGTTTCCTTGGAAATTTCTGTGAAGAAACACAGTTCAGATCCTTGAATAGGTAGGAAAGGAATGAACAGAATAAATAAAAGAATCACTGGCAACCTTGTGGGGAATATTCCAATGCAGTAAATGCCAACTTTCTAATTTCCGCGGCTATCAGCATCCCAGGTGGTGCAATTAATAAAGAGATAGCGTGGGGCCACTGGCACAAACAAGCCAGCTCCTTAGAACCTGAACTTCCTATTTGTTCCATTCCTTGGGTAGATAACGCCTGTTAATTACTCTGGAGATAAGTATTTTTTTTCCCCAAATCACTTATGTGTCTAAAATGGTTCCTTCCACAAATCAATGAGAAAATAATAATTCAACGAAAAAAATGGTAAAAAATTTACCATTATCAGCAAACAAATGTAAAGAAGCCCTCTACTGAAACCTCTCTAGGTGTTAGAAGGATAAGGGAAGTTAGAAATTAGAATAACTAACATGGAAAGATTTCTTAGACATATTGTATAGGGAAAAGCAACAAATCACTGGGCAAGGAATTAAAAAGGATCCCCTCATTAGGAAATTAGGAAAAAATGCAAAGGAAAGAGATGGGAAGGAAGGACACACACCAAAAAGGTGACAGGAGTTATCTTATGAGTGGTAGGGAGGGTGGGGTGGGATTTTCACGTTTTATCCTCTATACCTGTGACATTAAAAACAAAAAAAAGTATCCATGATAATTCATGTATCCATGAATTACACATGTTTAAGAGAAGCTATTAAATGCCTGAGGTTCAGTTTCAACCGCTAACTCTGCGTATGACTTTGAATCTTTACCTTTAGTTTTGTCCTCTTCCCTCAGCAACAGCTTACCTGGTCAGTTTATATACACATTTTTTTCAGGGGAGTCAGGAATAAATTCAAAACAGATACCCATCTGCCCATGTGCCTGGTGGACATTTCCAGTCAACCTGAAGCCTTCTGGTTGCTCTGTGTTCCCTGGTAAAAGATGCCTCAACTTCCATCATTCTCCTTATCTGGGACAGAAGTTTCAGAGTAATATCTGAGTTTTCTCTTTCCCGTGCACACCCCACCCGCGACTGTCATCAGTTAGTCTATCTTGTCACTTCCTCCTTTGCAGTGCTCTCAAGGCTTTTCTTTCTACTCTTTTCAGCCACTCTGAGTCGGCCCCTTGTTACTTTATTCCCAGGTTTTGTTAGAACATTCTATCTGGTCTCGCTGGATCAAGCTCTCCTCTCCAGATCGGCCTATATGGGGAACTGAAAATAATCCTGTTTCAGCGGTCTGTATATCTCATGCTTGAAAACTTTCAATGGCTCTCTATAACTCAGAATCTAACGTTCAAACCTCTCTAGCTGATAGTCAAGGTTTCTCGTAATTGGATCTTTAACTGCTTAACCTAATTCTTAATTCCTGATCATTCCTGCAGCCGTGCCTTTGCCTAGACTTATACCCATTTTTTCTCTATTTAACACATCAGAGCCACTCTTTAAGTCTCAGCTAAAGTGTTAGCTTATCCATGCAGCTCTCCCTGACCTCCATACTCCGCTGATTACAGAGTCTGCTGAATTCCAACACCCATGGTACCTCTTTTAGTACTTAATTACATGCCACCTCCCTTTTTATGACCATTTCCTTTCTTCCCACCTGTCATTTCATGTTCTGAAGACGATTTCATCCTAGTGTGGCGCCCATAGTACTTACTCTTGGGTTGGGCCCAAACTGAGTACTGTATGTGGAAGGCCGGGCGTCAAAGATGAGGTCTGGGGAATCAAAATAATAACAGCTAACACTCATATTTCGCCAGGCACTGATCCAAGTGCTTCATATGTATTACCTCATCTAGATCTCACCATAATCCCATGAGATGGTAACTATCGTAATTTCCATTTCACAGAAAAGGAAACTGAGTCACAAAGCTAATAGATGACAGACCTCGGCCCAAACGCAGGCAATCTAGTTCCAGAATCTCTACTCTTCACTACTCTGTTGTATCCTATTATAGAGGATGGAGCAAAAATGGGAGAGTAGAGGTTAAGGAATGAAATAATGGGGCTAAAAATTGGATAAGGAAAAAGAATAAGGACAATTACAAGTAAAAGATTGGAGAAGGGCGAACAGTAGTAAAAAGGAAAATGAAGATAAGGGATAGTTGACAAAGAAAAGGTAAAAACAGAAAGTCAGTCAACGTGGTTGGGGAGATGAGGAAGGCCCAGGACGACATTGAGGAAGAGACTGCCATGTCAAGCAGGAGGCAGAGAACAAACAAGTAAAGGCGATTCTTACAAGATGGTGAAGGTGCCGTTGTAGGTGTCGGGCTCCAGCACGGGCACTCTGCGGAGCCTCTGCTGTGGGCTGAGACCAACACACGACAGTGTCTCCTCTTTGCAGGTACAGCGCTCACATATTTTGAGGTCTGTGGTGGCATTCTGTTCTGGTTGCCAAGTTAAAGTTGTGTATGCCTTTTCTGAGGTATAGTTTACAAAATGCACCACAGGATGTTCAGTTGTTGGAGGAAAACCTGTCTCAAATGACTCTGGTTGCTGACTTACAGGAATTTCTAGGTCCATAGGTGGAACCGTGACTTCAGTCAGGTTTCGATGTTGACTCTGAACCTGTTTTGGATGTGCAAGTGTCACCTCAAGGTCCTTTGGGGGAGGAGTTGTAGTCTTCTTCAGGGTTGTCGAATGTTCAGCCTCTGTAATAGGTTCTGGAGTTATAGTAAGCTCCACATGACGAAATGGGATGATGGGTGATGCTGGATGCTGACCTTGATCCTTACTTGGAGTTGGAACTGTCACTTCCTGCTGGAATGGATATTGAACTACAACCTCCTTAGGTGGCTCTGGAGGCTGAGTTGGGGTGTCTCGCATGGTTGGAGAAGGTTCAGTCTCCACACTGGATCCTGCAGTTACAGTAAGTTCCAGGTCCATAGGTGGAACTGTGACTTCAGTCAGGTTTGGATGCTGACTCTGAACCTGCTCTGGATGTGCAAGTGTCACCTCAAGGTCCTTTGGAGGAGGAGCTGTAGTCTCCTTCACGGGTGTAGAATGTTCAGCCTCTGTAGTAGGTTCTGGAGTTATGGTAAGCCCCAAGTCCACACGATGAGCTGTGACACTGGGCAATGTTGGTTGCTGACCTTGATCCTTACTTGGAGTAGGAACTGTCACTTCCTGTTGGGACGGATACTGAACAACCTCCTTAGGTGGCTCTGGAGGCTGGGTTGGGGTCTCTTGCATGGTTAGAGAAGGTTCAGTCTCTGTAGTGGGTTCTGGAGTTATGGTCAGTTCCAGGTCTAAAGGCTGAACTCTGACTTCAGTCAAATTTGGATGCTGAGCCTGGACCTGCTCTGGATGTGGAGGTGTCACCTCAGTGTCCTCTGGAGGAGCTAGAGTCTGCTGCATGATTGTAGACTGCTCAGCCTCCACAGTAGGTTCTGGAGTTACAGTAAGCTCCAGGTCAGCAGGCTGAACAGTAACATTGGGCAAGTTTGGATGCTGAGCTTGCTCTTGTCCTAGAGGTGGAACTGTCACCTCATTATGGACTGGAGGTTGTGCTACAACCTCCTCAGGTGGCTCTGGAGGCTGAACTGGGGCCTCCTGCTGGGCTGGAGGAGTTTCTGCCTCCTTAGAGGGCTCCGGAGGTTGAGTTGGAGACTGCTGCAGAATTGGAGATGGTTCTACCTTCTCAGGGGCCTCTGAAGGCTGAGCTTGTACCTCCTGTTGTGTTAGAGAAGGTTCTATCTCCTTAAGTGGCTCGAGAGGTAGAGATAGGGTTTCCTGCTGGACTGGAGATGGTTCCACCTTCTCAGGAGGGTCTGAAGGCTGAGGTGGGGCCTCCTGCTGTGTGGAAGGTTCTACCTCCTTAGGGGGCTCAGGGGATACAACTGGGGCTCCCTGCTGAGTTGGAAAAGATTCTGCCTCATTACCGGGCTCTGAAGGCTGAGCTGGGGGCTCCTGAGGTGTGGGAGAAGGTTCCACCTCCTTAGGGGGCTCAGGGGATATAGCTGGGGACTCCTGGAGGACTGGAAACTGAGCTGGGGCCACCTGCTGGGTTGGGGACTCTGCCTCATTAGGGGGCTCTGAAGGCTGAGCTGGGGCCTCCTGCAGTGTGGGAGAAGGTTCTACCTCCTTAGGGGGCTCAGGAGATACAGCTGGGGCCTGCTGGGGGACAGGAGACTGAACCAGGGCCTCCTGCGGGGTTGGAGAAGATTCTGCCTCATTAGGGGGCTCTGAAGGCTGAGCTGGGACTTCCTGCTGAACTGGAGATGGTTCTACCTTCTCAGGAGGCTCTGAAGGCTGAGCTGGGGCCAGCTGGGGGACTCCAGACTGAGCTGGGGCCTCCTGTTGGCCTGAAGCAGGGTCCACAGCCTTAGGGGGGTCCGGAGTCTGAGCTAGGACCTCTTGTTGGCCTGGAGAAGACTCATCTTCAGGGGACTCTGGAGACTGGGAAAGATGCTTGGACTGAGCTGGAGCAAATTCGACTTTCTCAGGGGGAATAGGAGATTGAGCAGGGACATCCTGCTGCACTGGAAGATGTTTAACCTCCTTAGTTGCCTGGGGACTTAGGAAAATCCTCAGATCCACAGGTTTACCTGTGATATTAGGCAACACTGGATGCTGATCTTCACCTGGACCTGGAGGTGAGAATGTCACCTCATGCTGTACTGGAGACTGAGCTACAACATCTGTAGAGGACCCTGGAGGCTGAGCTGGATGCTCATACTGAACTGGAAAAGACTCGACCCCCTCATTGGGCTTTGGTTGCTGAGCTGGGACCTCTTGCTGGATTGGAGAAGGTTCTATACTTGCAACAGGCACTTGAGGCAGAGCTGAGCTCTCCTGCTGGCTTGGAGAAAGTTCAATTTCCTCAGGAAAATCTTCGGGTGGAGTTGAGACTTCATGCTGGACTGGAGAAGATTCCACATTTTCAGGGGGCGCTGGATGCTGATGTGGGACCTCCTGCTGGATTGGAGAAGGTTCCAACTGCTCAGGGGACACTCCAGACTGAGCTGAGGCCTCTTCTCGGAGTGGAGAAGCTTCAACCTCATTAGTGGATTCTGAGGTCATGGTAACTGAGGAATCCACAGGTTTAACAGTGACATTAGGCAACAGCAGGAGCTGAGCTTGATTCTGACCTTGAGGAAAAACTGTTACCACCTGATGCTCTGGAGAGTGAGCTGGGGCCTCCTGTTGGGTTGGAGAAGGTTCAACCTCACCAGAAGGCTCTGGATGTTGAGCTGTGGCTTCCTGTTGAGTGGCAGAAGGGTTAATTTCCTCAGAGGTCTGTGGATGCTGACTTGGGGCCTCCTGATAGGTTGCAGGTTTAACTTCCCCAAGGGGATTTGGATGCTGAGTTGTGGCCTTTGACTGGGCTGGAGAAGGCTCAGTCCCCTCAAGGGGCTCTGGATACTGAGTTGGGGTCTCTGGTTGGGTTGGAAAAGGCTCACCCTCCTCTGATGCCTGAGGATACTGAGCTGGAGCCTCCTGCTGGGTTGAAGAAGGTTCAACCTCCTCAGGGGTCTGTGGATGCTGAACTGGGGCCTCCTCCTGGGTTGTAGGTGGTTCACTCCCCTCGGAGGCCTGTGGGTGCTGACCCTGGCCCTCCTCCTGGAGAGGGGAAGGTTCACCCTCTTCCTGGGCCTCTGGAAGCTGAGTCGGGGCCTCATCCTGGGTTGAGGATGATTCACCCTCCTCAGGGGCCTGTGATTGCTGAGCTAGGGCCTCCTGCTGAGTTGTAGAAGGTTCAACTTCTCCAGGATATTCTGGATACTGAACTGGGGTCTCCTGCTGTGTTGGAAGTTTCTCCTGTGTGGTAGATTCTGGAGATTGCGTTGGAGTCTCCTGTTGAACTGGCAAAGATTCAACCTCAGGGGACTGTGGAGGCAG
Source organism: Panthera pardus (assembly GCF_024362965.1). NCBI lineage: Eukaryota > Metazoa > Chordata > Mammalia > Carnivora > Felidae > Panthera > Panthera pardus. Next base: position 34,397,901 of record NW_026526876.1, on the reverse strand, counting down.
AGTTGGGGCTTCATGCTGGGTTTCAAAAGGTTCCACATTAAGAGGCACTGAGGGCTGAGCTATAGTCTCGTGCCGAACTGGAGAAGGTCCCACCTCTGTAGTGGGTTCTGCAGTCATGGTAAGCTGCACATCTGGAGGTTTCACACTGACATTGGGCAGGTTTAAATGTTGATCATGGTAGTGACCTGGAGGTGAAACTGTCATCTTATGATGCCATAGAGGTTGAGCTGGGTGCTCCTGCTGGGTTGGAGAAGGTTCCACCTCCCTGGAAGGCAGCTCTGGAGGCTGAGCTGGTTGCTCTTGCAGGGTTGCAGAAGATTCTATCTCCCCTGGAGACTGAGCTGGAGTCTCCTGCTGGGTTGAAGATTCTGCCTCATTAAGGAGCTCTGCAAGCTGAGCTAAGGCCTCCTCCTGGGTTGGAGAAAGTTCAGCTTCTCCAAAACGGTCTGGAAGCTGAGCTGGGGGTTCCTGTTTGCTTAGAGAAGGCTTACCTTCCTCAGGAGGCACTGAAGGCTGAGCTGGGGTCTCCTGCTGCCTTAGAGAAGGATCAATCACCCCAGGAGGCTCGGAAGGCTGACCTGGGGTCTCCTGCTCACTTGAAGGCTCAACCTCCTCTGGAGGCTTACCCGAGGTCTCTTGCTGGGTTAGAGAAAGTTCTGCTTCCTCAGTATGTTCAAGAGGCTGAGGTGGGGCCTCTTGCTGGGCTATAGAAGATTCAACACCTTTATCAGGCCCTGGAGTTGTGGTAAATTCCACATCTAAAGGCTTACCTATAACCCTGGGAAACATTAAATAATCTGGATACTGACCTAGAGGTAGAGATGTCACCTCATCACTTACTGCAAGTTGAGTTAAATACTCGATAGGGAACTCTGGAACTAGAGTTGGGGCCTCCTGCTGGACTGGGGTAGGTTCAACCTCCTCGAGGCGCTCTGCAGGCTGAGGAGGGGCCTCCTGCTGGACTGGGGTAGGTTCAACCTCCTCGAGGCGCTCTGCAGGCTGAGCAGGGGCCTCCTGCTGGACTGGGGTAGGTCCAGCCTCCTCAGGGTGCTCCGCAGGCTGAGTTAGAGTTATGGTAGGATCCAGAGGTTTAACAGTGACATTGGGGAAGCTTGGCTTCTGAGCTTCACTCTGACTTGGAGATAGCACATTTACTTCATGATGTGCTAACAGTTGAGATATGATGTCCTTAGATGGCTCTGGAGGCTGAGCAGGGGCCTCCTGGGGGGTTGGAGAAGGTTCCACTTCCTCGGGGGCCTCTGTAGGGTGAGCTGAGGCTTCCTGCTGGACTGAAGAAGGTTCGACCTCTTCAGGGGTACTTGAAGGCTCAGCTGGGGCTTCTTGTGGGTTTGCTGAATTTCCATCCTTAAGGGACTCTGGACGCTGAGATGGAGCCTCCTGCTCAAGTAGAGATGTTTCTGTCTCTTCAGAGGGCTCTGGATGCTGAGCCTGAGCCTCCCCTTGGGGCAAAAAAGATTCAGCTTCCTCAGGGGACTCTAGATGATTTGGGGTCTTCTGCAAGGGTGGGGGAATTTCAGCCTCCTCAGAGAAGTTTGGAAGTTGATCTGGTCCCCCTGGGAAACCCATAGGTAGGTTCTCCTCAGGATACAGGAGACCCATATTGGAATCAAATGACTGGTGATCTTCGGCCTGATCTAAACCTACAGTTTTAGTCTTACTTTTGAGATGAGGAGGCGGAGCTATGGTCTGATTCTGATCCCAACCTGGCACTGGAACCACCTCTGGGAGCCTTTGATGCTGGGTTAGCTGGTCATTCAGATCCTCATCTGGCCCTGGGGGTAGTTCTCCAAACGAATCCGTGTCCAGCAATGGAACCAAAGTCTCGGTCAACTCCTTAGGCGGGGCCAACATCTGGGCTGGAGCAGAGGACCCCAGGTAATTAAAGCCCCCCGGCTCAGCTGGGGGTGTAAGTGCCTGGGGCGATTCGGGCGGGGGATCAGAGGAGCGCGAAGACCAGGTCTCAGCCGCCTCCAGGGGGTCGGAAGTCAGCTGGGCAGGGTCCAGGGCCCACTCCGGAGGCTGAGCTGCCTGGACCAGCAGCCACAACGGTTGCCACATAAAGAGAAGCAGTGGGGCCAACAGGCGCAGCCGGGACATGACAGGCGGAGGCTCCGGGGCGCAGCGACCCAGGCGAGTAGGGTACTGGCGCTGGGCCCTGAGCGGGAGCCAAACCATTATGGCAGCCCCGTGATGCGCGCGCACACCTTTAGCAACTGCGCGCCCCTCCCCTGCCAATGTCCCACCCTTTATTTATGACGTCTTTATTTACGCCACCTTTATTAGCTCCCTGGAGATGGGCTCTGCACCAGCAGAGCGGGCCCTTTTCCCAGAATCACTTGGGGCCCAGGCCTCCCTCCACCCTGCAAAGGCCACCACTCCCCCCCACTCCCCCCCCCCTCCCCCCCCCTCCCCGGCCGGGGGGCTGCTCACAGCAAGGTAGTACTTGGACTCAGATCTGGGTGGCCCCGCACTCCCGCAGCTCTGAGGGGTGGAAGGGTGGGGGAGTGGAGCAGAGCTTCCAAGGAAGCCACAGGACCTGGCATCCTGGGAAATTAAAAAATGCTAGTCCAGCTCTAGCAATTTGAACTCTTGCTCTTCAAAGCTTAAATCCGAGAGACGTTCTTCCTCCCCCTGGCCATACTGCTTCCAAGAAAAGTAGCTGACCTGCAAAATAAGCACCAGTTAGGGCGATGGGGAGGAGAACACACTTCACAGTCAGATATTCTAAAATGTTGCCATTTCCTCTAAATTCTCAATACCCATGGCTGATTATTAATTCACCACTCTGTTAGATGGGGGCCTACCACTGAATCTGCGATGGCCCCTAAATGTCTGTAGGAGGAGTTTGGGGGGAGTGCTAAGCAATTCATTCTGGGAAAGAGGGCCGGAAACCAATTCTAGCCCTTTATTTACACTGGGTGGGAAAACTTCCCCCATCTCATCTTGACTGGACATAGCCATTGATCTAGAAAAAGTAACAAGGCCACTTTTCAGAGGTCCACTCTGTGCGCCCACATGGAGAAGGCACTTAGGATGTTATAGTCAGCGTGTTAAACAATTTTCTTGAAATACTGCAACTAGCACTCAGTTTACTTCCTTCACAGCCCCTTTTCTAATGTATTTTTAGTCCTCGCTTATGGTCTGGCACAACCTCTAGCATGTAAAATGCAAGAGAGAGGGGGTTTTTATCTTAATCCCAATGTCTAGCACACAGGAATAGTTTTTATATGGAACTGATTCCAAGACTGGCCTCATGCAGGAATTGATCTGTTGTTATAATCAGGTTTCTGAAATCTTTAGCATCAATGCTGAATCTTTTTCTCATCTTTTCACCTTTTTCAGGAAGCTAGACTTTTTTTAATTTTTTTTTTCCTGAGAGAGAGAAAGCGTGAGCGGAGGAGAGGGACAGAGGGAGAGACAGAGAGAATCCCAAGTAGGCTCCACGCTCAGCACAGAGCCCGACGTGGGGCTGACCCCACAAACTCTGGGATCGTGACCTGAGCCAAAATCAAGAGTCAGATGATGGGTCCAAGCTGAGCCAATCAGATTCTCTATCCCAGCCCCTTGGACTCTGGGGCTGAGACTAGCCAGTCTCCGTGACTGCTCAGAACATTAGCCCGTTAACTTGGGGGCAGCCACAGTCTGTCCTCTGGAATGGGGAGCAGAATATACTGCTCTACAAAGAAAGTAGTGAAGGAAATGCACGAGGAGGCAGAAACTTGTCAGGAAAGCCACACTGACAGTTCCCAGCTCCGCCTCCGTTCTCTTCCAGAGAAGAGACCCCTTGGGTAAGCTCGGTGAGACACCTTGTCCCCTCCGAAGCCATCTCCCTCAGCTAACTCAAGTTCCTTTGCTACTGTGTCCAAAACAGTTTTAATACAACATCAGAGAAAGACCCAGATCCCAAGTCTTGTAAGTCCCAGTTCCAAGCCCGCCGCTCTCCCACATTTTTCTAGATGGTTAGAAGGGGTGGAGTCCTTGCCTCCTGTCCCCTCCTGTCACTACATCCTTCTTGGGGCTCTGCCTGCTGACTTAGTCCCACAGTGACCTCCTCACCAGTTCTTCATTCCCCCTGCTCCAGACACAATCTTTTTCACACAGTTGATGGTTGAGAGAAGATCGGGGCTCAGCAGTTCTGAAGGGGAGACAGAGAATACCTGTGGGAACACAGAGGACAGTCCCAGAGACTGAGGCAGACACCGGCTCTCCCCGCCCCCCGGGGGCTGAGTCCTTCCAGATTAGGCAAGGGCTCCCTCCCAGAGGCCCATGGAGATATCCCTACAATGGCTGCTAGAGGTCAAGGGTGGCTAGGGGTGGGGGCAGGAGGGGCAGGAGTAAATGTATGTTTACTACCACACATCCTAGCTAGGGTACATGCTGGTTCGCGCCACGTTTGAGGGTTTCTAGGGAAAGGAAATGTCAAAACAGGCAGCACAGAGGCCGAGGTAAACCTTGCCTAATGAGAGAGGCTCTTCAGGTGAAGAGTGCAGGGATGTTGATCAGAGTACGAAAGAGGGAGTAAGGGGCAAAGTCATGGACCTGTGGAGCCTCCACGAGTGGCTCTGAGGTGGGGAGTTTGCCCTTGGCCTCGAATCAATCAGGCCATTGACCAAAGTCAGGACTTGATGGTTAGAGCTGAGCCTTCAGGGCCACCAGTCTGGCATTCAGCACTGGTTCTATGAGCCTCAGTTTGCTCGTCTGTAAAGCGGGGATCATAATAGTTTCCGCCGCATGAGAAGCTGGCATGTGAAGTGCTCAGCATACAACACACTCTCGCTAAATGTTGGCCGCTGCTGTCCTCTGTTACTGGGTGTGCAGAGCCTTTCTGGAGCCTGCACCCCGGAGAATCTCCTAACCGGAGGGGCATCGTAGCCACTAGTGAAATCCTCTGCTCAGCAAAGGCATTCCTGGGTGCATTCCCAGGCTTGGAGTGGGACGAGAAGTCCTGTGAGTAGACCCCACTCATCCTCTCCCCTCTCCCACCCTGAGACCCCGGCCAGACCTTTGCAGTCCTCGTGGCAAATGTTTTCCGAGTGACTCTTGTGATCATTGCACCAATAGTGGCTGTTGATCTGGAAGACGCCATAGTCGAAGCTGCCGTCTGCATTTTCATTTACCTTTGATAGGTTGAAGTTGCTCTCCACAAAAGCCAGGCACAGCCCTTAGAACAGGGAGAAGAAGGTTTTTAGAGGGCTCTGAACTGAGGGACAAAGGACACGGAGGAGAAAGGGAGACGGGGAAGCAGAAGAAAGGAACAAGGCCTAAGAGGCTAGACGGGGCGAGCTGGCCGGAAACACCCATTAGCTTCTCTCCTCGCCCTTCGGTCCATCCACCTGCCCCTCAGTACAACCGCTCATCATCCCGCTGTCCATCCGCATCTCCTGCACTTGATGATCGCCTACTGTGTGCCATGACCCGTGCAAAGCCCAGTGAGGGACATTCAGCTGGGGCAAAGGCAGCTGGTGCCTTCAGCAAGAACGAAGACGCACCCCTTAAAGGACCACAAGACAAGATAAAACGAGAAGGACGGCACAAGACAGGTGTGTGCAAAATCTGGGCAAAAGGAAGCTAGCCCCACCAGGGAGGAGGACGAAGCCTTTGCACTGCCTGCTCCCTCTGCCTGGAATGCTCTTCCCCAGACATTTGGGTGACCCGGTCCTTTGCCTCATTCAGTGCTGCTCAATGTCACCTCCTCAGAGAGGTATTCCTTGACTTCCCCTTCAAGGACAAGGTTACCTCTCACTCCCCTGGCTTTATTCTGCTGCATAACATTTATCACCACCAGGAAGTGCTTCATATGTTTGTGTGTTTGTTTGGGACTCGCCTCTCCCCCTAGAATGCGAACACTGTGAAGGAAGGGGCTTTGTTGATGTCTCTGTCCCCAGCCCCTAAAATAGTTCCCGGTACATAGTAAGTGCTCAGTTAATAATATTCAGTGGAAGGAATATAGAATGTTGGGAGGGGCTTCTCGGGGAGGCTGCTTTTTGAACTTGGCTTCGAAAGATGAATGATGGAAAGATGGCCACATAGGAGGTGACCAGGAGCAGAAGAGGAATGGGGGGGCGGGAGTGTGAGAAAGCAGCACTCACAGTCACTCAGGGAGTAGCCCTCAAACCTATCCAGATCCTCCGTGTGCAGCACTCTGGCCAAGTCACAGCGACTGATGAGCTTGGCCTCATTTATGGCAACGAGGCAGCTGACCAAGGACATGAGTAGCATCCTCATCATCTTCGGAGGGGAGAAGGTGCAGCTGAGGGCCTGTGGTCCCGAGGATCTCCCAGACGTGCTGCTGGTCTCCTCTGAGCACCTGAGGAATCTGGAGACAGCAGCCAAATGTCCCGGCTCACTCACGGCTCCCCGCCTGGCTATTTCTCTTTCCTCTCACCATTTTATACTTTCTTTTACTACAGAAACTTTCAAACATTTACAAAATAAGAGAGAATAATATCATGAATCTCCATGTAGCCACTGCCCAGCGTCAACAGTGAAAAACCGAGGCTGATCTCCTTTCATCTATAGGTTTTCTCCTGTTTTAGCCATTCTCACTCTTGTAAAGGACACCTGGCTATGGGCAGCATTTGGGTACAGGGGTGGGGAGTGAGGCTGGCAAAGGAGACTGATGAGCACTGGACTTTACTGGTACTTGCGTGTGTGGGTTTGAACATGTGCTCTCGTAGGAAGGGCCAGGCCACTGGGTGTTGGTCTGCCCTCAACCCCACGCTCCCAGACGCATGATATGTGACTTTTCCCAAGGGTATACCCTGCCATGTGCAATTCCTGAGAGGCTGTCTTATAAGCTCTACACCTTTGTTTCCACTCAAAACTGGGGTCACTCAAGTAAAAGTGACCTTGTTGAAGAAATAAACTTCACTTTCACACTCTGTGTGTGTGTGTGTGTGTGTGTGTGTGTGTGTGTGTAGGGGGAGGTGCAAGGGGCGGGGACTCTGGATTCACATCGCCTGCTTTCAAAGGTTGGGCTGCAGTGTGACCTTGGGCAATATACTTTACCTCTCCGGGCCTCATTTGTAAAAGGAAGGTATGCCAGTACCCACTTACTAGGGTTGTCATGATGATTAAACGAAATGATAAATGCCTAAATCTTGGTTTTGCATTCCCCCCCAAATAGGAAGCAAGACTTCTGGGACAAAGGTTGATTCCTAGGCTGGAGTTAGGAAAGAGTATAAAATAAGTCTGAATTATCTTGTGCTAGAAAGTAAGAAAGTGCTCAAAATATGGATTGGGGCACGTCAAATGGACATGAGAGCCAGCTCAGAGGGGCACCCACTGGCCAAATCTGGAACACTTTCTTGGTAACAGCTTTATTGAGATAAAATTCACAGTACATAATTCACATACCACACAATCACTTAATTTAAAGCGTGCAGCTCAATAGTGTGTTTGCAGAGCCGTGCGACTATGATCGCGGTCAATTTTAAAACATTTTCATCAACCCAACAGGAAACCCCATACCCATTAGCTGTCACTAATCCACCCCTCCTCCAACCCCTGCCCACCACAAGCCTACTTTCCATTTCTCTAGATTTACCTAACCTGGACACTGCACACAAATAGTCACACCATAGGTGGCCTTTGAGCCCGGCTTCTTTCGCTTAACAATGTTTTCAAGATTTATTCATGTTGTGGCAGCCACTGGGATCTCATTCCTTGTGATGAATCCTTCTTTTGTCTCTCTATTGATCGTTTTATAGACTTTTGGGCTACTTTGGGGCTATTATGAATGACGGTGCTGTGAACATTCACGCACAAGTGTTTGTGTGGACAAATGTTTTCATTCCTTCGGGCATATACGCCAAGGAATGGAACTGCTGAGCCATAGAGTAACTTCAAGTTTCAACTTTGGAGCAACTGCCTGACTTCAAAGTGGCTGTACCATTTTACATTGCCATCGGCTTTTCCACATCCTTACCAACACTGGTTACTTTAAAAAAAAAAAAATTATAAAGTTTATTTAGTTATTTTGAGAGAGAGAGAGAGAGAGAGAGAGAGGGTGCACAAAAGCTAGGGAGGGGCAGAGAGAGAGGGAGAGAGGGAGAATCCCAAGCAGGCTCCTCACTGTCAACGCAGAGCCCAATGCGGGGCTTGAGCCCACAGACTGTGAGATCATGACCCGAGCTGATATCAAGAGGCTCAACTGACTGAGTCACCCAGGTGCCCCAACGCTTGTTTGTTTTTTTAATTCAATTTACTCTTTTTTTTTAAGTAGGTTCTGCCCATGACCCTGATGTTGAGAGTCACCATGCTCTATACCAACTGAGCCCACCAGCACCCCCCCCCCCACTAACACTTGCTATTAACTGTCTTTCTGATCAAAGCTCTCCTAATGGGTGCCAAGTCGTACACATGATGGTTTGGATCTGCATTTTCCTGGTGGCTAATGACGCTGAGCATCTTTCTATGTGCTCTTTGGCCATTTGCATATCTTTGGGGAAATTCAGTATTCAGATCTTTTGCCCATTTTCTAGTTGGGTTATTTGTCCTTCTTTATTGAGTTGTAAAAATTCTTTATCAGATGGGAATGCAAGCTGGTGCAGCCACTCTGGAAAACAGGATGGGGGTTCCTCAAAAAACTAAAAATAGAACTACCCTACAACCCAGCAATTGCACTACTAGGCATTTATCCACGGGATACAGGTGTGCTGTTTTGAAGGGACACATGCACCCCCATGTTTATAGCAGCACTATCAACAATAGCTGAAGTATGAAAAGAGCCCAAATGCCCATCGATGGATGATGGATGACTGTATATATATATACAATGAAGTATTACTCGGCAAGCAAAAAGAATGAAATCTTGCCATTTGCAACTATGTGGATGGAACTGGAGGGTATTAAGCTAAGTGAAATTAGTCAGAGAAAGACAAACATCATATGACTTCACTCATATGAGGACTTTAAGAGACAAAACAGATGAACATAAGGGAAGGGAAACAAAAATAATATAAAAACAGGGAGGGGGACAAAACAGAAGAGACTCATAAATATAGAGAGCAAACAGAGGGTTACTGGAGGGGGTGTGGGAGGGGGGATGGGCTAAATGGGTAAGGGGCACTAAGGAATCTACTCCTGAAATCATTGTTGCACTAGATGCTAACTAATTTGGATGTAACTCTTAACAAATAAAAAATAAAATTAAAAACAATAAATTAAAAAAAATAAAAAATAAAAAATTCTTTATGAGATACATGGCTTGCAAATATTTTCTCGCATTCTGTGGGTTGCCTTTCACTTTCTTGATGGTATTCTTAGAAACAAAAGAATTCAATGATGATGAAGACTGTTTTCTCTATCTTTTCTTTTGTTGCTTACGCTTTTGGTATCGTAGCTACAGAATTAATACAGAATGGTTTCTAAGGTAGTCTGGGACAGTTTGGCCATCAACACAAATAAAGATAGTGACAGGGGAGCTTGGCCGGCTCAGTTGGTGGAGCGAGCGACTCTTGGTTTCAGGGTCATGAGTTAGCACCCCACCTTGGGCCTAGAGCGTCTTTGAAAAAAATAAGGATAGGGACAGATTATAATCTAGTGAAAGAGATAGGAATCCCTGAGTCCTTAATAGTAATAAATAGACAAACAGATACATAACGGGGATGGGGTTGGAGCTCTTCCTGACAATAAGATGGTGAGTGATAAACGTGGAGGTGGTCATGAGGTTGGAAAATCATCACTCTGCAGCCATCATAGATTAGTTTGGGCAAGAATCATCAATGGATATTAAATCTAAGGTGGTGGGAAGCCTGGTGAAGAACTGGATGGGGCACCTGGGCTGGCTCAGTCGGTTAAGCATCCAACTTCCGCTCAGGTCATGATCTCGTGGTTCATGGGTTCAGGCCCAGCATCGGGCTCTGTGCTGACAGCTTGGAGCCTGGAGCCTGCTTTGGGTTCTGTGTCTCCCTCTCTCTCTCCCCCTCTGCCGCTCACACTCTGTCTCTCTCTCTCTCTCTCAAAAATAAATAAACATTGGAAAAAAAAAACTATCAATGCCATGAAAACACAGAATGGGGCTATTTCTGTCACCGTGTGCATGTGTGTGTGTGTGGTGGGTGTGTGCATGCGTATCTTTCCCCTGAAAGCAGGTGTATGTTCCTGAGAGCAAAGGCCTAGGTTCCTCCACCCACAGGCTGCTGCTTGGGCAAGATGGCTGCCCTAATGGCCTTGTTTCCTCACAGATGTCTTCTAAGCTCACTCCGTACCAGCCCGACTCTTGATTTTGGCTTGGGTCATGATCTCACAGTTCCTGGGATCAAGCTCTGTATCACGCTCTGCACTGACAGCGAGGGGCCTGCTTGGGATTCTCTCTCTCTCCCCCCGCCTCTCTCTCTGCCCTTCCCCCACTCATGCTCGCTTGCTGTCTCTCTCTCTCTCTCTCTCAAAACAAGTAAATAAACTTGAAAAAAATGTTTATCATGTTCTACCTATTAGATGAGCAAATATCCAAAAGTTTGATAATACCTTCTGCCTACAAGGCCGAGGGGGCACAGGTACATTCCTGACAGAGTGTAAACAGGCGATTATCTATGAAAATTGTAGATTCATTTATCCTTTGCCTCAGCAATTCTGTTTCTGGGACTTTACTGAACAGAGATAGTTGCATAGAATTCAAAGATCACATACACACGGTTATTTATAGAAAGAGTGAACTCCAGTGTCCAGTAAATACAGGGCTGGTCAAATAAACTAAGGTACATTCATACAATGGAAACACATGCCATAGGGGGGAAAAAATTAAGAAACTGATATGAAGCTCCAAAACAAAAATCCTGATCTCTTCTAAGACAAGGTATCAAACAGTATATTTATAATAGCTTTGTGGGGATGGGGCAGAGATAAGAAATATAAAAGACATTTAAAAGTCTATTACAGATCTATTAACAGATATTAACAGTTATTAACAGATCTATTCCTATCTGTTAGATGCATTTAGAAACATCAGAAAAAGACATGTAAAGGGGGTGCCTGGGTGGCTCGGTCAGTTAAATGTCTGACTTCAGCCTAGCTCATGATCTCACGGTTCGTGAGTTCGAGCCCCACGTTGGGCTCTCTGCTGTCAGCACAGAATCTGCTTCAGATCCTCTGTCCCCCTTTCTCACTGCCCCTCCCCTGCTCATTCTCTCTCTCAAAAATAAATAAATAAACTTTAAAGAAAAGAAAAAGAAAGATGTAAGGAATTAATAATTATGGTTACAAAGGTGGAGAAGACGTTTCACTGTAGGTAGACTTTTTTTTCTTACCATAAAAATAAATCTATTAAAAAATGAGTGTTTAAAAAGGGCCTGAACGAAGAAGGCTCTGCTGGGGTGAGCATGGTACAACATAGAGAGATGGTGACTCACTACCTTGTACACCTGAGACTAATATAACACCGTGTGTCAACAATACTCAAATAGAAAAAAGTTCTTTTAAAGAGACAGCTCTGCCCAGCGTCCCTTCTCTAGTCAAGTTCATTGCTCCCTGTGCTCTTCCTCCACTCACTCGCTTGGCCCCTTTTGTGCACCACCTCCTCCAGGCCTCATTCAGGGTCTGTGTCCTTCAGAGGCCTTCTGGGAGGTCGCAGCGGAGCACCCAGACGCGCTGGGCTTCACTGCGTCTTTTGGAAGTTGTATATCTAACTCCGAACCGTTGGTTTCCGCCCTAGAGGCAATAATATTTTACACGAAGCCTCAGAGAAATTAGGTAACTGGTCGAAGATCAGCCAGGGGCAGAGCTGGAGCCTGATTCAGCTCTGAGCCCTCCCTGAATCCATTCTCCTCGCTGCCCCATGTTGCCTCCAGTTACAAGTCCCGGCAACTCCAGTCCCTGAGGAAGAGCCACGATCCCCTTTTCCTTTATGCCCTTAGAGAGGTCAATGCTCAGTGACAGGCAATCACATGCTATAGGGAGGGAGAGAAAGAGGAAGAGGAGAAGGAAGGAAGGCAGGGGGAGGAGAGGAGTGGGGGAAGGACACTCACTCTTGCAGAGACGGGTCTGAATCATCGGCATTTGCTGTCCCCAGGTCGGAGTCGTAGGACATGGGCTCCTCGGAATGGTCTGGACTCTTGGAGCCATTCTCTTGGAGTAGGCAGCTATCAGAGTTTAGGCTGCAAGACAGCTGGGATGAACCGGCGGTGTCCAGGCTGAGGGAGGAGGCCGTGAGCTTCCGGTTCCGTCGGATCTTATGGCCTGAGTGCTGGACTTCGATGTCCTCCGAGCCTGAGGAATGGGAAATTGAATCCAGAGACTCTTTCCGCTGTAGTTCTGTCCCAGAGGTGGTGAGGGGGTCGAGCTCAGAGAGCGGGCAAAGCCCAGAGAGAGCCAGCGGGGTGAGCGTCCACTCGTTTAAGATGGCGGACTTGTAGGAGAGCTCGAAGGATAAGGACGTCAGTCCCTGCAGGAAGCTGAGGAGGAACTCGCCCTCCTCGGCGTCTCGAAGCAGGGCTGTGGGCTGATAGTACTCGCACAGGCGGGCGGGCTCCTGGAGGAGCAGCTTCAGGTAGCACTCCATCAGGCCGTCATTGAGGGCCAGCCTCAGCCAGGCCCGGCAGCGGCCCACGTCCGTGCTGACAAAGATCAGGTGCTCCAATTCCGAGACGATGTGCCTGGGGGTGGAGAGGACAGGCTTGTTTCAAGAAGTGAGTTCAGATCACAGAGGATCATTTTATCCACTGGTGAGCAGGAGCCAGTAATAACGACTGCAAGTATATACAGGCTTGGGAAAATATCTCAGATAGCAGTGTTCTACAGGGAATTGAGAAATATTTAGCTACAACTCCCCACTTTTTCAAGGTTACTGTCATGCAGGATAATTGCCATTTTAGTTTCAACTCCCCAGGCGCCCTTGACATCACCTGCTCATCCGGCATACATGTGATGAGCCCCTAAGTGCCAGGTCTTTGGAGCTGTGAAGATACAGGATACAGACATGGTCCTGCCCTCAGTCCAGGTTACTACCTTTCAAGGGCACACGGAAGTGAACCCTGTTGTCAGTAGAGCTGGGGTGGGGGGAAGGCAATCACTTCCAGGTTGCAGTAAGGACAATGCCTTAGGCAAGGCATTGCGGGATTAGGCATAGGGATTAGGCACAGGCAAGGCATTGAGCTGGGCCTTGAGGGATTTCAAGCCGCAAAGATGGAAGGGGAACCTCAGGCACCAAGGACTGACAGAGAAAAGGCACCAAGGGTAGGGAAGCAGCAGCTGTGTAACAGGAGTGGTGAGCACTCCCGTTACAGCACGGGGAGGAGGAGGAGTGGCTGATTGGGTTGCAAAGTCAGGTGATGCAGGGTCTTGAGCATCCAACCAGTGAGGCAAGGTGGGGCAAGGGTCCCCACACCTGGCTGTGCGTCAGAATCACCTGGGAACCTGGTCAGGATACAGATTCCGGGGCCCCAACGAAGTGAATGGAACTCCAGGCTAGCACTGGGGAGCCTGAGAGTTTTTACACCGGGAAATGACTTGACCGCAGTCGCGCAGACTTCTGGGTGGGCTGCTCGGGATAAGATCATGTACCCAACTCAGTTCCCGAACCCTTGGTCTGATGTAAATGCCCTTCCTCTGACCATCACAGTGCCCTGAGCACGTCTCGCCCATAGGAGTGCGTGCTCCACAGGGCTCAGGGAATGAGCTCGGGTTAGCTTAAGCTCAATAAATGTTGACCAGCTGCCTGACCTAAGGACAGACACAATGAGATAAGGGGGACAATCAGAAAGCCACTGCCACCTAGGAGTGAGGTAAGAACCTGAGATAGGGCGGTGGCAGTCAGCATGAAAAGGAAGATACAGACTGACAAGGCACCTTCAGGCTGAAGGTGGCATTTAATAGCCCTTAGAGGCAACGTGCCAGCAGCTGCTTGCTCCAAAGCCCAGGCAGTTAGGGCCAGGGCCGCAGAGGCAAACGTCCCAGGGTGGATATTCAGATGATCTGGATTCCACGTCTTTAAAAAATGCCATAGCCTGTTAGGATATAATACTTAGCATAGAGATGTTCAAACATTCCAAGGCAGGGTCAGCAAACCTCTTCTGTTAAGGGCCACTTAGTAAAGATTTTAGGCTTTGCAGGCCACACATTCTCTGTTCCAACTACCCAACTTTGCCACGGTGTGGCAAAAAGGCGGCTCCTGCTAAAGGCGACCAGCCAGGGGCCTGAGCAGCCCCAGGCCATTGCCTGTGCGCTGAGGGGCTCTTGAGGCTTGGTCTAACAATAACCCCTATCTCACCCATCTCCATTCTAGAACACAGAGCATCTCTGCTGCTTTCCCATATAGCTGTAGAGGGAGAGCCCAGGGTCACCCACACTGAAGCTCCTCCCCAAAGCAAAGCCTCCCCTGCTGATCTCACTTGTGGGTGACAGCTTTCAGGAGGGGCCAGAAGACAGGCTGAGGCAGAGGCTTCTGGTGGGCGCTCTTCTTCCTTTTCCCTCCGGCCTCGGCTCGGATGTGCTTGGCATGCAGGCCGTGGATAAATACGGCCTCCAGGGCACTGCACATGGTGTTGGCATCTCCGTCTTCGCTAGTGACCACTGTGTCCGAGGACACGTACTGCTTCTGCAACGCCTTCACAGATCCCACTAGCTTCTTCTTGATGACCTAGTCGGTGTCAGACATAACACAGGCCTTTAGAAGATCCTGCGGTGACCCCTGGAAGGTAAGTGCTTATCACCAAATACACGCACACCCACACACGTGCTCACGTCTACCTGTGGGTGTGTATACAGCAAAACTAGCACAAGCTAATCATAGAAAACAAAGATGGGCGCCTGGGTGGCTCAGTCGGTTGAGCGTCCGACTTCGGCTCAGGTCGTGATCTCACGGTTCATGGGTTCGAGCCCCACGTCGGGCTCTGTGCTGCCAGCTCAGAGCCTGGAGCCTGCTTTGGATTCTGTGCCTCCCTCTCTCTCTGCCCCTCCCCCACTTGCACACGCACGCACGCTCTCTCTTTCTCTCAAAAATAAATAAACGTTGGAAAAAATTTTAAAAAAAGAAAGAAAACAGAGACAAAGCATAGAGGAGAAAAGGAAAATTACGTACTTATACCACCCAGAGATAGTTATTTTTTTGCAAAGATATTTGTATATTTTTCTTTTGTTTTGCTTTTTAAACCGAACTTCAGTGATTTGATAGCCATAGAAATCTTGTGTTTAAATACCGGCTCCATCATAGTTACAGGTGTGGGAGCCTGGGTGATCCATCTAGGGCAGGGGTGAAGCTTTCCACCTTGTTTAGGGGTCTACGATTCCATGAAGAGGCAACAAGTGCCACTTTAGAACCATAAAAACACCAAGAAAACAGGAGCATGGTCCACATTAAGAAAGATCGTAGGGGGGCGCCTGGGTGGCGCAGTTGGTTAAGCATCCGACTTCAGCCAGGTCACGATCTCGCGGTCTGTGAGTTCGAGCCCCGCGTCGGGCTCTGGGCTGATGCCTCGGAGCCTGGAGCCTGTTTCCGATTCTGTGTCTCCCTCTCTCTCTGCCCCTCCCCCATTCATGCTCTGTCTCTCTCTGTCCCAAAAATAAATAAAAAACGTTGAAAAAAAAATTCAAAAAAAAAAAAAGATCCTAGGGGCACCTGGGCGGCTCAGTCAGTTAAGCATCTGACTCTTGATTTCAGCTCAGGTCATGATCTCACGGTTTTTGAGTTTGAGCTCCGTATCTGGCTCTGTGCTGACAGTGTGGAGCCTGCTTGAGATTCTCTCTCTCTCTCTCTCTCTCTCTCTCTCTCTCTCCCTCTCTCTGCCCCTCCTCTGCTCATGCTCACTCTCCCTTTCAAAATAAATAAAATAAACGTTATTTATTTAAAAATATCTTTTTAATGTTTATTTTTGAGAGAGAGAGAGAGAGAGAGAGACAAAGTATGAGGAGGGGGGAGGGGCAGAGAGAGAGGAAGACACAGAATCCGAAGCAGACTCCAGGCTCTGAGCTGTCAGCACAGAGCCTGATGCAGGGCTCGAACCCACGAGCCGTGAGATCATGACCTGAGCTGAAATAGGACGCTTAACTGACTGAGCCACCCAGGCGCCCCTAAAATAAAGAAATAAACTTTAAAAAGAAAGAAAGAAAAAAGGAAAGATCCTTGACCTGGCAGTCAGAGGCAGATGTTAGTCTCAGCTCTGTTGGTCAACAGCTGGGTCACTACAGACATTTCACTTAACCTCACTGAGCTTAATTTCCTCATCTGTTAAACGGAACGAATACTTCCTGACCTACAGCACAGGAGTTGGGGGGCGGGGGGATTACTCTGAGGGCAGGACTTGCTTTTTTTTTTCATTCTTGCATCCTCAACACTTGGCTTGGTTCCTGACACATGTAAGTATTCCGTTAAGGTGTGTTACATAAATCAATTATAAAATACATATATGTAAAATCCTTTGGAAAGATAAAGACAGTTCTGTCATAGTATAAGCATGTCAAAATTACCTATGTGTTTTGGAAAAGGATTGGGAGGGAATACAGAAAACCTGGTTTGAACTGTTAGCTGATAGGATTATGGATAAATATTTTACTGTTTTATTTTTATCTTAGCCCAAACAGTTCATGTTAATGTTCTTTGAAAAGTCGAATGTTCTTTTTTTTTAAAAAAAAAAATTTTTTTTTTTAATGTTTATGTATTTTTGAGACAGAGAGAGACAGAGCATGAACGGGGGAGGGTCAGAGAGAGAGGGAGACACAGAATCTGAAACAGGCTCCAGGCTCTGAGCGGTCAGCACAGGGCCCGACGCGGGGCTCGAACTCACGGACCGTGAGATCATGACCTGAGCCGAAGTCGGACGCTCCATCAACTGAGCCACCCAGGAGCCCCTGTTTTTTTTTTTTTTTCTTTATAACAGCTTTAATGAGACACAATTTACATTGCCTAAAATTCACTCATTTAAACTATACAGTTCAGTGATTTTTGGTATGTTCACAGAATAGTGAAACTACAGCCACTACCTAATTTTAGGACATTTTCATTGTCTCAAAAAGGAACACTGTGCCCATGAGCAGTCACTCCTCTCTAGTCCCCTCTCCCTCAACCCCTAGCAACTACTAATCTACTTTCTGTCTTTATGGATTTGCCAATTCTGGACATTTTGTGTAAATGAAGTCATACAGTATGCAGTCTTTTGATGTTAGACATCTTTTCATATGACTTATGGGTCATATACTTCTTTTATTGTTTGCTTATTTGACTGGAGAGAGAGAGAGAGAGAGAGAGAGAGAGAGAGAGAGAGAGAGGCAAAGAGAGAGGAGGACAGAGGATTCAAAGTGGGCTAGGGAGTGACAGCAGCAAACTCCCAAATCGTGAGATCATGACCTGAGCCAAATGGACGCTCAACCGTCTGAAGCACCCAGGCCACCCTAATGCCCTCTTTTCTTTTTTCTTTTTTTTAATGTTTATTTATTTTTGAGAGACAGAGAGAGACAGCATGGGAGGGAGAGGGCAGAGAGAGAGAGGGAGACCCAGAATATGAAGCAGCCTCCAGGCACTGAGCTGGCAGCACAGAGCCCGATGCGGGCCTCCAGCCCATGAGCCGTGAGATCATGACCTGAGCCGAAGTCGGATGCTCAACCAACTGAGCCACCCAGCTGCCCCTTCTTTTAATGTTTACTTATTTTTGAGAGAGAGAGAGAGAGAGAGAGGGAGAGAGAGAGAGAGAATGTGCATACATGTATGTGCCTGTGGGGGAGGGGGCAGAGACAGAGCGGACCGAGGATCCAAAGCAGGCTCTGCTCTGACAGCAGAGAGCCCAATGCAGGGCTTGACCTCACAAATTGCAAGACCATGAGCCGCTTACGATCATGACGCTTAACCGTGTGAGCCACCCAGGCGCCCCATATGTATGACTTCCTTTGAGAAATCCTTGGTCTTCAGGCAGCCCCTATTAAAATCCGTTGTTTTTTATCAATTCCCATTCTATCACCAATAAGATGTTCTAGAAAGGGCAGGGTCTCCTCAGAGCCTGCTTCTGCTATAACTCTTTCTCAGCCCGAGGCCTCGCTTTCCAGACAGTACTCATTCATTTCAAAGTGAGGAAGACCAATGACATGGCTGTCCCGTGACCCCTTCCCCACCCTTGAGCCTCTCCGACTGCCTACCGGGATGGCAGCCCGGGGGTCCAGTCCATTCTCCACCACAGAGAGCATTTCCGCTCACACTGCAGCTCCCTCAGAGAATCACATGACACCTGCAGAGACAGACTGCGCGGCCAGACGAGCAGGTTCCAGCTCACCACCCCCAGCCAATTCTCCCCCTCCCCCCAGCAGGCAGCGGGTCAGCCCATCTTCCTCAAACTGCAATGCAAAGGCCTCTGAATTCAAAAGTAAAAGCCAAGAGTGGATTTTAAGGAAGGAAACAAGGGAAGAGAAGAAATGTGAGGGCTCGAATCTCAGGAGGTGGGGAATCCTATGTGCCGTGGGTGGGTCCACCCTAATCAGGGCATGGAGAGGCCTCTGTATGCCACACCAAACGCTGGCACAAAAAAGCAGGGAATGAGGGGCCGATTTGGATACAGAACTAAGGGTGCGAGGGGGATGCTGCCGCTGGAGGTGCCAAGAGCCCACGTGGACCAGGAAGCAGGGGCTCACAATTCACATTCGGAGCCTCTGACTCCTGGGCCAGCCCGATGTCTGCCAGCTCGGCAGGGACAAGCACAACTGAAGGAAGTTTCCAAAGGGAGGGCCTCTTGCTACATAGCTGCTTCCCCTCCAGGCACGAGGGTCCAGCTGGAGCAGCACAGGGACACGCCTAAAGGGAAACAACACGGGTTCGAATCTCGATTTGCCACTAACCACTTAGGCATGCTAGGTGGGGCACCACGGCAGACGTCTCAAACGGAGGTTATGAATGTGGAAAACGCCCAGCACAGTGCCTGACGGTACTAAGGATAAATGGTATCTATTACCCCGGTTGGATGTGGCCAAGCCTTATAGGCAAAGGCCACTGTCTGAATGAGTCCGCTCAACTACCTGAAGTCAGTACACAGGTAAATCCCTCAGGGCACTGGCTTCCCCCCCACCCCCCCGGGGGTGGCTTAGGTGGGGGGGGGGGCCTCAACCTGAGCCTCGGGGGGTGGCTGTTGGCTCGCCTGGACCGCCCCAGCCACTTGGACGGACCAGGATTGGGCAGGCACATTCCCATCTAAACAGATCTCTAGTGACCACGCTGCCGAGCATGGAGGGACACCAAAAAATAGGTCATCGCTGTCTCTGTTCTCAAAAACCTATGGCCCAAAGAAGTTATCAAATGGAGGCATGATGAATGGATTTTGTACTGTTTACACACATTGCTTCATTCATTCCTTGTAACCACCCTAGGCGAGCTCTTTTATTATCCAGATAAATCAAAGCTGACCCAGGTCAGGGAACTTCCCAAGATCCCAGGGCTGATCAGTGGCGGGCTCTACCACCTTCGGCCAGGATGACATCCACCCTTCTGGAAGAGGCGGGTGTGAGCTAGGGCTAAGGGGTGGCTGGGGAGGGGGCAGGGAAGTCTTGGGAGGAGGGCTCTCCAGCTGGGGGCCCAGGTGGCGGGATGCAAGGGAGCATCAGGGTTGAGTCTGGCAGGAAAGGTTTACAGGCGAACAGTGAGGCATGGAGAACGGCAGGGTGGCCCTAAATGATGAAAGACGCTCTGATTCAAGCCCTGGCCTCTGGATCCGGCAGAGGGTGAACAGGACCCAGCGCCGACCTTCCTAAGTAAGGACATGCAAAGGCAGATAGGTGTGTGGAGGACGGCCCCCACGAAACCAGCTCTGGTCAGCGCACAACAGACTGACAGGAGGAACACTAGCCCCTGGCCACAGCCCATCAGACTGTCTCTCCCTCCACCACTTTCCCAGCTCCTACCCACTGGGAATCCTCAGGACCCTTCGCTGGAGACCAGCTCCATGCTCTGGCCACCAGGGCACCGGGAGAAGGGGACATACTATAGAGTCGGTCCTGAAACCGTGCCTGATCCTAGAGGCTGGGTTTCTTCAAGGCTACCCTACGCAGCCCTGCAGGCCAAGTTCAGGCTCGCTGGCTTTGAGACCCTGGCATCCAATCCCCTCTGGCAATTCCGGGGGCCTGCCCTTCTAGACAGAGCCTCAAGCCCTAAAACTGCCCTTCCCTCAGCCGGCCTCAAGGCTTGGGCCTCAGCAACCTGAAGAGGAAGACCATTGAGGCCTCATCAACTAATTCACTGAATATAATATTCACTGGAGGGAGGGAGGCTTATCATTAAGTGGGTGCTCTGGCCAAGTCAGGGTCTGCTGAAAAAACAAAGTAAACTGACACTGAGGTCAGAGCAGGGCCAGACAAGAGACAACTGTGACCTAAAACAGTGTCAGGAACGTCACAAAAGGACAACAGTGCAGAGAAACCTAGAAGAATTGCCACTTGACAATTCACAAAACAGAACTGAGACGTGGGGGTCAGGCCAAAGTTCCGGGCACATCTTTCCTTGCAGGAAGCCAAAGCTCCCTACATAGGCCTGTCGGTTCTAGAACGCCTCAGGAAGGCAGGAAATGGCTCAGAGGCAGGACCACGACCATCTACGATGTGAGATCTCTGGGCTCTGGGTCTCCTGACTGCTAGGTCAGCACTCCAGCAGGCTCCTTGGGTGAGCCAGACCCCCATCTACCATGCTATGGGACTGGTTTCACTTTCTATCTTCAGAGCTGTCTTCACTGACACCAAGAAGCAAACGAAAGAGGGGTGGGTCTTCAGGAGACCCAGAAGAAAGAGAGCAAGTAGAGAGTTCAAACATCCCTGATACAGTGGAGCAGAAAAGGTGAGTGCCGTGTGCCTTTAGGAAACTCTTAAGTCACCCTTCGTCTACCTCTGCCCCTCTGTATTGGTTCACTCTGGCACAGGATCTCATTCTCTATCCTCATTTAATTCTTAAAACAATCCTGTGAGAGAAGGATGAGTATCCCTCATTCACAGAAGAGAAAACTGAGGCTCAGTAGAAACATGCCTCAGGTGAGGGACAGAATTTTCTCATTCCAAGCTCTGTGCCTTTCGTCAGTTCATACTGTCCCAGGTCCTTGGTTCAAAGAGTTTCAGGCAAACTTATTATTCACAGACTCTTCAGAAGCTCCACCTTATCAAAGAAGGCCTAACACTGACAAGAAACAATCTTGCCCATCAGATCTGTGGCCCCAACTAGCTGACCACAGGTCCTTTCCGTGGCAGCCAGGTTTCCGAGCTGTCCCTCCTCAAATGTTCCAACACACAGGAAGGAATCGTTGGGGTTGATTCTCTTCGTGATACTGCCTGGCCTTCTATAAACATCCAATTTCACTTCCTCCAGAGACTAAGGAAGAACGAAAAGAGGAGAAGGACTCAGATGAGACTTACATTAGAAGAAGAAATGGATAACCTGGCTTCACCACTTTCGAAACACTCCGTTCATCAGTTGACTATCCCAGTTCATGATGAGCTTTCCCCCTTTGAATACCTAAAGCCCTTATTGAGCGTGCTACCCCACTGCACACTAATCAATCATGCATCTTGTATTCTTGGTAGCACGTCTCCTCAACTAAACCAAAAAGGGTAGGACCTTATGTAGTCCCTTTATCCCCCTCAGCCCCTGGTAAGGTGCCTTGCGTACATTAGGTGTCAATGATTACTGACTCACCCAGTGCCCGGTCCTGCCCACTTGGACATGGCTGACACCAAAGAACCCAAGCCACAATGGGGATGCTGGTGAACTGCGAACATGTCCCTGGGATCCTAGACCTTGCAGAGAACTCATGAGATCATCCAGCTTGGGGGCGGGGGCGGGGGGGGGGGGGCGAGGAACTCCCACCTTTACACAGGTGTACCGTTAAGCCACCTAGACAAGGAGGGGCTATACTGTCTTTAAGAGACGTAGAGTTCACACCTCCCCCCAGATGCCCAGGTATCAGTATTCTGAGGGTCTTACATTTCTTCCTGGCTTACAGCCACTTAACTCCTCTCCTGTTACTTGACCTACTAAGGCCATAGAAAACAACTTAGAAGAAGTCGTCTTCTGTATCAGCTACATCATCCTTTCACCTTCTTCCTTTTTGTCCCTTTAACCTTTCCTCACAGGAACAGATCGCCATTCTTCAGATGATCTTTGTCTCTTTTTCCTCTGTCTTCTTCCAATAATCACAAGTGAGCGCGGTATTCCAAGAAGAGGCTAATCTGTGCACAGTAGACAGGAAGGCCCGCTTCCCAGCTGGACCTGCAAAAGTCCTTTGGGTCCATTCTGGATGCCATGCTGCTGCTGCTGCTGTTGCTTCTGCTGCTGGAGGCAGGGGAGGTGGTGGCGACAATGCCACAGCCAGGACCACTTATAATGGCTGTGCAGGCCGTACCGGGGGTGAGGGTGTCCAGTTGGTATGGGGGGCAGCGGGAGGACAGGCTGAAACAAGCCTTGCACCCTGCCCAGGGGAAGTGCCGCCATTTCCACATTCACACAAAGACTCTGCCTGGGTTAGGGCAGCCTTGGCCAGAGTGAATTGGGACCATAGGTGGTACCAAGAATCTCACCATGGTAGTGGAGGCAGAGTAATGGTTGTCACTGCCAACGTGGCACTGCCCATCATTGGGCTGGACAATGCCTGCCAGCCTTCCATCCAGCGCAATATGGGTCTTGGCATCAGTGGTAAACACCAGCAAGTGGGAGGCATCATTCCTCCAGCCAATCTTCTCCTGTTAAAAAAAAAAAAAAAGCAAAAGAGAGAAAGCAACTTAAGCCACATCATTGGTAGAAAACAAAGATCCAAGGACTTCCACGCGTGAAGGGCTGAACAAGTCGTCTCGAAGAGGGGCCTCAGTCCCAGTCCTCAGAACACAAGCCAGAGCTTTTCCAAGTTGAAGGTTTCTGTCTCTTAGGAAAAGAGTCTCAGCTGATTAGTTCAGGCAGCTGAAAGACACCTACTTCAACTCCAAATATAACTTTTCCAGTGATAATCACATGGCCCATCTAGAAAGCCACCGGCAAGTACGAGCCCGGGCTGGGCTAGAGAAATCCCAACTGAACACCTGCCCGCTTTGCTAAGGTTCATCCAGCCTTGACTCTGACACCCTTCTAGAAAAGGTGGGAAGATGCTCTTCCCAGAAAACATCTGGGATCACTGAGGTTCAGAAAAACGTCTGCTCTGGCCAGGGAACGATACAAACAAAGGCTGCATAACAGGAGAAATGTGCTGCTCATACTATACAAAACTCTTTGTTCCTCTCTCTTATTTCGCACAGAAACCCCCACAGTTGGACCACCTTCTTCCCCATTTTAATCTACGCCAACCACACCCGCCACTCCCTGCCGTCCAAACTCACATCACAGACTGTAGCCTGCATGATGGCATCAAAGCCACCCTCTGGGGCATCTCGGTTCCGCGACACACTCTGCTTCTTCACTTCCTCATTGAAGCGGGTCACCTGGTCAGTTAGTGTCAGCACATGTTTGTAGCCAAACATAGGCAAGCAGGTGTTCTTCATACTGGTGGAGGGAGGGAGATAATTGAAGCAGAAACCCTAACTGGAAAAGGCTGCATGAGGAGTAAGAGGGAGAAAGGGGGAGACAAGCATGGGTAGCACAAGGCCCAGGCCGATTCCATACAACCGCCACTACCCAGACTGTTCAGACTCCAAACCCCTCTAATGACCCAAGTCATCATGGTGGCTTTGCCTCCAGCTGGCCTCCAAGATAAGATAGTGAGCTATGGAACCAGTCTGCCTGGGTTCAAGTCCCAGCTCCTCCACTTACTAGCCATGAGACTGTCATATGATAGGTCAAAATGAGAGGGTCAAAATGATAGGTCATATCTCCTAAGAGTTATTGTGAGGCTTCCATGAGTTGACTCATGGAAAGCGCTTATATCAGAGTGAGGCTCCAGTTGTTACCATCACCTTGGACTTAACACCTCTCCAAGGTAACACTGACACAACAATAAAGCAAAAGCTCATCAACAACTTCATATCCGTGAACCACCAACAAATTGATAGATCTGCAGCAGACTAAACCAACCAACAGTTTAACTGATGGCTGACATCTTTACTGGGGAACTTAACAACCCAGACAGAAAGTCAAAAGGGTACCTCGTATAACTCTGAAAACAAAAAGGTAAATTCATCCATTGTCTGGCTCAGTAACCATCCTTTGAAATGATTACACTCCATGGATGTTCAGGGTCTTTACCAATTAAATAAGCCATTCAGTTATAAGCCAAAGTGTCAACAGAAACACACATATCAATTTTCAGACTATTAGAGAGGTCAGTAAATATCATTTCCACTCTTTTTATATTCCTCCAGGACTTAATCCCCCTTGCATATTAACTCTGTAGTACGCATAACCTTGATGATGAGGAGACAATGGAATCAATCCTTCCGAAATTATAATTCCTCTATTTATTCATCCATAAATGTCTCTCTACTTTTTTATCTCCTTTCCCTCTCGTTTTCTCTTGTCTCCTACTTCTTTGTAACAAGACCAAGAAGCTGATGAGTTTTCTTTCTGGAAATTCTCCACCCTTTCTTTTCTTTTTTTTTTTTTTTTTGAATTTTTTTTAATGTTTTATTTTTGAGAGAGAGAGAGAGAGAGACAGAGTGCGAGCCGGGGAGGGGCAGAGAGAGAGGGAGACACAGAATCCGTAGCAGGCTCCAGGCCCTGAGCTATCAGCACAGAGCCCGACACAGGACTCAGACCCACAAACTGTGAGATCATGACCTGAGCCAAAGTCGGACACTCAACCGACTGAGCCACCCAGGTGCCCCAATTCTCCACCCTTTCTAAATGCCCATCTGTCTAATCCTCTTCCCAAGAGTCACAAAGATTTTGGCAGTTACTACACTCCAAACAGCCTTGGATTCTACTGCCACAATGCTCCGGATCAACAGGCCAGCTCACTTGCCAGACAGGAAGACCAAGGTAGAAAACAGACAGGATTTGGCCAGACGGCAGCCAACGAATCTACCCCAGAGCTAGAAACAGGCAACAGGACTTGCACCTGCCTGAGACAATGGCAAGTGATGCTGCCCTGGCTTCTCGGAGAGGGACTTACTCATAGCAGGGGTTTTTGAGGGCCTCTGGTGGGGAGATATACATGTACGGTGACACAGGCTTGTCCACAAAAGCCCCAAAGCCAATCCGCAAGTTACTGGTGAGCTTGCGCGTCTGGGAGGCCAGCTTGGTGCCCAGGTTCTGGATGCTCCACAGATCATCCTTCATGGAGTAAGACAGGTCCATCAAGTAGTAGATGTCCACAGGGTAATCCTCCACCTGCCGGACTTGGACGGAGAAAATCTTCGAATCATCTGGAAGGCAAGAGGATGTTTGTTTTTCTCCTTTTCCCGCTCTAAGACTTAATAAGTGGATTTGGACACAGTTGGGATTGAGTAACTTCTTGATCAAACCAGACTGGAAAGCCCTGGTCCTTTCTCTTCTCCCCCTAATTCTATTCCTCTTACAATTCTTGATCCTCTTATTTTATTAATTAATTAATTAATTAATTAATTAATTAATTTATTTATTTAGAGAATGAGCAGGGGAGGGGCAGAGGGAGAGAGAAAGAGAGAGAGAGTGAGCGAGAGAGAGAGAGACCCAAGCAGGCTCCATGTTTCACGCTGAGCCAAACACGGGGCTTGATCCCACAACCGTGAGATCATGAGCTGTGCCAAAATCAAGAGTGGGATCCTTAACCAACTGAGCCACCCAGGCACCCCAATCCTCTTATTTTAACCTCTTTTTTTTTTTCCACCTAAAATTCTCCACCCTTTCTAAATGCCCATCTGTCTAACCCTCTAGGTCCCAAGGGTCACAGAGGTTTTGGCAGTCACAACACTTTCAACTCTGTAAAAGGCACGAACTATGTCCCACCCTCCTCTGAACCCCCTAGCACCTAACACATGCCTTGCATGAAGAGGGTATTTGGTAAAATTCTTCTTGATGTAATTGGAGAGTCTAAATCAATGCTTCAAAAAGCCTGTCTCAGCCTAATCCTTGTCCCCCGAAAGTCTCCTGCCCCTATTTTATCTGCTGCCATGCCTTTGCCCTAATCTTACCTGGAAAGGGGGCTTACAATTACAGATTACTTTCTCATTTTGTATCTCATCGGAGCCTCAACACAAAGCTATAAGTTAGGTAAAACAAGCATTGGGAAAAGAAGAAATAAACATTTTTTCCAGTTCCTACTATCTTAGAAGAGTTAAGTAACTTGCGCAAGGTCAGATAGCTAATATATGGGGCAGTCAAGATTCAAACTCAGATCTTTCTGATTTGAAGTCCCAATACCTTTCATTTTCTTCTGTTCTCCTGCCCATACCACCCCCAACATCCTTCTCTTCCCACCCCATTTCCATTGTGAGCTACATCCCCAAGGTTCAGGCCTCCACCTTGTACCCTGTGCCCATCTGTCCGGGATCTCTCCCCAGAAAGAGCCCCATCCCTACCTGGCCGGAGCCGGAGCGCAATCCTCTGGGGGCTGACTTGAGTAATCTGGGAGCTGTCTCCAGAGCCCTTGTCGCTGAGGGGCCTGGCCTCTAAGATGCGGGCCTCACTGACGGGGAACTCGATGGACTCCAACGCACAGTCATCCTTCAGCAGATTCTCTTTCAGGTTACAGCGGGGCGAGCCCAGAGGGAGGGCCTGTAAGACAAGAGCCCAAGCTGAGGCCCTGTGGTCAGAGCCATGTGGCTCTCTGCGTCCTCCAGGCTTTGCCAACTCCCAACAGCCTAGAGTTTACCCAGCACTCCGGAGCTAAACCAGCATAAATGAACTCGGGTGGTCCCTCCTAAGAGAGCCCATTGTACAGAAGGGGAAAATTGAGGTACCGGAAATGCTGGGTGAGCGCCTGTTGGTGGATTGATAGCTAGGAAGAGGGCCAGTAGAGTAGGATGCCTGCTAGACCAGCAGTTTTCAAACAGAAATGCAACCCGCACGTGAGTCCCAGAAATCAATGTAGAGGATCTCAACCATCAATGCATTAAATAAAGTACAGAGCACAGGAGTAGACTGGCAGAGACTCTTCAGCACTGCCTCTTACTAGCTGGCTCCGAGGGCGAGTCACGGAAGCTCTCCATGCCTCGATTCCTCAGCTGTCATGTGAAGATAATAATAGCGCCCCACACAGGGATGTTATGCAGGACTAAATAAGACAATGCACATGAAACACAGAGTATAGTGCCTGCCTGAGGATAAGTGCTCAATAAAAGGTAGCTATTGTTATGAGATGCTCTATAAATAGTTCCTGGATAAGTCGGTTATAAATAAACTCCACAAGCTGGGGCGAATCCCATGATGCCAGGCACTGACCAGAGCCTCCCCTATCACTTTAAGCTTCCTCCCTTACCCTGGACACAGGGCATTGAGCGCCCTTCCAAAAACCCTGGCCTATATCCCACAGCCCTTGGAAGCTCTGTGTGTGTCTACACTGGAGTACTGAGTGGGGGGCATGCTGCACTGGAAAGAAATCAGGAAACAGGCTCAATGCTAGGTCTACCACTAATGAGCACGTGACCCCAGATAAGTCATTTCACGCCTTTGAGCCTCAGTTTCCTCACCTGTGGGACGAGGGGGTCAGGTGACATGGTGTTTTCAGTTCCTTCCTGCTCTGACGTCCAGCACATTTAGCCAGCACTAAATGTGGGCACAGATCCAGGAGGGCTCCTTGCCAGGTTGGGAGAACTGGCCGGAAAGCCGGAAAGCCCTTCCCTGGACCTATTTCACAATATTTAGGCCTTCAGGCCCTCGATCCTCACCCCCATCCCTACCCACTCCCTCTCACAACCATTTCCAGAAGTCAGCTGAACAGCCCGCACCAATATCCCAGAAAAACTGGTGTTAACATTTACTGAGAACTCACCGCATATCCCGCACAGCGACACGCACTTTATGTGGACACAGCTCTGGTTACAGTTCCCTCGTGCTGGAACTGTTGTTATTTTCTAAGTGAAAAACCTGAGGCCCGGAGGCTTCACAAATGAGGAACCCGATCTTGCAGGAAAGACATCTAAGGCTTGGAGAAGTTAAGTAACTTGCCCAAAGTTACAGAGCTAAGAATGGCAGAAGAGAGGTCTAACTAGATTATCTGACTGTAATTATCCTCTTAAAGTGATAGTTTGTATTAAATTCTGTATAGAGTGAGGAACAAGGCAGAGAAACAGGAGTGTGGAAGCGACGGTCCTGGGAAGAGTCACACATGAGAAGGCCCGGGTAGGGAACAGAATGCAGGATGGGGATGTGGCTGGTGTGGGAAGGATAGATAATGTTCTGCCTCCTTAGCCCCTGCAGGTGACTAGTAGCCATATTGCCAAGGGAGGGATGTGGCCACAAGGAACCATCCATACTCAAAAAATCAGGACTCTGTAGCCTAAAACTCCTCCTGATGCTTGAAGTCTCTCTCCCTCTCATGCCCAGCCCTTGCCTGATAGACTGAAAGTCTTCCCCATGTGGAGGGAAACATGAAACCAATAATGCTATAGACTGAATGCCTGTATCCCCCCCAGAACTCACATGTTAAACCCTAACCCCCAAGGTATTAGGAGGTTGGGCCTTGAGAGGTGATTAGGTCTTGAGGTGGAGCCCTCATGATGGGAGTAGTACCCTTAGAAAAAAGGCCCCATGGGGCACCTGGGTGGCTCTGTCAGTTAAGCATCTGACTTCGGCTCAGGTCATGGTCTCACGGTTCGTGAGTTCGAGCCCCGTGTCGGGCTCTGTGCTGACAGCTCAGAGCCTAGAGCCTGCTTCGGATTCTGTGTCTCCCTCTCTCTGTGCCCCACACACACTCTCTCTCTCTCTCAAAAATAAATAAAACATTAAAAAAAATTTTTTTTAAGAAAAAAGGTCCCAGAGAGCTCCCTGGCCCCTTCTGCCATGTCATAGCAAAAAGACAGCCACTATGACACAAAATTTGCTGGTACCTTGATCTTGGACTTCTCAGCCTCCAGAATTATGGGAAATAAATGTTCTCAAGCCATCCAGCCTGTGGTATTTTAAGTTTATTTATTTATTTCGAGAGAGAAAGAAAGAGTTAGCATGGGGTGGGGGGCAGAGGAGCAGAGAAAGAGAGAGAGAGCCCTGATGCAGGGCTTGATCTCACAAACCGTGAGATCATGACCTGAGCCAAAACCAAGGGACGCTTAACCGACTGAGCCACCCAGGCCCCCTATGGTATTTTTGTTATAGCTGCCTGAATAGACTAAGAGAAACGGAATGAGGACCATCCTGGCCCAGGCAAAAAGTGGAAAAAGCTTCTGGAAGTTGGCAGCTTCCTTCTTTCCCTCTCAGCTTCATGAGTATGAGGTGATTAAATGACATCAGCAGTGGGAAACAGTGCAAAGGACTTAACCTTCTTGGCCCAAAAGATTCCAACGGGGACATCACAGATCCTCCAAATCTCTGGGATAGATGAAAATGTCCTCTCCGCTCCCAGCCCTGGCCAAGGACAGATGGCGGAGTGAACTTAGGGGCACTTGGAGTTTTTTGTGCCCAATCTTCTCTGGCTGCCCCTGCACATCTCTCCCAACCCCTCTCCCCCAGGAAACATCTTCCTGCTCACAGTGCTCCCTACCTTATCTCTGAGCCCAGCTACCCACAAAGCCCCAGGGAGAAAACCTTCCAAAAAAAAAAATGACTGGAGAGACCAAGATGCACGGAGGAGCTGACCCTTTCCAGTACTAAGACATTTGCCAAAGGAGAGAGCAAAGGGGAGACCAGGGAACTGAAGGAGAGCAGCAAGGCCTTCGTGGGTCTTTAAGCTACACCCTTGAAGGCGGGGTTTCTTGAGTGCCCATTTCCCAATATGACAGTGCTTATTATGAGAAGGTTTGAAGTACTAAGCCCTGCTGATAGTCCTTATGGTTTGTTATGAATTTCCTTAGAAATAGAAACACTGACAAACAAAAACTGTCTCCCTCCCTCCTTCTGCGGTCACTGACATCAGAGGTCAGGAATATAACAGGCGGGCCCTTCAGCCACGCTCTCCCAGAGAGCCTCCTGTCCCGGGAGGATACCAAGGTGGTGACCTCAACACACTTGGGCAACATTCCCTTTCTTAATAACCCAGATTAGGAAGGTAGAAGGAACGTCTCTAGGTTACTCAGAGAAAAAAACTGAAAGGAGGGAGGACGAAGGTTAAAGTTCCAGTTCCTGGTGATACCGGATGTGACACAAAAAGGACAGAAATAACCAAGACCCAGGGGAAGATCCTGAGCACAGGGGTGGGAGGTTCCAGCCCACATGCTGTGTGAGCTGAATCCCCTCCCTCTCCTGGGAGACTGATGCATGCTATTAGTCCTATTCTCCATTCATCCTGATTTGGAAACTGCAAAAGTACAGCATGAATAACTCTCATTATCCTACCTCTCTCACAGGCTTGGTCAGGGGATAAAATAAGACTGTGAGCACGAAATGCTTTCAAAATATGAAAAATCTCAACAGAAGTCAAATATACTCAAACTCTTTTGATATGATATAAACCAATAAATGCAAATAGAAGGTGACTGTTTGGGGGGCACCTGGGCGGCTCAGTTGGTTAAGCATCCAACTCTCGGCTCTGGCTCAGATCATGATCTCATAGTTTCACGAGTTTAAGCCCCACGTCAGGCTCTGCGTTGGCAGAGCAGAGCTTGCTTGGGATTTTCTCGCTCCCTACCCCTCCCCTACGCACAATGTCTCTCTCGCTCTCTTTCTCTCTCTCAAATAAAGTTAAAAAAAAAAAAAAAGAGGGTGACTCTTTTCTACCAAATGCCTCCAACCCAAATAAATTAACATTGTTTTCTTGATTGACATCCAGTGAGGACAAGAAATCGCTTGACCATACAGTGACAAAAGTGTGGAAGGGACAGAAAGAAGGAGAGGAAAAGAAAAGCACTTTAGTTTATGATTATTGGTATCCATACCCCATTGTTTATGGGAAGGGGAACACTTTCAATATTATACCTTTTATTTTTACAATAACACATTTAGCAAAACTCTCAAGATGAACATTTACCCTCCAGATTAAAAGAAAACTAGAAAGAAAAAGCAGCAGAGAAGTGAGAACAAAATTATAATGCGACTGAAAAAGAATTCAATAGTAGCCTCAAACCTTTCCCCGATAGATGCAGAGAAGAAAATAAGTCACCTCTACTGGAGTCTTCTACTTAGCTAAACCCAAACCCATTCCTCTTCTTTCATCCTCGGTTGTCAGGCTGAGTGTCAGCTGGTCCACCTTCTGATGCAAACTCAGGACTACAGAAGAATTTCTAGTACCTCCCCTCTACTTAGAGTTGCCAAATGTAGCAAATATCTGGGACATACTTACATTAAAAATTATTTGTTATTTAATTCTAATTTTACTGGGTGTCTTGAATTTTAGCTGGCTGCCTTAACTCCACCTCCACCGACCATGACCCCAGTGATCAGCCCCTTTGATCAGGAGTATTTGCCAAACTTGCTACTATAAGAACCCATGCTGGTGCAAAAGGTCCAGGATCCATCCGGGGAACCTTGATATTTAAAAAGCACCCCAGGTGGTTCTTACAGCGAGGCAAGTTTGGAAGGTTCTAGATTCCAACATGGCGCCACGGAGGCCGAGACCATGAGTTGAATCTCTGGGGGAGCTTGGCCTCTTTGTTACATTCACATCCCAGAGACAGTACACCGCCCCCACCCGTATCAGTATCCAATCCTCCAGGAACACACCCTGTGCAGATGGACCCAAAACTGCACTCATCCACTTTGGCTATGTTTTCCTATTACCCGGCCAAACACTTGTGATACACACCCAGAGCTGCTGTCCTCTAGGACCAAGGGAAAGCTGAGCCCAACCAGTTGTTTTTCCAGGCACTGCCAACCCTTCCTGCAATGGCTAAGGTAAGGGAGGCAGAGGCAGAGGGCCCTCTAGGGTCAATTATTCAACAAGTCACATACAAAATGGCCCAGATGGTTCACTTCTGGGTTTTTAAGCCGACAGCCAAGACACTTTCAGCAGTTAAACTTGGCCTGTGTAGGGGAAGCCCTCGGACAAAAAAAAAAAAAAAAAAAAAAAAAAACAACCACCACCAGCAGTCATGTTCAGGTTACAGGCTGGGATTCCCACCCCCCCACTCCTCCCTGGCTGACACACTTTGCCTCATACTGGGCTCCTCCGCTATCTCTCCTCCCCTCCTCCCCCTTTCTCAGAGATAGTTGTAGTCATTCTCTAACCCCTTGGCCTCCCCCACTTTCCTGTTTATATTCCATTCTCCCAGAGAATATCTTATTGGACCTTCTACTTCTACTCATTAGTTTTCTTTGGTCCTTGATACACTCATTTCCTCTCTGACTCACCCCATCCCCCCCCACCACCACCACCATTCCTAGGCAGGTCCTACCTTACGCTTTGATCCTACCCTCACCTTCCCGCTCCCCCCATCCTCCCCTGGTCTGCCCCAGGAGACAAAATTCACCACGGTCATCCATAAATATTCTGCACTTGCATTTCCAAAATCTGGTCACATGACCTACGGGCTTTGTCTGGTTCGGCCTCAACATACCTCAGCTACAGGGCATGTCCTTATGCAGAGCAAAAGGGGTGACGGACACTCCAAGAATATGTTTTCTTTTTCCCCAGATGCCTCTTGGCCACAGTTGCCTGCATTTTCTCTCACTTTGGGTTGAAAAGGAGGGAAAGGGGATGGGAGCATCCTTTGAGTGACACTAGGGCTTCTCCCCTGGCTACCCATCTGCTCCAGCCAGCTTCAGGCCATCCAATCCAAGAAGGAGGCATCCGCCCCATCCAGCTCTCCCTTCTTCTGTTGCAGAATTCCAACTTCCTTACAAGAGCGGCTGAGTGATATTATGATGGCAACCAAGGGAAGGAGGACATGGCAAAGGACAAGGGAGGAGGCCCCATCACACTGGAGCAGCCAGCTCAGCCCAGAGGGGTGGAGAACCTATGGGGGTGGGGGGAGGGAGGATGGATTCACCCGCCCCCTCCCCACCTCTCCCTCCCAGCCCCAGGGAATGTTTCGTTTGCTAAATGAAGTCAACGTGGCCCAGATGTTGGGCAGCTGCCTCTGGAAGCAGTTCCTGTGCTGAACTGTACAGAGGCAAAGTAGTGTGTTGGGCTGGCCCCCGCAGCTCTGGCAGTCCTCCTGTCTAAGGATAAACACAGCCTCCCAGCTCCCACTCTCTCTCCCCACACCCCCACCAGCCTGCCAGGGAGGTTGCCTTTTTAGGAAACTCAGCAGATCAGGAAGAGAAGCAAAGGGACGAGGAGGCTGGGTTAGAGCAGTCAGAAAACTGCAGAGGGCAGAGAGGTGCTGTGGTGACAGAGAGGGCGCCTCAGGTAGTGGGGAAGCAGCCAGGCCAGGAGTTCAGGTAAACACCTGCCGGGGGCCAGGCCAATGACTCAGTCTCGGTCTGTAATCACTGGACTCCCTCCAGCCACACTCACCCCCCAGCTCTCACCAGCTCCAAATTCCCGTCCCAGCCACAAACATAGCCATTCCCTCAGACACACTCATTCCCTAGGGCCCCAGACACAACAAACCCTCTGCCTAGACACAGCTAACCCTTTCCTGTCACCCTCGTATCCTCACCAAATGGGCCCAGCGCCTTCCCTCATTGACACCTAAGCGAGGGAAGGAAGGAGGAAAATAAGAGAGAGAGGAGCAGGTAAAGCTGTGGGGGTCCAGACATCACAGAGGAAAAGGGAAGAGAAAAGATCTTCTGACTGAATGTCCCCCACCCCTGCCATGTTAAGTGTAAGATTCTTCTTTTACCGGTCTTTTAAAAACTCTAGGATGTTTGTATGCCAGCATCCCCTCTATACCAATAACCCTCTGCTGCCTCTCTTTTTGATACCCTGCTTTCCCGGGGTGCTCCACCCCAACAAAAAAGCAATCAAAGTGTGGCAAAGGGAGACAATGGCTACAGTGACGCCAGGAGCCTAACCACATTGGCTCGTGCTGGGGGTCACACCGCAGAGTCTGGACGGCGTTCCCGGCAACAACCCCATGACAGCTCACGTTGACATCTACCAATTTGAAGGCTTCCTTCTAGTTCTGCTCAGAAGGGACACGGGGGCTTGTGTATTTAGCAGGGAGGAGATAACCCTATGGGTCCATTCCTGCACAAAAGCAGCGAAGCCTGGGTTAAGAAGGAAGGTCAGATGTCCTCTCCTTACCTCATCTGAGCACCAGGCACACGCAGGACTCACAGCCAGACACTCCTGGCAGGAGTGGATGCCTCGTGTGGTACAGATGTTGGACACTGCAAAGGAGACAAAGGCGTTAGCAACCGACTTGGCCTGACAGGGTAACTGGCCTGCCCCATCCTTCCCAACTTCCCCAAATGCTCAGATGTATAGCTCTCAGATGCACACAGCAGGTCTGACCATACCATAGACCTTCACCAAACACAGGCTGTTTCGTAAGGAGGAAAGAGAACGAGAAAGGTCAGGAGAAACTCACCGCCACCCTCACTGATGAGGCCCCAGTGATGACAAGCTTTGGAGCAAGATGGACCCACAGTGTCAGATCATAACAGATGGAAAGGCTTTCATTAACAACTGGTTTGACACCCACATTGTGCACAGGAAAATCTGAGGCCCAGAGCAATGCAGTGTGCCCTCTCTCCAATTATTCGTGCGACGGATTCACAGCCACTACGTGGGGGATCCCAGGCCCTGATGCACTAACATTAACACACAGCCTAAATATGGTGGGGGGCAGTGGTGGGGGTCACTGCCAGGCAGTGTTCCACTGGCCTTCCAGGACAAAGCAAATCTTCTGAAGCCCTCTCAAGACTCCCAATACATATATCAAGGTGTCAGGGTGTAGAATGGTCCAGGGAGAATGCCAGAAATGTCAGAAAAGGCTGAGTGAGATAAGCTGGAAGAGCAGGAATTGGAGTTGGAAGGCCTGTATTTGAATTATTTTTTAATTTTTAAGTTTTCATATTCAGGGGCACCTGGGTGGCTCAGTCGGCTGAGCATCCGACTTCAGCTCAGGTCGTGATCTCCCACTCTGTGGGTTCGAGCCCTGAATCAGGCTCTGTGCTGACAGCTCAGAGCCTGGAGCCTGCTTTGGATTCTGTGTCTCCCTCTCTCTCCACCCCTCCCGCGCTTGTGCTCTGTCTCTCTCACTCTCCTTCAAAATAAATAAATAAACAAACAAACAAACAAACGTATAAAAAAAGTTTTTATGTATTTATCTTGAAAGAGAGAGAGAGACAGACAGCAGGGGAGGGGCAAAGAGAAAGGGAGAGAGAGAAACCCAAGCAGGGAGAGCCCGATGTCAGAGCTGTCAGAGCAGAGCCCGATGTGGGGCTTGAACCCATGAACCACGAGATCATGACCTGAGCCGAAATCAAGAGTCGGACACTTAACCGACTGAGCAACCCAGGCACCCCTGTATTTGAATTCTGAATGCTCCTTTTACTAGCTGTACCAGGACTAACTGAGCTGCTCAGTTAACCTTTATGAAATGGTAACACCCACCTCACAGGATTTGTGCAAAGAATTCAGGGAGGTGAAGGAGAAGCACCCAGCACATGACAAAAGGCCATTCGAATGTGAACAGTTTTCACATTGTCATGGGACAGAGAAAAGCCTGGGGTGTGGGGAGGGAGGGGGAAGAGCAGAGGCCACCACAGAGATCGAAATAACCCAGAGAAGCCTAGCCAGGAAGCAAACCGCAGGCATTGGCTTGGGCGGAAGCTCTCATCCTCCCTGCTTCCCCTAGTTCAGCCTTTCTGGGCTCAGCCAGGTAAACCTCCTCCCTTCCGCAGTGGTCCCCAGGAAGGCTTTTTCCAATGTAAGGAACATACTGAGGAAGATACATTCCTCTCCATGACCCAGGTCCTTCATCCAATTTCCTAAAGTAGTCCCTTTGCTCCCGGCTGGTAAGACCAGCAAATCTATTTTTAGGGAAATCAGCCTGATCAAAAAAAGATTGTTTTCCCAATGCCCCCAAAACTTCCTATCAAGCTGCAAGTCTCAAGTCTATTTTATTATAACGTGTGTGAACTCCCTTCCAACACCTAGACAAAACATACCCAGAAAATGTGTGTATACACACACACACACACACACACACACACACACACACACACACACACAGAATATTGTCAAGAAAAATTATCCATTTTTATCTGTTGTATCCAGTGTTGACAAGTAGACCCACCATACTTAGGGATTATCTGATTTTCTAGGAGTGCATACCTTTGTTTGACTTCTATTGATTAGGACATTTTAGAACTCTATAAAAGTAGAGGTTAACTTGTAGAAAACCAGTAACAATAGAAATGATTCTTGGGGTGCCCGGGTAGCTCAGTCGGTTAAGTGTCTGACTCTTGATTTCAGCTCAGGTCACGATCTCATGGTTTGTGAGTTCAAGCCCCGCACGGGGCACTGCGCTGACAGCATGGAGCCTGCTTGGGATTCTGTCTCCTTCTCTTTCTGCCCCTCCCCTGCTTGCTCTCTGTATCTTTCCCAAAATAAATAAAAATAAACAAACAAAAAGAAATGATTCTTGATAATAACAGTGTATATGGTTCTTATCCAACAGCGATGCAAATGATTTCTGTCTGGTTTTATTGCCTTTAACCAATTTTGAAAATATTAGGTAACTGATTTCAGCGTTCCTTTCAACTACCAACTATAAATCTCCCTTCCCTGAATTTTCTAAAGATTGTTTTAAATTATTTTTAATTAATCTCTCCACCCAACGTGGGGTTTGAACTTACAACCCTGAGATCAAGAGTCGCATGTCCTATGCCCTGAGCCAGCCAGGCGCCCCTCCCTTCCCTGAATTTTCTTTTGACTTAACCTGACTCCCTCATTAATTAAGCTGAATAAAATCTTTGGCACATGTGCGTGTTACACTTGTATGGTAACGTACTTTTACCTCTTTAAAAAATTACGTTTTACCGATATCCATCTCAGGGCCTCACCAGGGGGTGGAGGGAGCTAACAGAAGAGGGAAGCGTGCAATCAGTGGACTGCGGTCCTCGTTGAGTCACCACTGCTAACGTGGCCTTGGGAGAGTATGCATCTCCTCTTAGCCTGTTTCTTCACTCGTAACTCCTAACGTTACAATTGTTCATCTATCTATCTTAACAACACTGCCACCCAATAGATTTTAATAAGCCTCTTGAGGCTTGCCCCGTCCAGCCCCATCCAGTCCCATCCAGCCCCGTCCAGCCCCAACCAGCCCCATCCAGCCCCAGTCCTTGCTCACAGGAGATGCTCCATAGATATACAGTGGAACACATTGAAAGGCACTGGCCTGGATCAGTTATATTTTGTGTTTTTAAGCAACCGAGCTCACGTCTCCAAATTATGCATTGAGTTCCATTATAAAACATGCAAATGCATTGAAACAGTGCCTGTGACAATTTAAACTTCCACTGTTCTCCTAAAAACACCAGCATCACATGTGGAATCCCGGAAGCCCCAGACTTCCTCAGAGCTCGAGTCTAACTTTCAAAGGCTTTTCCCAAATCCACAGTTCCCCAAGTGGGGTGCCGCTACCAGCCCATGAGGAACCTCTGGGCCCCAGGCTCTGACTTGACTGACACTCTCACCGAGCGAGCGCGAGGACCGTGTCGTGGGAATCACAGCAGTGGCTCCCGGCCTGGCCCTGAGCTACCAAGGCCACCTCTGAGTTGGGGCAGCCCTCAGCCACGCATTGTCTATAATGGAAGGAAGGTAGCCAGGAGCTGCTGGCCTCAGAGGACCTCACAGTTCAGAATCCACGAGGCAACCAGGAGGCCTCCCCTTGCGAGGACTGCCTGGCCATGTCTCAGCTCGTGGTGGCTCTTTCCCTGGCCAGATGTGAGCACACACCCCCCGCCGCCCCCCCCCCCCCACCTTTACTGCCTTACTGGAAGCATAGCTCAAAATGTTTTAGGTCTCTGTCTCCCTCCTCAAAGTTTCCATGGGAATCAGCATCGAGGGGGGTAATTCCAGACATAAATGCCATCGGTTTTCACTGGGGTTGGGGGGAAGAGGCAGGGGGAGACCTCGGGAAGAGTGAGACTAGAGAAGAGGACCATGGGAGGTGTGGGCACCTCCAATTATTTTTGAAAACTCTCCCCAGGCTATCCATTTTTCCACCCATTCACTCTCAAATTAGCATGTATTTGCCTAGGAGCCCTTGACTCTTGTAGCCACAATAGAAAGCCTTGCCAGATGGGAAATAAATAACAGCAGGCCCCCTCCCGGTGAATGGGCAGCCCATGACCCCAGAGGATGAGACAAGCCGCTGGGATCTGTTCTTTAGGAAGTCATGCCCGGGGAGTCATGAGAGCCCGTTCCCCTTTCCTCTCTTAGTGAATCATAGGTTGATTTCATGAGAACCAGTGATTCCCCCCACAATACCCTCCACCAAGACCTACCACCAAAGGCAGGTTCCCCGGATCGCCGTGGCTAAAAGTGACTGACTCATCAGAAGTTTCTGCGCCTGGGCCACGCTGATTCAATGAGCTTCAGCTCTGAGACCACCCCTCCCTCCTGAACATGTGGAAGGAGTTTGGGCCTCTGTTTCCAGCCATTCATAAGGCCTGTGTTCTTGCTCAGCCTCAAGGGCCCAGACTCAGCCCTGCCAGAGAAGTGGCAATCTTCATCAGAACTTTGTCGCTGAAAACAATCAGCAACCCCACCACCCATTTCCTCTGATGGTTTAGCCAGAGCAAGCAAACAGGGCCCTGGTCCTCACAGGGTGGCTATAAGGATTAAATGAAACAAGTCCCTGTCAAACTCTGAGCACAAAGGGCTGGCACACAGGAAGCACTCCCTAAAGGCTGCTGCTGCTGCTACAGTGGCTGTCGTTTTTGTCCTTGCTGTTTTCATCCTGAGTCCCAAGCTGTTTGAGGCAGGTGAATGTTTTACTTTCTTCTTACTTTTTCCCTGAAGCCACACTTCTACACGACACTAGACACACTGCTGAGCATGCCCTAAACAGGGGGGTGGTGGGAGCACAGAGCCAGAAAGCATCAGACTACAGTAAAACGATCAGTTGTCAGATCTAACTTCTAAATGGAGTCAGGAATATTAGTGTTTGAAAATCCAGTCCAGGAGGGATGGCCAAGAGGAGAAGGCCAAGTAGAAAATAGAGAGAGGGGCGCCTGGGTGGCTCAGCCGGTGAAGCGTCCAACTCTTGACTTCAGCTCAGGTCATGATCTCACCGTTCGTGAGATCGAGCCCCACGTCATGCTCTGTGCTGGTGGCTTGGAGCCTGCTTAGGATTCAATCTCTCTCTCTCTCTCTCTCTCTCTCTCTCTCTCTCTCTAAGTAAATAAACATTAAAAAAGAAAGAAAAGAAAATATAGACAAGACCGCCAAGAAATATGCCTGAAAAGCAGTGGAAGGAAAGGCTGTGGTTTGGCACGTCAGCCCGATTCACAAAACCAGAAGAGAGACAAAGGATGGGGAAAATGGGGGAAAAAAGAGGAACTAGGGAGGGAGTTGGAACAAGTGGAAGTCATAATGCGTCAATGAGAGCTATTTTGAGGACACACTGTCCAATGAGCCAGGATGCCAGAATGCAGGAATGGGCCACCCTAGTGAAGCCAGGGTGCTTCAGGAAAGGGCTAAGTCAAAAGGAGAGGTGTTTAGTGGGAAGGGAGGGTGATCCACACTGCATACACCACGGACTGTCTTGCTATCTGCCAGAAAGGAGGTCTGGCCTGGCTCTCCAGCCCTGCCACTGACCTTTGACTAGTCACTTCCCAATTAGGTCCACGGGGACACCGGCTGACTTGGCGGGGCCTGATCTTCCATTGCAGTCACCTGGCTGAGTGAGTCATCCAAGAACAAAACATCTCATGCTAACTGCCATATGGATCCACAAGTTTCTCTAGAGCTTTCTTAGAGCAATCTGCTAAGAAAGTTTATTTTATTTTTGTTCCTTCATTACATGTAGCAGCAGCTCAGTAATCTAAGGAAGGGGAAGGGGAAGGGAAAAGTGAAGTTCAAGGTAACACGCACCTCTGAGCATAAAGCTCCAGGAAGCATCACCCAAAATGGCAGGAAATCCAAATTTCCACGTTTCACCATATCTAAGACTATGGATGTAGGATGTACCATAATTTCAGAGATTTAAAAAAGTGCATCACAGTTCGTTAAATATGGCATGTGACATCAGAAGGCATTTGTGTATAATTTGCCTCTACCAATATTAAAATGTGTTATGGGTTGAATTCTGTGCCCCCAGAAAAATATGCTGACGTCCTAACCCCCAGTGCCTACCACTGTGACCTTATTTGGAAACAAGATCTTTGCAGATATAATCAAGATAAGGTCCTTAGGGGAGGCTAACCCAGCCTGACTGATATCCTTGCAGGGGAAAAACACCATGTGAAGACAAACATACAGAGAAAATGCCATGTGATGACAGAGGCAGAGATCGGAGTGATCCAACTGGAAGGGAAGGAATGCCAGAGTACCAACAACCACCAGGAGACAGGAAGCATCAGGGAAGGATTCTATCCAGAGTCTCTGAGAAAGCAGGGCCCTGCTGATACCTTGCCTCCAGTTTTCTAGCCTCCAGGGAGACTAGAATAAAGTTCATTGCGTTAAGCCCCACAGTTGTAGCACCCCTAAGAAGATAATACAAAAAGGTTTTGCATTTCTATAGCATATATGACACGATTTCGAGAAACACTGCCCTTAAATACTTTATGTGATTGAGAAAAAAAAAAGCCATTCTGGAATGAAAATTTTGCTATGGCTAATCCATCTATAGATAATAGGAACATGGCCACTTCAGCTTTATACTTTTATACTAATATACATCAGTGGTGTTGGTGTTCATTCATTCATTTACTCAACAACTATTCATGAAGCACCTACCTATGCCTGGCGCTCTCCTAGGCACTGGAGACATATTGTGGAACGAAACAAGCCCCCTAGTCTTGTGGAGCTCAAATTTTAGTGCAAAAACAAAAACAAAAACTTACAACAAAAATGGACAATTTCAACCAGTGGCAAATGCTTTTAAAAAAAACAAAAGGAGAATAAAAGAATAACATCAATGAGGGGAAGAAGTCTCTTCTAGAGAACATGGTCAAGAAAGGCTTCTCTGAACCTGAATAAGCATTTTTCCAGAGACCTACAGATGGCCAACAGACACATGAAAAGGTGCTCAACATCACTCATTATCAAGGAAATGCAAATCAAAACTACAATAAGATATCACCTCACACCTGTCAGAATGGCTAAAATCAAAAAGACAAGAAGTAACACGTG
Organism: Panthera pardus; assembly: GCF_024362965.1. Lineage (NCBI taxonomy): Eukaryota > Metazoa > Chordata > Mammalia > Carnivora > Felidae > Panthera > Panthera pardus. Next base: position 34,356,748 of record NW_026526876.1, on the reverse strand, counting down.
TTGATGAGGATGTGGAGAAAAAGGAACCCTCATTCACTGTTGGTAGGAATGTAAGTTGGTGCAGCCACTATGGAAAACAGTAGGGAGGTTCCTCAAAAATTAAGAACAGAAACATCATATGATCCAATAATTCCACTACTGGGTATTTACCCAAAGAAAACAAAAACACTAATTCAAAAAGATACATGCACCCCTATGTTTACTGAAGCATTATCTACAATACCCAACTTTGGAAGCAACTTAAGTGTCCATCAATAGATAAGTGGATAAAGAAGATGTAATACACACACACACACACACACACACACACACACGCACACACACACACACTAGAATATTGCACAGCCATAAAAAAGGATGAGATCTTGCCATTGGTGATAACATGGATGGACCCAGAGGGTATTATGCTAAGTGAAATAAGTCAGACTGAGAAAGACAAATACTATATGATTCACTTATATGTGGAATCTTGAAAACAAATTAATGAACGAACAAAAAGCAGAATCAGACCTATAAATACAGAGAACAAACAATGTTTGCCAGAGGGAAAAGAGGATAAGTGGATGGGCAAAATGGGTGAAGGGGACTGGGAGACAGAGGCTTCCAGCATTGGGATGAGTAAGTCATGGGAATAGGGAATACAGTCGATGGTATTACAATGGCGTCGCATGGGGACAATGGGCGGCTACACTCGGGAATGTAGCATAATGTATAGAGATGTTGAATCACTACGTTGCACACCTGAAACTAATGTAACATGTATGTCAAGTGTACTCAAATAAAAAAAACAATTAAGAAAAGGGGGAAAAAAGAGAAAAAGAAAGGCCTCTCTGAGTTGACATTTCAAAATGATACAAGTGGGTCATGAGAAGATCTAGGGGACAAGCATTCCAGAAAGAATCCACAAGTGCGAGATGGACTTCAGCCTGTTAAAGAAGTAGCAGGAAGAGAGAGGGAGGAGGAAAGAGGCAGAGAAGTGGCTGGAGAAGCAGTCAGGGACCAAAACGCTAGAAAGCTACAACCATGGTAAGGAGTATGGCTTTCATTCTCCATATGATGGAAAGCCACGAGAGGAATTTGAGCAAACGTGAGTAGAGAAAAGGTCCTCCTGGCCACTGAAAGGAAGGCAGACCTAAGGGGAACAAGATGAAAAGAAACCAGTTAGGAAGCTATTACAATAATTCAGGCAACAGACGGCAGGGATTTGGATCGGGATAGTAATGGTGTTAACAGTGTGGTCAGACCCTAGACATGTTCCAAGGACTTACTGCCGGATGGCATGTGGGGCACGGTAGAAAGACAGGTTTGCTCCCTAGCAAGTGGACCTGCTTGGACAAAGTTCGAATGTTTTCACCACCGGCCATACCCTTTCACTGACTCTTCAGCCAGTAGGCCCTGCCCTCGTAAGTAAAGCCAGATCATGCCTGGTTTGCATCTCCAACTGGGTTAATGAGGTAGCCGTGTGCAGAACACTGCAGAAGGCCCCTCCTCGGACCGAGTCCTACCTTCTGTATGGTTGTCATATAACATTAACACCCAGACCCTGAGCAACACCATAGGGCAGCCGTGGTAAAATCAATGATCATTATTATTGCGTAACAGTGAACGTGGTGGGGAAAACAAGCAGAACTGTAGGCAGGGGATCTCAGGTCCAAAGCCACTTCTTTGCCATTCGGCCGGCTAGGTAGCCTCCAGCAGGCCCATTCGTCTCCCTGGGGCTCCGACAACAGTGACTCTTGTAGTCTCTACTCAAGGACTCGTAATTGCTCATTGGTATTTAAAGGGCCTGATGCAGCCACATCGGCCAAACACGGGAGACCCCAAATGGCTGCTTCCTTTCCCCATGCTCCCAAATATGGACATAGTACTTATCTCAGGCGTTGTTTGGATTAAATGAGATAATTTATGTGGAAGAACCACCTGTGGTGGATGCTCAGTAAATGTTGGCTTCCTTCCTCCTCACCTTCCCTCTAACTGCTTCCTGCGTTAGGAATGCCATCCCCACCGCTGCCCCAGCCCTGCCCCAGGGTCAGACTCACAGGACCCTCTGCCTCTAAAAGGATATGCTGAAGAAATCGCTGGCCTGGAGACAAGAGCCCCCAGGGCTAGAGCCTACCAATGCCACTAAACGAGCTGTATGACCTTGGGAGGGTCCCTTCAACGCTCAGGGTCTCCCTTTCTCCTTCTCTGTAAAGCAAACAGTGTTGGGTTAGAAGATCTTCAAGGTTCCGCCAGTCCTGGACGTCTATATTCCAGCCAGAAAGCATCACGAGTGACTCCCAGTCTAGGAGGCCTAGCATCCCTGGGCCCAAGACCACTCACACAATGCACAAACGCCCATTTCTTCTTAACAGCTTGACAGACATTTGATTCAAATGCTGCATCTCAAGCTCTGGAAAATGTTATCAGCACAGGCCCCACCTCCCAAGTGACACACTCAGCACAGAGAAGAAGCGAGCTGGTACCAAGCTCTGTTTGAGGCCCAGCCCAGCGGTGCCCTGTTGGTGACCTCCTTGGCATGCAGCTGTCCAGTTCTGCTACTCCTCCTCCTCCTCCAGCTCACGTCTGGTGGGTACGGACAGCAGGCAATGGTCCTCACGGTCCCCACCCCCTCCCCTCCCCACCCTGTCTTGGTAGGAAGGCAAATTACTCCCACCGTTTTGGAAAACAACTCAGCAAAACCTATTACAATTTAGATGTAAAACATTCATGTCCTTTGACCCAGCAGCTTCGGTTCAAGAAATTGAACCTGCAGAAACACTTGAACAAAGGTGCAGACAATGAACAAGGAGACTCCCTGCCGCTTTATTTGTAGTAGCAAATACATGGGAATGATCCCAAAGTCCGCCAGCAGGGAATCCATTAAGTAAATTCTGCTACATCCATATAACAGTATGCCTTCTGGCAAGAATTATATCTCTTAGGATAAATAATGGAAAGATATAAACTGACATAAAACATGCTTCGAGGGGCGCCTGGGTGGCTCAGTCGGTTAAGCGTCTTGACTTCGGCTCATGTCACGATCTCACAGTTCACGAGTTCGAGCGCCGGGTCGGTCTCTGTGCCGACAGCTCAGAGCCTGGAGCCTGCTTCGGATTCTACGCCTCCCTCTCTCTCTGCCCCTGCACAGCTTGTACTGTCTCTCTCTCAAAACAGGTTTTAAAATTTTTTTAAAAGAAATAACAATAAGAATAAATAACTGCATATGGTGACACACATGGGGGAAAAAAACTGGAGTAACTATTAACAGTGGGTATCTTTAAGGACAAGACTACAAAGGACTTGGTACTTTGCATTATCCTACTTCTGCACTGCTTCAACTTTTTTTTTTTTTTTTACAAGCGGAATTACTTTTATAAGCTAAAAAAAAAAAAAAATTAGAGCTAATTCTGAATGTCCTCAGTCCTGTCTCATTTTGTACACTGGCATTCACCTACATGTAGGCTCCCCAGAGCATGCCAGGCTTCCGACAAGCCGGGACATCTGCAGCATCAGCACCCGTTAGCCTCTTTGAATCTGAAATCCAGCGGGAACTCAGGAATAGACTTTGGCCCACTCCCTTCAGGAACCGCCCGGGAGAGAGCAGGGTATGGTCTGTTCTCAATATGTAGCAGTCCCAGATCGCTCATCAGTCTCAATATGTAGCCACGTTCCCCTCATCTCAGAGAGGTGGTCACACCCGCCCTCCCGCAGCTCCAGCAGAGGTTTAACCTGGAGGAGCTTACCTCGTGTAGTGGCTAAAGCAAGGGTTTGAAACCACGGGTGGATCTCACAGGCCCGGGGTTTCTCGACCCAGGAATCCCATTTAGCACAGAGATTTAGGTTAACTACGGGGACTTTTTTTTTTTTTTTTTTTTAATTTTTTTTTTTCAACGTTTTTTATTTATTTTTGGGACAGAGAGAGACAGAGCATGAACGGGGGAGGGGCAGAGAGAGAGGGAGACACAGAATCGGAAACAGGCTCCAGGCTCCGAGCCATCAGCCCAGAGCCTGATGCGGGGCTCGAACTCACAGACCGCGAGATCATGACCTGGCTGAAGTCGGACGCTTAACCGACTGCGCCACCCAGGCGCCCCATAACTACGGGGACTTCTTAAAGTGGCTACTGAATGTGCCTTTTGCCAAACCTCTGGAGCTCTCTTCTGGTGCGAAATTTTTCAAGCCTGTTTTTAACTGTAGATCTCCCCCTTCCCTGCCCCCCACCCCCCACAAAGAAATCTTTACATGGAGTTCCATGATATGAATTAGTTAAAGGAAAAGCTTCTCCAGTTGAAGGTGAGGAGGGGCAGGTGTGAACCAAAGTCTCTCCCTCCATCTCCTTCCATTTTGCAGCCCCTGAGACACCAAGAGCCCGACCAGGTTCAGGGGGAAGATGGCTTGTGCAAAGTCACCCAGCAAACGGATGAAAAAGCTTGCACAGCTGGGAATCGAATATAGGTTTCTCAGTTTCCGACCCGCAGATCTTTTCACACTGACTTTTTTTTTTTTTTTTCTGCATGAAAGGAGGTGTTTTTTGTAAGCTTAAAAAAAGAAATAGCACAAGTTTAGGTAGAGGCATAGGAACACACATGAGAATTATTATATATACATGGAGGAAAATCTGAATCGAGCACACCACCTGGGGGCACTGGGGCGGATCAGTCGGTTAAGCGTCTGACTCTTGATTTCTGCTCAGGTCATGATCTCACACAGTTCATGAATCCGAGCCCTGCATTGGGGCTGTGTGCTGACCCTGCAGAGCCTGCCTGAGATTCTCTCTCTCCCTCTCTCTCTCTCTCTCTCTCTCTCTCTCGCCCTCTCTCTGTCCCTTCCCCCAGCTGTGATCGAGCACGCGTGCTCTATCTCAAAATAAATAAACATTAAAAAAAATAGAACACACCATCTATTTAATATTGAACGTTATGGGAGAACAGAATTAAAGGGAAACTAGCCATTTTACTCTCCAATGTTTGACTTTCTTAAAATGAGCACATATCACCTCATTCTCTCCTTGAATGTCTGAATGTCTTCACCAATTGAGCTAAGAAATGCTGGGTGGGGGGGGGCGGGGAAGGAGACTAGTCTTTTTGTGGGAATATGACTAAAAACCAGAAGGAAGACTTATTATTTTCAGATATGCTATCAAAAATTTTAATTAAACATTTTTAAAAAATTTTTAAATTTTTTTTAAATTTATTTTTAAGAAAGAAAAAGTGTGAATGGGGGAGGGGCAGAGAGAGAGAGAGGGAGACACAGAATCCGAAGCAGGCTCCAGGCTGTGAGCTGCCAGCACAGAGCCCAACGCAGGGCTCCAACCCACGAACCACAAGATCATGACCTGAGGTGAAGACCAACGCTTAACCAATTGAGCCACTCAGGTGCCCCCCACCCCCGCAAAAAAATTTTAAAAGGTAGAATAGCTCCAGGTTTACTTAACAAGGATTGTGATGTACCATATTTGGCCACAAAATACGCATTCCTTTCCAGACTAATAATAAAAGTGCTGGTTGCTGCAAAGTCCTCTCCAATATCCTGAAGAGATCACTACTTAGCACTGGGGAAATCAAATGGGTTATACATGGCTCAAAGGCATTGATCCCGTTAGAAAATTTAGAAATGGAAAGTTGCATCTGGGTTTCATTCACATGGTCCCCTGCTTTCTTTTCTTTTTTAATTTTTTTAATGTTTTTATTTATTTTTGAGACAGAGACGGAGTCCGACGCAGTCTCCAGGCTCTGAGCTGTCAGCACAGAGCCTGATGCAGGGCTCGAACTCATGGACTGTGAGATCATGACCTGAGCTGAAGTCGGACGCTTAACAGACTGAGCCACCCAGGAACCCCATCAGGGTAACCGCCTCAGCACCTGAGGAAGATGAAGTAGACCTAGATAACCCCTGGGCTTTCTGGGGTTCTCCACAACATGGATGAATCTCAGATGTGTCACGCTATGTGAAAGAAGGCAGACTTAATGGGCTATGACTTCATTTATATGACGTTCCATTAAAGGTAGGACTGTAAGGACGGGAAACAGATCAGAGGTTGCCAGGAACTAAAGGTGGGGATAGGGTACTGATGACAAAGGAGTTCAAGGGAACCTTTTGGGATGATGGAAATATTCTGTATGTTGATCATGGTGATGGATACTTGATTAAACGTGTGTCACAATTCAAAAAACCATATACCTAAAAAGGATGGATTTTATTGCATGTAAATTACCCTTCAGTAAACCTCACTTTAAAAAGAGTGTTCCTGGAGGGGCATCTGGGTGGCTCAGTCAGTTAAGTGTCTGACTCTTAATATTGGCTCAGGTTACCATCCCAAGGTTATGGGATGGAGCCCCCAGCCAAGCCCCACATTGGGCTCTGTACTGAGCGTGGAGCTTGCTTAAGACTTTCTCTCTCTCTCTCTCTCTCTCTCTCTCTCTCTCTCTCTGCCCCTTCCCTACCTCCTGCCCCCCCTCCTGCTTGTATGTGCACACTCTCTCTCTAAAAAATAAATAAATAATAAAAAGAGTGTTCCTGGAGACACTATGTACATGGGGGAAAAAGGCAGACTTTACACATTTCTTTTGCTGGATAGTTTCACGTTGCAATAAACAGCAGCAGCTTACACAGGAATAGACAGTATCATTCTCCCACTCCCACCTGCATTGGCACTCAGGAACCGAGTTCCTTCAAACACAATGATCTTCCCATCTAGGAACGGGCAGAGCTCAGGGGCAAGGAGGCGAGGCGATGGGGTGAAGTAGCAGGCCAGCTCTGTGGGCAGCAGAGGGGGCTGGCTCAGGCCAAGTGGTTTATCCCTGAAGCTGCTCAGTCACTCCCCCAGTTAATTATCTGTCTGCTGATTCATGAGTTGTGGTTCCTGTGGGCATGCTTCTTGGCTATTTCTGCCAACAGAGGCAGAAGGATTCGCAGGGCTGGGAGGGGATGATAACCAGAGATCCTGAGTGTGGTGGGGAGTTACAGAGGAAGAATTTCTATTAGGAAATTCCAGAGTCATATCCATTTTCCCCCTTCTCACTGTCGCCTCCTTACCCCATCTTATGCTGTCCCCAGGAGATCTCTACCACTCACACGGTTTTGAGGGAGGTAAAGGAGAAAGCTTCCCTCCTGAGTGTCTCCTCCCAGGAGAGAGGGGAAAAAAGCAGACAATCCACAGAGGGTCCCCTGAGAACAGAGGTCTAAGGCACCATAGTGCAGAGATCCAAATGCCCAAAGAATTCATGGTCTCAGCTGTATTCTAAAAATCTCCAGAATGCCCAGATGGAACACTGGAGGCTCCTCTGTGAATCAGTGCAGATATTCAAATACTGGGTTTCTTGCAATGAGGCACATCACCTCCAGATGCCTTTTGCTAGCCTTCCCTAGGTATTTATTTTGGCTGCCAGGGTGCCAGTCACTGGGCCTACAGCACTGAACAAAACAGACATGTCCTTCTCCTCACAGCACCTGAAATCTTGTGAATGTCTTTCACTTTCCTCTTTTCCCAGAGACAGAACTTAAGGTTTTCTAGTATATAAAGCAAATGATGGGCCTCTTTTCTCCTTGGTCTCTTCTGTGGCTTCTTGCTGGGTGAGAGTGGCTGAGATATGCCACACCACCAATGGCGGAATGTCACAAGGGTATGGAATAAGGGACTCCATTGGTCTCACTCTGGGAGCCTGGGTTGCATGCCTGCATGAAGCAGTAATAGTTCTTGTCTCCAACACATGGTAGGTACCATGGATAGGAATAATGGCAATAGTAAACACCATTTGGGGTGCCTGAGTGGCTCAGTCGGTTGCACGTTTGACCCTTGATTCGGCTCAGGTCATAATCCCAGGGTCATGGGATCGAGCCCCACATCCAGACCCGTGTAGGGCTCTGTGCTGATTCTCTCTCTCCCTCTGCCCGATCCCCTACTCACATTCTCTCTCTCTAAAATAATAACTGATAATAATAATAAAATAGTAAATGCCATTTGTTGAATGCTTATTTTGTGCCTTTATCTCATTTAATTGGCATAATCATCGAAGTACTGTTTTCTCCACTTTACAGATGAGGAAACTGAGATTCCCAAGAGATGAAGTAACTTGCCCAAGGTCACACAGCCAATAAGAGGCAAAATCAAGAATTAAACACGCATCTGGCTGGTTTTAAACCATAGCTGTCCCTTTCCCCAGCCAACAAGCCTTCCTGCCATGTCTCTCCAGGCCCTGAAGGTTCCTGCAGAAGCTTCATCTGGAGAGTTTCCAGGATATAAACTCAGAAGAAGAAATTAGCACTTCAGCTCAGAACTAATCAACTTAGATGGTGACAGCAAACAAAACTAGTTATCCCTCAGGTCTCAGGTTAGAATAAAGACTTAAACTCGGGAAGCCACAAAACCCAATACCTCTTGGGTGAAGCCAGAAAGATCATCTTTGCATGTAAATTCCAAATTTCAATTCTACCCTCAAACGACCTCGCTTCTCCCCATACCAGACTCTCCTATTCTGGGACAGCCTCTCTGTGCCACCACCCAGCTCTTTCTGTGTGTCCCTTCAACACTGTGTGGACCAACAACCCTCTTCCGCTCTCATCCTAACCTCCTGCTTCCCCAGGAATCTGACAACACCTGCAACCCAGCAGCGGGGGATTCAACCCTGGGGTAGGGGATTTAAACGTAATTGAAATTGCTTTTACCAGGAGTCTATTATTTTGGAGGTCTGACTCTAGAGAGCAAGCTCTTAAATACTTCTCCACCCTGGCTCTCAGAAGGAGTCTGGGGCTGGCTCAGCACAACCCATCACAACAGCTGGAATGATCCCAATCAACGACGAATCTGTGAACAGATCTCCCAAAGGATATTTAATGCAAACTTAAGTATGTCAATGTGGTGGTATCCTATATGGATCATTACAACTCTGTAAACCAGATCTACAAAAAAGACCAGGAGGGAGGGGTGGAGGAAGAGACACCAAAATGACAGGTACACTCCTCATCTTCACTAATACTGGCACCTGCACGATGCTAGGCTCTACCTTAGGTTACTTTATTTCCTTCTAAGACTATAAGAATATAATGATTAGACTCAGAAATCATTCAGAAATTCAGAAAGCTGTAGACGTAAAAAGAAAATGTTTTAAGTTCACGGAAGCAGGCAGCCCCACTGCCCTCGTCGACACCAGGCAGCATCTGAACCGCGGCTCTAACACCTCCCAGGACACAAGGCTGGAGATGCGTATTTCTGTCCTATGGTCACCAGGCTGCTCACTGTAGGCTGAAGACATCAGTTGACATGTTTGAGCATCTATCGCATGGGAAGCTTCGGTAAAAACAGCTTAGTCCCCTATAAATGATCTGTAACTCCCCCATCATATCATTCATACAGATTGTGGGGATGGTTTCCTGGGTGTACATTTATCTACAAACTCATCAAGTCATATACATTAAATACATACAGCTTTTTGTATGTCAACCATACACTAAAGTGTTTTTTTTAATATTGTTGCCTTGTCCTGTATAATCTTTTATACACACACACACACACACACAAGATCTTGAAGGCAGTCATCAAAGTATTTCTGAAGAGCTATCTTTGATATGGACTTATCTCTTTTAAATACCTCCTGCAGGATTTAAATGGTCTTACAAGGAGTACTACTGGTTTCATTAAGAGTACATATATGTACACATGGGTGTCCTCTGCAGAGGAACGCCCTAGCGGACCAGGAGCCAGAGTTCTCCCTGGCAAGGTCACTAGGGCTCCGGAAGGACCACGGGCAGCATCCCTAGACTGTAATCTCTGCCCCTCCACCCGCTCCCCAGGCCCAATGAGGCCGAATCGAATGCTAACCGCCTTGGCATGGTGTGTGCAACAGCAGGAGAGACAAAGCCAGGGATCGAAGCCAGTAACAGGGACCCGTGGTGTGGCTCCTCGCATATACTGGAGGGCGATCCCGGAAGCGGAGGCACTGCTGTAACCCAGGACCCAGGAGGAGGGTGGGAGCCAGAGCCCTCACCCTCCTCCGAACCGCTCCTGCCGGGAGCCACCAAGGAAAAAGAAGAAAAGAAAACTTGGGAGAAAGTGTAACCCAAGGAGAGAGAGGAATGTGCAGGAGCGGGCACACCCGCGCGCGCACACACTCTCATCCCGAGCAGCTACAACCACATCCCTCGACAGCGCGCGAGAACAGCCCCGGGAAGCCGCAGCTCGCCGCGCCCATCCGAGCCAGCCGGCCTCCGCACGCCCCAGACCACCTGCGATGCGCGCCGCCCCGAAGGTGCGCCCGCCACCCCCCCGCGCGCGCGCGCGCGCGCGCGCCGAGGCTGCCGGGGGCAGGCGCCCGACTCCCCTAAGGGCTCCGGCGTCCTGGAGGACCCGCCCCTAGGTGGCCTCTGAGCCCTGCTACCGCGGGGTCGGGAAGCTCCCCGGCTGCGGGCTCCGGCGGCCCAGCCTGGCCCCGCGCACTCGGAGCGCAGACGCGTGGGGGCGGCCCGCGGGTTTCCCGGCTCCGAGTCCGCAGACACCGCGGCGGCAGGATGCGCGGCGCGGATCTCCGGGGAGCCGCGTCCCCGCAGCGCGGGAGCCTCACCCACCTCCGACACCGACGCCCGCCAGCGCCCCCAGCACCAGCACGGCGGCCCAGAGCGGCCGCGCTCGCATCTCGTCCGCCGCCGCCGCCGCCGCGCCCGCCCCACAGCGAGTAGCGGCGCCCGCGGCCATTTTTCCCGCAGCGGGAGGGGAGGGGAGGGGAGGGGAGCGGACGCGGTGGGTGGGACAAACGGGGCGGGCCGCCGACTCGCGCTTCCTCCCCTCCCGCTCTTTCCTGGACCCTGCGCCGGCAAGGGGGTGGTGGGAAACCTCGGCTCCTCTCCCCCTGCCTGGCCGGGACCCGCCTCGAGAGGCGAGGCTGGGACCGGAGCGGGGTCGTGGGCACGTTCTCCGCAGACATCCTGGTCCCGGGGTCCGCGTCCGGATCCCGGGTATGCTTAGAAAAGCCAGGAGCCTGTGGCCCGTCTCCTGACCCAGTCTCACCTCCTGAGGGCTTTCTCTTTCACCTGAACTCCCAGGCACTTTCCCTCTGTACCTTGAGTTTCATTCATGCACACTTTAATTTGTTTAGTTGACAACCTTTTGAATGTTTACTCTATGCCAAGCACCGGTCTAGTCCTTCGTTATTCACTGTTTTTCCCCCTTTGGGTTACTTTGGTTTTCCAGAAAGCCTCTTGACAAGACCGCATCTCAAGCTTGTGTAAGCAATGATGTCCATAAAGGGCCTCTCTCTACAAATACTTGGCTTGCGTATGGAAAGTGATCAACAACGTAGGGCCAATACACTTCCTGCAAACGCAAACTCACAGGCTTTGCAGCTTTATCGTATTTTCCTCCAAGGTTTCCTTCCCACTCTCTGCCTGCCCCCCCCCCCCCCCCCCCCCCCCCCGCCAATCCCTCCCCTGGGTCTCTGGGTCTTTCCCAAGACCAGAAATCAGCCGGCTCAGAGGGGCAAAACGCCGCGGATGTGAGCAGCAGACCGCCAGGGGCTGGGGCTGGTGCTCCTGACGCAATGGGTAGCTCTAATGACATAAAAACCAAACCTGATGCATCAAAGAGGATATGGAAGTCTCTCCAGCTCCTGGGCTCCCCTAAGGGCTTTCAACCTGCCCCTGGGCTTCCCTAAGCCCTCTCGAGACACGCAAGATACCTGAAACCTGGCCCTGACTCAGCTTTCCAGCCTCATCTCCCACCCTAAGCCCAGGAAATTAACTTGGCATTCTCAGACACTCCATGGCTTTCCATCTGACTGACCTTCCTGAATCTTCCACCTGGAAAATTACACTTCTCTTTCAAAATATCCCCGATGTAATCTCTTCCAGGTAGGCTTGTCTGGGCCCGTTCCTCCAGCCCCACCCTCTGCAGAGGTGGGCACTTCCTCCTCAGACCTCCTAAACATTAGGATACAGCAAAAGAGCAGCACCCATCAGCAGAAATGTCACTAGCAAGTTGAAGGGGACAGAGGAGGAGCCAGCCCACAAAGGGTAGCTGGGCTTCCTGACCCGGGGTTTGAGACACCAGCTGCACATGCCTCTCTCAGCTGGGGAAGAGTCTCTAAACCATGTTCACAGTGCTGTCCTTGCCCTGGCACAAAATCCAGATCACACGGCCTGGTCACATGTCTGCCCACGTATTTACTTATTTGCTCAATTCCCACAATTATAACCAATCTCCCAATCACCCAGGTGTCTCCTCAGCCTAGCTCTGTTGGCACCAGAGGTTCAACAAACCTGCTGTCCCACTCCCCAGCCCCTTCAGCCTGAAAAACTTCCTTTAACAAACCTTGCAGTGAAGGTCTCCTGGCAACAAATATGCTCAATATTCATTCGTTTCCTGCTCGTTTGCAGTATTTCTTAGATCTACATTTCTATGTTGACAGCGGTAGGGGAGGTGGTTTTCTTGTACTTTAAAGATGTCGTTCCACTGTTTTCTGGCCTCCACTGTTTCTTATGAGCAGTCAGCCACCCCTAACATTGTGGTTCCCCTGTCTTTTGCCTCTGGTTTTGGTTTTTGTTTATTTGTTTTGAAATCATTTACAGAAAAATTACAAAATACTAAAGACTTCTCTCCAATCCTTCACCCGGTTTCCTCTAATGTCCACATCTTATTACCAAGTCCTAATTATCAGACGCAGGAAATTAACATAGACACAATAGTATTAACGAATCGAGATACAGTATTTGGATTTTGCCAATCTTCCCACTAAGGTCCTTTTTCCAGTCCAGGATCCAACGTGACATCTTCTCAGCCTATTTCTTTCCTCACCTTGACACTTTTGTGTCAATTGTTAGGCCAGTTATTTTACAGTATGTTTCCCGGTTTGGGATGGTCTGATGTTTTCTCATGATTGTATTGAGGGATTCTAGACAGAATACCACAGTAATGATGTACTCGTGGACACGTCATATCAGGTGGTACCTGATGACAGTATGTCTTGTTACTTACAATGTTAACCTCGGTCATTGGTTAACCTCGGTCAATGTTAACCACAATGTTAACCTCGGTCACATGGTTCAGGTGGTGTGTGCCAGACTTCTTCACCATAAAGTTACTGCTTTCCTTTTTGTAATTAATAAATGTTTTATGGAAAGACACTTCAATTCTATACAAATATGTTTTTGTTCATACTTTCAATAATTTTAGCACCTGTTAATGGTTCTTGACTGCTATCGGTCCCATGGTGTTTGATTAAGAGTGATCTCTACTTCCTTTTTTTCCTTTCACTGCTAGCAGTTGGAGTTCCACAATAAGGAAGAGTTGCCCCTTTTCTCTTATTTTAAAATTTCAATTATTGGGACGCCTGGGTGCTTCAGTCAGTCAAACGACCGACTTCGGCTCAGGTCATGATCTCACAGTTTGTGAGTTCGAGCTCCGCATTGGGCTTTGTGCTGACAGCTCAGAGCCTAAAGCCTGCTTTGGATTCTGTGTCTCTGTCTCTTTCTGCCCCTCTCCCACTCATGCTCTCTCTCTCTCTCAAAAATAAAGATGTTAAAAACATTTTAATAAATAAAATAAAATTTCAGTTATTTACTTATATCAGTATGAATTCGTGGATATTTATTTTATTCCACAAGTCATAATGCAGGGCCATCATTATTTTGTTGCTCAAACTGTCTCAGGATGGTCTCCAGTTGCTTTTAAGTTTTCTCTTTATCTTTGCTTTTTTTACCAGCTTGACTATAAGGCGAATAGGTGTTGTTTTCTTGGTATTTATCCTGCTTTGGGCTGATGAGTCTTTTGAATATGTAAGTGGCTTATTTTTCACCAAATATAGGAACTTTCTTAAAAATATTTTTTTTATTTTGAGAGAGAGAGACACAGAGCGTGTGCATGGGGGAGAAGGGTGGAGGGAGAGGGAGAGAGAATCCTAAGCAGGCTCCACTCTGTCAGCGCAGAGCCCGATGCAGGGCTCAATCTCACCAACCATGAGGTCATGACCTGAGCCAAAATTGAGAGTCTGATGCTTAACCAACTGAGCCACCCAGGCACTCCAATCACCAAATATAGGAACTTTTAAGCTATTATTTCTTCAAATATTTTTTCTGCTCGTTCTCTCTCCTTACCTTCTGAAATTCCAATTACACATATTTTAGATGTCATCTAAATATTTATAATTATTTATATAATTATAAATATTTAGATATTATCCCACAGACTACTGAGGCACTATTCTTTTTTTTTTTAATCCCTTTTTTCTTTTTGTTTTTCAGATTAGACTATTGATCTCTCTTTAAGTCTCTCAATTCTATATTTTGCAGTCTCTAATATGCCGCTAAGCCTATCCAGGGAATTTTTCAGACATTGTGTTTTTAAGTTCGAATAATTTCCCTTCACTTCTCTTTCATAGTTTCAGTTTCTCTGCTGAGATTCACCATATCTTCAGTTATTATATCTATGTTTCCTTTTATGTCCTTAAGCATGTTTATAATCCTTTAAAAATGCCTGTCTGCTCATTCTGACTCCTCTCAGGGACTGTTCTACTTGATTGCTTTTTTTAAAAACTGTGGGTCCCAATTTCCTGCTTCTTCAAATATATAGTAATATTAGACTGCATACTACACATTGTAGATGATTCATTTTAGAGTTTATGTGATCTTCCCTCGAAGAGCGTTGAGTGTCGTCCTATTAGGCATTTAAATTACTGGCAAATAATCTTGACGCAGTCAAGCTTGGTTTTATTCGTTTACAAGACTAGTCTTTTATATATATTTTTAATTTTGAGTCGTTTTTATTTTTGACTATAGAACACGGTCCTTACTCCTAAAGCGTGTAGACCTCCTGTATCATCTAGGGACCCAAGTTGTTCAGTGAGGTCTCTGCACTCCGACTGAGCTGAAACTCCAACGTCTCTAGGCGATGTGCAACTTCTGTTCAGCTCCCAGCTGCCTTCTGCTAAGACTTCCAGAACCTCACCGTGTACATGTGCTGCTTCTCCCTCATCCAAAGACCCCGGAGGACACCCATGCAGACTTCTGGGGGCGCCTCTCCAGTCAGCCACTTCCACTCTAAGAACCTTCCCCACAGATGACAGCCCCCTCAGCAGCCTCCAGCTCTAAGCTGTGCTCTTGGGTGAGACCGCCATGCACTTCTTAGGTTCACTTCCTCGCAATGCCATCCAGACAGTCCCCCCAAGCAGAAAGTGGGGCAGCCGTAGGGCTCACCGCACGTGTTTCCCTTCCCTTGGTGGTTTTAGTTCGGCGTCCAAAGCAGCTCCTCAAACATTTTGTCTAAATGTATTGTTTAACATGGGAGAGAGAGCCCCATACCACTTTGTCAGAGTCAGAAGCAGAAGTTCTGCGATTATGAGTTTTTTCACGCTCACCTCTCCATCGCTGCTGAACAATGAGCTCCTGGAGAGCGGGAACTGTAGTTCGTTATCTTTACATCGCCCAGTAGGACCTCAGCATGTAAGAGAATCTCTTCTATTTTTTTTTCTTACTTTCTTAGCAACTAATTTTAACTACTAATTACTTTCTACTAATTTCTTAACTAATTTTCATAAAATATTGGGGCGCCTGGGGGGCTCAGTCGGTTAAGCGCCCGACTTCGGCTCAGGTCATGATCTTGTGGTCCATGAGTTCCAGCCCCGCGTTGAGCTCTGTGCTGACAGCTCAGAACCTGGAGCCTGTTTCGGATTCTGTGTCCCCCCCCCCCCCACCTTCTCTCTCCACCCCTCCCCTGCTCGTGCTCTGTCTCTTAAAAATAAACAAATGTTAAAAATTTTAATTAAATAAATAAATAATGAAATAAAATATTAATTGAGCAACAATGGTGGACACAGAGCGTCCATTCTGCGGTCTTCTTGAGAGTCTGTGGATGGAGGGGAGGGGTGTTGAAGGCATGACATGTAGATCTTCTCCAAGACTTTTGCCCCTTTAAGAGGCAAAAATCATGTTATCTGGCCCCTTGCCTGACCATAGCTGAGCTGACACCAAACTAGGGATCCTTTACCTGTGGTCTCACCAGTTATCTGCCCCACTGGGGAAGCCCCACCCCTGTTCAGATCTTCATTGGAGGAACCAGGTTTTGGCCATTTCCTAGACCTCTTGCCTTAAAAGTCATGCTTGCCTTAAAAGTCATACTAGTTACGTGATCTTGAAAAAGTCCAAATCTTCTCTATAGTCATTTCCTGTATCTGTAAAAAATAACCCATCTGGTCCCTGCCCTTTTCCTCACCACCAATCCCACTCTAACTCTAACCCCCGCCCTTCAACACACACACATCGTTATGAGGTTCTATGAGACCATGGATGTGAAAGCCCTTTGGACTCTGAAAAGCACAGAGGAATATGTAATTATTATTGTTACTATTTGTGGAAAGACTGTAGATCTCTCAATGCAAATCCATTCCTGTAGTTAAGGAGACAAAGTGTGGAGTCGCAAATTGGCTCAGAATCTTCTCCTCCTACACATTTGGCAGAGGTCCTTCTGTCCATTGAGAAAAGGCTGACCTAGCTGTTCCTTTGGCCTGAAGGAAAATGGACTTTTTAGAGTCCAAAATGACTAAAACTGGTATAGCTTGGAATGTCTAGACTCCGGGGAGCTCTCTGAGAAAGTACTCCTAGATTTTATCAGGATAGTTGGGGAGAGAGGAGCTCAGCCTTGGCATTTTACATTCATTCCCTAGCACATATCAAGTACCTGCTATGTTCCAGGTCCTTCTCGAGATACAGTAGCAAAGAACACCAGGGGCCCGCCCTCCTGGGGCTTGAGCCCAGTTGGGCCCAAGACAATCAACTTCTGTCTTGGGGTGCATCCTCTCATGAACCAGGACTATCTCTGCTGAGAAAAAAAAAAGTGAGAGCCGAGGACTTTGCATCCCAGCTCAGCATACAAGGTACCACCTGGCCAAGACTCAAGGATTCAGGCTCTATGCCCATAGAAGGCATAGCGTAACTGCTTACACTCCATCTGAAACCAATTCAGGCCCTTTCCCCAACCAACCCTGAAGCCAGGGTAACACCATGTTCTGATAACAGAGCTGCTGCTTGGCTTCTGGCACCCAATTCCTGTTTTGTGTCTTTCTAAATCCCCAGTCATTGAGTCTCTGCTCCAGTGAATACAAGCTTGCAGCTGGGCTCCAGACACATGTCTTAGCCCTTTCAGGCTCTCCTTACTCCCCCTCTTTTTTTTTTTTGTAATTTTTTTTTTTAATGTTTATTTTATTTTTGAGACAGAGAGAAACAGAGCATGAACAGGGAAGGGTCAGAGAGAGAGGAAGACACAGAATCGGAAGCAGGCTCCAGGCTCTGAGCTCTCAGCACAGAGCCCGACGCGGGGCTTGAACTCACGGACTGCGAGATCATGACCTGAGCCAAAGTCGGTCGCTCAACCGACTGAGCCACTCAGGCGCCCCTCCTTACTCCCCCTCTTGAGAGAGAGTAATGTCAGGATTGAACTCACCATAGTCCGGTGGCCAGGATTCAAAAACTAGCTCTGCCATTTGTTAGTAACCTGGGGCAAGTTACTTAACTTCACTCGGCCTCAGTTTCCTCATCTGCAAGATGGGAGTTAGATGGGAAAAAAATTAACGTAAGACAGCACAGTCACTGGCATGTAGTAAGTAGTCAATAAATGTGAGTTAGCTTTTCCACCTTAGGATCAACTCATCTCTGCTGGATTCCTAGTCAAAATCCCCAGATTCTGCCTAGAAGTCAAGACACCCATCTGCTTCTTCATTGCTCCTATCGCTAGACCCCTGGGCAATGTTGGCCCAGTTAAGGTGGGAGGACATTATAGGCTATGGGTGAGGCTGTTGCTGGTCAAACTGAGCATCCTCTGACAGCTCCTAGGTCAGATTCCCTGCCCCTGTACCGATCCATGGGTGATCTTTGGCACATATACAATAGTACATTGCATATATACCCTCCTCTTTTTGTATACCTCCTTCTTTACAAATATTGATCATCTTCCTTAATCCTCATAATAACCGCATAATAACTTTTAACAGAGGCAGAAAGTAAGGCTTGGAGGGATAAAGAGGCAATTAGTAGCAGTAGTAGTCAAGGCACCCGGGTGGAAGGTAGTAAAGCTAGAACGAAGAACAGGTTGATCTGGGGTGCCTGGGTGGCTCAGTCGGTGGAGCATCTGACTTTGGCTCAGGTCATGATCTCACAGTTTGTGAGTTTGAGCCCCGCACTGGGCTCTGTGCTGACAGCTCAGAGCCTGGAGCCTGCTTTGAATCCTGTATCTCTCTCTCTTTCTGCCCCTCTCCCACTCATGCTCTGTCCTCTCTCTCTCTCTTTCTCTCTCTCTCTCTCTCAAAAATAAATGAATATTACAAAAAAAAAAAAAACAAAAACCGGTTGACCTGATTCTACAACCCATTGTCTCCCTCACACTAAGTGTGGGTACAGGATGGCAGACACCCCCAAATGTTTCAGGTGGGCATTGCCATGTTAATGGGAGAAATTCCTATTGGAATACAACATTCTCGCGCTGCCCACTTCTGAGATAAAACTGGGAAGTCTACAAAGAAACAGTTACCCGTAGGGTCTCTGCAGTCCAGGTCAAGCCCAGGAAGTCTACGCAAGGGAATTATGGCCCATGGAGGCACCCAAGGCCTTTTTCCACCAGAAAAGCCTTCTCCCTACCCTCCCACCCCCTAGGACTGCTCTATTTCCAGGTCCTGACCACTTCCTGTCTTGACAATTATAAGAAGTTCTCAGCCATGCCCGGCTGACTTCTGAGATACGGCAGCCACACCGGAAAAACCTGGGCACTAGACCAAGGTCTGGGCCGAACAGAGGGCCCCTGGGATTCAGCTTTTCCCTGAAAGGATGACAAAGAGGGGGATGATGGTGAGCTGGGAGTGTGATCAGCAGTATGGCTCACTTCCCCATGGCTCTTGTTGTTTCCAACCCAGTAAGACCTGCGGTCCTAGGCCCTGACCTGGAAGCCACGAGGCCTGAGGAACTGAGGAAGGTGTGGAAGGGGAGAGTCATGCCTCCTTCACCCTCACCAGGACCCCTGGCAGGAGAACACCTCCACTTCTCTGGCCCTCCCTCCCCCCACTCTCCTCTCCACTCCTCTTGCTCCATTCTCCTCCCCTCAGGGGCTCACACTTGTGACCACCCCAAGGGCCTTATTCCCCATCCCTCGCTAGTTTCTCCCAACCACCTTTCATCTGTCCTCCTGATCCTGTTTCTTTGGTCCTTCCCTAGGAGCTTGCACCCTCACCCCCAACCCTTAAATGCTCAGCGGAACTTGTACGTGATCAAATCTTCAACTGAAACCATCCTACTTTAATGAATGCCCTGTTCTTTCTGGAGCTTTCCTTTGCCCAGATCACAAAATGTGATGTTTCCTCTTGCCTCAGAACTGTTACTGGGCAATCCACTGAATAAGGCAAGATGACAGAGTGGTAACAACTTCATAGCCAACATTTATTAAGGGTTTATTTTGTTGTTGTTTTTCAAAGCTTATTTATTTTTGAGACAGAGAGAGACAGAGCACGAGCAGGGGTGGAGCAGAGAGAGAGGGAGACATAGAATCCAAAGGAGGTTCCAGGCTCCAAGCTGTCAGCACAGAGCCCGACGTAGCGCTCGAACCCACGAATCGTGAGACCATGACCTGAGCCGAAGTCGGACGCTTAACCAGCTGAGCCACCCGGGCGCCCCAATTGAGGGCAATTTTATTATGTCACAGCCACTGTGCTAAATGCTTCATACATGTTACCTTGTAAAATCCTCACAGAACCCCTCAGCGAGATGAGTATTGTTTTTATCCCCATTTCTCAGATGAGGACAATAAAGTACAGAAAGGAACAGTCCACTCGCCCAAGCTCATTCATTGATAAACCATAGTCCTCAGCGTCAAACCCTGGCATTCCAACTCCCAAGCCCAAACATTCAATTAACAAGCTACACCCAGGACCCTTCAATGCCTACGCCCGCCAAAAGTGGTTGATAATGGACATTTGGGACACTCTGGCAGGGACCATGGGTGCCCTTTGAGGCAAGAGGACAGAACTTTCAAAGTCCCTCAAAAACTAATTGGAGTGTGGCAACACATGGAGGACAAGCACATGACAAACTCGCCGAAGATTCAAGAAACGAGCTACGCGGGCTCTAAGCCGTAAGTCCCAGCCCTATCTATCTGCAGCAATTTTTAATTGTATTTCTTATCGAGATAGAAAAAAAAAAAAGGCAAATAAATGCTGGAGTGATTGTGTATCAGGACTACTCCTAACAAGTCCAAACCTGCAGGAAAAAAGAAATTTAGTAACCTATCCACCCAAGCAGCAGATCTTATCACACCAGTGACTCACTGCCTCTCCGACTCTGCCCTGGAATACTCTCTTCCTGTCCCATCTCCCCCACCCAGCAACCCTCAAATTCAGCTCAACCAGACGCCTCAGATGCTACAAAGAAAGGGACAGGGTCACCGGGGAGGTGTCCCCTCCTCTCACTTTCTCAACTGGAGCCCAGAGTAGCATTCCCCGGTTCCTTTGAGGTCTGCTCCCTGGGAAGGGTCTCTGGTCACTTCCTTATTCCAAATCACCTTGGTATTTTGGAGTTTGTAGCCTTGGTTTGTTTGTTTGTTTGTTTGTTTGTTTGTTTGTTTGTTTTAACCTGCTGGCAGGTTTGTATATGCAAAGCTGTGGGGTGAAGGACTCAGGGGTGGGGAAGGGGGATCCAAGGAAGGCAAGGAGACTATAGCTAGAAACTCAACCCAGGCTTAGGCAGTAAACGGATGCGGGTCTGATTCCTGAAGTTTCTGCTCGCTCTCTAAGTGCTCTTGTGATACTTAGTCTCTATCAGCCTCAGTTTCCTCATTTGTAGAATGGGGATAATCATGCCTGCCCCAGGAAGAGTACTGGAAAGAAGAAATGGGGCACCTGGGTGGCTCAGTCGGTTAAGCGTCTGACTCTTGATTTTGGCTCAGGTCAGGAGCTCATGGTTTGCGAGATCGAGCCCTGCCTCAGGGTCTGTGCAGACAGCACAGAGCCTCCTTGGGATTCTCTCTCTCTCTCTTTCTCTCTCTCTCTCTCTGTCTGACAGCTCACAGCCTGGAGCCTGCTTCAGATTCTGTGTCTCTGTCTCTCTCTGCCCCTCCTCCACGTGCACTCTGTCTCTCTCTCTCTCTCTCTCTCTCAAAAATAATTAAACTTTTTTAAAAAAAATCTTAATTAAAAAAAAACAACAGTAAATGAACATTGCATGGAAAGCACAGAAGAGAATTAGCACAGGATAGGTATGCAGTAAAGGCAATTGTATTCTAATGAACATTATTTCTTCTCCATTTGTTTGCAAGGTATTTTTATTATTTTGGTATATTTATTACTTTTATCATTATTTTATTATTCCCAAAAGAATAGTAGCTCTTGAGTGCACTTGCCATGGTGAGCACTGGGTGATATATGGAATTGTTGAATCAGTATCTTGTACACCTGAAACCAATATAACACCATATGATAACTATACTGGAATTAATTTTTTTTTTTTTTAAAGAAGAATTGTTCTTCCATTTTCCTTCTTTTGCTGGAGTTGTTCCCTCTTCCTAGAATATTCTTCTCCCCTATAGAGCTAATAGTTACTGAATCCTTCAAACAGTGACAGACAGTGTTTTAAGTGTTTTACATGTATTCATTCACTAATCCATCTCCTAATAACCAAATGAGGTCAGTACTACTGTTATCTCCATTTTGTAGATTGGGAAATTGAGGCTCAGAGAGGTTGAGAAACTTGCTGGAGGTCACACCGCTCCTGAGCATAGACCCATTGTGACCCTGAGACTATACTCTCTTTTTTTTTTTTTAATGTTTATTCATTTTTGAGAGGGAGAGCATGCGCAGGGGAGGGGCAGAGAGAGAGGGAGACAGAGGATCCGAAGCAGGCTCTGCGCTGACAGCCACATGCCCGATGCGGGGCTCGAACTCACAAACCATGAGATCATGACCTGAGCTGAAGTCGGACATTCAACCGACTGAGTGACCCAAGTGCTTGGGATCTACTCCCTTGAGATTCTACTCTTAACCCACTGCTCTACCGCTTCTGTGGGTGTGGATCAACCCCCCCCCCCCCACCTCTACTCTTTCAATGTCAGCTCCTCCTCCTCCAACGAGCTTTCTGTGATCTCCTAACTGGAAATAAGCCTGCTTTTCCCTCTCAAGCTCCCCCCCCCCCCCACTTCTTTGCGAGTATCAGTCTTACAAGCCTTTGTCTTCTGCTTGATGTTTTCGTGTTTGTGCACAAAACATGTCTTAGCTTACCCATCAGTCTCGATATTCCTTGAGGGCAAGGACCAGATTCTATTCAATTTCCTAAACAACAAAGTCCTGGCACCATGCCAGCTTTTTCAGTACAAGAGACTAGACCCTGGCAAACTGTCACAAAGACGAAATTCTAAGGCAAACGAAAAGTTGCAGTACCAGCAGTAAAACGCATGAAGTCGGTGTGGAATTCTTCACATTCCAACTGGTAACCGCGCTGTCAACGCTGGATGTTTAGCCCTGGCTTCTCCATAGCATGTAGGGCACAGAGGAGCTGAGTTCAGACAGTGAGCCTGGGTTGGGATGGAATGGGAGAAGGGGTGGTAGGGCCCAGGGGGCTACCTTTAAATCTCCTTTGAAGCCTGAGGGTCAGGAGGCTGAGGGAGCCCTGAGACCAGCCCAGCCAGATGTGCAGTTCCCGGTCCTCAAAGGCTGGGACCAAAGTCTCACGTGCCACAGAGAAAACTGAGACGCAGACAACCCCAAGCCCCTATCTCCACACTGACTGTGGCCCTTAGTTGCCAGAGGCACCAGATAAGATTCATATAAACACAGAATGACTAAGTTCTTGTAGAAATTGCACATACTGTCTTGGGGATGACCAAAAATTTATGAGATGGGATTCATCTCCATTTGACAATGGACTCTGTCTAAGAAAAATGAAACTGGTAGGAGAGTAGGCATGAGAATACTGACCACCAAGAAGACTCACATCCACAGGGAACCCACTGTCTGGAAGCCCAGAGGAGGCCATCGAATGTGATAAGGGAAGAGAAGTGACGGTAGAAATTCAACGAGCTCCAGCTGGGAGGGGGGCAGTGGTGCACACCCACGTGGGTCCAGCTTGGTAGGAACATTTAGTCAGCTCAAAGGGGGGCCACAGAGGAAGTGGAATTGCCTCTTTAAACCTAAGTGTGACTCAGGGATGTCTGGGAGAGAGGCAGAAGTGAAGAGAGTCCTTCGAGAAGGGGGTGAGCTATCTTAGAGGTCATGGTAGTCTGGAAGGAACTCTGGCCACACCAGATGCAATGTCAGAACAATGAGGGAAAAGATAAACAGAATCCCACAAAGACTGTGAAACAATGGTTATTAACCTTTTCTGGTTCTCTGACCCCTTTGAAAATATGATGAAAAGTATAAATCTTCTTGGAAAAAGAGCATGAATATGCCCACAAGGGCCTTTTATGGTTAAATCTCTGTTCCTAGTACCAGCGGAATGGATGGTATTCAAAAGCAAATCACAAACAACTAAATAAGGAAAAAGGTGGGGAAGGAGCTCCAAAGAGGCCGATGGAGCTGAGGAAAGAGGTTCTGAGGGTTCTTATCCGTAAAGGTGGAAGGAGGGGCAGCTGAGGGCTGATTGTGAACATAAACTTGGGGCATGGGGCTGTGAGCAATAAGGCCAAGAAGGCATAAGTCCTAAATGAGGAAATTTTTTTAATGTTAGAATCAATAAGAATATGATGTGCATATGTTCAGAGCAAGAAGAACGGGAAGAGTACAGTCCTTTGTGCTGGCAGTTTTGACCTCAATTACATCTTTTCTGTCCAGAAGATTAATTTCCAGACTCTAAAGTGTGCAAGTAGGGCGCCTGGGTGGCTCAGTCGGTTAAGCGTCCGACTTCGGCTCAGGTCATGATCTCGCCGTTTGTGAGTTCAAGCCTTGTGTTGGGCTCTGTGCTGACAGCTCAGAGCCTGGAGCCTGCCTTCAGATTCTGTGTCTCCCTCTCTCTACCCCTCCCCCACTCATGTCTGTCTCTCTCAAAAATAAACATTAAAAAAAAATTAAGTGTGCAAGTACACTGCTAAGAGAGAACTGAGCCCCAGATAGAACAAGTTAGAAAGCAACTGGCCACGTTAAATGGATTCAAGGATTTGGGCCTGGAACAAGCACCTGCTGGTAGGCCCTCAGCTGAGGAAAGAAGAAATGCCAACTTCTGTCATGGGGAATGTTCTTACATCTTTTCTGGGTTACTTTGGAAGACAAAGCCAGGACCATTTGATAGAAATCTCAGAAGTGTAAATATCAGATTCTTACTAAGAAGAATATTAGAGTTTCTCTCAAATGGAATGGGTTACCTTGAGAGGTGGCGAGTCCCACATCACGGTAAGTATTCGAGTGAACAATGGGTAGTCATGTTACACAGCTCTGATGGAAGGGTTTGAACTAGAGGTCTCTTCCCAGCCTGGAAGTCTATAATTCTGTGGTTCTACAAGGTTAGGGGAGAAAAGAAAGTACTTTCCCAGTTTACCTTTAGATTGTTTTTATATGTCTTCTCTACCTCTGAATTGGTGCACATCACTCCAGAGTGTGGTCCCTGCTCACCCCTCTATCTCTCTTCCATTCTGCTCGCCTCTCGTCCCATTCTCCAGTTCTTTTTCTCCCTGTCCTTTCATTCTTCCCTATTTCTTTTTACCAAGTCCTAAAAGACAGAGACTGGTTCTAGTTGGTGGAGATCCAAGCTTGCCACACCTCTTGGGAAACCCTCCCTGACTACATCTCCTCTGAGCTCCCACTGCTCTGTGGGATCCCAAGCCTCTCCTTTGATACATAGACTTATACTGCCTGGTGTCCTTTCTTCTATTTCGTCTTTTAACGTAGTTTAACTATTCACATGCAGGTTGTTTGTCCTCCAAGAGAGCTTAAACTCAAAACTTTGTTTTGTTTTGTTAATCTCCCAAAGCACCTACTACGGTGCACTCCATAGTTCTTCTGAGTGAATGCTTTCTACCACTGAAAGTTCTAGAACCACAATGACTATGAAAAGAGAGCAAATGGACTAAAACTGAATAGCAAGAAGTTTGTCGAGTTCTAAATGGTCAGTATCAGAAAG
Source organism: Panthera pardus (assembly GCF_024362965.1). Taxonomy (NCBI): domain Eukaryota; kingdom Metazoa; phylum Chordata; class Mammalia; order Carnivora; family Felidae; genus Panthera; species Panthera pardus. The sequence continues at coordinate 34,331,704 of NW_026526876.1, read as the reverse complement.
CTGCAAGGGATTAACGATGAGCTCATCATCCTCCTCATTTTGCAACCTGTGGGACTGAAGACGAGCACGGAAGCGACTTAGGAGCCGACTGGACGTGTCCGGGATAGTGTCCTCCCTTTGACCCCTCATTGCAAAATTTTGTGGGGTTACTGAAGCAAGCTGGCTAATAGTTGTGAGTCTTTGCAAGTGAATAAACCCCCCATTTTCCTGAAGGCATAGTGATGGACTGAGTGACTTCTTAGGGTTCCTTCCAGCCCAGCCTGAGAATTCCTCTTCCTCCGCTTCTCGGGTCCAGCTGTGCGATCACACCTGGGCGCCCAGCGGAAACATGCCGCTGCAATTCTGCCATCTAGCGGTGTGAGGCGGGTATTGCACCACTGGCAGTCTCCACCAACACACCTTCCACCTGAATGAAAGCCCTGGTAACCAAGGACGTTTTACAGACCGCCACCCAGGCACGTGATGTCACTACGCGAAATGCTGCTCTCGGGTGATTACACTCCACTGGAAGTCTCCAGGGTCTCCTCTAGCTCTGATATCTTGGGTTCCAACTTGACAGCTGTGTTAAGGAGACTAAATTGTGGCCATCGATAATTAGCACAGACCTCTGGCAGCGGGGAAAGCTGGGGGTGCGGGGCGGGGGGGGGCAGCCTGACTTGGGTCTTGAAGGGTGGGAATCATTTGCGCAGAAAGAAGAGCACGCATCAGGAGGGAGGAATGAGATGGATCAAGAGGACGTGGAGGCGAGGAGGGAGACGAGGAGGAGGAGGAGGAGGAGGAGGGAGACGGGGAGGAGGAGGGAGACGAGGAGAAGGAGGGAGATGAGGAGGAGGAGGAGGAGGAGGAGGGAGACGAGGAGGAGGAGAAGGAGGGAGACAGGGAGGAGGAGGAGGGAGACGAGGAGGAGGAGGAGGAGGAGGGAGACGAGGAGGAGGAGGAGGAGGAGGGAGATGAGGAGGAGGAGGAGGAGGAGGAGGGAGACGAGGAGGAGGAGGAGGAGGAGGGAGACGGGGAGGAAGAGGAGGGAGACGGGGAGGAGGAGGAGGAGGGAGACGAGGAGGAGGAGGGAGACGAGGAGGAGGAGGGAGACGAGGAGGAGGAGGGAGACAAGGAGGAGGAGGAGGGAGATGAGGAGGAGGAGGGAGACTAGGAGGAGGAGGAGGAGGAGGGAGACAAGGAGGAGGAGGAGGAGGGAGACGAGGAGGAGGAGGAGGAGGAAGGGGGGAGGAGGAGGAAGCAGAATGGGGGAGCTAACTGAGGGGAAAGAGGTCAGCTGGCCACAGCAAGTGGTGTCCCTAGGAGCATAGGGCCAAATAAAGGAAGAAACTGACAGAAAAGTTTGGGAGTGACCAGTAGCTTTTAGGGAGGTTTTGGAAGTCCTAATTGAGGAAGCAACTTGATGAAAATGGCGTTCTGGGAATATTAATATTATACCATGCTACAGCCTTCGACTGCAGCAGGGAAATTAAGAGACTAAAGAATAGAGCTTGTCATTCTCTGTCATGTCTTAAAAATCTTAACAGGGATAAGGACTCTTATCTCGCAGGCTGCTGTGAGAAAAAGTGAAGTGCTTAGCACAGCGCCCAGCACATAGTAGGTGTTCGCTAAGTTGATAATGCTCTTTATCGTCATCTCTCTGAAATTTGCCTGTGGCCTCAGCAGACCCCATTCCGTAATCACCTTGGCCCTAGTGACTGCCTTCCCCATTTTGTCTCCAGGGGGCAGGACAGGCTCTGGGCTTAGGAGCCAGGACGCACACAATGACCTTTGGACGGGCAGTGGTGAAGGGGCAGAGCAGGGGAGAGTGTAAGCAGGAACCTTCCCTAAATCTCCTCCCTGTGTCCTGCTTTGGTTCATCCCCTCTGATGGTGGGAACTTTCAGTGAAGCTGCCCATCCTCTCTGAGCTGGAGCAGGAAGCTTCCTCTGCAGCATCTGTCCGCAGGGCTCGGGTGGTGAGGAAGCTACACCAGGGTCTGTGTTTACTGTCCCAGGCGCTGGGAGATGGGAAGTCTGGGCTGTGGGCACATCCAGTCGCCTTCATCCTTCCACAAAAGCAGCTGTTCCGTGTGCCATCACTGGCCGTCACCCCACGGGGACGATGGCATTGCTAGCCCCAGGCCGGAGCCCTCCTCCCATCTGCACAGGATCTGGGATGGCCCTTCCCCCAACCTTCATTCGACCTCCTTGAAGGGCCACCCTCTTAGGTCAACAGTCGGCCCCCCCTCAGGGTGGTGGAAGGGACCACAGTGGGCTCAGTCCTATTCCTATAGAGTATATGGTCTGCTACAGAACTGAATTATGTTCCCAAATTCGGTTCCCAAATTGAATTCCCCAAATTCATATGTTGAAGCCCCAGCTTGCTACTCTCAGTGTGAAGGTATTTGGAGGTGGGGCCTTTGATAACCATGTTTGGGCAAAGTCACGATTGTAGAGCCCTCATATGGGGTTAGCCTCTGCCTCTCTTCTTCTCTCCCTCTCCTGCTCTCCCCACTTTTTCTCCTCTCTAGGGATACGACAGGAAGACAGGAAGAGAGTCCTCACCAACCCAAGCAGACTGGCATCCTGATCTCGGACTTCCAGCCCCCAGAACTGTGAAACATAAATGCCTTTTGTTTAAGCCCCCCTGGTCTGTGGCAATTGGTCACAGCAGCCCGAGCAGACGAAGACATGGCCCGGGTCATGGTTTGAAATCCTGGAAGTCAGTCCAAAGAAAAACTTGGAAATAGGTCGCCTTTCACCCACACCTCTTCCCTGGTGGGGCAAGTGCTGACTGGCATGTCAGGCCGGAGGGAGGCTGGGGAGGGAAGGGGTGACTAAGAGGACAGGGGTTTCTTCTGTCTTCGCGTGAACAAGCCCACCACCACAGAGGTCGTGCTGGTGCCCGAGGAGGCTCACCAAGTAGGAAATGCTTCCGGAGCTCCTCCCCCGGTAGAAGCGGTAGCTGAGCCAGAACAGCCATGTTAGACCATGAAGAGAGGTCACACACAGCGGGGCCATAAGGTACAAGGAGCCTGGGTCCGGAGGGCTTTGTGCAGAATGGCTGCCATCCCAGCCGTGGACGGCCAGCCTCTGGACTTCGACGGGAGGGAAAGATGCACTTTTGTTTCTTTTAAGCCACTTTTGGTCTTCGTGACTCACAGCCAAACACAAGCATAACTGCTACTGTGTTCCAAAAATGTTGGCTGTTCTCTGTCACGTGATTACAACCATTTAATGTCTGTCTTCCTGTTAGACTGTAGGCTCCATGAGGGCAGGGACCATGGCTGGGCAGTGAATCCCCAAGGCCCAAGCCAGTGCCATCCACACAGCAGGCACCCAGTGTCTATTGAAGGAGTTGGTAAAATCCCTGCTCGAGACCTTCTTTCTCCCTGGGGCTGAGCACCAGCCTTGGGGCATCTTTAAGGTCTCACTTCAAGCCCATCTCCCAAGGAAAATCTTCCCTGTCACACCTCACTTCCTTCTGGTTCCTCTTCTTACAGGCCTCTTGGAACTTACACCATAAGTTACAAGGATGAAGCCATCCTGCTGCTGTTACGCCACTGGGCAGTCATTTCCTGGTTAGTCCCTGGATGCTTCTGTCATTGCTGAACTGGACCATACGCTACTCTTTGGCAGGGAAAACACTTTCAGTTTTGTAATCATTGGGAGCCTTAGCCCCAGTTCCTTAGAAATGCATATAGTGAACAATAAACACTTCATGAAGAAAAGAAGGGAGGAAATCTGATGAGGCCCCAACGTGGAGGAAGAATGTCAGATTTCAAGTTGGGGAGGGTGATTTTCAAAAAGGAGAAATAAATAAGGTCAAAAAAGAGCAGTCAGAATGGGAGGGAGTAAACAAGAGTGAAAGACTCCCGAGAGCCTAACGTGAAAAAAAATTTCAAAGGCAGGTTGGTGTTGAAAATGGGGAAAAGATAGGATTCTGGGAAAGTGGGCTCGACTACTATTAGCTGTGACCTTGGATAAGTCACTTCACTTCAATTGATCCATTTCTTTTATTTTTACAATTAGGTCTGGCTAATAGCCTTTTTGCCTGGGCCAGGATGGTCCTCATTCCGTTTCTCTTAGTCTATTCAGGCAGCTATAACAAAAATACCATAGGGGGCCTGGGTGGCTCAGTCGGTTAAGCGTCCCTTGGTTTTGGCTCAGGTCATGATCTCACGGTTTGTGAGATCGAGCCCTGCATCAGGGCTCTCTCTCTCTTTCTCTGCTCCTCTGCCCCCCACCCCATGCTAACTCTTTCTTTCTCTCTCGAAATAAATAAATAAACTTAAAATACCACAGGCTGGATGGCTTGAGAACATTTATTTCCCATAATTCTGGAGGCTGAGAAGTCCAAGATCAAGGTACCAGCAAATTTTGTGTCATAGTGGCTGTCTTTTTGCTATGACATGGCAGAAGGGGCCAGGGAGCTCTCTGGGACCTTTTTTCTTAAAAAAAATTTTTTTTAATGTTTTATTTATTTTTGAGAGAGAGAGAGAGTGTGTGTGGGGCACAGAGAGAGGGAGACACAGAATCCGAAGCAGGCTCTAGGCTCTGAGCTGTCAGCACAGAGCCCGACACGGGGCTCGAACTCACGAACCGTGAGACCATGACCTGAGCCGAAGTCAGATGCTTAACTGACAGAGCCACCCAGGTGCCCCATGGGGCCTTTTTTCTAAGGGTACTACTCCCATCATGAGGGCTCCACCTCAAGACCTAATCACCTCTCAAGGCCCAACCTCCTAATACCTTGGGGGTTAGGGTTTAACATGTGAGTTCTGGGGGGGATACAGGCATTCAGTCTATAGCATTATTGGTTTCATGTTTCCCTCCACATGGGGAAGACTTTCAGTCTATCAGGCAAGGGCTGGGCATGAGAGGGAGAGAGACTTCAAGCATCAGGAGGAGTTTTAGGCTACAGAGTCCTGATTTTTTGAGTATGGATGGTTCCTTGTGGCCACATCCCTCCCTTGGCAATATGGCTACTAGTCACCTGCAGGGGCTAAGGAGGCAGAACATTATCTATCCTTCCCACACCAGCCACATCCCCATCCTGCATTCTGTTCCCTACCCGGGCCTTCTCATGTGTGACTCTTCCCAGGACCGTCGCTTCCACACTCCTGTTTCTCTGCCTTGTTCCTCACTCTATACAGAATTTAATACAAACTATCACTTTAAGAGGATAATTACAGTCAGATAATCTAGTTAGACCTCTCTTCTGCCATTCTTAGCTCTGTAACTTTGGGCAAGTTACTTAACTTCTCCAAGCCTTAGATGTCTTTCCTGCAAGATCGGGTTCCTCATTTGTGAAGCCTCCGGGCCTCAGGTTTTTCACTTAGAAAATAACAACAGTTCCAGCACGAGGGAACTGTAACCAGAGCTGTGTCCACATAAAGTGCGTGTCGCTGTGCGGGATATGCGGTGAGTTCTCAGTAAATGTTAACACCAGTTTTTCTGGGATATTGGTGCGGGCTGTTCAGCTGACTTCTGGAAATGGTTGTGAGAGGGAGTGGGTAGGGATGGGGGTGAGGATCGAGGGCCTGAAGGCCTAAATATTGTGAAATAGGTCCAGGGAAGGGCTTTCCGGCTTTCCGGCCAGTTCTCCCAACCTGGCAAGGAGCCCTCCTGGATCTGTGCCCACATTTAGTGCTGGCTAAATGTGCTGGACGTCAGAGCAGGAAGGAACTGAAAACACCATGTCACCTGACCCCCTCGTCCCACAGGTGAGGAAACTGAGGCTCAAAGGCGTGAAATGACTTATCTGGGGTCACGTGCTCATTAGTGGTAGACCTAGCATTGAGCCTGTTTCCTGATTTCTTTCCAGTGCAGCATGCCCCCCACTCAGTACTCCAGTGTAGACACACACAGAGCTTCCAAGGGCTGTGGGATATAGGCCAGGGTTTTTGGAAGGGCGCTCAATGCCCTGTGTCCAGGGTAAGGGAGGAAGCTTAAAGTGATAGGGGAGGCTCTGGTCAGTGCCTGGCATCATGGGATTCGCCCCAGCTTGTGGAGTTTATTTATAACCGACTTATCCAGGAACTATTTATAGAGCATCTCATAACAATAGCTACCTTTTATTGAGCACTTATCCTCAGGCAGGCACTATACTCTGTGTTTCATGTGCATTGTCTTATTTAGTCCTGCATAACATCCCTGTGTGGGGCGCTATTATTATCTTCACATGACAGCTGAGGAATCGAGGCATGGAGAGCTTCCGTGACTCGCCCTCGGAGCCAGCTAGTAAGAGGCAGTGCTGAAGAGTCTCTGCCAGTCTACTCCTGTGCTCTGTACTTTATTTAATGCATTGATGGTTGAGATCCTCTACATTGATTTCTGGGACTCACGTGCGGGTTGCATTTCTGTTTGAAAACTGCTGGTCTAGCAGGCATCCTACTCTACTGGCCCTCTTCCTAGCTATCAATCCACCAACAGGCGCTCACCCAGCATTTCCGGTACCTCAATTTTCCCCTTCTGTACAATGGGCTCTCTTAGGAGGGACCACCCGAGTTCATTTATGCTGGTTTAGCTCCGGAGTGCTGGGTAAACTCTAGGCTGTTGGGAGTTGGCAAAGCCTGGAGGACGCAGAGAGCCACATGGCTCTGACCACAGGGCCTCAGCTTGGGCTCTTGTCTTACAGGCCCTCCCTCTGGGCTCGCCCCGCTGTAACCTGAAAGAGAATCTGCTGAAGGATGACTGTGCGTTGGAGTCCATCGAGTTCCCCGTCAGTGAGGCCCGCATCTTAGAGGCCAGGCCCCTCAGCGACAAGGGCTCTGGAGACAGCTCCCAGATTACTCAAGTCAGCCCCCAGAGGATTGCGCTCCGGCTCCGGCCAGGTAGGGATGGGGCTCTTTCTGGGGAGAGATCCCGGACAGATGGGCACAGGGTACAAGGTGGAGGCCTGAACCTTGGGGATGTAGCTCACAATGGAAATGGGGTGGGAAGAGAAGGATGTTGGGGGTGGTATGGGCAGGAGAACAGAAGAAAATGAAAGGTATTGGGACTTCAAATCAGAAAGATCTGAGTTTGAATCTTGACTGCCCCATATATTAGCTATCTGACCTTGCGCAAGTTACTTAACTCTTCTAAGATAGTAGGAACTGGAAAAAATGTTTATTTCTTCTTTTCCCAATGCTTGTTTTACCTAACTTATAGCTTTGTGTTGAGGCTCCGATGAGATACAAAATGAGAAAGTAATCTGTAATTGTAAGCCCCCTTTCCAGGTAAGATTAGGGCAAAGGCATGGCAGCAGATAAAATAGGGGCAGGAGACTTTCGGGGGACAAGGATTAGGCTGAGACAGGCTTTTTGAAGCATTGATTTAGACTCTCCAATTACATCAAGAAGAATTTTACCAAATACCCTCTTCATGCAAGGCATGTGTTAGGTGCTAGGGGGTTCAGAGGAGGGTGGGACATAGTTCGTGCCTTTTACAGAGTTGAAAGTGTTGTGACTGCCAAAACCTCTGTGACCCTTGGGACCTAGAGGGTTAGACAGATGGGCATTTAGAAAGGGTGGAGAATTTTAGGTGGAAAAAAAAAAAGAGGTTAAAATAAGAGGATTGGGGTGCCTGGGTGGCTCAGTTGGTTAAGGATCCCACTCTTGATTTTGGCACAGCTCATGATCTCACGGTTGTGGGATCAAGCCCCGTGTTTGGCTCAGCGTGAAACATGGAGCCTGCTTGGGTCTCTCTCTCTCTCGCTCACTCTCTCTCTCTTTCTCTCTCCCTCTGCCCCTCCCCTGCTCATTCTCTAAATAAATAAATAAATTAATTAATTAATTAATTAATTAATTAAATAAGAGGATCAAGAATTGTAAGAGGAATAGAATTAGGGGGAGAAGAGAAAGGACCAGGGCTTTCCAGTCTGGTTTGATCAAGAAGTTACTCAATCCCAACTGTGTCCAAATCCACTTATTAAGTCTTAGAGCGGGAAAAGGAGAAAAACAAACATCCTCTTGCCTTCCAGATGATTCGAAGATTTTCTCCGTCCAAGTCCGGCAGGTGGAGGATTACCCTGTGGACATCTACTACTTGATGGACCTGTCTTACTCCATGAAGGATGATCTGTGGAGCATCCAGAACCTGGGCACCAAGCTGGCCTCCCAGACGCGCAAGATCACCAGTAACTTGCGGATTGGCTTTGGGGCTTTTGTGGACAAGCCTGTGTCACCGTACATGTATATCTCCCCACCAGAGGCCCTCAAAAACCCCTGCTATGAGTAAGTCCCTCTCCGAGAAGCCAGGGCAGCATCACTTGCCATTGTCTCAGGCAGGTGCAAGTCCTGTTGCCTGTTTCTAGCTCTGGGGTAGATTCGTTGGCTGCCGTCTGGCCAAATCCTGTCTGTTTTCTACCTTGGTCTTCCTGTCTGGCAAGTGAGCTGGCCTGTTGATCCGGAGCATTGTGGCAGTAGAATCCAAGGCTGTTTGGAGTGTAGTAACTGCCAAAATCTTTGTGACTCTTGGGAAGAGGATTAGACAGATGGGCATTTAGAAAGGGTGGAGAATTGGGGCACCTGGGTGGCTCAGTCGGTTGAGTGTCCGACTTTGGCTCAGGTCATGATCTCACAGTTTGTGGGTCTGAGTCCTGTGTCGGGCTCTGTGCTGATAGCTCAGGGCCTGGAGCCTGCTACGGATTCTGTGTCTCCCTCTCTCTCTGCCCCTCCCCGGCTCGCACTCTGTCTCTCTCTCTCTCTCTCTCAAAAATAAAACATTAAAAAAAATTCAAAAAAAAAAAAAAAAAGAAAAGAAAGGGTGGAGAATTTCCAGAAAGAAAACTCATCAGCTTCTTGGTCTTGTTACAAAGAAGTAGGAGACAAGAGAAAACGAGAGGGAAAGGAGATAAAAAAGTAGAGAGACATTTATGGATGAATAAATAGAGGAATTATAATTTCGGAAGGATTGATTCCATTGTCTCCTCATCATCAAGGTTATGCGTACTACAGAGTTAATATGCAAGGGGGATTAAGTCCTGGAGGAATATAAAAAGAGTGGAAATGATATTTACTGACCTCTCTAATAGTCTGAAAATTGATATGTGTGTTTCTGTTGACACTTTGGCTTATAACTGAATGGCTTATTTAATTGGTAAAGACCCTGAACATCCATGGAGTGTAATCATTTCAAAGGATGGTTACTGAGCCAGACAATGGATGAATTTACCTTTTTGTTTTCAGAGTTATACGAGGTACCCTTTTGACTTTCTGTCTGGGTTGTTAAGTTCCCCAGTAAAGATGTCAGCCATCAGTTAAACTGTTGGTTGGTTTAGTCTGCTGCAGATCTATCAATTTGTTGGTGGTTCACGGATATGAAGTTGTTGATGAGCTTTTGCTTTATTGTTGTGTCAGTGTTACCTTGGAGAGGTGTTAAGTCCAAGGTGATGGTAACAACTGGAGCCTCACTCTGATATAAGCGCTTTCCATGAGTCAACTCATGGAAGCCTCACAATAACTCTTAGGAGATATGACCTATCATTTTGACCCTCTCATTTTGACCTATCATATGACAGTCTCATGGCTAGTAAGTGGAGGAGCTGGGACTTGAACCCAGGCAGACTGGTTCCATAGCTCACTATCTTATCTTGGAGGCCAGCTGGAGGCAAAGCCACCATGATGACTTGGGTCATTAGAGGGGTTTGGAGTCTGAACAGTCTGGGTAGTGGCGGTTGTATGGAATCGGCCTGGGCCTTGTGCTACCCATGCTTGTCTCCCCCTTTCTCCCTCTTACTCCTCATGCAGCCTTTTCCAGTTAGGGTTTCTGCTTCAATTATCTCCCTCCCTCCACCAGTATGAAGAACACCTGCTTGCCTATGTTTGGCTACAAACATGTGCTGACACTAACTGACCAGGTGACCCGCTTCAATGAGGAAGTGAAGAAGCAGAGTGTGTCGCGGAACCGAGATGCCCCAGAGGGTGGCTTTGATGCCATCATGCAGGCTACAGTCTGTGATGTGAGTTTGGACGGCAGGGAGTGGCGGGTGTGGTTGGCGTAGATTAAAATGGGGAAGAAGGTGGTCCAACTGTGGGGGTTTCTGTGCGAAATAAGAGAGAGGAACAAAGAGTTTTGTATAGTATGAGCAGCACATTTCTCCTGTTATGCAGCCTTTGTTTGTATCGTTCCCTGGCCAGAGCAGACGTTTTTCTGAACCTCAGTGATCCCAGATGTTTTCTGGGAAGAGCATCTTCCCACCTTTTCTAGAAGGGTGTCAGAGTCAAGGCTGGATGAACCTTAGCAAAGCGGGCAGGTGTTCAGTTGGGATTTCTCTAGCCCAGCCCGGGCTCGTACTTGCCGGTGGCTTTCTAGATGGGCCATGTGATTATCACTGGAAAAGTTATATTTGGAGTTGAAGTAGGTGTCTTTCAGCTGCCTGAACTAATCAGCTGAGACTCTTTTCCTAAGAGACAGAAACCTTCAACTTGGAAAAGCTCTGGCTTGTGTTCTGAGGACTGGGACTGAGGCCCCTCTTCGAGACGACTTGTTCAGCCCTTCACGCGTGGAAGTCCTTGGATCTTTGTTTTCTACCAATGATGTGGCTTAAGTTGCTTTCTCTCTTTTGCTTTTTTTTTTTTTTTAACAGGAGAAGATTGGCTGGAGGAATGATGCCTCCCACTTGCTGGTGTTTACCACTGATGCCAAGACCCATATTGCGCTGGATGGAAGGCTGGCAGGCATTGTCCAGCCCAATGATGGGCAGTGCCACGTTGGCAGTGACAACCATTACTCTGCCTCCACTACCATGGTGAGATTCTTGGTACCACCTATGGTCCCAATTCACTCTGGCCAAGGCTGCCCTAACCCAGGCAGAGTCTTTGTGTGAATGTGGAAATGGCGGCACTTCCCCTGGGCAGGGTGCAAGGCTTGTTTCAGCCTGTCCTCCCGCTGCCCCCCATACCAACTGGACACCCTCACCCCCGGTACGGCCTGCACAGCCATTATAAGTGGTCCTGGCTGTGGCATTGTCGCCACCACCTCCCCTGCCTCCAGCAGCAGAAGCAACAGCAGCAGCAGCAGCATGGCATCCAGAATGGACCCAAAGGACTTTTGCAGGTCCAGCTGGGAAGCGGGCCTTCCTGTCTACTGTGCACAGATTAGCCTCTTCTTGGAATACCGCGCTCACTTGTGATTATTGGAAGAAGACAGAGGAAAAAGAGACAAAGATCATCTAAGTTACTTGGAAACCATGATTCAAAGTGCGTATTTTTGACTAATAGGAAGAATGTTTTATCAAAAGAAATAATAAATATGATATAAATGACAGATAACAGTTATGAGGCATTTCCTGTTCTAGTTTTATGTCTTTGGGTAGGTAATTCTTAGTTTTAAATACTTTGAGTATTTCCAAATTTGTAATTTCTCACCTTATTCTTAAGTTCTTCAATTATCTGGTAGTATCTGCTATAGTCATGATCAAGTCCACGGCAAGATCCAGGCCCGTATTTATCATACCAGCCCTTGATTTTTCTCTCTAGTTCGGCATTTGCCTCCTCCAGAGCTCGCACGTTTCCCAGGTAGGATGCCAAGCGGTCGTTAAGATTCTGCATGGTCACCTTCTCATTCCCGGACAGAAGTCCCCCTTCACTTCCAGCAAAGCCAGCACAAGCAGCGTTTCCAAGGACGCCACCAGCATGGTTCCCCCCAGGAACATTGCCCAGGCCCCCTCCCAAGGCACAGGAAAATCCACTTCCAGCCACAGAGCTGCCACATGCATTGCTGCCTGCAAAGCCTAAGCCTCCACTGGATGGTCTGACAGACCCAGCTCCAGACCATAAGCAAATATGCCTAGACCCACTAGAAAATCGGAGAGACATGATAGGATGAGAAACGTTCACCCTGTCTGGAAGAAGATAGGAGTAATTTCAAAGGAGGACAGAATATCATGTGCTGATGGTGTCTTTGGGCTTTTATACACAATTGTTGGGGTGTTTCTATTTGAGTTATGCATGCCAGAAGAGAAATGGCATCATTCAGATTAGCATGAAATTATGTATAATTAGGTAATTTTTTTTTTTTTTGTAAATTGATGTCTAACATCCCTGGCTGTTGCTTTGGGGTATTTTTTATCTTAAATATAACAGGGTTAGTTCTATATTAAGTTCATTATTTTAACTTCTAATTTTGGGTGAGTAATCCTTTACTTTCATCTAGGCCCTAGGAATATACCGTCATTATCTGGCACCAGATATCATAAAGTTTTAAAAGTTAAGTAAGATTGTGATAGGGTACCATCAGCTACAGTAGGGTCTTAATTACCAGGCAGATATATAAAGAGGTATTCAAAGGTATATAAAGAGGTATATATTAAGTAAAGGAACATATATTTCATCCCCCCATAGCAAAAAAAAAAAATTGTTATTAAAAATAATATGATCCTTGTAACTTCTCTGGTCTTACCATGATTATAGCACCTATTTATTACCTTGAACAATAACATAAATATTGACTGATTCCTTTATTTAATGCATAAATAGCTACTATATCTGGTGTTCAAAGCTGAATATAGAAATGAAGACATAATGGGAAGTAAATGCAGAGGTGTATGGGCACAGTCTTTAAGAAATGTATGGTCAGGATCAGGCAGAAGCTGGATTGTGTTTAACCTTCTGCGTCAAAGAGTTTGGAATGACTGGGGGTGTGTGGGGGGAGTGTGAGCAGGTCCAGCTGAGAGGGCAGGAGAGATGAGCAAGAAGTGACCTGAGAAGCCTCCTCTTGAGGCAGTGGACAGGAAGCTGGGGGTGAAGAAGGTGGAGAGGATAGGAAAAGGAGGGGTAGAAGGGATTTGGTTGGGCTGGACTGGTTCCAGGTTCTGTGGTGAAGACAGGTATAGAATTGTTTTGCCCCAGGACAGTTCTGTCTTCTGGAACTGTGTTGGCATAAGCGGTCTGAAGCCTGGTCATCTGGCACAGTGGCTGCCATTGGCATGGCATTTAAATGTATTTTCTGGGCAAAGTTGTGGGATTTGTTTAGAGCCGCAAAAGGCCTTAGATATTACCTAATTCAGCCCCTTTGTCAGATGAGGCCACTGAGACCCACAAATGTTAAACAATTTGTTCAGAGTCACCAGGCACATGCCAGGTGAAGGCTTGGTGCATGTTCTAGATAGCCTTGAGATTCTGGCACCATGAGCGTATTTTATTTTACTTATTTATTTTAATTTGCTTAATGTTCATTTTTGAGAGAGAGAGGAGGGGAGAGAGTGCATGTGCACGAGCCGGGGAGGGGCAGAGGGGGGGGGCGGACAGAGGATCCAAAGCGGGCTCTGCACTGACAGCAGCAAGGCCTGATGCTGGGCTTGAACTCATGAACTGCAAGATCATGACCTGAGCCGAAGCTGGATGCCTAACCAATTGAGCCACCCAGGTGCCCCTTATTGATTGATTTATTTTTAAAATATTTATTTGTTTATTTAGTGAGAGAGAGAGAGAGAGAGAACACATGCATACATGAGAAGTGAAGGGGCAGAGAGAGAGAGGGAGAGAGAGAATCCCAAGCAGGCTCCCCAGTGTCAGTGCAGAGCCGGGCATGGGGCTCTATCTCACTAACTGTGAGATCATGTGACCTGAGCTGAACTCAAGAGTCAAATGCGTAGCTGACTGAGGTACCCAGGTGCCCCATCATAAGTGTATTTTAGATACAAATAGTTTCTCTAAATTATCTATGCCCACGCAAATACCTATTTTACATATTGCCATCGATAGTCTTATCATGTTGTATTGTCAAATTATTCTTTTGAGTTATTGAATTATTGGAATTAAAATATTAAAGAATTAGAATATCAAAACATGAAGAATTGAAAATCTCTTCAGTGCCTAATTATTAACTGTAAATAATAATTAGACAAATTATTGGTGTAATGTGTATGTATCCTGCATATGTAAAAAAAATTCCAAAGGACTTTTTGTGACAAAAGAAGGAAAGAAGCTATTTTTTAAAAAAAGCTTAAGTTGAAGGGTGCCTGGGTGGCTCAGTCAGTTAAGCGTCTGACTTCGGCTCAGGTCGTAATCTCACGGTTTGCGTGTTGGAGCCCCGCATCCGGCTCAGAGCCTGGAATCTGCTTCAGATTCTGTGTCTCCCTCTCTCTCTGTCCCTCTCCCGCTCATGCTCTGTTTATCTCTCTCTCTTTCTCTCTCTCAAAAATAAACGTTAGAAAAAAACCTTTTTTAAGCTTAAGTGGAAATAACTCGTTTCCTTGGCGATCCCAAATTGTTCACCGCAATTGTCCCTGCCCTTCTATTTCCACCAGGGGGCAGCGCTCACCTGCAAATGGATGTAGTTCGGAGCAGAAGCCCCACTTCAGCCTGGGTCTCACATGCCTGCAGCTGGAAACTATTAGACCCCTGGTATGAAGCAACCTCAACGTTTATCTTCTCAAAGTTCCAGAGAACGATGAGTATAAAGACAAGATTTCCTTACATTTATATGGTGCTTTACAGCTTCCAGAGGGATTTCTTGTACATGATCTCATTTGATCCTTATAATGAATCTGGGAATTAAGAAAAGTGGTCTCCTTCCTCTGGTTTAAAGATGAGGAAACTGAGGACAGAGACTGTTCAAGGATACACAGCATGAAACATGGTGAGTCAGGTCAGAATGGGTCTTGTGATTCAGTGTGGTGGTCCTTTCATTAAATAGTTGTCCTAAAGTCAGACGAAAAAGTAACTCAGACGATGCCCAGATCTCTCTTTAAATGGAAAACATAAGCTGATTTCTTACAAAATTGTTTCAAGAATTTCTAGTTAATAGTAAAATGAAACTTCTGACTGTAGTCATGCTGCCTACCGGATGTCATTCATTCAGTTATGTTGTTGTTCATTCAAGAAGGATTTAATGAGCACCTACAATGTACAGGGCACTATATCGGTAGCAGGGCATCCAGAAGGAAGACAATAAGTGCCTCCCAAGCTTTATTGTGAAGAATGCTGCTGTGAACATGGCACACACAAATATCTCTTCAAGACCTTAATAGCAATTCTTTTGACTTTAGACCCAGAAGTGAAATTGCTGGATCATACGGTACTTTTGTTTTTAATGTTTTGAGGAGTCATCATTCTGGTTTCTGCAGCCCCTGTCCCATTTTTCATTTCCATCAGGAGGGCACAAAGGTTCCAGTTTCTCCACAACCTTGCCAACACTTGCTATTTTCTATTTTATTTTTTAAGTAGGCTCCAAGCCCAGTGCGGGGCTTTAATATGTTGCTGAGATCAAGAGTCAGATGCTTAACTGACTGAGCCACCCAGGTGCCCCCCTCCCTTTTCTTGATGGTAGCTTTCCTAATGGGTATGAAATGGTATCTCATGGTAGTTTTGATTTGCATTTTTCTAATGATTAGTGATGTTGGGCATCTTTTTATGTGTTTACTGGGCATACCCCATTTGCTTTTGTCTTTACAACTGCTTTCAATCTACAGAGATGCATTTTGGTGCCCTTTGGTTTTCTAAAGATTTATTTGTTTATGTATTTAAGTAATCTCTACACCCAACGTGGGACTTGGACTCATGACCCTGAGATCAAGAGGTGCATGCTCTACCAACTGAGCCAGCCAGGCGCCCCTGGTGCCATTTTGTTTTCTAGTCTTCCCCTCAAATTTCTTACTTTAGGAAACCTTACAGAGGCTCTATAGATCAAAACTTTAATGAGAGTTCCTCTTCCAAAAAGGTCATTAGCTTTGTCCTGGCTCTGCTAGCCTGTGAACCTGTATATTCATGCTTTTCAAGCATTTCTCCTGAGATAACATATTCTGAGTAGGAAAGGTTAATCAGAAACCTGGTATGTGATTTTTTCTTGGCTAAGATCCTGAAGGACAAAGCTATTTTCAGAACACTATTCAATTCTTCCCCCAGGTAATGCCCAATATTTGTACTAATTCACAATTATTCCCTTTCTAACTGCTGCTAGGCTGCAAAGATCTCTTATGCAGCATTGGGATTGTGAGATGATGTTTGTGTTTTTATTTAGAGACACTGAAAATCAATGTGACAACTCAAAGAGTTCTTCCTCCTTTGGCATGGCTTTCTGTGGGACAACCTGGTTCAAAAAGTATCTGTAAGAAATATCCTTGATACCTGGTTTCCAGGCTGGACTTATTTTTGTTGTGATAACTCGTTTCTCTTTGTCATTCAAAGACACAGCATGGGTCATTTGCATCATGATCAGGATGACCACGGCTGCAGCTTTTCGGGATGGTCAGCTATCTCAAACCTTTGGGACAATCATCTGGTCCTTCCTACTTACCTTCACAAACCTCTTGCTCTGTTTTATTGGACCTCAGGTTCACAGGACTAGATTAGTCCTAATCCTTTGTGACACACTCTTACCACTGTTCCTACTGTCTGGATTTTTGTTTTGCAGCCCTACGGCAGCAACCTGACCTTGATCTCTACCCCGTGGCAGACCACATTAATGATGGCCTACTCTAGTAACAATTTATTGTGATGCTCATGCCCATTTTTGGAGAAACTATTTAGCCAATAAGCATATTTCTCTGAGGATGAACAGAATGCTGTTTTGTTTTTTGCTTAATAAAATCCTCATTTATTTGGACTTATCTAATACATACTAGAAGCATGCATTATAAACACGTTTATATACTCTTTATATAAACAAAGGATAAAAGCAGATATATTGAAGAAACAGGATTAAAAATTTACAGCAGTTACCAAATTTCAGTAGTGTCTTTTTCAGTTGTTTTGGTAATATTTTGAAAATATTTTTCAAAATGTACAACATAGCAATTTGACCACTCAGTACTTATGCTGTGCTCACCACAAGTGTAGTAGCTCCCATCTGTCACCATGCCAGCCGTTACAATACCACTGACTATATTCCCTATGCTATATCTTTCATCCCTCTGATTTATTCATTCCACAACTGGAAGCCTGTATCTCCTATTCCCCTTCATTCAGTTTACACATCTCACCACTACCCTCCCCTCTGGCAACGATCGGTTTGTTCTCTGTATTTGTGGGTCTGTTTCTATTTTTGTTTGTTCATTTGTTTTGCTTTTTGGATTCCACATGTAAGTGAAATCATATGGTATTTCTGTCTAGCTTATTTCACTTAGCATAATATCCTCTAGGTCCATCAGTGCTGTTGCAAATAGCAAGATATCTCATCCTTTTTTATGGCTGAGTAATATTCCATTATATATAATGGAATGTGATATATATTTATTTATATATTTATATGTAAATATTTATATATAAAGTTCTATTCAAATTTACTTATAAATGTATTTATAATTTATTTATAAATATTTATTTTATATTTATTTAAATATATGTGATATATATCACATATACATATATATACACACATATATATGTACATACATATATGTATATACATATATATATGTGATATATATCACATCTTCTTTATCCATTTTTCTATCGATGGACACTTAGATTGCTTCTGTATCTGGGCTATTGTCAATGATGCTGCAATAAACATAATAAATGTAGGGGTGCCTGTATCTTTTCCAATTAGTGCTTTCATTTTCTTTGGGTAAATACCCAGTAGTGGAATTACTGGATCATATAATATTCCTATTTTTTAGTTTTTGTTACTGTTTTCCCCAGTGACTGCACCAATTTCATTCCGTGAACAGTGCACAAAGGTTCTTTTTTGCAACATCCTTGCCAACACTTGCTATTTCCTTTCTTCTTCATTTTAGCCATCCTGACAGGTATAAGGTGATATCTCACTACGGTTTTGACTTGTAGTTCCCTGACAATTAGTGATGTTGAGCATCTTTTCATGTGTCGGTTGGCCATTTGTATAATCTTCCTTGGAGAAATGTTTGTTCGTATCTTCTCCCACTTTTAACTGGATTGTGTGTGTTTTGAATTGTGTAAGTTCTTTATATATTTTGGACATTCACCCCTTATTAGATATATCATTTGAAAATATCTTCTCCCACTCAGTAGGCTGCTTTTTCATTTTGTTGATGGTTTGCTATGCAAAATAGAATACTGTTTTTTCAATGTCTATTCCATGGTGGTCGTTTTTTAAGGGCTTTAGAGGCATTAACCCATTTTATCCCCACAATCTCATATGAAGTAGTTATTGTCCCTATTATAGGGACAATTGTATTGGACAGATAAGAAAACTGAAATTCAGAAGGGTTGAAGTAACTTGTCCAAAACTTAACGTGATTGGTAAATGCCACTGACAGGATATGAAATCCAGGAACCATTGACTTTGGAATGCATGCTTAAACCCACAAATGACCTCTTTCCCTAATTCTCACTCTCCAGATGCCATGTAGATGGGATACTGGGTGGACCTTATTTAGTTAACCTTACACAAGCTATTTCCCCTATAAACCTGACCATAACTAAGTTACTTCTCCATGCCCTAGCAAAACCGAGCCATCATAGACATCAAGGTCATGGTGCAAAGCTTTAAGAGGCATGATGCAAACCTTCTGGAAAAGAAGCCAGCTTTTACTGTTTAGTATGATTCCACATGAATGCCAGAGTTGGCTCTGCTAGTCTTACTGGACACTGCCCTGCTTAAATAGCAGGACACTGTCACAACTTTAGAATTTGTAAGAATGTGTACAGGATTTTTTTAATAGCTGCATCATAAATCCATGTAAGAGTAGTGATCTGTACAGTTAGCAATAATTTTTTTTAACTATAAATATCAATGTCCTTGCTAAAATCAAACTTGTAAAGACTGTCTTTATTAAACTAGTCTGAGTTCCGTTGAGAAAGTTCTATTTTAATTTTTTTCCAGTTTTATTGATATAATTGACACACAGTACTGTTTAAGGTGTACATAATGACTTAACTATACAGTGAAATGAATACCACAGTTCACATCCACAAAGAAAGTGGTTCTTTACCAGAGATAAAGTAGTTACTTCATCAGAGAAAATGTAATATAAATAATTGTTTAAGAAGGTACTGGAAGACTAAACAGGTAAGAAGACAGGGACTACCATGATTTAGACCTTTCAGGAATGAAGGGTTACCCAACCAGATGAAGAACTCTGATCAGCTGAGATCTCTGCTTGGGGTGGGGGTTAGGCAGGTAGTGGTGGTAGGACTGGGTAGAAGAGACAAAGGTTAATAACAAACACAACTATCTCATAGTATCATGTTTATATTTGTGTCACTGAATAGAACACTTATTTCTTCAGAATTAGGAGAATGGCCATCTCAGATTATTAACAATACTCTAAGTCCTAGGCTCTGGGTTAACTGTTAGATATTTATTTTTTAAATTTAAGTTTATTTATTTGAGAGGCAGAGTGAGCAGGGGAAGGGCAGAAAGAATCCCAAGCAGCCTGTGGGTGGAGCCTGATGCAGGGCTCGAACTCAAGAACCCTGAGTTCATGACCTGAGCCAAAACCAAGAGTAGGACACTTAACCAACTGAGCCACCCAGGTGCCACGACTTTGTTAGATATTTTAAAAGGCAGTGTTTCTGAACAGCATTCAGTATAGACACAGTGGCAGCTCAGGGTCCTTACCCATCAATATCTCAGTTTTAGGGCTTTACAGTGTAGCATGTTGGGACTTCAACAGAAACTTAGGAGACAGGCTCCCAAGAAGGGACGCTGTACCCAGATAAAAAAGTAATGCCAACTTAAGTGGGGAGCTTCTGAAGTATGATAATATTTGGTGGTAGGTAGGTCATGGAGCCTTGACTATAGGGAAGTCCATCCATTTTGAAACAGGGCTTGTCATCAGTTTGAGTACAGAGGATAGGATTTATCCAGCAGGAGACCCAAGTAAATGACCTGGGGACCAGGGCTCTGGTCTTGGGGAAAACAAGCTCAAATCAGTAAGGATACAGAGACAGGCTGCTATTTGGTAGACCTGGGTATCTAGGAACCCATCAGGGAACACAAGGTAGTCTTAGGGACAAAGAATAAATATAGCCCTTAGTAAATTCATCTACTCCATATACTAGCAGAGTACTGTCAGCTGGGTTCTTAATGGCTGAAGAATATGACTGGGTTGACCCTACACCAGGTCTTTAGTACTTATCACGAGATGTGTTTGGTGAAGGCAGGGACCTAAAGTTGTTCCTTTGGTAAAATTGGCATTATCATGTCTTCTCCTGTTCATCTGACAGACACCAAATAATTTTGTTAGGGTGATATATTACTGGCCTGGTGAGTGGTAGATGATATCTCTTAAGGTGTATATATAGCAACTGGGCAGAAATGAATGGGAAGAAAATGAGGGAAGGTAAATGTGCGAAGCCAAGTAATCAGAAAATGTGAAATTTCCAATAACTTTATCCATGGAGACTTACTGGAGATATTTTAGAATTTTCAGGACTGAAATAATTCAAAGCCAGAGCACTGGGAGTTTCCCACCTATGGTATATCTTTAAGAAAGGGTAAGATTGGGTATCAGATTTCTGACTTAGTGAGATTATGGACATTGATCTAACACCCACAAGATTAAAAAATTTACTCAGGGAAATCATAATGATAATAATTCTGTCTTTAGAATTTCTGGACAAATGAACCTTCAAATGCTATAGTTCACTAATCTTTAAGGTTAAAAAAAAAATCACTTAATTTAAATAAGGACAATTCTGACCAAATTGGATAGCTTGCATCAGTAAGAAAGTTTATTGAAATTCATTAGTGAATGAGAATAGAAAGTTGTTTTTTTTTTTTTTTTTCCATTAAAGAACACTTTCTGGTAAAGTGAAAAGAAATACAGAAACCACAAAACACCTTTTAGACACCTTATTTTCAAGGAGTGAACCTATTTCCATAGACCATTAAGACTGAAGTGTTTTCTTGGCGCTTTTGTTTTTCATGCACCTGTACATAATGGTCTGTGTGAAGGGAGACTCTTTCCTCTTGATGCGGCTTAATAGTAGTGTTTCTTGGTTTCTGATTCAACCATTGATGAAAGGACTCTACCATCAGGTGCCACCTCTTCAATAATTGTCTTGATTACTCTGGTTTTGTTAGTATCTGTACATGAATCACAGGGGAAAAAAACAATTTAGACTAAATAATTTGTGGGGCTTCTTACTAATTAATCAAAATTTCTAAAAGAATAGTACACTTAATTAAAAAAAGAAAGAAAATCCTATTTTTTTGTTTGTTTTTTAGATCCGAATAGTATTTAAGCTACAGCATCTTGCACCAGGTTATTTTTCGTTCAAGATGGATGTCAAGAGTATAGTTTGCTAAAAAAAAAAAAAAAAAAAATCCAAGCGGAAATCTCTAAGATTTTAATTTTTTAGAAAGCTTTAAAAAGCAACAAAATCATCACGGAAATTTAAAACTAATTCTGATTACCCCAGCTAGTTTCTGCTGACCTTGGTCCCTTGGAAGAGGGTTCCCCGACGGACCCAGAAGACGAGGACTTGTGACCGCCGGAGCTGCCTCCACCGTAGCCGCCGCCGCTGGAACTGCCGCCGTGGCCACCGCCGCCGCCGGAGCTGCCGCCGCCGTAACCACCCCCGTGACTGCCGCCGGAGCTACCCCCGTGGCCGCTACCGCCGTGGCCGCCACCGCTGGAACTTCCGCCGCCGTAGCCGCCGCCGTAGCCGCCACCGCCGCCGGAACTTCCGCCGTAGCCACCGCCGGAACTTCCGCCGCCGCGCCCGCCGCCGTAGCCGCCGCCGCCGCCGGAACTACCGGGAGTGAGGGTTATGTTCGGTTAACTCTAACTTTGAAAAATGGTGGGTCGCCTTCTAGGTTATCGTTACTTTAAAAATAAGCAAAACGTGTTTCGAGAGGGGAAAAAAAAATACCTGTCGAATATGGATTCTCAGACCCACTAACGAACAGTTTTATATGCACACAACTTTCAGAATCAAATCCATGGGAAACTCAGGCTGTGGTTGCATACGCCTTTCTCTGTACTCTGCCTTCCCCCTTCTCCCTTTCGCCCATCCTCCAGCACTTTGGGTTTTGGAAAAGCCCGGCGATTTAGAACACTGAATAAGACCAACTGGGATAATTCTAAGATTTTTATAATTTACCTTCCTTCTCCTTCTAGTAGGCTGCGGTAGGTTTGAATTTCATTCTCCAGTCGGATCTTAATATCCAGGAGTTGTTGGTACTCAGCATTCTGGCACTCGGTTTCAGCTCGAATCTGTTGCAGTTGTTCCTCCAGAGAGGAGATCTGGGCCTGAATCTGGGAGAGCTGCATACAGTAGCGACCTTCTGTTTCTGCCAAGGAGGCTTCCAGGGATTGTTTCTGGAAAGAGAGAATGTACGGTGGCTTAGCGACTTCTTTGTTTAATAGAGTACAGTGAAGATTATTTAATAATTATTTAATGATAATTAATATTTAATCTTTAATAATAAGACATCAAATAGAAGAATAAAGGAAATGAATAGAATTTGTGTTTTATGTTTAATGGCAACATTTTAACTTCACGTTTAGAGCAGGGCCTCTAAGACTTTTCTCCCATTAACAAAGAGCTCCAATTTTATTTCTACTTTCGTACTCTTTCTTTTTTTCTTGTGGTGCATATTCTTATGTGAGTGTGAAACTTTGTGTGTTAAAGTTGAAGTTATTTCAAGAGAGAATTACAAACATACCAGGGCTAGTTGGGACTGTAGTTCGATTTCCAGACCTTGAACCGTGCGTCTCAATTCAGTAATCTCCGATTTGTGGCTGGACATTTGTTCGATGTTACTATTGATTTCCGTAGTGAGTTCTTTGCTCTAGAGTATTAACAACAGGGGAAAAGATGAGAAAATTCTGAAATGATAACCAAACGTCCGTTGGCCCCACTATGAAGGAAGACGAATTAACCTTTTCGTTGAACCAGGCTTCAGCGTCTTTGCGGTTTTGTTCAGCAAGTTGTTCATACTGGTTTCTCATGTTATTCAGAAGTTCAGTCAGATCGACACCTGGGGCAGCATTCATTTCTACATTTACATCACCAGTGGACACATTTTGAAGGTCTTTCATTTCCTGTTAGAGGAACAGAAAAATTTAATGATTGTATCATGACCACATGACCCCCCCCCCCCCCTTTTATTTTTGGCTGCGGGACGTATAACTTTTTGTATCACCTCTTCATGATTCTTCTTCAGGTAGGCCAGCTCTTCAGTCAGGCTCTCGATCTGCATCTCCAAGTCAGCCTTGGTCAGGGTCAGTTCATCCAGCACCCTGCGCAGGCCATTGATATCAGCCTCCACGCTCTGGCGCAGGGTGACCTCGTTCTCATACCTGAAACAAGCATGGTACAAATACTGGATGTAATTTACATATGGGAGATGTTCCTGGGCTGAGACTGTTTTAGAAGCGAATACAGAGTTGGCTTCATATGGCAACATTTATTGTGTACTAATTCATATGGGGATAGAGGGATATTAGTGGGTTAATGCAAAGAAGCTTAGCAGTTTACTTTAAAATGCATTTTCTTCTTTTAATATTGCCAAGAAGGTAATATTGAAATTGAAAAATTTTCGGACAGCTCCAATACTGTTTAACGTTGAATGAATTCAAGAAAATGTAAATGCTATTGTAGGTGTCCAAAGTCACTGTTAAAAACAACTCCTGTATTTGTTGTGACTGTGTTGTACCATGTTTACTTAGCTTACTTTAATCTGAAGTCATCAGCTGCCAGCCTGGCATTGTCGATCTGAAGCAGGATATTGGCATTATCGGTTGTCAGATTGAGGATCTGGAGGGAGAGGCAAAGAAATCAGATACAGATACGCCACTATAAAACCAGGTGGCATAGATAGATGAGCTGCATTTTTATGTTCTCTTACAAAATCCTGGGGGGATTTTTTTTATCTTAAATATAAAATATTGCAGGGCTACTCATATACTTAAATTTGAGTCATTTGTTCTCTTAAAGTTTCTATACATATCTACTTCTGTATCATCTTTTTCTGAAAACTAACTGCAGTTATATAGCTGTGTTCTTGCACAGCTCCCCTCTCCCCCGTCCCATTTTATACTGTGTGATTTCCATGTATTTCAGTGAACTTTTGACTGACTCATACCTTTTGGTTTAACTTGTTTTAAATATACATTCTAAATGAATACACTCTGGGCTGACACACAGTAGGTACAATTCACAAATCTCCCAGAGGCAAACAATATCCCATTTTCATACTGGAGAATTCATGTTACTTATAATATTGGTAATGGATTTTTTTTATTATCAATCTGAATACTGTCTTGTTCTGATTGATTTAATAATTCTTTCAGTTCCGATATTTGTAAATGACCTAGTATTTTAACTATGAACTCATACACTCATTAAAACATAAAAAAATTCTCAGTAATCCGTCATCTGATAAGGTATACAACACACATTGAAGATTTCAATGACCATATCCTCACAAATATTTACCTTTGAGGAGACTGGATTATTTTTGGAAGCGAGAAAGTAACCTAGGCAAACACAGTGAATAGCTACATTGTAGTTAATGTAAGAGTCACATATCTGAGTTACATGGATAAAAAATAGGCTTAAAGTTGGATTTTTAAGATGCACCTTACCTGATTTTTAAGATCATCGATGGTTTGGTAGTATTTGCTGTAGTCACGAGGTTCTCTCTGGCCTAAGCCGCCATGCTTTTCATACCACTCCTTGATTTTGCCTTCTAGCTCATAGTTTGATTCTTCCAGAGCCCGCACTTTGTCCAAGTAGGAAGCCAGGCGGTCATTCAGATTCTGCATGGTTACTTTTTCATTTCCAGAGAGAAGGCCACCATCTCCTCCAAATCCACCCCCAAAGCCTCCAAAGCTGCCTCCACTGAAGCCGCCACCACCAAAGCTGCCCCCTCCAAAGCTGCCTCCTCCATAGCCCCCACCAAAGCTGCTGCTTCCATAGCCTCCACCAAAGCCTCCTCCACCAAAGCCTCCTCCGCCAAAGCCTCCTCCTAATCCTCCATAGCCACCTGATGAGCCCCCAAAGCAGCCTCCACCAGAGCTCCCACGACTAAAAGAACCACCACTGAACCCCCCTGAGCTAAATCCTCCACCAATGGAGCCTTTGCTGCTTGAAATTCTGAAGGATGACCCTCCTCCTCCTCCTCCTCCCCCCCCACTGCGGGAGGAAGAGTACTGCTTGCTTGAGCTGTATCGAACAGACATGGTGATGCTGTTTAGCTCAGGGAGTGCTTGCTACCAAGGACAGTGACAAGCCTTTATACACCGAGAGGGTGTGTCCCACATGTGTTAGAGTTTGCTTACTTGCATGGTTTTCTTTTTGCCAATTTAGCATCTTTACTTATGATTGCATAAATTATCGTTGGTAATAACCAATTCCAATATGTATGGTTTTGAATTTGCCCTAAGAACAAACAGGAGTTTTGCTGTGTTGAAATTGAAAATGGGTGTAGTTCAGATGAGCTTATGTTTCATTATGCTTTTTTACCTTTTGAAGAATATTGAGCAACTTAAATCCAGTTTTTTCTCAGTACTAATTTAGTTACACAGAATGTTTGCAAAGTTTGGAAAAAGAATTTTAGCTACAAAATTATTGTTGAAGATTTTTCAAATCCATGTTTTAAATAGTTTTAATTAATTGGAAAAAAAAAGTAACAAAGTCATGCTCTAATGGGGATCTTGTAGAAAATTGTAAGCAAACCAAAAAGAAAAGAAAAAAATATGCTAAACGGTTTAATTAGTGTTCAAAAGATGCCACATATGAAAAATTAAAGCCATAAAAAAACCAAATTGGTAAGTGTGTGTGTGTGTGTGTGTGTGTGTGTGTAGTGTTTGTAGGGAATCTTATTTGGAGAATGAAAGCATAGTGGTACTTTGCTTAGAGAGTTGGAAGTGAGTAATGACTTAGGAATCTGCCAATTTAATGGTGCTATTCTTTTTAACCTTATATATATTTTTAAGTTTATTTTGAGAGCGAGAAAGCTCATATGAATGTGTGAGCGGGGGAGGGGCTGAGAGAGAGAGAGAGAGAGAGAGAGAGAGAGAGAGAATCCCAAGCAGGCTCCATGCTGTCAGCACGGAGCCCAACACAGGGCTCAATACCACAAACTGCAAGATCACGACCTGAGCTGAAACCATGAGCTGGACGCTTAACTGAGCCACCCAGGCACCCTTTCTTTTTAACCTAAAAAAAAAAAAAAAAAATCATGAAGTGATTCTGCATTTTATTGATTTTTAAATTCATCATAGTGAAGGCTGATTTGAAGACCATAATGCAGAAATTCTTAGCACAATATATGACAAACTAACCTCCATTACTTTCTTTACTCTAAATTTGATTGATCCCCAAAGGGAGAGCTTAGTTATGTTGTAATTGTGATTAAAAATTTGCTTACAGGAATATAAATCCAGATTAGAGAATGTTACTTGCTCCAAAAATTATGATCTGGACTGTGAACATATGTTTCCAAGCTAGATTCTGTTTCTCAAAAAAAAATTTTTTTTTCCTTGGATACACTGTGTATAGAATTTGGTGTAACAGTTTGTCTAGTGAAGTATTTAATTGGGACTTTAATACATGGTATAAAATTATTTTTCATCTACCCATAGGCTATGACAATGCTGTTGTTCAAAAATATATTCATGTGTATTACACACACACACACACATATTTTATAATTAAACAGTGCCATTTGTGATCCTGTGATTTTATAATCTGTGAAACAAGCTGCTGAAATAGGGATGGTGGTTATCTCTAGAGTATGAAAGAGGAAGTTGAAGCTGAGAGAGGTTATGATTTCACCTAACGAAATGAAATAGGTGGTAGAACTGAGATTAGAAACTTAGTGTTTTGATGCCTGACTTTTGGCTCTTTCCTACGCTACCATTGTGTCTATGTACTCTCTACTGTGGTTGGTCTGATAGAATCGAATGCCTCTCTTTCTCACCATAAACTTCTTCTCCACGTGGGAAAAAAACAAAACAAAACAAAAAGTCCTTGGAAGCATGAAAATGTTGAGATGATAGGGTATTTGGCACATGCTCTTGTTTTACGAATTGCTTTTTCCTATTAGATGTACAGCTGCACAGCCTATGAAAACTGTAGAAATAGTTTGTTTCTTCAGGGAAGGGGAATGTGGCTGGGAGTGTTAGTGTAGAGCTGATTGTCAGGGGTTACGGTTATTACCCAGCACGTTGTGGTTCCGCCAACTTGTTAGCACATGTAAGTGGGGCAGTAGCTAAAAGAAATAATGAAACCCAACCATGGGAATTGATCCTTGAGGAAGATAGCAGGCGGTAGAGGAAGGCTGTAAAAATCAGGATAGAGAAAACAAAAAACCATTCCAGTAAGTTCAGAGCGGATGTTGAAGCCTTGATATTAATGAAAGCGATTTGGAAAGAAACCATTTTAATTAAAGAGAGATTCTGGTAGATTTTACCTGCCATTATTATGAATTTTGGATCTTGATCTTACCAGTTTTGCTTCAGTATTAGCTTTTACTATTTTTTTTCACCCTGGTGGAGAAATATAAAATTTAAATCTATTTTCAGTTATTTAACCGGTGCAAGTGGTATGAAGAAATCTGTTACAATCATATTAAAGAATATGTGAAAGGAAACCTGTGCGTAAAAGTACACGGGGACAAATACATGTATAGAGACTCTTCTAATACCAACTATAATATTTAAACCACCTTTAACTAAATCTATTCTCGAAGGCTGATTATTAACCTGTATATTGTAGAAATTGATTTGTTTTTATTTGCACTGTCATTTGTTGAAATCCGCCTTTGGCATGAGTGACGTTACAGAGGTGCCATGTAATAATTCTATAGCTAAATGGGATGAAAATTTACAGACTGTCATTTCTAATCTTGGCACCGTATACACTTGATTGCCATAATCCACTGTAACTGTAATTTCGTTGTTTTCTATTTTTATTGTGTCTCTGTGGGGTGTTGATAGGTATTTAGAAGATAGATGAGTGAGATTCAGCTCTTGCCCTTAACGATTTTACTAATCCTTACAATCTAATTGAGGAGACAAAACAAACATTATCAACCTAAGCACCATATGAATGGTAAATGAAGTGAAAAGGAGGTGGGGTGGGGAAAAGGAGTTAACATTTCTAAACATCTACTATGTTCTAGATGGTTTAGTCTCCTGTAATCCTCCCCAATTTCTCTCTGATTGGTATTACATACCTCATTTTATAGCTGGAAAAAAAAAAAAAGTGAAGCTTTAGAAAGCTTTAGGAATTGCCCAGAGTAGCATAGGTAGTTTATGCTAGAGCCTGGTTTTGAATCAGCTTCAAAGATGATCCTGTTTTCATGACAGGATCTGTCGTGAAAGACTGTCGCTGTAAGGCTGATGAGCAAGGAGTCTTGTTGGAATAGGGTCATCTGACAAAGTTTCATGTGCCAGTGGAATTTAAGCTGAGTCTTGCAAAGGATGGGTAGGATTCTTCCATGCATGCAGCAGTAGAGAGAGGACCTTTCTGGGAAGTGGGGACTATGAAAATGCCAAACAGGTGGAGACTCTTAATGGGCCAGTTTGGCTAGATCAGATCATCTATATTTATTAATTTCTCTTAACAGATTTTATTTGGTACCTGCAATATTCCCTGGGGATACATAGGTGACTAAGACAAATCTGCCACTTAGGGAATTTGCACTGTACTTGGAGAGACAAGCAAACATACCCACAAGTTGGAGATTCTAATATAGGGTACTCTGGGCTACACTTGAGGCATGACCAGGGTGTTGAGGTAGTGCAGGGAGGGGTTCTAACAGTCTGGTGTGTGTGTGTGTGTGTGTGTGTGTGTGTGTGTGTGTGCGCGCGCGCGTGTGTGTGTGCGTGTGATGTGCATGAGGGCACAATGAAAGAAAAATGAAGTTTTGAGAAGTTTGTTTTAAGATAGGAATTTGAAGTAGTACCAGGATATTCACGTAAAAATGTCTTAGCACTTAGACTCCTAGGACTACAGTTCAGGAGGGAGATTAGAGCAGCAGATACATTCAAGATAGGTAAGATCCCTAAGGGAAGGAATTGAGAAAGAAATGAGTGAAGGTCTAAGCCTGAACTTTGAGGGATGGCCACTTTAGGGGCTGGGAAGAAGAGCTAGAGACTAGAGAATAATACTGAGAAGGAGGGCACTTATGATTTGGGAAAGAGGAAGAAGGAACTTGGAAGCCAAGGGAGGAGGGAACCCAGATAAGTAGGCTGGTCACCAGAAAGAGAGACCAAGGAGAAAGGAGATTGAAGAGAAACTTGATTTGGCAGTTAGGAACCACTGGCGTCCTTCCACAAGAGAGGTTTAGTGGAATTGTAGTAGGGTAATCTACAATATATACCCAATATTAGATTTGGCCACTTTGCTTACTGTATTTTGTTTTCATGTAGTCCAGTGTATTAATTTCCTCTTTAATTGCTTCTGGATTTGCAGTCATGGTTAAGGCGGGTATACACTATTCTCATGAGTTTAGTTTGGCTGGGGCTCTTGAAACATGTTGATTCAGCTTTGTTATCAACTTGACTTGTCGCACTGTTGGGATTTTTGGACCTTTCCTATTCCTTGTTTTTCTTCAAGTAAAATTCTCTTTTGAAGTTTCTATTTGAAAATTCTATTTGCAAGTTTCTTTCTCTGATTAATTGAGATACAATGAGTAATTTAAGTAGTTACAGAAAGAGGACTCTGGTAGTGCAGATTATGTCTCAAGATGGCAGGATTGATGAGCTAAATGTTTAGAGTTTTCCATTGTTTATCACAGAAAGTTTGAAAGTTAGACATATTTTGCTTGACTGGTCTGTGACTGTGTGCAAACTGCTGAATGTGCCTTTATGATTACCACCCACAGAGTCAAAGCCAAATAGAAAATTGTACAACTGTGTAGTGGATTTGGTACCCTCCTCCCAGATGACTGAGTATTTAGGCAATAATTAGTAATTAGCGAAGATATTCATAAGGCCCATGACTTCTCATTGCAAAACATCTAAAATTCAGTGCTTTAAAATCTGCAGACACTCCCATATCATGCAATTTTTCTGAAACTTCTGGGATTGCACTGTGATAGAAGCCACAAAAATGTGGAAATTACATGAAGGCTTTTCAGTTAATATAGCAGATGGTTAAGTGAGTGGGCTCTGGAGCCAGACTGCCAGGGTTACAGCCCACACCCCACCACTCACTGTGTGTTGTCTTGGTTTCCTCATTTCTTAATTGAAAAAAAATGTTTATTTATTTTTGAAGGAGAGACGGAGTGTCAGCGGGGGTGGGGCAGAGAGAGAGGGAGACACAGAATTGGAAGCAGGTGTCAGAAGCAGTCTCCAGGCTCTGGGCTGTCAGCACAGAGCCAACACAGGGCTCTAACTCACAAACTGTGAGGTCATGACCCGAGCCAAAGTCGGACGCTTAACTGACTGAGCCACCAAGATGCCCCACGGTTTCCTCATTTCTCAAAAAGGAATGATAATTTTGCTTACTCTGCAGTGTTGCAGCGGTAGTTGAATGAGTTAGTTAAATATTAAGCATTTAGAACAGTGCCTGACATACATGGAACAAGTGCTTAAGACATGTTTATTGGTGTTACTATTACTGTGATCAGTATCTCAGAGCCTAAGCCACTGTCTAACCCACAGTTGGCCGGAAAAATATGAGTGAAAGGATAAGGTTAGAGGATGGAAAATGGCTGGTGAGGAGGAGAAAATGGCAGGGGAGGAGGGTAGGCAAAGGAAAGATGTGCTTTACTGATAACTTTGTGATAAAGTTTGCCATCTGTTTTTCTCTAAATGATGTGTGGTTTTTTTTTTGAAGTTTATTTATTTTGAGAGAGAGAGAGAGAGTGTGTGTGTGCATGTGGTGGAGGGGCAGGGAAAGAGGTAGAGAGGATCCCAAGCAGGCTCTGCACTGTCAGCGGGGAGCCCGATGAGGGGCCCAAACTCACAAACCTGGGTGCTTAACTGACTAAGCCACCCAGGTGCCCCTGTGCTTTCATTTTTAATTTCATTCTTTTCTTTATCTCCTATATCCACCAAATCCCCAATTTTGTCACTTTTTTTTTTTTTTTTAAATCTTAGCTGATGTTTTTCTTTCTTTCTGTCTGGTCCCACTGCAACTGCCCTAATCCAGGCTTTCAGCACTTCTGTCACCAATGTTATATCACCAGCTTCTGAAGACATTTTCTTGGCTCAGTGCTATGTCACTTAAGATCTTTCCTGTTCACTGCTGCAGGATTAATGTTCTTGACAAAGTATTGTCATGACTTCATCAGTGTACTCAAGCACCTATTATGGATTTCTCTTGTGGATGGATTAAGTCTTCTCAACAGCTTTGCCTGACTCTGTCTGTTCATCTTCATGCTCCCTGCGGTGCATAAGGATGTTGGAGTGGAAGGAGAGCTGCATTCTCCTCATGAAGTAATTATGTGGCCTTGGGCAAGACACTCAGCCTCTCTGTGTCTCATTTTACTACCCTATAAAATATGGGTAATACTATAGGTTTCCCCTGCTGTTTGGAAGTAGAGTGTTCCTGTAAAGCAAAGAAGCAGTTATCATTAATTTATATGGAAAATTTTGAGCATCCCCAAGTCCTCAAAATAACTTCTTTTAGGCTTTTCTGATACCCTGGGACACATCTTGCTAACTGATGCACAGAATACATGGAGATAAAGCCCACACGCTCACAGACACAGTGGAAAGCTATGGCTGATAGACGCTGAGATGCTGAATGTAGTTCTCAGGGGAGGAGCTTGGTGGGGCCATTCTTGCTACCTCTATAATGGCTCACTGCAAGAAACGCTTGGTGCTGTTTTCGCTTTTTGCCTATTTTTCACAAAAGTGAAAATCTCTTTGGATTTTTTCCAGTTAATGAGAACAGGTACTAATGTAAGTCTTTTGTAAAAGCAAAATGGCATCAAGGTGAACTTCCAAAAAGCGGGGGATGCATGTACTCATAAATATTACAATATGTATAATCACAATCCAATGAAAAAATGTATTAGCATTTCCGTGAAAAATTCTTTAATGATCAGCAAGCCTTTTTTTTTTTTTTTTTTAATCCTGGCCAAGACATTATGCTTTATCCCTGAATTTAAGGCCTTTGTTGCTCTTGTTTTGAAATGTCCTTCTTTCACTTTGCTAGTTACTCAAATCATGCTACCTCAACTCGAAGCTCTGGCTTAAATGTCCTCTCCTTCATGAGGTTTCTCACCATTAATGTAAGTCACGTCTGTCTGTCTCTTTTAGTTCCTGTGTGGGTAATCTAGTGTTTTATAATACGCTGTGCTATCATTGTTCCCAGTGAGATGAGGCCTTTAAGTCCCTTTAGAGAAGGGAGGGTGCTGTATACCCAGTCTGTACCTGACAGATACTTACTGTTCTCTGAATGTTTTCGTATCACCTCAGTGCCTTTTCCTACTTTCTTTTCTTGCCTTTATTTTGTTCTCTAAAGTGTTTTTGGCAGTGGTGCAAGTTCAAAATTTAAATAAAGGCCAGTTGAAGACAACTAATTTCACTTTAAAGTAACTTATAATACTTTTAGATGTGAGAATGTTGCATAAGAATGATAAGAAATCTAATATTCTGCACAGGAGTTTTAAGGTATCTTAAAATATATAAAGATATATACCTTGGACTTTATATATATGCTTTATATATTTAAAAAAAAAACATTTTGGCCCTCACTTTTTCCGCTTCATGAAAGGTCCCCTTTTTGGTCTTGGATCTGTTGTGATGATCTTGATACTGGCAAACTCCCAAAATATATCTGTACTTCTAACACTTCAATCTGTTTATTAGGATAGTTGGCTATTTTAGTTGGTTTTCTAGTTAGAAAGCACATGAGTTTGGTGTAACTTAAGGATTAAATGTTATGTGACTTGGCCTTTATGTTTCGTTAGCATGTCATAGGTTTCTTCCTTTCGATTGAGTTGACTTCATTCTATGAAAACAATTACCTGCATTAGGAGGTGTGAAACTATGAATCACCTGCATTAGGAGGAGAATTTACTGATGTAGAGCAGAAAACAGAACGATAATATCCCTTTGAGTTTTCATAAAAAGTAGTAAAAGTGAAAGTACCAGCCAACCAGCCAAGCTCTACAAACTACACTCTTAAGATATTAAAACAACATTGTCAAAAATAGTGGCTGTTTTTTGCCCTTATTCCTAAATCCAAGAAAATTCCTTTAGGTCCAATTGTGGTTGTTAATCAAAATCGATCTCTCAAAGATGTGTGGTAATGGGAGAAAGTAATTTATGAAATCTTGTTAATTTTTACTTAGGGAATCTGGGCAGATCTAAAAAGAGTAGACAAAATTTTGATTTCCAAATGGTACATATAGAGGTTAAAGAATATAATAAAAGCGGCAATCCCCCACTCTAGTAATTTTAAATGAATATATATAATGTGCTTAAATTAAGAAAAAAATCTTACGAGTTAATCTCTTAATTTTATTGCTTAGAGATTTTTAAAATACTTTAAAGAATCAGCTTGTCAGTTTTATAACAAGTTGACAATAGCTCGGTGTCCAGATCACCTGTGTGTGTGTGTGTGTGTGTGTGTGTGTGTGTGTGTGTGGTGGGAATGGTAAGGAATAGATTGAAACAATTATTAAAATGAAACACATAATTGCAATGGAGAAAATTTACTGTAACCATTCTGTGGCCTCCCTCTACAAGGTTGATGTGAGATAATGCCCAAAGAACACTAATTTCTTGGATTAAATTTATTAAATAAATATGAAAGTAACCTTTGCAAAGTCAGTCCTCAGATAATTAGAGCTTATTGAGACTTATTCTGTGTTCCAGGGCCCGTGCCAAACACTTGACCTGAATTTTTGTCTCATCAAATCCTGACAGCAATTGTACAAGGTAGCTTTTATTTTAACTGAAAAATTAAGTAGCTTGCTCAAAATTGTTCAATAGAAGGACTCAGCTGGGATTTGGGTACAGATCTAGCTTGAGAACTTTTAACACGGTGAGTGAGCTAAAAGTCTCTGGAAGTGATCCAGAATTGTATTTTGCAGTCACGTGACTTAGAAAATGAACAAGAACATGAGGGGTTCTGTTTTCTTCCTCAGATCAGGTAAGCCTTTTTAAAAATCATTTCATTTGTGATGAAAAACAGACTGGGACATGAATTCTCCTGGAGGGGTCAGACTTGTAGGTTTTATCTGTACCCAGGCTAGACTGTGTCCTGACTTTCTGAGGGTCCTTCCTGCTTGGGTTTCTGGAGGTCCCTAAGTCTTGGGCGTGATGGTCCTCAGCTCCAGATCAGTCGTTAAAATAACAAATCGGAGCAATTAGCCACCATGCATAATTGCCACACTAATCCTTTTATTATGCTGGCTTTTCTAGACAGAGCTAAACCCTTTATGGAGATTAACTGCTTTTTGTAAGGTTTTTATTCTGAATCTTGAACAAATGGTGTATTATCTGAATTAATTTGATAGTAAACTGTGACTTGGAAGGGTTCTGTTGCTTTGGGATTTTCCAACTTTCATAACCCAAAAGCTACCAGAATTTTTGGTGTCTTACTAATATTTCCTGTGTTGATCATTTTGGTTAAAATGTGGAGTGAAGGTTAGACTTGTCTAGTCCGTAAGCTTAGATATAAATGAGTTCTCTAGTCCTAAAATTTAGATATAAAAAAGATACAACGTAAGATGTTGTGTTTTCTTTCCTTTTTTTTTTTTTTTTTTTTTTTTTTTTGACATTTGGAATATAAATGCTGCAATCTAAAAGTGATCTGGGGCTCCTGGGTGGCTCAGTGGGTTAGGGAACTGACTCTTGATATAAAAAAGATACAACGTAAGATGTTGTGTTTTCTTTCCTTTTTTTTTTTTTTTTTTTGACATTTGGAATATAAATGCTGCAATCTAAAAGTGATCTGGGGCTCCTGGGTGGCTCAGTGGGTTAGGGAACTGACTCTTGATTTCTCATGGGTTGTGAGATCAGCCCTGCCTTGGGCCCCCTGCTGAGAGCACAGAGTCTGCTTGGGATTCTGTCCCTCTCTCTTTGTCCCTCCCCCCACTTGCAGGTATGCACTCTCACCCAAATAAATAAATAAATAAATAAATAAGATCTAGTACAATGGGATAACTGTTGTAACAGTCACACTGACAGCCATCAAGTTGCTCTAAGCATAAGAATATTATGAATAGCAAGAACTTTCATCATTAACATTTATTTAACATTTACTCTGTGCCAGACGCTGTTAAGGGCTTTATGCACATTTTTCATGGAACAACCCTGTATGGCAGATACTATTCTTAAACCCTTTTTAAAGAAATGGAGGAGGAAACTGAAGCTTACAATGCTTGTGTGTCGGGCATAGGGTGGTACAGCTAATACACTGGTGTCTGAGCCAGAATTGAAACCAGCTCTGTCTTCTCTAGCTCCACCACCTTTGACACTCTTAACCACCACCTTTCACTGTCAGATGTTTAATTAAATGCTGCTTTGTGGTTTCAAAGACTGTCCCAGAAATGTAGATGACAGTGGTGAGTAGGGAACCATTTTGTTATAGCTAGTCTGTTTTAGGATAGGCTTACATTTCCTACTAACAAATGAGCTAAATGGAATTTTAAAAGGAAGCAGATTTGAAGAATATTCCTTTTTGTTTAGATGATTCAATATGTTCTTTTCACAGATGTTCTGCAAACACTTTGCAATATGGATATGTTTTGAGGGTAATGGATTTGAGTGGGTAGGAGTGGGTCAGTCACAATGGTAAATTATTTTATGACAAGTGCTATTTGGCCTGATATTTTAGGCTTGAGTACATACATGCTATCTTACTTAAAACTTAAAAATGTTTATTTGTTTTGAGAGACAGACAGAGAGAGAGAGAGAGAGAGAGAGAGAGAGAGAAAACAGGGGAGGGACAGAGAGAGAGGAAGAGAGAGAATTCCAAGCAGGCTCCATGCTGTCAGTGCGGAGCCTGATGAGGGGCTTGAACCCACAAACCATGAGATCATGACCTGAGCTGAAATCAAGAGTCAGATGCCCAACCGACTGAACCACCCAGGCCACCCCATACACACTGTCAGTTTAAGAACTGAGTGTTTAATCCATAAAGACTCTTAAGTACTGAGAACAAACTGAAGGTTGATGGGGGGTGGGAGAGAGGGGAAAATGGTTGATGGGCATTGAAGAGGGCACCTGTTGGGATGAGCACTGGGTGTTGTATGGAAACCAATTTGACAATAAATTATATTTAATATACATATAAAAAAGAACTGAGTGTTTAATAGAGGGCTAGGGTTTTAGTGGATTAATTAATCTCTTACCCAGACTTGCCATTCATTAGTTTATGGTACTTTTCAGTTTCATTCACTGGTCGAATCTCAGCCCAGGAGTTGTTCCTAGTCAACATCCTGGCTCTCCACTTGAGTCCTGATTTGTTGAACTTGAAATTCCAGATTGCTCATCATTTCTTGAATTTGTGAAAGTTGACCGTAGTAGTTGGTTACTTTCAGTTTCTGTCAAACTGAATCCAAAGGATTGTTCCTGAAGGGATAGAAAATAAGAGTGAAAGATGATTTATTAAAAATTGCAGTGGAGAAAAACAGAACATAGTTTGTAATTTTAAAGAAACCGTTCTTGGCACTGTGTCTTCCTCTCCCTGTTCCTTTATTGTTTAACCTTAAACAGAGTCGCTTTTAGTTTTTACAATGAACAGATGAGTCCTTAGAGACATAAAATAGTTTGAGAAATCTGTGACCAGTCTTGTAACTGTCATATGTGGATAACAATTTGGACTCTGAGAACAACACGTTGCAACATTCTTCATAGAGCTGGTTGGGCCTGAAGCTTTAATTCCAGCGTGTGGAGAGTTTGATGTGGCTCAGCCGGCTTATTCCTGTTGGTACTTGTCAGCAGAAGCCAATGCGTGCCCATTCAGTTCTTTGCTCTGAAGCCTTAGAGTGGAATAAAAGTACAAATACTTTGTACCAGCTAGGTATTCCATGATTTTTTTGGTGGCGATAGACTTACCTTTTCATAAACCAGGCCTCAGCCTTTCTTGGCTTTGTTCTGTGAACACCTTTTACTGCCTCCTCACCTGGCC
This sequence comes from Panthera pardus, assembly GCF_024362965.1. Taxonomy (NCBI): domain Eukaryota; kingdom Metazoa; phylum Chordata; class Mammalia; order Carnivora; family Felidae; genus Panthera; species Panthera pardus. Next base: position 34,294,819 of record NW_026526876.1, on the reverse strand, counting down.
CTGTAGGGCAGTCAGGTCCACTCCTGGGACATACACTTCAACACGAGGTACCTTAACACGTCTCCCTTCATTTACTGATCCAAAATCAAATAATTTGAAATGTCACAGGTTACTTGGTTTTTGCATCGGGGATATGATCATGCAAATAGATTAAAAAGATAAAACTGGAAATGTAGATTTTAGAAATCATTGTTAAGGTTTAAAAAAATTTCCATGAGATTACAAAATTACCAGTGTTACCAGATTTAGTAAATAAAAATACAGAATGCCCAAGTAAATGTAAATTTCAGATAAACAATGAATACTTTTTTAGAGTAAGTATGTCCCATTGCAGTATTTGGGATGTATTTATAATAAAATATTATTCACTGTTTATTTGATGGAGATTTAATTAATTTAATGGAGTGTCCATTTATTTTGTTTGGCAACCCGATTACACAAATATTCAGGACCAATGTAAGATAATATTTTTCTAAGATAATAATATTTTTATATTTTACAAAGTATCTTAATATAAGTGATTCATTTGATCTTTACTGTCACCCTGAGAGGAAAGTTTTGCTGGGAGGTGGAGAGAGGGGAGTTGTTATTTTATTTAAAAAAATTTTTTTTAATGTTTATTTATTATTGAGAGACAGAGAGAGACAGAGCATGAGCATGGGAGGGGCAGAGAGAGGGGGAGACACAGAATCTGAAGCAGGCTCCAGACTCTGAGCTGTTTGCACAGAGCCCGATGCGGGGCTCAAACTCGCAAACTGTGAGATCATGACCAGAGCCGAGATCATGATGCTTAACCAACTGAGCCACCTAGGCGCCCCTGTTGTTATTTTTTAACTAGCAAAAAATTGAGACTCAGAGAGTAACAACTCATCAAAGTCATGATGAACAAACAAAGCACAAACCTGAATCCAAGACTTTTAACTCTTAGGCCAGTGGTCTTCCTTAAAATTTTGAGACATTTACAGAATATTGAAAAAACACTGAGAATTAAGATCAGAAAGTTACAAATAATAATGTAAGAAATTCCATATTCCTACCACCTAGCATTGCTGACTCTTATTTTTCTTATTTGCTTCCAGTTGAGTGTGCTTTCTAGCACAATGCTTTATGATGCTGATCTTAGAAAGCATCATATTTAGTGAGGACCCCTCTCGTGACCCAGGCCCCTGTTGGCCTTCCTGAAATCAGAGGGCTAGGCAGAGGGAACAAGGTGTGAAGAATCTTATAGACACCTTGACTTTACAGTCTGTGTTATTTTACCTGTGTTTTATGAAATGGAATCTTCTAATGACACCCACCACTACCATATCTTCAAGTGCTGACATATTGAAGCTTTTGATTAACATTTCATGCAATTCCTAATTCTTCATGAGTCTCTCTCTGACCCCCCACCCTTGCCTCCTCCATGATTCTTTTGGAGGTGAGTCAGCTCCTCCATCAGGTTTCCATTTTCAACGCTATATCAGTCTTGTTTGGGGACAACCCATCCAAAACTTCTCAGGCTGATGCTATCCACCTCGACTCTCTGGTAATGGGAAACTCCATTGTGGTATGTGGACAAAGCACAATTAGAAGAACAAATACAACTTAGTAATGGAATTCTCCTCATCTAGTGGTACTAGAACATTCCACATAGTGGAGGGTAAAGAGCACAACTCTGGAGTAAAGACCAGCGTTCCCATTGCACGTTCACCACTTTTAGCTGTCACCTTGGGCAAATATTTTCTCTACACCTTAGTTTCCTCATTGTTAAAATAGGAATAGTGTGAGGATTAAGTGAACTGATGTGTGCAAAAGTGCTTAGCACAGGGCCTAGCGCATCCTCGGTGTTCAGGAAATGGTAGGTCCGGTGTTCCTGAAGTCTTAAAAGATTGAAAATCTACCTTCTGCTCTTTGACCAAGAAGGGAACCAAATTCTCACTTTCAAATGCAGTACTGGAGACCTTCTGCACTTTTGTAAAAATGAGTCTCTGACCCATGATTTGAGAGTCCTATGCCATCTGTTAGATTTCCAAGAGCTGGGAGTTTTCAGATAGGTAGCCTATTACTGTTATTTATTGTAATCTAAGTGTTTTAAAAGAGGTCATTATATTGGGCTATGTAATAATGTGAAAGAATTATATTGTAAATTTTGTGGTAATTGCTTGTTAAATGTAATTAATGTGAATGGGCAAAAATATTTTCTTAACAATCAGTCCTTTATGTGTTTTTTGGCTTAACTTGAGCTTGATGTCATCCATGGTAAGCCTGGAACTGTTGATCTGAAGCAGAGTGTTGACTTTTTCCAAAATAATATTGGGTTGACCTTTGAGAGAGGAAAAGGAACCATATCATTCAACAAAATATATAGAGTGTTAGGTCAAGATTATATGCATCATAGGTTTCAATAATTATAAGTGTATGCCATCATAACTATATTTGTCTAAAGTATATAAACAGTAAGTTCAAACCTTTCTAGAATTGTTATAGAACTTTTCAGCTAAATATATTTTCTTTTACAACTTCTGAAATAAAGAAAAATAAGTCAAATGCTCTTTCAAATGAGTGTCATCAGGAAATTTTATATTAATTTTTATGCACATTAGATATTTTTATTTATTTAATTTTTTAAATGTTTATTTTTGAGACAGAGATAGACAGAGTACAAGTAGGGGAGGGGCAGATAGAGAGGGAGACTGAATCTGAGCTGTCAGCACAGAGCCTGATGTTGGGCTCGAACTGGTGAACCGTGGGATCGTGACCTGAGCTGAAGGCTGACGCTTAACTGACTGAGCCACCCAGGTGCCCCCAGATATTTTTATGTTTAAATTAAATGCATTAATTTATGTGATATAATGTATGTTATCCAGGAAAGAAAAGTTATTTATACGTAAGACAACTTATCTGAGTTTTAAGGTCCTCAATGGTGGTGTAGTATTTGCTATAGTCTTGAGGTTGACCATCAATGTTCTTTTTTCCAAAATTCTCATACTATGTTTTTATTTTTAATTCAAGGTCAGCATTGGTGTTTTCCAGGTGATGCACCTTGTCAAGGTAGGAGATCATGCCCGTGGTTTAAATTCCACATGTTTTCCCTTGTGTTACTTGAAAGAAGGCCACCATCATCAGAGCTACCAGCATTTTACATGGCTCCCATTGGGTCCGGCACTCATGCTACTCTACCCTGTTCCAGCACCCAGCCTCCCAACCCCAACACCAGAAAGTACACCAGAAGGCCCCCTAACTGTGAACCCCCTACAATGCCATAGCTTCCCCTGAGGCCTTAACAGACCCATAGTCACTGTGGCTATGCTGTCAGAGCCCAGAGGAATAAGCCATTGTGTGCAAATGTAACAGAAGTCTGAGGTCAAAGTATAGCCTCAGTCAGTGCATTGTGGAGACCATCGTAGAGCTTTATGTTATGTAACACTATCACATTACATCATCTTTTATGAGCAGTTTTTAAAAAATATATAGTTTTTTGGGCGGTCAGCTTAATCTCTCTACCCCTTAGTTAAAGGTTTTTTTAATGTTTATTTACTTATTTTTGAGAGACAGAGACAGGGTGTGAGTGGGGGAGGGGCAGAGAGAGAGGGAGACCCAGAATCTGAAGCAGGCTCCAGGCTCTGAGCTGTCAGCACAGAGCCCGACACAGGGCTTGAACTCCTGAACCGTGAGATCATGACCTGAGCTGAAGTTGGACGCTTGCTAACCAACAGCCACCCAGGCGCCCCTCTACTCCTTAATTTAGAGATTGATGGGCCATATAGGTGCAAGTGGTGCCTCCCAGGGAGTTGGCTACATATGACAGGAAACTATGTGAGGGTGGGAAAAACAGATCATTTCATGACCCTGCGTTTTGAACCATGATGAATGGTCATTTTTTATTGAAACTCTGCAGGCATGCATCTCGCAGAAAAATCTTTGTTTCCCTCTGACCCTATATTTTCTATCATTCCCATGCTCTTGAGCCTAGCTCAGGTGTCTCTCTTTTTGGTGTAGCTTTGCAATCCAACTACCAGTCTCTTTCCAGGGAGTCTGTGTGGAGTAGTGTATATGCTTTGGAGTCAGACAGATGGGTGTTAGAGTTCTGGTTCACTGTTTTCCAGCCTGGATAAAAGTTACTTATCTTCTTTGAGTCTCAGTTTCCTCATCTGTACACCTTCCAGAAGATGTTGGGAAAGCAAATGAGAAACAAGTATTAGTGCCTGGTACACAGTAGTCACTCAATAAATGCTCGTTCTCTCCCTTACCCTCTTCTTCCCCCTGCTCCCTCACTTTAGTCCAGAGTGGTCTTTAAAACTCATAACCGTACTTCTGTCACACATTCACTTAAGCCATACTTACTGAATGCTCAAGTATGTGCCAGGGATGCTCATGGGACAGTTATGGGCCTTAGGTTTTTGACAGATACCATGCATGCCTCTGGATCTGAGTTCCTCCTAAGTCCAGCTTCTGAGCATGCATTGATTTTGGATATCCACACACATCTCGGACTGCTCATGGGGTTGTTGGTGTTCGTCATTGGTGTCTATACTCTCTTCCTTCTTCACCCTTCTCTGGGTTGAAATCTCTCTGCCCTTCATCGGAAGCCATGGGCTTTCTCGTCTTTTAACTCCCTTTTCCAAGGAAGAGATACGATAGTGTTCATTTACAAAAAGAGAAATAGAGCGCCCTATTTACCGTGCTGTTCCAGGTGCTCTAGCATATGCATTCTGAACTTGTTCTTCAATTGTGAAGGGAGAGATTGTTTCCCGTGATAGGAATTGCAGTTCTTGGTAAGGAGAAGAGAGGTTATTTTGGGCAGAAATCTGTTGAAAGCAGTTTCACACTTAAAAGGGCAGCCTTGAAGCAAACATGTGATTTAATCTGTCAGAATGTATGTGTGTGGAGTGGGGGGGGAGGGGTAGCCTGAAGAGAAGGCACAAACTTTCTTAGTTCTTACTCTATGCACAGAACTCTCCCTGCTTCCATGCCCATTTCTCAGAGTTCTGCTCCCATAGTCTGCTCTGAATTTCTGGAAGTCACCTCTCCTTCAGACTTTCTTGCTGGCACTTCTTTCCATATCTTCTTGTCCGTCCTCAGCATCCCAAATGTCTGCACGTGGCAGCCCTGTGCCACCCCACTCCCTTGTGCCATGATCTCCACCTCATTGCACTCTATCCCCAGAGTGCATGGGGATTGTTCGGCCTTCTCTGTGTCAGCGTCTCAGACCCTGAGGGCCCATGATTTTGTTACACTTACGTGCACTAAATGGAGGGGGTGGAAATGCACAGAAAGACAGAAGAATCTCAGCCTTCATCAGGGTGTCCAGAGTGGAACTGATTATTGGGAAGTTAGATTGAAGACAATTGCCTTTTTTTTTTTTTTTTTTTTTTTTTTTTTTTAGGATAATTGTCTCTTTAATGTTAGTATATATATTTCCGTAGCGGAGAGGGAGAGTTAACACTTGAACATATCAGGAAAACTGTCAACTGAAACACTACTGTAGCTACTTGAGAACTAATAAAATGGGAAAAGTGAACCTAGAAATTGTCTGTGTATATGTGGTAGTGATAATCGAATTTAGCAAACATGTACCGAGTGCCGACCCTACAAAGCCATTTGCCCCTCCAGATCCACTTGCCATCTTTCTCCTCCTGCTCTCCGGCTCCAGAAGGATTGCTGCCCCCTGGCATTCATTAGTTGGCATAGTGGGGACCCAATCAGTAAATGGGGGGAAGAGAGGGAGGAGAATGAGTTTGAGGTATTTATTTCCCTGGCCTCTACTGGTTGGGTGTGGCCTTTCATAAAAAGCCACAACTCCTTTCAAGGGGACCCTCTTTATAGGACTTTCTCTTTCTGAGTCACTTTCCTTTGTCTCTTTGGGTATGGGAGTAACCATAGCTACTGGTTTCTGTACGCTGTGTCCACACTTCTGCAAGTAGTCCTTGTATTAGCTTCTCCTCAGTTTTTCCCAATTTGCGTGTTCCAGCTCTTTCCTGCTCAGATTCTACTGATTGGTAAGGCTTATATAAAGTCCTTACCCTCCAGGAGATTAATGGGAAAGTGAATAATTGCAATACCATGAAATACATGCTTATCAAAGTATAGGCTCTTTGAAGGTAGAGACCATACATTATTCATGTTTCTTTCTTGACACTTAGCATAATGCTAGGTGGAGAGCAGAGCTTACTGGTATGGAGTGGGAGATGTATGCACACAGTGTGGGGAGTGGGGGATGGAGTTAGTATCTGTGCAGGAGGATCCAGGTGGGGCTCACAGTGTAGGCAGGCATGGCGATCAGAAACAGACTGGTCACATTAAGCGGGGGAATTCAATGCAAGAGTGTCAAGGGCTTCTAGAATCAAAGTAAACCGGGGTGCCTGGGTGGCTCAGTCAGTTAAGCCTCTGACTCTTGATTTCAGCTCAGGTTCTAATCTCACAGTTTGTGAGTTCAAGCCCTGCGTTAGGCTCTCTGCTGACGTGGAGCAGAGCCTGCTTGGGATTCTCTCTCTGCCCCTCCCCTGCTCACTGTTTCTCTCTCTCTCTCTCTTTCTCTCTTTCTCTCACAAGACAAATAAAAAAAAAATTACTGTAGAATCAAAGGAAAGCAGGGAACAGAGCTTGGAAGATAGGAACCGGGGTGCTTTGGAGGGCTAGTTTACGGAGGCCCCCACAAAAGTCACATTCAGTATGAGTGGGGCATCCTCACAGACAGCTCTTGGCTTTTAGTTTCTTTAAGGTCTGTTGATCCAGGTTTCACAGGACTGAAAACATTCCTGGATACACATTACGTTTGTTCTGTGGAAGCACTCTGGCTTCTTTCTTCCAGTCTTCCTCTTAGAAACCCTGCTTGATGCCCCAAGCAAGGTAGGAAGAAAGAGAAGTTCTCGGATAATAGAAGATGTTTTGGGACTGCAGAAACCGGCTCACCCCTGTCTTCCTCGCCTCCTCGCTAGATGAAAGGCAGGATAATGGGGGCAGTAGGTGGGAACAATACTTCGGTGAGTTACAAGGGTTAGCAGGAGTGAAGTAACAATGGAAGGTGAGTTCTTCTCCTGAAAAGCCAAGCCTGCCTCAGAGGTGGGGCTGCTTTTGCTGAATGTGAGAGAGGGTGTTTCCCCCATCTCTGGGGAGGACCAGAAGAACAAGTCCCTACCAAAGTTCCCATCACTGAATTTGGATCTCGGTTTTGCTGCCCACTTCCTCCTGGCAGCCGTCCCCCTCCAGCTGCTGTGTGTCCGCGCTCCCTAGCATGGTAGAGCCACACCCCAGCTTCCTTCGCCCTCCCTTGACGTGCTCCGTTCCCCTGTTTTGGCCTCCTTTGCTTCGAGGCTTTCAACCCTGCTGTGGGAATAGGTACCGGTCGGATAACCATCTGGTTAGTCTCATTCATCTAAGGTGTGACTTACTGACAAAGGTGGGTAGGAGTGGAGAGGCGTTCACCAAAACTATTTACATTAAAAAAATGTACCTTTTACCTAAGTGGAATTTCAGGCTTTGTAGTGACAAAAATTCTGCAGAAAGGACTTTTTTGTATTCTTTCAGTTAGTACAACTGACCGTTAGACCAGCTGAAGCAGAAAAGAAGGTAAAGAGGTTTTGTTTTGGTTTGTTTTGTTTTTTGCCTCTAGGCCTTTCCCTTCACCTTCTGTGGGGAAGGGTCAGGCACTTTGGCTCTGACTTCCCCATTTTTGTGCAAGTTATTCACTGAATATATACTATATACCAGAAGTATGGGGTTCTGAAATGCAAAGGTAAGTAAGATGTGGTCCTTGCTCTCAAAGAAACCATATCTTGGGAGGCAGAGGGCAGGGGATAAGACACAAATAATTACAAAATAGGATGATTTTAATAATACAGATTTATGTACAGCATATGAAGCACCAAGAAAGAGAAGCCAGTCCCCTGAGGATAGAGGGAGATGCCACTTGTAAAAAAATGAGTGGGGGGAGAATTTCAAGGTGGAGGGACGAGTGGGTACACAGGAGGTGTAAATATGCATGACCTATTTGAAGAACTGAAACGTTTGGTTTGGCTGGGGCATAAAGTTTGTATGAGTGATTTCCAAGAGATAAGATTGGAAATCAGTTGGGGAAGGGCCTTTAATACCATGCTAAGGAATTTGGACTTGGTCCCATAGTCAGGGGGTGGACCAACAAAGGTTGCTATGCAGGGGACGAACATGATCCTAATTTTAAGAACGATAACATTGTTGCCCGTGTACTAGATGGATCACAGGGAAACCGGAGGCAGGGAGAGGAGATAGGAGGATTTGCAAGAGTCTGGGGGGAGGGGAAGAGACATTGAGAGCTTCAAGAAAGTAGCAGTGGGGTGGAAAGAATGGGAAGATAGAAGATAGAAATGGTTGCATTTGATTATTGCTTAGTTTTGGGGTGAGGAAGGAGAAGGAGGGAGTGTCAAATGGCAGAAGGTTTCCAGTTTTGGACTTTGAGACGTGCCATTAGCTGATGTGGGAATGCAAAGGAGGAGCAGGTCTTGTGGGAAAGATAATGAGCTCAGGATGGGGAAGATTAGGGGTGAAGCGCCTGTCATCATCCAGGTACAGATACTTCAAGGGCAGTTGCAGTGTGGGTCTGGGATTCAGAAACTGTGGCTAGGTTTGGAAGTTATTGGCAAAAGAGCAGTCATGAAACTGGATGAGATTTCATAGAATCCGTAGAGATGAGGACCAAGGATAAAGCTTTGAGAAACTGTAATATTTTTTTTTAATTTTTTTTTTCAACGTTTTTTATTTATTTTTGGGACAGAGAGAGACAGAGCATGAACGGGGGAGGGGCAGAGAGAGAGGGAGACACAGAATCGGAAACAGGCTCCAGGCTCCGAGCCATCAGCCCAGAGCCTGACGCGGGGCTCGAACTCACGGACCGCGAGATCGTGACCTGGCTGAAGTCGGACGCTTAACCGACTGCGCCACCCAGGCGCCCCGAGAAACTGTAATATTTAAGGAGAAACAGAAGAGGTTGAAAGGTAACACTCAAAAAGGAGAGAACTAGAACACAGAAGTTTCAAGAAAGCCAAGGGAGAGGAGAATTTCAAGAAGGTGGAGTGGTCAACAACATAGAGGATTTCAGTAGTTCAGAGATGTCAAGTAGGATTAGGACTGCAAAGTCACTTTTCAATTTGGCTGTTTGGGATTCTGAAAAGACCATATAAGTACTGGGAAGTGAGTTCTCTCAAAGTTCCTAACTAAAATACATACATATTCTCAGTCTTTATAGTTTGTTTGTTTGTTTATTTTTGAGACAGAGAGAGATAGAGCATGAACAGGGGAGGGTCAGAGAGGGGGAGACACAGAATCCGAAACAGGCTCCAGGCTCTGAGCTGTCAGCACAGAGCCCGACGCGGGGCTCGAACTCACGGACCGCGGGATCATGACCTGAGCCGAAGTCAGCCGCTTAACCGACTGAGCCACCCAGGCGCCCCTATAGTTTGTTGATTATATAACATGACCATGTGCTGAAATTAAAGGAAAATGTTAATTTCCTTTAAAACAGAAATTAATAGAAGAATTGAGGAGAGTGCACAAAGCCAGGTAGCATCCATATTGGGGTGATAGTTGAAGCCATGAGAACAACTGAGTTTTTTTAAGGGAGAGAAGAGCAGAAGGTTAAGGCTGAATGGTGAGGAAACCCCAGGAAATCACAGCATGGATTGAAGCACAAATGATTCACCTGGTGGAGTTTCTAGAACCTCCCAAAGGTTTTTCCACGTCTTGAGTTTGAAAATCTCCAGGGAAAATGAGGGCTAGAACAATGTCCATGATATTGCCACAAGATCCTTAGAGATCTGAAAGCAAGGATTTCCTGGACAATTCAGGGCCCAGAGCCAGACTGCCCATCATTAGGGAAGAAAAGGTAGAGATGGAACAAAGCCATCTGTGTCTTGTATTGCTGCAGCATCCCGAGTGGGCATAGAAGACAAAAGAATGGTGAGGGAGGAAGCGAGGGTGGACTGAAGATTATTGGGTGTGGAATGCACTTGAAAACAGGAGCAAGTAGAATTTTGTAGCTCTTTAGGGCTTCTTGGAAAGCAAGAAAAGGAGAACGCTCAGGGAACCAAGAAGTGAAGTAACACTTAGGTATCTGGAAGGAACGAGTAGTCAGAAATAATAGTGATCCAGGGCACCTGGGTGGCTCAGTTGGTTAAGCGTCTGATTTGACTCTTGATTTCAGCTCAGGTCATGATCTCATGGTTCATGAGGGCAAGCCTCGTGTCAGGCTCTTTGATGTCAGTGCGGAGCCTGCTTGGGATCCTCTCTCTGTCCCTCTCTCTCTCTGCCCCTCCCTGTGTGCTCTCTCTCACGTGTGCTCTCTCTCTCTCTCTCTCTCAAAATAAATAAACTTTTTTAAAAAAGGAAATAATAGCGATCCTGTTGAATCACTGTATTGTACACCTGAAACTCATAGAACATTGTATGTTAACTCTACTGGAATTAAAATAAAACACTTAATGAAAGAAAGGAAGAAAGAATAGTGATCCAAGAAGGGGGTGCCTGGGTGGCTCAGTCGGTTGTGTCCAACTTTAGCTCAGTTCATGATCTCACGGTTTGTGAGTTTGAGCCCCACGTTGGGCTCTGTGCTGACAGGTCAGAGCCTGAAGCCTGCTTCGGATTCTGTGTCTCCCTCGCTCTCTGTCCTTTCCCCTTTCCCTGCTCACGCTCTGTCTCTCTCTCTCAAAAATAAACATTAAAAAAATTTGAAAAAGAAATAGTGATCCAAGACACAGGGCAGCCTCATTGGTATAGGAAATGACCTGTTGGATGATTAATTTAAACCTCATCACCAAGAACTTTTAAAGAACAGATCTGTGGTATCATTAAAAACATGACTGAAAAAATTCTATGTTTTAGAAGAGTCACTGTGGCCAATGTGCACAGAGCCTGGAAGGTATCATTCTCCTTTGTACTTTTAAAATGATAAGGCTTCATTCTTATGTACAGTGAACCAAGGGGTTGCCCTTTGATACTTGAAAGAGGTAGTCACAGCTGTAAATATGGATGTGACAGTGAAGTATCCCCATGAACTTGGGAGAAAAGGAAATATAGTTGCCTTCCTAACTGAACTAATAAAACCAAAATATATATTTCCCAGGGCCAACAACTGGGTAAGGAGTGTGGTCAGCAGGAAATATAAAAGGGGGATTCAAAGAAGGTTCTTTTGGCCTCATCTTAGGGAGAGCAGTGCTGAATTTGGGCACACAGTCAATACAGCCACTATAGGGGAGTTGCCTAATGAGTAGCAGAGATATCTTACCTGGCCTCAGTGAGATCCAGAGGAAATGTCCCTCAAGTCTTCTAGTAACTTCTTGAGTTCTGAGCTTACGCAGCAATTTCCTAATTCCTGTTTCACCCTGTCAAGTATACCTATAGCAGGAAAGTGAGTGTTCTGAAAGAGGCCTTGAACACCTGGAAAGACATGTTGCTTATTGTTGCCTAATTGTCTGGCATTCTAATCTGTACATTAGTATTGTGCGAATTCAGTTGTTGTAAGTCTTCATGAAATTCCACGTTACCTCTGACTATACTGGTGAAGTCCAGTTTCTGGACATGAAAGGCTGAAAGGAACAGATTCTGGACGACGGTAAGCTTTCCGTAGTTCTAATTTATATTTTTAAGGAAGCTCTTTGATAATCAGTCTTGCGGGTGGCCTCTGTCTGCCTCATTATGTATTCCTGAACCCTCCACTAGTGGTTTTAGGAATAATAGCAGGAAACATTACTTTCAACAGTTGGTAAAATAACATGGAGCTTGTATCCACTCAAGAATTTATGATGAAAAATAGAAAAAGGCTTAGGAAATGTGTAGATTAGAGATGATAGACACAAAATATTCTTGCTGCCGCTCTTCTGTCCTATAGCCATGGCAGACATTACTAATCGAAAACAACACTCCTTCCTGCTGAACCTGCACTGGCTTTGGAACTCTTATTAATGACCTTAATCCAAGAAGCCACAATCAGTCACCTAGATTGGATCCATGTGAGCTAAAACTCTCTGCCCTTTCTAGTTTAGATGAGCTCTTCAGCATTCTGGTCATCAAATTCCAGAATTCACCTGGAAAGGATCTAAGAGGTGGCTTAGTTTTTGAGTTTGACGTCATGGGGGAAAGCTAATATGTTGTCTGACCAGAAGTCTCTAGATACTCTGATGGAAATAATACCAGACTAGATAGATGGACAGGAATTATCAGAATGGAATTATCTAGACCACTGTCACATTCACCATCAAGGTGTCAACCAGGACAGAATTTGTGAGGGACCTTAGATGTTTTTCCCCAGAGTTCAAGTCCTCACTTTGCCTCTTACTGGGTGTGTGATGAGTTACTTAACATCTCTGGGCCTTAGCGTCCTCATCTGAGAAGTAACATACAATTTGCAAGTTTGAGACTGCCAATGTAGATGACATGTGCAAAGTGTCTTGCAAATGGAAGGTACTCAAAAATATTAGTTTCCTTCTTGCTTCTCTTGTTAATGATACTCAACACCAAGCAGAACTCCCTTAATCAAAGATCTCCCATCTGTACTCAAATGTTTCTAGTGAAGTGTAGCTCATTATCTCACCGGGCATTCCATTTCTGAGCTGCCCTAACTACTAAAAACTCTCTCATTATGTTGAGCTGAAGTCTGCCACAGAGAATATAGCTTGCCCTCTGCCAACATAGAGCTTACCTTTGGAGTCTCTTGGATATTTGAAGAGTGTTACTCTACCCTCCTAAATCTTTTATTTTCTAAGCTGAGTCGTCACCGTTCATTCAATTGCTCCTTGAAGGACATGGTTTTCATTTCCATTATCATCTAGGTTGCCATTACTTGAATCACTTCTAAATCTGTAGGACTGTTCAAACTTCTTCTGGTTTTTTTGGTGTCTAGTGTTAGTTAAAGGATTATTTTTTTAAGGAATGCATGCTAACTGTGTTTTATTCCATTGCATCAGTCTCCAGCATAATAGTGCTTCCAGAGATAGAATCCAGCACAGAATTTCTTGTTTTCCTATTAAATATAGAAATTATTTAAATTTAGTAATTAGTCATTAGTAATATAACACCCTCACCTCCCCCTGTCCCCCACCTGGGTTTCAAGATGGCTCAGGTATTGAGCATATTTGTACATATTTGTACAACATATTTGTAATGGAAACTTGTTTCACTTACATTTTGGGTTCACCCTCTTGGTGTGGGGCCAAGGTTTGTCACTTTAGACATTTCTGATTATGGTGTTGATTAGCTAGTTGGCTCCTAAGCTATAATTATCTTCCTCCTTCAGTTAAAATCACAATTCAGTATTACAACATGAGCTATTGCAAAACCTAATAATACGCATTGGATTTTTATTTCACTCGAAGCAGAATTTCCCTGACAATTCATATTTTTTCTTCTGGGTTGTTCAATTGTTAGGTGTTGCTGTTATAGCACTCCTGACTGGGACATTCTTCCTAACAAAAATTGATCAGTGGGCACTTTGCAGTATTGTTGACTTTGTTTTCCTATGGCCTCACTTCTGTAATATAGTGATTAAAATACACTGTATTATTATTCCCAGCTTAAATAATTTTGAGTGACTCATAAACTAGAGCCATACTTGTGTGACAGCATAATTGATGCCAAAATGAAAAATTCAGTCAACATATGTTTTATTTTAAACTGTGCCAAATGATGGGCTTGACTAATAGTTTTCATTGGATTTCAGCCAGTCTTTTCCCCTGAATTTTTCAATCATCTTGACAATGTATAAACTGAATGTGATGTTTCATTTTATTTTATTTTATTTTCTCTTATTTTATTTTCCTTTTTAAAGTTTATTTATTTTGAGAGAGAGCACGAGTGGGGGAGGGCAGTGAGAGAGGGAGAAAGAGAGAATCCTAAGCAGGCTCCATGCTGTCAGTGCAGAGCCTGATGTGGGGCTCAAACTCACAAACCATGAGATCATAACCTGAGCCGAAACCAAGAGTTGGACACTTAACCAACTGAGCCACCCAGGCGCCCCCTGAATGCGATGTTTCTAAACATCACTTCAACCAACATGTATTTGGTATACCTACATTCTGTGAGATGCTATATTAAGTGCTGGGAATGTATTTCTGGATGGCCAATAATACACGGCCCTGCCTTTGAACAGGAATCAGACACGCAAACTCATCTTCTATAAACAAAGCTCAGACCACCACGGTCAAAGAATATAGGGTTCTCAGAAGAAGGTCACTTAATCTTCTGGGAAAGCATTCCAAGAAAGCATTCCATGTTCTTTGGTTCTGTTCTGCCTACCCACTTCCATTTAACACCATACATTGAGATTTTATTTTTTTTCTCTTTTTTTAAAAAAAAATTTTTTTTTAACGTTTATTTATTTTTGAGACAGAGAGAGACAGAGCGTGAACAGGGGAGGGGCAGAGAGAGAGGGAGACACAGAATCTGAAACAGGCTCCAGGCTCTGAGCTGTCAGCACAGAGCCTGACGCGGGGCTCGAACTCACAGACCGTGAGATCATGACCTGAGCCGAAGTCGGACGCTTAACCGACTGAGCCACCCAGGCGCCCCAACATTGAGATTTTATATGTCCATCAAGTCTCTGCCCAAATGCTTTTTGTGCCGTAAGAGTGGCCCTGGTCCTCGTGCTCCAGCCCAATGTATTCTCTTCCTCCGCCAAACTTCTGTAGCACCTCATCTGCATTTTCTTTCTGGTCTAGGCAGGTGTCTTTATACCTCAAGGTAATGTTATTTGCATATATGTCTATGTTTGCTCACAGCTACTTCTGTAATGCCCAGTAAATATTTGATTGAGGGGAAAAAAATCTACTTTAGATAAAGCACCTTGATTAATGAAGGAGGAACACATTCTGTTTTGGTCTAGACTGCCGGGAGTATTAAGGTTTTAGTGTCAGTTTTTTCATGGAAAGCTAATCTATCTTCCATTAGTTGCTTTAAGTTAACTCAGTTTTGTATCCGTAGTGAATTGATTGCCTGTTTATAAAGCACACTCTACTGATGAATAAGAAGTCTGAGGCTACTTCTGTAAGTGAATTTTAATGGACACAGTTTTGTTTTGTTTTGTTTCAACTTATAAAGACTTCATAGAAACCGAGGTACTCTATTTTGTGAAAACAACTCCTGGGACTCTTTAGATATATGGGAAAAAGTCCTCAGGTTAATTTCCTTAAAAAAAAAAAAGCATTATTAATTAAAGGACTGCTTTATTGAAACTGAAGATCACTTTCTACTGAGTCATCAGATACTGTCTGTTGAGCAATATGATTGATATAAATAGGCCTTGTGAAATTACCAAGTGAGAATTTGTGCATTTTAGATAAAAAAGTTACGTTCCCACAAAGTGTCAAGTATCTTAAAGGTTCTCTGGAAATATTAATTTAATTCAACAAAATTCTCAATAAAATGCAAACAACATCTTAATGGTGTTTTAGTCCCTGATATCATAATTATTTAAGTAAGATTTAAGGAGTAAGTGAAATTCATTTATTTCCATGTGACTTACACATTTAAAAAAAAATAAAGCAACCAAAATGAATAGATTTAAGTTAAATCTATTCAAAGCATCCTATTATGTATGTATGTATGTATAATTAATACACAGTGTTCTCTTAGTTTCAGGTATACAATATAATGATTCAACAATTCTGTACATTTCTCAGTGCTCATCAAGATAATCCTCTTTATCTATTTCACCCATTATCCTATCCATCTCATCCCTCTGGGAACCACTAGATTATTCTCTGTATTTGAGTCTATTTTTTTGTTTGTCTCTTTTTTCTTTGTTTGCTTGTTTGTTTCTTAAATTCCAAATATGGGTGAAATCATACAGTATTTGTTTTTCTCTGGCAGACCTATTTCATTTAGCATTTATGCCCTCTACCCTCTAGGTCCATCCTAGAGGGGATGTTGCAGATTGCAAGATTCTTTTTTATGGCTGACTAATATTCCATCACACACACACACACACACACGCACACACACACACACACACACCACATCTTTGTGCATTCATCTGTTGATGGACACTGGATTGCTTCTGTATCCTGGCTATTGTAAATAATCCTGCAGAGCATCCTTTTAATGCCTCCTATGTGATGGACTCTGCTTAGCTGCTGTACATTGATAAATTTGGGTTTGTTTAGTCCGCCTTTCCAAAGATAAGTGCTGGAGAATTTTAGAGTTAATAAATAGAGTAAAATATGTTGAATGTTTCAATAAAGTAATAGAAGAAATATATCAACCCTTTTCAGTATTCATGCAACAAATGTTTATTGAGTACCTCTTATGTGGTAGCCCTATGCTAAGCCCTGGGGATATGACAATAATGTTGTTTCAGCTTTAATTGAGTAGTTTGGCACTGTACACAATTCCATGCACACAGATTCAGCAAATACTGATTTTTCTCCTATGCAGTGGGCTGTTTTATGTAGTGGGCTGGACACCAGGGCTATAGTGGAAGGCAAAACAATAGAGACCTTAGAGACTTTACAGTGGGAGAAGCAGGCATTAATTCAGTAGTTGTCGAAATTAATACATAAGAAGACTACAGTATACTATGAGAGTATGTAATGGGAGAACCTGATGTGATTGGTGGGGGGAGGGGGAGGGGAGAGACTAATCAAGATTTTTCAGGGGTGACCTCTGAATTCAAACCTGACAGGTGAGTAGGAGTTAGCCAGGCTGAAATGGAGAGGAAGCACATTCTAGGCAAAGAGGGAGAGCCTGTGGGAAGGAGCAGGGTGTAGAAAAGCTAAACTAGGCCAGTAAGGGAGGTGAAGTATAAAGGAAAGGCAGGGGGAGGCACACAATTTGAGAGAAGAGAAAGGGGGCCAGGCCAGACCTTGCTGGATTTTGGTCTTTATTCCAAGGACTATAGGAAGCCTAAGGGGTGTTAAGCAACTGGGTGATAGGGTGAGGTTTGTGTTTTCAAAACAGTCCCTCCCTAGCTGTGGCGGGGTGAACAGTGGAAGGAGGTGGAAGCAAGTGGAAGCTGTATGGTTTTTAGGCGAGGGGGCGATGGGCAGTGGCCTGGACGGGGTGGTGGTGGTGGTGGGGATGCAGGAAAGAAACTAGATCATAGATATTTAGGAGTAAAATGTCTGATACAGCTAGGATGTGCTCAGAATATTTGTTTAATGAATAAATAAACCGGTGGACTCAGGAGACACGGAGCTCAACCTAGTTAAGAAGTTACAACAGAAGGGGTTTTACACCAACACTGATGGGATAACTTCTCTTGGCTTGTTTAGGCAAAGTACATTTTGATGCAAATGTATAAATTCATTAAAATGACCCTTATTTAGTGATTCTTTTGTCTCAACCAAACATAAATGACCCACACGTATTCTGAACAGAGAAGTGACGATATAAAACGTTTGGACATATGTTTATATAGCAAGTGTTTTATGGTGCATATCATGTGTTTTTGGAACTTAGTTTTATGTGACTAGGTTTCCCGGATGCCAGACCTTTGTAAAATGCAGCCAAACAACCTCCATCTGGACAAATCGGGAAAGAATTGTGTAATCTGTCCCTTGAGCTTTGTGTCTGGGGAATTACAGTATTATATTGTCCTTTATCTCATCAGCGATGATTTCCTCTGTCATGCATCTTTTCACTGTGTACCCCGGAGGTGACAGATGATGATGATAATGATGACTAAAATGTTCATCGGGCTCCCCTCCCTGCTGAGACCTTCCTTCCCCTAGAGCAGTTCTCATCTTCCCACTGGTTAGCACTCAGTTCTTGCTCCTTCCAGCCCTACAAGCTGTCAAAACACCTTCCTGAGTCCCATAGGGGAAGGCGGTCTACCACTGAAGACTCCTCTGGGGAACTGAACCAGCTTCTCCCACCTTCCTCCCCGCCCTCCTCGGATGACTTTTCCTCACCCCCAGCCTCTGACCAGTGAGACCGGGGAAACTAGACTTCATTGTTCTGCTTTATCTGTAGCACTACTGATAATGAATCCTCTGTTAGTCTGGATCTAATTCTGTAGTCTTGGTTCCAGGATTATCTCTTGATTGGATGCTGATTGTATATGTTTGTTTGTTTTTTAAAAAACCATGATGAAAATTTACCTTATTATTTATCAGCCTACTCAGTTACTTATTAGATAAGATAGGGAAGTTTAACAGTAAACTTACCCTGTCCTTCCAGAATCAGCACATGAAGTTGTATAAAATGGGTGCCCAGTGAAAACATCTTGAAGTACCTTGGAGGTACTTTTATATAACGAAAATGTAATGTAAAATGTAATTAAATATTTAAAAGTATCCTAATTTAAAAAATATGCTGTGGTGCCTGGCTGGCTCAGTCAGTGGACTGTGCAAATCTTGATCTCGAGGTTGTGACTTAGAGCTTCATGTTGGGTGTAAAGATTACTTAAAAATACAGTCTTAAAAAATGCCCTGAAAATACCTTTTGAACAGTATGAGTTGCCCCTCTTAAAAACTTCAAAAACTCCTAAAAATGAATGAAGACGTAACATATCTTCCAAAAGGAATTGATGAAGCCTCCTCACACTTTTGTTAAATAATCAAATTTACTGTGTCTGGAGAAAGGACACTTGCCAATGAAAAATGACAACAACTTGTCTTATTCTATTTGCACCAATGCAACAAAGGAGAATAATGTATGAAACTATCATGTATTTATCTTCATGTATTTACATCCATAAAAGCTGTTTCTTTTTTTAAAATTAATTAATTAATTAATTATGTGCATACACATAAGTGGGGGAGGGGCAGAGAGTGAGGGAGGGAGAGAATCCCAAGCAGTCTCTGCCCTTTTAGGTGGAGACTGACGTGGTGCTTGATCTCGTGAACTGTGAGATCATGGCTTGAGCTGAAATCAAGAATCGATGTTTAGCTGACTAGGCCACCCAGGTGCCCCCAGAGCTGGTTATTTTCAGTAGAATATGTATAGACTTACATATAGTTGGTGCTGAATAAATACTGGATGAATGAATGTATACACAAATAAATGAATATGTGGTGTCTCACATACATAAATGTACCAGTTGATCATTGTTTAAAAAATGAAAAATTATACTTCAACCGGTTAAAAAAAAAGTTGTATTTGCAGCTCTGTTCATTTGAAATATGAAACTGCAGCTCTAATGACTTTTTTTAAAAAAAATCCCATGGTATTGACAAATAAATGAAATATTCCAAAATGGATATATTTTTCTCAGCAGAAACTTCTTGTATATATATAACTTTGGGACGCGCGTTCCAAGCTGACAACTAAAATGTATATAATCTGACTAGCCAGGTTCAGCCAGGGAAGCAGCATAGGATGAAGAGTCAGTTCGGACATTAATATTTTTCAGTTTGATTTTGAGTTTATGATACTAATGTTAAATGTTATTTAAATCTTAGATCTAGTCCCAAAACTTAAACATTCACTAGCCTATAAAAAGTCACTTTCTCAGCTATGTGAATAAATTTTCAGTTGATGTTTGAGTATGTTTTTAAAAGCTTGAGTAGTTCAGATTGTCTCTCTAGTTGTCTAAACTCTGAATAATTACTAGCTTTCTTCTTTATGCCTTAAGACAACTTGCCTCCTTACTGGTGGACTTTCTGGAAATTAATGCCATTTGTTATTTAAATAAGAATGTTTTCATTTATTAAGTTGATAGTTTGCCTTTTTTTTTCTTTTCTTTATCTCTTTTTTATGTTTTATTTATTTACTAAAAAAATGTTTTTAAGTTTATTTATTTTGAGAGGGAGAGAGAGAGAGCACAAGTGGGGGAGGGTCAGAGAGAAGTAGAGACAGAACCCCAAGCAGGCTCTGCAACCTCACTGCAGAGCCTGATGCAGGACTTGAACTCACGAACTGTGAGACCATGACCTGAGCTGAGATCAAGAGTTGGGTGCTTAACCAACTGCACCACCCGTGTGCCCCTCTCTCTTTTTTGAAAAGTAAACTTTCTAGTATCAAACATCCCTCAAGTGGCTTGAAAAGCAGTGTTAGTTTTTTAAAAGTTCAGTTCATGAGATTCCAGTAGGTGGCACTCTTACAAAGCCTAAAAGAATTGACTACTTTGGCAACCCAGGGTTGTTTTCTAGATGGTTCCCTTCTACTGTGACCTACTTGCAAACCTATTTGTTCTGGATAACTAAAAGTTATTGTTTTCCCTAATTATCAGAGTTATACATGCTCTTTGTTAAGCATTTTAAGAAATGTACATAAGAAAAAATATAATTGTCTTCTGAGTCCTTGGTAATTTCTAGAAGATAACCACTGTAACAATATGCATATATACATACAATATACTAATATATACATTAGTATATACAATACTTTCCAGATCTTTCTGTAGCCTATACATACAACAAAAGGATATAAAAAGTAAACATTTTAATTGGCGAAGTTTTAGATTTTAAAATGATCATGAACAATATGCTTTCTTTTGTTGTCTGATCTTGTACTTGGGTTTTGTCTTGTAAGCTATTTTCCCTTTATTTTCCTTAAAGACAGACCTCTCACTTCTGCAGTTCATTAATTGCTGAGTCCAAAAGGACCTTTTACATCTGTGTTGAATTAGGGCTTGTGGTCTTGTGAATGAGGGCTGGAATCTTGTGATAAGGATGCTGTGCTAATTGCACTTCTTAGCAGTGAGAATGGGGCAGAGTGAACTTAAATAATAAACCTAATGCACCCTTTGCCAACTGAAGACTGTAGAATATTCTGAAATATTACCAGAATAGGACTGCTATTTTGGACTTGATGACTATTCCATGAGATCCTAGCCATTGGCGCTTATGCGGGCAATTTTGTGATATCACTGATTTTTTTTTTCAGTAGCTTCCCCCCCCCCAATATAACTTTAAGTCCAGCTGACTTCCCCCAGAGTGAATAATCCAAGAGACCCAGCCAGAATTGAAATGCTTTTTGTGGCCTAGCCTTGGAAATCACACACGATCTTCATTGTTGGAGGGGACTGTACACAGGAACAGGAGTACCAGGAGGTGGGAATCATTGGGGCCATCTTGGAGGCTACTGCAAGAAGCAATCAATGCATTGAAGATTACTTTATTCTTTTAATGAGGTGTAATTGACACACAGTATTTACTCATTTCAAATACACAACATAATGATTCAATATTTGTGTATATTGTGAAATGACCACCACAGTAAGTCTATAGATAGCTATTTTAAAGCCACAGGATTAGTTAAGATCACCCAGGGAATGAGTGTAGAGAGAGAGGACAGAAAGATGTGGCCAGCATTCAGAGGTCACAAAGAAGAATCTGAGAAAAAAATGGCAAGTGAGGTATTGTCCATGGGAGCCCAGAGGAGAAAATGCTTTGAAAGGAAAGGAGTGCCGAAAAACTAAGATGGTAACTAGGAACAGCCCACTGGGTTTATCCTTGTGCAAAACTCCTTTCTCCTTTGAGTCTCACACAGTGCAGATGTAGTTATAAGGAAAACATGTTATTTGAAAGAGTAGTACTATTTGCAGCCACTGTTGTGTACCAGAAAAGGGATATCATCTATTACTTGGAGGCTGTGGACCTTGTTCAGGAAAAGACTTTGATCATTTCTTTGGGTCTAAAAGGTAAAGTTCTCCCAGGATGTGTTGTGGTGGGTGAGGGCTAGGCCGAGAGTGGAATTGCTATGCATAATATGGAGATAAATGGAGCACTGGAAACCACTAGCAAATATTAAAAGGAGTGTGACTTCAGAAAGCTGCATGCTGAAGCAGGTCAGCTATAATGGCATAATAACCTTCCGTGGGTTTTTGCACTCAGGGCTAGAATTCCTCCAGGCTTGCGTGACTCCTGCCTCTCCCTTCTCCCCATGACACTCCTTGTTCATCAGTTCCCCTGGTTGCTGTGCCCCATATGGGTTCCATACACTAAATAATAATAGAGTGCATGTATTGAGTACTTGTTAGGTGCCAGGGACTGCTTCTAGTGTTTTATGTATGTTACCTCATTTCATCTCCACAAAACCCACCCACTTCAATGATGGATGGGGAAACTAAGGCACACAGGGATTAGGTTACTTACTATGAAATGGCAGAGCCGGGATTTGAACCCAGTCTGGCTTCAGAGCCCAGGCTCTTAATCATTAAGTCCTGCTCTTATTTCCCTTTTAGGGTTTCGAATTTGGCAACCCAGATTGAACCCCCATCTACTCAGGCTTAAACTTTGGCCACCTGCTGCCACAACCCAGAACATGACACCTGTTATTGACTCATGGGTCTGATCCACCCCAATGAAAACCCCACCCTCGGCCTCAATGGCGCCAGATAGGAGAAGGGACGTCAAAGCAATGTTTGTTTACACCCTCGTGTTCTTTCACATGTGTTTCCTCTGTTTCCTTTTCCCCTTCTCTGCCTGGTTGATTTCTGTATGAAGCAATTAGTTGCCCCCTGACAAACTGTTCACTTCTTCGTCCATGTGTCCTTTGAACTTCTATCTGCCTTATCTCTCTGTATCACCATTTCTGGTAGAGGTGTATCTCTGCCCTCGATTGTGAGCTCATCCAGGCAAAGATCTTACCATATTCACCTTTGAGTCTCCAGTCTTGTACACTGTAAGGGTTCCATAAGTGTTTCTTGACTGAATGAAAGAAGGTCCTAGAAAAAGAATAGGACAACTGTTCTCCCCCATCATGGGTAATGTAATTTTGCTGTAACCTTGATTGGCTGATGTAAAAAGGACAGAACTTCTACACTTGATCTTAGCCAAAAGGCCGAGAAGCGATAAAAAGACAGAACTTCTAAAAGAATTGTTTTTTAAAAGTGCATTTATTTTGAGAGAAAGAGAACACGCATGTGGGTGCATGTGAATGGGGCAGGGGCAGAAAGTGAGAATCCCAGGCTGGCGCTGCACCAAGAATCTGTATGTATGTATGTATGTATGTATTTAGAGTGAGGGCACAAGTAGGGGAGGGGCCGAGAGAGGCAGAGGGAGAATCCCAAGCAGGCTCTGTACTGTCAGCACAGAGCCCGATATGGGGCTCGAACCCACCAACTGTGAGCTCATGATCTGAGCTGAGGTCAGATGCTTAACTGACTGAGCCACCCAGGCACCTCTCTAAAAGAATCTTCTTAACTTAATCTCCAACCTTGCCATCTTCATCTCAGTGTTTATCTACTTTACTGTTAGTATTTTACAAACCTCTCTCTATGCTCTTGACATTATTGTTGGAATAGAGAAGGTACACATTTCACATTATTACCATTCATCTTTTATTTATTAAAACCATACTACTTGATCAGAATCCTGTGATTAAAACATGTTCCTGGTCACCAGAAGAAAGTTTATGAAAAGACTACTGCAGGTCCAGAAAGATGTAAGGCAATTTTGGTTTGTTATAAAGACCAACGTGGCCATAGTGATTTGTAATTGAAGAGCAAAAAGGACTCATAGTGAATAGGGAATCCAAGGAAAATGGAACAGACAAAAGTAGAATTGAACTAATATAATATCTTACTCTGAAAGGGATAATTTCTGCTTGTAAATTTACTGTTCCTAAGGAATCAATCTTGGGGAAGATCTTATGAAATTTTATATTAGTTCTTCCTGAACTTGAGATGAGACCACTTCACCATTCACCACTTCCTGCACAATTGTCTTGATTTTCCGGGATTTGGTTGGATCTAAAGATAAAAATAGAATGAAGGGGGAGAAAGTTAGTGTTTCACATATTCATCCAAAATTGATTGTTGTTTGACTTAAGCTTTAAGTGAGATAGTGGCAGATACAATCCATTAAATTTAAACTTGTGAAAGTGACTTTTGCATTCTAAAACAATGCATGTTATTCAGTGAAAATGAAATGTATTCTGTATTGTCTTATGCACAAATGAAAATACTTTTCTTTTTAAACATTTAAAAAGTGGTTATGATGCTCATAATACCTCTTTGTAGAGTAGATTTTTCCCTTCCTGGGCTTGCCAAAAGTTTTATATAGTACAGACTGTGTATTTTTCTGCAGGAATGCATAAATATTTTTCCTTGGCTCAGAAATGCAAATATACTTTAAATTATTAATATTATTAATTATTAATAATAATTAATGTTAATATTAATTAATAATAATTATTAATATTATTAACTGCAATATTTAATGAGATCTTATAGTTTTAGTCATTAATAAGTGTGATTCTGACTTACTCTAAGTGATTCTTAGGGAATCTGCATACCTTTAGAGGAATCGATCGACTGTGTTTGAGATTTGGAGTCTGTCACATATAAACTTTCATCAAAACCGTCGCTGTAAAGAAAACAAGGGAGATGGTATCACATGATGCTTTCTGGGAGGAGGAGAAATAAAGAGTTTGCTGTTTAAGCTAAAAATGTGCATAAAACTAGTTTTCTAAATTTCTTGCAGTGATTGAATGTTGCACCCTGAGAGGAATCACTTAGTGCGTGGACCTTTATTTTCAAACCGTGCCTAAAATGGGCTCTCAAAGTGAAGCAAACTGGCTGCTCTCAGAAGTCAGATTTCCTGATTTACAGCCCCGGGCTCTTCCCACTATTCCAGGCTGCTGCTCCCTTTTGGAAAGTTCGCTGCAGTTGGTTGTGAGGTGACTCAGGTGGCTGTTATTTGATGTGTCATTCTTAGCATTGGGGCATTGATACCAGGTCTCTAATGGGTGACTTTTCTAGTGTTCCTTTGCAGTATGCCTCTTGTCTGTGGTGCCATTATTCATCCCAGCATTTTATAAAATTCAAGATAGCGGGTGACAGCACTTTGCAAAGTGTAGGACATTTACCAAATCCAAGGCATGTCATTAGGAGATGTGGTAAATTTCCATCAACCAGAGAACCCTGCCTTCTGTTGCCCAGAGCGCAGCAGGTGGCCGCTGTTGGTCAGCCACTAAACTCATTTCCAACCCATTTCAACCTGTCTATTCACCCTTGGGCCTCGCCGTCCAGCAGGCGGCGGTAGGTCTCGATCTCCAGCTCCAGGCGGGCCTTGGCGTTCAGCAGCCGCTGGTGGTCGGCGTTCTGGCGCTCGGCGTCGGCGCGCACCTGGAGCAGCTGCTCCTCCAGGCTGCCGATGAGCTGCTGCACCTGCGACAGCTGGCCACAGTAGTCGCCCTCCACTTCCGCCAGCGAGTCCTCCAGGGATTTCTTCTGCACGGTGGGAGGGAAATGGCACAGACAGAA
This sequence comes from Panthera pardus, assembly GCF_024362965.1. Taxonomy (NCBI): domain Eukaryota; kingdom Metazoa; phylum Chordata; class Mammalia; order Carnivora; family Felidae; genus Panthera; species Panthera pardus. Next base: position 34,269,726 of record NW_026526876.1, on the reverse strand, counting down.
CGGTGGAGGGGACTGAAATGAGGAAGGCGGCCCGCCGGTGGCCTTCCTAGTGTGGATGGCACGTTTTCTTTGGAAGTCATGAAAAGATACTGCGCGGGCGCGCCCTACCGTGGCCAGCTGGGACTGGAGCTCGATCTCCAGGTTTTGAACTGCGCGCCTCAGGTCGGTGACCTCGCTCTTGCTGGACTGAAGCTGCTCCGTGTTGATGCTGATCTCCTTCCTTAGCTCCCCGCTCTGCCGAGGCAAACAGGGGTGAAGGGACGCGAGCGGGCGCTGTTCCCGCGCCTCTTTCCTGCAAGTGGGTCAAAGCCTTTTGTTTCTGTTCGTGGTACCTTTTCAACGAACCAGGCCTCCGCGTCCTTACGATTCTGCTCAGCGATGGCCTCGTACTGCGCCCTCATGTCGTTGAGGAGCCTGGTGAGGTCCAGCCCCGGAGCAGCGTCCATTTCCACGCTGACCTGCCCCGGGCCGCCTGCCAGGAAGGTTTGGAGCTCCTGGGCACAGAGAGTGAGAAAAAGAGGGGCACAGAGGCCCGTTGTGACTTTCGTGGGTCTCTTCCAACACAAAAGACACTAAACGTTTTATTTCATAACCGTGTTGCTGTACTGACATAATACAAAAATTAAACTTTTTTTAACCTAAAAATTCGTATTTTTCTTCTATTTTAAAAGAATTTAAGACATTTTCTTGGGTCCCTAAACTTACCATAGGCCCTAGGGGCTGTGCCTACCATAGAAAATGGATGAGTTGGCCCTGCCTCTTGGGGTTCCCGGGCCTTTACCAAGAAGAAGGGAGGGCCTGGTGGGAAAGGTATAGTGGGGTTCCAACCACAGCTGCCAGACGGGGGGCTGCAGAGAGTACAAGGGTTGCGCACTGTACCGCAGTCATTGATTTCCAGTAGAAAGTTATTTAGAAACCCATTGCCAGGGTCATGATTAATGTCTGTTTTGTACACCAGCTTTTGATATAGTGGCACACCAGAGTCCCATGGGAGTTTTACACTGGGCATAACCTGTTTCTCTAACATATAAAATATTATGTATTGTTTGTAGACTTTTGTTTTTGAACTTGAAAAGTACTATATATTTTTTTTAAAAATCACTAAATCAGGACAGTTAACATTCTGATTGTTCTTACCTAGTGATGCAAATGACAACATCAGAAAACACCTCTAATCCGTTAAACCTTCACTGAAACCACCACCAATCCCACCACCATACATAACACACATCCAGAAATTCAAAGCAAAGGGCCAATTTAACAGGGACATGATATAGCATCCATATTGGGTCTAACTGTAGGTTTGTAAATTTGAAATTGTAATTTGTGAATTCGGGAGAAAAAAAGCAGCTGAGAAAGCTGCCTTTTCAGCTGACCTCTTCATGATTCTTCTTCAGGTAGGCCAGCTCCTCCTTGAGGTTCTCGATCTGCATCTCCAGGTCGGCCCTGGCCAGGGTCAGCTCGTCCAGCACCCTGCGCAGGCCGTTGGTGTCGGCCTCCACACTCACCCGCAGGGCCAGCTCGTTCTCATACCTGAAAACCAAGTGCAAAACAGTTCCTGGAGTCCACACACCCATTTGACTAAGGCCCCTGCCATCATTTCAGGGCTGTCTTGTGCCCCTTGTGATTATTTAAAAGTGGCAGCATCGTGACGTATGACGTATGATGCTCTTTTTCCTTTTTAAGATTTTCCCTTCCTTTTTTTCATGGTAATTTACTGCTCAGTTGGAGAGAAGTGAAAAAATTATGAGGTGAGACTTTTCTGCCAGCAATGACCCTCAGTAGCACTGTGTCCCAGGGAACAGTTTCCCCTTTGGCTGGCCACCCCGGCTATAGACAGTAGTGGCCCCTCTCCAGGTGGGGTTTCTGATGGCATCCTAAAAGCAGTTGAAAATAAAATAATAGTCTTTTTGCTTAACTTTTATTCATGATTTAATTTAAAACACTGCTACTTCCTTACTAGCTTTTACCAAGACTTCAGAGGTTCAGGATCATCAGCACTGCCACATCCTGTGTGGGGATTTTATGGAGCAGGATGAGCATTAGTGTTTCTTCCTCAGGTCTGGGAGGGTGGAGTACGTGAAAGGAGGAGGGAATATCAAAATAGGTGTGTGGTTAATATTTTAGTGGTATGTGTCATCCGGAAAAAGACAATTTCACTTAACTTCTGGGCAAAAACATTATGAATTCATTTTGATGCATGGGAGATCGAGGTTTGGGACATCGGTGGTAATATCATATCCGTGTTATGAGCCAACAGCAAATTACCAGCATGGTGATCATAGCCCTAGGCTAAAGCACCTTATAATTAAGGATGTGTGAGGTGAATTGTGTCCGAATCTGATTACTTCCTAGAATGCCCAATGTGCATTTACCAAAACAACAAATGCGCAGAGCACGTGAACTGCAGAGGGGTAGAATGTTTGCCATCAATGAAGGCAGGAAAATAGGGACTAAGAAGAAATAATGAGACCTGTCAATTCTCATCAGTCTTTCATTTGTTCTACTCACTTCATTCTGAAGTCTTCGGCAGCCAGTCTCGCGTTGTCAATCTGCAGGATGAGCTGGGCATTTCCAATGGTGGCGGAAATGATCTGGCCAAAGAGGGGGAGACACACAAAATGAGGACGGAAAATACTAGTATTATGCAGGTATATTTTTGACAGAAAATTTTTAGGTGATGTTAACCTGCGATTTCATTACGAGTTTAAGGCAATTTAACTTTTTAAAAGAAAACATTTATAACATTTTATTTAAAAATCAAGAAACATGTTTTTGCAGAAAAGGTAGCAGAAGTACAATCACTTTATAATAAATGATAAAATGAAACTAAATATCCTGAGTTGAGAAATTGCTCCTAATACAGTCAAATTGAAAAACCTTAAGTTTTACATGTCTTATCACTGTAAAATATTGTAATAGTAAAAAAGAAACATCAAAAGGAATTCCCAAAGCCCCTTCGAAAACCATATTGTTACCTTATTCCTGAGGTCTTCGATCAATGGATAATATTTACTGTAATCACTCTGCGACCCGGGGTCTCCAGTCCCAGATCCTCGTGTTTCATACCATTCTCGAATTTTGTTTTCTAGCTCAGTATTAGCCTCTTCTAGAGCTCGAACCTTATCCAGGTAGGAGGCCAATCTGTCATTAAGATTTTGCATGGTTTCCTTTTCTGATCCAGAAAGAAGGCCTCCATCATTGCCAGAGAGAATGCCTCCAGGGCCACCTCCGGGGCTTCCTCCAAATCCAATTCCCAGGCCTCCAAAGCCACCTCCCAGGCCTCCAAAGCCACTTCCTAGGCTTCCAAAGCCACTTCCTAGGCTTCCAAAGCCACCTCCCAGGGCTCCAGAACCACCACCCAGGGCTCCCCCATAAGCACTGCCCAGTCCTCCTGCAAAGGAAATTCCAGAGCCACCACCAAAGCCAGAACTAGAACCAAACATGGAAGCAGAAGAAAAGCCTCCCCCATAGCTGTCTCCAAAGCCAAAGGTGCTCCCCCCATAGCCACTTCCAACGATGGAAGCGGACGTGCCCCTGGCTCTGCCCGATGTCCCACTCTGGGAAGATGGCCGCCGGGAGAGCCCAGAGGTGCGCACTGAGAGGGACATGGTGCTGCTGGAGAGATCCGCAGCCCGGAGAAGGGGGCTACAACCTGAGAGAAAGCAGTGTCAGCAAGGCAGAAAGGTTGGCCTTTTATAGGTCATGAAATGGGTGTTACAGTTGAAAAGTTCACTCTCCTCATTCAAAATATCGTGCTTCCCCCTTTTTTGACCAGCTCAACAAATGCATGATTTATGCATACTGAAAACTTATCGGTATAGAACTAATTGAATAATTGTGCCCATTATATATTTGTTATACAAAAAAGAAATCTGGGTGGAGTAGAGATAGGTTGTCAGAAGGAATTTTCCTCTTCCAACATATTCTATTGCTTGTATTCTCAGCACTGCCCGGTGTCTTAGGCACAGTGGGAAGGCAATGAGGGATTGTCAAATGGATAAACTAATCGTACATCGTCCTCAGCCTTGAGCTTCTTAAAGTTCTTCACTCATATTTCTGACTTGTTTCCTTTGGAAAACTAAATGTAAACCATGCAGTCATGATCTAGTCTATCTCCTAGTGGAATATAGATTCAGAAGCAGTTGTGAAACGCACTGGTGAGAGGTGGGGGAATAAATGCATTTTCCAGATTCATACAGGAATTTGAATTCTCAAGGATTTTTTTCTTAATTTTTTTAATGTTTAATTTCTGAGAGAGAGAGAGCAAGGAGCAGAGAGAGGGAGAGAGAGAGGGAGATGCAGAATCTGAAGCAGGCTCCAGGCTCTCAGCTGTCAGCACAGAGCCCCATGTGGGACTTGAACTCATGAACAGTGAGATCATGACCCGAGCTGAAGCTGGACACTTAACCAACTGAGCCAGGTGCCCTTGACTTCTCAAGGATTTTAAATCATCAGATTAGAATTAGGATGTCGCATGGTTTCTTTTTTTCTGATTCATAAAGGGGACCTTTTGAACATTGAAAAATACTATGTTTTGAGTAGAATATTAGAATATTCTCAACAGCTTTCCCTTTACATAAGAATTACCTTGTTAGTAAACTCTATGAAATCAGGAGCCTGATTTCACTGTCTGATTGTTCACTGCTCTACCCCCAGCATTGCTAATGTATCAAAATACAACTGATTTTTTGTGTATTAAAATTATATCAGTGCTCGCACCCTCAATCCCTGCCCCCTGCCCCGCCAAATATCCAGAAAATATGGACTCTAACTTCCTGGGAAGTGAGGCTCTTTTTTTTTTTTTTTTTTTTTTTTTTACATTTATTTATTTTTGAGAGACAGAGTGAGACAAAGTGAGAGCGGGGGAGGGGCAGAGAGAGAGGGAGACACAGTATCGGAAGCAGGCTTCAGGCTCTGAGCTGTCAGCACAGAGCCCGACGCGGGGCTCGAACCCACAGACCGTGAGATCGAAGCCGGACCTGAGCCGAAGTCGGACGCTCAACAGCCTGAGCCACCCAGGCACCCCGAAGTGAGGCTCTTTAAGTCTATGAATAGTCTTTTTTTTTTTTTAATTTTTAATGTTTATTTTTGAGAGAGAGAGACAGAGCATGAGCAGGGGAGGGGCAGGCAGAGAGAGAGGGAGACACAGAATCCGAAGCAGGCTCCAGACTCTGAGCTGCCAGCACAGAGCCCAATGTGGGGCTCGAACCCACAAAATGCGAGATCATGACCTGAGCAGAGGACGGCCGCTTAACCCACTGAGCTCTTGAGCTGGAGCCAGCAGTGCCCATTGGTGATACGGGGGCAAATGCAGAGGGTTTACCCCTGAAGCCCATGTCAGACCTCTATGGGGAATACTCACTGTCAATTCTGGCAAATGGAAGGACTGTGTGACCCTTCTTTTCGCTTTCCCAGGGACAGGAATGATGAACCCAGGGTGAAATCCAGTTACAACTTCCTTTTACCTTACGATGGAAGGGACACATGTGAAGAGATGTATTTCCCCTCCTCCTATACACATCACAAAGAGCAAGCCGGTGGGATTTCCAAATAAAGGGGTTTTAAGCAAGACATTTGCAGAAACTACATATTCTTACAATAAATATAGAAAAGATGCAGTGATCAAATGCAGACTCTGCTTGATGAGAGAGGCCATAATCCGTTGGTTTCATTTCTTGAGAAAATGGAAACGTGTTAAATGGAAATAACCAGGGGCCTCAGCCTCCTATGGAGATTGTTACCAAAGGTTCCTTTAATCTGTATTACAAGCACTTTGAATGAGATTGTCTTTGTTTGAATCGTTGATAGTGATAGTGGGCTTACTACCTTCTAGACAGTGGGCCAGGTAAACTTTTAACCTTTGTGGCAACCTCTTCAGTTGGATACTTTTGTCCCATTTTACAAGGGAGCAATCTGAGGGTCACGACGTCAAGTGACTTATTCAAGGCCACAGAGCCAGGAGGTGGCAAAGACAGGATTCAGGTTGCAGTGCGTTTTATAGACAACATAACCCTGCTTCTTATGGTGAAAACAGAAAAGACAGAGGGTCACTCAGAGCCGCCAGCCATGAGACTGGGTTTCTGCCCTGCACATCAACCAGGAGCTTTCACTCTTTTCTTTTCAAAAAAGCTTTCTCCTTGAATTTCATTTCTCATTGTACAGGCTGAGACCGAAAGAATGACACGAGACATGAAATCCTGCAAACGCGTGGGCAAATGTAGTTTTAGTTATTCTTTTGACATGTAACTGCATTGTCAGAGATCATATAAAGTACTAGTTCAACTTGCACTTCCTGCACAGGAGCTTGATGTTATGGTCATTAATTTTTGCTTATAAGCTGCTCCCCCCCCCAACCTGCCCCACCAAGGGTGAGTCCATTGTGATTGCCATAGAAATGAAAACAGGCTATTACTTGCTTACAGACTGGAGGGAATGTGCCAGATGCAGACTTGTAACTTAGTGATATCATCACGTGATATGGGAATATGATTAACTTGAATTCTTGAACTTGGAGCCGGTTTTGTCCTGACATGTATACTTTCCACCTCTAATGCCTATATGTAAATTTAAAATAATTGTGCTCAAGTATCTATACTTGCCTTTTCTGGGAAGCGAATCTTAGAAGTGAGTCTAGGGGAGAGAAAACAAATGTTTGAAGGGAAATTAAAAAATAAAAAGCACTAGCTAATACTTTAAGTTGGAGTTGTTATTTGAGACTGTCCCCAAGTCAGTAAGGGTGAGAGCACAGGGTGTCCACTGGTCATGTTTTGATTTTATGTCATTCGATGTCATTCTTTCTAGATGTTATAAGGCTCTTAGTAGGTGTAATCCCCCAAGTCCATCCTAGCTTCCCCTCTGGGGTTTCTCTCGCAGTGTGATGGGACCACTTCGGCACTGATGGTTTCGTATGAAGTCATGAAATTCCAATGCGTGATAAAGAGACCCATATTTAGGGACTACAGGTCTTCTCTGGATCTGTATGCCTGTCAGAAATAGGGTCATGCTGTTCCGTGTCCGAGCTGGTATAAGAAGTATAGATACGGAGATTAACACTTCACCTTCACACAGTAACTACTGGAAGAACCAGAGGTAGAGCCATCTGGTTCCACATGTATGTAGTGTTTCACTGCTTTCTTCGAAAGATTGTATGGAAGAAACTAGAGATTGACCCAAAGGCAAGGATTAGTTTTCATTTTTATGATAGGAAATTCAGTTAATAGTAATCCTAACTTTTGAACAAAGTATCATTATTGCCTAGGGCCGTGGGCAATAATTGTCATATTGATGATGGCTATGCCTAGTGAATTTCAATCCCCACCTCCTGTAGGGTTTTTACTAATCAGACTCAGTTTCAGTATTTGCATGTCAAAGTTACAGACTATTTTGGAATGTGTTTTGGTAGGAGAAAAAGAATTCACTGTTGTGTAATTAATTGCTTAGAAGGGTATCATGACTTCAGACAAACAGTCCTGAGGTTCAGTCTTGCTCCATGACTTGGTAACTGTAACTTTGGGAGACTGATTTCATATCTTCATATATAATCCTCATTCATAAAATGGGGATAATAGAATAAGGCCAACCCATATGAAATTGCTATTTTTTAAAGGTAAAAAATGATCACGTATTGGCAAGACCATATGATTCAACTTAATAACTTCTACTTCATGGTGTCAGTGTGAGGATTAAATGAGAAATGCATATAAAATGCCATGCACACCGCTTAGCTCATAGTAAGTGCTCAATAAATGGTAGATACTATTATCTGTAAGCAAATCACATTATTATTTTCAATATAATCACACTCAAAATCCTGTTTACTTACAAACTTATGTATCAAAATTTAAATCCAAGCTGTTCATTTACTACAATATGACGAGAGAGGGCAAAATGATTTTTCCTGTAAACATTTGCAAGGCAGTTACTGCTTCCTGAAATGCAAAATGGGTGAGAATACAGTATGTATCTTTTTGGGTCTGACTTCCCTCAGCATAGTGTTTTCAAGGTTCATCTCTTTGCACTGTGTATAAGTTGCCAAATAATATTCTGTTGTGGGACCTACTGCATTTTGTTTATCCATCGATCAGTTGATGGACATTTGAGTTGTTTCTACTTTGGGCTTATGGATAATGCTGCTACAAACATTTCTGTACAAAAGAACAAATTATTTGATTCCATTTATTTGAAATGTCCAGAGTAAGCAAATCCATAGAAATGGATTTGGTTGCCAGAACTGGGGGGAAGAGAAGTGGGGGGTGACTCCTACTGGGGTTTCTTTTCTTTTGTTTAATGTTTATTTTGAGAGATACACACAGAGAGAGGTAGAGAGAGAGGGAGAGAGAGAATCCAAAGCAGGCTCTGTGCTGAGGGGCTTGATCCCATGACCCTAAGATCATGACCTTAGCCAAAATGCAGAGTCTGACGCTTAATGAACTGTGCCACCAGGCACTTCTGGGGTTTCTTTTCTGAATGATGAAAATGTCCTAAAACTAGACAGTAATGATGGTTGCACAATCCTGTGAACATCCTGAAGACCACTGAATTGTGTGCTTTATGAGGATGAATTTTATGGTGTATGAATTTTATCTCATTAAGGCTATTATTTAAAAAAAATAGTGAGAAATATTTCATAACATACATTCACCCCATAAAGAAAGAGAACACCTGATGATTTATGCAGTTTTATCATAAGGAGAAGCATTCTGCCTTGAGAAGGTTTTCACTAATTTTGTGTTTAATCTACTCCCATTTCTTTTTTTTATTTATTTTTTTGTTTTTTATTTTAGAAACAGAAAGCATGAGTGGAGGAGATGGGCAGAGGGAGAGAGAAAGAGAAGGGAGAATTTTTTTTTTTAAGTTTTTATTTATTTTTGAGACAGAGACAGAGCATGAGCAGGGGAGGAGCAGAGAGAGAGGGAGACACAGAATCCGAAGCCGGCTCCAGGCTCCAAGCTATCATTACAGAGCCTGATGCGGGGCTTGAACTCATGGAGTGTGAGATCATGACCTGAGCCGAAGTCGGACGCCCAACCGACTGAGCCATCCAGGCGCCCCTAGAACAAGAGAATCTTAAGCAGGCTCTAGGTTCAGCACAGAGCCCAACCCAGGGCTTGAGGGCTTGATCCTAGGACCCTGGGATCGTGACATTAGCTGAAATCAAGAGTCTGATATTGACCTGTGCCCCTAATCTATTCCCATTTCAAGCCTGATGTGCTTCATTCTTATTCTGCTCAGCATTTGAAATCGGAGTCTGACTCTCAAATTATTCGAAGAGCTGAGTTGAGTTGTTTTTTTTTTTTTAAGTTTATGTATTTATTTTGTGTGTGTGTGAGAGAGTGAGAGAGAGAGAGAGAGAGAGAGAGAGAAGCAGTGGGGAGGGGCAGAGAGAGAGGGAGACAGAGGATCTGAAATGGGCTCTGTGCTGACAGCAGAGAGCCCCATTTGGGGCTCAAACTCATGAACCATGAGATGATGACCTGAGCTGAATTCGGACACTTAACTGACTTGTGCCACCCAGGTGCCCTGAGCTGAGGTGAATTTTAAAAGGCAATGAAGACAATGGAAAAGAAAGCAGATGTAACTCAAAGCTAGCAGGATTATACCAATATCAAAAATCCAATGAAATTAACCAAGAAATTGGCTCAATTAAGAATCCAGAGGCCCCCGAAAGGAGATTTTGTAATTCGGAAACAGGAAAGATTAGAGAGTGGTTTATTTGCAATTTGCAGGGACTCCTCTGCTCTGCAAAGTTTAGTATAATTCAAATGTGCTATAATTTTCAGGAACGTTAACAAATTGATATTAGGTGGTCTATAGCTTATACCCAATGTGTTTCATGGTAAAGATGGTGGTAATGAGGTTTTAAATGTCCTAGTGCTCACTGGGTTTTATTTTTGTAGGCACTTTGCAACTCCTCTGAATAAAACATCTATATTCAGTTATAGAGACTGATAAATGGGCTTTCCCCCGCTTCTGATCACTACAAATTTTTAATAGCGCTTTCTGATGGCCACTTTCTTGTAGGGAGCAAAAATTATGTCTACATGTCTTTAAAACCCTCAGCAGCATCTCCCGGCAACTGTTTACACATCTTCTTCCATCTCTTTGGTTTCACACGACACAACCTTGCCGTCCACCACTTCTTCCACAATCGTCTTAATCTTCCTTTTTCTCTTCACATCTGAATTTAGATTTAAGTATAAAATGTTAATTCAGGAACATGCCTCTGCTGACTTATAGTATTCAGTTCTAAACCATCATGGTTTTACATGTATTTTTTCCTAAAAAGAAAAGAAACCCATTCTTTTTCTTAAATAATCTTGTCAAATTTATAAATAAATGCTGAAAATGTCACTGTCTCCAAATTCACAAATTTTCTTCTCTCCCCACCCCAAAGAGAAAGATACAATATCGAATTAAGCCAAATGTACTTTTTCATCTTATTTTTTTTTCCCTTTCATGATCCCAGGATGTCTCAGAACGGTAATAGCTTGGGCCGAGAAAACTACCCTGTTGTGGGAGTATGACAAACTTCCCATGTTGGGGGTTTCTTTATATGACGTGCCTGATTTTTAGAATCCCTAGGGTAATATCTGCTGACTTGAAAACCGATCTCTCTTTACTTTTCACCAGTGGCATTTAATAAGTGGTAAGCTGCTGAGTGAGAATTCAGTCTTACAGGAAATGTGTGAAATTAGAACACTTACCTTTCTCCTCCAGGGTGCTCGGCAGATGCTCTATAGTTGTGTTTGTCTGTCTGTATTTTTTAAGAAAAGAAAAAGAGACAGGAAAAGGTGTTATCACCATTTTGAAAATGAAGCACTGTCCTGCCTTTTTTGTTTCAAAATAAAGTCTGCGTGATGTGTGTTTTAATGCTGTGTTTGCATTCCCCCCTTTACCATCTCTCTCTCTCTCTTTCTCTCTCTCTCTCTATCTATTTATCTATACAGATATCTCTATATCTCTATCTATCTATATATATACAGATATCTATCTATCTCTATCTCTCTCTATATATACAGATAGATAGATAGATAGCTCCAAAACTGACCTGTTTACCCTGTGCTAGAAGTTTTTGTAATAAAAATAACAAAATTACAGTGGAAGTTTAAATCTTGTGTTCTCTTACTGAGTTTCTTGGGTGTGGTAGTTGAAGACAGTTGCTATGGCAATACTGATGATTCTCAAACTGGTCTCAAACTCTGTTGTTCATTTCATGACCTCTCAATGAGGATTTTTAAAAGTTATTGTTGTGTTAAAATTTATTCAATTATGTATTAATCATAAAAATTAGCAAAGCATAATCTGTATCATCTACTGTAGAACCATCTTCTAAGTCGGTCCTACACATACTTAGTATTTGGAGGATGGGTGTACTTTTGGTATATTTTTGTTTTGTTGTTGGGGGCGCATGTGTAATTGCTTTTGTGCTAGGGATTGCATTGGTGCTGGGGAATGAGTGACAGTGTAATATGTAGACATTAAAATAGCACAGCATGTAGACACTGGCACATATCCCTTGATTCTAAGAGCCTTACGTGACATCTTCTCCTTCCAGAAGGCGGCGGTAAGTAGCAATTTCCTGCTCAAGCCGGGTCTTTATGTCAAGGAGGATATTGTACTCCTTGTTCTGGCGTTCTGTATCACTCCAAATCTGTGTCATTTGGACTTCTATGGAGTTCAGCAGTGCCTGGATGGTGGCCAATTGGCTACCATAACGAGCTCTGGTCTCCTCTAATGTACGCTCCAAAGATTCTTTCTATGAGCACAAGAAAAAGTGGATGTTTCTTAGTTGAAAACTTAAGAGGTGGCTCAATTTTAATTTAATTTGAGGAGAACTTCCACTGCTAGTCATTGTGGGCATGACTCTTATTTCTAGCTTTGTTTCCCCCTCTTTCCATCTAGGCGACCTCAGCCAGCTGCTAGGATCCCCAGTTCCTGGAGTCTTCTGTTCGTTTTTAGCCTTGCACTCACTGTTGTCTTACTGTGGTATGTTGTATTATTGTTCTCAACGTTTGCCTCCTCTCCCTGTGATTGTGGTGCCCCTCCAAGTGGAGGATTAGGTTTCCTCATCCCTGTTGACAGGAGGCTTGGTTGTGCGACTTTCTTTGGCTAATGCAATGCAGGTGAAGCTGACAAATGCCTTTTCTGAGAAGCTTTAGGAGCTATCACATGGTCTGGCCATTGCTTTTTTCTTTCTGCAACAACACTGGCATGCCCTGGCTAGGGTCTCCTCCTTTAGCCTTACCCCCACAGTGGAAATGCCATGGAGCAGAGCTGCAGCCAACCCATGATGGGGTAGTGTTGTTATTGTAAGACACCATGACAGGAGCTGACTGATTTGCTTAGCCTGAAATGTCTTTACCCCTATTGTTCAACTACACATTCATCTCACATTTTAAGATCTAGTTTAAAGGCCACTTTCTCTGTGATGTCTACTCAGGTAGACCTCCAGGTCTTCTTCCAGGTCTACTTGCCCCTCTGCATCCTTGCAGTACATTGCCCTTGTCCTTGATTTCTTTCTGTGTTTTAATTATAATCGGTGGTTTGGCCTGTTTCCCTGCCAGCCCTGCAAGGGTGAGGGGTTATTTCCTAGAGTTTTCTGCATCCCCAGAGTTCCTCACACAGGCACTTAGTAAGCATACACTACATTGAGAGTGTGAAGTTAGATGTGCTTTACCATACTGAGGTGGGACTGGAGTTCGATCTCTAGGTTCCGGTAGGTGTGTCTCAGCTCCTTTACTTGAGCCTCATTGTCTTTTATCTCTTGAGTGCTCCCTGTGACTTGTTGCTGCAGAAGTTGAGTCTAAAGTTCCAAAAATGAAAAAAAAAAAAAAAAGTGAGTAAGGAGAGAGAGAAAAGAAAGAACATGAGTTATCTTTTTTTTGAAGGAAAGCTTCTACATAGTTGCTTACTTACCCTTTGGAATTATGCTATTACCTGTGTCTCAAACTGTTCCTTGGCCTTCTGAAGGTTCTCCTGGACTATTGTTTCATACTTCTGCCTCAATTCATTCATGATGGTGCCAAGCTCCAGGCCTGGAGCAGCATCCACTTCTACACATACAGTATTGCCCAAATGTCTGCGTAGGCTGTCTACTTCCTACAAGAGTGAAAATCCTAATTATAGTCTGAGGCACGTTCTCAGATGAGGCTGGGCAGAAAGAGTAAGTCTTATGGGTTCTTTTATGGGGAATGAGTAAAAAAGAAAGAAAATAATTTAGGTAGGGCTTATTGTAGTGCGGGTACTGCTCTAAGTCATTGAACCCTGACAGCTCATACCCTTATTGTTGTCATCTTCTTACCAACTCCCCCCTCCTTATTATCGTTATTAGAGCCATTTCTATCATTCCCAACACTGCTTCTGAGCATGGCCTCACCTCCTGATGTTCTTTTTTGAGGAGATCCAGGTCTTTAGTCAGTTCTTTAACTTGAATCTCCAAGTCTGTTCTACTTAGGGATAGATCAGCCGAGACCTTATTCAGGCCTTGGATATCACTCTCCACTGTCAGGCGCATCTCCCTCTCAGCCTCATACCTGTGAATTAATTGGTATGCAGGGATAATTGAGTCCTCCAGAAGCCATTATAGAACAGATAGTCCTAATATAATGAGATATTTTTACGTGGTATGTGAGATCAATTTCAATACATTGTATCCTTTATACATATCAAAAATGTTCATGGGAACCCAGGAATCAGATAATTTGCTCCATAATATAATCTCTGTAATTTGGAGTGATTGGTAAAAAAAGCAATCCAAAATAACTCTTAAAAGTTCCTAAATTCTTGAATATATTTTTAAGGAAATAAAAAAAATATTTGCTTTAATTAATGTGTCAGCAAAAGATTCTCATTATTGATATTAAATAATGGTTAGATTTACTTAATGAATGCACATGATCAATTTATTATTTTTATTACTTTGTAAGCAGATGCATCCAAAGTGAGTTATCTTAAAAGTTCATGATTCTCTTCCAAAATCTTACCTACTCCATTTTTATTGAAGTAGCAAAACTTAAAAAAAATGATAATGCAGTGGAACACCCAGATATTGACTTGGTATAATTGGAATGAACAAACGTTTACTGCTTTAGTCTTCGGATTTGCTTTCCCATTTCCTCCTTTTGGATCCTTTGTAGCATTAAAATGCTACCCTTTTAAGCCACAAAGGAGTTTTTAGTACCAATGCATTGTACACATTCAGGATGAGAAAGCCCTAGTATAGGAGCCATTTATGAGGAATAGTTCTGATCACATGTAGTGTGATATGGCTGCAAGAGAGTGAACACGATCTGAGCTGCTTTAATCATAGTCCTACTTATTTGGTTGGTCAGACCCTATTGTAAAACACCAGCAGACTCAGAAGCATCAAAGGTCATCCCTGGAACTTGGGCTGTACATTTGCAGGCACTCCAAGAAGCATGGATGACTCACTTGGGGAATCACTGAGCATAGACAAATGTCTTGCTTCAGATAAGAGAAGGGCACCTATGCAGAAGGGGAGTTTTAAATTGCTTTGGTGTCACTCCAAAGGGCACAGTTAGGCTCAGTGGGTGAAAAGGTAGATGAAGGGTTACTAAAAAAGAATGTTCTAGCGACTAGAGCTAACCAGTGAAAAATATTAAGAATGTGGGAGAGGGAAGTCTAGCCCTGAGTGCTGGGCTGGACCAGATAACTTCTACCACCCTTCAAACTCCCAGATCCTGACATTACTTAAGGTAGCTCCTTTACCAACAAGAATGTGGAAAGCTGAATGTCATGAGGCACAGCTAAAAGGAATCCTTTTCCAGGAAGTTTTACCATGGTGCTAGAACCTACTTCAGCCTGAGGTCCTCAGCAGCTAGTTTGGCATTATCAATTTTCAGGACACAGTGAAAATTTTGCAGTTGTACACTTTTAATCTGGAAAATACATGAGAAAGAATGACATTTTCAACTGGAAAAAAGTTTCAAATGATTGAGTTTATCTTCAGATACAACCACTATTCTATCAAAGATGATGTTCCTTTCAACCATGAAAATAGGAAGGGCAATGATATGGGCATTTAACATAATCAAGTCATAAAATACAACTCTGGTCCCAGGGTTAGGTGAGCTTTCTTATGGTTTTACAAAAGGAAGAATTTCATTCAACTCGAACCATCAAACTTTATCAAGTGCCTTCCCCTTGATGTTGTTCCTGCTGAGAATATTCCTGTTAGCCTTTCTCACTTGGTGAACAACTTCTCCTCCATGTCTCACCTTCTACATCGTTGCCTCAAGGAAGTCTCAGAGATTTCTTCAAGGCAGAACTGGATGAATTGCCTGTGTTCTCACTGCCCTATAGGGCCCTCCTTGCTAGCATCTATCCCTCTGTGTGGATTAAGTCTTTGTGTCTGTTCCTCCAAATCACATTATGTGTCCATATTCCCCAATGCTCAGCATAGTGTCCAGCACTTAGTATCTACCAACTATTGGCTGAATGAATGGACACTTTGCTATGTGAGAGTTGTGTTGGGCACTGAAGCTGTCAGGATGGATAAGCCCTCGATCTTAAAAAAGGGGTTCCCGAATGGGTGCGTTCCCTAAGATATATATGGATCCAGGCTGCTTGTAGAAGATGTTACAATGGTCTGTGTCTTTCAGCAGATCCAGCTGCCTTTCTGTGTATACTGAGGCCACCAAGGAGGTGGCCTTTGCTATAAAGGAATATGAATGTTAAAATAGGAATGAAAGTGAAAGGGATTCTTTCCTCGATTAGATACGAATTTGAAAGCAGAGCAAGTGCTTGTGTCATAAGTGCCCTTCACTTTGGAGCAAAGTTCACTCCCTTTATCACACAGTTGATAAATAGAACTCCACCTTTCTCTGATAATGTGGGAGTAGGCTGTGATATAATTGCAACAAATTTGAGTTGGGGCAATAGAACATCTTATTGCTGTAGAAGCGGCTTCTGAACTGATGATGGGATTATTAAACAGGGCATTGAAAAATCTGGACCTCACGAATACCTACATCCCTTCCCCTTATTTCCACCCTGGGTCACTTCATCATTGAAATTTTTCATATGGTGTCTTAATACTAATATTACAAATTTACATAAATTAAAGGAGGAGCATCTCTACATTGACTGGGAATTCACAAGTTAATGGGAACTGGGTGAAAAAAAAGATTTATCATCACATAAAAATTTTAGCTCTTCTTAGAAAAACTTTTTACTATCCACTTAGCTGTGTCCTGGTAAACTGTGACAAAAATACAGATTACAAGACTGGAGGGTAACATTTCATATTTTCCATGTAACTATATTGTAAAAAGTTAACAAAGTATGATTTACAGTCATCCAGTTATGTAGTCAGCTATTCAACCACTAAGGGTAGATTATGGAATTCACCATTTTTATAGATATAGCATTTCAGCCTAATTTGCTTTCTGACATCTATTTGCACCCACCTAACATAGATGCCCCCTTGGTATACCGTGCAGCTCAGCAGTAGAGTGGAAAACAAAGGCATCATCCCTTACCTGGTTTTGCAGCTCTTTTATTTGTTGGTAATATGCACTGTCGTCCCTGATGCCGGGTGTGTTTGTTTCATACCACTGCTTGATCAGCAGTTCGAGTTTGGAGTTGGACTGCTCCAGGGAGTGTACTTTCTCCAGGTAGCTTGCTAGGCGGTCGTTTAGGTTCTGCATGGTCATCTTATCATTGCCAGCAAACACGTCTCCTCTGGTGAGATCACTCCCATAGCCCACCATGGGTCTGGAGGTCGAGATGCGGATGCCCTGGCCTCCAGCCCCCCCATAGACGCTGGGTGCCGCCCCAAAGTGCTGCATGCCTCCCTTCCCATACATGGAACCTCTCATGCTGAGTGCAGGACCTTGCAAGGAGGAACTCAGGTTTCTGTGGAAGCTTCTGCCGGTGAATTCCATTGGAGATGGTAGGAGGGAGCACCTGAAGCTTCAGGATGGCTGGAGCAGATTCTGCCTCTGGGTGGTGGATGAGCTGACCTTTTATACAGTTCGTAGGAAAGGAACACCTCCTCTGCTGACACCTCACCGCAGGACTCACACCGCTGTCCACCTTGCCTTGCTGTGTGTTTTCTTTTTCTCTTTGTACGGCAGTCTGTTCCATTTCATTCCAGAAACTACGCCTAGAGGCATTCCTTAGAGGCTTTTCTCAGAGGCGATTCCTTTTTTTTAAACAGAGACAACAAAAGGAAACCAGAAGATGTATTCTTTTAGCCCTTGCACCTGCCTTGGCAGATTTTTTTTTTAATCATAATACACACATAAAGAATATTTGCAAACCCTGTGAATAATTTAGATACCTAAAGAAACAGACATAGGTACATAATAGTAAGCTACACTGGTTTAAAAGAACAATGGTTTAAAAGAACAATGTTTTAAAATCTTTTTTAATTTATCATTTTCTTTTTGGTGAGAGCATTTAAGTTCTTCTTTTTCATAAATTCCAAGTATACAGTACAGTGTTATCAACTACGGTCACCATATTTTGCATTAGATCCTCAGACTTTATTCATCTAAAAGCTGAAAGTTTGTATTCTTTTACCTCTCCCTATTTTCCCAACCCCCCAGGACCTGGCAGCCCCTGTTTCTATGAGCTCGCCTTTTTTTTCTGTCCTTAAGATTCCACATATAATATTTGTCCTCTCTGTCTGGCTTATTTCACTTAACATAATGCCCCCAGGGTCCATCTATGTTGTTGCAGGGTTCCCTTCTTTTTCGTGACTGAATAATATTTCAGTGTGTGTGTGTGTGTGTGTGTGTGTGTGTGTGTGTGTGATCTTCTTTAGCCATTCATCTTTTTGTGAATCTTTTTAAGCTGTTTCTATATCTTGGCTGTTGTGAATAATGCTGCAATGAACATAGGAGATCAGATGCCTTTGAGATAGTGATTTTTATTTCCTTTGGATATATACCCAGAACTGGGATTGTTGGATCATATGGTAATTCTATATTTAATTTTTGAAGAACCTCCATATTAATTTCCATAGTGGCTGCACCACTTTACATTACCACCAACGGTGCACAGGGTTCCCTTTTCTCCACGTCCTCACCAGCGTTTTTGACGATGACAATTCTAACAGGTTGAGGTGATAGCTCATTGCGGCTTTGATTTGCATAAGAACAGTGGTTTATAGATATTGATAATCACTTTCAGAATCTCCATTTGATGCTTTTTTTGGCTTTTAGGTTTATCCCTATGTAGAGGTTATATTTTGTAAAATTATTAAAATGTTTTGTACAAACACAAAACCTCAAGTGTTTAAAACAGGAATGAAACGTTTATACATTTGGAGATGTAGCTTGGGGAAGTGAATTAAATGAATTTAGGTGAGTGGTGGATAGATGATTTTGAGTTTTTCCTTTTCCTAATTCTAATGTTCTAAGACTAGGTAAGTCGTTAAAAGTTTCCATCAATGCCTGGCTTTGGGTCTTGTTCCCTGAAAACAGAATAAAAAGCATAGTGCTTTGCACTTGACCTGGTACATGGAGGAGTCTCTCTCCCCTGTTACAAGGTCAGCTCAGCAGTCCCTATGAGACAGATTGCTTGCTCCATCCGTTCTGAAACTACATGTTCATTGCAGCTGCTCCCTCCTAGAATCTCTAATGGATTTGGGTGGCTCAAGTTTTCACGGAAGCCTGACCTTCTCACAGGTCCACAGACTGATAGCTTAAGTGGAGCCATTATATGTATAGACAGGTGTGTAGACAGGGGTGTAGACAGGGGTGTAGACAGGGTGTGTAGAGAGTTAAACCTACTTCATACTCTTTATGATATATATGATATATATGTGGATATCTCTTACTTATATTTTCATCCATTCATATATGCATCAGCCAATACTCACTGAGTGTTCACCACCAGTAACTGAACATGTACTAAGCAGACCTAGCTTTTTGTTACAAACCTTAAATTACTTTGTAACTAGCTGTCACAGCTAAAATCTTTAGTGAAAAACTTAAAAAAAATTTTTTTTAATGTTTACTTATTTTTGAGAGAGAGAGCGAGTGAGCGAGCATGAGTGGGGTAGGGGCAGAGAGAGAGGGAGACACGGAATCCAAAGCAAGCTCCAGGCTCTGAGCTGTCAGCACAGAGCCTCATGCGGGGCTTGAACTCACAGATCATGAGATCATGACCTGAGCTGAAGTTGGTGCTTAACCCACTGAGCCACCCAGGTGCCCCAAGAACTTTTTATGAACACATGAACTGTGTTCTTTTATGTGTATATATTCACAAAAGTAATGTGTAATGTGTCTTTTGTTGTTGCTTAACGGGGGAGAAGGAGATTGAGCAAAGTCACTGGAAAATTTTACTGTTTAAATTACACAAGTTTTGCAGTGTGTTAGTTTCAGCTAAGAGTTTAATACAATAACACATATGGTCAAGGCATGTAGAAGCGTTATTTAAATCAAGAGTTAGCTTTGTAAGAGTTGGGATATCAGTGCAGTTATTTAAACATGATAATTTTTGTTTTCTTCTTTGGCACAATTATTTCTTGCGGCTGCACCCAATTATGTTTAAGTGAAAGAGTTAAAATCTCATTAAAATCATTAACATCATTTTTTAATTTTTTGAGAAATGACTGTGTTATTCCACCAGTTTTGGCTAGTATTTGTAGGTTTTTTGAGATTTCAAATTTAAACTAAAATATGGTACTGTAGGGCTGTTATTATTTTAATTGAAGTATAATTAACATATGGTGTTATATTAGTTTCAGGTGTACATTATGATTCAACAAGTCTATAGTTATGGGTTCAGCCATCCAATCTAGAAAAATTCCTATTGTGAAGACTCCCACATGTTTGTGTCAGGGCAGGAGAATTTCTCAGCTCCTCTATCACATTGAGTTTTATGCTTTGGTAGATTATTATAACTTCTAATGTGATCACATGAAACCAGGCTGGTGTTTCATAGCAATTAATTTTTCTGAATTATATCTGAGGACTAGATATGGACCTTATAGACTCTTATTCATTAACAAGTCATTTAGAA
The DNA here is from genome assembly GCF_024362965.1 of Panthera pardus. Taxonomy (NCBI): domain Eukaryota; kingdom Metazoa; phylum Chordata; class Mammalia; order Carnivora; family Felidae; genus Panthera; species Panthera pardus. The sequence goes on along the minus strand of NW_026526876.1, from coordinate 34,249,731 downwards.
TTTAGAGCCACCGCTATTCCAAGCTGTTGGATGACAGCATCTATAAATAAATATTTATTAGATCCCAACTTATAGCTAATCAGTGGTGCATTTTGACCTCTGAGACAGACTCTGATGAGGATGTTAATGATTAATACTAAGTATGCCCAGTAATTTCGAGAGTTATTACAAGCACTGCAGTTTTCAGAGGATTTTCAACTTTCCCCCCCCAACATGGACAAGGTATTGCAGCCCCAATGCGAGACATATAGAATCTGGGGTGGGGGTTGGGCGGTGTGGGCGTTCTCTTGCCCAGATATCTTAGGATATATTGCTGTCATTGGTTGTGGAGGATGGCATATAGGAACTGTGGATGTTTGTAGGCAGTGTGGTTCTAGACACCATACAAAGTTAATTCAGAAAAAAATGATGGCCTCTGTGTTTAAAAACTGGTGTACTTGGGGCACCTGGGTGGCTCAGTCGGTTAAGCGTCCGACTTCAGCTCAGGTCACGATCTCGCGGTCCGTGAGTTCGAGCCCCGTGTCCGGCTCTGGGCTGATGGCTCAGAGCCTGGAGCCTGCTTCCGATTCTGTGTCTCCCTCTCTCTCTGCCCCTCCCCTGTTCATGCTCTGTCTCTCTCTGTCTCAAAAATAAATAAAAGTTAAAAAAAATAAATAAAAAATAAAAACTGGTGTACTTAATGAAATAGTTACAAGTGAAATGATATGGAAAGGAATAGAATATCTCCATATTAAAAAAAGAAATTATAATTGTTTCAGGCAAGCTATGCATGTAATATACAAAAGTAAATTCCAGGTTCGTTAAAGATGTAAAGTGAAAGGTAAAAGCTATAAAATGTTCAGATGAAAATATAGAATACGATCTCTAGGAATTAGGGTAAAGGAATATTTCTTAAACAAGACACAAAAAGTGCAAACTGTGATATTAACAATTTTTGTTCATTAAAGGATACCATAATTATAATGCAAAAAGCCCCAAACAGGGAGGGGATATTTATAATATATGTAAGTGACAGGGAATTAGTTTCCAGAATATGTTAAGAATACCTACAAATAAATAAGAAAGCAAAAACAACCGAGTGAGAAAGTCAGCAAAAACATGAATGGATGCACAGAAGAGGAAAGCCGATCGGCCCATTTCACACCTGCCAACTGGAATAAATTAGAAGGATGGACAAGGGGAATTCTTACCCACTAATAGTAGGTGTGTAAATAAGTACAATTACTTTGGAAAACAGTTATATATTATCTCAGAACCATGAGCATGCAAATACCTATCATCCAGTAACTCCATTCCTAGGTACGTATTCTAGAGAAACCCTTACACATATTTATCTGAAGTCAAGTACAAGAATATTCACAGAAGTATTGTTCATAATACTAACACACACACACACTCAAAACAACGCAAGTGTTCAACAGAATGAATAAATACGTTGACAGATATTCATACAATGGAATATGATGCAACAGTTCAAAATGGATAAACTAGGGGTGCCTGGGTGGCTCAGTGAGTTGAGTGTCCGACTCTTGATTTTGGTTCAGGTCATGATTCCAGGGTTGTGGAATTGAGCCCCACATTGAACTCTGTGTGGAGTCCACTTAAGATTCTCTCTCTCTCTCTCTCTCTCTCTCTCTCTCTCCCTTGGTCACGACTCTCTCCCTCTCTAAAGAAATGAAATGGATAAACTACATTCTTGACATGGATGAATCCAAAAGCATGTGTAGTGAGAGAAATGATACAAAATAATATATCCCAGTAAATTCAATTTATATAAATTACAAAAATAGACAAAACTAAATATTATATGATTAAGGGATATACATATAGATAGTTGGCAGATTGCACACAACAGTCACAGAATCCTCCTGAAGCTGTATACACACCCCTTTGCAAATCCTCTTAGAGTTTAAGGGGCATCTGGACCATCTCTATTTTTTTTGAGGCTCCTGATATATTGAACAAATGAAAACAATCCAGAATGAGGTAGTCAAAATTACCACGGTTAAAGTATTTTTATTGCCTACACAGTACCATTTTCAACACAAAGATATTGTAATATGTTTGTATCAATACAAGATTTATAAAAAACGCTTACTTATTTCATGCTTTGTAGGCTCTGTGATCTGGTGCTGGGACACTTTTGACTGACAAGGTGAATGTCTTCTTTCAATCCTGGAAGTGATCACTGAAACCATTTGAATTTAACCTCCAAAGTCTCTGAATGGGAAGCCATAGGCCGAATGGCCCTCTTCCTGCAATTGGCCCTGTGTCTGGATTATTTCACCAAAGTTTGATGTTATACCAAGGACGGCTGGTAGGTACTTCTTTTATATTAGCTTGACTAAGAGAGAGCCCAACCAAATTCCTCCCAAAACAGAATAATTTATCCCCAAGGCAATATAGTTTCTATTCTTAGAATGACAGGTAGGAGGGGTGCCTGTGTGGCTCAGTCAGTTGATTGTCTGATTCTTGATTCCAGCTCAAGTCATGATCCCAGGGTTGTGTGACTGAGCCCCACGTCAGGCTCTGCACTGAGTGTGGAGCCTGCTTAAGATTTTCTCTCTCTTCCTTTGCCCCTCTCCTCCCCATTCATGCTCTCTCTAAAAACTTTTTTAAAAATGACAGTTAACTTACTGACAATTTAAAAGTAACAGTTCCTGCTTCTAGCCATCAAAGGTTCATAAATGTCGAGGTCCATCTCAAAACACCTGCCTACCAATGCAAATGCAAAATTTCACTTTGAAAAATTCCTGGCACTTTTGTGGTCAAGCTCAATACATAGCTCTTTAAGATCTAACCCCTGCCTGCCTTTCCAGAGTCCCCTTCCTACCAGCCCTGTGCCACCAGCTCTACTCTTCAGGAACACAAGCCACTGGTACTCCTCCATGCCACACCTCTGTATGGATGTCATTTCTTCCAGGAAGAATCTTTGTACTCCCAAACTCTTTCCTTTCCAAGATGCCCAGCTATCTTGGTTTGCCTAAGACTGGGAGGTTTTCTGGGATGTCAGACTTTGAATGTTAAAATCAGGAAAGTTCCAGGCAAACTGGGACAGTTGGCCATCCTGTTCATTTCTTCCGTGCATGTCTCTCTGGGGTACACCTGTGCACACTCTGGTCCTGATTCCTTTGTTGAATGAATGGGTTTGGACGTGAGGAGTAGAAGGAGATAAGGATAACTCCCAGGGTTCTGACTTGGGTGACTGGGTAATGATAGTTTACTAAGGGAGGCCCTGGGACAGGGCTGGGAGAGGATCTGGGGAGGGGTTGTTGCAAAGGAGTATGTGATGTGTTCATTTGTAGACATGCCGAGTTTTAGTGTCTGTGCTATTAGATGCGCATGGAGAAGGCCTCTATGAAGGTGGCTGTAGAATATTCTGATCTGGCAGGAACTGAGCTGGAGGTGTATAATGAAGTAACAGGCGAGGTTTGCTCCACCTTGTTGGTTGGCACATTATCCCTCATATAAAAATTACCACCATAATTCTAGTCCACTTGGTCTTTTCAGAACCCCAGAGTCAAACCTCTGCACAGAGAGACCACAGGTGACAGGGAGGAGCCTCGCCTTGCATGGGCCTTGTCACTGCATTAAGGTTTTTTCCTTCTCTAGACTACTCTGCATTGCCACACAACTGAACATTTCATTCATTGCAATAAACTAAAAATGTAGTAGTTATGGTGCTTAAGTACAATTTGTGAAGGATCCAAAAAGTCTGGCCTAGACTTAGCAGCTAAATGGTAATAACCAATTAGCATTGGTTATGTGTCTGTGTGTGTGTGTGTGTGTGTGTGTGTATAACCAACATATATATATACATATATCGTTACTTTATTTTTTTATTCATTTATTTATTCATTCATTCAGTCATTCATTCAAGTTAGTTAACATACAGTGTAGTATTGGTTTCAGTAGTGGAACCCAGTGATTCATCTCTTACATATGACACCCAGTGCTCATCCTGAAACGTGCCCTCCTTAATACCCATCACCCATTTAACTCATCCCCACCCACCTCCCCTCCAGCAACCCCCAGTTTGTTCTCTGTATTTAAGAGTCTCTTATGGGTTGCCTCCCTCTCTGTTTTTATCTTATTTTTCCTTCCTTTCTCCTATGTTCATGTGTTGTGTTTCTTAAATTCCACATACGAGTTAAATCATGTGATATTTGTCTTTCTCTGACTTATTTCGCTTAGCATAATACATTCTAGTTCCATCCACATTGGTGCAAATGGCAAGATTTCATTCTTTTTGATTGCCGAGTAGACTATATTTTAAGGAAAGAAGTGATCCGTGGTTCAGTTTAATGGTGTCCTTTCATGTTATTTGAACAATCCAGACTTAGTATTTTTGAAAACAAGTAAGCAAGTGGCAGTTACTCACTGTGTGTTGTTTTTTGTGGTGCTTAATTTTCAATACAAAAAACCATAGCCTCTTGTATCTGGAGGAGACCTTGAAAATCATCTAGGCCATGTTTCTTCTCACTTGATGAACAGGACAGCTGGGGTGTTAATAGATTTATTGACTTGCTTATGGCAACAGTGCAAATATAGAAAGTTGGTCAACTTAATCCACATAATGTTTGCTCTCTATCTTGGTTTTCAGCAAGTTTGCCTGACCCAGGAAAGCTGTCTTGCAAACAGCACCCTGATAAAGAAATGAAACTCTCACTGATTAGATTACTGTTTAAAAGTCTAATATAAGTTATATGCCCCACACATAACGAGTTTCCACCCTGGAGCTAAAGACCTACTCTTCCTATATCTTCCTTCATTTGCTCCTACTAGCACAACGTTGAAATAGATGCTGTGAGATGTGGCAGTGATCACTGGCCCCAGGATGTTCCTCAAACAAGGCACGGTATATACAGATATAAGCAGATGAAGAGATGTATTATTAATTAGCCTTTCGGAACACAAACAGCATATGTGTTCACATTTCAGCTCCGTTGGGTGTGTCATTACTTTTTAATGTGTGCACATTTAAGTTAGAAAACCTGTACAAAGCAGATGAGTGATTAAAAGAGAAGTTCTCGATGCTGATATTGAAAATCTCTTGTAGGGAATAGGACAGAACTTGAGAAACAAAGGAGGGAGAGAGAGAGAGAAAGAGAGTGCATGAGAGCAAGAGAGGGAAACTGAGAGACAGTAAGCTTTTCAACATCTAATTTCAGAAGGAGGAGTTGTAAACAGATTTTAGGAAAATGCCTATAAAGATCAACATTTTGTGAACGAGGCAGTTGGCAAAGCCTGAATCAAAATTTTGACAGCTAGCTTTTAAAAAATGAAAAATAGGGGCACCTGGGTGGGTTAGTCTGTTAAGCGTCCAACTTCAGCTCAGGACATGATCTCATGGTTTGTGGGTTCAAACCCCACATCGGGCTCTGTGCTGACAGCTCAGAACCTGCAGCCTGCTTCTGATTCTGTGTCTCCCTGTCTCTCTGCCCCTCCCCGACTCTCTCTCTCTCTCTCTCTTTCTCTCTCAAAAATAAACATTAGAAAAAGAAAAAAAAGAAAAAAAGAAAAATAACCAGGTAAAATAAATCACATCATTTATTCTTTGTTGAATAAATGAATGGTGTGTCCAGTCTCCAGTTATGTTCATTGAGTGTAGTAAATACAACATTTGACTAGAAGTCAGGTTTTTAATTTCTAATTCAGATCCTTCCTCCTGCCCTGCCCCGCCCCCCACCACACAGACACAGACAGGGCCTTAACACTGTTAAAGTGGAAATACCAGACAGCGAAATTGGCTCTAGAAGCAACAATCAATTAGTTAGACACTGCTCTCAAGGAGTGCCTCTAGCAGAGGACATACTGACATGGATTTTAATTTTAACCTTTATTTTAATTTTTAATGTGGGTGGATAAGAAAGATGAGCAAGGGTGGGATATGAGAATAGAACACTGAGACCCAGACGGGCCCCGCAGATAAAGAACGGGTGAGTTCAGTCAGCCTTCAGGCTCTGGGGTCCAGGTTATGTATTATTTGTTGAGTTGGGATGCTAGCATATGATAAGGTAATAAATCCTTAGGTAATCCTGCTTGGGCATCAGAGGGTTAGGAGGAAAGAACCCCACTGTGAGGAGCCCCATTTAACCCAACTTAGAAAAGTGAAAGCAGAGAACCCCTATCGTTACAACAAGATTCACTAGTGCCAATAACCAGTGCAGAGAGCGGAGCCTTTGTGCAGTTTTGCGCTGTGTCCCTGCGCTGTGTTTCTAGCCATGTAACCAGAGGCTTTACACCTTTCTGGGGACGTCCTAGGTGTCAGCAGAGACTTGGTTTATTCATATTTTCTCCAAGAACGAGTTGCTACTCTTCAGCTCTCACCACGCTACTAACATTTTTGATGCCTCATGTTCCGCAAAGGCCTCCTGTTTTGGTGTTTTCTACTTTTTTTAAGCAATGGAAAACCAGGAAAAGCCTGGAGCAATTTCTCATGTGTTTGACACATATGTTGAGGGATACTTAATAATTGCTGCCCTGGGCAAAATATAGCAGGATTTTATGGCCAAGTCTCATGTTGATAGAGTGGACAGGCTGGTAGCTACACACACTTTTTCAAAATAAATGCATCTCTGTGAAATGAGCTGTCAGGAGGACCACAGGGCTTGGAAGCCTGGCGTAATTAAGGCGCAATATATTGGTTCTGAAGAACTGACATTAATGTTGACACATGAAGTTTCTGGGCAATTTGATCTATACCAATAATTCATTTTGTTCCCCGCTGCAGGACTCATTTTGTTCCTAAGTCATTTGAGGCTTTATTAAAGATTTACCTGGTGGCTTTTTAAAAGCACAGTATTTACTGTGCTGTGTGTGTTCAGTCACCAGTTATGTTTATTGAACGTAATAAGTATGACATTCGGCCAGAGGTCAGGTTTTTAACCTCGAATTCATCCCCGCTCCTACCCTGCCAGATTCATACTAACATAGGGCCGTATCATTGGCAAAATGGAGATACCAGACAGCAAAATTGGCCCTAGAAGCGATGATCAATTAGTCACAGATGAAAATGGAAACCAATTATTCTGGCCTGTCACGCTCTTATGGTAAAGCCACTGTTCTTGATCTGCTTTGTCACAATGATTACAATCATTTTGTCTCCTTCGTTTTGCATTTTAGTATTCCAGGAATTATCTCCCACATTCTTTTATTTTTATTTTTAATCTTTATTTATTTTTGACGAGAGAGAGACAGAGGGTGAGCGGGGATGGAACAGAGAGAGGGGGAGACACAGAATCGGAAGCAGGCTCCAGGCTCTGAGCTGTCAGCACAGAGCCCGATGCCGGGCTCAAACTCATGAACCGTGAGATTATGACGTGAGCCGAAGTCAGATGCTTGACCAACTAAGCCACCCAGGCACCCCTCCCACATTCTTAATGTGGGAACTTGAATGAAATCTTTTGGGAGAACTGTAAGAAATCTTTTAAGGACTTTGTCCTTTTTACAGTTCTGTCAAAGTGGATTCAGCAAGCACTTTGTATATTATTTCAAAGCTTTGGTATTTTACAATTGTGCTATGATTAATACATACGGGTGTTAATCCCAAAGGTAAAATTGCCATCATAAACTCTACTTTTTAGGATGAACCAGCTGTTTTGATGAGGAAAGAATAAAGTCATTAGGGGAAAAAAAATGGTTGCAAACCTGAAACTGAGAAATTCTAAATCCATCTTTCAAAGATCATCCTAAAACTTGTGCCTTCATCATAAAACAATTCATTGGTAATTGGTTTTGAGTTGGTCTTCCATTTTTTTCCTTGTAAGCCTATTTGCCCAGTGTTACTCTGATATGCTCCATATTGAAACTTGAAATGCAGTGTATGTGTGGACACACATACTGTATACAGTTCGTAAATGTGAACACACATGTGTTTGCAACGTTCCGCTATAAAGGAAATGTCAGATTTACATATTCCCTGAACTGGAAGAATAAAAGGTTGATGACAACTTTGTATTTTCTTAAGTATTGAGAAACATATACATTTATTTATTTATTAAAAGTTTATTTATTTATTTGAGAGAGCACAAGTTGCGGGGAGAGGTGCAGGGAGAGCAGGAGAGGGAGAGAATGCCAAGCAGGCTCTACACCATCAGCAGAACATGGGGCTCGAACTTATGAGCCATGAGATCATGACCTGAGCCAAAACCAAGAGTCAGACACTTAACTGACTGAGCCACCCAGGCGCCCTGAGAAAGTTATATGTTTGAAAAACAGACTCAGAAAAAGAATTAAAGAACATCTTTGTCTCGGTGTGGCTATTAAAAAGCAACTATTCAAAACCATCCAACATCACTTTTGCCTTTTTACTGCTCTGCGATCCAGAACCTGCTGCTGGTATTATAGATACCAAGGGTTGAAAGCACAGTGTTTGGAGATCTGGATTAGAATCCCATCTCTGCCGCTTACTTGCTGTGTGAACATGGGTAAGGTTCTTAACCTCTCTGAGCCTCACTTTCCTCATATGGAAAGTAAAGGATCGTTAATGGCGCCTAGCATGGCGCTGTTGTGGGGATTAAATGAGATGACGTTTTGGAGTGCCTGTCACAACACCTGCCACGTAGCAAAAGCACTCAGTGAGCTGTAGCTACTAGTAGCAACAGTGAGCCTAGTAGAGCTGTAGCGATTGTGAAGTTGGTGATGGAGATAAGGAAAGAGCCACCAACATTTACCACTCAGTACGCAGTAGGGCTAGTGGCATTGTCACTGATACTGATTGAGCCCGTGTGGCTAGTACCAGATAAGCTGAAGGACAACCTTCTGGATGAAAATGTAATTGAGAAAGCATGTAGTAAGTCTGAGATATATACATACAGTGAGTGACCCGTAAGTATTATAAGGGGGAGGAGCAACAAATGATTTACATAAAGCATCAACACATCAGATATTCATGTGCTGGGCACTGAGGATAGAAAGATGCAGAAGACAAGGTCCTGTCCTCAAGTCTGCTCCACTCTGGTGTGTGTGTGTGTGTGTGTGTGTGTGTGTGTGTGTGTGCACGTGCATGCGTGTGCATGTGCACAAATGCGTATGTTGGAGTGGAAGGAGCCAGAGCAGCAAACTTAGTGTGGTGAGAAGTTGAGGGATGAACTCAGCTATCAAGTTGTTCCCTCCTTGGATGGTGTCCAGGGCTAGTCTCATGTTCCCACCCCAGGGAGTTTATAATCAGATGGAGAGGATGGATAAGGGAAAGCTCCAGTGGCATTTCTCAAACAGTGCTATTCAACAGCAATGGTACATCTAAGTTAAAGTTTTCTAGGAGCTGCATTTAAAAAGGTAAAAAAGGGGCGCCTGGGTGGCTCAGTCAGTTAAGCGTCCGACTTCGGCTCAGGTCACGATCTCGTGGTCTGTGAGTTCGAGCCCCGCGTCGGGCTCTGTGCTGACTGCTCAGAGCCTGGAGCCTGTTTCAGATTCTGTGTCTCCCTCTCTCTCTGACCCTTCCCTGTTCATGCTCTGTCTTTCTCTGTCTCAAAAATAAATAAACGTTAAAAAAAAAATTAAAAAAATAAAAAGGTAAAAAAAAAAGATGGGATTAATTTTAATAAGATATTTTGTTCAAGCCAATATATCCAAAACACATAATCTATAAAATTATTAATGAGATACTTTGCCTTTTTTTTTTTTTTAACTGTCTTTGAAATGTGGTATTCACTTAAACTCACAGCACATCTCCATTTGGACAAGCACTCAGTAGGTCCATGAGGTTAATGGCTGCCTTACTGACAGTTCTAGACTTAGCTACTCAAAGTGTGGTCCTCAGTCTCATAGTATAGGTGTCCCCTACTCTTGGGGTCCCTTGCTCACCTGGGTCCCGTACTCACCTCCCTTCATTTTCACAAGATCCTTGGTGAATCACCAAAGCTTGAGATGCACTGCCTGGTGATTTGAAAAGCTGGTTATTTGAGATCACACACACCCTCACCTCTAATCATAACTGTGCTGTACATTTCCTTATCATAGTTTAGGTAAACCATCTTATCATAACCAGACCAAAGGTAGGGTTCATTTTAGCCCTTGTTGGAATTAGTGGCATCTCATTAGGTTTTTGTAAATCAGATGGTTGAGTTATTTTAGTGAAAAATGAAGGAAGGGTAGAGCCAAAGATGAGACAGGGACAACTTTTCATTCAACAATGACACTACCATTGTCATCATAGCTATTCTTTTTGGACATATGTTTTGAGAGGGAAAAAGAGGAGGAGAGAGAGTGAGAGGGTCTGGTTAGTTTCCTAACTCATGGGTTTTTCATTATGTCAGAGTCCTTCCCCCTGGGGTTGACTTCACTGGCACATGACCTTAGAAGGTCCTGGCCTTTGCTTTGATGCTCTGCAGTGTGGAAATTCTTAATAATTTTGAACAAGAGGTCCCAAATTTTCATTTTGCACTGGGCCCTGCAGATTTTGTACCTCGTTCTGTGCTCCTCTAAGTGTGTTCTTAACATTCACCTGCAACTGTAAGAGAGTAAATGGATTAGGTAGGGTTTGGGAGGAGCTAATGCTGTCTTTCACTTCCCCATTGCTACGATCTCTTTATAGCCTGAGAAATTAAAAAGAGATAATCCTGGCCTTGGGGGGAGTTGGGCTCAATGACGCATTAGACAATGGTGTTTTAAAACCAGTTTTCTGTGAAGGCTAAATGCTAGAATTGTATAACAAATACACCATTCACCACACGACAAAGGGGCAGTTCCTAAATCAACGTGTGTAAGCAGTCCCACCCTCCCCACCGTCTCCACCAGGTTTACTATAATCTACCCACACTGTTGGAACCATGTTCAGATACATCTGGGCAATGCCAGTGAGTCAGCTGGACCCATCCATGTTGAGGTTTTATATGGGAGAAAGTTAAATGTTCACTTGCTTCTATTTTGTCAGGATTTTAATAATGAAGTGTAATAAACAAAGTGTAAAAGCATATTGGTAGTTTTAGGGCTCAGACCTGAAATCAAGTGCTTGGAGACCTGCAAAAGCCCTTGAGTTTTAATACTAACCTGCTTGGTACAATTTGTAATGCCTTAAACTCAAAGTTTGGTCCCTGGATCCACAATGTTGGCCTCACCTGGGGCTGGTTAGACATGCAGATCTTGGGCCCCACCTCAGGCTGGCTGAATAATCTGCATTTTCAAAAGATCCTCAGGGGACTTATGTGCATTGGTAAGGTTAAGGAGTGCTGTAATCATGTACCCAACATCTGGTTATCTTGGTTGAGGGGTGGGGTAGCAAGAAAGAGACCTCCCAGAGAATTATGGGGAAGCAAGAGCTCTCAAAGAGTGGTCCCCAGGTGGCCGGCATCAGCATCACCTGGGCACTTGTTGCAAATACATATCCTCAGGCCCTTCCTGATCCTCTGAATCAAAGACCCTGGAGGTGGGAGCCCAGCGATCTGGGTCTTAAATCCTCCAGGTGATTCTGACACGCAAAGTTTGAGAACCACTGCTAGAAAGTAACGGTAGTGACGTAGAGAGACCTTTCAACTGATTGTACATTTTAGTTTTGAATGCTTTGTTTTTGTCAAGTGGAGTCCAGTGTAAAATCGGACAGTTTCGCAAGGCAACAGAGCAATTCTAACTTGGGAAGAAACCATCAGGCTCCGAGACTGATTTAATGGTTAGTTGAAATTTATTTTTATTTTCGAGGGAGATTTGAACAAGGAAAGTGGCTAGAAAGAAACTAAATCATTGAAAAAAATAAAGTGAACGAAATGACCTGGGATTAATGAGCCCAGGGGTGCGAAGAGCGAAAGGAAAAACAGTCGATCTCCATTTTATTTCTGTAAATAGTGAGAGGGCCTCATCATAAGGGCTCACCCAGAACAAGAAGAAGTTCTTTCTCTCTTGCCTCAGAGTGGCAGGCAGGGCCTTGTGTTCTTCATTCAGAACTTCTGGAGAATCTATTATGGTGGATCTGATGCTGTGACAGACCGTGGGGTCCAGAGATGACCAAGGACCTCCATGATGCCAAGGAGGCTGCAGTCTCATTGGGGAAGCTGATTAGTAGATCAGTAATTATAAATCACTGTAAGTTTCAAGAAGAGTTTGGGGGATGTCGGGTAGGGATTCCCAACTGAAACTGGATGAGAGAGAGTCATTGAAACTTCCCTGCAGGTGGTCTCATGCCAGTGCAGCGTTCAACCAGCCAGGCCACCAGGTGGAGGGACGTGGGGGATGGCCCATGCACCCTGCACGTGCAATAATGAATGACTTATGTCACATACCATAAATCTGAGTGTTCTACAAATGCTTCTTCAGTGCCCACCTGCTATGTGCGACATTGCTCTAGGCCATAGGGATGCTTCAGTGAGCAAAACAGACAAAAATTTCTGTTGCCGGAGCTTCATTCTAGCTAGAATTGTATCTAGAGAGATTGTATTATATCAATCAGTTGTGTTGATGCATTCAGTTGCATATTGTATCTAGAGGACTTCGGACAAAAATGATAAAAGCTAATGTTACGTAATTCTACCAGAAAGGTGGAGAAATGGGAACTGGGGTGTGGAGTGGTATCAGAATCCTGTCTTGTCATCTTCCACACCAGCAATTTAGGTTTTTAACGTCTTAAGTTGAATAATTAAGAAATAGCCGTAGAAGCATGTTCTTTAGCAATATGCAGGTTAATACCCGAAGAAATCGCTACAGGATCTTAAAGGGGAAGATTGAGGAGGACGAGGACCTGTTATTATTTAGCCTGAGTCTTGTAGAATATGTGATGTTCCAGGCATTGATTCATCCATTCACAAATGTTTATAGCCATATTAGAAGTGTGTGCCAGGCCCTGTTTGGGGGCATCTTGTAGAATTTGGAATCGGAGGCAGGGACTACCAGGAGAAGTCTGCAAGAGGATGACCTGTGCTTTGGGGGCCTGGGGTTGTTCTGGAGAGGGTGCACTTGTGTATGGAGTAGTTAGGACTGGCCTCACCATGAGTGGTACTTGAATGAAAATGGAAGTTTGGGGACGCCTGGGTGGCTCAGTCAGTTAAGTGTCTGACTTCGGCTCAGGTCATGATCTCACAGTCCATGAGTTTAAGCCCCTCATAGGGCTCTGTGCTGACAGCTGAGAGCCTGGAGCCTGCTTCAGATTCTGTGTCTCTTTCTCTCTCTGCTCCTCCTTCCCCACTCGCACTCTGTCTCTCTCTCTCAAAAATAAACATTAAAAAAAAAAAACTTAAAAAAAAAGAAAATGGGAGGTTTGGTGAGAGGGAAGAGCTGTGTAGAAGTCTGGGTCAGAGACCTCCCAATGTGGGTGGGGCAGTGGCCCCTTCACAACCTAAGCTGGTGCTGAGGTCTGGAAGGGAGACTGGCGGGAAAGGAGGGAGGCCAGAGGAAAATGGCTATGGTGTGCGGACCGCGTTGTCCTGCAAAGACTCTGGCTTTACCTCTCTGTAATAAGGGCAGCCACTGAACTTTGTTCGTGGAGTACTCCCCTGTGTCTTTAAAAAGAGACCTAGAGACCACACTTTGTAAATACTGATTTTAAATTAACAGAATAGACAATCTTTTTCTTTACAATCATTTGAGAAGGAAAGTAGTATCAGTTATAACACACACACACACACACACACACACACACACACACACACACCCCACACATCTGAATGCAAAGAAATGAAAGCTGAAGAACAAACTAGTGATGATAGTGATGATTCAGAGGGAGCCCCCTATCGCCTCCCTAAGGGGCTAGCAGCTTAGGACTCTGGTAACGCAGGCAGGGACTGGGTAACTGGAGTTGCCTTTCATTCATGCACCGACCCCACCCATCCATCCTTCCTTCCCCCATCTGATCATTAGAGATTCTGGGAGCCTAGTGTCATCCAGGTGCAAATGTGAGTAAACGTGTTCTCCCCTCGAGGATTCACAGTCCAGGCAAAGAGGCTAGATTAGGGCTTGCAGGTGAACGTGGGAGCACCTGGCGAAAGTGGCTCTTGGGCACAACATTGTACAGCAGACACCATCTGGCAGGGATGGTCTTCTCGTCACAGCAGATTGTTATTTGGTGCTGAAGGAGCTCTCATGTTCCTTAGAAAAATGCCTTTCTAGCCTGTTCACAGCCTTTGCCTTTATTCCATGATCACCAAACACTTTTCAGATACCTAATTTAGTTTGTGGGCACCTTGATCATGAGACAAGGCGCACTGGATAGTGGTAAAACACCGACACCACTTTTATTGGAAAAGAATAGGCGTTCTCTTGTTAATGGGGTTTATATGACTCCATTCCCTTAGCCCCTTATCAACCTTGAGTGAACTGATAAAATCAAATTTCTGAACCTTGAATTATGAGGACTGGATGTTTGCCAACAAACGTGTGTTGAATGGCTAAGTGTATAAAGTGCAGGGACTTTGGAACATTCCTCCAGAAATGTTCTGTCCGTCTTCCCCACCGTGAGTACAAATGTCCAAGTGTATGCCAATGGCCGCAGATGTGACACTGACAGCCACAGAAGGACACAGCACAATAATACCCAGCACTGTATCCCATGAAATGGGCTCTCTGAAGAAGGGGCCAAAATATCCCAAACATCAACACAGGGCTATGCAGAGATGTTAGGTGAGGTCTGGATACAGTGTCTAACGGAATAAATACAGAGTTGATAATTAATAAGTGAGCGAATGAGTGAATTGGTATGAGGAGTCCAATCTGTTTTAAAGAGGAAGACATTTCTTTGTGTTGTACTTTTCTTTAAAATCCTTCTTGTGTTCAGGGGCACCTGGGTGGCTTAGTCTGTTAGGCGTCTGACTTCGGCTCAGGTCATGATCTCACAGTTTGTGGGTTCGAGCCCCATGTCCGGCTCTGTGCTGACAGGTCAGAGCCTGGAGCCTGCTTCGGATTCTGTGACTCCCTCTCTCTCTGCCCCTACCCCACTCTTGCTCTGACTCTCTCTCAAAAATAAACAAACATTAAAAAAAAATCCTTCTTGTGTTTCTGGTGTCTACAACCAATTAAGTATTTTACTATGTTCCTTATTCAAATAAGGAATTTTGATTGCATGTTTCTGTAGGTAAATGAACATAGAAGAGAATCATTTCATGTTAGCTTTGTCATGGGAGAGAACATATCACCTGAAATGAAGAGACACACAGGATTTCATTCTCTGTTGCTGTGACCAAGTTTCTTTACTTTTCTGGAAATACTATCATTGAAGATAAAATGAATCATTTAGGCTCCAAAGTCTTTTTTTTTTTTAAATATTTTTAATGTTTATTTATTCTTGAGATAGAGACACAGAATGTGAGTGGGGGAGGGGCAGAGAGAGAGGGAGACGAAGAATCTGAAGCAGGCTCTGGGCTCTGAGCTGTCAGCACAGAGCCTGATGGGGAGCTCAAACCCACAAACCGTGAGATCACGACCTGAGCCAAACTCAGCCACCCAACCGACTGAGCCACTCATGCGCCCCTAGGCTCTGAGGTCTTTTTTTTTTTAATATGAAATTTATAGGCAAATTGGTTTCCATACAACACCCAGTTCTCATCCCAACAGGTGCCCTCCTCAATACCCATCACCCACCTTCCCCTCCCTCCCATCCCCCATCAACCCTCAGATTGTTCTCAGTTTTTAAAAATTTTTTTAATGTTTTTATTTATTTTTAAGACAGAGAGAGACAGAGCACGAGTGGGAGAGGGGCAGAGAGAGGGGGAGACACAGAATCCGAAACAGGCTCCAGGCTCTGAGCTGTCAGCACAGAGCCCGACGCAGGGCTCGAACTCACAGACCGTGAGATCATGACCTGAACTGAAGTCGGACGCTCAACCGACTGAGCCACCCAGGCGCCCCTGTTCTCAGTTTTTAAGAGTCTTTTATGGTTTGGCTCCCTCCCTCTCTAACCTTTTTTTTTTTTTTTTCCTTCCCCTCCGCCATGGTCTTCTGGTAAGTTTCTCAGGATCCACATAAGAGTGAACACATATGGTATCTTTCTCTGTATGACTTATTTCACTTAGCATAACATTCTCCAGTTCTATCCACATTGCTACAAAAGGCCAGATTTCATTCTTTCTCATTGCCACGTAGTATTCCATTGTATATATAAACCACAATTTCTTTATCCTTTCATCAGTTGATGGACATTTAGGCTCTTTCCATAATTTGGCTATTGTTGAAAGTGCTGCTGTGAACATTGGGGTACAAGTGCCCCTATGCATCAGCACTCCTGTATCCCTTGGGTAAATTCCTAGCAGTGCTATTGCTGGGTCACAGGGTAGATCTATTTTTAATTTTTTGAGGAACCTCCACACTGATTTCCAGAGTGGCTGCACCAGTTTACATTCCCACCAACAGTGCAAGAGGGTTCCCGTTTCTCCACATCCTCTCCAGCATCTATAGTCTCCTGATTTGTTCATTTTGGCCACTCTGACTGGCGTGAGGTGATATCTGAGTGTGGTTTTGATTTGTATTTCCCTGATGAAGAGCGACGTTGAGCATCTTTTCATGTGCCTGTTGGCCATCAGGATGTCTTCTTTAGAGAAGTGTCTATTCATGTTTTCTGCCCATTTCTTCACTGGATTATTTGCTTTTCGGGTGTGGAGTTTGGTGAGCTCTTTATAGATTTTGGATACTAGCTCTTTATCCGATATGTCATTCGCAAATATCTTTTCCCATTCCATTGGTTGCCTTTTAGTTTTGTTGATTGTTTCCTTTGCAGTGCAGGTTTTTATCTTCATGAGGTCCTCATAGTTCGTTTTTGCTTTTAATTCCCTTGCCTTTGGAGATGTATCAAATAAGAAATTTCTGCGGCTGAGGTCAGAGAGGTGTTTTCCTGCTTTCTCCTCTAGGGTTTTGATGGTTTCCTGTCTCACATTCTGGTCCTTTATCCATTTTGAATTTATTTTTGTGAGTGGTGTAAGAAAGTGGTCTAGTTTCATTCTTCTCCATGTTGCTGTCCAGTTCTCCCAACACCATTTGTTAAAGAGACTGTCTTTTTTCCGTTGGATATTCTTTCCTGCTTTGTCAAAGATTAGTTGGCCATACTTTTGTGGGTCTAGTTCTGGAGTCTCTATTCTATTCCATTGGTCTATGTGTCTGTTTTTGTGCCAATACCGTGCTGTCTTGATGATTACAGCTTTGTAGTAGAGGCTAAAGTCTTAGATTATGATGCTTCCCACTTTGGTCTTCTTCTTCAATATTAAAAAAAAAAAAAAAGAGAACTACAGGCCAATATCCCTAATGAATATGGATGCAAAAATTCTCAATAAGATACTAGCAAATCGAATTCAACAGCATATAAAAAGAATTATTCACAATGATCAAGTGGGATTCATTCCTGGGCTGCAGGGCTGGTTCAACATTTGCAAATCAATCAATGTGATACATCACATTAATAAAAGAAAAGAAAATAACCATATGATCCTGTCAATCGATGAAGAAAAAGCATTTGACAAAATTCAGCATCCTTTCTTAATAAAAACCCTCAAGAAAGTCAGGATAGAAAGAACATACTTAAACATCATAAAAGCCATTTATGAAAAGCCCATAACTAATATCATCCTCAATGGGGAAAAACTGAGAGCTTTCCCCCTGAGATCAGGAACACGACAGGGATGTCTACTCTCACTGCTGTTGTTTAACAGTGTTGGAAGTTCTAGAATCAGCAATCAGACAACAACAGGAAATCAAAGCCATCGAAATTGGCAAAGATGAAGTCAAGCCTTCACTTTTTGCAGATGACATGATATTATACATGGAAAACCCGATAGACTCCACCAAAAATCTACTAGAACTGATACATGAATTCAGCAATGTCGCAAGATACAAAATCAATGTACAGAAATCAGTTGCATTCTTATACACTAATAATGAAGCAGCAGAAAGACAAATAAAGAAACTGATCCCATTCACAGTTGCACCAAGAATCATAAAAAACCTAGGAATAAACCTAACCAAAGATGTAAAAGATCTGTATGCTGAAAACTATAGAAAGCTTATGAAGGAAATTGAAGAAGATATAAAGAAATGGAAAAACATTCTGTGCTCATGGATTGGAGGAATAAATATTGTTAAAATGTCAATACTACCCAAAGCTGTGTACACATTCAATGGAATCCCAATCAAAATTGCACCAGCATTCTTCTCGAAGCTAGAACAAGCAATCCTAAAATGTGTATGGAACCACAAAAGACCCCGAATAGCCAAAGTAATTTTGAAAAAGACCAAAGTGGGAGGCATCACAATCCAAGGTCTTAATTAAATTCCATGGTCTGACTTTAAAAGTATTTGTTTACCTCTTGCTCCCTCTGCTGGATGATAGGCTTTGTGCTTTGCTCTTATAATGACTTGTGTAGCTGTGGGATTTTCTTTTTTCTTTTGTACTTAAAAATTCCCAAGCTTATATGGAATTATAATTCAACTCGAGAGGTCCTTCAACTTAGTGGTTCCTGTCAGTGAGCGTCACATTGGAAATCTCCTGGGGGCTTGATATTATAGTCTAAGGATATCATTCAGGCTTTTACTGTGTTCAGTGTTTCTGTCCTGGAGGATGGCATTTGGCCACTGTGTTTTCGAATTCAAGAATTGTGTTTTTAACCTAGGGACCACTGCCTTAAATCATGGACATTTTAAGGAATGTATCAAAGTATTGGGCTAGGTCAGGGTATGGGCAACTCCTGTTTCTCCCGACTTGATCCTTCAAATAAGTCTACTTGGAACTTGCCTTCAAAGTCCTACCAAGTTTGGTGGCTCAGTCAGTTAAGCATCCAACTTCAGCTCAGGTCATGATCTCACTGTTCATGAGTTCGAGCCTCACAATGGGCTTGCTTCTGTCAGCGCAGAGCTGTTTCCCTCTCTCTCTCTGCGCCTCCCCTATTCTCTCTCTCAAAAATAAATAAATAAGGGGCCCCTGGTTGGCTTGGCTCAGTCAGTTAAGTGGCTGACTTCAGCTCAGGTCATGATCTCACGGCTCATGGGTTCGAGCCCCATGTCCCGCTCTGTGCTGACAGCTCAGAGCCCAGAGCCTGCTTTGGATTCTGTGTCTCCCTCTCTCTCTCTGCCCCTTCCCTGCTCACGTTCTGTCTCTCTCTCCTTCAAAAATAAATAAACATTAACAATTTTTGAACTAAAAATAAATAAAGAAAACATTAAAATATATATATGTATACGCACACACAAAGTTCTACCAAGTTCTTTTAAGAGTATTGTGTGACTGAGTTGCTGTCGTACTCCTTTCTTTTATTTTACTTCAGACTCTTCCCACAACTCTTATGGTTGTGGCTTTTGCAGCTTTTTGTGGCTCTTGCAGCTAACAGTGGGCCCTGAAAAATGGGCCTAGAGGAGTGATTATTATCTAGGTCACTGTGGTTTAGAAATCCAGATCCATATGGATTTTACTGCAAAATTCAGATGCATGAATGAGTCCATGTTCTAATTTGCTTGGTATTCAGACCTTGTAAATGTTCCCTCCCAGATTCTCCTTTTCAAATCAGAAGTCCCTGCCCTCGTAACCCTTGGTCTTTGGCATTGTCTGCATCTGTCCTGGCCCCAGTCCTCCACTGCGCCTGGGCTGCATGGCAGAATCACTACTGCAGTCCCACGGTCATGGTCAGTGGGGCTTTTACGTCCCCTGTTCTTGTAGAACCTCAGAGTGAGGCAATGGTGAGATCAGGATTTTAAAATCCTCTTCTTCCAGGGCAGCTGGGTGGCTCAGTCGGTTAAGCATCCGACTTAGGCTCAGGTCATGATCTCGCGGTTCGCAAGTTCCAACCCCGTGTCAGGCTCTGTGCTGACAGCTTGGACCCTGGAGCCTGTTTTGGATTCTGTGTCTCCCTCTCACTCTGCCCCTCCCTCGCTTGCACTCTGTCTCTCTCTTTCTCTCAAAAATAAATAAACACTAAAAAAAAATCCTCCTCTTCCCTGAAGCTCTTTTATTAGGACACTTGTGTTAAAAAGAGAGAACTAATTTTAAAAATACTTATCCATCATGTGGAGCAGAGTTGCCTAAGTGACAAGAAAGGTACTTTAAAATCCTAGCCTCTGTTTTCATTGGTTAGATGAATTCAGAGGCTTCCCTGGGGGAGAATCGTGAGGCCAGAAGGTCTACGTCCTGTATCCCCAGCCTCCAACCACTGTATCCGTAGGTGAGTAAGGGAAGCCTGCCCCCTAGCTTACACATTCAGACTCTCCTATGTATCTTTGTCAATTGTTGATGGAGTCGTTACATTCAACCTGAACCATGTGAAGTTGCTGGTTTTGTGAGTCAAACAAGTGGAATATTGGCAATTTCATATAGTTTGACCTATTTGGAACAAAACCCTCAGCCGGTACTTGATTTCAAGTAAGGGGTTAACTTCTTTGTTGTTAAAGGAGTTTGTATTCAATGGGCTGTTGTCGAAGGCTGTATTTTTATTTTTATATTTAGTGGAGAAGGAGACTTAAGGAAGAGAAGTGGAAATCTGGTGATTCCATTCTGATGGTTGTTTTTGCTACCACACATGTTATGCAAACTACTGAGATTTAAAGTTGCTACCATGCCTTGGGCATGAGTTGCGAATGTTTGGTATTCCTTTATTCCCTCATGGGGCTATGTGGAAATTGATTCTTGTCCAACCTGAGAGCCCTGATCAGAAAAAAGAATATCGAGTTCAGGCCTAAGTTGCCTCCCTGGTCAGCAGGGGGCACTCCTGCCCTTCATATCTAATAAAGGTTACCCTTTCCAAGACTCCAGGGGGAAACCCAAACTTATGAGTCACCATTATCTCCCTTCCCACTCTGTGCAAATAAGGCATTTTGCAAAGAACAACATAATTTATTGGTGAGCACAGTTGACCAGTCATCCTGGAAAACATTTGGGAAACTCTACAACTTTAAAAGTTAAAATATCCTTTTTTTTTTATTAAAATTTTTTTGCCCTGAGTATGAATTACCTGGGGGAAGAGCAGATACTTTTCAATCTTTCAAGTTATTACACCGGCCCTAAATTGTCCAGGTGTTCTTTAAATTAGCCGTGTTCATGTTTAGTACTTGGCAAGGGGTCAAGAGCCATCTCAACTGTCAGAAAGGTTCCCCCTTCACCTGGCAGAGATGATGTTATAGTTGGGCCTGTTTCTGCTGTAATTTCAACTCATTTCCTCCTAATGTCTGTAGACAAGGTTGGGAGATTTTTTTCTGCAAAGGCCAGATGGTCCATATCTTAAGCTTTATGGGCCAGAGAAACTCAGTTGTAACTATTCGGCTCCGCTGCCATAGCCCAAAGCCGCCACAGACAATGTGTAAACAAGTGGGTGTCTCTGTGTCCTAACGAAACTTTGTTTATAATTCGGCCAACCTGTAGACATCTAAAACACCAGTTAATATCTTCCACAGATCTGTTACTTTATGTTCTTTAGAAGTGTAGAATCTTTTCTAATTAACACGAGAATCATCAAATCTGAATGCCCACCGTCTGGTTCCACTCCTATGGAGATTGATACCTGGTCCTCCTTACAGCATTCCTGACCGGTGTCCCTGTGCCCCGCTTGCAAAGCTCAGGTTTTTCTGTTTTCCCTGTAAGAAAGGCAGCGCCCCAAAGAGCAGAGAGGGTGATGAAAGTCCACAGAAGTTTAAAAGGAGATAACGCAGCAATTTGGAAACTAGAGCTGCTGGATTTGTGAATTTTTCATCTTTTCATTCGCCACATCGTTTAATCCATATTTTAAAGGAAAGGTGCCACAGTATAAAATAACAGGTGCTGACTGGCCTGACGTATCCCAGGAAAATCTGGTTTCAGATTTTTCTAGGAGCTGATCCAAGAACATTTTTCTTTCTGCCTTTTGATCTGTTGAAAGATACACAAGATACTTGGATGCCTTGAGGACACAGATGCCAAGGTGGAAGTAAACTCTGTCAAGTTGTCTCGTGGAGGGAGCCAGCATTCAGAGAAGGGATCATTGTAGGGGAAGGAACTAGGACTTTTGTGTGCCTGATGGCAAACCCATCTTTGTACTTGGTGCATGGGTTCTGTCTCTTTCAAGTTTGAGTGGGTTTGGGGGAAACTGAGGTAACAGGATCGCTGCCCACAGTTTCAGTCCCTCTTCACCTCCTCTTAAAGTCCCCCTTCCCCTCCTTGCTTCTGATGGGGGTGTGGCTACATACCCCTCTCCCTTTCAGCAAAGAAACCTTCAGCTGGGGCCCCTGCAGAGCAAGCTAGAATGCTCCAAGTGCAGGAGAAGCTTTTACGTCAAGATGTTGAAGTTGCTTGGAGGCCCCAGAAACAAAGCTGGGAGGCAGGAAGTGAATCTCTGAGAGGCCCCCAAGCCTCCCCTGCTATGCACAGGAGTGCCTTCTCGAGATCCTTTGGATCCTGTGAGCATAGCAGAGCCACTTAGAAAGTTTTATTTCTAGAGGGTTATGGGAGTGGGCTCTGAATTCTCCCCCTTATGTGTTCCTGGTGGGTGAGGTGGGGAGGATCTAATTCTAAGCACTACCAGGAAGAAACTGGCAGAATGTATTTGGGTATCAAAGCCTTGAACTCAGCCTCTGACCCCACCCTCCGTGATTCCCCCACCTCAGGTGTCTGTGGGTCCCTCCCACCCAGCCTGCCCCATGTCTGGACCCCAGATGGGTGTCCAGTTTGCCTAGAGGTGCAGGCTCCCAGCTTCCTTCTGCCACTTTCCTGCAGGCACCTTTCTGGAGGCTGTGGTTTTAACCCTTTGCCTGCTGTAAAAATGGTTAGCAGGTCTGTGCTTGTCACTAGGGGCTTATTTCTACGTTCTGCTTCCTGTGAGGGAACAGGGAGCAGACTCTGGACATCTGCTATTCGAAGGCAGCCCTCGTGTGGTCTGACACAAAACTCAGTCCTGGTCACTCTGACCTCTGGCTGGCCCAGGAACATCTCCTCTCTTGTCTTTTTAGCCTTAGGTGCATCCATGCTAAAGGTGGGGGCAGAGGAGGAAGACTCCTGTAAACAGACTTCTTCTAGAACTTTCCAACCACCTAACATTGTAGAGGGAAGAGGAAGGGACAGTGAGAAATGGAATTACCCATGTCCCTACAACACGGCTCAGCCCCCTGATGAATGATTATATCATCCCATGCAGGAATGATCAAAGGTGCTACCTCCTTCCCAGAGCTGCCAGCCCACAGATGTGTAGCCTGTCCCAATTCAGCATTGTAGCAAGTATAGTTCCTAAACTTTTAGGTGACTATTATCCTTGTGTGTATGTTAGAACTTTCTTTGAATAACTAAAAGATAAATAAATTTAGATTTTCTGTAGCTTCCCCAAACACTTGAATTAATGAGTTTTCTTGAATGCCCTTTTTTGGTCTGCCAGCTGATTGTTGTTTTCAGAGGACACTAATGACAACCCAGACGTGATGGCTACAAAGCCCTACATTAAGGCAGTTTGCATTGCAAACCTGCCATTCAGGTAATGACTGCTGCCCTCTGGAAAAACAAGCTGGGCCTCACTAGGAGAAGGCCGTGTGGCAATGCCTCGATACTTGAGAAGGGTGTGAGACCAGTCATAGGAGTTGACTTGGTGGAGACGAGCAGAAGGGTCATGGATGACTTTATGAAGTTTTTGTTGAGTGTGGGAGAAAATTCAAGAGGGTGGAAAGAGCTTTACTGGAGAGATGTGCTTTCTTTTTGTCTCTCAGCTCAAATCAATTTCCTTATCATTACACCAGCAAAGGTGTAATTATTATGGCTGCCTACTATGATTATGGGTGACAGGAAGTACAGTTGGGCAAAGGGACAGTTTTGTGTATTTTCATTTCCTTCTCAGAAGCTCTGACTGAACTTCCTTGTTTTGTCTTCCTAACAGTGGCTGGCTTCGGTGTAGACATGTGTTGGAAGCTTCATAAATACTTCCCGATTGGTTCTTAATTCCAACTCATGTGAATTTCTTGAAAACAAAGAGTGATAAAATCAATACCCAAGATGAAAGTAACCAGTTCAAGCTGGTGTGGAATGAGACATAATTTCACAGAGTTATTACTGTTTTTCTGAGAACTTCAGCCGTTATTTGGTCCACTCAGTAAAGAAATGGTCCTTGGGGAAAATTGAGGAAGAATTTTGTAAGTGAATACTCATTCGTAAATAGTAGCATACTTTTTAGTGCTGTGTTAGTAGCACGATAGACAACCTCCGACAGGCATTTTCATCCTCTCCAGTGAGTCTGGTTAGTGGTGAACTTTTCATGTCATGCGCTAATGCAATGAGGCCAGGAATAATTGGGGACAAAGTGATTGATCTCCTTGGTTTCCTGACTTCATTCCGTTTTCCACTCTTGACCAGAACCAAAAAACACTTTCTTTCAAGGCTGTACTTAATCAGTGAGTACTCTTGCCAGCTTCACTTGCTTTGAGCAAGACAATGCTAATCAGATTCTAATGATACCACCTTTCCTACTGTATTTTTCATCCAGTTCAGTCTATGTTAAATCTATTGAGATTGGCTTGTGGATAAGGCATTCAGTCTAGGGGATTTATCAAAATGGCTGATGGGTTGAACTCATCTTTCTACTCAAAGTGTGGCCCATGGATCAGCAGCCTCAGCATCATCTGGGAGCTTGTTAGAAATGCAGAATCTTGGACCCCCAACCTAGATGTACTAGAAACCCAGAATCTGCAATTTTAACAAGATTGCCAGGTTTATGTATTTTACATTTATTATATTTTTTATATAACATGTCATACATACATATAAGTATATATATAGACATTAAGATTTGAAAAGCACCGATATACATATAAGTCTTAGGATTAGAGGTTGACCCCAAACTGCTGCTTCCTAGAATGTGGGAAACAAACAAACAAACAAACAAACAAAGATGTTTTTGTGATAACACTGTAGATAAAATTTTTCCAGTTGATGATTCTGGAACATATGGTTCATCCATCATTACTATCTTTGTCCTCTTTCTTGTTCTCTTAGTGTGTGGGAGAGATAACTTTGATAGAAACTAGGAGTGAATGTAAGATCTAACTGGACAGACTAAGGGCTGAGGTCCTCTAGTTTTGGAACTTGCTAAGCTCTCCCCTGGTGTTGACCTCTGTGCACAGAGGGTTGAACGCTTTGAGGTCTGGGTAGTGGGAAGGTAGCTTTTAGTCATAAAAGTCTGTCCCTCCCTAGACCTGAGTGTGTATTTCTGACTCCTTTGTATTATTCTAGTACAATGTACATTTTCAGATTTCTCATCCCCGGAGTCTCATCTCAGATAAAAACCATCAGCAAGAGTTCATCAAAATGTGTTGCCTGTGTTTAGGTTTTTTTATAACTCTTTGGTGACCATGTTTTGACTTTGTGTGGTACAATAAAAAGAGTAAGTACACTGGGTACAAATTCTGGTTCCACCATTTTTAGCTCTATGACCACAGTTCAGTTAATCCATTTGAGCCCCAATTTCATCAGTCCAAAATGAGGATAATAATGCCTTGCAGGGTTGTGACAAATGAAATTGTGAATGCAAAGGTCAGTCAAGAATAGTTGTTACTGTTAAAATTTCCTCTAGTATATGTGTGTATGTATGTCACATGCGTGAGTTTATGTTGTGTATGCAGACTTAAAAATTGGTATAAACTGACATATTGTTTTTATTCGGTGACTCATAATTTTATTAGATGGCTTCTATTTTAAATTTCAAAGAGAAGTTTTGGTGCATAGGGCAGTCCCTGTAAATGCACACACACAAACACACACACACACAGTTCTTCAGTAAAACTCCTAAGTCTGTTCAGGTCAGATCATGGAGTATGTCAGAGACACTGTCATCTTTCCTTTTTGCATGACCTCACTGCAAATATATTTTAGAAACTCTCTAATCCTCTTCAGAAAGCAGGTGACGTATAGATGTTGTAATAGAATAAATGAGATGGGGAATGAGTCACCCACATGGGAATGAGCTCAGTCATGTAGTAAGTTAGAGAAACCAACATTGTTATGATACACAAAAAGCCAACAAAACACTTTAGAGGGTATATATAAACACCCCAAATAATATAGAATTATATATTGAAATGAGCATAGCATTGTGAAGAAACATGCCTAGAATGAATGGACAGTTATTTAAGGGCCTTAATGACTTAAAAACTTAAACGTTAGAACTAAGAGCTACCTAATAATCATGCCCATCTTAGTCTGTAAAAGGCCTTATAATTTCTAGATGAAGGAGAATATTGCTCACCTACATGGAACACAGATCGCTTTTCAGTGAAACTCTTGATCTGTGTGATACTTACTGTGAGCATATTTATAGAGAAGTTGTTAATGTCCCTGGAATGAGGAACTTAAAGACAGAGTCAAAAGGAATCAAAACTTAAAGATAAGAAGGAGGAGAATTTACCTGGGTATCCCAGCATGCTCTCATGAAGAGCAGGGGACGTCCCTCCTTTTTGAGTTGGAGTTACACTGCTTGGTCCCCATTTGTGAAGAGGCAGAGAGCTATGAACCTACATACATGGGCAATGGCTTTATTTTCTGCTGCCTTAGAAGAGTGAGGACCTTGGCTTTTCTCTTGGATGCTTTGGTGCTTCATCTATGGTTACTGGACCAGTACTGCCATAGAGATCCATTTCAGTGTTAAAATGGCTAAAATCCTGGTTGAAAGGTTTGGTGGGAGGCTAATGGACTAAACTTATATCAGCTATTGTCACTGAGCAACATGTGCGTGTGTGTGTGTGGAGGGGGGGCAGGGACAGAGAGAGAGAGGGAGAGAGAGAGAATCCCAAGCAGGTTCCACACTGTCAGCACAGAGCCCAATGCGTGACTCAGTCTCACGAACTGTGAGGTCATGACCTGAGCTGAAATCAAGGAGAGTAAGATACTTAACCAACTGAGCCACCCAAGTGCCCTGCAGATAATAGACTCTTATTTTAAATACTCTGTTTCATTGTCCATTGTCACATGAAAAAGTACTCCAGAACTTACTGGAACTTACTGGTTTAAAACAACAACCATTTTATTTGTTCATAATTGTATAGGTCAGAATTTCAGATTCAGAATATTGGGGATGGCTTATCTCGGCTCCATAATGTCTGGGGCCTCAGGCTAGTTGGCTTGAATGGGCAGGAACTATCTGGAATGGCCGGGAACTAGCTGGAATGGCTGGAGCAGAGTCACACATCTAGGACTTTAGTTATGGCTCTTGTCTGGGTTCCTCAGTTTTTCTTCATGTGGTCTCTCTGTGAGGCTAGCTTAGACTTCCCCACAGCGTGGTAGTCTCAGGGTAAATGAGCTTCTTATATGGTAGCCGGCTTCCTATAGGGAACATTCTAAGAAGACATAAGCTCCAATGTGTAAGCATTCATTAAATGCCTGCTTGTGTCATGCTTGCTGATGTTTCATTGGACAGATCAAGTCACATTGTCAAGTTCAAAGTAGATGTGGGAAAGACTATGGAAAGGCCTGAGTCCTGGTGATGTGGGTTCATTGGGCCATCGGTATCTACTAGCTACTCAGAAAATAATACTATTATTTAGTATCCATTTTCTACTGTGAATGACTAAATCACTATTGCTTAATGTCCATAAGATGCATTTTTGGAATTATGTTATTTTTATCCCAAAGAAATGGTATGCCAAATTATTTGATACAAGGTAAACATTAAAAAAAATCTTCATGCTACATAAAATCTGCATTAAATAATTTAGTTAAGACCATTTGTAAAGAATATAAAAATATCCAACCTTTAGTTCCTATCTCAGGCTTACTTTTTTCTTGTGATTATTGGCATTTTTACAAATTGGTCCCATCTTAAAAGCTCATACCTTAATTATTTTGGCTTTTTAATAGTTCACACATTTAGAATTAATATCATTATTATTATTATTTTAATTAAAAAAAATTTACTTATTTTTTGAGAGAGAGAGAGACAGAGACAGAGACAGAGTGTGAGTGGGGGAGGAATAGAGAGAGAGGGAGACACAGACTCTGAAGCAGCCTCCAGCTCTGAGCTATCAGCACAGAGACCAGCGTGGGGCTCAAACCCACAAATCGTGAGATCATGACTAGAGCTGAAGTTGGACGCTTAACTGACAGAGCCACCCAGGCTCCTCTAGAATTCTTATTTTTAATTTGCTATGTGTTTAAAAAATTGTGTGATGCTTTTTTTCAATTCTGAAATTTCCATATGTCAGGGATGCTACATATAGGTAGCAATGAGATCTGAGTCCCAGGAGGGCTAGGTTAATTTTTCTAGACTTTGGCTTCCTCAGCTCTTTAACAAGAAGGTTCAATCAATTGATTGCTGCTTTCTTCTAATGCTGCTATTTTTTTATTTAAACTCTGTGTGATGCCTGATTCACTATTAGAGTAATGTAAAATGTGCTTTTGGGAAATACTAAAACAATCTGATGTTTCCTTAAGGAAAGATTTACTTAGGTGATCCTGAAATTAAGTTTTTTCGTCACTTGGCTTAGAGATATTTTCCCCACAAATCTCTTGTCTGCATGTGTTACTATTTTGCTTTGCTATGAAAAAAGGTAAAAGGTAAAGGGAAGAAAGAGGCTAAAATAACACAGCCAATTTTCATCATAGAAGCTCATTACAGGAGCCTAACACTTTGGTAAAATATTTGATTAAGCAACTGAAAGGGATTTTACTAAGATTAGGTGGAAGTAAGTTTCCAGAGTTTGTGTGTGTGTGTGTGTGTGTGTGTGTTTCCTGGAAGGAAATCCTCCAATCTGGTAAAATGAAACTCTATTCACAAGCATTTGGGAATGACATGGAAGAGGCTCTTAGTTTTCTAGTAGTTGTCATTAATTCTTAGGAGAGTATGACACAATTAGCATATGGGGAACATACAAACAAATACAGAAGTACTCACCTGAATCTCCCAAAGCAGCAGGTTCTCAAACTTGGCTGAATGTTGTAATTACGTGGGGATCTTTCAAATATATGGGTGCCTGGGTCCCAACCTTTAAAAACCATGTTTTAATTGATCCATGATGTGGCCTTGGCATTAGCATTTTTAAATCTCCCCAGGAGATCCTGAAATGCAGCCAAGTTTCAGAACCTTGGCCCTCAAGAAACTTTCTTGGATCTCTTTCTCTTACCGTGTTTTCCTACAGTAATTCAAGTCCTTGCCCCCTGCTCAGGCTTATGACCTCTCCCCCAACATACAATTGCTACATTCCTCAATAATGAATTTTTATGAAGTTTAGTTCTCAGTTTCACACATTATTAACAGGTGGGTGTATGAAAGCATTAATTGAAAAACACACAGTAAAGGCATGTATTTGATTGGATGGACACATATTAAATGGATCTATCCACTCAACCATGTTATGGCACTCTTGGGAAATATGTTGCCATAAATATTAAATTCCAAAGTAATATTTTGTATCTCTCTGGGTTAGTCAACTGTTTGTTTAATTGGGTCTTGGGTAATGGAATAGTTGCTATTTACTCAAAGTGTTCCTGTAACAAAAACAATATAACTTATTATCAACTCCTTTATGTGCATTGGGTGTGTGTTGGCCAAAACCAAATCCAAATGAAAACTTCTGTGGTTAGTTACTCACCAAACATGCAGGCACTAATCAATTTGTAATGGTACTTTGAAATATTTTGGGGCTGATTTAGATGTGGGGAAGAGGTTATTCTATGTTGTCTAGCATGCAATTGTCTCTTTATTCAGGCAAATGGTTTAATTTCTCTGTTTGTCTCTAGTTAGTGAAATAGAGATGGTATGGCCTAAAAAAAATTCAAATGTTGAAGTCCTAACCCCCACAGATGAGGGTTTTAGGAGGTGAGGCATTTGGGAGTTGCCTAAGTCATGAGGGTGGAACTCTCATGAATGGCTTTAAGCTTCTTACAAAAGATACCCTACAGAACTCCCTGGCCTCTTCTACCATTTGAGGACACAAGCTATGAACCAGGAAGAGGGTCTTCATCAGGACACAACCCTGCTGGTACCTTGATTTTGAACTCCCAAGTCATCAGAACTGTGAGAAATAAATTTCTGTTGTTTGTAAGCCATCCAGTCTGTGTATACTTATAGCTACTTGAATGGACTAAGGCAAGAGCAATGATTTCTTTATTAGTAGGGTACCCAGCCACCCCCAATTGAGGGGTTTCCTGGGCAAACTGGGATAAATTTGTCACCTTAATTGATACAGTAAAAATTAATAAGACTTTAAGGATATTTTAACCTCTTGAATGAAAAATTATTCATATGTCTTGATTTCCTGTTACCAAATCATATATAAATTAGGAGAGTAAATGGAAGATTAGTGATTATTTTCTGAGCCTCGTGTTGTAACTTTCCCTTCAGCTTGTCATATTTTTTTAATATTCTTCAAGAGATTTTGCTAACAGTACTCAAACTTCACCTTGAGAAAAAATATATACTTAATGCATATATATATATGTATACATATATATATATACATATATATATATATATACATATATATGTATATATATATATATATATATAATGCATACT
The DNA here is from genome assembly GCF_024362965.1 of Panthera pardus. NCBI lineage: Eukaryota > Metazoa > Chordata > Mammalia > Carnivora > Felidae > Panthera > Panthera pardus. Next base: position 34,219,387 of record NW_026526876.1, on the reverse strand, counting down.
TTGAGAAAGAGATAATAATGTCTAAAATTGCAGAGTGTTTTGGTGCTAAAATGGAAAAAAAAATCATTTTTAGGTCTGTCTTGACAGTCTAGTACCCTATTAACATATGAATAGTACCCTATTTCATAGTAAAATGAAATCGAAAAAGAGAAGTAATAAAGTCTAATATGAGTCCATTCTTGTCCCCCAAACATCGAATGTCTCCACAGACAAATACTATGCAAAGAAAACTCATTGACAGTCTTAGTGTGCCGGTTATTTTTGAGATTCTTTGATGTAATCACATAGTAAAGATAAATTTATATTTTTACTTCAGAGAATTAACAATAAACATTTTTGTAATAATGTGATCATCCCAGGTTCCTCTTATCTAATTTCAGATTGTTAGGGGTCGGTTTTCCATTATTTGGACATTAAGAATAAGAAACACCAATTATTGCTTAAAGGGAAGACCAGTTCAGTTTTAACAGATGCCTCGTTCAGGAAACATCAAAAGCAATCCTTTCCAAGAAAGTATTAAAACAGAGAAAAAAACATATGGGGCATTGCCAATGTGGTAGATGACAGTGGAACTACTTCATACCACTTTTAGTTTAACAAGTGTTAACTTTGGTTAACAGTCGAGAGAGCTAGATTTAGACCAGCAACAATCCAGTGAGTGTTTGAGTAAAATGCCTTTATTGTTCTGGGTCTCAGTTTATTTGTCTGTTAAAGGGGAGAGTTTGACTAGCCTGTGCTTGTGATCCCTTAAATTGTGAATATCCTGGAATTGTTAATTCCATGGACAGCATTCCGGTAACACCTTAGCAGATATATGGATTTCTGCCTTCCTTTTCTCCAGCACTGCTCCTCTGTACCAGTCTTGGAACAATGGCTCACACTGCTACAATTTGAGAAAAAAAAGCATCTTTTTGAGAGGACAGAGGGGCATAGTCTTTGTGCATCAGCCCATACTCCACCTCAACATAATAGTCTGGACCCTAACATTTGTATTTCAGATCTTAGACAAGTCATTGCCCCTTTTAGGGTCTTAGTGGCTGTTTGTAATGAGGATTTTTTTTTCTGAATTCCCTTTTCTTTTTTTTAAATATATTTTTTAGGGGCGCCTGGGTTGCTCAGTTGGTTAAGCGTCCGACTTCAGCTCAGGTCATGATCTTGTGGTCCGTGAGTTCGAGCCCCGCGTCGGGCTCTGTGCTGACAGCTCAGAGCCTGGAGCCTGTTTCGGATTCTGTGTCTCCCTCTCTCTCTGACCCTCCCTGTTCATGCGGTGCCTCTCTCTGTCTCAAAAATAAATAAACATTAAAAAAAATTAAATATATTTTTTAAAGTTTTTATTTATTTATTTTTGAGAGAGAGAGAAACAGTGGGGGAAGAGCAGAGAGAGAAGGGGACAGAGGATCTGCAGCGGGCTCTGTGTGGACAGCAGAGAGCTCTACCAGGGGTTGAATGCATGAACCGATGAGATCGTGACCTGGGCAGAAGGCAGATGCTTAATGGACTGAGCCACCCAGGTGCCCCTGACTTCCCTTTTCTAGCTTTAACTTTCTTTTAGGCCCTTAAGGTTATGTAGGTATGCCTGTATGTGAGACAGAATACTGTTTGGTCATCTTACATTCTCAGCGAGGCTTTCTTAGGCCTCCCTTTCTCTGTTTTCCCCCTTCTGCTGGCAGAGGTGTGGAGAGCCTCATGAGCCACATCTTTCCCTTGGTTGCATATCTGCAAGGTAACAATTCTGCCCAGTGTTTGGCTGCTGCAGACATGTTCAAAGCATTAAGCTCCCTTTCTTTCATGGACAATGCCCAGAGAATCCCTTGTTAGGATGAGACATTGATATAACAATGACATAAATATGATGTGACATAAACAAAGACATGATGCACCAGGTGTAAAGTTTTATTGGCTACAAAACAGATACACAGTGATGGCAATCTGAAGACTGTAGTAGTAAAGTAGAGCTTTATGCTCATGAACTCATACTGTGATTCAGAAAGTGCAGCAGTATATTAAGTGCAGCAGTATATTGTTATGGAATGTCTGGTGACATTGTTCCAGAGGGGGGAAAAAGTTTCTGAGATTGAAAACTCCAAGGATACCTCTTAGGACTCACCCATCATGTCTGGGCAAAGATTTCTATTGGGGAAAAGTAGCCCTTACAATAGGCAGAAACGTTTTTTGGCTTTATGCCTACTTTTGGATCTCATTCACTTGAGAAAGAATTATTCTTCCGTTGATGCTCTCCTGTGTGATGGCCTTGATCTTTGGAGCTGCAGATGCTGAAGGGAAAAGGCAATGAAGAGGTCACTATCATGCTCCTGCCACCATCTGAAATACTTATTTTTATTTCCCTGCTCTTAGTACCTGAAACTTCTCCATCCCTTCCAACATAATCCCTGAGCAATATGGCAGGTTCTGCTAGGGGGAAGAGATCTCACCAAGGAAAGTTTTTCATTTCACCCTCCAGGAAACAAGGGTGTGTGAATAGTGTCATCTTCTAGGGGCCAAGACCTTCATCCTAGGCATGACTGATACAGAATCTAGTCCCTGACTACACATCCTGGAGGAGGTCTTCCTGCTTTTGTTCCACTTGTACCACAGATTCTATGAGCTAACAGCGCATTAAATGCCATTCTGAGCACCTCATTTAAAGATCTAGAAAGCATGAGGGATGGATGAGAAGCCAGGGCTGTTTATCATGCCCACTGTTTTCAAAGTTATGATTTATTTGAATATGTGCTTTGTTGACACGGCAGGAAACTGATTCTAGACCAAAGGGAAGACTTGAAATTAATAGAGACGTGGGGAGACCTTTGTTAAAAATCAAACCTCTCCAACAGTAGATTGTGCCACTCCATCAAGTAATGAGTTCCCTGTCCCTGGACATGGTAAGGAGAGGCTGAAGGACCATCTGTCAATGTCTTGCAAAGAGGTAGCAGTTACACAAGCTGCCCATGATGGTGCCCAGAACCCTGACTCTCTGAATCTCTAATACCTTAGAACACTTTTACCACAAACTGATCAGAAAAGTGCTGCTCGTCCCAGATGGGGGCTTCTTAGAACTTTTCTGTGAGATGTTACAGGCAATCTGAGAAAATAGGGTTCCCAGGTCAAAGATATTTGGCAACACCGAGTTAAGCCAAGTAAAACTTTTGTTGTTTCTTTCTCTTTCCTGTTTTCTTCCCCACAGCAGTATCTGTTCCATGTTTAACTTACTGAAATGCATGGCTGTTCATTAAGAGGATAGTGGTATATGGTATTCCCAACCATTTCTGTCCATGGAACACATCTTTCATAATATGCAACAAGTTTCACGGAACACTAGTGTTCAACAGAATATAGTTTGGGAAATTATGTGAAATCATTTTCTCTTAATTTCCTAGGAGTTTAGTAAACAGACTCCATAACTTAACAGAGATGTAATAATGTGAATGATCATTGCTATCTACTTTATTGCTGGCAGAGACCTTGCGTATATATTATTAAAGACAATACTGACAGATCCCTGTTTTCCTGTTATCTACTTTAAGTTCATTCAAAAATTCCTGGACATTTGGGAGTAAAATAAAAATTGAACACAAGATATTTGGGAGTACAGTAAAGATTATGATTACTAGGGAATTAATAAACGTGCTGATTAATTTTTAAAAAGAAAATTCAAATGATGAAAAGACTTTTTTTTTACCTTTCACACTTGACTTTGATTCTTCCATTGTCCTATAAAAATGATAAGAGTTACGGCTCATTTTAGCGTTAGCAACAATCATAAAAACTCCTCAAGGTGAACTAACTTCCTTTGCCTGCCTATAAATTCATAGCTCTTTAATGAGGATAATTGTCCAAGCTCTGTAGTCTCAAGGTCATGAGTTCATGGGCAAACCTTCCTGGATCCAGAAGAAAGTGAGTATGGCCTCACATGGACCCTAGGGTCAAGACAAGTCTATCAAACCACCTCCATCATTTCAGTTGGCTGCAGGATTTGCCTCGACGGAGATCCTTTCCAGGGTCTGGGTTTGAAGCTTAGAACTGTTTTTCAGACTGTTCAAGATTTGGTCTATGTATTTTTATTTATTTTATTTTTTGGAGTTTACTTAAGCAATCTCTGTACCCAGAGTAGGGCTCGAACTTATGACCCCGAGATCAAGAGCCACATGCTTTACCGACAGAGCCAGCTGGGCCCCCCTATTTATGTATTTAAAAAATTTTCTGGGACTCCTGGGTGGCTCAGTTAGTTAAGTGTCCAACTCTTGATTTCGGCTCAGGTCATGATCTCACAGTTCATGAGTTCAAGCCCTGTGTTGGACTCTGTGCTGACATTGTAGAATCTGCTTGGGATTCTCTCTCTCCCTCTCTCTCTCTGTCCCTCCCCTATTCGTGCTCTCTCTCTCTCTCTCAAAATTAATAAATAAACATTAAAAAAATTTCTCATCCTTTCTCTTGGGTCATAGAATATATGTGCCCTTTTTTTTCTGAACAATTATTGTCATTTCCTAAATTGGTTGGAAATACTGGATTGAAGAATCTAGACTTCTCAATCTCTTATGAATCTTTTCCTGCTGTCAGGTTAAAATATTCCACCAACCTTCCTTTTTTTTTTTTTTCCAGAACCAAAATTGTATACATTTCCAGTGGGAAACACTATAGTCAAGCCTTCCTAGTTGTTTCTTTTTTTTCTTTCTAAGTTTATTTATTTTGAGAGTAAGAGCGAGAGAGACAGAGAGAGGGAGGGACAGAGAGAGAGGAAGAGAGAATCCCAAGTGGACTCTGCAGTCAGCACAGAGCCCCACGAGGGGCTCGATCTCATGAACCATGAGATCATGATCTGAGCCAAAATCATGAGTCAGATGCTTAGCTTACTGAGCCACCCAGTTTGCCCCCTTAGTTTCTTTCTAGAGATCTTAATATATTAATTTTAACGATGGACCTTAAATCTTAGTGTCTTGGGAGTAATAGCTGATTGATTGACATATGCTACTTAAATACAACCTGATGTTAAATATCCAGAAGAAATTCATCACAAACCTTTCTTTCTCTGGAGTGATGCTCGCTAACAGGCATAACAGGTATGAGGTATATGAATGCATACACAGAAACTCAGTGCCCTTTTCGTCCTCCTCCCCAGCTGGCCTTTGCCTTACCCCTCGCTCTCTCCCTCCAGGAGCTGGTGGTAGGTGGCGATTTCCTTCTCCAGGTGGGTCTTGATGCCCAGGAGGACCTTGTATTCATTGTTCTGCCGCTCCAGGTCATGGCGTAGCTGTGTCAGTTCATCCTCATAGTGGGAGATGACGTATTGCATGTCCCGGAGCTGGCAGGAGTACTGGGACTGGGTCTCTGACAGCATGTTCTCTAAAGCAGATTTCTGAAAGAGGAAACGAGGTTTCTTGTACTAACTGACCGATGGCTTGATAGATTGAACAATGTGTGCTGGTTGAGTAGTTACAACACACCGACCACTCTGTTAGGTGTCTTGGTGGCTGCCGGGGGTGCAAAGGTGGGCAGCTGGCTGACTCCAGGGTTGGGGCTTGGGCAGTGAGGAGTGGACTAGAGTCAGGACTTCTGAAGCCCATTTTATGGGCATTTCTTTGTGTCAGGGAGCTCTTGGCAACTTTGCCGCATTCCTGTAGCATTTACTGTATGTGCTGCTCTTTCGCGATTGAGCATATGCCCATTTTATCTCTGGCCTAATATAAACCTCCTGGGGAAATAGCAACTGGGACCCCTGTCTCTTTGTGTCTTCAGAGAAGGGTTTCAAGTAGGGGTGCCAGATAAAATAGGGGGCACCTCGTTATATTTGAATTTCAGACGAGCGACGAGTAATTTTTTAGTACATGTATATCCTAAAAATTGCCTCAATATTGCATGGGATATACTTACACTAAAAAAAACCAAAACTGTGCTGCGTATCCAAAATTCAAATTTTTTGTTTTTATTTTTGGGAGAGTGCAAGTCAGGGAGGGGCAGAGAGAGGGGGACAGAGGATCCGAAGAGGGCTCTGCGCTGACAGGCTGACAGCAGTGAGCTGCGTGTGGAGCTTGAACTCATGAACTGCGAGATCATGACCTGAGCTAAAGCTGGACACTCAACCAACCGACTGAGCCACCCAGGTGCCCCCTAAATTCAAATTTAATGGGATGTCCTGTATTTTAATTTTGGTCAGTCTGGCAACCATAGTCCCAAGCCATGCTTATTGATGATGACAATGGTAACAGGTTGTCATTTTTGAGGAAATTTTAAAAGCTGCACATTGAAGTTGCTGCTCTAGGATACAGAGAACTGACTTAAATCCCTGCTCTGTTTGGATTTACCACCCGCTTTTCTGGAGCGCAGAACTTTAATCTTCAGGAGAAATCCCTGACTCTGCTGGATGCTCTCACTTTATCACAGCTGCTAACTTTCAGGGGGCCCCTTCATGCCGCCTGCTCTGCTCCTCTCCCTCTCCTGTTCTCCCAAAGGGCTGCTGCCTTCCCTCTCCTGTCTCTCAGCCCAGGGCCTCACTTCCTATGTTGTTACGGAAATGAAAGCCGTCAGGAGAGGATTCCCACAGGCTCCCACCATTATTTCCACCCACGTGTATCTGCTTCCAGGTTCTCAGTGCCCCCCTGGTACCAGGTTCTCACTCCCCTCCTGGTACCTGGCACGAGCTGTCTGCTCTCCAGTCATTTCAGCCGTTGCCCGCTGTCTTGCATCACCTGTATTTTCCTCTCTACTGGCTTCTTCCCATCTGTCAAATAGAGTAATTTCTCCCATCTTAAAATTGTTCTCTTGACTCCTTATCTGCCTTCAGCTGTCATCCGATTTCTCTGCTCCCCTTCACCTATAGCAAAGCTCCTTGAAGAATTGTCCGTATCTGCTGTTCTAAATTCCTCTTGACCTCCCTCTGAGGGTGAAGGCTGCGCAGTCTGACTCCACTGTTACCCCAGTGGCCTCCCCTTCCCTTCCCTCCTCTTTTCTCCTTTTTTCTTCCCTTTGTTCATTTACTACAGCCACATTGGCTTCCGTACTGATCCTCCAACCCGACCCACGCACCTGTACATCATGGCTTTCGCAGTTACTGTTCTCTCCCCCTGGAGCCCCCTCTCTATTGCCACATGATGCGCCTTCTTACCACTTCAGCTGTCGCCTTAACAGTGAAACCTTTCCTGAGCACCTTGTTTAAAATGGCAGTCCTGCACTCCAGAATGCCTGACCTCGCCCTGCCATGCTTTATTTATTGGCAGCACTTTTTGCCATCTCACATACTACATATTTTGATGATCTGTGCCTTTATTGACTGTCATCCCCACTAGAGTGTCAACTCCCTTATTGTAGAATCCTCAGCACTCGAACAGTAGCAGATGGTAGAATGAATGAAAATGGATATAAATGTTTTGCTGACCTCACAGGGTTGTTGCGAAATACTGCATGTCTAAATGTTTTGAAAACTATAAAACACTGTAATTATTTCTTTGCTCATTATTATCACCTTGACAGTGTACATTTTAAATGTCTGTTTACCGTCACTTATTCCTAAAACATAACAGTAATTTACCATGTGCATCTGCAACAGAATAAACCAGTGATTTCTCCTCAAGACCAAGGGCAGAGTAGCCCTTGGAAATGATATTGATGAATGATCAGAAGATTTGGATAGGCTACAAAGGTAATCAAATGATAGATTTTATTTAATGAATCTTGAGTGCTTGTGATGCTTCATACAAAGCATTTTACTAAAAACCATGAAAATTCTAGAAATGATTTATATATAAGAATTTATAGTTCACTGGGTGATAAGACATATACATAATGAACAGAGTGGTACTTCGGAGTGAGCCAGGCCTGGATTTGCCACCAATTCATTTTGGCACCAGGATTTCTTTTTACTGGGGTTTCAGGGGGCGGCCTGGTTGCCGAGTGGGGAGAGCGCTGGTAGAGATTATGAGGGCCTCCTAGACTCCCGCACCTGCCCCCAAATACCAGGTGGCTTCACCACTGGCCACTTACTATCTATGTGACCTTGGCCAATTTACTTAACTGTTTGGAACTTTTGTTTTCTCATCTCTAAAATGAGAACACAAAGACCTGCCTGGAAAGGTTAATGTGAGGTTTGATGACAGTTAACATAATGAACCCCCTGACGTACCATGTGGCACATTGTGGACACGGCGGTAAATGATAGCTCTCATTATCATGCTCATCATGAGCAATTTGGATGGAAAGTGGGAAGTGAGAGATGTCCCAAGGGAGTTGGGGAGATGAGCCCAGGAGAGAGGTCACGAGAGGTTCTGTCGAAGAGGCGGGACCTGACCCAGGATTTTCCTCAGACTCACCCTGTGGCACTGCGCCTGCAGGTCAATCTCCAGGGCCTGGAAAGTGCGCTTCAGCTCATGGATGTCACTTTGGCTACTTGGCACAGCTGCTGGACTGGCCACTTCTTGCGCCATGGCTGCTGACTGCGAGACCAAGCAAAGGGCAGAGGCATTGGCATTGGGACCACATGGAAATGGAACCTTTGGGAAGTCTGAGCCCCTTTTCTTTACCTGCTCTTTATACCAAGTGTCCAACTCTTGATGCTTCTTCTTTATTATAAACTCATATTCCTGTCTCATATCCTCCAGGATCTTAATTAGATCCTCTCCTGGAGTTGCATCCACCTTCACATTGACCTTGAAGTCATTTGGCACATGACGTTCTATCATTTCCTGTTTAATAACAGGAAAAAAAAAATGAATCGGCTGTGAGAATCAGAAGGCCAGAAGTGTGTTGATTGGCAGCAGTTAACAGATCTTTTAAAAATTCAGCTTATGTGGTTGTTATTCTTTTATTGGTTTGGTTTGGCTTCTTAGGTATTATTTGTTGATGACAAAACATATATTCTTTTTTCTATTATAACTCCATAAAATAAAAAATAACACTAGATAGGTAATCAAATGGCCTCTGTGATTACTGACTTAATCCCTGGTTGAAAATGTTTCGCAAAGAATTGTGCTTCTGTAGCACATAAAATACTCTTCAGCACACATTCGTAGGTGAAATGATGGCACAATTCAACAGTTGAACATTTCAGTTTGTAGACTACTGCTTTGGGGAAGCAGTTTAGCAACCCAAAGCCAAAAGGTATAAAGACTTTTAACGTCTTGGCCACGTATTATGATTCCATAGGGTTGACACCCATAGGATATCATGAAAACCAAGAAACCGTAGGAAACGTTTAATTAAGTCATTGTCTCACCAGCTCTTCATAATTGAGGCCCTTTGATGTTCATAAGCAATTTTGTTTGCCTAAAACGGGGATTGCTTTCCTCATATTGCATCAGAGTCTCAGGGGCTTTAGATGGAATGCAACCTCTTCAAAGTTAGTTACATGGTTCTGGAAATTAAGATTCTTCGTTTTTGTCACTAGTTTTATTTACCTTGGTCAGTGGCAGATTCTCTTCATTCTACTGTCCCCCAATTTGCTGTACGTTGGGTCAATGAAGGAAGTTCAACCTCACGCATTTATTCTTACGGTATCATACTAACAAACAAGTCTGGATAATCATTGTATATTAGCAAAATTATTGGCTGATTTATCATCAGTTGTGATTTTATTTTGGCTATTGGATCTGACACTGCATAGACAACCTTGAAGCTGGAAAAATTAGATGTTTCTATTCTAGGACTAGCATTCAGATGGTAGGTTTTTCTGTGGCTATTAAGTCATCTGAACGTGCAGATTAAGAGCTGTGCTGGTTACCAGGGGCTCCTAGGGAGTCCTACCTGCTCATGGCGCTTCTTCATGAGAATGAGCTCTTTCCTCATCCCCTCAACCTCCTGTTCCAGATCTGTTGTGACAATGGTCAGATCATCCAAGGTCTTTCGGAGACCTTCAACTTCAATTTCCAAATCTTTCTTAAAGGAGTGTTCATTTTCGTACCTTTGGTTGGAAGGAAGAGAAGAATACACCTGTCGTTGGAAGGCCGCGGCTTTGTAAGGATTCACCTTCATTTAGAGGTGAATCTCTTATCCCTCATATGTCTGTTTCATGCAGGTTTTTCTGTGATGGTGACTCAATGTTTGTTTGTTTATTTGTTTTTTAATTAGAGAAGATGAAATAATAAACAGCCATATACCCATCAATTAGATTTAGTAACTCTTAACAATTTGCTTCGTCTATACTCTATTTTGTATTTTAACCTAAACTATAGGCATTATGACATTTCACCTCTAAATACTTAGGAATACATTTAAAAAAATTTTTTTAATGTTTATTTCTGAGAGAGAGAGAGAGCACGAGTCGGGGAGGAACAGAGAGAGAGGTAGACACAGAACCCGAAGCAGGCTCCAGGCTCTGAGCTGTCAGCACAGAGCCCAACATGGGGCTCGAACACATGAACCATGAGATCATGACCTAAGTCAAAGTCAGATGCTTAACTGACTGAGCCCACAGGTGTCCCAGGAATACATCTTTTTAAAACAAGAATTTTCATTAAGAATGAAGCTAAATGTTATCTAAGTGATGAGCAGACTCTTAACTATGGAGAACACGTTGATGGTCACCAGAGGGGATTGGGGTGGGGGATGGGGGAAATAGGTGATGGGGATTAAGGAAGACACCTGTTGTGATGAGCACTGGGTGATGTATGGAAGTATTGAATCACTACATTGTACACCCAAAACTAATGTAAAGCTGTATGTTAACTATACTGGAATTAAAATAAGAGAAAAAAATGAAAACAAAAGTTTTCTAAATAAGCATAACATTATCACACCCAGAGCTAATAATAGCTCTTTAACATCATCTGATTCTTGGTTCATATTCAAATTTCCCCATGCCCAAAAGTGTATTTTATATCTAGTTTGTTTAAAGTAGGGTCCATTTAAGTATTTGTTATTATGCCTTTTTAATTCTCCTTTAAAGATATTACACGTGGCTAATGGCGAGATAAGTTAATTCCTTTAGAAAACAAAAACAAGATGAACCCCCAAAACAAAACAAAACAAAACAAAACAAAACAAAACAAAAACAGCAAATGACAATTCCCCACAATACAGTGAAGAAGGAACTTACTTGAGGCCGAAGTCATCCACTGCCATCCTGGCATTGTCAATGAGAAGAGTGATCTGAGCGTTGGTCTGCTTGCCATCCATGATCTGGAAAACATGCATCAAGAGTCTTTTAAGTCAGGGGCTCCTGGGTGGCTCGGTTGGTTAAGCATCTGGCTCTTGATTTCAGCTCCGGTCATGATTTCACAGTTCATGAGTTTGAGTCTCACACAGAGCCTGCTTGGGATTCTCTCTCCCTCTCTCTCTGCCCCTCCCCTGCTCACTCTGTCTCTCTCTCTCTCTCTCAAAATAAATTAAAAAAAAAAAGAGCCTTTTAAATCAGATACCTCCCATGGGAGAGGTGCGTTTCCACCCTGTACTTTCTGGGTATATGATTTGTTAGCATAGATGATTTCTTTTTCTGGCATTGGAACAACAAATAACTAAATCAATAAATACTGAACACTTATGAGGTACAAAACATCAGAATGATTTTAAAGTAAGAATATGGCCCGCAGCCCCTTCGCTGTCTTTTTTTACACTGAGTTTGAGAGGCTAAAATTGAGGCCGCTGTTGGAAAAATGACATTGGAAAGGGAAGAAGAGTCACTTCAAAATGCCTTCTAACTTGCTAGTGCTGCAAACATACCTTTGGTGTTTTGTTTCAGCTCATCCACATCTGAAGATGTTAAAAGAGGTTTAAGTTCCAATCCTGCCTTATTGTGAATATTAGGTTGGCTCCCTTAAAGTGCATTAGTTATTTTAGATGAACATAATTCTTCCTCGTGGTAGCATTCATGTTTCAGATCACTGAGCGAAGTACCAAAATTATCACTGGTATATGTTTGTCAAACTAATTTTAAATGAATTTTGTAATAGTCATCACATGCCACAATTATTTTCTGTCCAAAGTGGTGATAGCCATGCCCATAACTTTTAGGTATGCGTACGTGTTTGTAAGCTCTTCTATGATGAGAATGCCCCAATTGTATCTATTAAAATATTGAGTGAAATAACTTTTTAGCAGCTTAATAAACTTCAGCTGTGTTAAGGCCTCTATTTAAGACTTTCACTAGATGTTCATACACTTTTTAACATTAAATAAAAACTGCTGTTGAAAGTTCCTACCCGAGCAGTTGTGTGTACGTGTATGATTTGTAAACTCTTCTAGGTAGTGGTGACTAGGGGAGTATTGCACATTTGATGTATGTCACCATCTTTAGGAAAATTGAGGAGACGATGTCTCAATGTCAAAAGTATAATACTACTTTTGTACCAAGTATTGTGCTGAACTAGGAACTGGACGTTTTCTTTTAACTTCCTATTACTCACCATTGGCATGAACTCAGGCCAGTCACACTGTCCCTTGGGTTTCAGTTTCATTGTCTGTTAAATAAGGAGTTTGCACTAGAACCAGTTGACCTTAGAGGTCCTAGCTCTAAACTTCTGTGATGTAGTTGGAGACAGAAAATTCTGTGACATTCCCATCGTATTTAAACAGATAATTCCTTTATTTAGAAAAGATTTCCTTAGGATAAAGTCATACCTCAATACAAAGACACCTTTTAAAAATCTGATCCTATTCAAAGCTCCACTGGTTGCTTGGAATTTGGCATCATGAATGCACAATAGCAAGATTCAGAGGTGGTGATAACACTCCTGAGTCTAGAACTCAAAAAGCAGGGTCTGGGGTCCCACCCTATCACCTGCTAGCTGAGTGAGCTTGCCAAGTATCAGTTTCTTCATCCATAAAATGGCAATAATAATCATAGTAGCCACTTTATCAAAGAGTTATGAGGATTAGATTGGAAGCGATTAAATAAAATGTCATGACGTACTTAGCATATTCTGGGCATACTGTAGACACTGAAAAATTAGTTGAAACTAAATTAATTTAGAAAAATTTAAAGTGTTTAATTTTTTTTTTTATGAAAGAGCTTTTGAGAAGACATCCAGATGGCCAATAGACACACGAAAAAATGCTCTACATCACTCATCATCAGGGAAACGCAAATCAAAACCACAATAAGATAATAATACCTCACACCAGTCAGAATTGGCTAGCATCAGAAAGACAAGATATAATAAGTGTTGGAGCGGATGTGGGGAAAAGGGAACCTTCGTGCACTGTGAGTGGGAATGTAAATTAGTACAGACACAGTGGAAAACAGTATGGAGGTTCCTCAAAAATTAGAAATAGAAATGCCGTATGACCCAGTAATTCCACTTCTGGATATTTACCTGAAAAAAATAAAACAAAAAAAACACTAACTTGAAAAGATGTATGCACCTCTGTGTTCATTGCAGCATTATTTATAATAGCCGAGAACAAACGTAAGTGTCCATCAATAGATGAATGGATATAGAAGATGTGCTAGATATATACAATGGAATGCTACTAAACAATAAAAAGAATGATATCCTCTGTGATGACATGGGTGGACCTAGAGGATATATGCTAGGTGAAATAAGTCAGACAGAAAAATACCATAGAAATAAGGAAGAAGTCAAATACCGTATGATTTCACTTACATAGGGAATCTAAAAGACAATAAATAAAGAAATAAAGAATACACTTGATCTTAGCCAAAAGGCCGAGAAGCGATAAGAAATAAAGAATAAAGAAAACAAACAGAAATGGACTCGTAAATGCAGGGAACCAACTGGTGGTTTCCAGAGGAGGGGCGGAGGGGAGTGGGTGAAGTAGGCAAATGGGATTAAGAGATACAAACTTCCAGTTGTAAAATAAATAAGTCATGGGGATGAAAAGTACAGCATAAGGAATATAGTTAAAGAGGAAAGAAAGAAAGAAAAAAGTTGGCACTTTCGTAACTAGAGCCAATGTCTGTGCTGGATAAAGGCCAGGTTCTGTATGTTTTGAGATGCATCCCCAAAGTTCTGTTGTTTGTGGCGGGAGATAGCCAGGCTCCTGCCCAACTTCTTTCTTCCAGTGGATTCCAAGTGGTACTCTGACTACTTCCTTTGCTCCAAAAAAGGATTCTGTAGATATTTCCTGGTCTCCCCTCTGTAAGTGCTGCTTAGGGACTCTCATACCAATCAATGCTTTTCCTTCCAGGCTCTTTACTCCTTGTGCTATGCTATCTAAGCTCATAGGAAATGAGAAGAGGCTCCATCCACAAGGGCCTGGGGACCCTGGTTACTGAGGTGACAGGATCATCAGAGACATCCAGAGAAACCAAACACTATTCCCCGCCATGGAATCAGAAAATCCAAAATGCTGTCTGGGGGCTTATTTGGCTTTTCTGGGTTAAACTGATGCTTTATCTGTTGCAACCCCCACATCAAGAGTCTGATTCCCCCAGCCAGCATCCTTCTCAGAGTACATGAATGGTAACTTCTGAAGTGCACTTGATCTAGAGCTTGCTTGTTTATTTATTTGTTTGTTTGTTTGTTTAAATGTATTTATTTAAATTCAAGTTAGTTAACATACAGTGTAGTATTGGTTTCAGGAGTTGAACCCAGTGATTCATCGCTTACATATGAAACCCAGTGCTCATCTCAGCAAGTGCTCTCCTCAATGCCCATCCCCCATTGAGCCCACCCCTCACCCCTCACCCAACACCCGTCCAGCAACCCTCAGTTTGTTCTCTGTATTTAAGAGTCTCTTATGGTTTGCCTCCCTCTCCGTTTTTATCTTATTTTTCCTTCCATAGAGCACATTTAAATATCAAAAACACTTCCCCAGTTCAGGCTTACTTGATGCAATTTTATGATACAGCCACTCTTTCTGAGACATCCTTCACGGTGATGAATGGATGATGAGGACAGATTGAGAAATAATATGTGAAGCGTGGGTTTTGCATTGTGTGTTGTAGTTAATCACCTGGATCCTCCCCCAAGGCTCTGAGTTCATTCTTTTAAGAGGATCTAGTCGGTGTATTAATACAGCATTGCTGCTCCAGGGTGTGTAATCTCATCCCAGGAAGAGGAAAATAGAATTTTTGATTGTAAACCACAGTACCAAATAGAGTACTATTGAGAGCCTTTCTAAAATACACATATCCTTATGGCTATATCTGACTCGGTGTTTCAAGAGGGTTGGATTAATTTTTGAGTTCATTTTTAAAATACTTTTTTAAAAAATTGTTTTTAGTGTTTATGTTTGAGAGAGAGAGAGACAGAGCACAAGTGGGGGAGGGGCAGAGAGGGAGAGAGGCACAGAACCTGAAGCAGGCTCCAGGCTCTGAGCTGTCAGCACAGAGCCTGACACAGGGATTGAACTCACGAGTGGTAAGGTCATGACCTGAGCTGAAGTCAGATGCTTAACCGACTGAGCCACCCAGGCACCTCTGAAAGACTTTTTGAGTAACATTTAAGACCCCTGAGGTGGGGACGGGAAGAGTACCATATCTATTTCATCAAGGCCTGGGAAGGGGTCAGCCCCTGGTTGTTGTGGGTTGTTGTATCTTTGGGTCTCTCTTTTCTCGCCTGCAATCAGGGGAGATTGGGACAGATAGAACAACCTCAACGTCAAAGAGTTGTTTTCTTCAAACATGAAAAAAAAACAACTGAAGTAAGAAATCCAGAAAAGAGTGGAATTCAAACCTGAATTTAATTTGTAACCCAGAACCCAGGATCCTGGGCCACCCGGAGAGTGGGCAAGCCACCTGCTCCTTTTCTCAATCCTGTTCCAAAGAATTTGGGCAACCACGCAGTCTCAGTCTCCTCATCTATAAATTGGGGGTGAAAATGCCTGCTTCACAAAATGAGATAATGTTTATGAAATGTGTTGTATGATTAACAATGCCATTGTAATGCATTATCTTTATTAACAAGCAGTACCATTTTTGTATTACATAGGCAAGGTGAGCACCATGCTGTATGGAAACTGTGAGGCCATTAGAAACAGATCTGGGTTAGAATTCGACCTCTGCCTCTCGCTGGTGGCTTTTCGTATCTGCTTCACTACTCTGAGCCTCAGTCTTTTTACAGCGTCATTGTAAGAATTGAATCAGGTACTATCGAATGTTTCCATCAGGGCAGAGAGCTCTCAGATAGTGCTGATACGTGTATGAAAATATCCAACACGGCGGCTGGCAAATAATAAGCACTCAATACGTGTTTTCCTCCCTCTTTCCTGTTCCCTCCTCCTCTCTACAATCAGTGAATTATTTGACTAGGTCTGACCTCACATTTCTTTTGGGAGTTATGTTCTCAACTGTCCATTTGCAAAAATCTTCTATATTCTCCATTCTAAAACCAAAGCAGCTTTTATTAGTTAAAAAAAATATATGATGAGGTTTGTTGAGTCACCTTGTTTTTTTTCTAAAGACAACCATGTACTATATAGTTAAGGTAATTACACAGTCAGTTATTAGGTTGATTATTCAATAATTAGGGTTCATTATGAGGACAGATTTATATTATCTTGATTGGTCTTTCTTACATTCAAGTAAGGATGACCAAAGGTTGAAAAATAGCACTGAATAATATTGGAAACCTTGATGCCCTTTCTAGGATGTGCTAAATTATGATCTTTTGGGGAATTTTCTGGGACTGCTTTACATAAGAGGGAAGTTATATAGCTTTAAAAAATTATCTTATGGGATACCTGGGTGGCTCAATCGGTTAAATGTCTGACTGTTGGTTTCAGTTCAGGTCATGATCTCACGGTTTTGTGGGTTTGAGCCCTATGTCGGGCTCTGTGCTGGCAGTGCGGAGCCTGCTTGGGATTCTCCCTCTCTCCCCCTCTCTCTGCCCCTCCCACACTTGTGCTCTCTCTGTCTCTCTCTCAAAAAAAAAAAAAAAAAAAAACAAAAAACACTTAAAATCTTATGAGGTAACTGGATTCCCTCTACTTCTAACCAATGTTATGAGACATCCCAGAAGGTATAAGCCTAGCTTTTTATTTAAAAAAAAAATTTTTTTTTTAACATTTATTTATTTTTGAGAGAGAGAGAGACAGAGCATGAACGGGGGAGGGTCAGAGAGAGGGAGACACAGAATCTGAAACAGGCTCCAGGCTCTGAGCTGTCAGCACAGAGCCCGACGCGGGGCTCGAACTCACGGACCACGAGATCATGACCTGAGCCGAAGTCAGATGCCCAACCGACTGAGCCACCCAGGTGCCCCAAGCCTAGCTTTTTAAATGTCTGATTGAATTTTTTTTTAAAGAAGTCTCCATTACCCATCCTACTGTAAGATTCCAAAAATTATGCTCATTTTATTCTTTTTTTTTTCCTTTCCAATAGACATATTTTTATTATGAATATAATAAAAATAAATTAATTGGGTAAATTAATTATTCTTATTTTTCAAGCAATATGCCCTTTTCAGAACTGTAAGCAATAAGGACTCAGAGCTTTTAGCAGCTCACAAGAGGAAATATCCAGGGATGTCAGAATAATGTACCGGCTAGTGGAGTGACGGCTTTTAGGTGTGATCTCCAAAATAACGTAACTCAGCTTTTCTTTCTGTGGGTCATCACTCTGTCACCAGGACTTTTGTGGTGGAACAGAACTGTTGTAGTGAGAAAGTAAATGCTGTCCTGTGCCTTGTGCACTGAGCGTGAAGGTTGAATACCAGCCCTTATCATTACTATAACATTGCTGGATCATAACTGATACTGGACAGTAGCTGGTTGCCTTTTGGCATTTTTTTGGATTCTCTGCATAATTTGTGTATAGAAGATG
The DNA here is from genome assembly GCF_024362965.1 of Panthera pardus. NCBI lineage: Eukaryota > Metazoa > Chordata > Mammalia > Carnivora > Felidae > Panthera > Panthera pardus. The sequence goes on along the minus strand of NW_026526876.1, from coordinate 34,201,740 downwards.
AAATATACAGAACAGAGTTTCCCGGGTCCAAAAGGGATAGTAAGAAAATATCCTCAAATACCTTTGTTCACAATGACTTTAAGCTGTTTTGCCATATTCCTGGAAATTGTCTTTTGTACCTATTTCTCCTCCCACGGCTCTCTGGAAACGCAGCCCCTCTCGAGTTCCAGGGTCACCCAGGATCTTACCTGCTCCTGCAGGTGGCTGATGTTTTCCTCATACTGGGAGTAATTTTGCTTACTGCCAGGATCTCTCTGCTCATGCCATTTCAGGATGCGACTCTCGAGCTGCTCGTTGGCCTCCTCCAGGGCACGTACCTTCTCCAGGTAGGAGGCCAGGCGGTCATTGAGGTTCTGCATCATCTCCTTCCCATTCCTGCCTGGGAGGGAATTGCCTCTTCTGGATCCCCAAGACCCTCCAGGAGGCAGGCAGCTTGGCGAGCTGAAGGAAAGGGAGACGCGGACGCCCCCGGCACCCCCGTGGACACTGGGAGCCCGAGGGAAGCTCCCCAGCTGGCCCCAGCTGCCTCCTGTGCCATGGAAGGAGCCTGAGAGGGTCTGGCTAAAGTTGTGGCTGGAGATCATGGTCCCATCTGTGTTTGGTGCAGGGCCGGGCTCTGCTCCGCTCCCTGGCGCTGCAGAACTGAGCCGCCCCAGACTGCTCCGGATGGTTTTATGCCCTTTGCTGTGGGAGTTCCCTTCTCTGACAACTGTACCAACAAGATCGTATCATTGTGCAACATGTGTTTCCTCTTGGTCAATCCCGAAATGCCCCTGGGCCTTCACACACATTGTTGTTGTTTAGAGCCACATCAATATACCAGTTTGCTTCTCCCTTCCAGTTGTAACCCAGAGGTGTGGCCCACAACATTAGGTGGGTACTAGTCTCAGGTGTTTTTCTAACCTTTCCGTGGAATTTTTCTATTGTCCACTTATCTGAAAACGGTCAGACTGAAGTCTACAAAAAGGTTATTTGGTGTAGTATAGATTTCCTTTTAAAAAGGAGACATTAATCACACTGACACACATGCCCTCTCCGCCAGCCCCAAGTAAACAAACCCCACCTCTAAAGCGAGGGTGGGAGAGACTCCCAAGGGAAGAGCCAGATCAGAATCTCAGGTCCTAGAATGAAAATACTCGTGCTGAGGAAATGGAGAATGTTCTGAATATCTGATGCCTTTGTGGCAGTCACTGTTTGATGGAAAGTAATTTCAAAGGATCATTCTTAAGAACAAACCGTCAATTATAATTAATGAATGAATGACCGAGCCTTCCGCTCCCAGGGTGCCTTTCATCCCCAGCACACCTCAAATCCAAACAACCGGGCCTACACCGGACTTCCTTGGCCCCTGGGAGAAATGCAGCCTTTGTTAACTGGCCAGCAGCCGTGTCCCAGCTGAGCCCTGAAAAGCCTGGGTTCCGTGTGTCCGTGACCTGCAGGGGGGATGGAGGAAAACAGGAAATATGCCAGGGGTTGTCTAATGTGCTTGATGAATCTTATGCTTCGTCTGCCAAGGTAAAGGTTAAGAATGAATAAAGAGATAGTCTGGGGGCGGGGAGCCATGTGCTAATTGCTAGCAATTTAAAAGGGACTTTGAAATAAAATGGCAACATTGGAAGGGACTTTAGTGTAGCTCCATCCAAACCACTGACTTGCAGATGAAGAAAACTGAGGCCGGGGTGTGGCAGAGGATAGATCGTGGGTTAGTGGCAAAGCCAGGGTGGGATTCTTTCCACCACATAGCAGTGTCATCCTTGAGTTGAATCTTGACAGAGTCCCATCGTCATGGTGATAATGGGACTTCCCAGTTTACACAGCGCTTTGGTGGTGTTTATTTAACTCGAGCAACAGCTCTTGATGTAGCCACACAAGGGTTATTGTCCCCATTTTACAGATAAAGAATCAGGGGCTCATGGAGGTCAGTGATTGAGAGCTGATTTGCATGTGCAATGTATTGCACGTGCACATGAATTTGTGGGTGTCACTGCCTTGGTCTGCGCTTGGATACTCACTGCCTTACTGCCTGTAACAGCTCCCCTGACTTCCAGACGTAGTTCGAGGGTTATCTTTTTCCACAATTGTTTTCTGAATTTTCCTGCACGGGTTGGGTGCCCCACCCATGAAGAAACCACCTCTTCTGGTCTTAAGATCTTCCAGAGGGGCAGAGAGTTTAGGATCCCCGCCCCACTGTGGAAGCCGGGAGCCCCTGCTCGGGCCCAGCCACCTCCCTGACTCCACCCCGTTCTTCACTCATCAGGTAACTCTGCACTCCTCTGGGACTGCAGGCTTCTCGAAAGCTGGGATTATGTCTTCCATCTTTCAAGCACCGGAGTCTGGCTTCTAGGCATTTCATAAATGTGTGTTAGCTCAGTGATGAACTTTTTAGAGTTAGGATTTTAATTCTGGTCTTCTGATGTCATCACCTCCTGCCCCTTTTGGGAGTGTGAGTTGTAAAACCAGATAGTAGGAAGAAGCCTCTCCCAGGGGTGAGAGTCGTAAAGGCAACCTCATTCCTAAATACTAATAAAATTACCTAAAGTACACTAGCTCTGCTTGTCCACTCTGGCAACAAAACCTTGCAAAATTCCTCTGGAATTTCCAAGACTAAAGGAAAGTGGCACCTGGGTGGCTCAGGGGTTAAGCATCTGACTTCGGTTCAGGTCATGATCTCACGGTTCATGGATCTGAGCCCTGAGTCAGGCTCTGTGCTGACAGCTTAGAGCCTGGAGCCTGCTTCTGATTCTGTATCTCCTTCTCTCTCTCTCTGCCCCTCCCCTGCTCACACTCTGTCTCTGTCTCTCCCTGTCTCTCACAATAAATAAACAGTAAAAAAAAAAAAAAAAGACTAAAAGAAAGCCTTGGGGGTGCTTAGAGAGAGTGCTCTTTTAAAGTGTTCTATGGTCACTAACGTCTGAACACAAGAAAGAGACAAAAGGGAGATGAGATAAAAATAGAGCAAATGAGGAACTTGTTTGAATGTGTGGTGGTGAGCAGTGTTCTGATGGACCTGGGTGATGCCTGATCATCTGTTTTGACTCAAGGTTCAGGTCAGCTCTGGATTGTGTTCACATGGACCCAGCCTCACAGAGGAGAACATCCATCTGTAGGTTGTGCAAGAGCCAGGCTGCACACCGCCTCCTGAAACTCCCTCTCAGTGGTTGGTGATGGGAATGATCCTTTTTCCGTACTTTGTAGGCATGTCTGAAGTGGCAGTGACCTCTTAGCCCCGTGGATTTCGCCCATGCGTCATTTTACACCAGTGTGTGGGAGTTGGGATTTATGGGAGTTAACCTCGAGCAAAATACTTCTGGTGTTGTAGCAGGACCAGGGTAGGGAAAAAATTGGTGGTGCCATTTGAGAAGACTGGAGAGAAGTCATCTCTTCTAGAACCATCGTGTGAAGATTTTCCTTATAACTTCCAATCTGTGGTGCTCCATTGGATTTTAAAAGAAATGGTGGATTTTTAAAAATTATTGGTTGGTTGCCTGTTTGGTAAAAATGATACATGCTTAGTATAAAAAATTTTGAAGTAATACAAGAAAGTATAAGAAAAAATTTTTTTAGAAACTGCCTAATTCTACCACACAGTCAGCCATTGGTAAATTGGTGAATATTATTTCAGATACTCTCTATCTGTGTATATTGGTAGACCTATGGATGGCAAGAATAACTTTAGGAAAATGAGCCCATACAATTTATTCTATTTTAGAAGAGTTTACTTTAAAAAATTTAGTTAACAAATAAGAAGCTGAAATGGATTCACTTTAGTTACATGTTTTCTATCGGATTTTTAGACTTTCATCATATTCTTTTAATTTTACAATTTTTAAGGAGAGTAAAATGACCTGTAAATTTGTGGAATCACAGAGCTGGAAAGAAGGGCAAGAATAGATTTTTTTTTTTTTTTTTTTTTTGCAGCTTTCTGATTTTAGGTATGTCAACTGCAAATTGCTGCACTTATTTTTAAGCTATTTTTTTTTTTTAATTTATTTTTGGGACAGAGAGAGACAGAGCATGAAAGGGGGAGGGGCAGAGAGAGAGGGAGACACAGAATCGGAAACAGGCTCCAGGCTCTGAGCCATCAGCCCAGAGCCCGACGCGGGGCTCGAACTCACGGACCGCGAGATCGTGACCTGGCTGAAGTCGGAGGCTTAACCGACTGCGCCACCCAGGCGCCCCTTAAGCTATTTTTTTTTAAAGAACTCAAGGGATAAAGGCTAATTGCCTTCTTTTTTTTTTTTTTTTTTTAATTTTTTTTTTCAACGTTTTTTATTTATTTTTGGGACAGAGAGAGACAGAGCATGAACGGGGGAGGGGCAGAGAGAGAGGGAGACACAGAATCGGAAACAAAATTGCCTTCTTTTTTAAAAAAAAAATATTTTTTTTGAGAGAGAGAGCAAGAGTGGGGAATGCATATACTGCACATTAAGCGACTGCCTAGTTACCCCAGCACATAATTGTAAGGACGCTTAAAGGCCCAGGCTCTGGCTAACTCACCTTTAAGTCGTGAATACTGTTTCCAGTTTCCAGAAGGCTGTGGCAGGCCCTCCATAAGAGTTTGTTAACCTTGGTCTTGGGAAGAAGATAGAGCAATAGTGGATTGGGTGGAATAGACTACGTGAGATACAAATGAGAAGAAAAAGGAAGGTGATGGTGGCCAGGTGTGGTTAGAAAACATGAGCTCTCCCATGGAATCGATCCTTAAGGGACTCTCATGGTTGAGAGGGAACAAGAGGTCCCAGGTCATGGCGTCAGAAAGAATGGCCGCCAAGGAAAGACAAATCCTGTAGAGTTTTCCCAGTAAAATCAGATTTTACTGATTGCCTCCCCATGGTATTTTTTAACATGTTTCCCTGACCCCTATATTCCTTGTAAGATAGTAGTTGGATCTGAAGGCTTCATGAGATTCCTGTCTGACATTTTTGGCAAGAATACTTCCTAGGGAGTGTTGTGTTCTCCTCTTGTTCATGCTGTAACAAAATATCTTTGGCCTTGCTTGACCATCGATGCTTAAGCTCGTGCAGCTTCTGTATTCCAGGTGAGTATTTCCCCAAGAGAAAAAATGAGACCGTGCCTCCTTTCAGACTGAGAGTTTTTCACGTGGAACTCAGTGGACAGGCTTCAGGAAGTTAGTAAAATCTCTGAAACGGTGCAGAATTGTCTTTGCATATTCGTATGTTCACTATTCTGAGAGGAAGTTAAGCTTTCATTAGCTTGTCAAGGAGCATATGAATAGAAAAAGTCAGAATCCAGTGGTGTAAAGCTCTAAAGGCTCATTCTTTCCTTGGCCTTTAGTTACCAGTAAGATGTGTAGGATTTTCACGTGTAATAGCAATGCAACAGTGGACTTCGAAATGAACCACGTGTATCGCCTCTGTCATACCCATCACTTTATAGACAGGAAACTAAAGAAGGTAGGTACTTTGGGCAAGGGCCCATGGCCAGTTAATGGCAGGGCTAGGACTAACAGAAGGATTCCATGATATTGTTGCAGAGCTCCTGATTCTCTCTACTTTATTATTATTTTTTATTTTTTAATGTTTATTTTTGAGAGAGAGAGCGAGCACATGAGAGCAGGGGAGGGACAGAGAGAGACATGGACAGAGGGTCCAAAGCAGGCTCTGTGCCTGATGCAGGGCTCAAACCTATGAACCATGAGATCATGACCTGAAGTAGGATGCTCAACTGACTGAGCCACCCAGGTGTCCTACTTTATTATTATTTTTTAAAACCATAAAGATGATGCTTCAGATTCACTGAATTTTTTGCAGTTGTGGGATGTTGATAGATGCACGTGTTCATTTACAAACAGCAAGGTATGGTTAAAATGTTTCTGTTCCTTTTTTCTTCTACCCTTAAAACTATGCATTTTGCCTCTGATTCCACTGCTGGTTAAACTCCATAGCCACAAATAATTAGGGTTAAATTCCTCTAATTTAATTCACTTAATTATTTATTTTACTGAGAGTTTACTTTAGAAGTGCTCTGGACTAGACTGATAAGACACAGTTCCTGCCTTCAAACATCCTTCATGGATCGGGAGTTTGGGGTTTGGTTTTGTTTTATTTTTTGCAAAGCCAGTACTCTGCCAGTGACACAGCCTGTTATGTGAGGATCTGTTTTGGGGTGCTTAGGAGCAGTTACTGATCTTTATTTACCCATTTATACGTTGAACTCAAAGTTGCCAGATCTCAGGGAGCCGTGGTAGGTTAGCATTATCACCACCAGAGAAAGCCACATGTACCTGGTTGTCAGGATCTTTTCACCTGATAGCAATGAAGCCATCCTCATTTGAGTGACACATTTGTCACTGAGTACCTCATTGTGGAGCTTGGGGAGAATGGGTCGGCCTATCCCATGATACTGGGAGGTGAGTCTCATATATCATCACCGTCACCTTCAAAAAAGGAGGCCCATCCCCTCCCTGTTCCCAGTTTCCTTTAACAGCTGCCACCAAATCTTTCTGAGAAGGGAAGAGATGTTCCAGCCAGATAGCTTCTTTGAGAGGAGTGCCAGGGCAATCCGGTTTAAGCCTGGCTTTAGAAAGATCCCCAAGTCCTTTTACACTACCTCTGGCATGCCACCAGCTCTGTTGAGGTGATTTTTGTTCATTTGAGGCTCCAGAAGACAAACAGATCCCGTAGTGGGTGGGGAGCACTAGTGCAAGACTGAAATGGTTTCATCTCTTCTTTTTTCTCCTTTTTATCATCTTAATCTGCCCAACTTGATAGGTCAACAAATCCCTTATACAAAGGTTGTTGTCACTGATAATCCTTGAATTAACCTGAACATTAGCTTCAGTGCTCTTGGGACGTTCCTTTCTTCTGCCATTTAAGGAGACATTTCGAGTAAGTGCAGTGTTGGTTTGCTGAGACATCATCTCACGCAGTTTGCTGAAGTCTGTCCTGGTAGCTTTTACCTTGAGTCCAGGGTGGTTCGTGTTATGGCCGGGTCAGCGTATGGAGGGCTGTGGGAAGGTCCTTGCCCTCCAGAATTCTTTTCCACTTGATAGTTGTTGGTGTCTGAAATCCAACCACTTATTTGTTTGGCTCGCCAAAATGTTGCTTCCTATTAAAAAAATACTGGGGGGCACCTGGGTGGCTCAGTCGGTTAAGTGGCCGACTTTGGCTCAGGTCACTATCTCTCGGTTCATGAGTTCAAGCCCTGAGTCGGGCTCTGTGCTGACAGCTCAGAGCCGGGAACCTGCTTCAGATTCTGTGTCTCCCTCTCTCTCTCTGCACCCCCCCCTTAAAAATAAACATTAAAAAAATTCCTAATGTATTCATTTTTTTATTCATTTATCCATTCATTCATCCATTCCTTCAACAAATATTTATTGAATACCTACTCTAAGTGATGGCACAGAGAGAGCAACAGAGGATGATGGGATAAAGCTGGGGATACACACAGGAAGTCCCAGACTTCCTGAGTATTTTGATCTTAAACATCAGAGTTTTCTTTTTTTTTTTAATTTTATCGAGAGAATTAAAAAATTTTTTTTAATGTTTATTTATTTTTGAGACAGAGAGAGATAGAGCATGAGTGGGGAGGGGCAGAGAGAGAGGGAGACACAGAATCTGAAGCAGGCTCCAGGCTCCAAGCTGTCAGCACAGAGCCCGACACAGGGCTCGAACTCATGGACTGCAAGATCATGACCTGAGCTGAAGTCGGATGCTCAACTGACTGAGCCACCCAGGTGCCCCAAATGTCAGAATTTTCTACAGAAAGATTTTAAACAGGGGAGTGCCGTGCCATGATTGCATTTGTGCTGTGAAAAGATAACCCTGGCTGCCTTGCAGAAAATGCATGAGAGCACAAGTAAGCGTGTGGGGGGCAGCTGGGAGGCTCCTGCACCTACCCAGAAGAGTGATGATGGTGGTTCACTTATTATTTTTTGTAGGAGAATGATTTGGTGAAATATGCAAGGATATTTGAAGAGTAGTATAGCGTTAATTAGATTTTCTGCCATGACAAAGACGTCGGGGCACCTGGGTGGTTCAGTTGGTTAAGCATCTGATTTTGGCTCAGGTCAGGATCTCACAGTTAGTGAGTTTGAGCCTCACATCGGGCTCTCTGCTGTCAGCATGGAGCCTGCTTCAGATCTTGTCTCCCTCTCTCTGCCCCTTCTGCACTTGCACTCTCTCTCAAAACAAACAAACAAAAACATTAAAACAAAGAAAAAGAAGATGTAATAAAATTCAACTTATTATTTATTGTCATGGCATCCATAGTATATATGTGCTACATTGATCTTTTCTACAGGCTTATATCATAAACACAGTGTTGAGTATGCTGTCTTAGTACATGTTTGATACACATTCTAATCGGTCTGCTTTTAGACAGGAATTAGACTAATTGTATAGTTGGCTAAAAGGATTCTTTTTTCAAGGCTCTTAACCTGTTTTATGGACAAGTAACTACTTGGGTGGACTCTCCCTTACAGATGAAAGAATTTACACAGTAAAAGGAGATAGACTTGCCCGAGGTTGTCCAGTGTTGGTGGCACCAGGCCCCTGGAGCCCATCCCCTTCTTAACCACTGGCTTCAAATTTCATGCTTGTATTTACTGTGACTTCCTCTGTGTTTACAGTATCTTTGCAGATTTATTTCTAGGTTGCTCCTTTTTATGTTTGTGGGTGACGTTCTCCTTACCTATTTTCCTGCTTGTCTTTGGTTTGGGAAAACTGGATTTATTCTTCCCCCACTCTCTCCTTTCTTTTGGTTAGGAATGATTGCTTTTTCTATGCTTCTTGTTTCAGAGAATTCCCTGCCCCCTTTAAAAATTATCCTGATGATTCTGTATCTTTCTTTCCCTTTTTCTTTTTTTTTTTTTTTCTTTCTTTCTTTCTTTCTTTCTTTCTTTCCTTCTTTCTTTCTTTATCTTTTTAAAGTTTTTAATGTTTGCTTATTTTTTGAGAGAGAGATAGAATGTGAGCCAGGGAGGAGCAGAGAGAGGGGGAGACACAGAATCTGAAGCAGGCTTCAGGCTCTGAGCTGTCAGCACAGAGCCTGACACGAGACTTGAACCCATGAACCGTGAGATCATGACCTGAAGCGAAGTTGGTTGCTTAACCAACTGAGCCACCCAGGCGCCCCAATGCTGTATCTTTCTTATGTCTTTGTTACAGTTTGGATTAGTGGAAGGGGCTTTGGCTTGGGGGTTAAACACACTGGGCAATCTTAACCTCTTGGTCTCAATTTTCTTATCATTAAAATGGGACTAACAATCCTCCTGTAATTAATAGGGCTGTTGCTGGGAGTGAATGAATTAATGTACATACATAAGCTGTATAATCTCTATGTAACATACATACATGAACTATGTAATTTATATGCAATGCACATACAGAAACGATGTAATCTGCATGCTATGTACACACACATACTATGCTATCTGTGTGCAGCCTCCATAGATGAGCTATGTAATTGTCATGTAATATATGTATATGACCTGTGTAATCTGTAAACTTCAGTGCATAGTTGAGGGTAGAGAGAAGTGATGATTGTAAACACTACTTGTCTGCCCTTCAGCCACGATCCCACAGGTCTTGAGACAGAGGAGACCAATGAAGTTGTCAGGAGGTCACAAGGGCTACATAAAAAAGCCTAGCCTAATAGGCATACCTCTGTCCCCTGATGAACTCAGAAATAAACGTTAATTGCAAGAGTTGACGTTTTATAGGCACAGTCCATGTAAAGGTCAGTCTACATTTATGCTGATGAATGTTCTAGTTACTAGCTTTAAGTTCAGATTTTGATTCTGCCATCTGCTGCCCAACCCCTCAGGCCTCAATTTCCTCAAATGTGAACTGAGATTAATACTCACCTTGATGGATAAGGGGTTATTGTGGGAATTAAATTAGATAATTCATGCATTGCACATAAAATGTGCTCAGTGGTGCTATTACTAAAGTATGTGTGTGTGTGTGTGTGTGTGTGTGTGTGTGTGTGTGTGTGTATGTGTGTGTGTATGTATTAGAATAGTCTATTTTGGTCAAGTAAAATAAGCTGATATCATTCTATGCTCTGGCTTTGGCTATAGTTTGCTGGGAAGTTATATATATATTTTTAATAGATTGCTTTAAACTTGTAAATTTATTTTAGTATCCTTGGTGTCTTAAATTCTTCCTTTTCAGGGCACCTGGGTGGCTCAGTTGGTTAGATGTCTGACTTCGGCTCAGGTCATGATCTCATGGTTAGTGGGTTCAAGCCCTGCATCAGGCTCTGTGCTGACAGCTCAGAGCCTGGAGCCTGCTTCAGATTCTGTGTCTGCCTCTCTCTCTGCTCCTGCCCTGCTTGCACTCTGTCTCTCTCTCTCTCTCTCTCTCAAAAATGAGTAAACATTAAAAAAATATTAAAAAAATAAGTTCTCACTTTTCAATATATTATATCCCAATTTCTTTGTTTGGTATATTTTATTCTTACTCCTACTATGTTATCTGTTTACAGATATTTATATTTTAGGATATATGCTATTTCCACTCTGAGGAAGTTACCAGAGGATTCTGTATATTATATTGTGTTATAATAACTGGGGTTTAAAGTAGCATGAAGCACAGTGAACCCATCTTCTAGTTCTTCCCTAAGAAGGCTTGAATTTGTCCTATTTCCTTTGAGCAAGTGAAAAACATCCCCAAACACCTTTTGCTAGATCTCACTCCCATTCTTTCCTTCCATCTCTGCCTTCCTCATTCCCCACCTGGACCATGACCCTTTCTCTTTCCCCCTTTGTTCACTCCACTGTCTCCCAGAGTGAGAGGAGAGGTCGGGGAGAGTGGCCAGATTGGCCAGGAGGGACAGTATCATTCCAGCTAGTTGTCCTTTTTCTTTCATACTGAAATCATAACAGTCAATTAGGAAATAAATTTTTGCAAAATATATGTTGGATAAAAAAAGAGGCAGTGTTGCATGATGGTTAAAAGTGCAGGGTCTGAAGTCACACAGTTCTGGGTTTGAATCCTGGCTCTGACGCTAACTATCCATGCGACTCTGGTAAGTTATGAATGTCTCTTGCCTGAGGTTCCTCAAAAATGAGTGGGTGTGCAGGAAATGCACACAGAGAACATGAACACTTTGTCTGGCACATTGAGAAGTACTCAGCAAATGTTAATTGTTGTTATTGTTGCTATAAAAAGGTGACCCCCGGAAGGCTATGGAGCATGTTTACATCTTCAAACCATTAGTTAAGCTAGAAGCCTGAATATATACTATCTTAACATCACTTGTGTTGCCTGAGGCTTGAAGCACAACACGGAAACTTGATTCGTTCATGGATTTAAACACTCAGGACGTTGTTACCGTATGCATCAAGTTCTACTCTGGGTGTTGGTGTTTTATGGAGGTAATATATGAGACCTCTCTCTCTCTGCTTTCCCTTTGGTTTAGATGTAGGAGAGTGTGGCAGGCAGAATAACACCCTCCCCCCACCCCCAGTATGTTCGTCTCCTAATACCTAGAACCCTATGACTCTGTTATGCTACATGGCAAAGGGGAGTTAACGTTGTAGACAGAGTTAAGGTTGCTAATAAGCTGGCCTTAAAGTGGGGAGATTATCTTGAAATATTCAGGTGGGGCTGTGTCTTTACAGGTGGAAGAGGGAGGTAGAAGAGAGTCAGCATTGGGGAAGGAATGTGGTAAAGGCAGAGCCTGAGCGATGAAGTTGCTGGCTTCGAAGGCAGGAGGGAGACACACGCCAAGGAATGTGGGAGGCTGGAAGAGACAAGGAAACAGGTTGTCCTCTAGGACCTTCAGTGAAGAACAGGGTTCTGCCAACAGCTTGTTTTAGCTCAGTGGGGCCGTGTCAGACTTCTGAAATAAGGTAATAAATTTGTGTTGTTTTGAGCCAATTTGTGCTCATTTGTTACAGTGGGAATAGCAGATTAATATAGCAAGTGTGTGTGTGTGTGTGTGTGAGCGAGAGAGAGAGAGAGAGAGAGAAAGAGAGAGAGAGAAAGAGAAAGAGAGAGAGAAATACAAATAGGAACTCTAGTGACGGATTTTTGCCAAAGATTAAATTGAAGGTGAGTAGAACATTTAACATGTCATTTATAAAACATATATTTTCCCGTGTATCATATGGATTTGTACTTATTGGCACAATAGCCAAGATGGTTGTGGTGACTCTATTTCACGAACTCTGCATTATCCAACTTACAGGCGGATTTTTACTTTGCAAGTTGATTTCTATTATACATCTCACAAAATTAAAAGAATTGAAACCACATCTCTGCTGAAACACTTCACAAATGATTTTTATTGAAAAGCATAAAACTACAAAAAATCAGGGCTTCTCTTGAAGAGCCAGGGCATACATGGGTACCAAAATTGGGATGGATGTGAATATCTGTTCTTCATTTGCAACCCAAGGCTGTCTCCCCTCCGATCCCCTCCTCCGGCCATAGCCCCTGAACTCCTGTGTGGACCTTCTCTCGGATAGAGTACCTGAACCACAGGTTTGTGTATCACTAATCGCTGTTTACTGTGTTGGCTTCGTGTCATTAATACGAGGGGGTGGTGCTGTAGCTGGGGCGCTGGACACGATGCCTGTGACCCACTCCCACTGAACATTCTGTTCTGTTTGGGGGCGCTGCGAATGACCTCTTCTTGGCTCATCTCCCTCTGCGGCCACACAAGCATGCCTATTTACCTCTTTCTTCCCTTCTTATTTTGTCTGTGTCTCCCGGTGCCTCCCCCGAATTTGCCAAACATAGCATCTTCTCCTTTTACTAAACCTAGATCTAAACCTCATCTAAACCTAGTACATTTGATTTCACTTCTGATTACTACCCCCCCCCAACAATTTGTAGCCTGTGTTAAAAGGGACTCAGGGGGGGACTTTTGATATCCTATCCTGTCACCCTATATCCTGTTAATCTTAGGGTCACAAACAGAAAGTCCCCTGTGGCTTCTGCAACCCATGATTGATGTTGAAGCTACGGCTCATCTGTGGGAAATATGAATAGCTGGCAGCCATCATTTCAACCTTGAGCCCACCCTGACTAGGAACAAGGTTAGAAATGAGATCTACAGTTTCCTGATGCTTCTCTAAATCAAGACCTCTTGGTTTTATGTCCGGTAGAGCTGAGCCATTCCATGCCAGACCTCAAACAGGAAACTTCCCATGAACTCAACCACCTAACCACTGTGTGTAGAATGAGATGAGACGGGAATGCCATCCGGTCAGGCTGCCTGGTCTCTGAGGCAGAGCTTCATGGGGTGACACTCCCTTTGTCTTAGACTCTTCTTAGGCTGGTAAGTTCAGAAGCATCATTTTGTTAGTGCACCAGAACCAAAGAGATTCTCAGGAGCCGACTCACAGTAACCTAATTCCTAGGTGCCAGATGAATGAGCCAGAATGCAAACTTTTTAATTTAACATCAAGAGATGGTCTGTTCTGCAAGCATGAAATTCCCATCTGCAAACTGGAGCACCTTCTGTGTTGTGTCTGGGTATTAGAGAAACCAGGCTGTGATATGGAATTTGGTTGGTAAAAAATGGGGCCAGAAGAGAAATGTGGGATCTTAAGGCCTGAGGAACGTGCCCCGACTGTCCATTGCACTAATGTGGTCGAGTGCAGCCTTACTCCTTCCTGGATTGGGCTGGATGCAAACTCTGTCAAGTTGCTTTTAGGACTCGCCTTCTTCAGAACTCCATGACAAATATTTCTTTAACTATTTGTGTCTTTGATTGGGCTACGGATATATTGTCAGATTTGAATGATTTAAAACCAGGGTATTTGGAGTGTGGAAGACATGAATCTGTTCCGATTTTAACTTGACCGTTATGCTGAGCATAACATCAGCATAGTGCTGAGCAAGTTGGTTAACTTCTGTAAGCCCCGATTTTGTGAAGTGTGGATAATAATAGCATCGTGAGGTTGTTGTGAGGACTGAGTGAGGTAACTCAGGTGAAGCACTTAGCACAACGTCGGGCATAATATTCAACCGATGTTTAGTTGGCTGAAAGAAGCCTTACTCTTTCTCCTTGTTGACTGTAGGACATGTTATGAATTCTGCACGTATCTCAGCACTTTATGTGTTGGTTGTTCTCGGTTAACTGTGACAGGTTTTGTTGGAGCCCCCCTGCTGCTTTCTCTGTTGAGTCCATTACCGAACCCAGGGAACATCGGGACCAACAGAGATAAGGGCAACAGGATCTGTTCTCAGAGAAGGACCCCAGTCCTGTGTGGTCTCCCCTGTCATTTCTGATCTCCACAAAAGTGATTCTGCTTATAAGGCTGTTCTCCCTCCGCCTCCTGGGCCACCTTCTTCCTGTTGGCTGCCACAGAGTGAGAAGGTTGATATAGTATGGGGAGATCCTTTCCAACTGAGTACCAGAACATTCCAGAAAATAGAAGAGTTGGACCCGCATGTGGTAATCATTTCACTATGTAGATGTATATCAAAATGTTTTCAGTAGATACAATTTTTACTTAAAATTTTTTTAAATGTTTATTTATTTTTGAGAGAGAGAGAGCATGAGTGAGGGAGGGAGAGAGAGGGAGACAGAGAATCCAAAGCAGGTTCTAGGCTCTGAGCTGTCAGCACAGAGCCCGACTTGGGGCTTGAACCCACTGACTGTGAGATCATTACCTGAGCCAAAGTCGGATGCTTAACCGACTGAGCCATGCAGGCACCCCTCCAATTTTTACTTAAAAAATAGATAGACTCAGGTCATGATCTTGCATTTCGTGGGTTCGAGCCCCGCGTTGGGCTCTGTGCTGACAGCTCAGAGCCTGAAGCCTGCTTCAGGTTCTGTGTCTCCCTCTCTCTCTCTCTCTTTCAAAATTAAATAAACGTTAAAAAAAATTTTTTTAAGTAAATAGTAAAATAAAAAAAGAAAGATTCCATCCTTAATCTGGTGCTTTCTTTAAGTTGTCAGGATGGCTTTGCTTGACAATGTCACTGTCAGCTCCAGTGAAATATTTCATTAGCCCGAGTGTGGTGGTTTTGCCAGTTGAATGTAGGTGTCTTAAAGCAGGATGGTGAAATCATACTCCCCACGTTATTGGGTGCCAGGCATGCTTAAGAGCTTTGCATGCATTCATTAATGCGGTCATCTCAACCCTAGGAGGTAGACGCTATTAATAGCCCCAGTTTAAAGATGAGGAAGTGGAGATACATAGGTTAAGTAACTTGCCCAAGGTCTCACAGTAGGTGGCAGGGCTGAGAATCAGACCCAACTGGTCTGGGGTCAGGCATCTGTTCTAAATCAACATGTGATTCTGCTTCTGGACCTGAAATGGCAGTGTTCTCTTTCAGCTTTTTCTAATGGCTTAGTAGGGACCACTTGTTCTGAATTTTTACCCCGGTCTCCTTTTCTCCCTCAAGTTACAGAGTTCTCTTAAATGGGCTATAATTTTTATGTGCCTTCTACTGTGAGACTTCTCTCTGCACCCACAAAACTATGCCAGGGATCAGGGAAGGTGGTCTTTTGGATGGTGGCAGCAATGGAGGAGGGCACAGTTATTTTCATCTGATGGGTCAGCGGTACATGAGCTGACAAACATGTGCAGAGAGACCTTTCTATCCTTACATACAAGTTGGAGATAGGCAGCTCTTTATAACCAACAATGTGGATTTGGAGAAATTCAGCCCGAAGTGTGGTCTCTGTAGGTCTTCTGGTTTAGTAGAGTTATGTTGCTCGTCTCAGGGCCACAGATATCAAGTAGGTAGGTCCAGTTCTCTCCAGAATAAATCTTAAGTACCTGCTGGACCCACTGGGCCACCACAATGAGCTATAAAGCAGAGGGTTTTGCCCCTGGCTTAGAAACAAAGGCCTTTTTGATTTTTTTTCTCTTTATAGAAGGACACAAAGAAGGGAGCCACAAACCTGCCTTCTTTCTAAGAAATAGTAAGATAAGGGGCACCTGGGTGGATCAGTTGGTTGAGTGTCCAGCTTTGGTTCCAGTCATGATCTCGCTGTCTGTGAGTTCAAGCCCCGCGCTGGGCTTTGTGCTGACAGCTCGGAGCCTGGAGCCTGCTTCAGATTCTGTGTCTCCCTGTCTCTCTGCCCCTCCTCCACTCATGCTCGCTCGCGCGCTCTCTCTCTCTCTCTCTCTCTGCCAAAAGTAAATAAATACTAAAAAAAATTTAGAAATAGTAAGATAAACTTTAATCTCAGGTATTTTCTTCAGGTATACCAGTATGTCCATCTTGATTCTTATGTTGTTCCAGATAGAGAGGGAGGAGAGAGAGGGAGGGAGGGAAGAGGGGAGGGGAGACAGTGGAGGTGAGCCATGGGGAGGGGTGGGAGCAGCAGGAAAGCATGTTCAGAAACTTTGCTGCTGGTGACACCTTAACTGGAATATTTAGAAACATCGGCATATTACATATTTTCTTATGTGTATATAAGGGGTGGCCTGGGGCTTAAAAGCATCATCTAAGAAAACCCTCCAAATATAATGCTCAACCTGAAATGATCATTTGACTACATAAACATTTTCAATGTTGCCAAATAGGGTTGGTTGTTCCCATTTGAACTGGGTGCGTGGGTTGTTCCCACGAAGCTTGTGAATCATTCATGAACACACCAGATCCTTCAAGCTAGCCAACCAGCCAGAGGATTCATTTCCTATAAAGGCATTTGATTACAGTGTTGAAACAGTGCATTCCAGGCTTGCTCGCACTGATTCTAACCATGGCATTATGTCATGGACGCCGGTCGCCTCAGCGTAGAAATTCTTCCTAGTACGGATGGGTGCTCTTCCCTTCTCTTCTGGGACACTTCCCATTTCTCCTGAATTTTAATCTCTTCCTCCCTCCTGTTTGGAGGTGGCATTTGCTTTTAAAATGCTTTGTATTATCAGAACGTTCGTTAAAAAAAATTTTTTTTAATGCTTTATTTTTGAGAGAGACAGAGAGACAGAGCACGAGCAGGGGAGGGGCAGAGAGAGAGAGGGAGACACAGAATCCGAAGCAGGCTCCAATCTCCCTACACCTCCCATGTTTAGAAATAAGATTATGGATCACCAAATGGGTTTTGATACTCTTTCCCTTTCCAACACAGGCTCTAGCAAACAAAAAGCCATTTTGCTCTTTGGAGTCTATCCTTTGTAAGACTGTGTCTTACCAGGACTTTATAAGACTTCTAGAAAAAGGAAACTGGCATTATAATTGCCTTACAGGACTGGGATCCACCTCAGAGTTCTGAGTTTCACATATCTCTAATTCAGCCTAGTTTCTAACATTGGGAGTGTGGTACATGGGATACTTTGCTCTGAGTAGGAGGAAGAGATCCTATTTTTAGGATAGATTGAGAAGGGCATTGCTATATCAGCTCAAGGTTAGCCTGAGTCCAGCAAGGTTCCTAAACCCTGCATCCTGTTGGAATCAAAACTCAGAGCAGATTGAGCAACTCTGACTTCTCACCAACTGACTTCCCAGTTAGTGTCGCATGTACCTATGGGGTCCACTGGGGACCATCACTGAACCAGACACAAAGGAAGAAGGTATTTTGGAAGGAAATGACAAATGCCTGGTTTTCAATTGGGGGACAAAACCTCCCTTCTGCATGGCCTTGTACAGCTTATAGGACCCCTTCACCATTATTATTCCACTTAGTCCTTCTAGCACTGCAGGGCCCAAGTTGTTCTGGCCCTTTTACTCAAGGTCATACACATAGACTGGGGTGAGACTCTCTCCTAGGTCTTCGGAGTCCAAGCCCCATGCTCGTCCCACATTTCCCTCCTGCAGTCTGAGATGGAATGCAGTGAAGTGCTACCAGGGGTAATCTGGGCGTTCAGATGAGAGGGAAGTTATTGATGGGAAAGAGATCACTGGGAGTTCTGCATTCCACTCGCTTAGTGTAAGTTGCTACTTGTCTGGAGGAAGTGACTGCTGAGCCCAGAGTTAAACAATACTTTTGTCTTTGTCGTGGGCGCCAGCCATCAAGTGATATCTGATACAAACCCTAAGACTTCAAAAATGATTTATGCCGTAGAATTGCAGGCTTGATCACAGGAAGACTTTGTTCTGTTCTTTTTTTTTTTTTTTTTTTAATCCCTGAAAGCTGAGCACTATTAAAATTACAAAATCATGACTGGATCACTAAATTGACAGGGAAAGAATTTTGACGTGTGATAATGACACAATTAAGTCTAGGGCTGTAGTTCAAAGCAAAGCTTATATAAAAATAACATTTGCTTAGTGCTCTTCAGTGTACCAAGTAGCATGCCATAAACAATTTCCTTTGATCTACGCTACAAACCTGTCAAGTAGCCATGGTCCTCCTTTAACAAATAAGGAAATTAAATTTGAAAGAGGTTAGATGCTTTGCCCTGGGTCTTAAGTGGCAAGTTTAGGATGTCAGGTCTTTTGACTCCACATTCTGTATTTGGTTTGTCGTTATTTACTAAATCTTCTGGAAACATCGAATAATTTTTGTAGGGATGGACTGAAACCCTCTGGGACCTCCTGTGAGAAGTTTTGGTAATGGCGGGTACATAAATGGTATCTTCTCACTGTGTTGTCCTTGCAAGCAGCAATCATTCAATAACCAAAGTTATTGTGCAAAGTTGGTGGTATTAAGTCCACTTCTCTTTGATGGATGGATTGCAGGAGGAATCTAAGCTATTTTTTCATGAGCACCAGTCACAGGGAGAGGCAAGAACAGGGTTATGATGGGAGAGTTCCAGCTCCCTGTCCCTTGTTAAACAGTCGGAACCAACTCCCATTCCCTAAAGAATGGAAAGAGAAATAGCAAACATTTAATGAAAGGATCCACGTTATTCCTTCAAAATGCTCTAGATTCACTCTCCACAACCCTTCCTGAATCTTGATGAAAATATTTGGAGAAGCCTAATGGTTACAAAGTTTTGGAGAACACAGACATCTTCAAAAACACCTTGTGGAACTGAAGTATGCGAGCAGGGATAACAGCAGAGTTCAACAGGATTTGGACTCACGACTATCTATCTATTCAAGGAAACTGAACACTAAAGATCTTTCCCCCATTCAGGCTGTTCCCATATAAGGGTTCTTTCTTTGGCCAAGGAAGGATTTTAGAAGGGAAGTTCACAGCTTTTCACCTTCATGGCCGAAACAATCCTAGAACTTGTCTGACTGGCTCTAATGAGGAATGTAAGTAAACAAGACCTGAGTAAACAAAAGAGAAATCTGCCCATCACCTGTGGAGTCAAGTAATGTAGGGCACCTTCCTGGGCACTTATAAACCAATGCCTGTCTCTCAGAGAAATGGGTAATGTGCTTCCAAAGAAATGACACAGATTATCATGTTGACATTGCTTTGGATGCACATTACCCGTTTCTCTGAGAGACAGGCATTGACATTGCAGAGGCTTAGGAAAGGGTCAGAATAAAAGATACTCTGTCTAGCAAGGCGGGCCCACTGTGTTTGTTATTAAGAAACTAAGTACCTTAAGGGACTGGGGACTTTTTAAGCCTTTTTGGTAGGAGCAAGTATTGGCCTCTCTTTCATGAATGAGGGTCATTTTCATCACCTTGGGTTGTTAGGCTTTGGCAATTCTGGGGATGAAGCAAGGCTGCACGTGCTCGTGAGAAGAAATGACTTTGCCATCCCTAATCTCCTGCGTGATGGTGCAGATTTTAACCAGTATTTGGGGCAGTACTCTGCAGGTACAGCAGAGCTCATGTGATCCGAGGGAGGCTGAGGATGATGTATTGTAAGCCGGGGCTGTGCATTCCATGGCGCTGGCCTTACTGGAAGGCTCACATGTGGTGACACACGGGTTACAGGGAAGCCTAGAAGAAACAGAATTTTGCCTGTGATTGAGGGAAGGTAAGGATGGTTGTGGAGAACAACAGCGGTGGGTAATGTTTCAACATGGTGTCACTCAAAACAAGTATTTCCAAATGCTTATTTGTTCGTTTTGTTCTATCATTGGTGGAAGAAAAAGAATCAGACCAGATGCATGGTAAAGCAGCATCTTAGGCTTAGAAGCGTTAGATTCTGTAAGCTGCCATTGTGGACAATACCACAGCACTGTGGAAGAACACCACTCCAGGGGTTCAAGACCCGGGTGCAATCTAGCTTGTCATTTACCAGCTGGTGACCTAAGATAAGTCAAGGAACCCTCCTGAGCTTTAGTTTTTCATCCAGAACGGGTATAATGGGAGCTGCGCTTACAGGATTGACAGGATAACAGTGATAAGGGACAGGTTGAGAGGCTTATTATCTGAAGAAAGAAAGTTAATCAGGTGTTTTTCTTATCAGATGGCCTGAAACCCATCTATGGAAGAGTCTTTCATGCTTTATTGGGCAGCTTCTAGGTGCCTTCTGGGTGTATTTAAATGAAATTTTACACAATTGGAATCGGGACCAGTTAACAGAACTCTTTTTAAGAAGCATCATCTCTTTTGGATGATTCCAGGCACTTTGGTACGTCGGAGCTCCTCAGAGGGACTAGCTTTTGTTAACATTGTGCTAGTGTCATGTGGACATGCCAGTTATAAGAACTCTGTGAGCAGCGTCCACTGATTATTTGGGGGAAGGAAGTCTCCGTAACGGTTCTAACTAAGTCTGCATCTGGGGCATTAGTGTGGACTGAGTTGCTTCAAAGAGCTTGTGCTCTAGGCCCGTCCCTTATGGGTTGGTTAGCTTATCATTGAAAAACATTACAATTTCCATTAAAAAAAAAAAAAGATGCTGAAATACACACATCTACATGCTGCTCTTGGCATCAAGGACAAGAGGCTGGAGATGGGCATTTCAGCCTGAACAGAATGTTCCTCCAAAAGGAGCAGGGTCGCCCTACTCAATTTCATGAAAGTTCATCTAGTGGGGGAAAATCTGTAAGTCACCAGGAATGTTTGAATGTTTGGGGAAACCATTGTTTTCCCTTGTACTTTTTAAAACCCAACATACAAGGAATTAACCTGGTGCGCTGGCTCTTCAAAATGACTCCGCTCAGCTAAGACCGCAAATTTGGACTAGGTTACAATTGTAGGTCTCCAAACAGCACAGCTTGAGATCATGTACCTAAAGTTCCCACCACTGGCAAGAAGATCAAAGCACATGCCCCCTATTGCCTAGAGGCAGTACACACATGTGTGTCAGCATATTTTCTCATAGTTGTTTTTATTTTACTTACTCGACATCCGAACTCTCCAGAAGGCTGCGGTATGTGGCAATCTCACACTCCAGCTGGGACTTGACATCCAGCAGAATCTCATATTCTTGGTTCTGTCTTTCTAGGGCACACCTGATCTCTGCCAGCTGAGCCTCCATATTATCAATCAGACACTGGATCTGGGCCAGTAAGGCCGTGTAGCGGGCCTCTGTCTCCGCCAGGATGCATTCCTGGGAATCTCTCTACCATGGAGGAAGAAATTAAGATTTGTAATGATGATTCATTGGAGCCTGGTCTCTTGTGAACTGTATCATTTAAAAAAAATTTTTTTTGTGACAGGTACTAATGAATCTCCAAGCCCTCTTATTACTTCTTAACCAAAGAAATCCCAAATCAAAATGATCTACTCTGCTAAAGCTTGCTTCCTTTTATCCTCTTTATTGATTTTTGCTTTCCTTAAAGTACTCACTTCTCTTTCTTTTTCTTAATCACCTATCATACGACACTCTCCTACCTATGAGACAAACCAACAAACAAAAACGTCCAGCTTTAAAAACCTGTTACCGTGGCACTTCATTCTGAGAATATTTTTACCTTAAAGAAGAAGTTAGCAGCATTAAGCCATGAACAATTCCTTCACTTGCAGGGCACCTGGGTGGCTCAATTGATTAAGTGCCTGCTTCTTGATTTCAGCTCAGGTCATGATCTCATGGCCCTGGGATGGAGCCCGGCATCATGTCCCACGCTGAGCATGGAGCCTGCATGGGATTCACTTTCTCCCTCTCTCTTTGCCCCTCTCTTGCTTGTGCTCTCTCTCAAAATTAACATTAAAAAAAAAACCCACAAAACAATTCCCTCACTGGATCCCTTCCTTTATATGTAAAACATGAGAGTTGAAACTTTGGTGATTACAATTCTTTCCTGATCCATCATCCTGTAAGTCCATGGATAATGCAATTTTAGGTTAGAATAACCTGTTATTTACATGGTTTTCCCAGTTTTCAGAGATGAGAAAACAGGTTCAAGAGGTTAAGTGAATTGCCCATGGTCACATGACTAGCTGGTGACAAATCTAGCTTTGGGGCAAGGTCTTCCAAATACCCTTCACATCAGAGCATTTAAATAATTCCCTACTTCACAGAGGCAGTACAATGGAAGCAGAAGTGGTTCCAGCTCTGGAACTGAATTCTGGCTCAGGCTCATCTCTTTTGTGACTTTTAACAAGTTACTTAATGCCTCAGGATCTCAGTGTCTCCATTCCTAAAATAGGCAAGGTGGCACTCACCTTGGATTTGGCATGGGAAAATCAGTTTATCTCCCTGAGCCTTATCTATAAAATTGGCTTAATAATTATGCCACCTCCCTTATAAGACTATTTTATAAATTTGATAGTTTAGAAAAATGTTTTGCATGTAATACAATGCTCTTGTAGTGTTTCCCAAAGTGTACTCCATGGATCCTTATTGCCATGAGATGCTCTTAAAAAAGGGGGTCCACAGTCAATTAAGTTTTGGAATGCTGAATGCCATGTATCTCCTTGGAGATCCATAGTGTATATTAGCTTATTAAAGGTCTGCAGGAAGTTACCCTGTTTAACCTTTGTTTACTCCAGCATTTCCCAGGCTTATCTGACCACAAGCCCTTTCTTGGCCATAGACTCTTTAACAAACAGAGGAACCTTTGTTCTGAGGGACACAATTTGGGAAACATTGCAACATGCAGGTGTCAGGGGCGATTGCCATCACTGCTGTGTTAGGCTTGGTCAGTTTCCTGGGTACCATTCGGTGCTGGGCCTGCAGTTCAATCTCTAGAGCATTCATGGTGCGTCTCAGCTCAGTGATGTCCTTCAGGCAGAACTGCTGCTGTTGAGAGCTGGTCACCACCTGCTGGTTCAGCCCCTCCATCTGAAACACAGTCAAAGACCATGCATATTATGAAGGAAACATGACTTTGATGGAAGGGTGCCTGGAAATGCAGGGTCAGCTATTCGGTTTTGACTTTTCTACCCTCCTCACCTGTGTGTTGAACCACTGTTCCACTTCTCTGCGGTTTGTCTCCATGATGGACTCATACTGACATCTCATTTCTTGTAGAACCCGGTTTAGATCGACAGAAGGGGCAGCGGTCACTTCAATGTTGAGTCTGTCCCCAAGCTGGCTCTGTAAGGAATTGATGTCCTATGGAAAGAAAAAGAATGTGAAGTCACTTGGTGACCATGTGACACCCTTGTGTTCTTGTTTGTCTAACAGCAATAATTTAGCTTAATGGTATCTGAATGTAGCTCACAATAAAGGAATAGATGATTTATAGGTACTATTGAGAGGCTATAAAATAACCTAAGACTATTTCAAATGTGACTCTGTGTTCAAGTATGTGGAACATTAGAAGGAATTAATTAGCAAGATCAGAGTCTTAAGGAATTTAGATCATTTCCCAGGATGGGTAATGGTGAAGCAGCATGGAGGTGGAGTTTATAATAAGAGACCAGAGTCTCTATGATGCCAATATGGGCTTTTGCCAATAGGGACTTACAGCAATAGAGGCAGAAATCAGTGCAGGGATGCCTACAAAAAGATGGGAAACCTGCGGGGGGTTTTCCCCCCTAAATTGGGTTGTTCCCTTGTCTGGAAGATCTGGAGGGGGGAGTGGAGGCTTCAGATTGTGTTCTAGGCAGTGGATTGGAAACCCATCGGACCAATGGTAGTGGCAGTAGATATTCTTGGGCTGAAAAACAGAATAGTATCTACTCTTTGGGGACACCTTTTGTCAAGTTCAACTCAAAGGAATGGATGCTATTTTTAGAGGCTTAGCTTGTAATGACTCTCTTGGTTTTTCTCTTACCTCTTCATGGTTGTTTTTAAGGCTGAGGAGCTCTTCCTTCAGAGACTGGACTCGTGCCTCCAGGTCAGCCTTGGCGAGGCTCAGGGCATTCAGGATCCGCTGTAGGCCGTTGGCATCTGCCTCCACTCCCTGGCGTAGGGACACCTCAGCTTCGTACCTGCAAAAATGAGACACAAAAAGAAAGGCATTAAAATGCAGATGGTGTAAATCGAGCCAAGCAGAAGTCCCTTCCACATTTTCCTTTGGGCCTCTCATTTATTATATTTCTGTTGTGGGCTTGATTCTCTTTAGAGGTGAGACCATTTGATAAACATCACGGCTTAACCACTGTTCCCTTAATCGCTTTGCCAGCGTGAGGCCACATTGCTGTTCTTTGAGATGAGGGAATTTTTCCTCCTCCTGCCCCTGGAGGCAATGCAGGAGAATTGGAGAGTGCAATGGATTAGGAATTAGAAAACTTGCGTCCAACATTTTAGCTGTGTCTTGCCCTAGGTGTATGTCTTTGGGTATAACAGAGCCCCATGCAACCACAGTTTTCTGGGAATTGATTTCCTATGGAAATCAATCAATCACCTTTAAACAAGGTGATTGCATATTAGCAGCCCTACCTGTTTTCCTGAATTACTGTGCAGGTAGTCAGATGGGTTCATAAACTACAGGTAGTGTATACATGTGAGTGGTTATTAATCTTTGTCATTTACTGGATATGAAGGTCTTTTCTGGGCTGGTGCTGACATGGTATGGGGCAGGAAGGTTAGCAGATTTGGGGATACGCTTCTTGGGAGTGTGTCGCATCAGATGCAGGGTAAATTCTGTCGTGAATGACAGTGCTGGATGGGCTTACTTGGCTCTCAAGTCATCAGCAGCCAGTTTGGTGTTGTCAATTTGTGAGACCAGTCTGGAATTCTCAGCCTTGGTACACAAGATCTAGAATTAAGAAATTGTACACACAAATGAGACAAACACCAGGATCTTCTTTAAAAACCAAGGGCTTGTGTGTGTGGCGATTAAGGGGGTGGGGGTGGGGGCCGTTAGGCTTTCCATTGCTATGCTTAGGAAGCTTTGGGTGGGGGGCTTTGGAAGGTCAAATTTTTTTTGTTATTTTCCTAAAAAATCAGCAGAAACTACTCCAATAAAAACCTTGCATATGTTTTCCTGGCAAAATATAAAATCCATCCTCAATTTGCATCCTCTGGAATGTAGCCACCATGCAGGCAAGGACTTTTTAGCTCACTGTTATTTTCCCAGAGCCCAGAGCAATGTCTGGTGTTTGTTGGGGGTGCTCAGTAAACACTTTTTGAACAAACAAAGTGGAGTAAATCTGGCATGTGTAGCTGCAGTACATCACTCTGATCAGGAAACAGGTTTGATGTTGCAAGAAACCGTGGAAACAATTTGGAGGTGATGAAATGAGCACAAGAGGGGAAAAGAGTGGTAATGGTAGTACACTGGATAAAAAGTAAACTGTTTAGGCACTTCTTAAAACAAAATACTTTTTCTCAGGTCCCTGTTTTTGTTCCTAATTTTTGTTAAAGAAATGGCAGCAATTGGGGCGCCTGGGTGGCTCAGTCGGTTAAGCATCCGACTTCGGCTCAGGTGATGATCTCGCGGTTCATGGGTTTGAGCCCCGCGTTGGGTTCTGTGCTGACAGCTCAGAGCCTGGAGCCTGCTTCGGATTCTGTGTCTCCCTCTCTCTCTCTGCCCCTCCCCTGCTTACACTCTGTCTATCTCTCTCTCAGAAATAAATAAACATTAAAAAGTTAAAAAAGACAAAGAAAAAGAGAAAGAAAGAGAAAGAAAGAAAGAAAGAAAGAAAGAAAGAAAGAAAGAAAGAAAGAAAGAAAGAAAGAAAGAAAGAAAGGAAAGAAATGGCAGCAATAGGTTGTTAACACATTTGGGACCGAAGCTATCTGGTTATAACAGCAGAACCTATCTCTGGAAGATGAGTAAGTATACAACTCTGAATATTGCCTCCAGATGACAATTTCATTCAAGAGATTTTCTTATTCTACAAAATATTTTTTTTCCAACATAAAATGAACTACAAATATTAAGGTTTAGCACATGGCTATTGCTTGGAGAGTGTCATTACACAACTTGATTATACACATTCCTAAGAATCTTACCTTCTGCTGGAGCTCCTCAATGGTAGCATAGTAGGACCTGTAGTCAGGACATACGACACAAAGCTCTTTGTTACACTCCTTCTGGATTTTGCACTCCAGTTCAGTGTTCTCTTGTTCCAAGATCCGCACCTTCTCCAGGTAGTTAGCAAGGCGCTCGTTCAAAATTTGCATGGTCTCTTTCTCTTTACTGTTGATACCTTCACCACACCAGTCGCAGTCATCCAGAGGGGAACAGGCACCGAAGTTGTTAATCAAGCAGATGGGTGTGAGATAAAAGCAAGGAGTAGGGTGGCAGCTGTTGGCTTTGAGACCACCATATTGGCAGCTGGTGTTGGGAAAGATGGTCCTAAAATTTGTAATCCTAGAGCATCTTTGGTGCGGCGTGGAAGAAGAAATAGTTGTTGTACAGCTTTTGGTATCCATGGTGTGTACCCAGTTTTGGTTTATTTCAAAATCTGTGGTCCAGATCGAAAGCTCAAGCAACCTCGACTAAGTCTGAATTCCAAGCTCCTTGACTATTTCCTCTTTGAAGTGCTTATATAGCCTTTGCTGTAGGTGGGGTCATGGCTGGAAGGATGTTTTCCTTTCTACTGTTTATATCAAATCCCATAGGAACATCTCATTAGTCTGCTTTTTACTTGCCTGAGAAGAGTTACTTGTCTCATAAAAATGTGCATTTAGGCTGTTACTAAGTTATTACCCATCACAACCACTACCTGTCATTGGATACAGAGCTTCACATGAAATCTTCAAAAGGAAATGCCATCACAGTTCTACCAGCATCCATTATTAAGCAAGTGTGAGTATATGAAGTTCATTAAATCCTTGTTGACCTCTCCACCTGGCCTAAAGCTTGATCAGGAATGAGTTCATCCTTCTTTTCCTTTCTTCTCTAGAAAAGGGAAACTATTAATATCTAATAATTATTGGTGAACTCAGAAATCAGTATTTTATTTTGTTCTGCCCAACTGATTTTCCATTTTCATTGTTCAGACGTTGTGAGTATGGGTTAAAATGTGAGTTTTAAATAAGACCCTTTTTAAAGATGATTGCTAGATTCCTGTTTCAGCTTGCCAGGTAGGGTTGGATTGCTAACAATAAATTTCCTGAAAAAGAAGCTGGTTACCTTTTGGTTTTCCAAAACCCACGTTTTATGACATTTTTTTGTGCTCAGTGTTTGCTTGTGGAATTACATTAGCTAACAATTTGTCTTGGGGTTGGTTTATATTTGCTGTTTAAACATGATCTGTTGAAAGGTGTGTGTTTTTCATTCTCAGGAATACTTTCTCAGTGTTTTCTTAAGAAAGTTATTTTTGGGGTGCCTAGGTGGCTCATTTGGTTGAGCGTCCGACTCTCTTGATTTAGGCTCAGGTGATGATCCCGGAGTCGTGGGATTGAGCCCTGCATCAGGGTTAGGATTTTCTTTCTCTCTCCCTCTCTCTCTCTCTCCCTCCCTCTCTCTCTCTCTCTCTCTGTCCTCCTCTTTCCCCTCTCTCCTGCTCGTGCTCTCTCTCTCTCTCAAATAAAAATTTAAAAAAAGAAAGAAACTTATTTGTTCCTGTTCCTTTATGGAGGCTCTAGGAGGGAACAATTATCTTGCCTTTTCTAGCTTCTAGAGGCTGCACAGGCTCCTTAGCTCCTGGTCTCTTTCTGTCTTCAAAGCCAGCAGTGGGGAGTCTTTCTCATGCGGCTTCACTCTGACACTGACTCTTCTGCTTCCCTCTTCCACCCTTAAGGCCCTTGTGATTATATTGGGCCCACTCATATCATCTAGGATAATCTTCCTATTTTAAGGTCAGCTGCTTAGTGGCCTTACTTCCCCTTTGTCATGTAGCCTAACATATTCAAGAGTTGAGGGTTAGGATATGAACATCTTTGGGGCCGCATTATTCTGCATATCACATAAGGTAAGGAAAAAACATTAATTTACAATAGTGCCACCAAATATAAAACGCACAGGAATAAATTTAGTTAGAAAGGTAGACTACATGAATAAAATATTAAAATACATTGAAGGACAGAAAACTAGAATAAATGGAAAGAAAAATCATGTTCTTGGACTGAAATACTATATCCATCACTATAAAAATGTCAATTATCTCCACATTAATTTAACTTAGATCCCACTAAACTTATTGAGATCCTCCCAATCTCAAAAATGTGATTTTTTTTAACCAGGCAAGATAATTCTGAAGTTTTATGAGAAAAGTTAATCAAATTTGAATAGCCAGGAAACTTCTATAAGAGGAAGCCCCAGAGAGACTCGTTCTTCCTATTTTAAAGACTCACTAATCAAAATACTATAGTATTGATGCATGAATAGTCAGACAGATCAATAGAATAGAATAAGAGGTCTAAAATAGACTTCCAAACAGACTGGAATTTAGTGTATGATAAATGTGACATTTAAAACTAGTGGGGGAAAGATAGACTATCATATGTAGTTTGGGGACAATTCTGTATCACTTGAGGTAGAAGGCAGGGCAGGAAATGTTGGGATAATGACTCATCCTTCCTAGTAAGACATATTGCAAATTAATCAAAGATTCAAATGTGAAAAATGAAATCATAATTGTGCTAAAAATATGAGAATTCTTTTTATAAAGTTGAAGACAGAAGGCCTTTCTAATAATGACCGAAATAAAGAAACCATAAAAACTTATAAATCTGACAACATCAGATAACTTTTACATTGGTACAAAACACAACCTATAAAATTGGAAGACAGATGACAAACTGGGAAGGTATATTTGCAATAACGCCATAGACAGTGACCAGAAAGAAAATACAACAGGCACTTAATTTACAAAGAACCTTAGAAAAAATGCTCAATGTCACTCATAAAGAAGAAATGTAAATTTAAACTACACTGAGATTTTATTTTATCTTTCTCCCTATCATACTGAAAAAAAAAAATCACAGTTTGGTAACAAATGTACTGTATACAGCCTCTCATTTATTGCTGGTGTGAGTATAAATTCATACAAGTTACTATACTGCTACTGTAATCAGACAGTGTGATATTGGCATAAGGGTTGGCAAGTGGATCAGTGAAATAGAATAAAGATTCTAGAAATAGTCTCACATACATATGGTCACTTGATTTTTGACAATGTTTCCGAAGTAAGTCCATGAGAAAAGGATAGCCTTTTCAATAAATGTTGCCGATCAATTAGATAATTGCATACAGCAGAGATCGATACATCTTGAGCTTTACCTCACACTCTATATAAAAATTAATTCAAGATGGATTAAATAATTAAATGTGAAGGTTACAGGTATGGAACTTTTAGAAGGCAACATGGAAGAAGATCTTCATAACCTTGTTCAGACAAAGACTTCTAGCACGTGGAGAGCACTAAACATAAAACAATGAATTTGACTTCATCATAGTTAAAGTCTTTTACTGACCAAAATATACCACTAAGAAAGAGAAAGGGCAAGCCACTGGCTGGGTGAAAATATCCACTTGGGATATAAAGGACCTTCCTTTTGACACAGCAGTATCATGACTAGTTCTATGCCCGAGAGAAATGAGTGCATATGTACACAAAAAGACTTGCATAAAAATGCTTCTAGCAGTTTTATTCTTAATGGCACCAAAATGGAAACAAGCCAAATGTTCACAAACAACACAATGGATCAACAGACTGTGGTATATTCATAGAATAGGTTAGTAACTTGACAACAAAAAGAATGAACTATTGGTATTCACAATGACATGGATGAACTTCAAAAACATGTCAACCTGGGTCGTCTGGGTGGCTCAGTTGGTTAAGTGTCTGACTTCAGCTCAGGTCATGATCTCGTGGTTCATGGGTTTGAGCCCCGTGTCAGGCTCTGAGCTGTCAGCAGGGAGCGTGCTTCAGATTCTGTGTCTCCCTCTCTCTCTGCCCCTCCCCCACTCGTTCTCTCTCTCTCTCTCTCTCTCTCTCTCTCTCTCTTCTGCGCTCTCTCTCTCTCAAAAATAATAAACATTAAAAATATATGTATCAACCTGAAGAATTTAGGCACAAAAGGGTACAAACAGTATGATTACATTTATATTAACTTTAAGAACAGGCCAAACTCTTCTACAGTGTCAGGTATCAGAATAGTGGTTGTCTCCTCATGAGGGAGGTGAGCTGACTGGGAAGGAGCATGAAGGAACTCTCAAGGTCGATATTTCACATCTCGATGTTCTAGTCTATGTCTCGATCTGGATGATTACATGACTGTGTATGGTTTTCAAGTTTCATGGAACTACATGCTTTCCACCATTGATACGTTTTCTTGTATGAAAATGAAATCCCAGTGAAGTGTGGTTAACATAGAAAGTTAAGATTTGATAGAGCTGTGTAGCTCTATGAATGCTTTCTACTTTATTCATGTACTTGAATTACAAATGGGTCATTTGTAATTTCACTTGTGAAAAATGGAAGTCATAAATGTGCTAAGAGAAAGCATAAGAGAATTCTTTTACAAATGAAGAGTGGAGGAGGGCCTTTATAACGGTGACTCAAAATAAAGAAACCACAAAAAAATGGACAAATTTTGCTTCACAAAATAGCAGCATTTGAAATAGTAATAATTTTAAAAAACATGTAAAAAGGACTGGAAGGAAAGATATCTAAATGTTAAGAGTGGACTTCTTTGCATTTTATAATTATTGATGAGAGTTATTTTCTTCTTTATGTTTTTGTACACATCCCACAAATTGGCTGTATCACTTTCAGAATCAGAAGAAGAGTTTGACATGGGGCACCTGGGTGGCTCAGTCGGCTAAGCGTTGACTCTTGATTTCGGCTCAGGTCATAATCTCACCGTTTGTGAGTTCGAGCCCCCAGTCGGGCTCTTCACGGGCAGCCCAGAGCTTGTTTGGGATTCTTTCTCTCCCTCCCTCTCTCTTTGCCCCTCCCCTGTTCGCACATGCTCTCTCTCTCTCTCTCTCAAGATAGATAAATAAACATTAATTTTTTTTAAAAAAAGAGTTAGACAACTATTTTTGTTATATCTTTGTTTTTGTACTCTTTTCTCCATCTTATCACTTCTCTTCTTGTGTATCTCAACCAGTGATTTTCCTTCGTTACATGGCTGACTGCTTTATTTGTGCTCTGGAGCTGATTTCTCTTTGTTTCCTTCAGGACCACATTTCATCAATTATGTACCCTTTTCTTGCATCTTGCACATCTTCTTTACTACTTGACCAATTTACCTTTCCCTGTAAGCATGTTTGTTACAGATCTTAATATTGTCTAACTCCTAGCTATGTAGCCACTTTGGCTTTGAAGGCAGTGTCTTTCCTTCATTACCCATTTTTTTGAGACAGCAGTGGGTATCTATCTGTTACCATCATTTTGCTACCACCAGCTCATTTGTTGACTTTGCGAAATCTGGCTAACCTATAAGCATGATATGATGTAGCCTATCTTGAAGACCCTCTTTGTCTGCCTTAACATAACACCATTTTCCGGTGCAGAAATACCCAGCGCTTCCTAAGAGCAAAGTACAAATTCTTCATTGCCAGGCAATCAAGACTTACCATAGTCTTGATCCAGCTGACTGTACTTCACATCCCATGACTCCCGTACCCCCTGCATACACTCTAACCAAACTGTATTCCTTGCCATGCTCCAAGCTCTCCTTGCTTTGTTTCTCCAGGGCGTATTTATTGTTGAGGTTCCCTCCATTTTTCTCCATCTAGGTGTTTCAAGGCTGCTCTGGGAGAGAATCCAGGGCTCACCCATATTTGATTCTCCTCTCCTTGGGGGCACATAGGAAGCTTACTCTTTCCTGTCCCCTTGCAGTTAGGAAAGGTGTAACCAGGGCTTTAATCTTTAGTTCAAGAGACCGGGGAGGCAGCATGTTCCAGATGCTGGAAGAGCAAGTCTGAGAGTGATAGAGAGGAGTTCCCTTCACAGCATTGTCCTGGCTGGAGCCTTCTGGGAAAGGGGCAGTGCAGGGGAGAGGAAGGGTGGGCTTTAGGTCCAGCCTGAGATAAGTAGCTGAGATATAGGGAGGGAATATGGCCTCTGTGGGGCCAGCAAGGAACCCATGAATTGTAAATACTAAATAGATACAATGAGGAGCCTGTGTCCTCAAGTCATGAATGCTTCTTGCATTTAGAGCAGGCAAATTTTGAGGCCATTGTTTTGCCTGAGTGTCCTCATGGTGGGCTGTACTCAGAACCTAGAATGCAAAGTTTTGTGCTGGTTCTTACAGATGACTGATGCATTATATTTTATTTTATATTTTTATTATTTAAAAAATATTTTTTAATGTTTATTTTTGAGAGAGAGAGAAAGACAGTACATGAATGGGGGAGGGGCAGAGAGAGAGGGAGACACAGAATTTGAAACAGACTCCAGGCTCTGAGCTGTCAGCACAGAGCACGATTCGGGGCTCGAGCTCACAAACTACGAGATCATAACCTGAGCTGAAGTCAGACGCTTAACCGACTGAGCCACCCAGGCACTCCATGATACGTTATATTTTAGATTTTACTTTTTATGCAACACTAGGTGCTAAAAATACAGGCATCTTATTTAGTGCATTATTAAAGCTATGAAGATGTTGCATTATTAACTAAAATTAGGATTCTACTAGATTTTACCGAGAAAGGCCTTACTGTTTTATCCAAAAGTACAGTGGCCATTTTTCAGTGTTTGACAACCCAGGGGAATGCCTACTGCATATGCCCACATGGAAAAAGATGGAATTCCTACAGTTTGGAGGAAGGCTTTTTTTTAAGTTCATTTATCCTGAGAGACACAGAGACAGCATGAGTGGGGGAGGGGCAGGGAGGGAGGGAGACCGAGAATCCCAAGCAGGCTCTGCGCTGTCAGCGCAGAGCCTGCCTCCGGGCTCAAACTCATGAAACCATGAGATTATGTTATGACCTGAACTGAAACCAGGAGTCAGATGCTTAACAGACTGAGCCACTGAGGTGCCCCTAGAGGAAGGCTTCTGAGGGCTGTTTTGGGATGTCACAGTTTTCAGTGATGGAAATCTTTGCTCTTTGTGCATAATTCACTCTTAATGTGTCTATTTATCATCATCATTAGCAATTACTTTGTTGTGGGGTGTTTGGTTAACTATAGAGCGCACAGTGATCCAGATTTGTATCAATGATAATTTTGGTCTATACTTTTCCAATAACCAGATTTAAACACATATTTTTTGCCATGCAAATATAAATCTATTACACTACTGCAAAGTAGACATAATTTAATGCCCCTAGGATTTTAGAAGTTTTTATCATTGTTGGGAAGTAGAAAGGAAAGACCATTTGGCCAGTGAAAGTGTACTATGGTAAAAAAAAAAAAAAAAAAAAAGAAGCTGGAGTCCTCCCACCCTAACACCATTTAGAACAGGCAGGCTAACCCAAGAAGAGGTCAGATCTAGAATTAGCCTATGTCTTTAACATAATATTTAGTGCAATACTATGCCAAAACTAAAAACAGTTATGAAAGGCTAAAAGTAACATGAGAGTCCCCAAAGCGGTTATTCTATCTTAAGGATATTTTCCTACTTCAGTTCCACTTTGATTTTGCATTAAGCCAAACTGGAAATATTTTTAACTCAGAAAATAAAAATAGATTAGTGAATCCATACAAAATGTTATAGATCGAGAGAAGGTAGTCACGTGCATTTTTCTGAGAGAAAATTGGTTATAGCTCATTGGGAATTATTACAGATGCTGAATATTTGCTTTGCCATAATCTTGACCAAGGCAGAGAAGAAACCGTGGGAAAGTCTGAGGTTGGGTGGATGGCAGAGATTGATACGGTGGAAACTTCTGGGTTAAAAGCTACTATGTGTTTTTTAAAAGAACATTTGCATTTTGAAACAATTACAGACCCATAGGAAGTTGCAAAGATGGTGCAGAGAAGTCCCATGTATCTAGCTTTCTCCTGTGGTTATAGTGGTTATATCTTTCTCAGCAATTGTAAAGTCAAGAAGTTGACATGGATACAATGTGTGTGTATATATATATATATATATCATATATATATGTCATATATATATCATGTATATATGTCATATATATATATCATCATATATATATATGACATGGATACAATGTGTATATATATATATACATATACATATACACAATGTATGTGTGTGTGTATGATATATGTATATGTATATATATATACACACAATGTGTGTGTATGATGCGTATATTTCTTTCACATATGTAGATTCATGTAACTACCTCAGCATTCATGATACACAACTCAAGATATGCACCATAAAGATCTCCTTCATGCTGTATTTGTTTTATGTGTAATTTCTAGGGTTTTTAGCCAAACTTAGGAAGAGGAACAAGGAAATGTACATCTATTTCATCTTCTGGAAGTGGAGTTCTCTGTTTTGCTTTTTTATTTATTTACTAAAAAAATTTTTTTAATGTTTATTTATCTTTGAGAGAGAGAGAGAGAGAGAGAGCACGCGCAAGTGGGGTAGGGGCAGGAAGAGAAGGAGACACAGAATCTGAAGCAGGCTCTAGGCTCTGAGCTGTACTGAGCCATCCGGGCGCCCCTCTGTTTTGCTTTTTAAATGTATGTGAATAATTCTTCTTTTTTTTTTTTAATTTTAATGTTTATTTATTTTTGAGAGAGAGAGAGACAGAGTGCAAGAAGGGGAGGAGCAGAAAGAAAGGGAGACACAGAATCCGAAGCAGGCTCCAGGATCTGAGCTGTCAGCACAGAGCCTGACGCGGGGCTCGAACTCATGAACAGTGAGATCATGACCTGAGCCGAAGTCGGACGCTCCACCGACTGAGCCACCCAGGCACCCCTGTGAATAATTATTCTTATACCCCAGTGTTCAATAACAGACCTATGTACCTTATGGTATTTTATGCAGCTGCTAACATAATGGTCACAAGACAATCTTATATGTTTATTAGGATTGAAAATGCTTACATGACATAGTAAAAAAATACGTTACTCAACTATGTGCATATGTAAATATGATTACCACTATATGGAAAAACCTATTGTAAGAAAGAAAACTGTAAGTTCCCAAAATACTGAGAATGGATATTTCGGGTGTGGAATTATAACTGTTTTTTTTCCCCTTTTGTGTGCCAAATTGAAAAAAAAAAATGGAATCTTCAACTTTTGTAATTACAAATAAAATAAAATTTATTCCTAAATTTCCAACTGTCTTCCAAGATATATGACATTTTGCATTGATTAGTTAATCTGTTTGTATTTGAGGAGTTAAAAAACTATTTTCAGCTTTGGTTTGTGCAAAATCAAACTGTCGGCATGGGTTTAGGCAATTACCTTGGCATCACATGGTTATTACATCTGCAGTAATAAGCCACAAAGTTTATATTTACCATGCTAAAAAAAATGAAACACATTTTATTTGGAGATTAGCAAGAAAGCTTTATAGACTCCTAGAATATCACAAATAAGCTGGCAGGAGAGGAAATGATAAAGCAGAAATGTACTGAGGATGTTTAGAGGACAAGTTCAGGATAGGAACCCTTTTTTAAAATTTTATTTGAGAGAGAGAGAGAGAGAGAGAGAGAGAGAGAGTATTAGCAAGAGGGGAAGTGGGGCAGAGGGAGAAAGAGAGAATCTCAAGCAGGCTCCACGCTCAGTGCAGAGAGATTGACTTGGGCTCAATCCCACGACCCTGGGATCATGACCTGAGCCAAAACCAAGAGTGGGACACTCAACCGACTGAGCCACCCAGGCTCCCCAGGATGGAAAACCCTTCTTGACTTTCAAGTTTGGATGTCTCTGACTGAAGCCCCCATCTCCTTTCCAGGACACTGCTGGCTTTGAAGCCTCCATCCGCCGCGCTGGGGGTTTAGCATTCACACACAGCAGTTTTCGAGCGTGCATATCACATACGTGGAGTATGGCTCACAAGTGTTGTCTGACGTGCTTGTGGTAGAACATGGGTGACAGGGAAGCCTGTGGAGAAATTTGAACTAAGTTCAACAGGGGAAAGCTGGATAACATTTCAACTCAGAAAAGATCGTGCCCAAATCTGCCACTCTTTGAACGCTCTTTGCAGAA
Source organism: Panthera pardus (assembly GCF_024362965.1). Taxonomy (NCBI): domain Eukaryota; kingdom Metazoa; phylum Chordata; class Mammalia; order Carnivora; family Felidae; genus Panthera; species Panthera pardus. Next base: position 34,165,699 of record NW_026526876.1, on the reverse strand, counting down.
TAACATTTGACTTAAGCCTATTTTATGCCTGGACCCAGCATTGTCGCTTCATGCCCATTGCAGCGGTGCCAGCTCAATACAACCATATGTATTTACTTCACTTTGCAAATGTCCTCTTATGCATTTGGTGGGAGGCAGGAGCCAAGGGAGATCTCCAGCATGGAATTTTATGTGTGATACTTATTCTGCTTTAGAACTTAGAATACTTTGTGAACACTTCTAATATCGTGTGATTAGCCTCAGTCATGGTTGTTTTTTTGTTTGTTTGGTTTTTTTTTTTTACTCTTGTAAGGAGATCCTTTAACACATTAGAGAGGTTTGACCTTGGGCAGATCTTGGGGAAACAGGATTCTCCTACAAGAGCCTCTTTGTGACTTGGGGGATTTTGAGAATAAACGTGTGGAACTTGCCTGCTGTCCTCACTCTCAAGGAGACCCCGGTACGTGTTGATCTCACACTCCAGCCGGGCCTTTGTGTCCAGCAACACCTCGTACTCCTGGTTCTGCCGCTCCAGGTCACAGCGGATCTCCGCCAGCTGGTTCTCCACGTTATCGATCAGGCACTGCATCTGGGCCAGCTGCGCGCTGTACTGGTCCTCAGTCTCCGCCACAGTGCATTCCAGAGATTCTGTCTGCAGAAGAAGTGTCCTCAGGAGGGCTGTATAACATAATCCCTGGGATCGGAGTGCCTGTTTCCAAAGCCTTGCTCTACCCTAGTGTAGCCTAGTGACATTCTGAAAATTACTTAGCTTCTCTGAGCCTTAGTTTTATTCTATAACAAGTGGGCAATGCAAAGTACCTATCTCCTAGGAGGGTTGTGAGGATTAAATGAGTGATATGTGTAAAGGATTTTGAAGAGTTCCTGAAAAAAAAAAAAAAACTTTAAAAGCTAGGTAAGAGTTATTACTAACACCACCAAGCCCGCTGCAACCTTCAGTATACTGAAGTTGGGTATCGACTTGAGGCAGGAGGAGCCATATAGTGAGAGTTAAGAGGCTCTGGGATTGAACCAGCTGGATCCAGCTTCCACTTTTGCCTCTTAAAAACCGCATGATCCCTGCAACTTAATCTGAATCTCAGTCTTCCTCATCTGTATAACGGGCTTAGTAAAGGGATTTATCCCATAAAGTAAGGCTCTCGCAAGATGAATGCACAGCTGTCATTCACCTAGTCTCCATAGGGCCTAACGTGGCATGGACAGGGGTGTTTGACTGGAACTGGCTAGTGTTATCTTCAGTGCACGGTATCCTCGTTGCTTGGTGGGGGTCGGGGGGAGGGGTTCAGTGAAGGGTCCAGTTGAGATGTAGATCCTGGGAAAGTTTAGGATAGTGGTAGAATGCAGAGTTTGAATACCATTGTTTTTTTATGATGGTGAGCTTGGAAACCTGGCCCAAATCAAAAGAGCTTCAGGGGCGCCTGGGTGGCTCAGTCGGTTGAGTGACCGACTTCGGCTCAGGTCACAATCTCACGGTTTGTGAGTTCGAGCCCCGCATCGGGCTCTGTGCTGACAGCTCAGAGCCTGGAGCCTGCTTCCGATTCTGTGTCTCCCTCTCTCTCTGCCCCTCCCCCACTCATTCTCTGTCTCTCTCTGTCTCAGAAATAAATAAACATTAAAAAAAGATTAAAAAAAAAAAGAGCTTCAAAACCCACTGGAATGCTCGAGTGCCTTTGGCTCAGAGGTTCTGTTCTCATTCTGCTCCTGCTCTTCCCCTCTCTCCCTGTCTCTGGAAGGTGCTGCAGGATCACACTCAAGCCTAGGGACGGTCAGGGCATCCCGTTGGGACAGTACAAGCTGTTGACCTATCGCTTCTGCCTCTAGCTCGGTAAACAGCAGTATTTAGGAAAGGCAAGGAAATATACTCCTTGCACGTTGGAAATGGAGACTTTCTGCCACATGAACTGTGGGGCTCTCTCCTCGGGGTTTGGAAGAGGGGATGGCATCTCGGGGCCTGACTCCTCAGTATGTGAGTGGCATACCAGGCTTTGCTGTGCTTGGAGCTCAATTTCCAGAGCGTTGGCTGTGCGTTTCAGTTCCAGGATCTCTGTCTGGCAGTCCTGCAGCTGCTCCGTGCTGCACAGCTGCTGCTGATTCAGCTCCTCTGTCTGAAACACAGGTGTGATCAGAGGACCCAAGTAAGACAGACATCTGGAAGCCTGTCACCTTCCTGCTCCAGGAGCTGACCTGAACAGCGAACCATTCTTCCACGTCTCTGCGGTTGTTGGCGAGCACCGTTTCATACTGACAGCGCATCTCATCCAGGACCCTGTTGAGGTCGACGGTGGGGGCAGTGTCCAGCTCCACGCTGAGTCGGTCACCCAGCTGTCCGCGAAGCAAGTTGACCTCCTGAATGGGGGAATGGAGTCAAGAGTGTGACAGGGTGGGTGGGGGGGGGGGAGGGGGATTCACTTTGACATCCCAAGGGCGTCGTATTTCTGTTTTGGGGGATAAGTGAGTAAAAGTGTAAAAAATCTAGAGGGATTTAGATTCAGTTGCTTGGGTTGCAATCTCTTTTCGTAGCTCAGTGTCTGCATCTGCAAATGGGTATAATAATTTTACCTTTCCCAGAGACTTATTGTGAGAGATACGAGTTAATGTTTATAGAAAGCACTTATGAAAGCCCTTGGCACATAGGAAGGTCTCAATAAATGCTATTATTATCATCAACCAATGCTCAAAGGGGAAATATACTATATTACATCTTTCAGCTTTTCACCTTTTAGCCTCATTGATGTGAGATAATCAGATACTTCATATTTTATGATTTTAAAAAGTTTATAGGTACAGAATATTTTAAAAATTTGGCCCAAATATTGCATAAGATGTTATCCCCTTTTTGAAATGGCCTTCACACCCTGTGTTTATCGATAATCCAGATTTTCAAACCTTATAGGTTAGAGTTAGGTGAGCCATAAATCCTCCAAGGAAGGCTGTTTGTGGGAGTTACCCCCTCCAGACAGCAATGACAGGTGGCCAGTTTGGTTCATCCATGTGGCACTGGCCAGGGCCATTTCACATGTACATCCAGAGACATGACATGCTGCCATGATCAGGCCCAACAGCATTAGTGCCCTGAGTACTTTTGTTCCAGCATGAGCGGTATCTGCCCAAGTTCGATTTAGGTACACAGCACGGACTGTATCAGTCTGACTTTGTCCCTTCTACATTTGTTCAGCATTTTTGCCACTTTCCTCACCTCTTCGTGGTTTTTCTTAAGGCAAAGGAGATCGTCCTTCAGAGACTCCACGTGGGCCTCCAGATCGGCTTTGCACAGAGTCAACTCACCCAGGATCCCACGCAGGCCGCCAATGTCCGTCTCCAGCAGCTGGCGAAGAGACAGTTCAGACTCGTACCTTTCACGGCAAAAGAGATACAGCCAATGCTTACTTGGCTGGAGACAGTGCTGGGGATGCTGGGGGGTGACAAGAGGACTCAAGGAAGCCACATCCCAAATAATAAATGTGAGTTTTGTGAGCATTCTTAGCTTTAAAAAAGCTTATAGAGAGAATATTTGTGGTGTGTGCACACGCACATGTGTGTGTGTGAGAGACAGAGAGAGCGAGAGAGAGAGTGAGAGAGAGGCAGTCATAAGTTACTCTCAAGTTCATTCAACTTACTTTGACCTAAAGTCATCGGCAGCCAGTTTGCAGTTGTCAAGCTGAACAGCAAGTCTAGAATTCTCTGCCTTTGTGCACAAGATCTGGGAAGGAAGGTCGTTATATGTAATAGATGGCCCTTTGAAAGAAACCTAAATATCTATTCATTTAACAACTATGCCATTATTTATCTTTTAAAAGTCTTTATAAGAAAGTATAAAATAGCTTTCAGCCTACTTCTCTTATTAGCCATGTCACTTCATGAAGAGACAAGCAGGACCAATTTATAAAAGAAATAGATAAAAAAGGTTAGTTTTTCAATGGCCTAAGACATTTTGCAATATTCCTTGACAGTTGAACTCTGATTTTTCTCCATAAGTGGTTTGTATTATGACTCTATCCCCACTCCATGAAAATAAAAATTCATCTGTAAGAAAATGATTCCTAGGGTGAAATTATGTGATTAAAATGATGACATTTCAATATCTATGTTAAAACATAAATATAAACATCCAGTGTTGCATACAGAATTAACTTTGGGTGTAACACAGTTTTTCCTTACTCTCTGGACGATGAAGGTAAAAGTCTGGACATGAGAGAGCTTATTATGGCCGTCAGGGATTACTGGCATCCCCAGGGCTAATGCTGACGTTTCCTGATTTCGGCCCACCACCCTTTCCTCTGGGTCACATTACCTCCTGAAAAGTCCCCTTTCCCTGGGGGGACTTCCATAGAACAGCCTCTTTTAGTATAAAGATGGAGCGAATCCCAGATTGGAAGGGTGGAACATTAGGGCAATGAGACACCAGACCTTTTGCTGGAGATCTTCAATGGTGTCGAAGTAAGACTGGTAATCGGGGCACACCAGGGGGACCTCCCCTTCACACTGTTCTCGGATCCTGCACTCCAGCTCCGCGTTCATCTCCTCCAGGCCTCGCACCTTCTCCAGGTAGTTGGCGAGTCTGTCGTTCAGGAACTGCATCGTCTCCTTCTCGTTGCTGTTGAACATCCCATCCTCACACCAAGCACCGCTCCCCACCAAGCACGGAATGTGACCATTCCCAGCCAAGTAGCACGGTGTGACACAGCCGGTTGCCAAGCGAGACCCAGAAAGGAAGCTAGGGGTCTGACCTCTGGAGGTGGCTTGGGCGCTGGGGAGGTGAGTGGTTTCCATGGAACAGGGTGAAGCGAACACACAGTCGGAAGCTGTGGCACAGGATTCAGAGGAGCAGCACGTAGGGGAGCAGTCCGAAGTCATCCTATCGAGCGAAGAACTGAGACTAGTTGCAAAACTCCGGCTGACTGGCTGCCGAGGTCTCCTTCCCTCCTGAGACTTTTATACAGTCCCCCAAATGGGTATTTATGGAACAGACCGGATGTTTTCTTTATCACTGTTGGTGGCAGTTGTCATATGAACACTCATCAGGGTTGTTTGTTTGCTGAGGAAGAGTTTTATGCTTCATAAAAGAGGCATAACTTCAGGTTACTAAAAAAGGACACTGTTTCCATATGCCAATAGGATAAAATGCTTGGTCCAGAATAAAATCTTCTTAGGAAGCGCTGTCCGTTTGGCAGACTTTGGAAAGATGGAGAAAATGTGGCCCCTCGGTAATTATAGGTACAACTCATTACAAATAACGAAAACAATATTCCCACACATTTTGATCCTGGGCACTGGAAATTGTTTATGTATCCTCTTAAAATTCATATTACATCTCATTAAATGCCATTTATTTGTTTGTGCCACCATCATAAAAATGTTCCCTGTAGTTAGCAGTCTTTTCAATGCTTTTTATGGCCTTGCTGTGCTCAGATGGTGGAGGGGTGAGGTGTGTACTGGGTTTAAAGTGTGTGTGTGTGTGTGTGTGTGTGTGTGTGTGTGTGTGTGAACCATGTCTACCTGTGTACACATTGAAAAGTCACTTTATGTAACAGATGGGTACGATCTGTGCCCTCCAGGCCAAAAGACAAATTGGTTATCAAGATCTGGAGTTGTGATCTATGATTTCTGGAAATTTCCTTGCTTTCTCCACATTTCCTATGCCTAATTTTTATTTATTTAAAAAAATTTTTAAATATTTATTTTTGAGAGAGAGAGACAGAATGTGAGTGGGGGAGGGGGAGAGGGAAGGAGACACAGAATTGGAAGCAGACTCTAGGCTCTGAGCTGTCAGCAGAGCCCGATGTGGGGCTCAAACTCACGAGTCTCGAGATCATAACCTGAGCCGAAGTCGGACGCCCAACTGACTGAGCCACCCAGGTGTCCCTCCTATGACTCATTTTTAGATGAGAGATATACTTTTTTTTACCTGTATCTATAATAAGAGTGAAATAAAATCTCTAAGTTACAATCTTTTAATCTCTTAGGAAACTAAACCCTCATTGGTTACACTTCAGAATAGGGGCAAGGGAGCTACAGAAGGTTTACTTCTGAGATGGAATCTGTTTTCTCTTATTTCCTTTCTTTTTTTTTTTTTTAGTTTTTAACTTTTATTTATTTCTGAGAGACAGAGACAGAGTATGAGTGGGGGAGGGGCAGAGAGAGCGAGGGAGACACAGAATCTGAAGCAGGCTCCAGGCTCTGAGCTGTCAGCACAGAACCCAACACAGGGCTCCAACTCATGAGTCTCGAGATCATGACATGAGCCAAAGTCAGTCACTTAGCCAACTGAGCCACCCAGGCGCCCCTTATTTACTTATTTTTTAAGGTCACAATTTCATAAAAATTTAAAATACTGGAACAGAGGAATAAAATTTTATAATGTGAGTTCCAGATCAGTGGTTCCATTGGGTGAAACCCCTGCTGCAATACCGGATGGATAGGGGTTTGAGATTTTTTGGATTCTGTCTTGAATTTCATCTCCGTTACGGAGCATAATCTCTTTCACTTTGCTTGGTGTAATTGTGGCATTTATTTCATTTTCAAAGGTGTGCAGAGCAAATTGCCTCCAGAATCGTTAAGATTTTCATAGGAAAAAACCCCACTGTCCTGACAAAGTGAAAATTTTCATGATCCAAAATAAACTTAATTTTTTTTTCTAACTGTGAACACTAGGTAGCTGATAATGGAAAGACCAAAACCAAAAACAAACCAAGAGATCTTAAATAGATGGATTTAAATAGTGTCTTAGGATATATTATTCTCCCATCGAAGTACTAACCAGTCACGACCTTGCTTAGCTTCTGAGATCAGATAAGATGGGACACCTTCAAGGTGATATGGTCATGGACTGTTAGGGTTTATTATTCATTGAGCAGAGTTGGGTTTGATTTTAGGGATTCTCTTTACATTTCAACACTTAATGCTAAACGTTCTTAGAGTGCTGATGGCATGATGATGCTGTTCTGCAGAGGACATGAGCAGGGATTCAAAAACATATTTGAAAAATACAGATCTCTGAAGGAAAATTCTGATTTCCACAGTAACCTAATGAGTCAAAGGAAAAATGTCTTTGAAGAGAACCCATGTCTTGGTTGTCTGTCATTGGTTTCAGTTAATTAAAATGCAGCAATGTGCCTTTCTTTTAAAGTAACTGCAGGGGGGTGCCCTGGGTGGCTCAGCTGGTTAAGTGTCCAACTCTTGATTTCAGCTCAGGTCATGATTTCACCATTCATGAGTTTGAGCCCCACATCGGGCTCTGTGCTGACCACACAGAACCTGCTTGGGATTCTCACTCTCTGCGTCTTTCTCTGCCCCTCCCCTGCTCATGCTCTCTCTCTCTCTCTCTCTCTCTCTCTGTCTCTCTCTCTCTCAAATAAACTTGAAAAAATAAAGTAACTGCAAGTAAAAATAAGTTTATATTGACCTAGTTTCTATTTGTAAAATGTTGATTTCTGGTTATGGGATATATATATATAGAGAGAGAGAGAGAGAGAGACAGAGACAGAGAAAGAGAGAGAGAGACAGAGAGAGAGAGAGACAGAGAGAGAGAGAGAGAGAGACAGAGAGAGAGAGAGAGAGAGAGCACAAACATGCAGGACTATTTATTTGGGGCTTGATTAATTAGATACTGTTGTATGACAATCAATAGCCTTAGTTCCCATCTTAGAATATTGGAATTGCCCAGAATTCATTTTTATGGCATATCATCCTCAAAAGAAGGGAACATTGGGAATAGAGAAAAATAAACAGATGCCATTAAAGGTCATGATACAATGGCATCATTGTTTCTTCTTGTAATATGACCTTACCTCAGAACATCCACTTAACTGCTGCCACACTTGCTGATGTAAAATACAGATCTATTTTTTTGTCAGTCTCCACCTCTGAAATCCAAACTTCCTGCCTTGACAAATACGACCCCTTTCACTCTGGTGCCAATTTACCCTTCTAGGCTAATTTCCTGATAATTTGTCTCACAAACCCCAAACTGCAACCTTCCTTCAAGCTTTGTAGGTGGTGTTTCCTTGGTCTACTGTTCTTCTGTACCCCGCCCCCCACGAACCCACATGTTAAGACAGATGAAGTGCCACTCAACTGCCTCATGTTGAGATGGGGCTTTTCCCACAGCATTTGCACATACCTCCACTGTCACATGTGTTACATCCCTTTTAAAGGTTTCAGTATTTTTATGTTTCTTGGTCTTTTTTCCCTTTTTGGAAAATGTCTCTTTTTTGAATATATATTTTTTAATGTTTATTTTATTTTGTAGAGAGAGAGAGAGAGAGAGAGGGAGAGGGAGAGAGAGAGAGAGAGCAAGCACTAGTGGGGGAGGAATAGAGAGAGAGGGAGACGGAGAATCCAAAGCTGTCAGCACAAAGCCCAACCTGGGGCTTGAACCCACAGAACACCGTGAGATCATGACCTGAGCCGAAGTCAGATGCTCAACTGACTGAGCCATCCAGGCACCCCAGAAAATGTCTCTTTTAAGATAGGTATATCTTATTTGTCTTCTTCTTATCCTCAGCACTTGGGACATAATGTAATAGGCCTTCAGTAAATGTTTGCTAAAAATATAAGCCTTTGGCTCAGTAGAGGTTTCTGTTTTGACACATAATTGCTTACAAAACAATTGAAAGCTAAAGGGCAAGGAAGGTTAGCAGAGGACAAAGAGCAATGTCCTGGTGGTCATAATGGTTACGTTTTATTCCAGTTCCAGTGTTGTTACTAACTAGCTGTATTGTCTTCATCTAGACCTGTAACTCCTTTGAGTCTTAGTCCTTGCTGTAGGGAAAAATAGTAACCCGTCACTTCTTTTTTTTTTTTTTTTTTTTTTTTTTTAATGTTTTAATCTATTTTTGAGACAAAGAGAGACAGAGCATGAGCAGGGGAGGGGCAGAAAGAGGGAGACACAGAATCCGAAGCAGGCTCCAGGCTCTGAGCTGTCAGCACAGAGCCTAACGCGGGGCTCGAACTCACCGACTGTGAGATCATGACCTGAGCCGAAGTCGGACACCCAACCGACTGAGCCACCCAGGCACTCCTGTAACGTGTCACTTCTACATGGAATTGTCAAGGCATAAACAACCTGCATATCTTTCACTTTATAAAAGTAGTAAAATTTAATGGCAGTGTAAGGTCTCCAGCTGATCCATCTTGGTCCCCAATAACTCCATAATTGTTAAGTACCTATTCTTTTTGTTCCTCCAAATTTTTTTCAGTTGAGATGAAATTTATATATATTGAAATGCAGTTTTGGCAAACACATGTACCTATGTAACCCTCACCCCAGTCAAGATATCTGACATTTCCAGGATACCAGAATGTTTCCGTGTGTCATTTTTCACTCAGTGCCCACCTCCCAAAGGGAAACAACGCTCTGATTCCTTTTACCAGAGATTGGTATTCACTATTCGTGGGTTTCATAAGTAAAATCACAGGGTGCATTCTTTTTGTATCTGGTTTCTTTGGCTCAACATCATAGTTTTTATTTCATCCCTGTTGTCACGTGTACCAGAAGTACAGTATTTTATTTTTTTAAAGTTGCTGAGGAGTATTTCATTGTATGAATATGCTGCAATGTGTCCTTTCTCCTTTGGACAAAAATTTGGAGTATTTCTTACTTGGGGCTGTCATGAATAAAACTCCCATAGATATTCTTGTATATATATTTTTGTGGATATATATTTCATTTCTTTTGGGTAAATATTTAGGAGAATCATTGTGTCATGGAATAGAAGTAGAGCTTCAAAATGTATTTACTTAGTATTTTTGTTTATATTATAAAGTGGTTTATTATTTAATTTAATTTAATTTTTTTATTTTAGAGAGAGAACACAGCAGGGGAAAGGGAGGGGGGAGAGAGAGAGAGAGAGAGAGAGAGAGAGAGAGAGAATCCCAAGCAGGCTCCATGCTCAGTGTGGAATCCAACACAGGGCTTGATCTCACAACTGTGAGATCACAACCGGAGCCGAAATCAAGAGTCAGACGCTTAACTGACTGAGACACCAGGCACCCCGATTTATTTATTTTTAAAGTTCAATTTATTTAAACTAAAGAACCAAAACAAAACAGTTCACCCATTTTTTTCTACTTCCCACCTCCCTACCTTTGGGAACGAATCTGTTCTCCATAACTATGAACTTGGTTTTATTTATTTATTTGTTTTTGATTCCACACATGACAGAGCATATGGTATTTGTCTTTCTCCATCTGATTTTTTTTTTACTTAGCGTAATGTCCTCGAAGTTCATCCATGTTACTACAATGGGAAGATTTCATTCTTTTCTTATGGCTGAATAATATGCCATATATATAGGTTGTTTCTATTTCTTGGCTATTGTAAATAACGCTGCAATTAACATGGGAGTGCATATATCTTTTTGAGTTGATGTTTTCATTTTCTTCAGACAAATACACAGAAGTGGAATTGCTGATAGTTCTATTTTTAATTTTTTGGGGGGAACTTCCATAGTGTTTTCCAATTTACACCATTTTACATTCTCATCAAAAGTGCATGAGGGTTCCCTTTTCTCCACATCTTACCACCACTTGTTATTTCTTATCTTTTTGATACCTGCCATTTTGATTGATGTGAGATGGCATCTCATTGTGGTATTGATTTGCATCTCCCAGATGATTAATGATGTAAACATCTTTTCATGTACCTATTGTCCTTTTGTATGTCTTCTTTGGAAAAATATCTATTCAGATATTCTGCCCGTTTTTTTTTTAAATTGGATTGTGTCTTTGCCATTGAGCTGTATGAATTCTTTATACATTTTGGACATTTGCCCTTATCAGATATATGATTTGTAAATATTGTCTCCCATTCAGTAGATTGCCCTTTCATTTTGTTGCTGATTTCCTTTGCTGTGCAGAAGCTTTTTGGTTTGATGTGGTCCCACTTGTTTGCTTTTGTTCCTTTTGCTGTGGGGATCAGATTTAAAAGAAATCATAGTCAAGACCTATATCCAGGAGCTTACTGCCTATGTTTTCTTCTAGGAGTTTTGTGGTTTCAGATCTTATGTTCCAGTCTTTAATCCACTTTGTTTTATCTTATTCTTTCATTTGGAAGATATTCCTCTGTTTCTTCATCTTGCTCAACTCTCTGTGTTGGTTTCTATACAGTAGACGAAAGAATCACCTCTCCCAGTCTTGAAGGAGTGGCCTCATGTAGGAGCTGGACCCTGTTATTCAGCCCTGCCCGGGCTCTCGATTGTGTCTCCAACCTCTGTGCTTGTCCAAGTAGCCTATTATATTTTTAATAGCTCCCAGCAGTTGAGGATGTGCCAAGACCTGTCAGTGCCCCAAAGGGGAGGGCCTTAGCATCTAGATTCAGGCTGACTGGAACCAGACTCTTAGGCATTAGCTCTTTAAAGTATGCAAATAAATACAGTCCTATGGGACTGTAAGCATAAGCCCCTCTGCCCACCAAAGCCAGGTGATCTGGATGTTTCCTCTGGGTAGCGGTCACAAAAATAGGGGCTACAGATGAGTGTATAAACCCTTTTCTGGGTCATACCACTAAGCCAAAGCAAGACAGAGGCAAACACCAAGATGGTGTTCATAGGCTATATTCCTTGAGAGCTGCTCAGCACTAAATGTGTGACCAGCCTGGAGCCTTGCCCTCAGGCTGACGCTCCAGGATAAGCAAGCAGCCTCCTCTTCACAGAAAGACTTGGGGGTGTGCATTGTCTACGCAGTGCCCTTGGGGTGGCAACCTGCTGAGCAACATCTCCCCAGCTGCCACAGTCATGTGGGATGCAGGAACCCAACACCTCCCCCACAGCCGGGCAATCAAAGGATGTCCCTTGGACAGCAGCTACAGAAACAGGAAGGCACCAGGCAAAAACCAGGGCACCAGACGTGTTCCCTTTCAGGAGACATTGGTGCTCTGAAGTGCAGCAGAGGGTGAGGGTGAAGACAGTGCCCACCCTCTGAGGCATTGAAAGGGCGGGCCTACGCCGGCTGACTCCATCTTGTTCTGTGTTCTCCACCTTGAGTGACTATGTCACCGACATGACCCCTTTTCCGGGAAATTCACAGAAACCTCAGACTGCGCCTCCTCCCCTTGAGTAACCTCCCGCTCACCCGTTCAAACTTTCTGATCAAAACACGCCCAGCGACCTGTGTAACAGGACTCCGACCCTTCCCCAGCCAATCGGCTGAGGCCACAGCCATTACCTCACCAACTGCCCCTAGACCCCTATAAAACCTTTGTGCTTTTGAAACTCGCTCTCTCCCTGGTATCTCACCGCTGCGTCGGTGCAGGTAGGGGATTGAGCTCGAGCTAGCTCAAATAAAGGTTCTTTTGCTTTTGCATCGGACTCGGCTCCCTAGTGGTCTTTGGGGATCACGAATTCTGGGCATAACATTTGGGGGCTCGGCCCGGGATCCCCAAGACCCCTGAGGGACCCCCGACCCGGAGAGCCTGACTGGCCACGGTTAGTGTCTGTCTGTTTGTTCTGTCTTTTCTGTGTGAGCTCACTTCTGGAGTTCTGGTAGTGCCTGACGCGGTCTAAGTGGACGCACTGGAGGACCACGGGCCGGGAGTTTCGGAAGACGTTCCGATTCTCCCTTCTGGAGGGACGTGGAATCCCCTCAAAGGTCTGAGACGAGGCGGGTCGCTCCCGCTGGTCGGCGTGAGGCCGTCGTCTTTGGAGGGACGTGGAATCCCCTCATCGGTTTTGGAGGGACGTGGAATCCCTCAATCAGTTTTGCTTCCATGGAGTTGGAAGATTTTCTAGGGGCCCTCTGTTTGTCTGTTTTTGTGTTTCTCTGTTTTGTTCTGTGGACTTACTGGACGGACATTATGGGACAGACTCAGACTACTCCTCTAAGTATTATGATTGATCACTTTAAGGATGTGAGGGGAAGAGCTAACAACCTCAGTGTGGAAGTCGGAAAGGGTCGGTGGCAGTTTTTTTGTTCTAGCGAGTGGCCAACTTTCAATGTCGGATGGCCACCAGAGGGGACCTTTGACCTCCCTACCATCCACCGAGTCAGGAGTATCATCTCTCAGCCTAAGACGGGCCATCTTGATCAGCTCCCTTACATTATCACTTGGCAGGACCTTGTAGAAGACCCACCCTCTTGGCTTAAGCCCTTCCTAGCCCCGCTCCCTCCAGAGCCAAAACCCATTCTTGCTTTGCAGGGGACAAAGAAGAAGAAAAGTCTTATCCAGCCTTCAGCACCCCTCTACCCTGTCTTACAGTGGGGTACTGAAGAAGAATTAATTTTTCCTCCCTCGTATAACCCCTCTAGGATGCTGGAAGAACACCATCCTCCCCCTCCGGGGGAGGCAGACGCTGTTCCGAGAGCCGGAGGCGGAAACGCTCCAGTGGGAAGCCCGCCCTTCACCAGACAAAGGGCTCAGAGGGAGCAATCTGCCTCCGCCGCCGACTCCACTATTCTGCCCCTGCGAGCCACCGGACCCCCAGACGCGGAGGGGAACCAGCCCCATCACTATTGCCCTTTCGCCACTAGTGACCTCTACAATTGGAAAGTTCAGAATCCTAAGTTTTCCGAGAAACCGGCAGGGCTTATTGATTTATTAGACTCTGTTCTTTTTACCCATCAGCCCACGTGGGACGATTGCCAGCAGCTTTTGCAGGTCCTGTTCACGACTGAAAAAAGAGAAAGAATCGTCAACGAGGCCCGAAAACTAGTTCCGGGCACAGACGGGAATCCCACCACCAACCAGGCTCAGATAGATGCCTCCTTCCCCTTAACTCGGCCCCAGTGGGATTTCAACACGGCAGAAGGTAAGGAGAGGCTCCGGGTCTACCGCCAGACTCTAATGGGGGGTCTCCGAATGGCTGCTAGAAAGCCAACCAATTTGGCCAACGTAGGAAATGTACAACAGGGAAAAGATGAATCTCCGGCTGCCTTTTTAGAACGGATCATGGAGGCATTCCGTACCTATACCCCCATGGATCCAGAGGCTCCGGAAAGCAAGGCAGCTGTTATCATGGCCTTTGTAAACCAATCGGCCATAGACATTAGGAGAAAATTACAGAAAATAGATAGACTAGGAGAAAAAAGTCTGCAGGACTTACTGGTGGTAGCCGAAAAGGTATATAATAACCGGGAGCTTCCTGAGGACAAGCAGGCTCGCGCCATGGCGGCTGCCAGCAGTAAGCAGACTCGAGACCTGGCCAGAATACTACTAGCTACCACTGCTGACTCCCCTGAGGAACGAGACCGCCGTCTCCGGCAGCTGGCAGACGATGCAAGAAAAGGTAAAAGAACCACCAAGGGGGGAAGCAGAGGCTGCAGAAGGATCAGTGCGCATACTGCAAGGAGATAGGGCATTGGGCCCGAGATTGTCTGAAAAGGGCCGGCGGGAAAGGAAGCAAGACTGATCGAGTAAAAGTCCTAGAGCTAGATGAACTAAGTGATTAGGGGAGTCGGGGTTCGGACCCTCTCCCCGAACCCAGGGTAACTCTTAAAGTGGAGGGGACCCCTGTTGACTTCCTTGTCGACACCGGAGCACAACATTCGGTCCTCTGCACCCCACAAGGAAAACTAGCCAGCAAGAAGTCCTGGGTACAAGGGGCAACTGGTATGAGCCAGTATTCATGGACTACCCGAAGAACAGTAGATTTGGGAACGGGCCAGGTATCCCACTCCTTTATGGTAATACCAGAATGCCCCTACCCGCTGTTAGGACGGGACTTACTGACCAAGATTGGAGCTCAGATAACTTTCAGACAAGGGGGGCCTCAGGTCACCGATGGCAAGGGCCACCCCATCCAGGTACTGACCATGAAACTGGAGGATGAATACCTCCTCCACCAGGAGGCGTTCCCGAGAGAGGATAATATAGACAGATGGCTACAAGAATTCCCCTCGGTTTGGGCAGAGACTGGGGGGGGGATGGGACTAGCCGCTCATAGGACCCCAGTCCTGGTAGAGCTCAAGCCAGGAGAGAGTCCGGTAAGGATCAAACAATACCCCATGTCACAGGAGGCCCGGAAGGGGATCCAGCCACACATCCGGAGACTACGAAGCCTAGGGGTACTAGTTCCTTGCCAGTCTGCCTGGAACACCCCCTTACTGCCGGTCAAAAAGCCTCGCACAAATGACTACCGACCGGTACAAGACCTCCGGGAAGTAAATAAGAGTGTCGCGGACATACACCCAACTGTTCCCAACCCATATACTCTCTTGAGCTCCTTGGCGCCCTCCAGGGTCTGGTATACTGTACTAGATTTAAAGGACGCCTTCTTCAGTCTGCCGCTGGCACCCCAGAGCCAACCCTTGTTCGCCTTCGAGTGGCATGATCCGGAGGAGGGCTACAGTGGGCAACTCACCTGGACACGGCTACCTCAGGGATTCAAAAATTCACCCACCATCTTCGACGAGGCACTACACGAGGACCTGGGTGAGTACAGAAGGGAGCACCCTGGCCTCACCCTCCTACAGTACGTAGATGACATCCTGATTGCTGCCGACACGGCCAAAGACTGTGAGCGAGGGACCCAGGACCTGCTGGCTACCCTGGGGGCTTTAGGGTACCGGGCATCCACGAAGAAGGCTCAGATATGCAGGGAGAGGGTAAGTTACCTGGGATATATCCTAGAGGGCGGACAGCGGCGGTTGTCAGATGCCAGAAAAGAAACTGTCCTAAAGATCCCTACTCCCACCTCCCGAAGAGAAGTGAGGGAATTCTTCCTAGGATCAGCCGGCTACTGCCGCCTCTGGGTTCCAGGTTTTGCTGAGATCGCCAGGCCCCTATATGAAGCTACCAAAGAGGGGAAAACATTTAAATGGACTGAAAAAGGAGAAATTGCCTTTAATCGGTTAAAAAAGGCCCTCCTAAGTGCCCCAGCCCTGGGCCTACCAGACATTACGAAACCCTTCCACCTCTTTGTAGACGAACATAAGGGAATAGCAAAAGGGGTTCTAACTCAAGCCTTAGGCCCCTGGAACCGCCCAGTGGCTTACCTGTCTAAGAAACTAGACCCAGTGGCTGCCGGCTGGCCGCCATGCCTAAGAATTATTGCGGCGACAGCACTCCTAGTCAAGGATGCAGACAAACTGACCCTAGGACAGGAGATCTGGATCACGACCCCACACGCCATTGAAGGGGTCCTGAAACAGCCTCCTGATAGATGGATGAGCAATACACGTATGACTCATTACCAGAGCCTCCTACTCAACCCTCCACGAGTGCGGTTCCACCCCAGTGCAGCCCTCAATCCTGCAACCCTGCTGCCCGACCCTGACCTAGGTGCTCCACTACATGACTGTGCGGGAATCCTGGAACAAGTACATGGATTCCGGATGGACCTGACCGACCGGCCCCTCCCCGATGCCGAGGCTACTTGGTTCACTGATGGCAGCAGCTTTGTGCGAGATGGACACAGGTATGCGGGTGCAGCGGTGGTCACCGAAACGGACACCGTATGGGCGGAGGCTCTACCCTCCGGAACGTCAGCCCAGCGAGCAGAGCTCATAGCCCTCACCAAGGCGCTGATGCTGGGAGCTGGAAAACGGCTTAACATCTACACAGACAGCCGTTATGCATTTGCCACAGCTCATATTCATGGGGCAATTTATCAGGAGAGGGGGTTACTGACGGCAGAAGGACGGACTATAAAAAATAAGCAGGAGATACTTAACCTGCTTACGGCCTTATGGCTTCCTGACAAGCTAGCCATTATCCACTGCCAAGGGCACCAAAAAGCTGATAACCCAGTAGCTAGAGGTAATCGAAAGGCTGACCAGGCAGCCAAGGCAGTAGCCCTTACTCCAGTCCCCACCATGACCATACAACTACTGGACCCGGGAGACCCAGTTTTACCAGACCAGCCCAAATACTCCCAGGAGGAGTTACAGCGGATCAAGAAACTCCCCATGGCCCAGGAGACAAAGGGATGGTGGTATACACCTAACAAGGAGCTCGTGCTGCCAGACCGGCTCGGAGTCTCAATATTAGAGCACATGCATCGGTCTACTCACATGGGGGCCCGAAAATTAAAAGACTTAACCCGACATGCCGGAATCAAGATTCACCAACAGGACACCAAAATAGAGCAAGTTGTATCTGCCTGCAAGACCTGCCAACTCACCAACGCGAAAGCCACATCAAATAAAAAAGGAACCAGGCTCAGAGGCACCAGACCGGGAGCCCAATGGGAAGTCGACTTCACTGAAGTCAAACCAGGAAAGTATGGTTATAAATATCTTTTAGTATTTACAGACACCTTCTCTGGCTGGGTGGAGGCATACCCAACCAAGCATGAAACGGCTCAGACGGTGGCTAAGAAGCTACTAGAAGACATCTTACCCAGGTATGGTAGGATCAGACAATGGACCAGCTTTTATCTCTCAGGTAACACAAGCAGTAGCCAAGGCGGTGGGGGCAAACTGGAAATTACATTGTGCTTATAGGCCCCAGAGCTCAGGACAGGTAGAAAGAATGAATAGAACCCTAAAAGAGACCCTTACCAAATTAACCATGGAGACTGGCGGGGACTGGGTGACTCTCCTACCGTACGCCCTTTACCGGGTTAGAAACACTCCTTACACTCTGGGTTTTACTCCCTACGAGATCATGTTTGGCAGGCCACCCCCTGTTATTCCCAGCCTTCGAGCTGAACTTATTGCTGAGTTTAAAGATCAAGAACTTTTTCTTTCCTTGAGCAGGCTCCAGAGGGCGCACGAGGACATTTGGCCGCGCCTCTGTGCCATCTACGAGGCTGGCCCGACCCCGACACCTCATCAGTACAAGCCGGGAGACTGGGTCTATGTCAAGAGGCACCACCGAGAGACTCTCGAGCCGCGCTGGAAGGGACCCTACATTGTAGTGCTGACAACCCCCACCGCTCTCAAAGTAGACCTGGGTCCATCACACCCACGTTCGGCCAGCGGACCCCTCCTCGATCCGGAAGGACTTCGTCACACGATGGGCCATCAGTCGGGACCAACACAACCCGCTCAAGCTCATGCTCAAGCTACAGCGCATTCGACCCACCTAATATTGGTAACTCTGTTAACTCTGCTTGTCATTGCTCATGCTACCGGGAGTCCCCACACCCCCCAAAACATCACCTGGCAGATCATAGATACCAGCTCAGGGACAATACTTAATTAGACCTCCCAGAGCCACCCCAGGGACACATGCTTCCCAGAACTTAGCGTAAACCTCCAAACTCTGTTCCCCTTGTCACCATAAATGCAGCCGGTCCCATGATTGGGTCCGTAAGTTACATGACAAGGGGGGAATGAAAGGGCGGGCCTACGCCGGCTGACTCCATCTTGTTCTGTGTTCTCCACCTTGAGTGACTATGTCCCCGACATGACCCCTTTTCCGGGAAATTCACAGAAACCTCAGACTGCGCCTCCTCCCCTTGAGTAACCTCCCGCTCACCCGTTCAAACTTTCTGATCAAAACACGCCCAGCGACCTGTGTAACAGGACTCCGACCCTTCCCCAGCCAATCGGCTGAGGCCACAGCCATTACCTCACCAACTGCCCCTAGACCCCTATAAAACCTTTGTGCTTTTGAAACTCGCTCTCTCCCTGGTATCTCACCGCTGCGTCGGTGCAGGTAGGGGATTGAGCTCGAGCTAGCTCAAATAAAGGTTCTTTTGCTTTTGCATCGGACTCGGCTCCCTAGTGGTCTTTGGGGATCACGAATTCTGGGCATAACAGCATCTAGACAGGATCACAGGTGTGCGTTTCATTAGAAGCCTCAGGCACAGCCATGATGATCAGCTATTAGGCCTCTTCACAGAAAGACCAAGCTCCTGGGTATGAACTCTTTCTGCTTTGTTTACAGCCCCGTGGGACACATGAGCGTTAGCCGCACTGGCTACACCAGGTGTCCTCTGGTAGCAGTCACAAAAATCGGGGTGCCAGACAGAGGTCTGAGCTCCTTCCTGGGTGACACGGATTATTACACTCCCACGGGACCAGGAACACAAATTCCCCTGGCCTCCAGAACCAGGCGATCAAAAGGCGTCCTCTAGAGGGCAGCGGCTGCAAAAACCCAGGCACCAGGTCAGTGTAAAGGCTCCCTTTGGGGAGATGCTCCTGCTCTGGAGCATGCGCGGAGGAGAGCGCCAAGATGGCGCCAGCAGCTTCGGCTCGGTGCCGCCCCGCAAGGGTGTTGGGTGTGTGTGGCAGGTCCTCGTGCCTGCCCCTCTGCCGCCCACGCTTCACTGTAAGCAGGTGAGCCCCCTTCGTTTGAAGTTTGAGCACTGTGTCAGCGCCGTTGGTTTTCGAGATTCGGTGTTTTGCAGGCTTCGTCGTTCAAGCGCGTGTCGGAACACTGGGATGCGTGAGGTGGGGGTGGAGCGCGCCACTACTGAGGCAGAGGCTCCGGGTTTTGAGTTCCCGCCTGGTTGCCGGTGGCTCCCAGGCTGGCGTTGATGGCAAGGTTGTGTCCCCGCCTCTCCTACCTGCCTCGGTGGCCTTGTGCCTCACCTTCAGGTTTTTGTAAGAAGTTATTCCGAATGTCGCTGTAGGCCGGTTTTCTGTGGGTAGAGGGGAGTTCGGGAGCTGCCCAGTCACCATCTGGGTTTTTTTGTTTGTTTGTTTCTTTGTTGTGTTTTGTTTTGTTTGTTTGTTTTTATTGAGAGAGAGCGAGCAAGACCATGCAGGAGCAAGGGAGGGGCAGGGGGGAGAGAGAGGGAGAACCCCGGGCAGGCTCCATGCCCAGCACAGAGCCTGACGTGGGGCTCCATATCAGGACTGTGAGGTCACGACCTGAGCGGAAATCCAGACTCTGTCGCTTAACTGACTGAGCCACCCAGGCGCCCCTCAGCCACCGTCTTGAACCAAAGCTTGAAAGTGAACTTTCGTATGACACTTTTTAATCAACGTTGTTTATCCAAAAGTGTTTTCATTTTCCTTCAATTTTGAAGGTGGTTTTTGCAAACTATAGAACTCTGGGTTACTTTTTTTTTTTTTTTTAATTTCCAGGACGTTGAAAATGAGATTTGATTGTCCTCTGACGTCCATTTTATCTGAATAGAAGTCTGACAGTCTTTTTCTCTTTGCTGTCCTCTGTTGAATGTGTATTTACTCTCATTTCTTTTAAGATATTCTATTTGATTTTTTTTTAAGTTAATTGATTTGTCGAGAGAGAGAGAGAGAGAGAGAGAGAGAGAATCCCAAGCAGGCTCTGTGCTCACAGCCTGTGAGCCTGGGCTGTGAGCACAGAGCCTCACGGCAGGGCTCCATCCCACAAACCAGGAGATCATGACCTGAGCTGAGATCAAGAGTTGGAGGCTTATCCGACTGAGCCACCCAGGTGCTGCCCTATTAATCTTTTTTATTACATCAGTTTGATTATGATATATCTAGGTGGTGTGTGTGTGTATGTGTGTGTGTGTGTGTGTGTGTGTATGTATGTATGTAGGTTGTGTTACCTGCTTGGGATTTGTAGGTTAATAAAATATATCACTAAATTCAGACAGTTTTCAGCCTTTGTCTATCCCAGTTTTCTACCTCAGTTTCCTATCACTGTGGAACTTCTGTTTCATAATTGTTGGGTCACTTGGTACTGTCCAACAGGAGGCTGCTCAGGTTCTGTTCATTTTTTTTTTCAATCCCTTTTTTTCTCTGTTTTAGTGTTGATAATTTTGATCTATTTTGACATTATTTTAAGTTATCTTAATGCACTGACCTCACTTCTAGTTGGCAGTTTCCAATCTGATATTAAGCCCATCTATTGAATTCTTTATTTCAGATGGTACTCTGTAGTTCTAGAATTTTTATTTGCATCTCTGTAATTTAAATCATTAAAATTAAAATTTAGTTTGTTATTATTAAATAAAAATTAAAAATTTGCTTTTCTGTTGAGTTTCTTCATCTTGTTCACTTAAAAGTTTTTTTAATGTTTGTTTATTTTTGAGAGAGAGAGAGAGAGAGAGAGAGAGCAAGTGCAGGATGAGCAGAGAGAGAGGAAGACACAGAATCTGAAACAGGCTGCAGGCTCTGAGCTGTCAGCACAGAGCCTGATGTGGGGCTCGAACTCACAAATTTTGAGATCATGACCTGAACTGAAGTCACATGACTAACCGACTGAGCCACCCGGGCGCCCCATCTTCTTCACTTTTTTCCTTTCACATTGTGTTCATCTTTCCCTATGTCCATGAAAATACTTATAATAACTGTTATAAAATTTTTGTCTGTGGATTCTAACATCTGTGTTATCTATGGACCTGTTTTTATTGGCTGCTTTTTCTCTTTATTATGGATGACGTTTTCCTGTTTCTTCACGTGTCTGACAATTTTTAATTGTATGTTGTTCATTCTGGATGATGTATTTTAGGAAGTCTTGATATGTTGTAGAGTGCTGAGTGTTGAGTTTTGTTCTGACAGGAAGTTAAATCACTGGAAGATCCTCTTAATCCTCTAAGCCTTGGTTTTAGACTTTTTGAGAGAAAGTATGATTTGGTGTGTTCTTTACTCAAGGTTGTACTTTTTACTCTTTTGGTGTGTCCTTCTGGAACATCAGTTGAGTGCCAGAGGTACTCGGAGAGCTTTGTCATCTCTAGGTGTACTGGAATTTCAGTGTCTGTTAGAATTGACTGAATTTTGGTATCTCCATTCAGCTTTTTATCCCCCAGCAGCCACTCTGTTAGCCTCATGAAATTTCATCCTGTATGCATTCAACCAAGCTCTCTGCAAGTACTTGATAACTTTTACATAGACTTCTGCACCTTCCCTTATATATATTCTTCCTCTCTAGAACACTGTTGTACAAATTCCAGCCATCTAAACTCTAGTTAGATATGCCACCTGGGACTCAAACTTGACATATCTAGAGCAGAATATAGTATTTCCTTTTCAAATTCTCTCTTCCTTCTCTGTTCCCATGCTCAGATCGTGACATAATGCCACTGCCTAATCTCTCTGACAGCCTCTTCTCTTCCATATCCCTTTGACCACCCGCTTCAGTTTGTCTTTGACTATGTCTTTTTCCTGTTTGTGACCATGGCAGCAATCTTAATTTCTTAATTGTTCTCAATTTTATGGTATCACAGCACTTTACTAACACTACTAATAGAGCACTTAATATTTTTATTACAATACAGTGCCTTGCTTCAATTAATAATTGTTAATTGCATGAAGGAATGAATGGGTATTGTGTTTGCATGTGCTTGACCTACTAGGCAGTCTGCTCATTTTGAGCAGGGACAATAAAATCCAAGGCACATCATTAGGTATTTAAAGATGTTTACTGAATGAATAATGACATTATGAGGTTACTAATTTTTTTTAACATAAACAGATCAGGTCCCCTGGAGTTGATATGTTATATCTTCATATCATGTTCAGTATTTCCCAATATACCTTAAACCATTTTTGGGGAGGACAAGTCAGGGAAAGTCTATTTGCAAGTGTGCTGATATGGGGGACCATTGCGTATGTGAGGCCATTTAGTTTTTTTAAAACAACAAGAACAATGAAAGCAAGAAATATTTGTACTGTCACCATGTTTAATTTTGCAGATTGTTCTTAGTTTTTCTTAAAATGCTGACTTTTGGAGTTAAGAAGTACATTAATGAATTAATAAGAATAAACAAAAGTAATTGTAGACATTTGTGCTATGCCAGAGATGTAAAATTTATTAGTGTGATCATGAAGAAGCTCCTCCGTTTCGAGAAAGATACCACCCAGCACTGGAAACAGAATTCCCGAAGCACCCAAAGAAAGAGAAACTTTAGTATGGAGGAGATGAAAAACTTTGGGAAACCTGTAGCATCCACCTGTTCACATTGCCCTGGGTCACTGATATCTACCATATGGCTATCAAAAGTCTCTTGATTTCTTTTTGAGGGAGAGTTGTCAGTGATAACATCATCCTTGTTCCAACTTGGAAAGCAGAGTCAGTTAGTTGCAGGTAACGAGACAGGTGAACACGAAAGCTTCTGGGTTGACTCTTTCAGCATCAGGCATGGAGCAAAGCAGCCATCGCTCAGCAGCAGCTTGAGATGCAGGGCTCACAGCTGGGCTGGGTATAGGTTGTGAGGTTGATGGTCTCCAGGCACGGGGTGGGCTGGCAGGAGTTGAGCAGGAAGCAGGTGGGCACACAGGGCTGGGGAATGTGGCAGGGTGGGGGGCAGTTGTCACAGCAGGTTGGCTCCAGTAACCAAGTCGTGTGTGGGCAGGTGCTGGGCAGGCAGACTCCGCACCGGCAGCATCTGTCAGAGGAGCAGATGGTGGTGGCGGGGCCGGTGGGGACGCTGCAGCAGCAGGGGACACAGCAAGCCATGGCGCTGGGAATCTGTGTTTTTAATTGATTTGGTTGTAACTATAGATGAAACTTCTGAGTTGTGACTGTCTCTCCTTTCTTTGAGGCCCTTATATACCCTTCCCAGTGGGTGTTGGTCCAACCAGAAGGCTTCTTTCCTGGTTCTTGTTTATATTAGTGTACCCATTATCCTTTGATTGGTTTGACATTTAGATGCTTGTAAAGAGTCTGTATTCTCCTAATTAACATTTATTTGAGTTCCTTGCTAAATCGGCACTGATTACTCTTGCTATTTGTGACTGGAACACAAGCTTTATGACGTGTCACCAAAAACTTCTGCTATTATAATTCTGACACCGGCCTTGCTGGGAAATATTGCGTGATACTACACCTGTAGTATGTAGGTCTTATCTCTGGTGCTAGTCTAGTGTTCATTCTCTTTACCTTTATCTGTATCAGTTGTTCTGATGATGTTTTAAAAAGTTGAACTTAAGTTTAGTAACTTTTTTTTTTTTTTTGCTTTGGGACTTTTAAAAAAATTACATAATTTTTTGTTGAGATGTAACTAGCACATAACATTGTGTTAGTTAAGTTTTGGGACTTTTGAAGATCAAACTTACATTAATATGAAGAAATATGCTATTGAGAAATATGGGCAGACTTTTAAAAAACACCTATTATTTCATTTTTGACTATACATATTTTATATTTATTTAAAAATTTGGACAGAATAGTAAAGTATAAAGAAAAGTCACTCATAATCTTATCATCAAGAGAAATTCTGTATTCATACTTGTGTATATCCCTCTAGTCATTTTTTTAAATGTTTTTATTTATTTTTGAGACAGAGAGAGACAGAGCATGAGCAGGGGAGGGGCAGAGAGAGAGGGAGACACAGAATCTGAAGCAGGCTCCAGGCTCTGAGCTGTCAGCACAGAGCTGGACGTGGGGCTCAAACTCACGGACTGTGAGATCATGACCTGAGCTGAAGTCGGACGCTTAACTGACTGAGCCACCCAGGCGCCCCTAGTCATTTTTTTTAATACATTTGTTTATCACTTTAGTACTGGAATCATTTTACCTATGGTTCTATAACTTGCCTTTTTTCTTAAACATACATATTTTCATTATCTTGTATTCTTAAATATATTTGATAATGTTATTTAAAATTTTTTTTAATGTTTATTCTTAAAGAGAGAGAGAGAGAGAGAGAGAGAGAGAGACAGAGCATGAGCGAGGGAGGGGCAGAGCGAGAGAGGGACACAGAATCTGAAGCAGGCTCCAGGCTCTGAACTGTCAGCACAGAGCCCAATGCGGGGCTCGAACTCATAAACTGTGAGATCGTGACTTGAGCTGAAGTTGGATGCTTAACCGACTGAGCCAGCCAGGTGCCCGATAATGTTATTTTTAATATTTCCTAGCATTCATTATATAATTATACTTCAAAGTTACTTAAAATTTTTACATTATTAATCATTTGGGTTATTTTCAAGATGATAATTGTGGCAATAGTTAACAACTGTGGACCACATTAGGAGTCAGAATAGCTCTTTACTGGATCCAGTCCTTCTCATTGCCTTCCTTGTTATGCCAGATCATTCATTTTTTTAAAACCTTGTCTTTCTCCTCTTCAAAGTAAGGATCATAATATCTATATTCTTCCATTCAGAAGATTTTTGTCCATAGACAATCATAAAGTGCTATACAGAGATAAATTATTATCATCATTATCCAAGTAAGTTGCAGATCAGACAAACTCAAGGTAAGGAATAGGGGAAAGAAGCAGTCTAAAGAAGAAAAAAAATAGCTGCAGAAAAGTAAAAGAGCAACCTTACAGGAAGTAGCAAACATTTATCTGAAGGTTCACACCTACAGTTAGAGAAAACAGCTGGGATAGAAATTAATAAACTTCAAATTTTAACAAAGTTCTCTATGGCTCTGCTTGGAAGAAAGGATTTGCAATCTCTTTTGGTATCCCTGGACTTCACCCAGATTTATCTTTGAGTGAATACCTGCCAGATTTCTCACTCTTTTACTGAGGGCTGATTTATATTTTCAGTATTTTTAAAATTTTGTTTTAAAACTTTTTTTTAAAGTTTATTTATTTATTTATTTATTTATTTAGAGCATGTGTGCTAGGGAGGGGCAGAGACAGAGGGAGAGAGAGAATCCCAAGCAGGCTCCACACTGTCAGTGCAGAGCCCGATGTGGGGCTTGATCTCACAAGCCATGAGGTCATGACCTGAGCGAAACCAAGAATTGGGTCCTTAACCAACTGAGCCACCCCGGCACCCTTATATTTTCAGTATTTTAAAAATAATTTAATAAACATATATCCAGCAGTTCCCATGTGCCAAACACTGTGGTAAATGTTGGATATAAGAGAGTGAACAAAATAGACATCATTCTTGGTCTCATGGAACTTGGAGTCTGATGGAAGGCTTATTGTGAATATATTATTATAAGCTACTGTTATTGTATGTTATGATAGGAAGGGCTCTAAAATCATAAAAATTATAAGCAAAAGGAAATTATTTTGACGTTTTAAGAAAAACATTGCAGAGAGGTTTGCAGTTTCTCACAGAAGTTCATGACAAAAAGAAGAGTGTTGTCTTACTTAGAATGCAATACTACTTTAAGTCAAGCTTATGATGATAAAGAAATTGGTACTGTTCTGTGTAGAATGTTACGTTTCCATAATTATAAATAAGATTTAAAGTTATAAATTAGAAACTTATAAAATAAAAAGTTTATGATAAACTCATCTCTTTTATTGAAAAGACGTATAGTACTTTAATAAAATTTCTTTTCTTTGCCAATGGTCTAAGTGACCTGGGAATAACTATCCTTTATTTGTAAATTATGACTGTGAATCCTAGAGAGGTGAGCTAATTTGCCTTAGACGGTCTGGTGACTGACTTGTTAAAAGACTAAATATAGGACTTAATTGAGATTGAGCTACCTTTTTTGTGGTTTAAGTTTAGTATGTGTCAGAGATACTAAACATTCTATTTTTAGAAATAAAGGGTACCCTTTTCCTTTGAGCGAATGCAGGAAAAACATGGTTATTCTTGATTAGATAGATTTTCAAATTGCTGAAAGTCTACACACATACACACACACACACACACTTGCCCAGTTTTAATTATACCGTCTATAATCATAGGGGGTGTGGGGAAGGAAAAATTTTTCTACCCTTGACGGTCCTTCAACTGACCGAAGAATTAGAGTTAAATGAGACAGATTAACAGGAAAAAACACCAAAGTTTATTATGTGCACACAGAAGCCCAATAATGGAATTGAGACCTAAAGAAATGACAAGGCAAGCAGTTTTTATACTTTTTAGACAAAGAGACAATATATGAGGAATTGATAGGTCAAAGAAAACTTAACTTTGGGAGCTTCAAATAGTAAGGAATTGTAAACAGACTTAGGGCTGTGGTAGTAAATTAGTAAAAGGTAGCAAGGTTTCTTTATACAGCCTTCTCAGCTCTAAATTTCCTCTCTGGTGATAATAAGGATGTCTCTTTACCTCATTGTGCAGGGAGGGTACCTTTCCCATGAGAAATTTATTCCCTGCTTTCTCATGGACAGAGGAGGGTCTGAATGTGCTTGCATAGGCTGTTTCTTAAGTAATTTTTAGTTACAATAATCAGTATGCCAAGGTGGTGTTATGCCCAGAATTCGTGATCCCCAAAGACCACTAGGGAGCCGAGTCCGATGCAAAAGCAAAGAGACTTTATTCGAGCTAGCTCGAGCTCAATCCCCTACCTGCACTGACGCAGCGGTGAGATACCAGGGAAAGAGAGTGAATTTCAAAAGGACAAAGGTTTTATTGGGGCCTAGGGGCAGTTGGTGAGGTAATGGCTATGGCCTCAGCCGATTGGCTGGGGAAGGGTCCTGGGGAAGGGTCCGAGTCCTGTTAGGCAGGTGGGGGGGGGTTACTCAAGGGGAGGAGGTGTGGTCAAGGTGAAGGACACAGAACAAGATGGAGTCGGCTGGCATAGGCCCGCCCTTTCATTCCCCCCTTGTCATGTAGCTTAGGGACCCAATCATGGGACCGGCTGCATTTATGGTGACAAGGGGAACAGAGTTTGGAGGTTTACGCAAAGTTCTGGGAACCAAGTGTCCCTGGGGTGGCTCTGGGACGTCTGATTAAGTATTGTCCCCGAGCTGGTGTCTGTGATCTGCCAGGTGATGTTTTGGGGGGCGTGGGGACTCCCGGCAGCATGAGCAATGACAAGCAGAGTTAACAGAGTTACCAATATTAGGTAGGTCGAATGCGCTATAGCTTGAGCTTGAGTGGGTTGTGTTGGTCCTGACTGATGGCCCATCGCGTGACAATGTCCTTCCGGATCGAGGAGGGGTCTGCTGGCTGAGCGTGGGTGTGATGGACCCAGGTCGCGATGCCGTCTACCTTGGGAGCGGTGGGGGTTGTCAACACCACGATGTAGGGTCCCTTCCAGCGCGGCTTGAGAGTCTCTCGGTGGTGCCTCTTGATGTAGACCCAGTCTCCCGGCCTGTACTGATGAGGTGTCGGGATCGGGTCAGCCTCGTAGATGGCACGGAGGCACGGCCAAATGTCCTCGTGCGCCCTCTGGAGCCTGCTCAAGGAAAGAAAAAGTTCTTGATCTTTAAACTCAGCAATAAGTTCAGCTCGAAGGCTGGGAATAACAGGGGGTGGCCTGCCAAACATGATCTCGTAGGGAGTAAAACCCAGAGTGTAAGGAGTGTTTCTAACCCGGTAAAGGGCGTACGGTAGGAGAGTCACCCAGTCCCCGCCAGTCTCCATGGTTAATTTGGTAAGGGTCTCTTTTAGGGTTTTATTCATTCTTTCTACCTGTCCTGAGCTCTGGGGCCCATAAGCACAATGTAATTTCCAGTTTGCCCCCACCGCCTTGGCTACTGCCTGTGTTACCTGCGAGATAAAAGCTGGTCCATTGTCTGATCCTATCATGGCAGGAAAACCATACCTGGGTAAGATGTCTTCTAGTAGCTTCTTAGCCACCGTCTGAGCCGTTTCATGCTTGGTTGGGTATGCCTCCACCCAGCCAGAGAAGGTGTCTGTAAATACCAGGTCCTCGTGTAGTGCCTCGTTGAAGATGGTGGGTGAATTTTTGAATCCCTATAGCCGTGTCCAGGTGAGTTGCCCACTGTAGCCCTCCTCCGGATCATGCCACTCAAAGGCGAACAAGGGTTGGCTCTGGGGTGCCAGCGGCAGACTGAAGAAGGCGTCCTTTAAATCTAGTACAGTATACCAGACCCTGGAGGGCGCCAAGGAGCTCAAGAGAGTATATGGGTTGGGAACAGTTGGGTGTATGTCCGCGACACTCTTATTTACTTCCCGGAGGTCTTGTACCGGTCGGTAGTCATTTGTGTGAGGCTTTTTGACCGGCAGTAAGGGGATGTTCCAGGCAGACTGGCAAGGAACTAGTACCCCTAGGCTTCGTAGTCTCCGGATGTGTGGCTGGATCCCCTTCCGGGCCTCCTGAGACATGGGGTATTGTTTGATCCTTACCGGACTCTCTCCTGGCTTGAGCTCTACCAGGACTGGGGTCCTATGAGCGGCTAGTCCCATCCCCCCTGTCTCTGCCCAAACTGAGGGGAATTCTTGTAGCCATCTGTCTATATTATCCTCTCTCGGGAACGCCTCCTGGTGGAGGAGGTATTCATCCTCCAGTTTCATGGTCAGGACCTGGATGGGGTGGCCCTTGCCATCGGTGACCTGAGGCCCCCCTTGTCTGAAAGTTATCTGAGCTCCAATCTTGGTCAGTAAGTCCTGTCCTAACAGCGGGTAGGGGCATTCTGGTATTACCATAAAGGAGTGGGATACCCGGCCCATTCCCAAATCTACTGTTCTTCGGGTAGTCCATGAATACTGGCTTATACCAGTTGCCCCTTGTACCCAGGACTTCTTGTTGGCTAGTTTTCCTTGTGGGGTACAGAGGACCAAATGTTGTGCTCCGGTGTCGACAAGGAAGTCAACAGGGGTCCCCTCCACTTTAAGAGTTACCCTGGGTTCGGGGAGAGGGTCCGAACCCCGACTCCCCTAATCACTTAGTTCATCTAGCTCTAGGACTTTTACTCGATCAGTCTTGCTTCCCTTCCCGCCTGCCCTTTTTGGACAATCTCGGGCCCAATGCCCTATCTCCTTGCAGTATGCGCACTGATCCTTCTGCAGCCTCTGCTTCCCCCCTTGGTGGTTCCTTTACCTTTTCTTGCGTCGTCTGCCAGCTGCCGGATACGGCGGTCTCGTTCCTCGGGGAAGTCAGCAGTGGTAGCTAGTAGTATTCTGGCCAGGTCTCGAGTCTGCTTACTGCTGGCAGCCGCCATAGCGCGAGCCTGCTTGTCCTCAGGAGGCTCCAGTTATTATATACCTTTTCGGCTACCACCAGTAAGTCCTGCAGACTTTTTTCTCCTAGTCTATCTATTTTTTGTAATTTTCTCCTAATGTCTATGGCCGATTGGTTTACAAAGGCCATGATAACAGCTGCCTTGCTTTCCGGAGCCTCTGGATCCATGGGGGTATAGGTACGGAATGCCTCCATGGTCCGTTCTAAAAAGGCAGCCGGAGATTCATCTTTTCCCTGTTGTACATTTCCTACCTTGGCCAAATTGGTTGGCTTTCTAGCAGCCATTCGGAGACCCCCCATTAGAGTCTGGCGGTAGATCCGGAGCCTCTCCTTACCTTCTGCCGTGTTGAAATCCCACTGGGGCCGAGTTAAGGGGAAGGAGGCATCTATCTGAGCCTGGTTGGTGGTGGGATTCCCGTCTGTGCCCGGAACTAGTTTTCGGGCCCCACTGAGGATTCTTTCTCTTTCTTCAGTAGTGAACAGGACCTGCAAAAGCTGCTGGCAATCATCCCACGTGGGCTGATGGGTAAAAAGAACAGAGTCTAATAAATCAATAAGCCCTGCCGGTTTCTCGGAAAACTTAGGATTCTGAGCTTTCCAATTGTAGAGGTCACTAGTGGCAAAAGGCCAATAGTGATGGGGCTGGTTCCCCTCCGCGTCTGGGGGTCCGGTGGCTCGCAGGGGCAGAATAGTGGAGTCGGTGGCGGAGGCGGATTGCTCCCTCTGAGCCCTTTGTCTGGTAAAGGGCGGGCTTGCCCCTGGAGCGTTTCTGCCTCCCGCTCTCGGAACAGTGTCTGCCTCCCCCGGAGTGGGAGGATGGTGTTCTTCCGGCATCCTAGAGGGGTTATACGGGGGAGGAAAAATTAATTCTTCATCAGTACCCCCCTGTAGGATAGGGTAGAGGGGTGCTGAAGGCTGGGTAAGACTTTTCCTCTTCTCTGTCTCCTGCAAAGCAAGAATGGGTTTTGGCTCCGGAGGGAGCAGGGTTAGGAAGGGCTTAAGCCAAGAGGGTGGGTCTTCTACAAGGTCCTGCCAAGTGATAATGTAAGGGAGCTGATCAAGATGGCCCGTCTTAGGCTGAGAGATGATACTCCTGACTCGGTGGATGGTAGGGAGGTCGAAGGTCCCCTCTGGTGGCCATCCGACATTGAAAGTTGGCCACTCGCTAGAACAAAAAAACTGCAACCGACCCTTTCGGACTTCCACACTGAGGTTGTTAGCTCTTCCCCTCACATCCTTAAAGTGATCAATCATAATACTTAGAGGAGTAGTCTGAGTCTGTCCCATAACGTCCGTCCAGTAAGTCCACAGAACAAAACAGAGAAACACAAAAACAGACAAACAGAGGGCCCCTAGAAAGTCTTCCAAATCCATGGAAGCAAAACTGAGAGCTAGCTTAGACATTTGAGGGGATTCCACGTCCCTCCAAAACCGATGAGGGGATTCCACGTCCCTCCAAAGACGACGGCCTCACGCCGACCAGTGGGAGCAACCCGCCTCGTCTCAGACCTTTGAGGGGATTCCACGTCCCTCCAGAAGGGAGAATCGGAACGTCTTCTGAAACTCCCGGCCCGTGGTCCTCCAGTGCGTCCACTTAGACCACGTCGGGCACTACCAGAATTCCAGAAATGAGCTCACACAGAAAAGACAGAACAAACGGACAGACACTAACCGTGGCCAGTCAGGCTCTCCAGGTCGGGGGTCCCTCAGGGGTCTTGGGGATCCCGGACGAGCCCCCAAATGTTATGCCCAGAATTCGTGATCCCCAAAGACCACTAGGGAGCCGAGTCCGATGCAAAGGCAAAGAGACTTTATTCGAGCTAGCTCGAGGTCAATCCCCTACCTGCACCGACGCAGCGGTGAGATACCAGGGAAAGAGAGCGAATTTCAAAAGGACAAAGGTTTTATTGGGGCCTAGGGGCAGTTGGTGAGGTAATGGCTATGGCCTCAGCCGATTGGCTGGGGAAGGGTCCTGGGGAAGGGTCCGAGTCCTGTTAGGCAGGTGGGGGGGGGGGTTACTCAAGGGGAGGAGGTGTGGTCAAGGTGAAGGACACAGAACAAGATGGAGTCGGCCGGCGTAGGTCCGCCCTTTCAGTGGCACATTTTGGGGTGGCTTGCCCTTGACCCCTACAGGGCTGTCTGTGATAGTGAAGATATAAACTAAAGGTTGATAATAAAAAGAAACAAAATATGATTGTTAGTTTCTTGCTTCAGAACTTTTTGCTTGGAGGTTTCAGGCTTGAAACCCTTTGCTTAAGGAGCCCCAACCTCAGAAGTCTTTGTATTTCTTCTCTCCTCATCCTCTCCTCCTCTTCTCCCCATCTTCAGTGCTTTCAATTCATGATGAGTTAGTAAGGTGCTGTTCTGTCTGGAGCAGCCACTCCCCACCTCTCCTGCCTGGTCATCTTTTAACACTTAGCCTGGATAGCTTGGTGGCTTTCCATACCTATCCCTCACCCTGACGCTGAATCACCAAATCTGGGTTTTAGTTACTCTTTCTGTGTGCTTGCATGCTGTGCTGCTCACATCTCAGTCACAGCAGGAACCACATGGCATCATAAATATACCCATCCGCCATATGTAGGCCACATGTATTGTGATTACAGTAACTTGTCTGTTTCCCTCACCAGATCTGAGAGAAACTTGAGAGCACTCAAGGTAATAACATTTCTTTTATCTTTACATCCTTAGCATGGGTATGATGCCTGGCACAAGGGAAGCACTCATGAAATATTGGCCAAATGAATGAGTGAATGAACGAAATCACTTGTTGGCAGTATTCTAGGTTGTGCCCCATGTACCCCATGGCTGCTAAATTCTGTTCATTTAAACCACTGATGAGCCTATAAGATCCTGTGAGCAATCTCATTCTTGAGGGACTGACACACACACTAAGGGTATTTAGAAACATGTTTATTTATTTAAAAATGTTTTTTTAAATGTTTGTTTATTTTTTGAGAGAGAGAGCATGAGCAGGGGAGGAGCAGAGGAAGAGGGAGAGAGAGAGAATCCCAAGCAGGCTCCACACTGTCAGCCTGGACCCGGATGCAGGGCTCAAACCCACAAACTGTGAGATCATGACCTGAGCTGAAGTTGGATGCTCAACTGACTGAGCCACCCAGTGCCCCTAGAAACTTGTATATTTATAGGCACTTGCTGCTTCCCTTCCCTGCCTTTTTCTTTTTCACAAATATTCTTTTAGTTTTAGATCAGTACTTTTCAGATTTTGACTTGTGCCTTTATATATTAATGATACTTATATACATTATACATGCATCATACATACATACATCGTAATATGTGTTGTATATGTATTCTATGTGTGTTATCTTTCTAAGGCAGGGCAAAGGATAATCTGCTTAAGATAAAATGAAGTAGGCTGGTAAAAAGAAGTATAGTTAAGTCATAGATTAAATCATGTTTAATCAAGTTTTTAGCTCCAGTTCTCAGCCCATTTCCTAAAGAGTTTTGGCATTCTGTTGATGGTGGCCAGTAGAAATATATTCCTAGTGCCCTGCTACTGGAGTTGACCACTTAAGTTTTCTCTAAGGGAAATGAAGTTGAAATTGATAGGCCTACTA
The DNA here is from genome assembly GCF_024362965.1 of Panthera pardus. Classification (NCBI taxonomy): domain Eukaryota; kingdom Metazoa; phylum Chordata; class Mammalia; order Carnivora; family Felidae; genus Panthera; species Panthera pardus. Next base: position 34,132,576 of record NW_026526876.1, on the reverse strand, counting down.
AGTGACTCGGTCTTAGAACTGAATACCTGCCACTTTTAATCTGTGAGCCACTAGATCCTTTTCTGTTAAAATTGGATGTGATGATTTTGCTAAAGATTCTTACATTTTATATTTCTCTTGCATGTTGTAAGTTGAGGCCATAACTGTCAGTTCAGCTTCTGGTCCTTAGAGTTGGAGGCTCTGTGATATGGCAGAAAGAATAGGGCTTTAAAATCAGACATACGAGGAGCTGAATTCTGGCTTTCTTACTAAGTAACTTTGAGAATGTTGAGTAACTCTTACAGCTTCATTTTTCTCATCTATTAGCGATGTTTTAAGGATTGTGTGAGTTAATAATGTGATTTCCTCAGCAAAACGTAGGTTAAGTAAATGTTGGCTCACTTCAAATTGCATTTGTCTGAGGAAAAGAGGAGAATGGAAAAGCTAACCAGTTTGAAGTTAGCAGCCTAGAAGCTAGCTAGTTCCAGTCATTCTTTTAGAAGATTGTTCTGTTTTTTTTTTTGTTAAATAAAATAATCATCTTATCTTTACCTTTTTTTTTTTAAATTAAGGAAATATACCAAAAACTCTAACATAAACAAGCAACATATCTTGCCAGAGAAATAAAGTTTATTGGAAAACCCATCAAGAATTTTTTTTTTTTACTCTGAAAATATCCACTATAAGAAATGGGATCCAAGAAGCAACATGACCAAGAAAATATAGTCTGGGTTCTTACAGATTTCAATAGAATTTCAATAATAGATGATGTTCACCTGCCCAAATGAACCAAATGGTTATTCAGGCAAATAACCATAAAGAAATTCTTGATTTTCTTTCCATTAAAATCAAAGGTAGGTTTTCCATGTCTGGGCCATCTGGTCTGCCTCAACATCATGATCAACTACTGAGGCAAATGAATACTGAGTAGACAGCTTCTGAGTTCTTCATTGTCAGGCACAGAGCAAAGCAGCCATCGCTCAGCAGCAGCTTGAGATGCAGGGCTCACAGCTGGGCTGGGTATAGGTTGTGAGGTTGATGGTCTCCAGGCACGGGGTGGGCTGGCAGGAGTTGAGCAGGAAGCAGGTGGGCACACAGGGCTGGGGAATGTGGCAGGGTGGGGGGCAGTTGTCACAGCAGGTTGGCTCCAGTAACCAAGTCGTGTGTGGGCAGGTGCTGGGCAGGCAGACTCCGCACCGGCAGCATCTGTCAGAGGAGCAGATGGTGGTGGCGGGGCCGGTGGGGACGCTGCAGCAGCAGGGGACACAGCAAGCCATGGCGCTGGGAATCTGGTTTGCTTTTGGTTTCTTGGAAAGATGAGGTTTCTGAGATACAAATGTCTCCTCTTGCTTTGGGGCTCTTATATATGGTCCTCAGTGGGTGTTGGTCCAACCAGAAGGCTTCCTGTCATTTTTGTTTATCCCACCCCTCTTCACTAAGATTCTCTAATCAGTTTGGTATTTACTTGTCCATTAAGAGTCGTGCCCTTACTAAGATACATCATGTTTTTGACTCATTGACTTGTCACTTTTGTCATAAGATGATTGCATTTTATCTTCACAGGGTCTTGGAATGCCAAACCTTACATGAAATATGGATAATCAGTCTGAGTGACTGAATTCAGCTATAGTTTCAGAGGCTGTATTCTTTTCCTTGTTTTTCTCCCCCTTAATTTAAAATAATATGCATAACATACAATTTTTAATTACTAATACCAGAACATACAACTCAAATGGTTAATTGGACCATTTTCTCAGTGAAGTCAACAAGGACATGACACTTATAGATGAATGTTGCATATGACGATATGAATCTCAGACATAGTTACCTTGTTTATTGAGGATAGAATTCAGGTTCTATTGAGCAAGCAGGGTGACAGCCAAAATGGAATACGATGAAACCCCTTTTCATTATTTTTAATCTATAATGAGTCTTAAAAGGTTGTATTATTCTATGTTTTTTTTTAAAAACGGTCTTTATTCTCAAAGCTATGCCAATCTTGTAGTGAGTTAAAATGTAAATTCACTGGGAAGAAAGATCCACCCAGCTGCTGGCTTTTTTGAAAAAAGTTTTTAATGTTTATTTATTTTTTAGAGAGAGAGAGAGACAGACAGACAGAATGTGAGTGGGGGAGGGGAAGAGAGAGAGGGAGACACCCCATCTGAAGCAGGCTCCAGGCTCTGAGCTGTCAGCACAGAGTCTGATGCAGGGCTCAAACTCAGGAACCCTGAGATCATGACCTGAGCCAAAGTCAGCCTTTTAACCAGCTGAGCCACCCAGGCGCCCCCCAGCTGCTGAGTTTTGTTAAATGTACCATTAAAAGAAATCACCTCATCTTCATTCATTTTCAAACTAATGCTTCATTTAAAATAAGTTGAACCAAGAACAAAAAGGAGAAGTCATAAGATTTATAAAACAACAGTGGGTTCTGGGAGGGTATCTGATCTGATGTGGTTTAGAACTATAGGAGTCCTTATTTTCACTGATTTATTCCCTACTCTGCATGATTATTTGTTTTCATATCTTGGGTCTTCAATTAGGTTGTAAATTCCTTTGAGGGATGCCTTATACAACATTCTTCACCTCGGTTGGCCTTGATCTGCTGTACTGTAGGATGGCAGGTGAGGAAGTTGGACTGAATAATTATCTCTAGTGTGTAATATCCTGATTCCAGCATCTTCACATACTTCCTTCCCCTTGATCAGCACAAAACTATTCAGCCAGTAGAATCTAAATTATGTAATTCGTTGGATGGCAAATTGTTGTTGAGTAAACACGAAGGACAGATTCTTTCCTGGGGTGTTTCTGAAGGGACATGACTGAAAACCAACTTGGCCTGTTTAGTAGAGAAGAAACCTGGCTGAAGCAAATCAGTGGGAAATACTCATTGGGAAATGAATACTCAGTGGGAAATGTCATTGGTAAATAAGCCTCATGCATTTTATGAGAAGAAGAACCTGTTAGTGAAGTTGGCTTGGTTTTGCTTAAATATGGATATGTATCACAAAGCATATCAAGTGAAAATGAAGGTTAGCGCCTCCAAGGCACTTTACATCTCTCTGGGTGTGGCCACACTGTTCCTTGCAGTGTCCTTCCCCGATTCTGTACTTCTCAAATCCTGCTCATTCCTCAAGCATCAACTCCAGTATCTCCTTCGCGTGAACCTTTAGGTGGTTCTTCTAGATGTTTTCATCCTTTGCTTTCACAAAGTGTGTCTCCTATCTCTTCATTTAGACCTCATTTCAGTCTGTTATGTATTATGGTTCATCATTTATTTGTCTTCCTCACTCCAGTGTGCAAACTCTGAAAAAGTGGGGATTGTGTCTTCATCTTCTTAGTCTCTGTCAAGCACCTAGGTGAGTGCCTGGAACACAGTAGGCGCTTGATAAATGTGTATGGAATTGGGTTAAATTACAGATTAGAAGGAAAAAAAAAACCTATTTATTTATTTTTAGAATTACCTCTTATAATAACAATTGACATAAGCAGAGCGATTTCATCTGTGAAGTGCTTTACAGATGTCGAAACAGTTTTACATTCAGAGCTTCACCTAAACGAGTAATGAAAAAAATGTGGCTCAGCTCAGTCTTTGGGGTCTCTTCAGTGAGTATGTTGATGTTTCTCAGAATCTTTATTTTTAAAAAATTTTTATTTTTATTTTTAGAGAGAGAGAGAGAAAAAATGCTCACGCACGTGCACGTTAGGGGTAGGGTCAGAGGGACAGAGAGAGAGGTTTTTTTTTTAAATTTTTAATGTTTATTTATTTTGAGAGGGAGACAGAAAGTGAATGGGGGAGGGCAGAGAGAGAGGGAGACACAGAACCTGAAGCAGGCTCCAGGCTCTGCACAGAGTCCGATGCAGGGCTGGAACTCATGAACCATGAGAACGTGACCTGAGCTGAAGTTGACGCTTAACCAACTGAGCCACTCAGGTGCCCCAAGAGAGAGAGAATCTTAAGCAAGTTCCATGCTGAGCATGGGGCCCGATGAAGGGCTCAATCCCACAACCCTGGGATCATGACCTGAGTTGAAATCAAAAGTCAGATGCTTAACCGACTGAGCCACCTGGGTGTGCCTCTCAGAATCTTCAAAAGAAGGTGTGTGAGGTAGTTACTTAAAGAGGCAGGGAAAACATTAAAATTAAAAGTAGGTGCTGACCTTGGAATTGAAAATGACTTTAAGCTTAGAGCTTAATATGTTTTACTATTTAGGCAATTTTTGTCAGGTGTTTACATATCCTTGTGAGGCCTTCTTTTGCCTATGAGATTTATGTTGATGTCATCAGTTAGTATAATTCTGCTGGACATATTTATAGGTTTATCATGTGCACACGTGTCAAGAGTTGTTTGGCAATTATATCACTGAGACAGCACATGGTTTGGGGCACAGTGGTGTTTGTTTATTTTTAAAGTGAGGAGGTCCATGACAGCATTTACTCAACTTCTCACTGGAAACCATCATTCAGAACATTGAACGATTCTGCTAAGCTGAAGGCACAGGCTCAGAACATTTTCTTCCAGAGCTGCTGCTTTTTTTTTTTTTTTAATGTTTATTTATTTTTGAGAGACAGAGAGAGACAGCGTGAATGGGGGAGGAGCAGCAAGAGAGGGAGATACAGAATCTGAAGCAGGCTCCAGGCTCCGAGCTGTCAACACAGAGCCTGATGTGGGGCTTGAACTCATGAACCGTGAGATCATGACCTGAGCTGAAGTTGGAAGCTCAACCAAGAGCCACCCTCTTCCAGAGCTTCTAATTAAAGACCATTTGCTGAGCGTCTCTTAAGGACTGTGATGGTCCATCAGGGTGACGTGGCCAGGCTCTTGGAAATCTCTTTGGCTAGCAGCGCGGTGCTCCACACTCACAGGGCTGGACACAGGTTGTGACAGAGATCCCACTCAGGTTTGGAGCAGGGTGGCCCCTGCCGAGCAGCCAACATGATGGCACGTAGGAGTCAGGCACACAGCAGGGTGGGGGGCAGGTGTCACAGCAGGTGGGCTGAAGGAGGCTGATGGCGTGTGGGCAGGTGCTGGGCAGGCCGACTCCGACTCCGCAGCATTTGTCAGAGGAGCAGGTGGTGGTGGCGGGGCCGGTGGGGACGCTGCTGCGGCAGCCTTGGAGACAAGACTCACAGCCAGACATTTTGGTGCAAAGGAAGATCTTGTACAAAGCTGTGTTCTCTGAGTCTTTTATATCCACCAGAAGCCTCAGGGAACACGGCTTCTGTCCACCAGAATGTTTCCCTGTTGTTGTTTGTATAAGCCCATACAAATAACTCACTGACTTATTTACCAGATGCGAGAGGAGCTCTCCTTCAGTTTTATTTGGTTGTGTTGCGACATTCAAACGTGCTTTCTGTTGCAGTTTCAAAGTGGTACCAGCATAGGCTCTCCACTTAACTCCATCACTGGTAAATACTTCAGGGTCTCTTCTGCATTTCCTCTTTTTTACCGACCAGAATTTGTCCTTACAAATGATCACTGCTGAGTGTAAAGAATCAAGAGTGATTTCTCTGAGAAGTAAGAAATGATCCTTCTCAAAATGTGTGATCTGGATGTATTTGTGAAGTCAAAACCTGTGGTGGGACTTTTTCCCTACCAGAGTCACCTTGCTATCTTTTCGAGGATGTGAAGATGTAAATGAATACCGAAGATAGAAAACATGATCTTGACTGGGAAGTTCAGAGGCTGCTAGATGTTTTCTGTACCGATCTGCTGCATTGTCTATGTATGCAATTATGTATAAACATTTAAATAAGCTCTCAGTTTTACAGAGGACATTGGCTTTTTTAACCAGAAGCCTGAACATGTTAAAACATAGGTTCATAAGACTATGTATGGTCTGAAAAATGAGCTTGCATCTCTTTGCAAAACAGCATGAAAAGTTCTTTCTTTTCAGAATGACCAAACTGCTGACCTGCCTATTTCATTTTTCAGTAGTCACCTTTTACCATTTTTAAAATTCCTTCCACTTTAATTCAGTGATAGTGTTAACATGTCATGGCCAAAGCTAGTACATAACTACAGTAAAGGATACTGGTCAGCAAATCCATTCATTATAAGCCAAATATTTATTCAGTCTCTAATATAGTCTGAAGAGTGTGGTAGAGTCTGAAGAGTGTCGAGCCTGGGTGGCTTAGTTGGTTGAGTGTCTGACTTCAGCTCAGGTCATGATATCACAATCTGTGGGTTCAAGCCCCGCGTCGGGCTCTGGGCTGACAGCTCAGAGCCCAGAGCCTCCTTCGGATTCTGTGTCTCCCTCTCTGTCTCTCTGCCCCTCCCTCGCTCTCTCTCTCTCAATAAATAAATAAACATTAAAAAAAAAGAGTGTGGTAGAGATAGAAAAAGAGAAGGCATGGTGCCTGTCCTCCAGGAGTGCTTGGTCTAATGGAAAAGGTTAGAAATCCCTTTGCGTATGATTTAAATGATGTACAATTAAATTACAAGACTAGTAATGGGAGGAGTTCTGGAGTTAGGTTTGAATCCCTTATAAGGTACATGTTGTGAGACCTAGATCAAGTGATTTGAGCTTTGGTTTTCGACCACAAATTTCGGTTTTCAACCACAGAAATATTCACCTGCTGTAGTCTTATTGCAAGCACTGAATAAAAATTAAATGAGAATTGCTTATGCAAATCATTCAGCCTTGTGTGTGGCGTGGTAGAGTTCTCTCATCAGTGAAGTTTCTCCCTTGGGTGCTGTTAGAACGCCCACAAGAGGAAATACAGCGTAGAGGCTTAGTGATCAGAGACGCCTGCCTGGAGGGTTTGGAGTAAATTGTTTTGACCAGACAAAGCTTAGAAAAGAGGTAAGTGCCTTTGCGCAAGGAAAACAGTGACTTCTGTAGCACTGTTCTGGCCCTGTGCTCTGTCCCTGCCCCGGGTAGGGGTGGCCACGCCTCTTGTGCTTTGATTGCACCCCTTCACTACCCATAAAACTTGGCTGCAGTTTTTGTACACATGTTGGTTCTTAACTAGAATGTACTCTCCTTCAAAGCAGAGGCAATGTCTTATTTTTCTTGGTTTCTGCAGTGCCTAACCCTGGGGCCTGGATCATGGAAGAGAGTCTCGGGACTGGAACACATAGAATGAAATGTTTGAGGAAGAAAGGTTGGAAAACAATGACAGCTAGCATTTATAAAAATGCTTCTGTGTCAAGTTTTGTCAGGAAAACAAGCAAACAAGAAAACCTCACAAAAAGTGTTTCAACAGAGAGCATTTGAGGGCGGGGGCTTGGTTAAATAGGTATTGGAGGACTGAAAAAGCCAAAAAGGAAAACTGAGGTAACAAACACAAGAAACAGGCTACCAGCCTTTAGGCCTGGGAACAGAGAGAAGAGGTTGGGGGTGACGACTCAGGTGCGTGGGAGAGTGGGCCTGCAGAGCTGGGTGCAGACCCCAGGGGTTGCCCAGCCGGTGCTCAGAGGAGGGGTCCCAGGGGGCCTTCGTGGGTGGGGGGCCGGAGTCACCCGCTGGTGCTGGTGTTCCTGAGGAGGTGCCATGATGCTGTTTTTGGAGCCTGGAAAGAAGCTGGAGACTAGAATCCACTGTAGCTGCCGACAAAGGACTGTTGCTGGGGCCACAAGACCCTCTCTTCCTCAGGCCTTGTAGGCTCCTTCCAGCGCCCTCTATTGGTGGAATCTACTAGAAAATCAGGTGAGGGATGTAAGAGTCCTCACCCCAGTATCACAGAGTATAAAAAGATGTTCCTAGAGGTTGACAGTAGGTACACACTGTTCTAAGGGCTGCACGTGTTTTAATTAATTTAATCTTCCCTACAGTTTTAGGAGATGTATACTTTTTTAAAACTTGTTTTTAAATTAAAATACAGGTAACACATAGTGTTACATTAGTTTTCAGGCATACAACATAGTGATTTGACAAATCTGTGCTTAAGGCTGTGCTCACCACAGTGTAGTCCCCACTTGTCACCGTACAACGCTATTACAACACCATTGACTATATTCCCTGTGCTGTACCTCCCATCCCCATGTGAACCGGAAGCCTGTACCTCCCACCCCCTTCACCCCTTTTGTCTACCCCCCACCCCCTCCGCTCTGGAAATCACCACTTCTCTGTATTTATGGATCTGTTTCTGGTACATACTTTTTAGAAATTAGCTTTTTATTTTTGAATAAGTTTAGATCCACAGAAAGTTTGCAAAGACTGTACAGCATTCCTATCTACCCCTCACTCAATTTCCCTGAATGGTAGTATCTTTACAACATCATTGTGCATTTGTCACAACTAGGAAGCCAACATTGGTAACTTGCTGTTAATTAAATTTCAGACATTATTCAGATATCACTAGTGTTTTTTCCACTAACGTCCTTTTTCTGTTCCAGGATCCAGTCTGAGATCCCACATTACATTTAGTCTTCACACCCCCTTAGTTCCCTCTGGCCGGTGACAGTTTTCTCTCAGCCTTTTGTAGTTTTTCACAACCTGAACTGTACTGCTTAGGTAGGGTAAGAGGTAATTTTAATCTTTTTATTTTTTTTAAGTAAAAGAATTTTTTTTTTTTTTACATCTTATGTATTTTTTTATTTTTTATTTTTTTAAATTATTTTTTTTAAATTTTTTTCAACATTTATTTATTTTTGAGACAGAGAGAGACAGAGCATGAACAGGGGAGGGGCAGAGAGAGAGGAAGACACAGAATTAGAAGCAGGCTCCAGGCTCTGAGCCATCAGCCCAGAGCCCGATGCGGGGCTCCAACTCACGGACCACGAGATCGTGACCTGAGCTGAAGTCAGACACTTAACCGACTGAGCCACCCAGGCGCCCCAACATCTTATGTATTTTTGAGAGAGAGAGAGCACAAGTGGGGGAGAGGCAGAGAAAGAGGGAGACACAGAATCCGAAGCAAGCTCCAGGCTCTGAGCTGTCAGCAAACTGTCAGATCATGACCTGAGCTGAAGTCAGATGCCTAACAAACTGAGCCACCCAGGGGCCCAGAGCTAGTTTTAATCTTATTTGATGGTTGAGGAGCCTGAGGCAGGGAGAAGTTAGATGACATGACCAAGGACACCTAACTAGTAAGTGATAGAGGTACGATTTAAAGCAAGACAGTCTGGTTGCAGAGACTCCTGTCTTGACTGTCATAGAGGGGGCATTGCTCTGATAAGAGTGGAGGCCTCACATTGTCCCAAGATTAGTAGCAGGTAAGATTTGGTAGAAAAGACTATATCAGGTTATTGAGGGTCTCGACAGCCACACTGAAGAGTTTAGCCTTGATTCAGTAAAAAACAACAACAACCAAAAAACAACTTGAGTTTCCCAGAGTTTTGAGCAATTCAATTTAACCAATATTTATAGAGAGATAGAAGCCTGGTCTGACAGGGATAGTTTGGATGAAGGGAGAGGCACAGGATTATTGAGCCAAGATTAACTAGGAGGCTGTGATCAGGGGTCTGGTGATCAGTGTCTAAATTAGGCCACCGTCAGTGAGGATGGAAAGGAAGGCCTGTAGGCCAGCAACAATTTGAAAGAAAAATGAAATGACTTGGTTTTCGGTTCTATTATCAAGGATGAAAAATTATTACCTTTACAGGTAGGTTTTCACCATGAACTAGGTTACTGAAACCTGAAAATGTGTTATGTTGCCAAACGTTCTGCATTTCAATGCAAGGTTAATGACCCAGTCAATACTCCTCCCCACCACCTGCTGAGGTTGCTAATCAGTATTTACAGTCTGACTTAAAAAAAAGATGATTTGTTTTCACTTTAGAAACATAAACATTTTTTTCTAGACTTACTGTAGACACTCATTTTGTCTTCAACTATAATCACCCCAGAGAAAGCTGAGTTACTACACACAACCAAATACACAGTGTAGAGAGATAGTAGACAGTGTACTGTTAAGAGGCATATACTTTCTTCTGATAAAGAGAGCCACATGCAATCATATTTCTCTTGGACATACTGCTGTCTGCAAAGGAGGTGTGTGCTTTGGTGTAGCGGGAAGAGAAGTGACTTTTAGATTCGGGCAGTTTCAGGATTAATCCCTCCCTCTGTCACTTACTATTTGTGCAACTTTTGTAAGTCCCTTCCGCGGTTTGTTTTCTCTCCTGTAAAGTGGAGACAATGAAGGTAGCTACCTGTCAGTGTTTTTTCTTAGAAATGAATGAAATAGTGTGCGTGAAGCACATATTAGAATGGCCAGTAGATATTCACCAAATGTTAGTTCTTAGGAGTAAAAACAGCAAAAGTGGTAAGGTGGGATGGGGTTGGTTAGTGGCATGGAGTACTTGTTACTTTCTTCTGGATAACCTAGAACCATAGACAAGCTGGAAGTGTCTTTAGAGTGTGTCTGGTCAGCCAGCCCATTTTACTGATTTAAGACCTGAGACCCACAGAGCTCAAGTGACTGGCTCTGGGCCACAGAGGCAGCTCAAGTGCAGAGCCACACATCTCCTGGGTTATATCTGGGGCTTTTTAACTAGTGCCAAGGGTCTTTGAATGCCTGAAGATCCACAGTGGTAGTACTAGGACACTCACAGTTATTTCCAGTATTAAAAATTAAGTCTAAATATTTATCCCTTACAATCATGTATAAAAACCTTAAGCTTTGATTTTGACTAAAAAAGAGGTAACTTGGTTATTTTAAACCTAAAATTCTCTCTGATGCATATAAATGTATTTATGAACAAACATGAATTATTATGTTAAAAAGTTACATGGGAAAAGTAATGTTTTTCAAGAAATAAAAGGATGTCTTTTGGTGAGAAAGCTGGAAACCATCATGTGGCAGTAATGGTGAGCATCTCTCACCATCCAGAGTGCAGCTGTTGACATGTTAGGTCATTTGACTCTCACAACAATCCTGAGACATAAACAGGGACAAGAGTATTATTTCTGCTGTGACAACAAGGAAACTGAGGCAGAGAGGGAAGTAAATGGCTCAAAGGCCCAAGGCAAGTCCAAGAATATATACGAGATTGCACTTTGGGTACTTTCTGTAAAAACCTTACGTGCTTGGATTTTTCCAGGACAACAGCGAGATGAATTAATACATGATATGGTCATCATATAAGTTTTGTTCTAAGAGGAACAGAATTGTGTGCCTATTTCTGGTGGATGGAGAATACTGCACTTCAGCCTGATATTTTCAGTTTATTTCAATGCCATGATATAATATGTCACTTAGGCTAGTAAACTTCTAAAGATAATTCTGACTAATGTAAACCAATTCTCACTTGAGGGAGCAAGGAATACCCAATAAATGCTAGTATTTTTTCAGAATTGATTTTTCTAGAAGACAGCATATATCAAAATGAATATATATTCCTTCCCAGATTGCATTGCATGTTGAGCTTAGAATTTCACCAGTGATGAGTTAAGGAGTCAGAATTATTTCTACATGACAGCAAAGTGACCAATTTGTTTAGTCAGTTAAGGAAGAAAGAAAAATCAATTTCAGGGACAATGGAAATTAAAATAAATAAAACATTTAAAAAATATTACATTAATCTTCAGTTTCCAGTGTAGGGCTTGGTATAGTGAGTGGCTTGTCTTCAAAAAACACCTATTGAGTAAAATGACCTAGTGAATTTTTTACTTTTCAGCGTGTCACAAAGAGCCAGTATCTAATTATTCAGTGATTCTACCACACGTGCTCTCCTTCTGCTGGTGTAAATCGTGGATATGTTGATCTGCTGTTCAGGTTCAGCTAGGCATTCCACTTCCCCTAAGAGGAAACATGAGAGTAAATCATCACAAGGCCATATTTGCTAAGCCAGAATAAAGTTTATTAAGGAATAGTCAAAATGGTTATTTCTCAAAGAGCAGTGAAATAGCCTAAAAGACAGGGAGAAGGTCTCCCAACTTCACTCAAAGGAGGAGAGGATTAAGAAGTTGGGCACATTCATGAAAACATGGCCCAGGGACTTGGGATTGATTGAGCCTGATGTAGGTGGTAGCGGGTGTTGAAGACCAGGTGACGAGCAGCACATCACCGAACCTGTGCAGAGACGCGGCGGCTTAGCAGGGCTCGCAGGGATTCTGACAGCCAGGCTGAACGTAGGTTGTCAGGTTGATCCCACTCATTCCGGGAGTTGGGTGGCAAGAATTGAGCAGCCAGCAAGTTGGCACGTAGGTGTCGGGCTCACAACAGGGTGGGGGGCAGGTGTCACAGCAGATGGGCTGAAGGAGGCTGATGTCATGGGGGCAGGTGCTGGGCAGGCAGACTCCGCACCGGCAGCATTTGTCAGAGGAGCAGATGGTGGTGGCGGGGCCGGTGGGGACGCTGCAGCAGCAGGGGACACAGCAAGCCATGGTGTTAGGAGTTGGGTTTTTGTTGGGTTGAGAAGAGAAGTCTGTTGGTGTCTCGATGCTTCTCTCTTCTGCCCTGGCTCTTATATATCCACCTCGCCAGGGCGTCAGCCTATTACCAGGAGTTTTTTTCCCCATGTTTCAGTTTATAGCTATCTCCATTAAAACCATCTAATTACTTATGTGTTTATTACCAAAGACACACTCTTTACCTCATAAAAGGGGATTAGATTGTTTTGTTGTCAAATTAGGACTCTTCACGTTGGCTCTTTGTCACCTTAAGGACATTTCATTTCTGTCTTCAAAGGTGCCGAGTCATTATCTTCTAATCATTACCCGTCATTAGTGACGGCCTGGTATGCCAGGTATCTGCAAATCATCCCCACATTTTTTTGTCTACTTTTCAGATGAAGAGATAACTAGGCATTTTGATTGCTATTCTACTAGCAACCAAAAATTCTATGTGATAATTTAGGTCTTCTGGCTGAAAAAGTGCTAAAAATTTTAGATTTATTCTTTGTGGCTCCAAAAAGCTGAATTAGGATGAACGGATGGGATCTATAGAGGAGATTCTGATTGTGTGTAATGAAACACTTTCTTAGCTGTAAAAATCATTTGCTTTCTGTTCCCTCCATGTGTGCAATGAACGATAACTTGTTAGGGGCAGGCAAATGGGAGTCAGGACCTGCACAGTGATAGTGACAAATGTCCTTTAAAACTCCATCCAACAATGTTACGAATTAAGATTATTCGTGACCTAAAGAACAGTTGTATGGGGCCATTTAGAGACCAAACAGTGCAGTATTTCCCAGAATGAGTTCCATGAACACCTATTCCAAGGAACATTAAAAGGTTCTCTGGTAAACACATTTGGGAAATAGAATTCGTTGGTGGACCTTTCAGAACCTTTAATATGCTGAAGTGCTCTGTGACTTTCCAATAAAGAGATATCATATGTATTTTTCTCCAAACTTACTTGACTGTAGAGTCATTTTGTTTGTTAGTTTCCACAGGTTAGCTTTGTAGATTAGTGTTCTATGGAGCATACTAGGGGAGATTTCTGAGTTACGTTTAAACTACTAAACTCCTAATGATGGAATTATTTAAATAAATAAAGGCATAAAACTTACTCTGATGCTTTAGCATTGCTTTAGAGTAGGAAAATATTAAACTAGTAAACATTTGGAAATACTTTACTTTGAAAGTCTTAAAGAATGTATGTATTTTCTTGACCCATCTTCATATAAAATGTCTCAGGCTCTAAAAAATAAGTAGAAAATTATACAACATCAAGGAGTCAGGAGCCAAAATCAACAAGCTGATGGGTTCAAAAGATGCTTAACATTAAAACTGCTTTCATTTTAGCCACCTTCTCACTACTAGAATGATTTTGTGCTTTGGGATCCCTCTGCTAGAATTTTGCCTGTTGTCCACATTACTTCCATAGATCTCTGTTAGTTCAGTCAAACTCTCATTGGTTATATCCCTACTGCAAGTCAGACATTATGCAAAAAAGAAGTAAATAGGTGCCTGCCCTTGAGGAGGTTGTAGAGAAGAGACACGAAGTCAACTGGCAAAAGACAGCACAGGGTTTTACATTCAGGTTTTCTAGGTGAGATGTAGGAGTTTAGAAGTAGGTTTATCTGGAAGATTCAGAAAGTACTTCACGAAAAGGGAACAATTGCATGGGTAGCGAAACATGATTAGGAGCTTAGCAGGTAGAAAGGAACATGAAGGGAATTTCAGCAAGCAAAGCAAGGAAATAAAATTTCATGGGATGGAATCCCATGCATTCATGGGATGGCAAAAGTGTCGATTGGGAGAATCACAAAGCCCAGACTCCAGACCCTCTTACTGGAGGCTGTGGAGGAAAAGAGTGGGAGACAAGTTGGAACAGGTGGGTTAGAGCCACAATAGGAAGAATTTGCACTGTACTTAGTATGCCACACTCAGGATTTTGAACTTCATCTTCTTGGCAATGGACACTAATTAAAGGTTTTGGAACAGATACGTGAAATGATTGGATTTGTATTTAGAAAGAGGACTAGTTTTTGAGTGGAGGCTCAGCAGCATCACCACTTACTAAGTATTAGGCCTTGTGCTGGGTGCTTTATATGTGTTATACAATTCTCACCACAAGCTTGTGATGTATGCAGGGTTGCTATCCCTGCCATTTTACAGATGAGGAGGCTGAGGCATAGACAGGCTAAGTAACTAGTGAGTAAGTAATGGAGCTGGTTCGCAAAGCCAAGCATTCTGGCTCCAGATTCTGTGTTCTTAGCCACTATACCATATTCCTTCTTCCTAGGGAGGGTGTTGTTGAAGACAACCCTTAAGACGACTTGGTGTAAGATTGGTGGGGAGGATGGGATCAGATTATTGAAGGTCTTGAGACCATTAAAATGGAGCTGATGTTAGAACCTATTTTCTTAACTGAAATGCTAGCAGTAGAAAGGAGATAATTTGAAGGCGGGGACAGTGGGTGGGAAACTATTTGGGTGTTCTGTGGGGGTGCTGAGGAGGGTGTGATTTCTGTTTTAGAGGGTATCATAGAGAAGAGGGGATATATCTGGGATTTCTCATCACATCATTCAATTTCCTGGGAACCACTGGTGGCATACCAGTTTCCACAATAAAGCTAATATTCTTGTTTTTTTTTTAAAGTTTATTTATTTACTTTTTTGAGAGAGAGAGAGAAAGAGAAAGAAAGCACACAAGTAGGGGAGGAACAGAGAGAGAAGGTGGGAGAAGGAATCCCAAGCATGGTCCGTGCTGTTAGCACAGAGCCAGATGTGGGACTTGAACTTAGAAACCGTGAGATCCTGACCTGAGCTGAAATCAAGAGTTGGATGCTTAACCAACTGAGCCACCCAGGGCACCCCTCTAATAGTTTTGTTGTTAAGGTGTCCGGAATATTATCTTATCCTTTGCTAATAGGTAGCATTTATTAAATATATACCATGTGCCAGGCACAGCGCTGGGTATTTTATGCACATCTTCTTCCTTATTTCTTACAACCCTATAAGATCAGGACTGTCACTATGCCCAGGTCCCAGATAACAAAATTGAGAGTAAGGATATTGTTTTTATGTATATATACATATATTTTAAAATTTAATTTATTTTTTAATTTTATATCCAAGTTAGTTAGCATATAGTGCAACAATAATTTCAGGAGTAGATTCCTTAATGCCTCTTACCCATTTAGCCCATGGCCCCTCCCACAACCCCTCCAGTAACCCTCTGTTTGTTCTCCTTATTTAAGAGTCCCTTATGTTTTGTCCCCCTCCCTGTTTTTATATTAGTTTTGCTTCCCTTCCCTTATGTTCATCTGTTTTGTATCTTAAAGTCCTCAGATGAGTGAAGTCATACGATATTTGTCTTTCTCTTTCGCTTAGCATAATATCCTCTAGTTCCATCCACATAGTTGTGAATGGCAAGATTTCATTCTTTTTGATTTCTGAGTAATACTCCATTATATAAATATACATATATATGCATACACATATATGTGCATATATATACATATATATAAACACATATGTATATATATACACACACACACACACACACACCACATCTTATTTATCCATTCATCTGTTGATGGACATTTGGGCTCTTTCCATACTTTGGCTATTGTTGATAGTGCTGCTATAAACATTGGGGTGCATGTGCCCCTTCGAAACAGCATACCTGTATCCTTTGGATAAATACCTAGTAGTGCAGTTGCTGGGTCATAGGATAGTTCTATTTTTAATTTGTTGAGGAACCTCTATACTGTTTTCCAGAGTGGCTGCACCAGTTTGCATTCCCACCAGCAGTGCAAAAGAGATCCTCTTTCTCCACATCCTCACCAACATCTGTTGTTGCCCGAGTTGTTAGTGTTAGCCATTCTGATAGGTGTGAGGTGGTATCTCATGGTGGTTTTGATTTGTATTTTCCAGATGATGAGTGATGTTGAGCATTTTTTCATGTGTCGGTTGGCCATCTGGATGTCTTTGGATGAGTGTCTACTCATGTCTTTTGCCCATTTCTTCACTGGATTATTTGTTTTATGGGTGTTGAGTTTGATAAGTTCTTTATAGATTTTGGATACTAACCCTTTATCTGATTTGTCGTTTGCAAATATCTTCTCCCATTCCGTCGGTTGCCTTTTAGTTTTGCTGGTTGTTTCCTTCGTTGTGCAGAAGCTTATTTCGATGAGATCCCAGTAGTTCATTTTTGCTTTTGTTTCCCTTGCTTCCAAAGACATGTTGAGTAAGAAGTTGCTGTGGCCAAGGTCAAAGGCGTTTTTGCCTGCTTTCTCCTTGAGGATTTTTATGGCTTCCTGTCTTACATTTAGGTCTTTCATCCATTTTGGGTTTATTTTTGTGTATGGTGTAGAAAAGTGGTCCAGGTTCATTTTTCTGCATGTCGCTGTCCAGTTTTCCCGGCACCACTTGCTGAAGAGATTGTCTTTATTCCATTGAATATTCTTTTTTGCTTTGTCAAAGATTAGTTGGCCATATGTTTGTGGGTCCATTTCTGGGTTCTCTGTTCTGTTCCATTGATCTGTGTGTCTGTTCTTGTGCCAGTACCATACTGTCTTGATGATTACAGCTTTGTAATACAGCTTGAAGTCCAAAGGATATATTTTTTAAAATATTTTTTAATGTTTATTTACTTTTGAGAGAAATAGAGCATGAGCAGGAGAGGGGCAGAGAAAGAGGGAGACAGAATCCAAAGCAGGTTCCAGGCTCTGAGCTGTCAGCACAGAACCCGGCGCAGGGCTTGAACTCAAGAGCGGTGAGACCATGACCTGAGCCGAAGTTGGATGCCCAAATGACTGAGCCACCCAGGTTCCCTGAGAGTAAGGATATTAAATAATGATTTAAAGTCATACAGCTAGTGAATGACAGCTTGCCTAACAGCTATTCCTCATACCTACTAATAAAAATCAACATTTTTCTGGAACTAAATTTTACATAACTGTAAATTGTGTTCATTCATTTTTTAAAATTGGTTAATTTGTCCATCAGAATGCCCGGCACCATGCTAGCTGCTCTGCGTATAGAAGTTAACAGGTCAGATGAGGTCCTTGTTGTCAAGGTGTGCGTGCTAGTAGGAGAGGACAGACACTGAAAAGATAAAGGAGTGGCAGTGACAAGTGCCAGAAGAAAATAAAACAGGGTGAAGTGATAGAGAGTGGTTGGGAGGTGAAGCAAGGAGTGCACCTCCATTGGTCAGGGCAGTCGGCGACAGCCCTTGCCAGGTGGCTGGAGTGTGGTGAAAGAGGAGCGTGAAAGGAGATGAGGTCGCAGAGGTAGTCAGGTGCTGGACCAAGTAGGACTTTGTAGGTTGTTCAACAGAATTTAGGTTGTATTCTAAAGGCAGTGAGAAGGCACTGGATGCTTTGCAGTGGTGGCGGGTTGGGGGAGGATAACCTGTGTTATGTTCTCTGGAAAGTGAAATGGAACCAGGCCAAAGTGGAAACAGGCAGAGCAATCAGTGGTCCAGGCGAGAGGATGAAAAGTGAGGCCAGTGGTTGATGAACCGGAAAGAGGTAGAAGTGTCTGGGACACATTTTTGAAAGGAGAGATGATAGGTCATGCTGATCAAGACGATGCCTGAAGAGAGAGGTCAGGGACCACGTTGAGGTCTCAGATTTACTCAGAGGTGAGAGGAGACCCGAGCCATATAGCTGCCATCTGGGATGGTGGGAAGCAGTGGATGATGAGGTCACCGTGAGACCTGCAGGGTGAGCGGCCTAAAGCCCATGAGAGAAAACAGGGCTGAAGACAGGGAGGCTCCAACACCTAGACGCAGAATGTGCTTACTGCCAAGTTCCTGGCCTGAGATGAAAGCTCGCTTTTATGTGTGTTAATCACAGTTTGCTGTGAACCTCTGTGTGCCTTACCAGCAGCCTGGATTTCTAGGGTGCTGTTGGGAAAACCCTCCCATGACGGCACCTCCCTAGTCAGCAGGAACATCAGTGTCGGGAGGCTTCACACTTCGCCGCAAGCAACTCGGTTGTCTTTAAGCCTGATGGAGTGCTTCAACCCTTCACAAAAGCAGGCTATAGGAGGCTTTTCAGTTTGTCATCCTAATAAAAATGCCTGTAAGTAAAAACATTTGGTCTTTGTTTTCTGAATTGCATGATCTTTTAAATTTCTGGGGAACTCCTTTACGGTATCGATTGGAAGAAAAAATGGCTGGCATCAGGACTGCCATTGACATTAACCCTTTACTCTTTGCTGAGCAAGCAGGCAAAGGATTCTGGGTTTGGGTTAAATGGTGGCCTTTGGGGGCCTTTCCCAGTTATCTTCCAGTGTGTGGGTATAGCCAAGACAGACGTTTGCCAGCTTTATTAGCCTGTGCTGAAAATTACTCTCACATTGGGTTTCTTTCAAATGGAAGTAATGTTTTGTGACTTAAATACGGCTGATACTGGCTTCAAGGGGATGAGCCCTTCCGCTCTGTCTCATGCAGACATGTCTGATCCCAATGCAACATGCCAGAGCAGGCCTCACAATACTGCAACACAGCATGCGCAAGCCCATCTGCGGGCTGGCAGTGTTGGCTGTTTCTCTTGGGGGGTTAATTCTCATGTGTTATTGTGAGCTATAGAATGTGTGGATAGTAACAGGAAATTGCACACAGTTAAGGAAGATATAAAATATATGTGTTCACTAAAACTAACCCAGTTGGTAAATAGATGTCCAGTAAAATTTGGATGCCTAATACATGCCAGGCACTGGGAAAATAAAATTTACAGCTGTTTACTGTGTGAAATCTAATCCTGAGATAGTTAACCACAATTATTCTACAGTAAACTTAGGGTTTTCTTCTGTGGAATTACTTGTTAACAATAGTTATATCTTACAATTATAATTTGAATCAGATGTTTTTGTCCATTGGTTAGACAGATATGATTGCTGGATTGAATTAAATAGCTACTGGATTTCTAGAGAGTTCCTATAGGTAGTTGACATTTTTTAAAATCAAGGTAAATAAATGTTTATGTATTTAAATATTAACTGACACGATGACTTTAAAATATATTTTGAGTTGTTCACTTACTAAATATACAGCTGATTTTATAATAGCAGCAAACCCTTATATAGCATTTGCTGTATAACAGATACGGTTCTATGCTTTATGTACACTATGTTATTTAATTCTTTTTTTTTAATGTTTATCTATTTATTTTGAGAGAGAGAGAGAGAGACAGAGAGACAGAAACAGAGAGTTTGAGCAGGGGAGGGGAAGAGAGAGGGAGAGAGAGGATCCCAAGCAGGTTCTGTGCTGTCAGTACAGAGCCTGACACGGGGTTCAATCCCAGGAACTGTGAGATCATGACCTGACCCGAGGTTCAGAGTCAGATGCTTAACTGACTGAGCCACCCAGATGCCCCTATGTCATTTAATTCTCACAATAGCCCTATGTGGTTGGTATTGAAGTTATCCTTTGTTTTACAGATAGGGGAAACTGAGGCATAGAGAGGATAAACAAGTTGCCCAAGGTCAGCAGCGGGTTAGTAATGGAGTTGGGATCTGAAGCAAGGCTGTCTGGCTCCAGAGCCTGTGTTCTTAATCACTGTATACTTATCCACAATCTCTCCATTATTGATTTTTATGTTTTTCAAGAGAAAATAATGCAATTTAGTTTATTTCAGCCAATCTTTGTTGAGCTCCTCCAGTTTGCCTGGCACTGTGCTAGAAGATTTGGGGGACTCAAGGATGGGCAGGACACAGGTGTACTTTCAAGTATTTTAAATTAAAAAAAATTTTTTTCATGTTTATTTATTTTTGAGAGAGAGGGAGACACAGAATCCGAAGCAGGCTCTAGGGTCTGAGCTGTCAGCACAGAGTCCGACGCAGGGCCCGAACTCATGAGCTGTGAGATCATGACCTGAGCCAAAGTTGGATGCTCAACTGACTGAGCCACCCAGGTGCACCTCAAGTATTTTAGATTCTACTGGGGTTTGTTGGGTACACAGGACTTGAACACAAGGCAGAGTAGGAAAGTCGTTCCAGCCCTAGTGAATAGTTGCAATAAATGCACAGACGTGGAAAAGAACTAATTGTCATTATGAAGCAGTGAATAGTGTACTGTGTCTAGAGACACATGTGAGATAAAAGCTAGACAGAGAGTCTTAACTCCCAGGCTGAGGAGTTTGAACTTGAGTAGGTAGACCATTGAGAGCCACCAGTATGTTTTTCTAAAGCAGAGAAATTACTTCATTAATCCCCTCATCTGTAAAATACCACATTGATAGAATGTTTAAGGAATAAATTAACGCGTTAAAAATGTTTAACACAGTGTCTGGAACATAGCGAGTGCTCAATACATGGTTCTAAGTAAATGGTAGTTATTATTAAGTAAGCTAAGGGAAGGTGGAGTTCCTTTTCCATCATTTATAGGTGTTCTTTTTATCTAGCAATGCAGTGAACTAGGGGTAAATCCAGGAGTATAGCTTTCCATATAGCTCTTGATGTCTGAAAAGTCTTCTGCCTGTTCATAGGCTTCACTATACCTTTGCAACCAGTAGGGGCTCCACCTTTACAAAGTAAGGACTGGTGGCTTTCAGCCTTGCTTTGCCAGAACCCTGTGAGGCTATTGGGAAGCAGTGTCTGTTTCTCTAGTACCTTCTTCCATGTTGCAATTTTGTGGAGGTAGTCACCACAAACCCTCAGTAAGATTTATTACTTAGAGGAGAACTGAAACCAATCTCTGTCACTTTCAATGTGGATTTCTCCATTCTGCATTTCTTATTAATATCTATGGCTTATGTGAAATTCATGTTGAAATTCAGCTTGAAATTTTAGCTGGAGAATCAAGATGTACTAGGACAGCTTATTGATCATAGTTGGTCAGCATTCCTCACTGGGAATTTGGCTTCTTGATCAGTAGGGAAAAAGTATGTGAAGAAAGAAAAGAACAGAAAGGAAAGGAGGATCATCACATGTGGGGGAAAAATTCCCATAAACATTAAGAGCATTCTGATTTTTTAGAGTGCAGATGAGTTGGATAAAAAAGGACCAATTACCCAAATGGAGTCAAATATCACCCTGGACATCCCTCTTCCTAGTTTTCTCAGCTTTATTTCCCATTCTTGTGCATCTGGGTATTATTAGCCTCTTAATAGTCAACAGGGTTTTGTGTTTCTAAAGATGTACAATTGAATGCAGAGGAGAAAGAGAAAAAAATTGTTTATTATTATTTTTTTACATGCCAGGTATATTGCTGTTGACAAACATACTTGATACAGGGACACTGAGATATTAGAACCCCCATTTGAAAGATAAGATAAAAGTGGGTAGATTTGGGGTTTTCATCTTAGGTCTTCTGATTCCTTTTCTCATCCTACTCTCTGTCTCTTCCTATAGTTCAGAATATCTTTAGAGCGATTGAATTGTACGTTCTATACTCAAATGCAATGAAACCAGATACTTTTTTGGCTTAGTGTTAAGTGTTACTTCCAGCCTCAGTCCGTGGTCCACACTAATTTCTATGCCTAACCTTTGTGTGTTTCTCTCTCATTTTTGTCTCGTCTGTTCAATAAAACAGTAGGTGTTGGGGTGAAGTTTCAAAATAATAACCTCAGAGTTTCCTGAATTCTATTTTTAGGATTCATTATATTCTCCCCACCACATCTCCTGGGGGAGAACCATGAAATCCTCCTGCTTCATGATCTTCTTGGCTATTACTCTAGATACACCTCTGTCATTTTGACTTGTCAAACTCTCATGGTTCATGACCTCAGTGGCTCAAAAAATCCCGAGTTCCTTCACTTAGTCATCCTGCAATATTATAAATCTACTAGGATCTTTTTTGTCCAGGTCTACAGGTCTCTTCATTTGAACAAAGAATACTATCTTATACTATCATATTGATATTATTTAATTCTGCCTCCATTTAGGTCAAGATTCCTCCCATCTTTTCGGGAAAAGATTTAGTTTGTCTCTTCCACCTAAGATACATACCATATTGAAATTTTGAGAGACCAAAAGTCTTGACATTTTTTAATATTAGCCTAGTAAAAGCCAGAATTTTTTATTTTGGGGTCATGCAGTATATCAGTTGTTTCTCTGTCATGTATTTGTAATGCAGGAATCAAGAAGAGGAAAAAGGAATGTGCTTAGAAATGGATAGCCCCAATGTGAACAAATATTTGGTGCTTTGGATTAGTCTCTCTGAACCTCACAAGAACAATTTTACTTAACTCTCAAATCCACAGTCTCACCTAAGGCTTTCATGCTTCGATTGAAATGATGATTCAACATTCTCTGCCTTGAAGTTTCTCAAAATCCTTTTGTATCCTTGGGCTTTTAAAACTAAATTTGCCTATTAACGTTTAATAGTCATGATGGAAAGCAGGTTTCTCAAGTCAGAGTTATGGCTTTAGGAATAAGTCAGTAGTAATTAACAAAGGGCCATCTGCTGTCAGGTACCCAAGGCACAGCCCACTTTGCATGGAAGCTTTTTAATAGAAATGATACAGATTTCTTAACTACAGACCTAAACGGTGCTGAGTAATCTTTCTAGTTCCTCAGTCAGATTCTGTCAGGCCTATAATGTTGTAATTCTCTGGCTGCCACCTCCAAAGCTCAGAGACTAAATTTTTCCTATAGTCAGCTCCTATGATTAACCAAGGTAAGTGGAACATCTGAACAAATGGTTCAGTAAATAATCTGAATTTTTAAAGGCAATAAGAGTACAGCAGTAAGAGGCCCTTGAAGAACCATACCCATTATGTGAATCAAGTGAATGTTGTATGGAGAATTTTAAACTCAGTTGATAGGTAACTAACAGGGTAAAAAGGGATACTGAGATACTACAAATGTAGGAACTGCAGAAAACCCTGGGAAAGATAGTTTCTTTCAAAGGAAGAGGGAGGGAATTAACATTTAGAAATTTAGAGAAGGGGTTTGTCCTATAGAGCCCAAACTCAGATGTTGCAGGAAAACTGTCTGGCTGGTGACTCTGAGTGGGGTGTGCAATAAAGCAGGTTCTACACATGTTGAGAAAGCTGCACACTGAAGTTAGGTGCGTCTCTGGAAAGGATCTGCAGCTGCTGGAGTGAGCAGGTGTTAACTGGGAGAGGATCCTGGGAAGTGCTGGCATACAGGAAGTCCCAATTAAGTGGAAGGAAGCAAAATGGAAGGAAGGAGCCAGTGCCTCCTTCCTCTTCAGCTTTGCAGTTTTCCTTTGTCACCCCCTAGTGGCAAAGCCAGACAGAGTGGTTCCCAAAGCTGGCCACAGGAGGGAGGGCGTGAAGTTGGGACAGTAACTTAACAACCTGGCACAGAGGAGCTTACTCTGAAAGCCCACGGCTTCCCAAACAGGCATCTTTAAACCAGCTCCTCCCCACATCCTTTCCAGTTCCTTAATATCATTGTCTCTTCATGAGTTTTGGAGTCACACTTATGAGCTGTGACTATAAGCAAGTTAACTTTCTTTATTTGTAAAAAAAACAAACAAAACAAAACTATTGAGATAGGATTGACATACAAAAGTCTGTTCATATTTAATATAAATAACTTGATGAGTTTGGAGATAAGTATATATACGCATGAAACAGTTGCCACAATCAATGCCATAAACTCCAAAAGTTTCCTCCTTTTTTTTTTTTTTTTTTTGGTGATAGGAACACTTGATACATATTTTTCTAGCAAATTTTTAAGTATACAATGCAGTATTAACTATAGACACCATGGTACACAGTATATCTCTAAGACTTATTCATCTTGCATAATTGAAGCTTTGTACCCTTTGGCCATCACGTCCTTATATCCCTTCCCCCCCCCCCCCCCCCCCCCAGCCTCAGGTAACCACCATTCTACTCTCTGCTTCTATCAGTTGACTATTTTAGATTCCTCATATAAGTGGTGTCATGTAGGATTTGTTCTGTGTATGGCCTATTTATTTTAGCATAATGTCCTCCAGGTTTATCTATATTGTTGTAAATAGCATGAATTCCTTCTTTCTTAAAGCTGAATAATATTTCATTGTATGTAAATACCACATTTTCTTTATCCATCACCCATCGTTGGACCCTTGTTTTGTTTCCATGTCTTGACTATTGTGGATAATGCTGTAGTGAACACGGGAGTGCCCGTATCTCTTTGAGATCCTGATTCCTGTTCGTTTTGATGAGGGAGTGTAAGGCAAGCTGACAGGCCACAAACACCGCTGTTCCCCGCCCCCCCCCCCCCCCCCCCAGATGGGATATGTGTGGTATTCCTCCAGCATTCCTGGCTGCCCAAGAACAAAGGAAAGGGGAAAAACAAATGGTGGTTAACTGATAAGAGATCATAGTCTTGCAGGATTTAAGTCTCCATCACCCCTCCACTGTGATGTGGGAACAAAGGCAGAAGGAAATGGCAGATAGAACTCAATTTCCTTATAATCTGCAGCCCATTGACAAATACTTGAGGCTGGCACAGTAAAACGTTTCTCCCTAACTCCCTACTGTCTTAATGCTAATGCTTTGCTAGGGGAAAAACAACCTTAGCTTGACAATAGCTAGGCCTCCACTATCCTGGGAGTCTTCTTTAGCATATGAAAATCTCACTAGAAACTTCCCCTGGACTTTACCTCCCCTAACCCCATAGTATATAAACAATCTCTTCTCTTGGTTCTGGGGCAGCTCTTCCTGCTCACAGGTCCTGTTGCCATGCTTCAATAAAATCACCTTTTTGTACCAAAGATATCTTCAAGAATTCTTTCTTGGCCTTTAGCTCCAGACCCCATGAAACGAACTGTCACCCCCCAAAAAGCCTCTTTTAGATTTAATTTACTCATTCCATGAAACTAAGATAACTATTTCACAGAACTGATGGGATATTAAATGAAATTGGGTTCATTTTAAGTTTATTTAGTCTGGGTACAGCATATGGCATTAAACCAGGGAAGGAGAAAGGAGAAGGAAAATAAATAAGGAAGAAAATACACAATTTCTGTAATTATTCCAATTGATCACAAGGCTGTAGTTGATATTGATGACTCACTTCCTCCACTACCCATTTCATGTTTTCTTTATGCTCAATCAGGACCTCAGATGGGGTTTTTTACTTTGTGGGGGTGATTTAAATCTTCATGTCTGAGAAGTCTTGAATCCATAGTGGTCTTGTCTTTTTCAGTTTGTCAGTAGATGGGTTATAGTAGCACACAAATATAGTATAGATTGACTTCAAAACCTCAAGGAGCCCACCAACTGTTGTGCTTTTCCTAGCTGAAGATAGTTCAAAGGACAGCAATTTTTCTTTTGCCTTAGAAAGGAGATCTCAACATGTTCTAGACAATTTGACTCCAAGAAATTTCACTGAGGTGATGACCTCCTTCATTTTTGTGGGGTTTACCTCCTACCCTGAGGTTCACATATGTTTACTAAGACATCTAAAGTACTTGCTACTTCCTATTCATCAGAAACAATTAGCAGTGTAGTGGATTGATATGATGATGTGTGGAACGTCAAGATGATTAAGATGTCTTCTGAGTGTATTATGACAGAAAGCAGGAGAGTTGACACAGCCCAGAGGCAATACTTGTAAAGTTACTGTTAGTCATACCAGTTAAAAGCAAACTACTTCTGATTGTCCTTGCAAACTGATATGGAGAAAAAGGTATTTTCATATCAAAAGCTGCATACTTCCAGTTGCCAGGGGCTATGTTGTTTTGTTCCATTAAAGACACTCCATCCCTTGAAGCTTGGGTGGCTCAGTCTGTTAAGCATGCCTCTTGATTTCAGCTGTGGTCAGGATTCCTTGGTTTGTGAGATCATATCAGGCTCTGTGCTGGGCGTGGAGCCAGCCTAAGATTCTTTCTCCCTTTGTCCTTGCCTTGCTTGCTTGGGCTCTCTCTCTCTCTCTCTCTCTCTCTCTCTTAAAAAAGAAAAAAGATACTCTATATGCTCCATCTGGAACATCAGCTCCAATTGGGACCATTTACCAAAATTATTTCAAAATAATAGTAGATAATTACTTTGTTATACTCTTAAGATTTTTCTGCTTTTTCTGCAGGACAAAGAAGTAAGTGGGGAGATGCTAGGTATCACCACCAGGCTGTGTGCAAGTCTTTGAAAATGGTACTCATTTTCACATTTCACTAGGGATATAGTATCTTTTTTCCCTTGTAATGAGGGGAATTTCCAGTGGCTTCTACTTGGCTCTTCCTACCATGGGAGTTTTATTCCTTAAGCCAGAGTGTGAATGTGGGGGTTATGCCAGTTGTCAAACAGATTATTCCAGTTGGGGAATTGATCTCTGGACCTACTGGGTCCACTGTGATTCAAATGTGTGATAAAATGCCAGCTGTGACTGGGCCACCATAAGCCACCACTTTCATTGGTGTACTGGAGTGACATCTTGGGTCTTCAGGAATTAGTGTCAACACAGTGTCTGATAATCCATGTGGTAGGCAGAATTTGGGGACCCATGACCTCTGAGCCCTGGCGTCATGTCCATGAATATATTATGTTTGGGGACCAAAGGGACTTTGCAGATAAATTACGGTTACTAATGAGTTGACTCTAAAATATGGAGAATGTCCTGGACTATCCAGGTGGACTGAAAGACAGTAACCTAACACCTGACACAAAGAGGAACTTAATCTGACTTCCACAGCTTCCAAAGTAGCCATTTTTAAACTTGCAGAAACTTGTTGCACCTCCTTCATGTCTAGTTCACTAATTTCATTCTCTATGAGTTTTGGACTCAGATTTGGGTTCAGATTTCAGGGTTTTATTTTGTTTGTTTGTTTGTTTTGTTTTGTTTTTGTTTACTTACAAGAATATGTGACTTAAGGGACACTTGGGTGGCTCAGTTGGTTAAGCGTCCGGCTCTTGATTTTGGTTCAGGTCATGATCTTGCAGTTTGTGGGATGGAGCCCTGCATCAGGCTCTGTGCTGAATGTGCAGAGCCTGCTTGGGATTCTCCCTCTCCCTCTCTTTCTGCCCCACTCATGCTAACGCTCTTTCTCTCTCTCTCAAAATAAATGATTAAACTTAAAAAAAAAAAAAAGAATATGTGACTTAAGCAAGCTACTTCTGGTCAGGATTCCTTGGTTTGTGAGATCACATCAGGCTCTGTGCTGGGTGTGGAGCACAGCCTAAGATTCCTTCATTTAGCTTCATTTAGACTTATTTTCCTCATCTATAAGCCAGGATAACAATATCCATTTCAAGGATTAATGTAAGTGTTAAATGAAAAATAAAGCATGCATGGAGTATAATTAGCATGCGACACAGTGTGTGGTACTAAACGAGGTCATACTGGTTCTCGTCTCTTTTATGTGTCTTACCCATCATTCTTCCCCCTTTTCTTTCCTGCCTCTTGTCCCTAGTCTTTTTCATTGTGTTTCATTGTGTCTTCTGTCTTTTCTCTTCTATTTCGTACTTTTCCTTTCCTTTTCATTCTTTTCTCCATCATTTATTACCATAATTAATCACCACCCCCCCCCCCCCACACTCCCGCCAGCCTGATTTTGTTCTTTACTTTTTGTTATTCATCTACTCATAGTTATGGTCAGTGAACCTCAATTAAAAATGCTCCCCACTTTTGCTCTAGAATTTGCAGTCCATGTGCTTTTCCTGTCACTGAACTGCTTCTACATCTCCAATCCTCTTAGGTGTCATATATAGAAAGTTTTCCATTTTTGAGACCTCACTGCAGTCTATTGCATAGTGTAGTGGTTAGGAATATTCTCGGTTTCCAGTTTTGCAAAAGCCAACAAATAATGGCTTGATCAAAGGACTTATTCTTCTCATAGGTAGGCAGCTGCTAGCAATGGTTCAGAGACTCGGCCGTGTCAGGACCAGTGTTGCTTGAGTTCTCTTGGGATTCTGTAGCTCTAGGAATCCTGTCTGTATTTAAAGTGAAAAGAACAGTCACAGTGAGGAGGAAGTAGAAGCACCAGCAGTGTGTGTCCCTTTTATCAATAAAAGAAAGCTTTCTCAAAAGTCCTTAACTGGCTTCTACTTATATTTCACAGGCTGGTCTTGTGTCTCTCTATAACTTTTATTTTTTTTAATTCATAAGCTTATTATTTTAGTGTCACACTACAGGCATCTGTGGGTCATAGTAGGTCAGACACTTTGGCAATATTGTAATGTCTCTATGGTTTTGCCTTTTTTAGAACGTTATGTAATTGGGATAATATAGTACGTAGCCTTTTCAAATTGGCTTCTTTCATTTAGTAATATGCATTTAAGATTCTTCCATGTCTTTTTGTGGTTTGATAAATCATTTATTTTTATCACAGGATAGTATTCCATTGTATAGATATAATATAGTTTGTTTTTCCATTCCCCTATTGAAGGATATCTTTGCTGCTTCCAGTTTTTGGCAGTTAGGAATAAAACTGCTGTAAACATTGATGTGCAGGTTTTTGTGTGGACATAAGTTTTCATCTTTGGATAAATACATGGGAACACGATTGGTGAATTGTACGGTAAGCCTATGTTTAGCTTGGTAAGAAATAGCCCAGCTGTCTTTCAAAGTGGCCCTACCATTTAGCTTTCCCACCAGCAGTGACAATTCTTGTTGCTCCATTAACATTTCCCAGCATTTGGTATTGTCATTGCTTTGGATTTAGCCACTCTAATAGGCGTGCACATTGGACCCTTTTTTACTCTTTTCCTTCCATTTAGAATGACCTTTAAGGCCTCAAAGATTACCTCCCTTGTGAAACTTTCCCAGGTGCTGCCCCCAACATGGTCCCTGCTGGTCCCAAATGATCTTTTCCTTTTTGAAATCCTGTTTCTGGCTCTTTTGTCTTCTTCTTTGTAGTCTACATAACTAAGATACTACTTTCCACAGCAGTGGCCATCTAAAGCCTCTCCAAAATTTCTGAGAGTTCCTGAGTATTACTTACTTGTAGGTCCCCCTGCTCTGAGTTCTGGGTTGTCTCCAACTCCTTTGAGTCAACCCAGACATAAAACTCAGCTCTTTCCTTGGTGTTCACAGGAAAGTTGACCTACTGTAACAGGGATTGTATGAGTTTAGTAACTTAATGGGGATGAAACATGGAGTAATACTCATGACTTCCTTACTGGGTCTCTCCTCTGTTCTTTCATCTCCTCACTCCCTTTCTGGAATAAAAAAAGAATTCTTCTCTCTGTCTCGTTTGTAATTATTTCACATCCTTGTTTCTCAGCACCCATTGTAAGTTGGACTACCAAGGCTTATTGGCCACAAAAGCATCCCCCTAAGACAGGGAGATTTTTTTTTTTTCTACCAACTACTAAGAGAATGCAGTTTATTTGTTATATTGTTTGTAGCTATTTTCACACATATACTTTTTATTTCTGGATAGTAAAGTCCTCAGGGATAAGAATTAAGTCTTCATCTTCCTGATCTCCATAGTTCCTCCATACACTTTATATGACTTCGGTTTCTTTTAAAAAGAAACAAATGTACTTCTTTGAAGGAGGCATTAACACATTATCACATTTTATTTACAAGTAGAAACACAGACTATGGTTTGTTTGCCCAGTTATAATATTTATTAAGAAATGACAGAAAACACTATATGACAGATGTAAATGAAATAGCCAACAGGCAAGATCCTTATGATCCCCCCCCCCCCTCTAAAATAGGGATGAAATCAGATGTTGAAATATGAAAAAGTCTAGCCTACTTCTTAGAAGCTGAATGTTGGGTGAAGGGCTTCCATTCTCTCTGGCGACATCTGAGGAAAGTCACGTGGCTGTACCCTGGTGTCTTTGATGTTAGAAAAAATGTTATTAAATGTAGCAAAAAGATTATAAGGCAGGGAAGAATTAGACTTCTGGGTAGTTCTAAAGGATTAATTCCACAATATGTCAGTTATTTTAGACCCTGAAGAAAAATCAGAAATAGTATATCCAAAGCATTTTGATAATCAGCTGGTATGTTTGCAGCATTTCTGTGTCCGTAGTGGGGAATCAATGTATTCAGTGGAGTATCAATGTATTCATTGCAGAGTGATATCAGGTAGAGCCCATATACTTGGCAGCCCCCATTACAAAAACCCAAATGGAAGTCGTAGAACTTGTGGTGGTCCAGGGGTGGTTGACGAGATACACTGTTCAGAGATACTGTGTCCTGGGCAACTGGAAATCAACAACCTGGCTTTTTAACAGGTGGGCTCACAGCAGGTGGGCTGGCAGCAGCTGGGCTGACAGCAGTAGCAGCAGCAGGCAGGGCGGCAGCAGGACTGTCCACAGTAGGACGGGCGGCAGCAGGAGGCCTGGGCGTGGTGCAGCTGGCAGCAGGTGGGGGGTATGCAGCTCACCACACAGCAGGGGGGCAGGCAGGTGTCCTCCACGCGGCAGTCAGGGCGGCACCACCTGACGCGGCAGCTCACGGCTCCGCAGCCACCCTCCTGGCCGCCACCAGTGCCACAGCCGGTCCCGCAGCAGCTGTTCTGGCAGCAGCTGGGCTGGCAGCAGCTGGTCTGGCAGCAGCTGTTCTGGCAGCAGCTGGGCTGGCAGCAGCTGGTCTGGCAGCAGCTGGGCTGGCAGCAGCTGGTCTGGCAGCAGCTGGGCTGGCAGCAGCTGTTCTGGCAGCAGTTGGGCTGGCAGCAGCTGGAGCCACAGTTCCCGCTGGTGGAGCAGGTGGGAAATCCACAGAAGCTAGTGGAGCAGCAGGCCATGGTGTCAGGAGCTGGGCTGAGAGTTGGGTTGCTTAGAGGTGTTTTGGTGGTAAGGTCTATGTCAGGCCTTTTATATATCTGAGCCAGCTTCTATTTATAAAAATTTTAACATGTCTTCCTTGTTTTTGTTTTAAATTTGTTCCTCATTGGACCTCTGATTGGCTTACATTGAAATACTTATGACCTATTATGAGCAGCAGTTTAGAAATTGGTTTGTTTTGTAGTTTCATTTGGACTGCTTGTGTTGGTCCTTTGCAAATCTTTGGAATACATTTGTGGTTTTCCATGTTCAAAGAGTCCTTCCATTTTAGCCCTTGCCAACGCCCTCATTTTGTAGAGGTGGTTATTCCATGTGACGTTTTGTCCATATCTCTAAGATAATTGTGCTCTTAGTTTAAACTATTATTTTTTTCTTCTGACTATATAGACTGAATTCTTTTGCATTTAGGATATCAGAACATCCACTGAACTGAAAAGAGTACTCTTTGTGTATAATTCAAAGCTTCCTACTGGGGTACCTGGGTGGCTCAGTTGGTTAAGCATCCGACTCTTGATTTCAATTCAGGTCATGATCTCACGATTCGTGAAATCAAACCCCATGTTGGGGCTCTGCGCTGACAGTGTGAAGCCTACTTGGGATTCTCTCTCTCTCCCTCTCTCTGCCCCTTCTTGCTTTTGTGTGTGCATGCTCTCTCTCTCTGTCTCTCTCTCTCCCTCAAATAAATAAACATTAAAAAAACTTCAAACTAATTTACTCCAACATAAAGTCAATGACTACTATAGTTCCTTTGATTTCAATCAATTTGAAATGTGTAACTATTATTCATATTCTAGGCCAGAAATCTTTTCTTGTGAACAAGTGACGTAGTATATATAAAGATAGCAGAGTACTAAGCATCAGGTAGGACTTTAATAAATGCTTACTAAATCTGATTTTGAATGGGTGGAGTAAAAGACATGATTCATGGATGCATGTACCACTTGTAAATGATTTAATAGAACTTTCAAGCTGTAGAGCCTCTCGTGGAGGAGTCCTTATTATTGTCAAAAGACATTAGGAAGTGCTGAAATATTTTTCTGTGTTTCATAGTTGAACCAAGTCTCAGGGAAAAACATCTGGGAGTTGTGACATTTTGAAGGACATTCTTCCTTGAAACGCATAATCTTGTGTTTGATCTATCATTGCTACCAATTAAATGATAGAGGTAAGTGCTGGCAGCTTATAAAAAACTTGGAAAATATTTTTCTTAAAGTATCCTATATTTTGTCCTATTGTATTTTGTATTGCACTGAAATACTTAATAAGGAGTTAAAAAATTAAAAGGTTTTTTTTTTTTTTTTTGCTCTAGATTTGTCTTAAGTTTCCAAGAGAATATCTTTCAAATTGGGTTGCAAAGTACAACCTAAATAGTTGTTTGAGATTTCTAATACATGTGTCTGACAAACGATGTTGGTAGAACTCACGGGGTATCTCCCAGGCTGTTTGTTCTATCCTTGTTTAGGTCAGAGATACACTTTGTATGTACTTCCAGTAAAGTGTTGGGAGTTGAAACTTGGAGGGCAATTTGGAGACCAGGGGGAAGAATATAATAGCCTAAGACATAGGAATTAAGCCTAAATGCTCTTGGAAAACAGTATTTAATAGATAGTATCTGGTAGATATTTTACAATCTATTTAATAAGTAATATAATCTCTAGATATTAGGTACACATGAAGGAGAACATCTAGTATATAAACTGGAGGGGGATTAAAATGGTAGAGCTACATGTAGGTAGAAATCCCATAGATTTGATCAACCTGAAAATTTTAGCCAAAAGTTGCTTTACTGGTTTAGACCTAATTATTACAGGTTAGAGCATTTAACTATTTGAATAACTGTAAAGATTATTTAATGCATGGAGCATTTTGTTAACTGATGGATTCAAGCATAGTGTAATTAGTATTCAGCCTGTCTGGTTTAGACCTCATGTGTATGCTTTAGGATTATTATAAAAATGCAAATCCACTCTCCTTGAATTCCAGCTAAAGATGGACAAGCTTAGAGGTAGAAGAAAGAAAATAACCCAGTTTGCTTTACCCATTTAAACATTTTATTTGAAATTAACAGGGGATATTCAAGGAGAAAGCCGGTCTAAAACATGTGGGGATCAAGAGATAGGGAGGAGACCAGAGATGTCACCGAAATGAAGTGACCCTGGAGCCTTCTCAAGCAAGGCAGGATATCTAGATACTCTGATTGATACATGTTTTCAGTGTGCTAATTCAGCACATCCAAGAGGGTCCTGACTAAACTCATTTCTGAGCGGCTTAGAAACATCATGGTACTTAGCATGGGAGTAAAATTGAACACTTCTTCTGAGATCAGAGCGGTTTGCTTAGTTTCCCCTTTCATTCTTAATCAGCAACCCTGCTTTTAACAGGTGGACTGGCAGGAGGTGGGCTCACAGCAGGTGGGCTGGCAGCAGCTGGGCTGGCAGCAGTAGCAGCAGCAGGCAGGGCGGCAGCAGGACTGTCCACAGTAGGACGGGCGGCAGCAGGAGGCCTGGGCGTGGTGCAGCTGGCAGCAGGTGGGGGGTATGCAGCTCACCACACAGCAGGGGGGCAGGCAGGTGTCCTCCACGCGGCAGTCAGGGCGGCACCACCTGACGCGGCAGCTCACGGCTCCGCAGCCACCCTCCTGGCCGCCACCAGTGCCACAGCCGGTCCCGCAGCAGCTGTTCTGGCAGCAGCTGGGCTGGCAGCAGCTGGTCTGGCAGCAGCTGTTCTGGCAGCAGCTGGGCTGGCAGCAGCTGGTCTGGCAGCAGCTGGGCTGGCAGCAGCTGGTCTGGCAGCAGCTGGGCTGGCAGCAGCTGTTCTGGCAGCAGTTGGGCTGGCAGCAGCTGGAGCCACAGTTCCCGCTGGTGGAGCAGGTGGGAAATCCACAGAAGCTAGTGGAGCAGCAGGCCATGGTGTCAGGAGCTGGGCTGAGAGTTGGGTTGCTAAGAGAAGTTTTTGAGTTTTGACTGCACCTTCTACTTCTGGCCTTTTATATCTGTCCTAGAGCTGCATATTGTCCTAGCATTCCGCATCGTTCCTTGATACCCTTTGCAAAGTCAGTCTCTGATTGGCTGATACCTGAGTTGTTTAGAAAGTTATAAATAGCATTTCAATAGCCTGCTTGGTGATTATTCAATTAAGTCCTATTTTGTTTCTTCTTTGCCCTCTGGATCAAGTGAATGCTTTTTATGGAAGCCAATCAGAGCAACACCTCTTTATGCAAATCATATGACAGACTAGACGTGGGCCACTCCTGGCTTGCTTCGTCATACCTGCCCTTTGTTAACCTTTAGACAGTTTATCTAAACTGAGCATTTTCTTCCTAAGTGGTCACTAAATTAAGGATCAGGACTTCATAAAAGAAAATTTGTTTAGATTTCGAATGACTAACATTAGAGTCATCAAAACATTAATCAACATCCAAAAGAACTATGCCTTTCTAGGATCTGTTTGTACAAGTTATAGGATACTGAGAGCTCTAACCAATATTTTTGCCTTCCACCAACCATGTACATATTCCCAACTGAAACTGTTTTTTTTTTAAATTATTTTTAATCTTTATTTATTTTTGAGAGAGAGACAGAGCATGAGCAGGGGAGTGGCAGAGAGAGAGGGAGACACAGAATCTGAAGCAGACTCCAGGCTCTGAGCTGTCAACACAGAGCCCAACATGAGGCTCAAACTCACGGACTGTGAGATCATGACCTGAGCCAAAGTTGGACACCTAACTGACTGAGCCACCCAGGTGCCCCCACAGCTGAAACTGTTAAGACTTTTGCCGGTAGATGGTTTTTATGACTCTACTAAATGAAAAATATATGCTAGTAATGAATACACCTTTTAACAAGTCAAACAGTACACAGACATATAAACAAATTTAATAATTTTCCTGTTTTCCCCCAAACACCCATCCCCTCCAAAACTAGTACTTCAGAAATAATCAATATTAACAATTTGGTATATATTCTTTGACACCTTTCTTCCTGCTTTTGCAGACATAAACCAGCATATACATAAGTAAAAGTAAAATATAAATAAAAAGTAAAAGTTGGAATCTATACATACTTATTTTTAAAAATTTTTAATTGTAATAAAATACACATAAAATTTACCATCTTAATCATTTTCAAGTGCACAGTTCACTAGTGTGAAGAGCATTCACACTGGTGTGTAATCAATCTCCAGAATTCTTATCTTGTAAAACTGAAGCTCTATATCCATTAAAGAGCAACTTTTCCATTCTCTCCTCCCTAAGCCTTTGTAACCACCTTTCCACTTTTTGTATTGATGAATTTGACCAACCTAGATGCCTCATATAAGTGGAATCATACATTATGTCTTTTTAATTCATGGTTTATTTCACTTAGCGTAATGTCTTCAAGATTCATCCATGCTATCAATGTATCAGAATGTTTTTCCTTTTTAAGGCTGAATAATATTCTGTTGTATGTACACACCACAGTTTGTTTATGTATTTGTCCATCAGTGAACACTTGGGTTGCTTCCAACCTTTTGGCTATTGTGATTAATGTTGCCATGAACACGGATGTAGAAATATCTTTTCAAGATACTACTCTCACTTCTTTTGGGTAGATACCTAGAAGTGGAATTGCTGGATCACATGGTAGTTCTATTTTTAGGTTTTTGAGTACCTGCCATACTGTTTCCCATAGTGGCTGCACCAGTTTACATTTCTACCAACAGTGCACAAGGGTTCCAATTTCTCCACATCCTTGCCAACACTTTTTGGGTTTTTTGAGAGTAGACATTCTAGTGGGTATGACATGGTATGTCCTTGTGGTTTTGATTTGTATTTTTGTAATGATTAGTGAGATGGAACATCTTTCATATGCTTGTTGGACATTTGTATATCTTTTTTTTTAAAGATTAACTTAATTTTTTTTCTTTAAAGTTTAGTTATTTATTTTGAGAGAGAGAGAGAGAGAGAGAGTGTGTGTGTGTGTATGTGATTGGGGGAGGGGCATAGAGAGAGAGAGAGAGGGAGAGAGAGAGAGAGAGAGAGAGAGAATCCCAAGCAGGCTCCACACTGTAAGTGCAGAATCTGACTCGGGGCTCAAACTCACAAACCATGAGATCATGACCTGAGCCAAAATCAGGAGTCAGATGCTTAACCCACCGAGCCATCCAGGTGCCCCCGTTTGTATATCTTCTTTGAAGAAATGTCCATTCATGTACTTGCCCAATTTATAATTGTTTTTGAGTTGTAGAAGTTCTTCATATAGTCTAGATAATTTGCTTCTTATTAGATATATGATTTGCAAATGTTTCTCCCCTTCTATAGATTGAATTTTCATTTTGTTCATTGATCCTTTAATGCACAGAAGTTTTTAATTTTGATGTAGTTCAGTTTATCCACTTTTTTACTTTTGTATGCTTTTTGTGTCATATCCAAGAAATCACTGACAAATTCAATGTCATGAAGCTTTCCTCCTGTGTTTTCTTCTAAGAGTTTTATAGTTTTAGTTCTTAACTTTAGGTTTTTTTTTTTTTATCCATCTTCAGTTAATTTTTGTATATGGTATAATGTAAGGATCTACCTTCATTCTTTTGCATGTGGATACCCAATTTTCCAAGCACCATGTTTTGAAAAGACTGCCCTTCCCATGTAATGGTCTTGACACCCTTATTGAAAATTATTTGACCATATTTGTAAAGGTTTCTCTCTGGGCTGTCTCTTATATTCCATTTGTCCATATGACTGCCTTTATGCCAGTACCATACTGTTTTGATTACTATAGCTTTGTAATATAGTTTGAAATCAGGAAATGTGTTGTCTCTAGCTTTGTTCCTTTTTCTCAAGATTGATTTGGCTATTCTGAGTCTTTTGTGGTTCCACACAAATTTTAGGAGTTTTTTTTTCCTCTTTCTGTGAAAAATAATCTTGATAAGGATTGCATTGAATCTGTAGATTGCTTTGAGTAGTATGGGCATTTTAACAGTATTAATTCTCCTCATTCATGAGCATGTAATACCCTTCCACTTACTTGTGTCTTCTTTAACTCTTTAATCAGTGACTTCTAGTGTTTGGTACACAGATCTTTCATCTCCTTGGTTAAATTTATTCCTAACTATTTTATTCTTTTTGATGCTACTGTAAATGGGATTGTTTTCTTAATTTCTCTTTGTGGTAGATTGTTGTTAGTGTGTAGAAATGCAACTGGTTTGGTGTATTGATTTTGTGTCCTGCAACCTCCAACTGTACTGGTTTTGTTGACTGGTTCTGTTTTTTTCTTATTGTATTTTTGGGGGTAAGGTGGAGTCTTTAGGATTTTCTATATATCATATCATGTCATCTGCAAGTAGAGACAATTTTATTTTTTTCTTTTTTATTTGGATGCCTTTTATTTCTTTTTCTTGTCTAATTTCTCTAGCTAGGACTTTTAGTACTATGATAAATAGAATGGGTAAAAGTGGGCACCCTTCTCTTTTTCCTGATCTTAGAAGAAAAGCTTTCAGTCTTTTATCACTGAGTATTATGTTAGCGTGGGCTTTCATATATGGCTTTTATTAGGCTGACATAGTGTCCTTTTATTCCTAGTTTGTTGAGTATTTTTGTTTTTGTTGAAAGAGTGTTGAATTTCATCAAATTCTTTTTCTCCATCTATTAACCATGTGTTTTCCCTTCTTTATTCTGTTATGCAGTGTATTACATTCAATGATTTTTGCATGTTGAACCATCCTTGCATTCTAGGATAAAATCCCACTAGGTCACGGTGTATAATCCTTTTAATGTGCTGTTGTATTCTGTTTGATACTATTTGAGGAATCTTGCATCAATATTCATCACAGATATTGGTCTC
The DNA here is from genome assembly GCF_024362965.1 of Panthera pardus. NCBI lineage: Eukaryota > Metazoa > Chordata > Mammalia > Carnivora > Felidae > Panthera > Panthera pardus. Next base: position 34,094,858 of record NW_026526876.1, on the reverse strand, counting down.
TAGTTTTCTCTTCTTGTAGTGTCTTTGGCTTTGGTATCAGAGTAATGCTAGACTCACAGAGTAAGTTTGGAAGTATTCCTTTCCCTTTAATTTGTTGGAAGAGTTGGAGGATGATTGTTTTTAACTTTTCTTTAAATGTTTGGTAGAATTCACCAGTGAAGCGTCTGGTACTGGGATTTTATTTGTTGGGAGGTTTTTTATTACTAATTCAGTCTCCTTGCTGGTTATAGATCTGTTCAGATTTTCTATTTCTTCATGATTTGGTTTGGATAGGTTATGTGATTTTAGGAATTTATTCATTTTATCTAAGTCATCTAATTTTTTGCCCTATCCCATACCTATTAGTCATTCTTTTAAATAGCTATGCAATTTTCCAGAGTGTGATCATACCACACTTTATTCAATCATACCCTATTGATATATCCTCAGTTGTTTTTAGTTTGTGCTTTTGAATTAAAAAAAATGATAGAATTTCAAGCTAAAGAGAATTTAAAGGAATCCAGCTTTTGGTGATTATGGGTGGGTCACATGATACAGCAATCTGAGCCCTTAACTGAGAACTAAATTAAGCTAATTAAACTAAATAAGCTTCTCAAACTGGTTCTGCCATTATGTGATTCTGCAACTTCAAAAAAGTGACTTACTCTCTCTGAACATTGGTTTATTCATCTGTAAAATGAGGTGATCTTTCAGACACCTCCAGGGCTTAAATTGTGGAATTGCTTTCCTGGCTCATTCATTCCCTAAGGGTATGATCTACCATGTCTAATTCACCTTGGAATCCTATGTAGTGCTTTCTGCACCATCTTCAACGTAGGCACTCAGGAAATGCTGTCGAATAAAGGAAGGAAGGAATGATTGGTTGTGTATGGTACTGATAAACAGCCAAATTTGCATCTTACCCAAGTCACATGTCATTTATTTTATACTTTTTTTCTCAGCAGGAGCTCTTAGGTAGTGATACCTGAAAGTGGTCAGAAGTTAAAATCGAAGGAGCAAGAGGACAAAACATGTTGCCATTTCTATTCTATTCAAGGGTGTCTTCTGGGTTGGATCAGGTCTCTAGAAGATATATCAGGGAAATTGGTTCCTTGCTTACATGTTATCCTTTATTCATGCTTTCTAATTTCTTGATTTTCTTTAACCCTTGCATGAATAAAGTATTATAATTTTAACCCAAGTAATATTTTTAATAAAAAGGAGTATCTTCAGCTCCCTCCAGTTCTAAGTCCAAGAAACCACAAATTAATCCTGAGCCTTGTCCAAAAACTACCAAGATTTATAAAACATTTCCTGATGCTTGTGTTTAAATATGTATAAATTCACTGTATGTTACATATATACATCCATTGTGTATTATGTATGAGTGCATGTGTATGCATAATAAATGTATTTCTAAGTGAAAATTTTAAACCAAAGTAGATATGTTATTATCCTCACTTTCAGTTTAGAAACAGATGAAAATTAGAGTAAAGTTATCCATCTGACCAAAAGCGAATTTCCTCAGAGAGGCTTTCCCAATGTGTGGTTCTCTTGCTTTATTAGGCAAGACTACATGTGAATGGAAGAGTGTAATATATTAGCATATGTTACCATGGTTTGAAGATTGCCTGAAAGAGCATTCCTCTAAGAGACTTGAAAAAAAAAAAACATCATATCTGGCTTTGGATTCAGAGTTCCTGACTGCTATACTTTTCTGGTTGTGAAAGCTCTTTGTGAGGTCAGGATATGGAAATAGAGCTTGTGCCACTTCTGAGGCCCTGTATGACTGCCTTTGCTGTACTTTTTATGGCATTAACCTTTAGTAGATGTAATCAAATTTCCTAGCATGGTATAAGAAAAGCAGTGTGGGATATCAAAAACAGATTAAAATCTTTTGTGACTTTCTATGAAATACATATCATGAATAAACTCAATAAAGAAAAAAAGAGATATTTGCTGCACCAAATAGATATAGTTTAATAGACCTTGGTATATTATTCCCCTTTCATAAAAAGTGCAGTTTGCAGGATGGTGGAGTATAGGAGGTGAACATATCTGAGGACAGATGGTTCTTCTGTAGCATTGGTGGCAGAATCACAGAGAGTAGATTCAAATGTGTCCTGAAAGCAAATTGGTTGTCCCATTTCTTGAGTCAAATTTGTATTTTGGCGGCCTCACTGGGAGAGATCAAAGTCTTTCCAGAATTGAATGGAATCAGATAGATCTGTGAGGCCTAAATAGCCCCCACCACAAAAAACAAATAACAGTTCAGGAATTTGTTAGTGGTCCAGGCGTGGTGGAGGAAATAATTAGCTCATGAATTGATTTGGAAGTTGAAACTTCAAGTTGAAAATCAGCAACCTTGCTTTTAACAGGTGGACTGGCAGGAGGTGGGCTCACAGCAGGTGGGCTGGCAGCAGCTGGGCTGGCAGCAGTAGCAGCAGCAGGCAGGGCGGCAGCAGGACTGTCCACAGTAGGACGGGCGGCAGCAGGAGGCCTGGGCGTGGTGCAGCTGGCAGCAGGTGGGGGGTATGCAGCTCACCACACAGCAGGGGGGCAGGCAGGTGTCCTCCACGCGGCAGTCAGGGCGGCACCACCTGACGCGGCAGCTCACGGCTCCGCAGCCACCCTCCTGGCCGCCACCAGTGCCACAGCCGGTCCCGCAGCAGCTGTTCTGGCAGCAGCTGGGCTGGCAGCAGCTGGTCTGGCAGCAGCTGGGCTGGCAACAGCTGGGCTGGCAGCAGCTGTTCTGGCAGCAGTTGGGCTGGCAGCAGCTGGAGCCACAGTTCCCGCTGGTGGAGCAGGTGGGAAATCCACAGAAGCTAGTGGAGCAGCAGGACATGGTGTCAGGAGCTGGGCTGAGAGTTGGGTTGCTAAGAGAAGTTTTTTGTGTTTTGCTGGTCACTTCCACGTTGGGCCTTTTATAGGCCTTGGCCAGCTATTATTTACATAATTCTCAAAATGCCTTCCTTGTTTGTATATAAATAATCTGTCTCTGAATAATAATTGCCCTATTCCCAAGTTATTTGTTCAACCTCTGAAAGCCTTTAAAAGTTCATTTTATTGGTCTTCAATTAGGAGTCTTTACCACAGTCAGGTAGTCATTGGCGTTCATTGGGTACATAACCCATAATCCCCCATATTTGTTAAAATTTGCTCATTGCCCTAAGAATAATTGATGCCTCACCTTTACAGAGTGTCAGTATTACTCATTGGTGACCCTGATAATGGAGCTCTTGGGTCTCACATGACAGTTTAATTCCCAGCAACATGTCTCCAGGGTCAACTGCTGCCCCTTTATCTTTCTCATCTTCAATTTGACTGTGAAGCAAAGTGATCCAGCTGGCCAGAAAGGGGTGCTTTTTGGGGGGCTGAGAAGTGTGGGTGAATTGTTACTGATCACAGATTCTGGAGCACGTATGTGCCCAAGTGGTTCTGACTACTTTGCACGTATCATTTCATTTAATTTTTACTGCAATCCTATGGACTCCGCCTATACATCTCCCATCGTCTATGTCAGGAAATTGAGCCTCAAGCAGATTTATGTCTGTTGCTCAGGTTCACACCAACAAGTGGTGAATCTGAAATTCGAACCTATGCCATCTGACTCCAAACTAAACTCTTCAACCACTACAGTCAATACCCTGTTTTCCATGTCAGCAATTGTTCCAGAGAAACTCAAAGGGTAAAGGAAAGATGTAAAAATTTGCCCACTCTTAACTGTTTTTCAACTCAAGGGAAGAAATGCAGAGCTTAGGGTGAATAATAACACTATTAGAAACTTCTCTGAAAAAAATTTTTTTGACTACATAACAAGCTTCAAGAAAATTTTGTGTGCTAAAATGGTTGACCTCCTTGACTTGTGACTTCATTCAGTCTTTGATATTAGGATGTCCTATAGATCTAAGTGTCCTTAACTGCATAAAAATCACACTCAGTATATTAACACTGGAACATGTGACATACCATAGTACATTAGATCAGCATGCAGTTTACTGTAGATATTAGCAAACTATAAAATAGTTTGAATGAGGCAGCAGATGAGGTTGAAGATGAAGGTTTTGTACAGGTACAATGAAAGGTGACCTGGCCTTCATTGAGTATGGACTCTGTTACAGGCAAATGGATGTTAAAATGCCACTTACATAGTTTGAACCAGAATACCAGGTGTTAGTTTCTGCTTCTTCAGGAATGACAGTTTTGAGTTTAGACCATAATTCTTCCCAAATCAGAATGAAGGCATTTACAAATCCCACATCAAATTTGAATTCAAAGGTATGTGATTTTTTTGCTTCCTCTCCTTAAGCAAGTCTACATCATGGATTCTTCGATTAGCTAATTTTCCCACTGTGGATGTTTGGAGTATGTAGATTTGTCCCTATTATAATCTCAGGAGCTATTTAATTCATATCTAAATTCAGTATCTTTGATACTAAAAGCATTTATCTCCCCTTGCAAAAAATTCAGATATTTGAGGTGTTGAAATACCTACTGACTAGGGCACCAGGGATAGGTAGTGTTATCTGTTGGGTCTCCATTTCTATGCTTTTCTGCTGTGGCACTGTTTTCACCATCTCCCTTGGTGCAAAATTTAACTCAATTTTCATTTTTCTGGTCTTTAGCTGCCCTCAGAGAATTGCTAATAATAAGTGTTTTTAGGCAGAGTTCTCCAGAGAAACAGAACCAGTAGGATATATATATATATATATATATATATATATATATATATATATATATCCATAGAAAGAGATTTATTGTGAGGGATTGGCTCACACAAATGTGGAGGCCCTCACCAGGAGCACTGAAGTATGAGGGCAGGAGAAGATGGCTGTCCCAACTTAAGCCATAGAACAATTCGCCCTTCCTCTCCCTTTCTGTTCTATTTGGGGTCTCAATGATTTCGATGATGTCCATCCACATTGGTGAAGGCAATCTAATTTACTCATTCTACAGACTCATATGCTAATTCCTTCCATGAACACCCTCACAGACACACCCAGGAATAATGTTTTACTAGCTGTTTGGGGATCCCTTAGCCCAGTCAAGTTGATACATAAAATTAACCATGACATAAGGTATGACACTTAAAATTTGAGAATTTTCCTCTTTTGCCGCAGACTAATCTGAACATTCCCTTATCTCTCCTAAATAAATCAAGAAAATAAAATTATTTACTCCATTTCTTCTTGATTGGTTTTCATACAAATAGAGTAACAAGTTATAATCAATTTGTGATATTTCCCTGTGTAGATTTTATGACCGTTTAAATGCTGGAAATCACTATCTATTGTCTTCTTGGAGAAAAGAATGCCAGTAACTTTACATTTAAAATGATTTTATTACAAGGCTTATTCTCTTTGGTTTTCATTACTTCATTTAAGCGATGGGGTCCAGATCCAATAGTATCATAAGAAGAAAGGATGTGTTTGTCTCTTATTGAATGTCTGCCTTCTGTTTATAGATATTAATATATTGAGTTATTTTTCTTTAGGGTGTCATGGTTCTAGGTTTCTTTTTTAAAATTTTTTTTTTGACGTTTATTTATTTTTTGAGACAGAGAGAGACAGAGCATGAATGGGGGAGGAGCAGAGAGAGAGGGAGACACAGAATCGGAAGCAGGCTCCAGGCTCTGAGCCATCAGCCCAGAGCCCGATGTGGGGCTCGAACTCACGGACCGTGAGATTGTGACCTGAGCTGAAGTCGGACGCTTAACCGACTGAGCCACCCAGGTGCCCCACTAGGTTTCTTATTGTAAGTTTGGGGGTTCTTTCAATTCCTTAAGCTCCATTTTACTAGTTCTCTAGTTCAGTTGCATCTGCCATAGATTCCTGAGTGATAAGACATGGTTGATATAGGAACCAGTTGAACATCCCCAACTTTTTACTCTAAATCAAGTAATAAGATCTTTTTCTCTTCTGAATGCCAACCTGGCTCTTTTGGTGCTTTGAGATAAAGCCATTCTAAGTAAAAGTACATCCTAACCCATTGAAAGACAAGAGAGTGGTATTTGAGGGACATCGAGTGTTAAACATGTTTTAGACACATTGTGTATGAATGTGTGGGTTGTGCCCTGATGGGGGAGACTCTGTCCACTCAGAAGAAGGAGAATCTTTTTCATATAAAGATGATGTAGGCTCAGTAAGCTGTGTATTCTTCAAACTGTTTCTACCTAAAGGTGATGCCTTTTTCTAATTCTGGTAAGGTTGTGCTAGTGAAGACCCCATCCCTTTGACTTACTTCTTTTTCTTTTTTTTAAGTGTTTATTTATATTTGAGGAGGGGAGGGGCAGAGAGAGAGGGAGACAGAGGATCTGAATCAGGCATGAGGATGCTGAAGCAGAGAGCCCAACGTGGGACTCAAACTCACAAACCATGAGATCATGACCTGAGCCGAAGTTGGATGCTGAGCCAACTGAGCCACCCAGGTGCCCCTGACTTACTTACTTTTTAAATCGAGGTGAAATTCACATAACATACACTAAACCATTTTAAAATGTACAGTTGAGTGGCCTTTAGTGCATCCACCTTGTTATGCAGCTACCATTCCTCTGTCTAGTTTAAAACCTTTTTCATCACCCAGAATACCACCTGATAATCTTTAGTAATTACTTCCCATTCCCCCTTTATCTCCAGCCAGTGATTTACCACTTTGATTTTATAATCAAAGATTTTATCCATCAAAATGGAAGTTCTTATTATGTATTTTTTTATTTGATCCTTGCTTCATTCTAGAACTTTCTCTGGAGATTAGAATAAGAATGGGCACAGTGTATGCCAGTCTCGTGCTCGTTTAAATCCATTCTTGTGATGAACATTTATTTTCTAGTTCACGGTACATGAACGAATTGTATAGATGTTGTAGAAGCACCAGTTGAAATTCCCTTTCATCATTTTCCAAAGTATATTTTGAGGAACACTAGTGTTACAGGATGCTAGTTGGTAATGAATGGAGTATTCCCCAACTAAATCAGTTTGGGAGTAATAGTTATAGAGCTTTCTTTAATATTCTGATGTGTTTTATAAACCTTCAACATGGTGCAAATGCATGCAACATTACTTGACCATTGAATAATTTTTCCTCATTGGGCGTCTGAAGAGACTGTCAGTGCATCACCTGTTTAGGAAATAATCCATCCTGTGCCTGGCAGGGATGCTGTAAGCAATGAATGTCAATTCTTTTGTTTTCCAGTTTTTCTAACCTGGTGCCCAGGCGGGTGAAGGGCCTTGCTCCAGAATCCATGGGTCCGGGGCTCCTAAGTGGCTCAGTTGGTTAAGCCTGCAACTCTTGGTTTCAGCTCATGTCATGCTCTCATAGTGTCTGGGTTTGAACTCCACATGGGGTTCTGCACTGACAGTATAGAGCCTGCTTGGGATTTTCTCTCTTTCTCCTCTCTCCCCCGCTCTCTCTCCCTCTCAAAATAAATAAATAAACTTAAAAAAAATAAGAATGCTTGGGTTCTTAGTTACAAAGTGGAGATTAGAACTTGAGATGTCTTTATATCTTATGCTAGTACTTTGAAATCTTATGCTTCCTGTCTTTCCAATTATGTATTATCCTTTTATATCCCAGAGAGTTGAAAGACTTGTACACAGAATTGTATATGAAGGAAATGAATAAATTTGGTAATATCTCAAGAAGCTAAATAACATAAAAATTCCTTTTTGTAAAATTGATCTTCTGGAACACCTAGCCTGTCAATTTGCACATGTGAGGACCTTGGAGAATAGTTCCTTAATACTGATATATTCTTTTACCATAGATTTTGGCTGTAGAATATTGGACCATTTAATGGTAAAACAAAGGAAAACCATTTTTTAAAGACCTTTAAAAAAGGGAAAAATAAAGAAACACCATAGTGCCATACCACAGTTACTGAGATTTTGAAAAATCCAAATACCCCAATATCAATAACAAATTCCAAAGAAAAGAAAGCTCCAACAATGACTTTGTCATTGAAGAATAAAAATTTTATTAAATCCCAAATCCAATGAGCTGTTGAACTATTTCAGGTGGTATTTATAGTAAAAGTTTTATACATTCCTATTAACCTTGTAGGACTTCTGTTCATGTCCAGGTTTATGAAATATTTTTGGTTTTCGATTATAAATTAATTTACATCTTAGGAAATTTTGTAGCCATTTGCAAGCTGTGTTATGGGTATTGGAGCTCAGAAGTTTATCGGGACTCTACATTGCCTCATTTTGAAGTGCCAGTTTCTTAGGATTCCTTTAGAAAGAGATTTTCAACAGGTTGACTGGCAGGAGGTGGGCTCACAGCAGGTGGGCTGGCAGCAGCTGGGCTGGCAGCAGTAGCAGCAGCAGGCAGGGCGGCAGCAGGACTGTCCACAGTAGGACGGGCGGCAGCAGGAGGCCTGGGCGTGGTGCAGCTGGCAGCAGGTGGGGGGTATGCAGCTCACCACACAGCAGGGGGGCAGGCAGGTGTCCTCCACGCGGCAGTCAGGGCGGCACCACCTGACGCGGCAGCTCACGGCTCCGCAGCCACCCTCCTGGCCGCCACCAGTGCCACAGCCGGTCCCGCAGCAGCTGTTCTGGCAGCAGCTGGGCTGGCAGCAGCTGGGCTGGCAACAGCTGGGCTGGCAGCAGCTGGTCTGGCAGCAGCTGGGCTGGCAGCAGCTGGTCTGGCAGCAGCTGGGCTGGCAGCAGCTGTTCTGGCAGCAGTTGGGCTGGCAGCAGCTGGAGCCACAGTTCCCACTGGTGGAGCAGGTGGGAAATCCACAGAAGCTAGTGGAGCAGCAGGCCATGGTGTCTGGAGTGGGGCTGAGAGTTGGGTTGCTAAGAGAAGTTTTTTGTGTTTTGCTGGTCACTTCCACGTTGGGCCTTTTATAGGCCTTGGCCAGTTCCTGTTTTGTGATGGACAGCATTTTTATCCTGTTACTCCTTAAACAAGCTTTTCCAGAGCCCTTTGATTGTTCAAATACTGTTATTTTAACTACATCCCCAAATTAGTTTTTCCTTTATTGCTAAGCTAATACTCACTAAACGTGTCCATCCTTGGTAGAAATGTTGTTGTTTCATTTCCACGCAATGCTGTAATTTTTCCTCAAGTCTCAGCTTCCATTCTGCATTTATGGTCACATCACCTGACCAAGTGACTCTCACTGATAAGATGACACAATTTGGGGGTCATATTTACCAAAATTCAAGTCTCCAGAAAAAAATGTTAACAATTGACTGCTATTTATGTAAGACTATTTTCCATTATATATGATTAATAAGATTATAGTCTCTATAATCAGGCAGATAGAAACTCTGATAAACTTCACATTAATAGAAACGCATTTAGTTTCCAGAAAATGGTCTCCAATTTCAGTGATCTCTCCTGAACTCCACACATTCATACTTGAGAAAACACCACTCAGGAGGATACATAAAACAAAAACTGTTCCATTGCATCTTACTGTGGATATTTTATTAGCCTGAATTTAAAAGAAGGGCTAAAATTGATAATCAGCCATTAGGAAAATATCCCACAAAATTTTAAGTGTAATTTATATTTTTCTATGAAAGATAAAAATCACTGGTCTGTGGATTATCTAGACTGTATTTATTTCTCAAAGGTGGGATTTGTTTTCAGTTTATGTCATTTCATGTAACTACACCCTGTGTCCTATGAAAGGATGTTAGACCAAAGAGCATGACAATCCAATTTATGAAGGGGAATCACTAAGAGAAAAAGTAGAAGTTAAGAAATGCTTCTTCTGGATCACAGTGTTTATAAGGCAGGGTAGGAAATGGATGGTCAAATATCATTCAATAGGTATAAGTGAAAAGAGATTAAGTGTACTTTACACTTGAGGTATAAGTGTAAATGGGTTGATGGTGTGGTATGGACCACTTTTAATTTCCCCTCAGCATGAGTTGATGTTAGAATACTGTTGAGTCTAGGAATGGCTATATTTTGGAGAAGTTAGTGACTTTCTCCATTTGCACAGTACACAGCCAGAGAACTGGGTATAAATTTCAGCAAAACAAATTTGAAATAATTTTGGTGGTTGCCAAAATAAAGAATATCATTTTCCATTTGCTGTTTAGGGTTATATGGGGGGAATGAAAAAAAAAGTGGTGGCCAAAGAGCCTATTATTGTTATTTGTGGTAGGTTTGTCCCTTCCTTCCAATCTTGAATAAAAACATCACATCTTGAATAAAAACTAACACTCACATAGTTAGCTTTTTATGAGATGGAGGTATTGGTTTGTACAGCGAGAGAATTACCTTAGAATGTGATTCATGCCAGTGTCAAGAAAGATGTTCATGTCATGTGATAACCATGACTGTAGGTATGAAGTTGAAAAATGGTTGAAGGAATCCTCAAATGTCAGAGATCAAAAACTTAGTAAATCATCTGTCCAAACATTTAATTGTATAGGTACTGACATCATTGTTTTTATAAATAGCAAATGTTTATTAAGTCATCATATTTTACCCAGAGCACTAAAGGGTTGTGCAGAAAGCCAGATTCAGTCTGTCTGCTTCATATCTTGCTCTAGTTTATGAATCATTATAATACTGATAGGGGGGCTGAATCAAGGAAAAGAGTCAAATATATTACCATCCATCCTCATAGTTTTAAATTGGAACACTGATGTTGTAATACAGACTGCTTTTTTGAAAGTGTTTATTCTGAGAGAGAAAGAGAGGGAGAGGCCTATGAGCACAAGCAGGTGAGGGGCAGAGGGAAAGAGAAAGAGAATCCCCAGCAGGCTCTGCATTGTGAGTGCAGAGCCCAATGAGGGGCTTGATCTCATGAACTGTGAGATCATGACCTGAGCTGAAATCGAGAGTGGGACGCTTAACCAACTGAGCCACCCAGGTGCCCCCAGACTGGTTTTTATTTCCTTTCAGCATTTGCTGATGTTAGAATACTACTGAGTCTAGGAGTGGCTGCCTTTTGGAAATTTTAATGACTTGCTTTAGTCAGACAGTACACAGCCAGCAGAGCAGGGTATAAAACTCCTGTCTCTCCTTCCTACATCAGTTATAGCTGTTTTACTTTATTTTATACAATGCTATTTTCCAGGAGCAGTTAATTCTTAAAACTCTTTGTCTCAGGGTGCCTGGATGGCTCAATTGGTTAAGTTTTTGACTCTCGATTTCAGGTTGGGTCATGTTCTCAGGGTTGTGGAATTGAGCCCCACATTGGGCTCTGTGCTGACAGCATGGATCCTACTTGGGATTCTCTCTGTCCCTCTTTCTATCTCTGCCCCTTGCCTGTGCTCTCTCTCTCTCAAAATAAGTAAATAAACATTTAAAAAAAACCCTCTTTGTTTCCTTTTTCAAAAAATGTTTTATAATAGTCCAAGAATAGAAATAGTAGCTACAGGCAGAAATGCTCTGGAGTAGTAACTTTAAACACACAGTAAATAAGTATAAATATGTTAAGATTCTTTTAAGTGTCTTCTGATCAGAGGAGTTTTCCCTAGAGCTGCAATAACACATTTGATTCTTAATTGTTTTTTGTTTCCCACATTCATATTAGGTAATATGCCTTCTGGGTTTCTATGTCTGACATACTCTTTATGTCTTCTTTATTCCGTGGCTATCATCCTAGTTCAGCTCGTACTATCACTTGGACCAGTTCAGTGGCCTCTTGACTTGTTTCTTATAGCCATTATATTGTCTAGCCTTTGGCCTTCCTTTTTGATAAACAACTACCATAGGAATCATCCTGATGCCCAATGCCTGTCATGCCATTCAGTTGCCCCAAGGGTTTCAACAACTCCTTAGTATTTACTGCATTAAGGGCATACTACTTTGGTTACTATTCAAAGCACACACACTCCCCAAATTTATCTTCCCCTGTTATTCTACATGTATCCTGTGTTCCCAGCCAAAGTATCCTCTGAACAAGCCCTCTTTCTATACCTTAGTGCATACTGTTACCAGTGAAAATGACATCTTCCTTTAGATCTGCATGCTGAAATCTTAACTTCTGTAAAATGCTAGCTTCCTTTTCGGTCTTTCTTGTTCTCCCCAGTCAGTAGTGATATTTTGACACACCGAAGTATGTTGTACTTTTTTTTTCATTTTCTAATTTTTAGGTGCATTATCGTGAATTTCATTTATCTCCCTAGAAGTTTCTTGAAGAGGGGAATATTTTTAACTCACTTTAATTTCTATTGTATACCATACAGTCTGTGACTTGCAGATGGTAGGCAGTCAGTACATTTCGTTATATTTAAAATTAGTGAAAAACGTTAGAATAAATAAGAAAAACCAAATATGGGTTTGCTAGGCCAAAGAAGAGAAGTTTATTAGAAAACAAACATGCCACAAGACCTAAGATCTAAGGTGGGAAGAAGGGAGTTGATACTGTTACAAAGACTTGAGAACACCCCAACTCTTAATAGGTAAGCCTGGATCTCCATTCAAACCCTGGTTGACTTGGGGTCTTGATGGTTTAGGGCAGGAGGTTTCTTAGGTAGAGAAAGGAGTATGACTCAGAAGGTTGATTGCTTGTTCTAGACCATGCACTTAGTAGCAGCAGGAGGTCCTGCAGGTGGTGCGGCAGGGGGCAGGCTGGCAGCAGGGGGGGCGGCAGCAGGGCGCCTGCACAGAGATGGGCTGGCAGCAGGTGGAGGCCCAGCAGCAGGGGCGGCAGACCACGGCCGTGCAGGACGTGGGGCAGCAGCTGATGGGGCGGCAGCAGCCCTCCTGCAGGGAGCAGGGGTCACAGCAGACGGGGCGGCGGCAGGGCTCGCAGATGGGGCGCGTGCAGCGGCAGGTGCAGGTCACGGGGCGGCACACGGTGGTCTGGCAGCTCACGGGGCGGCAGCAGCAGGGGTCGCGGCAGCAGCAGGGCTGGCAGCAGCCTCCCCCGCAGCCCAGGGAGGAGCAGGTGGAGCCGCAGCAGGAGCCGGACATGGTGGTGTCTGGGGCTGGTTTGGGTCGGAGGGGTGAGAGGATTCGGGTGTTGTCAGGTGTGAATGCCTCCCTCCTGCTCTGGGGCCTTTATATACCCTGGCCGGGTCCTGATGACCCCCACCCCCATTTATCTTTTGGCCAATTGAGTACAGTTTTGTTTTGACTAATGATTGCATTGCTTGTGACATACTCATGATCTCATTAAAGAACTCTATTGCATTCCTAAATATGGATATATTCATGCTGTTCATCATCAAAATCTAAGCACTCAGTCATTTGAGGTGATAGCAACTCTTGATGCTTATTTTGGGTAGATAGCACCTGATGAATCCTGGGCAAAATGGTCCTAAAGGAACCGCAAGTTTTAAAAGAAATGAAAGAAATTAAACATACAGCGGTTTCTAGAGCACTGAGTGGATCCTGTCCTTGACCCCTAGGAGATGCCCTGAGAAACCTACATGTTAATCAGACGGGTGTTAGACATGTCTTCACATGTGGACTCCTTGGGACTTTATTTACATATCACTTGATACAATGGAATGCATGTACTTTGAATAAGACTGTAGCTCTGATATTTGTATGGGAAAGATAAAAGGTTATTTTTGTAAACCAAGTAAGTATTGGAATAAAACACCCAAGGCTGCCTTCCATTTTTTTCTTCAGCTCAGCTTTGAGCAGCTATGGGCCTTCTGCTCATAGCATTGATTTTTCATCTCTGACACATGACATTTTCTATATTTGCCTTTCTTGTGTGTAAGCTAAGGAATCATATAATGGGAAGTTTTTTCTTAACATACCTTGACATGGGTACTGTGACTAAGAAGTGACAAGATGGAAGTTTTCAACCAGCATTGCAGACATACACAACACATTGATCAGAGGAGGTATGTGGGAGGCTGCCCAGCTGTTCGGTGGCAGCACTGCTGGAAATGTGAGGGACATGCTTCTTAGGGAAGGGTTACCAGAAGCGTTTGGGGAATTGCATGGGGGGAACAGTCTCATTATTTTACAGCTTTTCTCCTGTTGCTATGCACCAGATAGGGTTTTGGGTCACTTAGGATCATTCCCATCGTTCAGAAGAATGTGCCTCAGGCCCCAGGAGCTAAAGCTCCCCAAGTGGAATTTTGAACATAATTTCAAAACCTTAAAAGGAATGTAAACCGACTGAACATATAGTCATAATCGGGGAAACAGAGGAGGGAGAAATGAAGCACAGTCTCATCATGAGGACATGCGACTCTCTCATGTTGCACGTTCTTTCTCTGGTCCATGGACACATGATTTTTTTCAAAGTAGTAACCAGAGCCTAGATAAAAACTTGTGTATTCTGCCCTTTTATTGTTCTTTTTCCCAGCTTCATTGAGATAAAAGTGACGTACAACATAGCGTAAGCTTCAAGTGTGCATTGTGATGACGTGATGCATGTATATATTGCACAGTGCTTGCTGCTGTAAGACTACACATCCTTCTCCCACCTTGCATAATTATCATCTTATTATTGTTTTCATGGTGAGAACATTAGAGCCCTACTCTCCTAGCAGCTTTTCTTTTTTTTTTTTTATTAAAAAAAATTTTTTTTTAAAATGTTTATTTTTTTTGAGACAGAGAGAGACAGAGAATGAACGGGGGAGGGTCAGAGAGAGCAGGAGACACAGAATCCGAAGCAGGCTCCAGGCTCCGAGCTCCGAGCTGCCAGCACAGAGCCCAACGCAGGGCTTGAACTCACAGACCGTGAGATCATGACCTGAGCCGAAGTCGGACGCTTAACCGACTGAGCCACCCAGGCGCCCCATCTCCTAGCAGCTTTCAAATATACAATATATTATTAACTGTAGTCTCCGTGCTGTACATTAGATCCCTGGAAATTATTCATCTTATAACGGACGATTTATATCCTTTGACCAAAATCTTCCCATTTCTCCTACCTCTCAGCCCCTGACAACCACTTTTCTACTCTGTATGAGTTCGATATTTTTGACTCCAAATATAAGTGACATCATGCAGTATTTGTGTTTTTATGATTTACTGCACTCAGTATAGTTCCTCAAGGTCCATCCGTGTTGTTGGAATTGGCAAGGTTTTATTCTTTTTTTATGGTTGAGTAATACTTCACTATATATATATTTTTATATATATTTATATATATTTATATATACTTATATACATATTTACATATATATTTATATATATCTACATATATATTTATATATTTACATATATATTTATATACTTACATATATATTTATATATTTACATATATATTTATATAAATATATGCAAAACACAACTATTGCAAGACTTCTCTTGGAATACACACATGCATCATCTATATCATTCATATATATGTATGCTCTGTGTGTATACACATATAATCACATTTTTTTTTATCCATTCATGTGTCATTGGACATTTAGGTTGTTTTAATACCCTGGTTATTGTGAACTAATGCTTTAGTGAACATGGGAGTGCAGATATCTCTTTGAGATCATGAATTTATGTCCTTCGGATGTATACCCTGAAGTGGGATTGCTGGGTCATATGGCAGTTCTATTTCTAATTCTTTGAGGAATCTCTGTACCCTTTTCCACTGTAGCTGTGCCAAACTATATTCTCACCAACAGTGCACCAGGGTTCGCTTTTCTCCCTCACCAGTATTTGTTCTCTCTTATCTTTTTGATATTAGCCATTCTAACAGGTTGAGGTGATACCTCATTGTGGTTTTGATTTGCATTTCCCTGATGATTACTGATGTCAAGCACTCTGTTGGCCATCTGTATGTTACCTCTGGGAAAATGTCTGTTCAGGTCTTCTGCCTATTTTTCAATCAAATTGGTTTTTGTTTGTTTGTTTTGCTTTCTGTTTTTGTTTTTATTATTGGGTTATAGGAGTTCCTTGCATATTCTGGATATTAACCCCTTATTGGATATATACTTGGTTTGCAAATGCTTTCTCCCATTTGCCTTTTCATTTTGTTCATTGTTTCTTTTGCTCTGCAGAAGCTTGTTAGTTCAATGTAGTCCCACTTGCTGATTTTTACTTTCGTTGCTTATGCTTAGCTCTTTTCAAGGCATACTGTCTCAGTCAACTTTTCATGTTGTTGGGGTATTCATGATGATAACATTTTGTGCAAAGGGGGCCTCTTTGAGAGATACATAAAACCTCAACTTAGTTAACAAGACTAATTTCTCTAAACATTTCTTTTTTTTAATGTTTATTTATTTTGAGAGAGAGAGAGAGCGCGCGAGCAAAAGCACACATGAATGGGGGAGGGGCAGAGAGAGAGAGAGAATATCAGCGCAGAGTCTGACACGGGGCTTGATCTCATGAGCCATGAGATCATAACCTGAGCCAAAATCAAGTGTCAGTCACTTAACCAACTGAGCCATCCAGGCACTCCCACATAATGTTTTAAATACTTTTTAGGCATAAGCACACATAGACATGCAGAATACATTTTTTCTCACAAAATAGTTTAATATTTTACAACTTGCTTAATTTTAACTTAAATATGGGACAAGACGATTACAGCATGTTTCCTAGTAAGTTTATAATCTTAAACTACTTTTAACTACTTATGGCATTTCTTCTATATTTATGTTGCTTATATTATGTACTGTTTGACTTTTTTTTTCTTATTTATACCTTATCTCCCTAAATGGATTATAACCTCTTTGAAGCATATTTTATTCTTTTATTCTTTCATGTTTCCTCAGGATGGTCTCCACTCAGTGTCTTAGTCATAGATGTTCAACAAACATGTGAAGATTGGCAGTGATTGATTAATTTTCTTGGAAAATGCCTTTACTGCCCAGTTGCTGAGTACAAAGGTAATCAGCTCTTGAGAGCCAGTGTGGATTAAATACCCACAAGAGTTGACACCGCAAATAACATTCAAAATAACTGCCAGATGTTTAATGCATAGAAAGGAGCACATTATCTGAAGCTGCAGTTACTCTTGGCCAGAGAAGACCTGAGTTCTTCTGGGCAGAAGAACATGTCTCCTACCATATTAAGATGAAGTGTTTGACTTAAGGGCTTAATGTCAGGGGGTTCGCATTCTCCTAGGTCTTTTCTAAACATCAGCGATTATAACTATATTAGGAAGAAACTTAATTTAATCGTCCATTACTCATTGCTCTTCAGCTTTAAAAACATGGGTTTGGCCAGATGTTGCCTAAGGTTATTTCCACGTCTAACATACTGAGTTTCCTAAATTGTGCTTAGAACAGGTGTCAGGTCAGTGAATGAACCCTTGGACCAGGGATGTGTGTGTCAGCTCAGATGCAGCCTCCTCACTGGGTGTTGTTAAAGGACATCTCTCAGATGTTTGGCATGTCTGGAATTGTGAGCACATGTGATGAAGATACAGCCATGTCCACTTTTCTCACTTGGCAACTATGCCTTATAAATGCCACTTACAAGGATAATAAGGAAACTACCCAGAGTTAGGTTATTTCAGAGAACAATTTGAGAGGATCATTCTGCATCTTGCTTTGAATATCTCTGGACAAAACAGAGAGAACCTACTGGGAGGAAGTATCACAAAGACCATGATTTCTATGCTGGAAATACTAAGTTTATTAGAAAACAGAAGACATAATTGAGGAGTTAGACTGGGGTCCTGAGAGGGCAAGGTACTCTTCCTCGGTAGTCAGTCTGAAAAGGGGGCTCCAAGGCCTACTCTGAGCCAGACTGAAGAGATGAGAAATGGGCTTCTCAGGAAAAGGCATGTTGTTCTGTCTTGAAGTTAAGAGCAGAATGGACCCCACACCATCTACTGGGGACCCTTAGTGATGATGCACTTAGTAGCAGCAAGAGGTCCTGCAGGTGGTGCGGCAGGGGGCAGGCTGGCAGCAGGGGGGGCGGCAGCAGGGCGCCTGCACAGAGATGGGCTGGCAGCAGGTGGAGGCCCAGCAGCAGGGGCGGCAGACCACGGCCGTGCAGGACGTGGGGCAGCAGCTGATGGGGCGGCAGCAGCCCTCCTGCAGGGAGCAGGGGTCACAGCAGACGGGGCGGCGGCAGGGCTCGCAGATGGGGCGCGTGCAGCGGCAGGTGCAGGTCACGGGGCGGCACACGGTGGTCTGGCAGCTCACGGGGCGGCAGCAGCAGGGGTCGCGGCAGCAGCAGGGCTGGCAGCAGCCTCCCCCGCAGCCCAGGGAGGAGCAGGTGGAGCCGCAGCAGGAGCCGGACATGGTGGTGTCTGGGGCTGGTTTGGGTCGGGGGGGTGAGAGGATTCGGGTGTTGTCAGGTGTGAATGCCTCCCTCCTGCTCTGGGGCCTTTATATACCCTGAGCGGGTCCTGATGACCTCCACGACACAGGTGATTGCCTTATTTGTGTTTATTCTTTCTGAAATGGCACTGGTAAGTTAGTAAGCTCCCTAGACATTTTTTTTTAGGTGCTCAGGGACTCAAGAAAGACCATTTGCTTTCCTTATTTGAGGGAAACCCATTATATTTTGCTATTTATGGTTCAAATATGAACTTAATGACCCTAACTTCAGAGTTTCCAATTATCTTCAGAATTCAGTGATGTTTTGCCAATTGATGTTTCGATAGCACAGAATAGCTGTCATGCCCTTAGGTTCACTTACTGATAGTGGAAGTGAATTCCCCAAGTTGTGAGTGTCCATTTCTACCACTAAGCTTCCTGGACAAAACAAGTTCAGAAAAGTAATGTGAGACTATTTGCAAAGGCATGGTCTGTGAATAAAAGAAGAGTTTTGCTGTGTACTTTTTGTAGCTACAGGAATGCATCTTATCATCTTATCAGTGGGTTGTTATTCCAATTTTTAAAATTTTGGTAAAATACATATAATGTAAAATTTACTATCTTATCATTTTTAAGTGTACAGTCAGGGTATTAAGTCCATTCATATTGTTGTGAACCATCAGCACCATCTATCTCTAGAACTCTTTTCATCTTGCAAAACTGAATTCTGTGCCCATTAAACCACAACTCCCCATGAACCCTTCTTTTCAGTCCCTGGCAACCACCACTGTAATTTCTTTTCTTTTTTTTTTTCTTAATTATCTCCTTCTGCCCTCACACACCCCATTAGTATTGGCTCCAACAGTATTAGGCATATGACTTTAGGCAAGTCACTTACCTGGTTCCTTATGTACAAAATGTAGAATATAAAACCAGCCTCTGGTAACTACTGTTCTGCTCTCTGTTACTGTGAGTTAAGCTTTCTAAACCATGATGAATTTCATTTTTAATCTTCATGATGACCAGTATCATTGAGTTCTAGTATCTAAGTACTTTGCTAAAAGAAATAAATGTACTAACTTACTCTTCACAATAATCCTATGAGATAGGTATTGTTGAATTCCTCATTTTACACATAACGGATCAGAGAAGTGACTTGCCTAAGGTCATACACCTACTACTGTTGGAGCCAATACTGACTGCAAAAACAACCTGTGGGAACATTATTAGTAAGCCCAAGGAGCTGAAGAATGGAACTGTGGTTACCATATTCCCTGTCATTAAGGAATGTCTGTTTTATTTAGGAATTTTAACAGTGAATTTATTTTTAAAATAAATGGTATTTGTGAAATGGCTGATTTTTAGAGTTATCTGAAAAGACTCTGTGTCTTCCCAATATCCTCAGGAATTCAAAGAATTATCTCCCAAAGAGCCTTCTAAAAATTCCAAAACATACCATAAGGAGATAACATCAAAGTTGGACATAATTGAGTGGTTATGGAGCACTATGAACAAAGCCACTGTTGAGAAAGAAGAATTTACTCTACCCTTTAAGGTCCTTCTACCTGGACTAAGAAAAAAAAATGACAGGAGACAGATTAACAGGAGAAAATAAAATTCAGTAGAATACTTATGGGGAATCCATATAGCTATGGAAATTTCAAAGATAGTGAGGCAACATGATACTTATATGAGCTAAGGAGAGGGGTGAGGGTCTGAGGATACAAAGGGGAGAAAGACCATTAGCAGGAAGGTGGGAGGAGATGTTTAGAAAGCAAAGGTTGCCCTATTATGCAGATAAGTTTTTTAGATAAAGAGGAATCTTTGTTAATAGCTTTCTTCTTGGTAGAGACAGGTAGTTGAGGGAGACGTAAAGAATGTTTCTTGAATCTGTTGGGTTTTGATTGGATTTAACTCAAAATAATGTTTACACCAAAGTGGCCCATTTGGGGGCAGCCTGCCCTTGGTCCCTACCCTACCATCTGGATGAAGGTTGTGGTCGGCCAGCATAACAGAGCCCCCAGGTAGTGATCCCAGCCAAAGTGACCTCCAGGCCCATGTTGTCTTATCCCAGTGTCTTGCTCCATTGTTTCCCCATGTACTACACTTGAGCATATTCCTGCTTACAGAGCCAGTTGTGATTCTCAGTTGTTGTGATTCTCAGGACTGTAGGAAAATCATGTCACACGGCCATTTTATAGACTCTGCCTTTGGATTTCCTTGGTTCTGACCTTTTGCTTTACAACTAAGTCTGTTCTAGATCTGTGATTGAAGACTGTAGTGCAAGCCTCCTTCTTGATCATTCTACTTGCATAGTCCCTTGTTGGCTTACCCAGATCTTCACCAGCCACTGTGGCTAACCATGGCATGGAGTTACTGGGGAAACAAACACAATCTCATAATAATGAGGAGCTTGGGAGTACACAAAGCATTCCACATCTGAGAATATATTATAAGAATAGGAATTTTCTAGAAGGCTAACCAGGAAAATTCTGAGAGGAGGAAAACAATGTAGTTAGAGACTTTTAAAAATGGTGTTCAAGAACATGTAGAAATAAATTGGATTTGTGAGCCCATCTACCAGTAAACCATCAAACCCTTACTAAAGTGAAAACCATTGTGTATGCAGATGTTTTGAACACAATGGGACTCTTGTTGAGAAATTTTTACTGTATTTCAAGAAAAGTACTTTCCTTCATGAGAAAGCTTATTTATTTTATTGTAAGAATGCACGAGTCCAGCATGAGGAGAGAATCAATGAGGGATGAAGATGTTTTTCTCTCCTCTAACCCTGTAGAACTTATTCAGTCATTCAGCAAATTTTGATTAAAATCCTGCATGCCAAATATGGGGCAGGTCAGTGGGAATCCAGTGGTGGACAAAGTCAGTCAAGTTCCAGGCCTTCACAAAGCTTACCTGGCTTGCCTCCTCTCTCTGGGCAGGTAGATATGCCCAAGCAGACAAGCAACACATTCCAAAAACCCTTTTAGATTATATGCTGGGAACTCAATGTATATTTCTCAGAAAAACACTAGTGGTTGGTTTACCGACCAGCCTAAGTGTTTAACAACAACAAAAGCATATCCAGTGTGGATTAATGTTTAATCTTTCAACTACATTGGCATTGTTTTAATGGTAAAGTGATTTGGAGTTCTAATTTAGAATTGTTCCAGCTAAGCTACATATCTCCTTCTCTTCCCAGCAGCAGTGACCTTATTATAATCAGAATTGGCCAGGGGTACCTGGGTGGCTCAGTCAGTTAAGTGTCTGACTCTTGATTTTGGCTCAGGTCATGATCTCATGGTTTGTGAGATCAGGCCCCACATCAAGCTCTTTCTTGAAATAAATAAGTAAACGTTTAAAAAAAGAATTGACCATAGTGGTGCTGGAGGGGAGCCTTGGGAAAGATGGGAGAGTGGTTCTTCCAGCCTAGGCCTTCAGTGGTTCAGCATTCCCAGGTACCAACTAGTATTAATCATGGTACAGTTTCCTAAATCAGGGTATAAACATAGCTCTGACTTAGGCTTCCTCCCCCTTATCACATGTATGGGGATGATTCATGGGTCAAGTTCATGATCAGAGAAACCGCTGTAGTCTTATTTCCTCAGCATCACCACAAAACCTGTGACTTCAGATATGAAGGTGCCTCCCATGAGATATTCTGTATTATTTGAACTACTATTAAAATTATAGACCTTGCACCTGAATTGTTCCTAAAGCTAAAAAAAAAAAAAAAAAAAAAAAAAAAAAAAAAAAAAAGGCCCTTGAAAAAATCCTTCTTCCTTTGGGTCTTCTGATTCTGCATACCATACCTTAAGCTAAAAAAAGCTTTGGAAGATTAATAAACAATAAAGAGAAACACGTTTGCTTCCCAGAGATAAAATTTTTATTATTTTACCATGTGAAACCCTAGCACAAATGTAATGATATCCTGGAAAATTATCCCATCTTGAAATAGTAGAGATGTGATGATGAGTCAGTGGAATAGAGCTTCATTCAAGAAGAACTTTGATCTTTGTTCACTCATTTTCTTTCAGGCCAGGAATTCAAATGAGGAAAGCTGGGATGTTTCTAAAGATTGTCAAAGAGGGCCAGGATTAACTGGGTAATTATGTGGGAAAAAGGATAGACAGCTACTGTTGTTAGTTGTTGAAGAGCAGGTAGTTTGCAAGGGACGTATCTCATCTGATCCCTTGGGGTGGGAAAGAGTGTTCACATGTTTCTGAACACCTGGGAACGCTTCTCAATGGGTGGTTCAGCAGCAGGAGGTCCTGCAGGTGGTGCGGCAGGGGGCAGGCTGGCAGCAGGGGGGGCGGCAGCAGGGCGCCTGCACAGAGATGGGATGGCAGCAGGTGGAGGCCCAGCAGCAGGGGCGGCAGACCACGGCCGTGCAGGACGTGGGGCAGCAGCTGATGGGGCGGCAGCAGCCCTCCTGCAGGGAGCAGGGGTCACAGCAGACGGGGCGGCGGCAGGGCTCGCAGATGGGGCGCGTGCAGCGGCAGGTGCAGGTCACGGGGCGGCACACGGTGGTCTGGCAGCTCACGGGGCGGCAGCAGCAGGGGTCGCGGCAGCAGCAGGGCTGGCAGCAGCCTCCCCCGCAGCCCAGGGAGGAGCAGGTGGAGCCGCAGCAGGAGCCGGACATGGTGGTGTCTGGGGCTGGTTTGGGTCGGAGGGGTGAGAGGATTCGGGTGTTGTCAGGTGTGAATGCCTCCCTCCTGCTCTGGGGCCTTTATATACCCTGGCCGGGTCCTGATGACCTCCATGACACAGGTCGTTTCCTGGAGTTGTGGCTGCCCATTGATCTCTAGATTGGTGGATTCAGTTGCTGAGGCAGCAGTTCCCATCATGGAAGGATGCTTTCCTTTCCACCTGTCTGCTTTCTTCCTTGAAATGAATACTTGATGAATTATATCATCCAAAAAATTACCCATGGAATAACCAAACCTTCCAGACCATGCCACGTGACAAGTTGAAAGTGTGAAGAATCCAGTGTTGACACCATCACACTTTCCTCTTGTTTGTCTTGTTCACCACCCATGACTCAGTGCAAGACTGTAGTGTTCCTGAGGTCACAGGCCTGGTTTCTGATTGACCTTGAGATGAAGCAAGAATTTCTAAAACACCAAATGACTCATGAAAGGAGATGTGTACTCATTGTGCTATGGGAAGAATGGTCCAGTGCTTCTGGAAAACAACATGGTGCTTCACTTCGCTTGTAAGAAAATAATCACCAGAGCCACTGCCGTGATATTGTTTAGTAACTCACTTGGCTTATAAATCAGAGTCACTTTTAAAGACTCTTACTATGTAAACAGTACTATTTATGAGTGGAGAGGGAAAGGGAAGAAGAAGATTAAGTTCCAAGTAGATTCTTATCACACAGTAATTACAAATTTTAGGAGGGTAAGACAAAGGCAGATAAAGCAATCAAAGGAGAAGACTTTTCATAGGACAAAAAGTTCAAATTAAGTGAGGATTTTATTCATATTATGCATTTTGAATGCCCCTCCCTGAGTATGGTCTTAGAAATAAAATTGAAATTGGGATCGCTCTTTCTTTCTAGGTGTTGCCATAAGCACTTGTATTGAGTTCTTCAAAACACGTTGAAAATATTTATAAAGGAACCAGTTATCTTTTCGTAGTAGATACTTTGGTCTGTTGGCCGAGGATTTGTTTGCTTATGAAGTGTGAAATTGGCTTCAGAAAAAAACAGGGGAATTAAATGTACTGGTAGCTGATAAAATAACCTTGTCTTTTTCAGCCACAGCTAAGAAAAATGGGGGTATAGAAAATAATTTATAGTTGGAAGGTAGTTAAAGGATGACACTATCCAAGGGTTGCTGATGACTCTCAGACCAAGTTCTCCAAAGTGTGGTTTATTTAAAAATTTTTAAAAAATGTTTATTCATTTTTTGAGAGAGAGACAGAGCACAAGTGGGAGAGGGGCAGAGAGAGGGAGACACAGAATCTGAAGCAGGCTCCAAGCTCTGAGCTGTCAGCCCAGAGTCTGACGTGGGGCTCAAATCCATGAACCATGAGATCATGAACCTGAGCTGAAGTCGGATGCCCAACTGACTGAACCACAGGTGCCCTGATATAATCATTTTTTAATACACTCCTTGGTCTGCCTAGCTGTGGTCCTTGAAGGCCTTTGAGTTTGTGACCCATCATGGTCCTTCAAAGTTTTTGGAAGGCCAGGTTTGTGAAATGATTTCTCTAAAGATACACAGATAAGAGAGTGGCAAAGCATAGATAGTACTGTGGTCTTCCTTTGAGTGTAAACACTGATGAGTGACATAGTCTTTCCCAACTCTTACTTCAAACCAGTGAACAGGTAATAGTAGTTATCAAAACTTCTATCCCATCTAGTGAAATATAATGGGAACTTGCTTGATTTATGGTTTAGTGTATTGTTATTTGGCTTAGAATATATACAGTGACTAAATTGTCAGGAATAGAAATATGTCTGTAAACTCACTGCATTTCTTAACTAACAAAAAGGAAAGAATACTAAGAAATTCTGTGTCCTGAAATCACAGACTGTCAGAAACTTTGCTATTTGAAGCCACATCAGTAAGAAGTGAAGATCCCACTATTTCCTGGACAGGATCTTAGTCACCTTAACACAGAGAAGCAGCTTCAACATCCAGCCCAGAGGCAGAGTTTCAGATCAGAGGTTTTCAGAAACAACATTCCTCATTTATCTTAACTATGTAGTTTTCAAAGAAAGAGGACTTAAGTCCTTGTGACAGCCCAGTCCTCATGTGAATTCTTGTGTTTTTACTTAAACTCTACCATTCTTCAAAATCCTATAAAAATAGCTTTTCCTCTGTTTTATGGGATGCCTCTGGTCCTATGCTGTGTGGTCTCCTTTGCACATTAATAGGCCTAAGCTTTTTGGACAACAGATTGTCCCTAGTCTTTGTCACATGGGCTTTTTTAGTCCCGTTATTTGAATTCCAGATGTTCTTCGAGAGCATAACCACCAGGGTGGGAGTAAGTAAATGTTAATCACAATGGTGATAATCTGTGGGATTTTGTGGTTGGACTGACAGTATGCAATGCTGATGACTTTTCTGATGGTGAACCACACACCCTCTTCTTCATAGTTTCATGGGTTGTGTTGTTAGGAGCTAGTTTGGGGGCCACTGGATGTTAGGAAGATTTTAAAATTCTGAGAACAGAATATCTGTTCCCTGTTCTGCAAAATGATCTTTGAAATATCCTCCAATCGTAAGAGACACGAGGATAGGAAAGAGTGAGGGAGAGAGGGCAGGGGGAGGATGGGAAGACAAAGAGGGATTCCGATCTAAGAGGGCTTAGAGCTAATACCTGTCCTCTGCCAGGGCCAGTCTCCTCAGCTGTAAAAGGGGCTGAGTCTTCTGTCCATGATGTTCTTCATAGGCTAGGTTTATCATAAAACCTGTACAGTGGGGAAGACAACAGAAATGGATATCATTCATTGAAAAGAGAGAATGTTTTAGATGGAAAAATTCTAGATGATCAGGGAACGGGTGGAATTTTTTTTCTGGAATTTAACAAATACATATCTTTTCTGCCTAATAAATACCATCTTCCTAAAGCCAGGGAAGACTAACCCAAGTAATCTTACAGCTTAAGTTGTTTGCCTTCTTTGGGTGGTTCAGGGTGGAATGAAAAGTCCATCAGATACATGTATTATCTCCATTGCTCCTGATGCCAAGCCCTTATTCATAAATGCTGTAAGCTAGGGCTTTCTCCTATGCATTAGCCCTTTCATTCGGAGACAGCTTCAATCTGCTGATGGATTTTTTCTTCCTTCTTTGTTATACTTACTAAACCTTAGGAGTGTGCTTTGTTATGTTAGGAAATCTGTTTCTGCCAATGGATGTGGACTATCTTGAAAAAACAAGAAGCCTTCCCCTCAATCCTCTCCCACTTTCAGTGACATAATATGTCATAAATAGCACATCTTTTGAGCCTGTTTGATACAGTAATGTTCCAATGTGTAACAAGGACTGTCAGTGAATGGTGCTTGGTAAATACTGTGTGCCAGTCACTTTACATACATAAGGTCATTTAACTTTCCTAGCAACCAACATTGGTGAGAATTAACTTTCCCATTTGGCAGGTGAAGAAACCTGAAGGTCAGAGAAGTTAAGTTATACTGATGCTGAGGATTCTGCCTTAAGTAAAATATCTACCTTTTAGAGTTCTTGTCATAAAGACAATTGCCTTCTAATTTTGTTTGATTCAATAGAAATCAAGTATCAACCATATTCTAAACATTGAGCTCAGTAATGAAGCCATTATAAATTGTGTCCCCTTTGTTGGAGGCAGAAAAATAGATCATCTCAATACAATGCCTTGTGGGGAGGGAGATGAATATCGGATGCTATTGGAACATGTTAGGGGCACCTGACCTAGCCTGTGTGCGTGTGTGTGTGTGTGTGTGTGTGTGTGTGTGTGTGTACGTACGTGTATGCGGACATGCATGCCTGTGAGTGCATGAATATGTGCAGGTGTGTTTATGTGGTAGAGGGGTTAGGACAGAACTGTTAGAGAAGACTGAGCTGAATCTTGGAAATGACTGAGTGTTTGGTAGATGAAGAATGTGGAGGGTAGGAGTAGATGAGAAAAATATTCCAGATAAATGCAAGAATATGACAAAAGCAAAGACATAGGGAATTGCTTGGCATGTGCCAGTTACTGTGAGTTCAGTGCTACTTGAAGTGAAACTTAGTGGGGGGTGTCGAGACATGAACGTGGACATCTGGGCAAAGGACAGGCCCTGGAGAACCTTGTGTGCACAGATTTCCTACCCACATAAGCAGTCTGAGGAGTAGCCTGGCCATCCTGCAGCACCTCCCAAAACTCCATTCCTAGCACCTCTCCCTTTTCTCTTCTGTCTTCCTCACCTTCTCCATCTTGTCTTCCTTCTTCCTTGTCCTCCTTCCTTCCTTCTTCCTATTCCTTGTCTGCTCAGCTATGTACACTAATAAACAGGCACTACTGAATGAATCAGGTAGCAGGGAGGTTTATGGGAAAAATTAGTTTATTGAAAATAAGTGAGCAGCACATTACAAAGGATGAGGAGGAGGGTTTGGGCAGCCTTCAGAGTTCAGGATGGGTTTGCAAAGTCCACTCCAAGGACTTTTAAGAGAGATCTACCATCCATGGTGTCTTCTGCTGATGGAGACACCTGGGTATTTGGCTGAGGGTGGTGATGGACATCTGCTTGTGTATCCAACTGGTAGGATGTAAAAATGGCTATTGTCACCTTATAAAAAATATCTCCTTTTCTTTCCACTTTCTTAAAATGCAGAATAGGTGCTTAGGCTCCAGTGTGTTGCTATTTAGGGATGGTAGGGGTCTCAGCAGCAGGAGGTCCTGCAGGTGGTGCGGCAGGGGGCAGGCTGGCAGCAGGGGGGGCGGCAGCAGGGCGCCTGCACAGAGATGGGATGGCAGCAGGTGGAGGCCCAGCAGCAGGGGCGGCAGACCACGGCCGTGCAGGACGTGGGGCAGCAGCTGATGGGGCGGCAGCAGCCCTCCTGCAGGGAGCAGGGGTCACAGCAGACGGGGCGGCGGCAGGGCTCGCAGATGGGGCGCGTGCAGCGGCAGGTGCAGGTCACGGGGCGGCACACGGTGGTCTGGCAGCTCACGGGGCGGCAGCAGCAGGGGTCGCGGCAGCAGCAGGGCTGGCAGCAGCCTCCCCCGCAGCCCAGGGAGGAGCAGGTGGAGCCGCAGCAGGAGCCGGACATGGTGGTGTCTGGGGCTGGTTTGGGTCGGAGGGGTGAGAGGATTCGGGTGTTGTCAGGTGTGAATGCCTCCCTCCTGCTCTGGGGCCTTTATATACCCTGAGCGGGTCCTGATGACCCCCATGACACAGGTCATTTCTTGTTAATCTTCTGGACAATTAAGTGAGGATTTAGCGTTGAGTAAACCATGTTTGTTAACACTTCACCGTATACACATTCATGTACACAACCACAAACATTCCTTTGTTTTCTCATAGTGTTTATTCTCACCAAATCTAGACATTGGATTCAATTCTGATGAATTTCCTTTTGAAACATTCCTAACTCATAAGAGAGAAAAGAATGTGTTTTCTAAACGAGATTAGTATCTAATTACTCTGCCCTTTGGCCTTGAAGTCAGCATTTTATTCCTGGACTTCAAGGACTCAATTACCACCCAAACATGACCTGTCTTATTTTCACTCATGCCCCTGACCGTAACAGGTTAATAGCAGCACTCTTGTGTAGGCCATTCATGTGAGCTGTGGACTCACCACAACTCTGGGAGAGGCAGGTTTGTAGTTTTCAGATGAGGGGGGAACCACATGGCACCCTGGACCCGTGGTTTGGTTGCTCTTTCCCAGTAGGATCTGGGCTGTCCTGCCCTGGTTGTTGTTTCCCTATTCTC
The DNA here is from genome assembly GCF_024362965.1 of Panthera pardus. NCBI lineage: Eukaryota > Metazoa > Chordata > Mammalia > Carnivora > Felidae > Panthera > Panthera pardus. The sequence goes on along the minus strand of NW_026526876.1, from coordinate 34,066,380 downwards.
TTGGAATGCCTTCATCTTCCTTCCAAACCAAACTCAACTTCTACCGTGACTGTAAAATTTTCATCAAGGATCCACTGCAATTTTTATCTTCGTAGTAATTTATTCAGAATTAATCATTGCATGTGTAGATTCTGGGAAGGGACTATAGAGGATATATAGCCCTATCCCCTCATCTTACAGGAGGGGTCATGTGGATTCACGCAGTCACAATGGGGTCTAGGTCTCCTCATTCCTCAGTAAGCAGCCTCTACCATGAGTATTATGTTTATCAGGTTCAGTAGACCATAGACTTCAGACAGGAGAGAGAACATCTCAAGCATTCCCCCTACCCCATTTTTATCAAAAGTCTTTAAAGTGAGTAAGCATTGTTAAAAGTGATACTGGAAGAGAATTAGGGAAATGTCTTGTCCCAATGACAGATACTTCGAAAGGGGCTTGGGACTTGCGTGCTGGGTAAGATCTTTGTACCAGTGCAGAGGTTCCTCTGAGGACTGATCAACAGAGCGTGGCTTATTGGTGGAAAGGAGTGTGAGGGTTGCCTGTTCCCAGGATGTTCTAAGTATAGTCTAGTTTCCTTTGGTAATACATTGTGGCACTGTGAGATAACGTGCTTGCCTAATTCCTTTTATTGTTTTTCATTTGTACTTCACCCCATACCTTAGCCTTTGTGATGAGTTCCATAAATTTATTCTTACTTAATGGAGTAGAACTGTACTTTTCCTTTGGATTTGAGGGGGAAAAAGAATTCTGTCCAGTCAACCCCACTTACTTTCTTTGAGCACTAAATGAAAGAAAGGGCCAAGAACTTGCAAACCACCAATCAAATGTCCTAAAATTACTATCTTGAGCTTAAAGGGGGAGGCTTTTTGTTGTTTTCATGGGAGAATTAGTTTTATTTTTGCTTCAGTGATATCATGGAAGATATCATCAATGCTGAATTAGATGAAATTCATTCTCTATATCTCTTCATCCCAAGATTCCCTCTTGGCTCCTTTTACAATAGTTGATTTTTAGTGTGCAGACTAGGTAATTGAGATAATGTGGCTAGAATTCCATGCAAGCTAGTTTCCCATTGCCATCATGGTTGAATTAGTCAGCTATGATGCATAACAAGCGACCACAAGCTCTCAAAACATACAATAACAAATATTTATTTCTTGGTCACATGTCTGCAGGTCAGTTGGGTTTTGGTGGATTACGGCTGGTCTTGGCTCCGGCAGCGAGTAGGTTTGGGACTTCCTTCTGAATTAGAGTTGCCAGATTTAGCAAATAAAAATACAGGTGCCCGGTTAAAATCGGATTTCAGATAAATAAATATATCTTTAGTATAAGCATGTCTGAGTATGCATGGGGCATTCTTACATTAAAAATTTACTGTTATTTAACTGAAATTCTGATTTAATGAGGTGTCTTGTATTTTAATTGGCAACCCTATTTCTAATGGCAAAAGCACAAGGGAGCAATCCAGTCATGCAGGCATATTTAAAGTCTTTGCTTGGATCATGTCCTCTAACATCCCATTGGCCAAAGCAAGTTACATGGTGAATTCCAAGTCACAGGGTGCGAGAGTGGGAGAGGATACTTCTCCCAGAGGGGTGGGAAGGGGAAGAGAGTAAATATTAATGAAGAATGATCTAATCTTCCAGAGTAGTAAATAAATTATTTTAGTAATCTTTGTTGTGAAGCTTGGACAAAGATTTTAGAAAGCCAAATTAGATTATGGTTACTGCATTTCCATTCATTTGAGTAAATTTACTTCTCTTCCTCCTTCCCTTCCTGGTCAACCAGGAAATTTCATTGATTTAAAAAGAGACCTCCTTATCTACATATTTAATGCAATCCCTATCAACATGCCAACAGCATTTTTCACAGAACTAGAACAAACAATCTTAAAATTTGTATGTAACCACAAAAGACCCCAAATAGCCAAAGCAATCTTGAAAAAGCAAAGCAAAGCTGGAGACATCACAATTCTGGACTTCAAGTTATATTGCAAAGCTGTAATAATCAAAATGGTATGGTATTGGCACAAAAATCAACACATAGGTCAATAGAACAGAATAGAAAATCCAGAAGTAAACCCACAATGATATGGTCAATTAATCTTCAACAATGCAGGAAAGAATATCCAATGGGGAAAAGACAGTCTGTTCAACAAACGGTATTGGGAAAACTGGACAGCAACATGGAAAAGAATGAAACTGAACTTTTTTCTTACACCACACATGAAAATAAATTCAGAATGGATTAAAGACCTAAGAGTGAGACCTGGAATCAAAAATCATAGAAGAGAACACAGGCAGTAACTTCTTTGACATCGGCCATAGCAACTACTTTCTAGAAATTTTCCTGAGACAAGAAAAACAAACAATTGAGATTACATCAAAATAAAAACCTTCTGCATAGCAAAGGAAACAATCAACAAAACTAAAAGGCAACCTACAGAATGGGAGAAGATATTTGCAAGTGACATATCTGATAAAGGGTTAGTATCCAAAATATATAAATACCTTATAAAACTCAACACACAAAAAGCAAATAACCCAATTAAAAAATGGGCAGAAGGCATGAACAGACATTTCTCCAAAGAAGACATACAGATGGCCAACAGACATGAAAAAATGTTCATCACTTACTATCAGGGAAATGCAAATCAAAACTATAATGAGATATCACCTCACACCTGCTGGAATGGCTGAAATCAACAACACAAGAAACAAATGGCATTGGTGAGGATGTGGAGAAAAAGGAACCCTCATGTACTATTAGTGGGAATGCAAACTGGTGCAGCCACTGTGGAAAACAGTGTAGAGGTTCCTCAAAAAGTTAAAAATAGAACTACCCTATGATCCATCAATCGCACTACAAAAACATTAATTCAAAGGGGTACATGCACCCCTACATTTATAGCAGCATTATTTACAATAGCCAAGATGTAGAAGCAGCCCAAGTATCCACTGATAGAGCAATGGATAAAGAAGATGTAGTGTGTATGTACAATGGAATATTATTAAGCCATAAAAAGAATGAAATCTTGCCATTTGCAATGATGTGGATGGAGCTAGAGAGTATTATGCTAAGTGAAATAAGTCAATCAGAGAAAGACAAAAACAGTATGATTTCACTCATATGCAGAATTTAAGAGACAAAACAGATGAACATAGGGAGGAAAGAAAAAGAGAGGCAAACCAGAAAACAGACTCAACTATAGAAGACAAACTGAGGGTTGCTGGAGGGGAGGCGGGAGGAGGATGGGTTAAACGGGTGATGGGTATTAAGCAGTGCACTTGTGATGAGCACTGGGTGATGTATGGAAGTGATTAATCACTAAATTCTACTCCTGAAACTAATATTACACTGTATGTTAAATAATTGGAATTGAAATAAAAACTTGAAGAAAAAAAATGCTTCCCAATAATAAACCGGACATTAACTCTTTATTTATATACAGATTTCCAAAGAATATTTTGAACTTTTCTTCATAAGTATTGCATTGTTTTATTAGACCTATTTTGAAACAGTTTATAATATTTGTAGCTCTTGTGAATGGAATCTTCATTTCTATTAAATTAGAATTACTAATTGACTCTTTGCAGGTTATAAAAATGTTATTGAGTTTTTTGTTTGTCAATACTCTATATAGTGACTTCTCTAAACTCTCTTTTTAGCACAAGTTTGTAGGTTTTCTTGGATTTCCTATGTTAACAACAGTATTGTCTACAGGTATCAACAATTTTGTTTTTGTTTTTTTTTCTGTAATGCTTTTTCTCTTAATCAGATTGAATTGAGTAGGATCTCAAATACAACAATGAATGATAGGAGTGGTATCAGTTATCCTCATCTTATTTAAACTCTATTAGGAATACTTCTAAAATTTGTTAACTATTATGTTTTGCTATGAAGTTTTGATAAATAGCATTCATCAGGATAAAAATGTCCTCTTTTAGCCCTGTTTTGCTTAGAGTGTTTTAAATAGTAAATGGCTGTTGTGATGGTCAATTTTATGTGTCAACTTGACTGGGCCATAGTATGCTCAGACATTTGGACAAACATTCTGGGTGTGTCTGTGAAACTGTTTCTGGGTAAGATTAACCTTTGAATTAGTAGACTGAATAAAGCAGATGACCCTCTCCTGTGTGGGTGGACCTCACAGATCTGAATAGAAAAAAAAGGCTGACTTCCCTTTCAACTTTGATTAAAAGAGAACTCCTCCTTCTGACTCCCTTGACATCAGTCTTCCTGACTTCAGAGTTGAACTGAAACATTGGCTCTTCTTGGGTCTTGAGTCTGTTGGCTTTTGAACTGGAATTTACATTATCAGCACTTCTGGGTCTCCAGCTTGTCAATTGCAGATTTTAGGACTTCTCAGATTCTGTAATCTGCAATTCTATATAATCTCAGATTCTATGATCCCTCCTCTCCCCCTCCTCTCTCTCTCTTATGTTTGTGTGTGCATGTGCGTATTTATGTATATAAACATGTGTCTATATCTACATCAGTCTCCCACTGGTTCTGTTTCTCTGGAGAACCCTAACTAATATAGTTGTTATATATTACTGAATTATTTTCCCACAGCTATTGATACAATCCTGAAGGTTTTTTTTGTTTGTTTTTTGTTTTTTGTTTTTTTTTTTACCTTTAATGTACTAGTATCAACAAGCTTATTTAAATACTTTCTAATTTTGAAACATTCTTGAATGTCTAGGACAAACTAGTTAGTTGTGATGTGTTATTCCTTTTATATATATTGCTAAATTTCACTTACTAATATTTACTGGCTTTTTGCATCTATGATCTTCAATAACATAGGCCTGTAATTTTTCCTTTATCACTTTGTTCTTGTCTGTGTCTGATATTACTGTTATACTTAAAATGAATTGGGAACATTTTCCTTTCTTCTGTTCTCCCATCCAAGTACCAATGAGGACTGACTCTGCTTAGCTTCTGGGATGAGATGAGTTTGGGCACATTTAAGGTGGTATGGCTGTAGACCTTTTCTTCTGTTCTTTTTCCCAGTTTGAATGGGAGAGAACTTTAAGGTTTAGTAAACTTACTTGTAAACCAACGTGGGTCTGGCATTTATAATATCAATATATGTAGAGGATAGATTTTGGATCATAGGTATAGTTTTTTTAATGGTTATTGGCTTATTTATATTTTGTATATCTTCTGGAATTAATATCTATTTTTCTAGACATAGTCAATTCAATCATAATTTTCAAACATATTGGTATAAACTTATGCATAATGTTCTTTTTTAAAAAAATTTATTAGTGTTTATTATTTTTGAGAGAGAGAGAGAGAGAGAGAGAGAGAGAGAGAGAGAGAGAGATAGGGCATGAGCGGGGGGAGGGGCAGGAAGAGGGAGACAGAATCCAAAGCAGGCTCCAGGTTCGGAGCTGTAAGCACAGAGCCCAATGCGGGGCTTGAACTCACGATCTGTGAGATCATGACCTGAGCTGAAGTCGGACGCTTAACTGACTGAGCCACCCAGGGACCCCTAAACTTATACATAATGTTCTAATTGTTTTTTAAAGTTTCTACTTTCTTGGAAGCTGATTATTCTCCTTTTCAAGTATAATGTTATTTGCCAGTCTTTCAGACATTCTCCTTTTTCTCTCTCTCTTGGTCTTTGATCAGTTTTACCAGACTTTTTCTATTTCATTAGTTTTTTTTTGTCTTTATTGTGTTTATATAATTAATTTTATTAAACATTTCATATTGTGTTGATGTAATTTTATTAAGCTTTTCATTTAAAAATATGTTATTAATGTTTAAATTTGTCATTCTTTCCACATTGGGTTTACTGATTGATGCGGGTTGTGGGATGGAGATGTAATAGAAGGTGAGAAACTCAATGTGTGATTCCAAAGCACAGCTTCAAGAAAGGGAACCCTGTGCATTGTTGGTGGGCATGTAAATTGGTGCAGTCTCTCTGGAAAACAGTATGGAGGTTTCTCAACAAATTAAAAATACAACTGCCATATGATCCAGCAATTCAACTTCTGGGTATTTATCCAAAGAAAATGAAGACATTAATTCAAAAAGATATATTCAATCCTATGTTCATTGCAGCATTATTTACAATAGCCAAGATACAGGAGTGCCTGGGTGACTCAGTCGGTTGAGTGTCTGACTTTGGCTCAGGTCATGATCTTGCGGTCTGTGAGATTGAGCCCTGCGTTGGGGTCTGGGCTGACAACTCAGAGCCTGGAGCCTGCTTCAGATTCTGTGTCTCCCTCTCTTTCTGCCCCTTCCCCACTCATGCTTTGTCTCTCTCTGTCAAAAATAAATAAACATTTAAAAAATTTAAAAAAAAACAATAGTCAAGATACAGAAACAACCTAAGTGTCCATCAGTGGATGAATGGGTAAAGAAGATGTGGTGTATATATACAATGTATATATAAATGTATATATAAATACAATTTTACCCAGCCATAAAAAAGAATGAAATCTTGCCATTTGCAACCACATGGATGGGTCTTGAGGGTATTATGCTATGTGAAATGAGTCAAAAACAGATACTGAATGATTTCACTTATACGTAGAATATAAACAAATGAAAAACAAATGAACAAAACAAAACTGATAGATACAGAGAACAGATTGGTGGTTGCCAGAGGTGAGTGGGGTTAGGGGATAGGTGAACTGGGTGAAAGTGGTCGAGAGGTATAAACTTCTAGTTATAAAATAAATGTCATGGGGATATAATGTATAGGATGGTGACTATAGTCAATAATGTATCACACACCTTAAAGTTGCTAAGAGAGTAAATCTTAAAATTTTTTGTTACAAGAAGAAAAATTTTGTACCTTTATACAGTGACAGATTGTAGTTAGACTTACTGTGGCAATCATTTCTTATAGTACACAAATATTGAATTATTGTGTACACCTGAAACTAATATGATGTTATATGTCAATTATATCTCAATAAAAAAACAAATTAAAATTTAAAAAATAAGAGCTAAAGACATGAATGAAATCTGCCCTAATTTAGGATATTAAGATGTATACATGTGCATATACATGTACACATGTGCCACTTTTGTTCTAATATTTTAAATGATCTATACTTCGTATATATAGCACTTATTCTCAAAGTGATTTCAACATGAGTTTTCTTCCTGTATCATCATGTAAAATATAGTTACCTAATACTAAGTAAAATGATCACGAAAACAATAAGGAACAATGCCAAAAAATTTTTATGTGTAGAAAAGTTTATTAGAAAGAGAAGCAACGAAACATAAAAAAAAAATTTACTCTGTTAGAAAATCTATAACTGGATCCCTAGGTCTGAGGGTATAACTGAACCCCAGGTCAGAGGGTGTCAAATCAGTACTGCACAAAGGTTGCAGATAATATTCACTTTGTTAGGAAGGGTAATCTAGAGCCCTAAAATGATAAGGAAGAATGAGAAATTTAGAGGAGTGGGATTTTTTTTAGCTGATGGATCACATATTAATATCCATATTTGATGCCAGTATTGAAAGGAAAAGATAGTCATGGAAGGAGCTTAACATGAACCAGAATGTGCTCGCAGAGCCAGTGGCAGGTTGGTAGGTTCATTAGAATGGTGAGGCTCAACCTGTTGAATGATGTCAGTCAGGTGAGGCTCAACCTGTTGAATGATGTCAGTCAGATTCCATGTGTCCAACAGCACCAAAGAGTCTATATCTGAGGGGGCAGAAGTGAATGGAGATAGTGGTCACAGGGCAGGGGGCTCAGCAGCAAGAGGAGGCACAGCACATGGGGCGGGGGCAGGTGGAGATGACACAGGTAGGGCGATAGCAAGTGGTGTGGCAGGAGACCCGGCCACAGACTGGGCGCAGGCAGCAGGAGGGGCAGCAGGAGGGGCGGCAGCAGCTGGAGCCACAGCAGCTGGAGCCACAGCAGTTGGAACCACAGCAAGAGGGGCGGCAGCAGCTAGAAATGCAGCAGGAGGGGCGGCAGCAGCTGGAGCCACAGCAGCTGGAGCCACAGCAGCTGGAGCCACAGCAGCTGGGGCGGCAGCAGGTGGTCTGGCAGCAGGAGGGGCGGCAGCAGCTAGAGATGCAGCAGCTGGGCCTGCAGCAGCTGGAGCCACAGCAGCTGGAGCCACAGCAGGAGGGGCGGCAGCAGCTGGACACACAGCAGGTGGGCCGGCAGCAGGTGGTCCTGCAGCAGGTGGTCTGGCAGCAGGTGGGGCGGCAGCAAGGCTGGCAGCAGCTGGAGCCACAGCCCTGGTCAGAGCAGACGGAGCCACAACAGGAGCTGACCATGGTGTCAGAGGAAGGATTGGGGTTTCACTAGTAGGTATGAGTGGGTTTCCACAAGGGTGGTTTCTTGAGTTTGAATGTCTCCTTACCTCTGTCCCCTTTTATACCCTGCTGAGGGTTACTATGACCATGTGCAGGACTCTTCTTGTTGTTTATCCTAATAGAAAATCAGTTAGTTTTAGTAAATTAGATAATTATATTTATCTGGTGAATATTCCTATATATAGAAAAGGGCTCCACTTCCTTCTCCTGTTGTATTGTGAGCTATCTGATTTGGTTAAAATCAAGTGAATCAGCTCCCATATGTCTTCCCTTGTCTGATGTGTCTTCCAAAGCAGACCTATCCCATGACATTGTTTCATTGATTGTCACAAGTGTTAATTCTTCATTTATGTATTTAACTCCAGGATAATATGTTGAGAATGGATATTATGGTGACTAAATCTGCTGTCAAAGAGGTTAACAACAAGTCATATGAAATGCTGGTAGGAAAATAACATGAAAGAGGCATCCAGGAGGGGAGACAGTCCCTAGTGTGCAGCGGGGAATACTGATTCGTTTGGATTTTATGGATAGTCATTGAGGTATAAACGATCCTAACAACATTTCTATCTCTTTAATCTTAGTGAATCTATTCAATTGAAAGTTCTAATGCAGTGTTTCACTACTTACAAATAGTAAAAAATCCATTGGCATGAATGGGTCCTTTTAAAAATAATTAAATTATTATTGACATGTTCTTCAGAGACAGGGTATCATAAGGGTGTATTTTTCCTCTTATTTTGATGGCTAAGCATACTCAACAGAATACGTATAATTGAATATTTTCTTGTATTCTGAGATTTTTTATCTCAGAAATATGTTTGAGGTGTTTTTCTTGATACAAATGAGATCTCAGGGGTTAAGCTTTAATCTGTGTCCTATCGGCACTTGAATAAGACAGACAAGACACATTATGTAGGGGTTTGGCAAGCATGTAGAACATTGTATGATAAATAAAAATTATGTATTTAAATTTGTACACGTATGAAATGTGAGATAATACTAATGGTTACTATTTTTGAGTGCCTACTATGTGTCAGGAATTTTCTGAGTCTTGTGTAATTGTTCTCGTTTATACTTCACAAGGACTCTAGGAGGTGAACACAATTTTTCTTAATTCTTTAGACATGAAGTAATTGAGGTTTAGATAGAGTGATATCATACAGTCAGTAGGGAATATGGTTCTCTTCTGGCATGTACAAAGAGGTATGAGGAATAATAATCCCATGTCATTTCTCATACTGTTTCATTTGTGTAAATGTGCTTTCTCCCTTGTCATTTAAGCAAACTTTTGCTCATACATAAATGTCTAGTCCAGATGCCAGCTCATCTCTAATATCTTTCTTGACATCTACCACATTCAAAACTAATCATTCATTCCCTTTTGCTCCAATATACTTGTGATCTAGGGTATCACACTCTGTCATAATTGGTTTATATCTCTTTTCCCCCAATCCTTCTATATACCCCATGATGTCAGAGAATGTCTTATTCACATACATAAACATGGTGCCTAGCAATTGCTCTCACTGAATGTTAGTTGCGTGAATGTGGGGTTAATTGAAAACATAGGGCATTTACTCACCCTTTGTCATGCTATAGATAATCTAGATGGATAGAGAAAAGAAAAAAGAGCATTCAGACGGTGGGGATCTGATTGAACAGGGGTTTATTTTTGACTGATGGACTAAATGACTGTTTGGATGGTATGTATAGGAAGGTAAAGAAAAAGAATACTGCTACAATGAGGAGAATGTAAAGATATTCCTGAATTTCTACAAAGTAAGTAGATATTGTATCATCACACTATTGGGAGAAAGGTGTGAGCAAATATCTAGGCTTTAAAAATATTATTTGGCAGTGAGTGGGTAGAGTGATGGGAAGCAGGAAGAAAGTTCAAGTGGTGGTTGCACAATAGGGATGAGAGATGAATGCCTGTCTAGGTTGGTGGCAGTGGGAGCAGTAAACAAGATGGTGATGCAATAGCATTTCAAAGAGAGTCAACCAGGAGCACTTACAAAATGGGCAATAGAGGAGGGCACTTGTTAGGATGAGCACTGGGTGTTATATATGTAAGTCAATTTGACAGTAAAGTATATTAAAAAAATAAAACCTAAACAAACAAACAAAAACAAAAATGAGCCATAGAGGTAACAGGAGACTTCATTGTTAAAGAGGACTCATAATTTAATATTTTTTCAGTTGTATACACATTTTATAATTAAGTTCTAATAGTGGAAAGATAATCATTTGTAAAAACAAGAAAATGTATTTTAAAATCTTACCAGAAACAAAGTCAAAACACAAATGACTGAATGAGAAAAAAATACTTGTAATTTATACCAGAGTAAGTGACCTTACTATATGAAGTACTTGTAAAATTCGATTAGAGAAAAGGCAAAAACCTGATGGAAAAATAAGATGAAGATCTTTCTTTATCATAAAAAGATGTCCAGTCTCATGCTTAAGAATACAAATGAAGTTATACAGGATGCCACTTCTCACCTGTGAGAGTGTCAAAAATTCAAACATTGACAACACTCTCAAGTATCTAGAGATTATGTGGAAATTGCCATGCTCATACGTTTTTTAGTAAGATTTGGCGATAATTAGTGGCATTATTCTTTGACTCAGTTATCCTAATTGTATAAATTATTCAAAACATACTCTGGCAAAACTATGAAAAGATGTTAGGCAAGATTATTCATAGCAGTGCTATTTGTAAAAACAAAACAACAACAATAAGAACTAGACACAACCTGGGTGTCCTTCAGTAGGTAGTGTGATTAAGCTATGGTGTATCCCCATAATGGAGCACTGTTCAGCTGTATAAAGGAATAAGGGATATCTCTATGCTACTGTGAAGTAATCTGCAGGATATATTGTTGAGATGACAAAGTAGACGGAGAAAAGGGTCTACAGTGTCTGTAGACACTACAATGTGTCTAAAAAAATAAGAGAACACATATAGAACATGTATTTGCTGGGGCTGCTGGGTGGCTCAGTCAGCTAAGCATCTGACTTTGGTTCAGGTCATGATTTCGTGGTTTGTGGGTTTCAGGCCCCGCATTGGGCTCTGTGCTGACAGTTCAGAGCCTAGAGTCTGCTTCAGATTCTGTGTCTCCCTTTCTCTGCCCCTCCCCTGCTTGTGCTCTATCTCTCAACAATAAATAAACATTAAAAAATTAAAAAAATTAAATGTATTTGCTTATATTACATTTTTTAATATTAATGTGGTATGTATATATAATGGAATATTATTCAGCCATAAAAAGGGATGAAATCTTGCCATTTGCAAGGACAAGGATGGAGGTAGAGAGTATTATGCTAAGCTAAATAAATCAGTCAGAGAAAGACAAATACCATATGATTTCACTCATATGTGGAACTTAAGAAACAAAACAAATAAGCAGAAGGAAAAAAAAGAGACAAGTCTAGAAACAGACTCTTAACTATAGAGAATAAACTGATAGTTACTAGAGGGGATGGGGGGTGGGAAGATAGGCAAAATAAGGAGTGCACTTGTGATGAGCACAGGGTGATGTATGGAATTGCTGAATTGTATATTGTGCACCTGAAATTAATATAACACTGTATGTTAACTAATTGGAATGAAAATAAAAACTTAAAAAAATACTATTTAGGAAATTAAAAGGTAAGCCACACGCTGGGGAAAATACTTAACAAAGCATATATCCCACAAAGGATTTGTATATAGAACATATAAAGAACTCTTACTACTCAATGATAAGATAACCCAACAAAAAAATGGGCAAAATATTTGAATAAGCATTCACCAAAGAAAATATGTAGATGGAAAGTTAACCCATGAAAGGAGTAATCATTAAGAAGGTTCACATTAAAACTACAGTGAGAATACCATACACACTCTAGAATGGTTGACATTAACAAGACTGACCTTACCAAGTTGTTGGTGATAGCATGAAGCCATTGGAATTCTCACACAAGGAAGGGATATAAAATGGCACAGTCACTTTGTAAAACAGTTTGACAGTTTTTCAAAAAGTTAAAGATAGACCTACTATATGACCTTGCCGTTCCACCTCAAAGTACTTACCCGAGAGAAGTAAAATCATATGAACAAAGGGAAAATAAAAAGAGACAAACCAAAAAACAGACTCTTCATTATAGGGAACAGAAGGGAGGTGGGGGGGGGATGGGTGAAATAGTGCAGGGATTAAGAGTATACTTATCTTGGTGGAAACTGTTGAATCACTGTATTGTATACTTGAAACTAATGTAACACTGCATATTAACTGCACTGGAATTAAAATTAAAAAAATAAAGTTAAAATGATATGTCCATTAAAAGGTTTGTTCACAAATGTTCATGGAGACTTTATTTTTTAAGATAAAAAAAATCTGGGAACAACCCAGCTGTCCGTCCACAGGTGAATGGATAAACAAATGTGGTGTCTCCATACAAGGAAAGACCTCTCAGTCATAAAAAGAAATGAACTAGTGATACACATAACAAAATGAATTTCAATATAATTATGCTGTGTGAGAAGCCAGGCAAGATAGAGTACACAATGGTAGGATTCCACGAAACTCTAGAAAATGGAAACAAACTTGTAGTGACATTGGATCTGTAGTTGTCTAGGGGTGGAGTATGGGAAGGAATTGCAGAGAGGGTGATAGATATTCATTATCTTGATGGTGGTGTTGATTACAGCAATATATATCAAAACATCAAATTGTACACTTAAAGTAAATGCGATTTTAGTATGTCAGTTGGACCTTAATAAAGCTGAGAAGAAAAGAAAAAATAATGGAAGTATCAACCATAATTTAAGTTTATTTTTTGAGAGAGAGGGGTTGGGGTGGAGAGCAGAAGCAGGGGAGGAACAGAGAGAGAGGGAGAGAGAGAAAATCCCAAGCAGGCTCTGCACTGGCAGCACAGAGCCTGATGTGGGGCTCAAACTTACAAACTGTGAGATCATGACCTGAGCCAAGATCAAGAGTCAGACGCTTAACTGACTAAGCCACCCAGGCACCCCTCAACCATAATTTTTTTTAAGGTGGACTCAGAGAAGGTAGAGGAGATAAAGTGGGAGAACAGAGGATTGAAGCTAAATTTTTGGAATATACTCTTTCTATAGGTTTGACTTTGGACTCATGTCAATATTTTACACAATTTTAAAACAAAATTAAAAATTTTAAATCTCAAAATTATTAAAACATGGCAATAGCAAAGGACCCTAACTGTATATGCAGGCATAAAAAGCAATTATTCCAAGATCAAAAATAAATAAAACAACAGAAAAAGTCTTAAGTTTGATTTCAGTAACTATAGTGTTGGTAATGTTATTCTGAGACTGTTGGACAAACATAGAATAAAGAAAATGAGTAAATACATTGGTGTCACTAAGAACTGATACTTTTGCATAGAAGAAATGAGATTTATAAGTAAGATATATGAGTTTAAGTAAAAGCTCTGTAGTTCTCAGTAGAAACTAAAGACCTGGGTATCATTTAAATATATATTTTCTAGGGATTTAGTAGTAATGAACATCACATATTTCAATTTATGGTCTCAAATACTGTTTCTACCTAAAAGGAACTGAAGATCCTTGGAGAAATGACTGATTAGAAGTTGGGGGAAGGAAATACATAAACAAGTCTGCAATATCCTGTTATATGAAAAAGCAAGGAATTTTCAAAGACTACTAGATTCATGTCAAAAGGACTTGGAGGCCAACTCGAAGTTGTTTATTTGAGCATCAATAGAGGGATATAAACCGGAATGGATTGATTCACCATCAAGTCTATTGAAATCCATGAGTTCATGTTAATGCAAATTTTAAAAAACAATAAAAAAAAACTCTTTGGTCACTCTTGGAGGATGGAAACTGGGAAATAAAGGGAAAGAATCAAGCATTTATTTTGCCTCTCCTGTCCAGACTATTCCTTAGGACTACCAAATGTTGACGAGGGAAGTTTATTTTTATGGAATTATCCCAGCTAATAAATGGCAGGCAGAGGAATAATAGAATTGCAGTATCATGATTTTGCTATGCCTAATGAATAATGGTCCTAGGCAATGATCATCAGTAGCTGCTTATATCAAAAAAAAAAAAAAAAAAAGGAGACAACTGGACAATATGTGCCTCCCGATTGAAAAGCACACCACGATCTGTGAAGCAGTTTTTGGGTCCTACAGATCTTTTGGGATATAAGTCTCCCATTAACAGGTTTAGCCATTGTCTGGGTGTGTTGTGTAACTTAACTGTAGTTATTGGTCTGTGACAAAATGAGGTGGGAGAAGGTAGTGAGAGGAGCTTGTGCTGTCTTCCAAGACTGAAATTTCTGCATCATCTTCAAGATGGAGGTGGCACTAAATGTCAACAAGGAAATTGGATCACCTCTCCAAGCCGAGAGTGTTCAGGGAAATTTGGGGACTCAAGATCTTCAAATGCATCAATCCAGATGTCCCCATCTCATATATCAGGGTCCCCATCTCTCCCAATTAGGGCCCTGACCCTGCCATGGCAGTACTGCCTAGACTGAGTGAACAACCACCTCTGGAGCTCTGCTTTTCCTATGGTGATGTCCTAGCCTTGGTCCTCAGCTTTATCTGCCCTCTAACTGCAGGAGATGAGAGTCAGTCTCTATGCTGCCAATGAAACTTCTGGCTTTTACATCTGTCCTTTAATCACTGATTTATCACCCTCAGCCTTTCATTATGTTTTCCCAAATCGTCAGTTGCTCCCAGCTACGTTCAACTTCACTCTCCTTATAATTACTATTAACTGCTTTCAGAGATATATAATATGGAAAAGATGTTCCAGGGAGCATTAATTGCCTACAGGTTTTCCAAAAAGGTTTTTCTCTGATGTTTATCCAAGAATTCCCAAGAATATGTCTTATCTAAGAACTGAAGAGATTTGTCAGTGAAACTGAAGCTGTGACTTTGTAAGATTGTAAGACTGACAAAGCCATGTTGTATGTCTTACATGTGTATGTACCGTATGGTTGTCCAGAGAGCATAGAAAATCTTAAAGAAGAGTACCATCACACTGATTTTTCATATAGGAAAGAGGTGATTTATTTTGGCATAGAGTTATAACATAGGAAAATTGGGGGAATAAGAATTATAAAAGAGAATCCTTTGGACAATTAAATCCTTTGGACAATAAAAATCTATAATGTAGAAATACTGAAATCAGACTTCAGCTCCCTGAGCTTGATGAGCTGGTGCCCAAAAGTTAAGGATATTTTAGGGAGAAGTGGTCACTACAACAATTGGTGTGTTGTAAGAAAATTCACACTTGGATGAAAGGGGGAGATCCAGAAGCGGAATTTGGACTGAGGTTAGAATATGCTCACAGAGTCAGTGGGATGGTGGTAGGCTCATTGGAATAATGAGACCCAACTCAGTTGAGCAACATCAGCCCCATCCCATGTGTTCTGATGGTCAGCAGAAAAGGAGGGGCTACATCTGTGGGGCAGAGGTAGGCGGAGATGGTGGTCACAGAGAAGGGGGCTCAGCAGCAAGAGGAGGCACAGCACATGGGGCGGGGGCAGGTGGAGATGACACAGGTGGGGCGATAGCAAGTGGTGTGGCAGGAGACCCGGCCACAGACTGGGCGCAGGCAGCAGGAGGGGCAGCAGGAGGGGCGGCAGCAGCTGGAGCCACAGCAGCTGGAGCCACAGCAGTTGGAACCACAGCAAGAGGGGCGGCAGCAGCTAGAAATGCAGCAGGAGGGGCGGCAGCAGCTGGAGCCACAGCAGCTGGAGCCACAGCAGCTGGGGCGGCAGCAGGTGGTCTGGCAGCAGGAGGGGCGGCAGCAGCTAGAGATGCAGCAGCTGGGCCTGCAGCAGCTGGAGCCACAGCAATTAGAGCCACAGCAGCTGGAGCCACAGCAGGAGGGGCGGCAGCAGCTGGACACACAGCAAGTGGGCCGGCAGCAGGTGGTCCTGCAGCAGGTGGTCTGGCAGCAGGTGGGGCGGCAGCAAGGCTGGCAGCAGCTGGAGCCACAGCCCTGGTCAGAGCAGACGGAGCCACAACAGGAGCTGACCATGGTGTCAGAGGAAGGATTGGGGTTTCACTAGTAGGTATGAGTGGGTTTCCACAAGGGTGGTTTCTTGAGTTTGAATGTCTCCTTACCTCTGTCCCCTTTTATACCCTGCTGAGTAGCTGACATTACCATGAGCAACACTCTTGTTTTTCCTACCAGGAAATCAATTAGTATTACTAAGTTAATAATTATGTTTATCAGGTTAAATATGCTGATATCTAAGAAAAGCATCATTTCTCTTTTTCTGCAGTGTTGTGATTCATTGAATCTTGTTAAGCCACATGAAACCACTTTTGCATTTTTTTTCCTAATGTGTCTTCGAAGTTGGAACTTTCATATGATATTCTGTTACTAAGTTTTTCCGTGTCCTGTTTTCATGTGTGACTCCACAGTCATATTTTGTTTTATTATTTTAATTCCAGTATAGTTAACATATTAGTTTCAGTTGTACAATATAGTGATTTAGCAGTTCTGTACATCACCCAGCGCTCATCACAAGTGCACTCTTAATCGCCATGGCCTGTTTCACCCAATGATGAGTTTTTCCTCCTATTTCCTTACCAGTACTCCACCTGACAGTGGCATGCATTTTTTCCACTTTGACAAAAAGAAAAAAAAAAGACGGGGTGGGGAGGGGAGAGACTTGACGTTGTGATAGCTATCTTCAAAATGTGCTCATGGATTTAATTCTTTTTTTCCCATGTCTTATTTTGAGGATGGCTATCACAATGCCAAATCTGTCTCTCTGTCTGTCCTGTCTTTCTCTCTCTCTCTCTCTCTTCAGTCAAAGTGGGAAAATGCATGCCATTGTCAGGTGGAGTATTGATAAGGAAATAGGAGGAAAGACTCATCACTGAAGATGCTTATGTACAATGGATGGGGAGGGCTGGACTGTGTTTCCTGGTTGATTGGAGAGTCCGGGTGTCACTAAAGACATTCCATTCTCATGTGATGATTCTACCTCAAGACTAAGCTTTCACCCATTCCTTTTTGATGAAAGAACCATTTTCAGAAATGAACTTCTTCCTTCAGGAATCTTCTCCACATATGCTAAAAGTGAGGGGGTTTGAGCTATCTTTTGATTGGCCAACATATGCAATGGATTCTGCATTACATTGGAGTTTTTATTTAAAGCATCTTTTTCTTGTGCTCTTTCAATAAAAACTCCAATGTAATGCAGAACCCATTACATTACATTCATTGAATTACATTCAAATTCAAGTCTTTCTGCTTAAAGAGGATATAAACAGATAAGGCTTGTTTGTCCTGCAGGCATTTAAATACGCTATATTGAAAGGCAAGATTTATGCAAATACTCAAAGCATCAAAGAAATTAGTGTCCAAAACAATCATTATGTATTTAGGATTCACGTACTTACAGTGAAAAATGAGATACTACAGGGAGATACTATTTGTGAGTGTTTGCTGTGTGCCAGATGGTCTGCTGAATGCTTTGTAATTATTATGTTGATTTTTCTTCTCCAAGAACCCACGAGGCACTCATCATTCTCTAAGAGTTCACATAGACTTGTGTTAAGGTTATTAAGTTACAGTGTAAACAGTACTAATTCCATACCTTTGATTGTGCTGTTACACCTCCTTAGAAGTTCATTCTCCCCTATCAACTCAGCAATTTCTTGTTCTCTAAGTTCCAGCCCAGATGGCTCCTCCTCTCTTATGTTTTCTTTGACATTTATTTTTTTAAAACTTCATCTGCTCCTCCTTTATGCTTGCTATCACATTGTGGAACCCTCAAACTTCGCACATGTGTAAGTCTCCAGCTGTCTCCAGCTGGATGGTAAACACCTGAGGTGGACACTTGAACCGTAGGTTTCTTTTCATCATGCATGGAGCAGAGCACATCATCAGTGGCTTAAAAAAAAATCTCTAGGAATCACTTTTTAAATTGAAATGTTTTGCAATTCTGTAAAGTATTTATGGTACCAAAATAAATTCTACAAAGTGAGGCATGTTTAAGGAAGTCCTGCTATTTATTTCTATTCCTCCCCCCCCCCACCCTTAGAGAATCATTTTTATAATCTAAGGTTTTCCCTCTCATTGCTATTTTAAATGCAAGTGTGTTTTCATTTGCATAGTTGTATCTCCTTTGTTTCTTTTTTTAATGTTATTTTTGAGACAGAGGGAGACAGAGCATGAACGGGGAAGGGGGCAGAGAGAGAGGGAGACACAGAATCTGAAGCAGGCTCCAGGCTCTGAGCTGTCAGCACAGAGCCTGATGCAGGGCTCAAACCCACGAACCGTGAGATCATGACCTGAGCCGAAGTTGGACGCTTAACCAACTGAGCCACCCAGGCGCCCCGAATCTCCTTTGTTTCTTAAACGGTTGTACACTGATAGGCTTAGCTCCAAGTTGCTTTTGCTTCACTTAACAATTTATCTCAGATTATTTCAGAGTAGTAGGTACGTTCTGATGGTCTTCATTTCATTTTCAGCCACAAAGTATCCCATTCTGTTGCCATAATAAGATTTATTTAGCCAGTCCCTTATTGATGGGCATGTGGGTTGTTTTCAGGCTTTCACTATTAAAATAATACTGTGCACTTGAAAACAGGAAGTGTCTTTTTTATCTTGGGGGTTGTGAATTTGATGCATATCTGTAAGATCTATCTTATTAATTACCTATAGTTATTTTCACATTGTGATTGATTTTTCTTCACATGTTCTCTCTTTAAGTACACAGTGTGTTAGTCTTTGATGATTGGACTGTGTCTTTTTTACTCCGGCATTGCCTTCTGTTTCTGAAATTTAGCTTTGTAGTTATATTTTCATTGTAGCCTTTACCATAGTAAAGTTATCCCACTTTGTCTCCTCTAATGCTTTTTGGTATAAATCTAATTTGTTTGGTATTAAAATTGCAGCTTTTATATCTTCATTTTTCAAAATTGCTTTAGAAATTCTAGGTTCTGTATGTTGCCACATAAATTTTAAAAATCAGCTTCTAAGCATCTATTAAAAAGTCTCCTGAAATTTTGATTGGTATTGCATTGAAATTTTGGATCGACTGCAGGAGAATCAACATTTTTTCCCCTTTTCAGCTGTGCTTAATATATATTTAATTCATCCATTGACTTGTTAATTTCAATGATGCTGTCTTTATTTTTTATAAATAAAAAATTCATTTCATTCAATTATTTATTTATTTAAATTCAAGTTTGATAACATACAGTGTAGTATTGGTTTCAGGAGGAGAACCCAGTGATTCATCACTTACGTGTAACATCCAGTGCTCATCACAACAAGTGCCCTCCCAACAGATGCCCATGACCCATTTAGCCCATCCCCCAACCCACCTCCTCTCGGACAACCCTGTTTGTTCTCTGTCTTTGGTAACAAAAACATGGAAGAGCTCTTCCCACAGCTGAGTAACTTTACAAAGAGAAATTAGAGAAGGTCTAGGTAAATGGAGATATATGTCACGTCCCTGGATTGGAAGGAGGAAACTCCTTCCAGAACTCTTCCATATTTTTGTTACTTTTTTGTCTCCGCATCTTATGTTGTTGATACTTTTGAAAACTGAATTGTTCTTATTTAATTTTAATTCCATAATAATTGATAGTATATAAAATACAATTAATAAGAAATAAAATTACTATCTTTTTTTAATGTTTAGTTTTTGAGAGAGAGAGAGAGAGACAGAGTGTGAGTGGGGGAGGGGCAGAGAGAGAGAGAGGGAGACACAGAATCCAAAGCAGGCTCCAAGCTCCAAGCTGTCAGCACAGAGCCCGATGCGGGGCTTGAACAACTCACGAACTGTGAGATCATGAGCTGAGCCAAAATCGGATGCTTAACCGACTGAGCCATGCAGGCACCCCAAAATAAAATTATTTTTTAATGTTTATTTACTTTTGCAAGAGAGAGAGTGTGTGTGCAAGTGGGGGAGAGGCAGAAAGAGAGGGAGAGGAGAGGGAATCACAAGCAGGCCCTATGCTGTTATCACAGAGCCTGATGTGGCGCTCAGTATCACAAACTGTGAGATCATGACCTGAACCAAAATCAAGAGTTGGACACTTAACCAACTGAGCCACCCAGGCACCCCTAAAATAAAGTTAATTTATACTGATAGAAATCTTATGTCCTCGTCAAATTTACTTACTAGTTTCAGGAGTTGTTGTAGTATGGGAGCCCAACCTCCTATCAGTTCCCACCCCAAGTGAGTAACTGATGATCAGCTCCATTCTGTTCCTCATCCGTGAACCTGTCCCTCTATCTTCCTCTCCTAACTGGGCGGCTTTAGTGTGGCTCTAGGTTTGAAGGGTGGGGTACATCATTAGTAAAACTGTCCTTTTGGGAATCATGTTCCCATTTGTATTACAAATATTTTCATCTAAAGAGGGGCTTTGAAGCCCAGTCTTATTTGTAAAAATAAAAGTACAGAGAAAAGATACTGTGTAGAAACCTGAGTGGGCAATGTATAGAAAAACATTTAAAAGTAAATACATCAACTTTATTAGAATATCTGCTCCATTACTATAGAGAGCTTTCTGTGTGTTGGTCTCTGACATTACTCTAGTATCTTTTTTTTAAAAAAAATATTTTATTTTTGAGAGAAAGATGGAGGAGCAGAGAGAGGGGGTGACAGAGTTTCTGAAGCAGGCTCTGCACTGACAACAGAGAGCCTGATGGAGGACTTGAACTCACAAACCATGAGATCATGACCTGAGCTGAAATTGGACACTTAACCGACTGAGCCACCCAGGCGCCCCTCTAGTATCTTTAGCAGTGCCTCCCATGTAATAAATGCTTGATAAATACTATTTGGATGAGTGAATGAAGAAATTGGCATTTGGAAGGGTCAGGGAAATCAGACCCACTTTTCAGTGAAAGCACTGGGCCCCTGTTTCTCCATGGAAGCAACTGACAGGAACTCAGGAATACCTTCTTATGTGGTCATACAGTCTGTAATTTGCCGCAGTTTTCACCAAACACATCATCTTATCAAGGGCGTGCTTTACTCATCTAAGTTACCTGCCTGTCCCTTGAATGCATGAGGATCTGAAATTTGTCTATCAATAGAAAAATGAGAAATGGCTGAGGTCCTGTTGCAAATCGAGTCAAAGTCAGTGTGCATTTGATTAGCTGCATGGATGACACCAGTGTCATCGAGTGCAAGTCTGCATACAAACTTGCATACTGTGCGAAACAACATGTTGCACAGCTACAGTGACTGGTGTGATTCATGAAACGTGTATTGTGTTCTTTTCACTTTTACGTACTTAACAGTCCTCCAAATTTCTGGTTTTCATGTTGTTATTTTCCTAGGACAGGTTCATAGTTAGGTGATTTGCTTAGGAAATAAGGAAGCATGTAAGAAAGAATCAGGGAGTGAATAATGGAACCTGACTTTTACTGAGAGGTGTCAGGACCATGTTGTGTATCCTGCAGGTAGGTGTAGGTCAAATACACTTGCCTACGAGCTGAAGACAAAATCTGAAAGGAGCATCAATCACACTGAATTGTTAATGCAGGGAAGTATAACTTTATTTTGGTACAGAAATATATAAGGTTACAGAGAAGGCCCAGAAAAGGGAAGTTATGAGAATGTCACCAACTGTCAAACTGAAGGATAAAATCTGTTATTGCTTAAGTGCTCTGGGCCATATCCATCTTCTTCAACAGCATGACGTGGTTCTTCAGTAGAATCAAGGCCCAATTCAGTTGAGCAACATCATTTCTACTTCATGTGTCCTAGCAGCAGAAAAGGAGGGGCTACATCTGTGGGGCAGAGGTAGGCGGAGATGGTGGTCACAGAGAAGGGGGCTCAGCAGCAAGAGGAGGCACAGCACATGGGGCGGGGGCAGGTGGAGATGACGCAGGTGGGGCGATAGCAAGTGGTGTGGCAGGAGACCCGGCCACAGACTGGGCGCAGGCAGCAGGAGGGGCAGCAGGAGGGGCGGCAGCAGCTGGAGCCACAGCAGCTGGAGCCACAGCAGTTGGAACCACAGCAAGAGGGGCGGCAGCAGCTAGAAATGCAGCAGGAGGGGCGGCAGCAGCTGGAGCCACAGCAGCTGGAGCCGCAGCAGCTGGAGCCACAGCAGCTGGGGCGGCAGCAGCTGGACACACAGCAGCTGGGGCGGCAGCAGGTGGTTCTGCAGCAGGTGGTCTGGCAGCAGGTGGGGCGGCAGCAGCTAGAGATGCAGCAGCTGGGCCTGCAGCAGCTGGAGCCACAGCAATTAGAGCCACAGCAGCTGGAGCCACAGCAGGAGGGGCGGCAGCAGCTGGACACACAGCAAGTGGGCCGGCAGCAGGTGGTCCTGCAGCAGGTGGTCTGGCAGCAGGTGGGGCGGCAGCAAGGCTGGCAGCAGCTGGAGCCACAGCAGCTGGAGCCACAGCCCTGGTCAGAGCAGACGGAGCCACAACAGGAGTTGACCATGGTGTCAGAGGGTGGAGGTTCTGGGTGGGTTTCCAAGAGAGTGAGGATCTCGAGTTTGGGAGTCTCCTTGCCACATGGCCCCTTTTATACCCCCCTGAGGTACTTCTGTGGTTAGGAAAAGACTATTTCCTTCTTATTGTTTATATGACTGCAAATGCAATTAGTAAATTAGATCATTATATTTTTCTAGGAAAAACTCCCAATATGGAGAAAATAGTTCTTTCCCTTTTCTCAAGTTCCTGAGTTCTCATGTGAATCACTTCTTATTTCTTCCTTTGTTTGCAGTGTCACAAGACTTTAATCTCTGGGTATCATGTGACACAGGTGGGTCCCTATGTCTTCTCTGTTACTCACCTTGACATGATTGTGGGAGAGCTTCTGAAGGAGTATGATCTCTAGTGGAAAATTAATGTTTCAGTAGATGGAATGCTGGTAGCAAAAAAGGGAAGTGAGCTTCTCTTTGAGTGTAAGAAATGAGGAAACTTTTGATTTGTCGTGTTTATTGTGGGTGGTCATCGGGTTAACGAAATTCCTACAGGATTCCAGGCTGTGTTCTCATCACTCTGATGTTCTGTGAAACAGTTAGCAGCAACTCCAGGTTTTTAAATAGCAAAGAGTCATGTGGGGTTGATCAGAGTTGATCAGAAATGTCCTCTGGGCTGATAGTTTTTGATCTGTTGACAGCATAGCCCACCATTTTCCCCAAGGGGCTCGAAGCCTTTTCCCCAAGTCTTCCCACTGGGTGAATGAGTCCTCTGGTCATGCCCATCCAGCCGAGCCATGGGTTGCCGCTCTATATCCACCCCTCTCCCCATATGAGCTGTGGCAAGACCAACATTGGTAAGACGTGAAAAGGAAACAATCTTTGGAAGGAGTGCAGGAGAAGTTGAAATGTTGCTTAGCATTGTTGGATAGGGAAGAAGTGGAGAGTTAAAAATAAAAGAAAAAACAAAATAGTCTCTGCAGAAAGGTTTTTATATCTTGCATCTTTTGTATTTTAAAATTTCATTTACACATTTCGAGTATCTCTTTTTTTTTCCCACATGTATTCCTCCCACCTTTCTTCACAGTTCACAGGTTCCCTCCTTGAAGGCAGCCAGAGTTTCCAGCTTTTTTTATTGCTTAACACATAAGAAACAAATAAGAAGACTTACCCATTTCTTTCATTTATACAAATGGTAGCCTATCAGTCGTGGTCATCCTGCTTGGCGGTTTTCACATGAAGAATTCAGATAACGTATACACTGCTTGCCATTCTTTTTCTTTTACAGTAGCATCGTATTCTGATTATGAAGGTACTGTAATGTATTGAGTCAGTCTCCCACTGTTGGATATTTACTTTGCTTTTAGTCTTTTGAGATTACTTACAATGCTGCAACGAATAAGCCTGATCATACATGATTTCACATGTGTGAGTGTTTTCTATAGAAGAAACTCTTCTGGAAATAAAATAGCTGGATCAGAGTATACATTTGTTTATAATGTTTGTTAGATAATGACAACTTCAACTTCCTTAGGGATTATACCAGTGTACCCATCTACCAGCAATGTGTGAATGTTTGGCTTTCCCTATTTTTATTAATGCAGTGATACACAGGACCTACAAGTACATAGATACATGTACAGAGATGTGTAGTTATGCATGTAGACACCTATCTATCTATCTATCTATCTATCTATCTATCTATCTACCTACCTACCTATCTATCTTATCTGTCATCAATCTTGGTCAATATGAGATACGTAGGTGATTTTTTTTTCTTTTTCAAATTTTTATTTAAATTCTAGTTAGTTAACATATAATGTAATATTGGTTTCAGGAGTAGAATTTAGTGATTCATCACTTACATATGATGCCCAGTGCTCATCGCAACAAGTGCCCTCCTTAATACCCATCACTTATTCAGCCCATCCTCCACCCAGCCCCCTCTATATGTGATTTTTTTTTTTTTAACGTTTATTTATTTTTGAGACAGAGACAGAGCATGAACGGGGGAGGGTCAGAGAGAGGGAGACACAGAATCCGAAACAGGCTCCGGGCTCTGAGCTGTCAGCACAGAGCCCGACGCGGGGCTTGAACTCACGGACCGTGAGATCATGACCTGAGCCGAAGTCGGCCGCCTAACCGACTGAGCCACCCAGGCGCCCCTCTATATGTGATTTTAATTTGCACTTTTCTTATTGTAAGTGAGATTGAGCAGCTCTTCAGATGTTTAAGGCTATTGGTATTGCCTTTTCTGTAAGGTAAAATTATAGAAATTATATAGAAAAAATTATAGAAATTTTCTATATTGTCTGTAATTCATGTTCTTCTACTGGGTGTAGCCTTTATACATTGATTTTTACAGGAACTCTTTGTATATTATAAAAATTAGCCTTTGTATGTGATGTGAATTTCAAATATTTTTCCTAGTTTGTCTTTTTTCTTTGACTTTGCTTATGTGGTTTTTGCCATACAGACATTTACTTCTGATATAGTCAAATTTATTAATCTTTTATGACTTCTGGGTTGGTGTCATACTTTGAAAGTCCTTTCTGATTGTGTAGACATTATCTCATAATTTCTTTTGTCCAGAGTTTCATGTTTTATTTTCAAATATTTACTCTTATCAGAAATTTATGCAGCTATAAAATGTGAGGTTTAAATGTTTTAAAATCTGATAATCTGATATGACCATAACCTGCCACACTTACTAAGTAATAATTTTTTCCCCTACTGATTTAAAATGGCAACTTTTCATATACTAAATTTCCTTACATATTTGGGTCTATTCCTAGACTTGCTTTTTCAAACTCACTGATGATTTTTTCATGCATGAATGCCACAGTTATCAATGCAAAGTATTAACTTGATCTTAATAGTTATCAAGTCCAAGCCAACATCATTAGATTATGGCAATATGCTAGTGAACTCAAACATTTGTGTAGCAAAACAGTAAATACGTACTTGATGCCTTGCCATGAGAATGTAAATTGCACCTGGCAGAACCTTGAAACTGATGTGGAAAAGAATGCATTAGCCAAGTCTGGGATGGTATTACCAGTCTTGATAGGCTTGTTTTGCCTCCTGTAAAGTTTGTTTATATTAGTTACAACTGAAGCAATCAGAGGAAGATGCTGTGTAATCACCAAGAGTCTGCTGTTAACCTCCAGGAGCTGTCTTCCCATACACTGGCCAGACAGGTCTGTTAACAGTGTTTGTGAGAATTAAAACTCTCGCTCGGGGTGCCTGGGTGGCTCAGTTGGTTGAGCGTCTGACTTCAGCTCAGGTCATGATCTTAGGGTTACTGAATTTGAGCCCTGCATTGGGCTCTCTGCTGTCGCTGCAGCTTCAGATCCTCTGTCTCCCTCTCTCTCTCTCTGTCCCTCCCCTGCTTGTGAGCTCTCTCACAAGCAAACAAACAAACCCTCTTGCTTCAGCTGTTTCCTTCATCAGAACAGTCATTTCTTGTTGCTCTTCTGGAATTCTATATTGCTTAGGATTTGCTACCTAGGAGGGCTTGAGCAATTCCAGTGGTACGTATTTAACGTGGCCAAATAAAACTGGATGGAGGGCAGACTTAGTCCGTGCTCCATTCACTTAAGATCATCCCAACTCTGTGTTCAGGTAAAGTCAGTGGGACCACAGAATAACCACTCAGTAACACTTTCCCATTCACAACTGTTTCTATCTTGAGTTTTTCTACCACAATATCTCTGGTATCACTTTTGGTTCTCTAGGAGCATTGTAACTCTCCCTGATGGAAATCACTGTCCACTGAGTGCCTGTATGAGTAATCCTAAGAAGTTTGGCATGCTGCCCTTTGACTCCTTCACCCAAATTCTCACATACATATTCTTAAGACATAGGGCACCTGCTCCTTGCTATTATGAGCCCTGGGTACTGAACTTTTCCTTGTTGCTTCCCCTGAACTCTATCCACACTTTTGTAAATACTCTTTTTATTACACAGATTTAGAATGCTGTCTTGTTTCTGCTGTGACCCAGTTCTTGTTATAAAAATGGGAAATTATAAGTCTCATATACTTTAATACTGAAAAAAGCAGTATAAAACATTCTTTGATTTAGCTCTAGCTAATAAAGTGTAATGTTGAAACCAGAGCCTGAATCCTATAATTAGTAGTTATCAAAGAGGAATATATAGGAGGATAAAAGATTGGTTAACTCACTGTGTGAACAGACAGGGCTGTATTCTATAGTAACATTTCAAAGTAAGTTGAAAAAGTGAAGCTGAAAATATCTATAGGACATTTCTGTAATATACTAAGAACAAAATACCCAACATGTGTTGGGGTGAACCCCATTTTATATCAACTCCTATCTGGTTTGTCTCTTATACCTTATAACTTTTTTTTTTAATTTTAGAAATTATAATTAACCCTTAATTATACTTGTTAAGGCTTTGGGAAATATAACACAGCTACTAGATAAAACTGGTGTATGTAAAATTTGAATTTAAAATATTTTTACTATACCCCAGATTGCGAACCAAAAGTTATGGACCCTTATATTGGCATAAACAGACATTTTTGTGTATATTGTGACACATTATCTCAGCTAAGGAGGATGATTCTTACCTGAGTCTGGGTGCTGGGGAAAATAGCCTCTGCATATTCTCTTAAGTAAAACCAGGTAAGGTGATAAAAGCCCAAAGTGAAAAAAAAAAATCATCAAGGAGATGAGAAACTTCAATAACATGAGAATTTTCATGAGACTGAAGAAAATACAGAGTTTCAGTCTAGAAATATTAAATGTGAGCAACTATTAATGAAAAATTTTAAATTTTTTATGGAAAAGTTGCCATGGACTTCATAATTTTCTAGAAATCTGGATTTAGAAGGTATACTTCATTTTCTAAAAGAGAGTTTTTATGCTTAGAGTGGAAAGGAGGAAGGAGGGAAGAGGAGGGAAAGAGGGAGGAGAAAGTACTTGAGTTAGGCAGAGCACCCAAAATTTGCACAATCAGTAATGGAACATACTAGAAGTGGAAATATAGTCAAAGGAAATTTAAGTGACTAGGGTTTCAAGAAAAATAACCCCCCCAAAAAAAAAAGATATTTATTGACAGCTGACATTATGTACCCCACTCTGCTAACTGTAGTGTATACATGGATTATGTCTTTGAACCTTTGAAGAACATTATATATTGTCCTCATTTCTCAGAGAAGGCAAACCGAGGCTCGGAGAGGTTATGCAATGTTGCCCATAATCATACAATGAATGCCTACTAGAGTCTTGATTCCAATATAAGTAACTGCTCTTGAACACATTCTCCTGCATTTGAAGTAAGATGGGCTTTAGTGTGAGGTGATAGCTAAGGACATGGACACATACATGCATGCACACACACATGTACATGCCAAATCATTAACAGATCAGGAGATTTTAGTATTGGGGAAATGGCTGTTTATTAAGAACACATGAAAACAATGTCATGTAAGATCATCACAATCAGTGTATACGTAGGATGAAGATATTGCTGGCCTAAAAATGGATGTATCGGATAAAAATCATTTGACAATTGTTTTAATCTATTATTTCCTAGAACTGAATGCCAACTCTAAATGCCAAATCAGAAGATGAAGAGTTGGCAGCTGAGAGTCCATCCCCCAGTCACTGGCTGGCTCTAACACATTTTATGTGACTTGTGGAGACATCCCTATGTCACAAAGATTATAGGCAGAGAGATTCAGCAGCAAGAGGAGGCACAGCACATGGGGCGGGGGCAGGTGGAGATGACACAGGTGGGGCGATAGCAAGTGGTGTGGCAGGAGACCCGGCCACAGACTGGGCGCAGGCAGCAGGAGGGGCAGCAGGAGGGGCGGCAGCAGCTGGAGCCACAGCAGCTGGAGCCACAGCAGTTGGAACCACAGCAAGAGGGGCGGCAGCAGCTAGAAATGCAGCAGGAGGGGCGGCAGCAGCTGGAGCCACAGCAGCTGGAGCCGCAGCAGCTGGAGCCACAGCAGCTGGGGCGGCAGCAGCTGGACACACAGCAGCTGGGGCGGCAGCAGGTGGTTCTGCAGCAGGTGGTCTGGCAGCAGGTGGGGCGGCAGCAGCTAGAGATGCAGCAGCTGGGCCTGCAGCAGCTGGAGCCACAGCAATTAGAGCCACAGCAGCTGGAGCCACAGCAGGAGGGGCGGCAGCAGCTGGACACACAGCAAGTGGGCCGGCAGCAGGTGGTCCTGCAGCAGGTGGTCTGGCAGCAGGTGGGGCGGCAGCAAGGCTGGCAGCAGCTGGAGCCACAGCAGCTGGAACTACAACAGGAGTTGACCATGGTGTCAGAGGGTGAAGGTTCTGGGATGGTTTCCAGGAGAGTGAGGGGCTTGAGTTTGAAGTCTCCTTGTGCCATGGCCCCTTATATATGCCCTGAACAGGGTGATTTGTCAACACATCTTCCTTGTTTTTGTTTATCTAATATTTAAGTAATTATCACAGTACACAGTAATGTTTGTCTATGTAATGGTTTAAACTTGTGGGAAACAAATTTTCTTTTCTAGATGTGGTAAGTTCTATCTGGTCTGCTTTTCCTCCTGACTCATACCTGCTAGCATCTTCCAGACCACACTCTCCTCATCTTCCTTGACAGTGGGCTGTCATGTGATAGGTGGCATTTACAGTTACATTTCTTCCTGTCCCATTTCTTCTAGCAGTGATAGGATCAAGGCAGTTATATTTCTGGTTCTGCATTTCTTCCAATGATCAGTTGGGAAGAAATCCTATCTGCATAGTGTGGCATGGGACAAGAGGAAGAAGCTCTCTTTGGTGGGTCATTTTTGAACAATGAGGAAGGAGACAACTCTATGTGTGTATGACATTGCTGATTTCTGTGCCACTGGAATGGATTTTCTTGGATGTTTCTCCCTTTGGATCTTGTCCTCTGCCCCAAAACCATGGCAGACAATTATCTGTGTGGTCTGCATCACTGCCATGTCCCATCGCTCATTACGTTGTTACTTTGCTGTCATATATATTTGTGTTGTTTTTCCCAGTTGGTCTTTAGATTCTGGAAGACATAGCCTCGTTTTTATTCTTATCTCATTCTTAATTAAAATATTCTTCAATGGAGGAAAAATGGGCCCAATAATCAAAATGTATCTCTCCTCAGAATTTACCTCTATAGCTGGGAAATCTATGGCACACATCTTTTTCCATCCACTTGAAATGTGAATGGATTTTAGTCAATTTAATTTAGTTACCATTTCTACTTATCCTCTATTTAGTGATGGTCTAACCTGAGCATGCAGCAAATCATCTGAAGGGCTTATTAAACATGGTTGGGACAAATCCCAGAGATTCTGCCTTAGAGTGGAGCCTAGGTTTGGCATTTCTAGCAAGTACCCAGATGGATGTTGATGCTAAGGACCCAAGGACCACACTTGGAGATACTCCTTTGTTCTGTTCATTCAGGCTTTGAGGAAGTGCCTCTATCAAGTTCCAGCCTATTTATAAAGCAGATTTGTTGAGTGGGTAATCCAAGATACACATGTTGCCAGTTCCTGGGGTGACAAATATGGTTTAGGGTCTTCTCCTTGGGAATTTACAGATTACTGTGAAGATCATACGTGCGTATGCACACCCATCCCCCCCCCCCCAGCCCGCCCCTCTCCCCCATACAACTGTGCAACATCAAGGAACTCATAGTAGTATAATTTAACTAAAAGAAGAGTGTCTAAGACAAATTAGCCAAGGTGACAGTTTGGTAAAGACATAGATTTATTCATAAATAAATAATTCTAGTTACTGTTTCTTACTTACTTTGTATGATTTGTTTTACATTTTAGGAAAATTTTACATACTCTGAAAGGTACAGATTCTAAGTGTATTATTTGATGAGTTTTGACGAATGGATACACATCCATGTAATCCCCATCCCTATAAGATATAGAACATTTCCATTATATCAGAAAGTTCCCACATATCACTTTAGTAAACTCCCTGCCACCAAAGAGACAATTGTTTTAGTATTTTTTTTCACTGTAGATTTGTTTTGATGTAGAGCTTCAAACATGATATATAGCATCATTTCTTTTCTGTCTGGCACCATTTACTTGGCATGTGAATATTATTAATGTTGATACTTGTATCACTAGTTCATTCAGAGCTGTAGTGACAAAGTACCAAAACTTATTGTAACTACTACCAACCATCCTTGTTTACCTGGGACTTGATGGGGGTTCCAGAACTCAAAACTTTGTTAAACAGGAAAGTCCCAGGCAAACAGCAGCATTGATCACCTTCTGATTAAATATCTTAATTGGGACCATTTGAAGACCAAGACCATTGCAATATGTTTATCACAATAACTTTCTTAGCAAACACTGATTTACGTGTTTTTATTCCATAGGCTTGTGAGGCAAAGCTAGAGAACCTAAGGCATTTAAACAATTCGATTGTGAGGCAACATGGTGTCCCAAGGGGAGAGATTTTCACTTGATTTGCTGTATGGGAGATGCTGAGGGAAGAAAAACCATAAAAAGAAAAAAAAAAGAGTTCTTAATACCAGGGGAGAGCTTTCTATATAAATCGAGAGAGATTAAGAAAACCCTTTTGTCATATATGGAAAGGCAGAGTACATTCTCATTATAGAGAAGTATGCAGAGAATCAGCCCCTAGACCAGTGGTTTGCAAAGTTGGCTGCATAATCGGATCACCTAAGGAGAGATAAAAATTACTTATGCCGACTTCTGCCCTGAAAAATTCTGATTTTAACTGATCTGGTGTATGGCCCGGGCATCTGAATTTTTTAAGCTCGTGAGGTATAATCTTAAATGCATGGCCAAGTTTTAGACCTCCTTAAACTGTCTATATCACACAGACTTGTGTAGTATTAGATTGGGAACAGAAGTAGCTACAATATTAAAATATAATTGGTAACACTTAATTAATAGAATTGTACCGATTTTGAATCACTGAACTTTGAGCAATATCAGACTGAAGCATCGATAATTCTCTTCACTCTCGTAAATCCGTCTTATGCCAAACAAAAGTCCTACATGGATAAGAATAAACAATGGGGCATGGACCACAAAGGGAAATTACTATAGACAGCACACTGAATTTTTTAAAATTGCATATCAAAAGCAAGAGAGACATCACTCTGTGTACTCCTTGCTAAAAATTTTACCCATAGTCTGGTGAGGTAGAATTGATAATTAACATCAGGACCATGCACACAAATTATGTATGGTCTACCTAAACTTTAGTATTTTATTGCATAGAGTAGATGGAGTATAATTTTTTTCTTCATTGTACTTAAACATTTTAATTGTATATGTTATATAAATATATGTGTGAATATATATAATATAAAATAACACTTAAATTTTTTTTTGTTGTCTTTTTAGAATTCCACAAAGTAAAATATGGTAGTTAGGTAAACATCAATGAAATTTGAATGAGGTGGACCCAACTGATGTTTGCACCACCATCGAGGAACCTGTGTTGTACCTTCCAGAGAAACTGATCACATCATATTAATATATCCTTTAAAGAATAACATGCAAAAAATAAAAGACTTTTCTCATCAGGTAAGACATATGTTAGTACTCATTATTATTTTAATAAATGCCCAGATACCTGGAATGTATTTTGTCTGTAGCTAAAATGTATTACCACTAGGTAATTATAGTGACTTAGTTTGTAGAATTATTATCTAAACAGACACATAAAAAAGGCATGGGTAATTGATAGGAAAGTTAACATATTTCAAGTCAATTAAGTTATTTTATAATAAAATAGGCTCCATTAAAATATTTAAGGATACACATTAACAATATTGCCAGTCTTGATATAAGGTAGTATGTGTAATTAAAGCAATATTTGAAACCATATAAATGCCTATATACCATTGATTGAATTTCCTTCAGTTCTCTAACTACGGTTGACCCTTGACCAACGCAGGGGTTAGAGATGCCATCCCCTGTGCTGTCAAAAGTCTCCACATAACTTTTGATTCCCTGAAAACTACTAAATAAAGTAAACTTTATTTATCAAAAAAATCTGCCTATAAATGGACTCACGTGGTTCAAACCTGTATCATTCAAGGGTCAACAGTATGTTCAATCAATTCTTAATCTAATATTTCTTCTTAAATTATAAATAGAGCAAACATTTAATTCACACTGAATTTATAAAAATTTGTATTATGAAGAACACATACACTGCATGGTGTATAAAAGATACATGTATAATATATAATAAATAATTATGACACAAACACTATGTACCCAAAGCACAAGTCATGAAATAGAATGTTGCCTTCACCAAGACCACACATCTCCCTCTTTCCACCCTATAAATGATCACTAACCAGATTTTTAAATTCTCTTTTCATTAACTTTCTTCATGATTTTACCACCTGGATATGCATCCCTAAACAATATAGTTTAGTTTTACTTGGTTTTGAATTTTATATAAAGGAATCTTAAATGTATTTTGATTCTTTCACTGAATATTATGCACATGTATTGAGGCATACTCCAAGAAGGCCCAATGATTTCCACCTCTTGGTGTTCAGGGTCTCATGTAAGTACCACCCCTTGAATAAATTGCTTCTAAATAACAGGATGTGACAACATCAAGTGATTGAGTTACAAAAGATTGTCATGACTTTCATCTTAATGCCAACTCTCTCTCTCTGTCTCTCACTGGCTTTGATGAAGCCTGGTGCCATGTGGGAGAGATTCTTGCAGCAAAGAACTGAGCACAATATCCATTCAACAACAAGCAAGGAAGCGAGGTCCTCCCTCCAGTGGCCCTCCAGGATCTGAATCCTGCCAATGACCACATAAGTGAACTTGGAAGTGGATTCTTCCACAGTTGAGACTTCAGGCGAGATCTTAGTGCCAGTTAACTAGCTGAGGAGACCCTTGTGAGAGCCTCACTGAGCAGCATCGGGATTCCTGATCCACAGAAACTGTGAGGTAATAACTTTGTGTCATTTAAAGTGGCTAAATAGTGAGGTCATGTTAAGTAAATGCATATCCAGTTCAGGCTTTTCTAGCACTACATTACATACAGGTGAGGAGGAAGGGATCAAAAGGTGCAGAGAAGTACATATGCTAGAATACACGTAGTCATAAGCCCAAAAAAGCCAACTGGCAGCATATGATCCCGAGTAGGTCAAAGGGGCACTCTCTTTACCAAGGTAATAAGGAATTATCAGGTATGGGGTGCCTATTCTCTGAATACAGAGGTGGTGGAAAGGAATACTGTGAGAGAACTGGCCTCCCGAGGAATAATGGGGATGACATATCTCTGAATAGCAGAAACCAGGTGGCAGCATTTAACTCTAAGAAGTAATGTGGATATAATTATGTGAAAGTCAGCGAGGTTGGAATGACAAAGGGGGCAGAATGACATGTGACCCTCAGGGATCTTCCAATATGGATAATAGAGCATGATGTCCCTTGAAATAGAATGTAGGCAACCAACTAGGGTATAGCTGTACTTGTACCTTAAATTTTGTACCTTAAGTTGTTTACCTTAAGCTCTGTACAGCTAGGGAATAAATGAACAAAAAGCTGAGGTCAGTGTTCCCAAAGGAAACTGATGATCCCTCATGCGGTTTGCAGACCTGCGCCAATTCTCAGACCTAGAAGCCATTGACCCATCAAAACAGAGGCCAGTCCTCTAGGATAAAGGACAACAGCAGGTGTGTATAGTAGAAATGTCTTTAGAATTTTCCCAAATGAATATAGAGCCATTTATGGTGGGGGTGGGGGCACTAGAATACTCATGTATTTGGATGCTGTTTGATATGGGATATGAGTTGACCATGAGTGCTAAATACACAAAGTGCCAGCATGGCCCCATTAGAATACATTGATCCAGATGCCATGGTTATAGGAGGGGTTCCCCACTCATCTTCATACCCAGTATTCCATTTGGGAGAATTTGCGCCTCCTTTTTCCAAAATTATGGGCTGTGTGCAGGTAAGGTCTTGGCTTTAAGAGAGAAAGCTACCTTGAGGCGACATGGTAAAGATCTGAATAAAAGCTCTGGCTGTCACCTTATCTTTTTGGGCTTCTAGTACCAGGAAATCAGCATGCAAAGTTAGGAGTTATGGGGGCCAAGAGGAATACATATAGCATTGAGATGACCCACAGGGGCATTCATGGTATTCCTGTTCCCAGGAATAACTGCAGATGGGCAAGTAGTGTCGCCTGAAGAGGACATAGAAACCATGGGCTTGGGACTCTCAGGGATGGGGATGTAGGTCACCGCACCAGACAAGTCAGCTAAAGGAGCAGAGAGCCTCCTCCTCTTGTTGGTTTTTCTAGAAATAGTGAAAAATCACATGAAGCAAGGTTGCTAAGAGAAATCCATACACATGAGCAGAGGCAGGGGTAGTTACATGATATCCCATTCGATCCCTTTTGCCATAAATGCCCTTATGCACAAGCTGGTGAGAGTATGGACTGGGAGTGGCTCACACGGAACTGTAGTTAATTCTCTCAGATGAGGGAGGGGACCAGCCCGGGGATTTGTACTCTCCATCCTACATCTCGCCAAGGGTTGTGCAAAAGTAGTGTTAAGTGTATAGGGGCACAAAGACCTAAACCCTCTGCCTCCAAGAGGAGCAGGTATGTGACCCAGGCCATACCTGTCAAAAGTGGGGTCACAATGTAAGGCTGGTATTGACCTGAAACTGCATTTTGTCTTAGCCGCTTTTACTGCTTTACCCTGTTTCCCTCACTTTCTCATTGATTTCTCCAAGGAGCACTTCCTTATACATCACGTGCAAGAATGCATTTTATTTTCTGATTTTTAAAGAAAAAATGCAATGTAAGAATCACATTTGGGGATGGTCTCCCTTAAACATAGCCCCCATTAAGGAGACAGTTCCTAATCTGGTGAGCTATGTTACTTGTGGCAGTGTGTCCTGTACTTCAGGATATACGGCATTTTAAAAATAGGAGAAAAGTATTCTAAAGCCAAGTGTGCCAAAACTGTAGAAACAGCATCCTGTCAAAATATTCAGTGGTTCAGGGGAGAGTAAGTTCAGCAGTTGACCTGTCACCCTGTGACCATTCATATCATACGGAAATGTTTGAAGGCACTGTTACTGAGACTTGGAACACTGGTGTTTGGTTGACCTCAGGATCAGACCCCAAAAGAGAGGTTTGAGAAGAAGTAGTTTGTCTGGGAGGTGACCCCAAGTGGTGCTCTAGGGAAACTGATGTGATCCAGGGAAGGGTGGCAGCCAATCCAGGTTGATTTCAAGAGCAGATGACTCCTGTGGGCCTCTGGGGTTTGTGCAGTGCTGCTGAGACCCTCTGGTCTCACATGTCTCACTCGAGGGGAAAGAGGCTAGAGTACTTACCCACCAAGCACTGCCCACTGGTTGAGGACTTCTCCCAGAGACTTCCTTCCCTGCTCTGTCCTTTGCGATCTGCTCCTTCATGTAGACTGAGCCCTCTGCAGAGAGTTCCAGGTGCTTGCTGCAAGCCACCATCCTATACTGTTAGTGTGGGAAGCGCTGAGGTCATAGAAGTGAAAATCCTGAAATCGCCTGCTATGATCTCCTCATTGTGCAGAGAATAGTAGAAGACCTGACAGCTAAGGGTGAGCATCGAAGAAGGAAAAAGAACGAGACACGATTTCTTGTATTTGTATGCCTGGAAAGTTAAGATTTATTTCACATATAGAAACATCTCCATATCAGAAAATCTGGCAGTAAACAGATATATCAATTAGGATGACATGTTAACAGATATCAGAGAAAATTCAACCTTTGTATTGATTTGGGATGGAGATAGTAACAAGGAGGTGGGAGGGTGGCAGAGGAGGGTATATTCGGAAGCCAACTAAGTTGAAAATCACTGGGAACTGAGGTTTTACAGTTGGCCTCACATGATTCAGCTCCCAGTTGGATGACATGAAGGAGATTGGCTGATGAAAACAGCAGGGTGCAGGTCAGGGCACTCAGCAGCAGCAAGAGCCACTAGAGCAGGTTGGGTGGTGGCAGAGGGTCTAGCAACAGCTGGGGCGGCAGCAGCTGGACACACAGCAGGTGGGGCGGCAGCAGGTGGTCCGGCAGCAGGTGGTCTGGCAGCAGGTGGGGCGGCAGCAAGGCTGGCAGCAGCTGGAGCCACAGCAATTAGAGCCACAGCAGCTGGAACCCCCACAGCAGGGGCGGCAGCAGCTGGACACACAGCAGGTGGGGCGGCAGCAGGTGGTCCTACAGCAGGTGGTCCTGCAGCAGATGGGGCGGCAGCAAGGCTGGCAGCAGCTGGAGCCACAGCAGCTGGAACCCCCACAGCAGGGCCGGCAGCAGCTAGAGATGCAGCAGCTGGGGCGGCAGCAGCTGGAACCACAGCAGCTGGGGCGGCAGCAAGTGGTCCTGCAGCAGGTGGTCTGGCAGCAGGTGGGGCGGCAGCAAGGCTGGCAGCAGCTGGAGCCACAGCAGCTGGAACCCCCACAGCAGGGCCGGCAGCAGCTAGAGATGCAGCAGCTGGGGCGGCAGCAGCTGGAACCACAGCAGCTGGAACCACAGCAGCTGGGGCGGCAGCAAGTGGTCCTGCAGCAGGTGGTCTGGCAGCAGGTGGGGCGGCAGCAAGGCTGGCAGCAGCTGGAGCCACAGCAGCTGGATCCCCCGCAGCAGGGGTGGCAGCAGCTGGACACACAGCAGGTAGGGCGGCAGCAGGTGGTCCTGCAGCAGGTGGTCTGGCAGCAGGTGGGGCAGCAACAAGGCTGGCAGCAGCTGGAGCCACAACAGGAGTTGACCATGGTGTCAGAGGGTGGAGATTCTGGGCTGGTTTCCAGGAGAGTGAGGAGCTGGACTTTGGAAGTCTCCTTGTGCCCTGACCTCTTATATACTGCTCGTACCGGGTGATTTGTCAACACATCTTCCTTGTTTTTGTTTACCTAATATTTAAGTAATTATGATATTTCACAGTCACATTTGTCTTTGTAATGGTTTAAACTTGAGGGGAACAAAATTTTCTTTTCTAAATGTGATAAATTCTATCTGGTCTGCTTTTCCTTTTGACTTATACCCACTGGCATCTTCTGGACCAGTCTTTCCTCATCTTTCACCCAGAGGGCTTCATGTGATAGGTGGCACCTGCAATTACATCTTTCTGTCCCCTGCTACATCCCCCAGCAGGATGGGATGAAGACAATCCTGGTTTTGGTTGTGCATTTCTGCCAGTGATCACATCTGCAGAGGATGGAGGTGGCATGGGACAAGAGGAAAAGTTCCAATTTTATGGGTCATTGTTGATCAATGAGGAAGGGAGCAGCTGCCAGTGAGCATGTGATGTTGCTGACCTCTGCCACTGGAATGGGTTTTCTTGGATGTTTCTAACTTTGGATCATGTTCTCTACTCTAAAATCATGTAGACAATTACTTGTATGGTTCCAGTCACTGCCATGATTTGTAGTTCATTGAGTGTTTACATTTTCATCATATCTTTTTGTGTTGCATTTTTCTGTATGGTCTTTGGATTCTAGAAGACATAGCCTCTTCTTTATTCTTGCCTCATTCTTAATTAAAAATATTCTTCAATGGGGGCGCCTGGGTGGCGCAGTCGGTTAAGCGTCCGACTTCAGCCAGGTCACAATCTCGCGGTCCGTGAGTTCGAGCCCCGCGTCAGGCTCTGGGCTGATGGCTCGGAGCCTGGAGCCTGTTTCCGATTCTGTGTCTCCCTCTCTCTCTGCCCCTCCCCCGTTCATGCTCTGTCTCTCTCTGTCCCAAAAAAAAATAAATAAATAAACGTTGAAAAAAAAATTAAAAAAAAAAAAATTCTTCAATGGGACAAAAAGAATTGAGAATGTGCTTCTCCTCAGAACTTATCTCATAGGTAATCCTAGTGCACATTTGTTGGATCCATGTGAAATGTGATTAGTCAATTCAGATTCATTTTGCTACTATTTTGAATTATTGTCCATTTAGTGAGAGTCCAGTGCATTCAGATGATGCACCAAGTCATCTGAAGGGCTTATTAGAAATGGTTGGGACAAATTCCAGAGGTTCTGAATACAGGGGGATTCTGAGGTTTAGCATTTCTAACCAATCCAAGTGATGTTGATGCTAAAGGCCCAAGGATGACACTTAGAGACCTACCTCTTTTTTCTGTTCATTCAAGCTTTGAGGAACCTCTGTTAAGTCCCTGCCTTTTATAAAGGAGATTGGTTGAGTGGATAATCTGAGATACACACGTTGCCAGTATTGGCGTTGTAAGCATGAGTTAGGGTCTCCTCCCCAGAAACCTACAGACTACTGAAAAACCCTCACCCACCCACACAAATACAAATAACTGTAATATAATATAGAAAGAAACATCGAAGGAGTTCACAGTACTGTAATCTAAGTAAAAGATATTGTATTTAAGCAAATCAGCTGAGTTTGTAAAGACATAGACTTATTCATATAATTAATTTAGTCTTGTTTACCTTTAATGTTTTATTTTATAATTTAGGTGGAATTCACACAATTGAAATTCATAAATCCGTAGTCATCCATAGTGATGAGTTTTGATACACAGTAGTAGGTCCATGTAATTCCCACATCTATCAAATGAACATTTCCATTTTACCAGAAAGTCCTTTAGTGAAGTCCCCACTATCATGGAGGCAATCACTGTTTTAATATGTTTTGCACTATGGATTTTTTTTGATCTAGACCATAAGATAATATGTAGTACATATATAATTACTATAGTATATATAATACTCTTCTGTTTGGCACTGTTAACTTGTCTTATGTCTGTGAGAATCACTTAACGTCGATACATATATCTCTACTTTATTCTGTGCTCTACTAGACAAGTACCAAGATTTATCTTAACTATTACCAATTAATTTCATGGTAGGGTAACCAGGCATTCCTTAAAATCATCTTTCTTTTTTTTTTAACTCTAGTATTTTATAACATTTAAAAATTTTTATTTAAATCTAAGTTAGCATATAGTGTAATAATGGTTTTGGGAGTAGAATTTAATGATTCATCACTTACATATAACACCCAGTGTTCATCCCAACAAGTGCTTTCCTTAATAACCATCACCCATCTAACCCATCCCCTTACCCAACACCCCTCCAGCAACCCTCAGTTTGTTCTCTGTATTTAAGTGTCTCTCACGTTTGCCTCCCCCTCTGTTTTTATCTTATTTTCTCTTCCCTTTTCCATGTTTTTCTGTTTTGTTTCTTAAATTCCAGTATGAATGAAATCATACGGTATTTATCTTTCTCTCACTGACTTATTTTGCTTAGCACAAAACACTCTAGTCTCATCCACATTGTTGCAAATGGCAAGATTTCATTTTTTTGATCGCCGAGTAATAATCCATTGTACATATATACCTCATCTTCTTTATCCATTCGTCAGTGAGTGGACATTTGGACTCTTTCCATAATTTGGAAATCTCTGTTTTTAATTTTCTGAGGAACTTCCATACTGTTTCCCAGAGTGGCTGTACCAGTTTGCAGTCCCACCAGCAGTGCAAAAGTGTTCCCCTTCTCCACATCCTCTCCATCATCTGTTGTTTCCTGAGTTGTTAATTTTTGCCATTCTAACAGGTGTGAGGTGGTATCTCATTGTGGTTTTGATTTGTATTTCCCTGATGATGAGTGATGTTGAGCATCTTTCCTTGTGTCTGTTAGCCATCAGGAAGTGTCTATTCATGTCTGTTGCCTGTTTCTTCCCTGGATTACTTGTTTTTTTTAGGTGTTGATTTTGATAAGTTCTTTATAGATTTTGGATACTAACCCCTTATCCGATAGGTCATTTGCAGATATCTTCTCCCATTCTGTCAGTTGCCGTTTAGTTTTGTCGATTGTTTCTTTTGCGGTGCAGAAGCTTTTTATCTTGATGAGGTCCCAATAGTTCACTTTTGCTTTTGTTTCCCTTGCCTGCGGAGACACGTCCAGTAAGAAGTTGC
The DNA here is from genome assembly GCF_024362965.1 of Panthera pardus. NCBI lineage: Eukaryota > Metazoa > Chordata > Mammalia > Carnivora > Felidae > Panthera > Panthera pardus. Next base: position 34,025,759 of record NW_026526876.1, on the reverse strand, counting down.
TGTGGCCGAGGTCAAAGAGGTGTTGCTTGTTTTCTCCTCTAGGATTTTGTTGGTTTCCTGTCTTACTTTTAGGTCTTTCATCCTTTTTGAGTTTATTTTTGTGTATGATGTAAGAAAAGGGTAAGTTCATATTTCATTTTAAATCTTAAACAGAATGTGCATTTCAGCCCACCCCAAATTTTTAAAAATTCTTTCATATTATATAAAATGCACATATGCTGAAAAGCAGATGAACTATGCATGCATGATTTAAAAAATAGTTATGAAGTAAACATCTATATACCCAAAACTTGAGTCAAGGAATAGAACATTGTTACTCCTAAGAAAGTTCTTGATATGTCTCTCCTTGTACACAATCCTTTTCCCACCCTACAGATGATTACTGTACTCACTTTTCAAGTAACCTTTAATTTATTTTTTCACAGTTTTATTACCTGGGTATTCACATCTAAAAATATAGTTTCATTTTACATGTTGCTGAATTAAAAAAATTTTTTTAACATTTATTTATTTTTTTTTTTTTGAGAGACAGAGAGAGAAAGAGAGACAGAGTGTGAGTAGGGGAGGGGGAGAAAGAGAAGGGGGCACAGAATCTGAAGCAGGCTCCAGGCTCTGGGCTGTCAGCACAGAGCATGATGAGGGGCTTGAACCCACGAACCGTGAGATCATTACCTGAGCTGAATTCAGACGCTTAACTCACTGAGCACCCAGATGCCCCCTGAATTTTTATATGAAGAAATTCTTAGTGTAAATGTGTTTTGATTCTTTCACTCAATATTATATAAGAGTTTTAGTAGGCAGCTTCCTAGAAGGCCCAAAGATTTCCGCCTCTTGGTGTTCATGGTCTCATGTAATTCCTTCTCCTTGAGTAACTTGCTTCTAAATCACAGGATATGACAACATCAAGTGATTAAGTTACAAGATTGTGATTTTCATTTTTTAATATTTTTATTTATTATTGAGAGAGAGAGAGAGAGAGAGAACACACAAGTGGGGGTGGGGGGCAGAGATAGAGGGAGACCATAGAATCTGAAGCAGGCTCCAGGCTCTGAGCCATCAGCACAGAGCCCAACATGGGGCTTGAACTCATGAGTAGTGAAATCATGACCCAAGCCAAAGTCAGACGCCTAACTACTGAGCCACCCAGGAGTCCTGTGATTTTCATTTTAATGCCAACTCTTTCTCTCTCTCTCACTGGCTTTGATGAAGCCAGGTCCTATGTGGGAGAGATCCTTGCAGCAAAGAACTGAGCACAGTCTCATTCAACAACCAGCAAGGAAGTGAGGTCCTCCCTCCTGTGGAGTGCGAGGAATTGAATCCTGCCAATGACCATATAAGTGAGCTTGGAAGTGGATTCTTCCCCAGTCGCATCCTCAAATGAGACCCCAGTGCCAGCTAGCACCTTGAGTGCAACCTAGCGAACCTCATGGATTGGAGACTCTAGGTGGGCTCTGCCTGGTTTTTGATCCATGGAAATGAGATAACAAATGAGAGTCATTTTAAGCGGCTAAATTTTGAGGTAATGTTACATAACAGTAGATAACCAGTATAGATTTATCTATGGCCACAGCACACTCAGGTGAGAAGGGAGGGATTGAAAGTGCAGAGAAGTAGAAATGCTCAAATAAGGTTATAAAGTCACAAAGCCTAACTGGCTATGTTCCCTTGGAGAGATCAGGAGGTACTCTCTTTACTAAGATATTATGGAATCATCAAGTATCACTGTCAGCTAGGTACTGAGATAGTAGTGATTATTCTCTAAAATCAGATAGAAGTGGCTAAACTATGCTCCCTAGGAAAAACAGGGATGATATCCCTGAATGGCAGAATCCAGGTGGACATGTAACTTTAGGAAGTTCTGTGGATATAATTATGTGATTGCCAGCAAGGTTGGAATGACAAAGGGGGCAGAATGATGTGTCACCCTCAGGGACCTATCAGTATGGATAAGAGAGCATGATGTCCCACATAGTAGGTAATGGGGCAGACAACTAAGGTACAATTATATGTGTGTGTGTGTGTGTGTGTGTGTGTGTGTGTGTGTGTACATGTATTTAAAAGAGCTTAAGAATAAAAGAACAGGGGAGCCTCAGTGGCTCAGTTGGTTAGGTATCTGACTCTTGATTTTGGCTGGCTTAAGTCATTGTCTCACAGTTCGTGAGACTAAGACCTGTGTTTGCTTCTACACTGACAGTGCAGAGTCTGCTTAGGATTCTTTCTCCCTCTCACTTTCTGCCCCTCCCCCATTTGTGTGCTCACTCTCTATCACTTTCTCTCTCTTAAAATCAATAAATAAAATATTTTTTACAAAAAAATAAAAGAACAAAGGCTGAGATTATGGATCGAATGGAAAGCCATGATCGATGACACAGTTTGCAGACTATGCTGTTTTCAGACCATTAACCCATCAATAGGATGGTTAGGACCAAATGGACATTTGGACTCTTTCCATAATTTGGAAATCTCTATTATTAATTTTTTCAGGAACCTCCATACTGTTTCCCAGAGTGGCTGTACCAGTTTGCAGTCCCACCAGCAGTGCAAAAGTGTTCCCCTTCTCCACATCCTCTCCATCATCTGTTGTTTCCTGAGTTGTTAATTTTTGCCATTCTGACAGGTGTGAGGTGGTATCTCATTGCGGTTTTGATTTGTATTTCCCTGATGATGAGTGATGTCGAGCATCTTTCCTTGTGTCTGTTAGCCATTGGGTGTGAAGGACAACGGCAAGTGCATATCATAGAATTTCTCTAATCCTTGCCTGAGGAATCTACAGCCATTGTCTCAGAGCACGCTGAAATACTCATATGTTTGCAGACTGTTGGACATGGGATCTGAGTTGAACTCATTGCTGGATACCCACAATCCTTCATGGTCCGTTTTTGAATATACTGATTAGATGTGAGAGTTAAAGGAGAAGTTTCCCCACTACCTTCATCCCAATGATCCTTTGGAGAGAATTTGTGCCTCCTTCTACCAGAATTGTAGGCTGTGTACAACTAGAGATCTTGGCTCTAAGGCAGGAAAACTAACTGGAAGGGACATGGTAAAGTTCTGATTGGAATTAAACCCCTGGCTGCCACCTTATTCCATGGACTTCTAGTGCCAAAAGGGCAGCAGTCAACGTTAGGAGCTACAGGGGCCACAGGGAATATTTTTAGCATGCAGGTGATCTGCAGGGACATTTGTGGTATTCCTCTTCCCGGCATTAACTGCAGATGGGCAAATAGTATAGCCTAAAGAGGACACAGGAACGATGGGTTCAGAACTCTCAGGAATGGAGACCATGGTCACTTTACCAGGCAAGTCAGCTAAAGGAGCACAGAAGCTGCCCACTAACTCTCATCTTCTAGGTTTTGATAGAAACTGTGGCAAACGACCTGGAGCAAGGTTACTGAGAGAAATGCATAGATACGGGCAGAACCAGGAGTAGGTATACGATATCCCATTCTGATTCTCTTTGCCATACATGCCCTCATCCACAAGGTAGTGCGAGTGTGGGCGACACGTGGTTCACACTGACCACGCACTATCTGCAGGTAACTGTCTCAGGCTCTGGGGTGGGGGCCACCTGGATTCTTCCTCTCCATCCTTTCCACTCACCAAAGGATGTTGACAGGCAGCAATAGGTGACGTAGGAGCACAAAGGCTCAAACGCTTTTTCCACTAAGATGAGCGAGTCCGTGGCCCAGTACACACCCCTCATGTGTGGGTCAGAATACGGGGGTGAGTTGAACTGAAAGCACCCTTTGTCTTAGCTTCTTTTACTGCCCTGTGCTGACTCCGCTTTACACTGGGTCTCCTGAGAGCACCTCCTTCCTTCTGCAGTACTTATGCAGGAATACCCGTTGTCGGCTCTGGTGTTTTGAATGCAACGTGAGAATCACAGTTTGGTGCGGTCCGCCTCAAGCATAGCCTCCTTGAGAGAGACACTTCCTAACATGGTGAGCTGTTTTATTCGTGGGAGTGTCTGCGGTCCTTTGGGATATATGATGTTCCAAGAATTGGACACAGGAAGTCTAAAACCAAGTGTGCACAAACTGTGAGAAGCAACAGCATCCTATGAAAAGATTCAGTGGTTCAGCGGAGAATAAGGTCAAGAGCCCACGGTGTCACCCAGTGACCGTTCATATCATAGGGAAATGTTTGAAGGCACTGTTACTGAGACTTGGAACACTGGTGTCAGGTCGACCGCAGGGTCGGAGCTCAAAACAGAGGCTTGAAACCAAGTAGATTGTCTGGGAGGTGGTCCCAAGTAGTGCTCTAGGGATACTGTGAAGTGATCCAGGGAAGGGTAGAAACCAATCCAGGTTGATTTCAACAGCAGGTGAGTCCTGTGAGCATCGGGGGTTCGTTCAGTGCTACTGAGGCCCTCTGGTCTCACATGTCCCACTAGAGGGGATAGAGGCTAGAGCACTTATCCTCCAACTACTGGCCACCGTTTGAACGCTTCTCCCAGGCACGTGCCTTCCCTGTTGTGTCCTTTGCGATCTGCTCCTTCACATAGACTGAGCCCTCCGCAGAGAGTTCCAGGCGCTTGCTGTAAGCCACCATCCTACACTGTTAGTGTGGGAAGGACTGAGGTGATAGAAGTGAAAATCCTGAAATGGCCTGCTATGATCTCCTCTTTGTGCAGAGAATTAGAAGACCTGGCAGCTAAGGGTGACCATTCACGAAGGAAAAAAGAATGAGACACGATTCTTTATATTTAATGCCTGGGAAGTTAAGATTTATTTGCTATATAGAAACATCTCCATACAGAACATCTGGCAGTAACAGATACATCAGTTGGGATGATATGTTATCGTATATCAGGGAAAATACAACCTTTGTACTGACTTGGGATGGACATCATAAGAAAGAGGTGGGAGGGAATTGGGCGGTGGGGTGGTATATTCCAAGGCCAACCAGTTGAAAAATCACCGGGAACTGAGGTTTTACAGTTGGCCTCACATGATTCAGCTCCCAGTTGGACGACATGAAGGAGATTGGCTGATGAAAACAGCAGGGTGCAGGTCAGGGCACTCAGCAGCAGCAAGAGCCACTAGAGCAGGTTGGTGGGTGGTGGCAGACGGTCTAGCAACAGCTGGGGCGGCAGCAGCTGGACACACAGCAGGTGGGGCGGCAGCAGGTGGTCCGGCAGCAGGTGGTCTGGCAGCAGGTGGGGCGGCAGCAAGGCTGGCAGCAGCTGGAGCCACAGCAATTAGAGCCACAGCAGCTGGAACCCCCACAGCAGGGGCGGCAGCAGCTGGACACACAGCAGGTGGGGCGGCAGCAGGTGGTCCTGCAGCAGGTGGTCCTGCAGCAGATGGGGTGGCAGCAAGGCTGGCAGCAGCTGGAGCCACAGCAGCTGGAACCCCCACAGCAGGGCCGGCAGCAGCTAGAGATGCAGCAGCTGGGGCGGCAGCAGGTGGTTCTGCAGCAGGTGGTCTGGCAGCAGGTGGGGCGGCAGCAGCTAGAGATGCAGCAGCTGGGCCTGCAGCAGCTGGAGCCACAGCAATTAGAGCCACAGCAGCTGGAGCCACAGCAGGAGGGGCGGCAGCAGCTGGACACACAGCAAGTGGGCCGGCAGCAGGTGGTCCTGCAGCAGGTGGTCTGGCAGCAGGTGGGGCGGCAGCAAGGCTGGCAGCAGCTGGAGCCACAGCAGCTGGAACCACAACAGGAGTTGACCATGGTGTCAGCGGGTGGAGGTTCTGGGCTGGTTTCCAGGAGAGTGAGGGGCTGGACTTTGGAAGTCTCCTTGTGCCCTGGCCTCTTATATACTGCTCGTACCGGGTGATTTGTCAACACATCTTCCTCGTGTTTGTTTACCTAATATTTAAGTAACTGTCAGATTACAGAATAATGTGTGTCTATGTACTAGTTTAAACTGATGGGAAAGAGATTTTCTTGTTGGATGTGAGAAACTCTGTGTGGTCTGCTTTCCTCCTGACCTACACCCGCTGGCATCCTCTGGACCAATCTCCTCTTCTTCCTCCACAGCAGGCTGTCATGTGGTAGGTGGCATTTGCAATTACATTTCTTGTTTTCCTCTCCTACACCCTTAGCAGCAAGGGGTTAAGGCAAACCTGTTTTGGATTGTGCATTTCTTCCAATGGTCAGTGGGAGGGAACCCCATCTGCATACTGTGGAGGTGGCATGGGACAAGAGGAAAAGGTCCTATTTTATGGGTCAGTTTTAATGAGGAAGGGAGTCACTGTATATGAACACGTGATGTTGGTAACTCTGCCACTGGAATGGGTTTTCTTGTTTCTAACTTTAATGTTTCTACCTTTGGATCACGTTCTCTACCCCAAAGCCACGGCAGACAATTAGGTGCATGGTTCCCATCACTGCCACGATTTGTAGTTCATTGAGTGTTATCATTGCCGTCATGTATTTTTGCATTACATTTCTCTGGAAGGTCTTTAGATTGTGGAAGACACAGCCTTTACGAATTCTTATCTCATTCTTAATTAAGAATATTCTTCAATGGAGAAAAAAAAAGTTGAAGAATCAGAATGCACTCTCCTCAGATCTTATCTCCGTAGCTGGGAATTCTAGAGTGCGCGTTTGTTTGGATCCATTTAAAGTGTGAATGGATTTTAGTGTAGTCAAGTTACACAGTTGGTCTTTATACTTATTCCCCATTTACTAATAGTCCAACTTGAGCATGCAGCAAGTATCTGAAGGGCTCATAAGATATGGTGCGACAAATCTCAGAAGTTCTGAATATGGCGCTAGGGGTGTGGGGTGAAATTTGGCATTTCTGACAAGTACCCAGATGATGCTGAAGGCCCCAGGATGACACTTAGAGGCCTGTTCCTTTGTCCTGGTCCTTTAAGATCTGAGGAGGTGCCTCTGTGTAGTTCCTGCGTGCTTTTAAAGCCGACTTGTTGAATGGCTAATCCGAGATACACACATTGCCAGTTATTGATGTTCTATATACCGTTTAGGGTTTCCTCCCCGGAAATCCACAAGCTACTGAGAAGCCCCACCATGAACACACTTACAGATAACTGCAATGTAGTATTGAAAGAACCATCAAAGGAGTTCGCAGGAGTATGATTTAACTAGAAGAATTGTGTTTGAGGCAAATCAGCCAAGAAGACAGTTTGGTAAAACCATAGAGTTACTCATAAATAAATTACTTAGTCACTGTTTCTTGTTTACATTTTGTGATTTATTTCACAACATAGAAGGCATTTACACACATTTGAATCTGTTTATCCTAAGTGTACTCATCCATAGTGATGAGTTATGATACACAGAAGCAGGTCCATGTAATCCCCACATCTCTCAGTAGAACATTTCCATTATGGCAGAAAGTCCCCACTTGTCCCTTACTAAAGTCTGAACAACCATAGAGGCAATCACTGTTTTCATGTATTTTTCACTATAGATTAGTTTTGATCTAGACCTTTGAATAGATGATATGTAGTATATATCTCTAGCATATATACTGTTTCTAGAGAATATGTTATTTCTCCTCTGTTTGGCACCATTAACATGCCTATGCCTATGCGAATCACTAACATTGGTGCATATATTAGTGGTTCATTTTGTGCTATACGAGAGAAGTATCAAGACTTATCCTAACTGTTTCCAATGTATGTCATGGTAGGGTAACCAGGCATTCCTTAAGCCCATCTTTCATTTTTAATCTTAAATAGAGATGCATTTCAGTGCGCCCTAAATTTTTAAAAAAGTCTTTCATATTATTTAAAATGCACATATGCAGTGTGTGCAGCATGGTCTTTCTTGGCTTTGGGAGTTGATTCCCTTGGTTTGTCACTTGCATGCAGCACTTGGTGCTTGTCCCACTGGGTGCCTCCTCTGTGCCCATCACCCATTTTCCCCACCCCACTGACCCTCGGTTTGTTCTCTGTATTTAGGACTCTCTTAGGCTTTGCCTCCCTCTCTAGAGACAGAGACTGTTAAGGGCAGAGAACTAACTAAGGATCCCTGGAGGGGCTTGCGTGGGGGAATGGGCTAAGTGGGTGATGGCATTGGGGAGGGCACTTGTTCGGATGGGCACTGGGTGTTGTATGTAAGTGAGGAATCACTAACTTCTTTTGCTGAAACCATTACTACCCTGTATGTTCACTAACTTGGATGAAAGAAAAGAAAGAAAAGAAAACAAAAGAAAAGAAAAGAAAAGGAAAGAAGGAAAGAAAGAAAGAAAGAAAAAGAAAGAAAGAAAGAAAGAGAAAGAAAAAGAAAGAAAAAGAGAGGGAGGGAGAAGAAAGGGAGGAAGGAAGGAAGGAAGGAAGGAAGGAAGGAGGGAGGGAGGGAGGGAGGGAGGGAGGAAATCTGAGACTCGGCAATGAGTGGGTGGCCCTTCGCTGTTTCCATGGCAGATCCTAGATCTATAGAAACTATAAAATTCATCTACAGAGGGAAAAGAAACAAGAAACCAGTACGATCCCTGATGTCAAAATATAGGTCTACATGTCACTACTTTGTAGACAACCAGCCTTGACTTCCATTTCTGGCTGCACTCTGAAAGCTGGGTTCCTGGCCACGTAAGAGGAAGTGCTTAAGGAGGCCAAGACATGGCCAAGTAAGTACTGGTAATTCATCTCCGCATGGCAAACAGAATAAACCCATTATAAAAGGCATTCTTTTAGCTTAAGAGCAACATATTCCCATGTGTTTAAGTAAGAGTAGGTGGTATTTTTACTTTACATTTTGGCAGATTTGTTGTGAAAAAATTCAGGCCATACCACATCGTCTGAAGAGCAGAGAATACGTCCAATAGTTGGACGAGGATCTGTCCCTTGGTACTGAGCTAGAGTTAGAAGGAAAGCATAGACATTTAAGAGCCCATCAAGAAGTAGAAAATTTGAACAGACCCATAACCAGTAAAGAAATCGAATTAGTAGTCAAAAATGTCCCAAAACACAAGAGTCCAGAGCCAGATGGCTTTCCAGGGGACTTCTACCAAACATTTAAGGAAGAGTTCATACCTATTCTCTTGAAGCTGTTCCAAAAAAATAGAAATGAAAGGAAAACTTTCATACCCTTTCTATGAAGCCAGCATTACCTTGATTCCAAAACCAACCCCATTAAAAAGGGGAACTATAGACCAATTTCCCTGATGAACATGGATGCAAAAATCCTCAAGATATTAGCCAACTGGATCCAATAATACTTAAAAAAAAATTCTTCACCTCGCCCAAGTGGGATTTATACCTGGGATGCAGGGCTGGTTCAATATCTGCAAAACAATCAACGTGATTCATCACATCAATGGAAGAGAGTTCAAGAACCGTATGATCCTCTCAATAGATGCAGAGAAAGCATGTGACAAGATACAGCGTCCTTTCTTGATAAAAACCCTCAAGAAAGTAGGGGCAGAAGGATCATACCTCGAGGTCATAAAAGCCATATATGAACAACCCAACACTAATATCATCCTCAGTGGGGAAAAACTGAGAGCTTTCCCCGTAAGGTCAGGAACACGACAGGGATGTCCACTCTCACCACTGTTATTCAACATAGTATTGGAAGTCTTAGCCTCAGCAGTCAGACAACACAAAGAAATAAAAGGCATCCAAATCGGCCAGGAGGGAGTCAAACTTTCACTCTTCGCAGATGACATGATACTCTATATGGAAAACCCAAAAGATTCCACCAGAAACTGCTAGAACTGATTCATGAATTCAGCAAAGTTGCAGGATATAAAATCAATGCACAGAAATCGGTTGCATTCCTATACACCAACAACAGAAAGAGAAGCAACAGAAAGAGAAATCAAGGAATCGATGCTGTTTACAATTGCACCCAAAACCATAAGATACCTAGGAATAAATCTAACCAAAGAAGTGAAAAATCTATACACTGAAAACTATAGAAAGCTTATGAAAGAAATTGAAGAAGACAAACCCAAAAAAGGAAAAATATTCCATGCTCCTGGATAGGAAGAACAAATATTGTTAAAAGGTCAATACTGCCCAAAGCAGCCTACATATTCAATGCAATCCCTATCAAACTAACACCAGCATTCTTCACAGAGGTAGAACAAACAATCCTAAAATTTGTGTAGAACCAGAAAAGACCCCAAATAGCCAAAGCATTCTTGAAGAAGAAACCCAATGCAGGAGACATCACAATTCTGGACATCAAGCTGCATTACAAAGCTGTAATCATCAAGACAGTATGGCACAAAAACAGACACTCAGGTCAGTGGAGCACAATAGAGAACCCAGAAAGGGATCCACAAACTTATGGCCAACTAATCTTTGACAAAGCAGGAAAGAATATCCAATGGAATAAAGACAGTCTCTTCAGCAAGTGGTGCTGAGAAAACTGGGCAGCGACATGCAGAAACACGAACCTGGACCACTTTCTTACACCATCCACAACAATACTCTCAAAATGGATGAAAGGCCTAAATGTAAGACAGGAAGCCATCAAAATCCTCAAAGAGAAAGCAGGCAAAAACCTCTTTGACCTTGGCCACAGCAGCTTCTTACTCAGCATGTCCCTGGAGGCAAGGGAGACAAAAGCAAAAATGAACTACTGGGACCTCATCAAAATAAAAGTTTCTGCACAACAAAGGAAACAATCAGCAAAACTAACAGGCAACCCACGGAATGGGAGAAGATATTTGCAAACGACATATCAGATAAAGGGTTAGTATCCAAAATCTATAAAGAACTTATCAAACTCAACACCCCCAAAACAAATAATCCAGTGAAGAAATGGGCAAAAGGCATGAACAGACACTTCTCCAAAGAAGACATCTGGGAAATACGAATCAAAACCACCATGAGATACCACCTCACACCTATCAGAATGGCTAACATTAACGACTCGGGCAAAAACAGATGTTGGCGAGGATGTGGAGAAAGAGGATCTCTTTTGCACTGCTGGTGGGAATGCAAACTGGTGCAGCCACTCTGGAAAACAGTATGGAGGTTCCTCAACAAATTAAAAGTACAACTACCCCACGACCCAGCAATTGCACTACTAGGTATTTACCCAAGGGATACAGGTGGGCTGTTTCGAAGGGACATATGCACCCTAACGTTTATATATATGTATATGTACATATATACGTATATATATATATGTACATATATATATATACGTATATGTATATATATACACGTATGTATATATATATATGTATATATATACACGTATGTATATATATACATATACGTATATATATATACATACATATATATATATACACACACACACACACATATATCCACAATGGAGTATTACTCGGCAATCAAAAAGAATGGAATCTTCCCATTTGCAACTATGTGGATGGAACTAGAGGGTATTATGCTAAGCAAAACTAGCAAGTCAGAGAAAGACAAATATTACATGACTTCACTCATATTGAGGACTTTAAGATACAAAACAGATGAACATAATGGAAGGGAAGAAAAATATGAAAACAGGGAGGGGGACAAAAACATAAGAGACTCATAAATATGGAGAACAAAGAGAGAACAAAGAGAGGGTTAGTGGAGGGGTTGAGGGAGGGGGGATGGGCTAAATGGGCAAGGGACATTAAGGAATCTACTCCTGAAATCACTGTTACACTATCTGCTAACTAACTTGGATGTAAATAAAAAAAAAAATAAATTAAATAAAAATTGTTTTTTAAAAAAGAGCCCATCTGTGACCCACTGGCAAATGCAACCTCTTTGTAAACCTTTCTAAATCTCTTACCCACTGGTAAATGTCAGTGGATCTCACCGTGAAAAATGAGAAATAGAAGAAAGCTTACCACTTCTCAAATCCTATTAGAAAAAACAACTGTTATATATTGTATTTTTCCATGGAGGAGCCAGCTCACATATTAACATATGAATACTTTTTCTTGTGAAGACGCCATGGAAGCATTCATTTGACTAACAACACCCTAATATTGCATTTTTACAATGAAAAAAAATGCACATATGGTGTAAAGCGTACAAAGTACATGTACATGATAAAAAATGGTTATAGGGGCGCCTGGGTGGCTCAGTTGGTTGAGCGTCCGCTATGCATTCTGTGGGTTCGAGCCCCATGTCGGCCTCTGTGCTGACAGCTCAGAGCCTGGAGCCTGCATCCGATTCTGTGTCTCCCTCTCCTGCCCCTCCCCTGCTCGTGCTCTCTCTCTCGCTCCCTCAAAAATAAGTAAACATTAAAAAAATAGTTATAGAGCAAACATCCACATATCAAAATCTTGAGTCAAGAAATAGAACCCTGTTACTACTAAGAAGGCTCTTCTATGCCTTTTCTTGACCACGAACATTTTTCCACCCTACAGATGATTATTATGCCGATTTTTCAAGTAATCTTTTCATTTATTTTTCTTGCAGTTTCATTACCTATGTAGGCATCCCTATATGATACAGTTTTATTTCGCATCTTTCTGAATTTTTATATGAATGAAATCTTACTGTAAGTGTAACTTTTTTTTTTAAAGTTTTTATTTATTTTTGAGACAGAGAGAAACAGAGCATGAACGGGGGAGGGTCACAGAAAGAGGGAGACACAGTATCTGAAACAGGCTCCAAGCTCTGAGCTGTCAGCACAGAGCCCGACGCGGGGCTCGAACTCACGGACTGTGAGATCATGACCTGAGCCGAAGTCGGACACTCAACCGACCAAGCCACCCAGGCGCCCCTAAGTGTAACTTTTTTACTCAATATTATGGAAGAGTTTGGGTAGGTAGCTTCCAAGAAGGTCCAATGTTTTCCACCTCTTGGAGTTCATGGTCTCATGTAATTCCCACCCCTCAAGTAAACTGCGTATCAACAGGAGATGACAACATCAAGTGATTGAGTTACAAAAGATTGTGACTTTCATCTTAATGCCAACTCTTTCTCTCTCTCACTGGCTTTGATGAAGCCAGGTCCTACGTGCGAGATCCTTGCAGCAAAGAACTGAGCATAGTCTCCATTCAACAACCAGCAAGGAAGCGAGGGCCTCCCTCCTGTGGCCCTTAAGGATCTGAGTCCTGCCACATAAATGTAGTTGGAAGTAGAGTCTTCCCCAGGCGAGACTTCAGATGAGACCCCAGTGCTAGCCAGCACCTTGAGTGCAGCCATGTGAAACCCTATGAAATGGAGAGTCTGGGTGGGCCATACCTGGATTTGGATCCTCAGAAATAGAGAAAATAAATGTCACTATAAGCTGCTAAATGTGGGGGTAATGTTATATAACGGTAGGTAACCAGTATAGATTTATCTAGGACCACAGCACACACAGGTGAGAAGGGAGGCATCGAAAGGTGCCAAGAAATAGAAATGCTGAAATGGATATAGTCATAAGGTCACAAAGCCAAGCAGCCATTCCCTAGGAGGGTCTGGGGCACTCTCTTTACCACACTATTAGGGAATCATCAAGTACCGGTGTCAGCAGCATCTTGGGAGAGGAGTGCCTATGGTCTAATGTTAGAGGTTGTGGTAGGGAATACTGTGACCAAACTGTGCTCCCTAGGAAGAATGGGGATGGTCATAGCTCTGAATGACTGAGTCATGTGCAGGACTTATTGTAGGAAGTAATGTGGGTATAATTATGTGATTGCCAACAATGTTGGAATGACAAAGGGGGCAGAATGATATGTGACCCTCAGGGGTCTATCAATATGGTAATAAAGCATGATGTCCCTCATATAGGATATAGTTAGCCAACTCAGATACACCTTTATAGAAGAGTGTGTGTGTGTGTGTGTGTGTGTGTGTGTGTGTGTGTGTGTATAAGTGTGTGCATGCAATTAAAGGAACAAGAATAAAAGAACAAAGGCTGAGACCATGAACCAATGGAAAGTCATGATCCCTGGCAGAGTTTGCAGAGTCAGGCTATTAGTAGACCTAGAAACCATTAAGCTAGAAATGAAGAGGCCAGTCGTCTAGAATGAAGGGCTGCACAGGTATATAGCATAGAATATCTTTCATCCTTTCTCAAGGAATCTATGGCCATTGGTTCAGCAGAAACAGGAATACTCATGTGTTTGCAGGCTGTCGGAGGAGATCTGAGCTGAACTCACTACTGGATATGTACAATCATTCATGGTTCCTATTTAAACACCTTGATCTAATGTCAGAGTTAAAGGAGAAGGTTCCTCACTACCTTCATCACAGTGATCCACTGGGGGGAATTTGTGCCACCTTCTACCATAATCGTAGGCTGTGAACATCTAGAGGTCTCGGCTCTAAGACAGGAAAGCTACCTGGAAGGGACATGGTAAAGTTCTGTGTGGAATTAACCTCCGGCTGCCACCTTATCCTTTTGGACTTCTAGTGCCTAGACATAGGAGCTATGGGAGCCACAAGGAATATGTTTAGCATATTACATGTTTAGGCGATCTACAGGGACATTCATGGTATTCCTATTCCCGACATTCACTGCAGATGGACAAGTAGTTGTAGTCTGAAGAGGACACAGGAACCATGGGTTCAGAACTCTCAGGAATGGAGACCATGGTCACTTTACCAGGCAAGTCAGCTAAAGGAGCGCAGAAGCTGCCCACTAACTCTCATCTTCTAGGTTTTGATAGAAACTGTGGCAAACGACCTGGAGCAAGGTTACTGAGAGAAATGCATAGATACGGGCAGAACCAGGAGTAGGTATACGATATCCCATTCTGATTCTCTTTGCCATACATGCCCTCATCCACAAGGTAGTGCGAGTGTGGGCTACACGTGGTTCACACTGACCACGCACTATCTGCAGGTAACTGTCTCAGGCTCTGGGGTGGGGGCCACCTGGAGTTCTTCCTCTCCATCCTTTCCACTCACCAAAGGATGTTGACAGGTAGCGATAGGTGACGTAGGAGCACAAAGGCCCAACCGCTTTTTCCACTAAGATGAGCGAGTCCGTGGCCCAGTACACACCCCTCATGTGTGGGTCAGAATACGGGGGTGAGTTGAACTGAAAGCACCCTTTGCCTTAGCTTCTTTTACTACCCTGTGGTGACTCTGCTTTACACTGGGTCTCCTGAGAGCACCTCCTTCCTTCTGCAGTACTTATGCAGGAATACCCGTTGTCGGCTCTGGTGTTTTGAATGCAACGTGAGAATCACAGTTTGGTGCGGTCCGCCTCAAGCATAGCCTCCTTGAGAGAGACACTTCCTAACATGGTGAGCTGTTTTATTCGTGGGAGTGTCTGCAGTCCCTCGGGATACATGATCTTTCAGGAATTGGACACAGGAAGTCTAAAACCAAGTGTGCACAAACTGTGAGAAGCAACAGCATCCTATGAAAAGATTCAGTGGTTCAGCGGAGAATAAGGTCAAGAGCCCACGGTGTCACCCAGTGACCGTTCATATCATAGGGAAATGTTTGAAGGCACTGTTACTGAGACTTGGAACACTGGTGTCAGGTCGACCGCAGGGTCGGAGCTCAAAACAGAGGTTTGAGACCAAGTAGATTGTCTGGGAGGTGGTCCCAAGTAGTGCTCTAGGGATACTGTGAAGTGATCCAGGGAAGGGTAGGAACCAGTCCAGGTTGATTTCAACAGCAGGTGAGTCCTGTGAGCATCGGGGGTTCGTTCAGTGCTACTGAGGCCCTCTGGTCTCACATGTCCCACTAGAGGGGATAGAGGCTAGAGCACTTATGCACCAACTACTGGCCACCGTTTGAACGCTTCTCCCAGGCACGTGCCATCCCTGTTGTGTCCTTTGCGATCTGCTCCTTCACGTAGACTGAGCCCTCCGCAGAGAGTTCCAGGCGCTTGTGTAAGCCACCATCCTACACTGTTAGTGTGGGAAGGACTGAGGTGATAGAAGTGAAAATCCTGAAATGGCCTGCTATGATCTCCTCTTTGTGCAGAGAATTAGAAGACCTGGCAGCTAAGGGTGACCATTCACGAAGGAAAAAAGAATGAGACACGATTCTTTATATTTAATGCCTGGGAAGTTAAGATTTATTTGCTATATAGAAACATCTGCATACAGAACATCTGGCAGTAACAGATACATCAGTTGGGATGATATGTTATCGTATATCAGGGAAAATACAACCTTTGTACTGACTTGGGATGGACATCATAAGAAAGAGGTGGGAGGGAATGGGGCGGTGGGGTGGTATATTCCAAGGCCAACCAGTTGAAAAATCACCGGGAACTGAGGTTTTACAGTTGGCCTCACATGATTCAGCTCCCAGTTGGACGACACGAAGGAGATTGGCTGATGTAAACAGCAGGGTGCAGGTCAGGGCACTCAGCAGCAGCAAGAGCCACTAGAGCAGGTTGGTGGGTGGTGGCAGGGGGTCTAGCAACAGCTGGGGCGGCAGCAGCTGGACACACAGCAGGTGGGGCGGCAGCAGGTGGTCCGGCAGCAGGTGGTCTGGCAGCAGGTGGGGCGGCAGCAAGGCTGGCAGCAGCTGGAGCCACAGCAATTAGAGCCACAGCAGCTGGAACCCCCACAGCAGGGGCGGCAGCAGCTGGACACACAGCAGGTGGGGCGGCAGCAGGTGGTCCTGCAGCAGGTGGTCTGGCAGCAGGTGGGGCGGCAGCAAGGCTGGCAGCAGCTGGAGCCACAGCAGCTGGAACCCCCACAGCAGGGCCGGCAGCAGCTAGAGATGCAGCAGCTGGGGCGGCAGCAGCTGGAACCACAGCAGCTGGAACCACAGCAGCTGGGGCGGCAGCAAGTGGTCCTGCAGCAGGTGGTCTGGCAGCAGGTGGGGCGGCAGCAAGGCTGGCAGCAGCTGGAGCCACAGCAGCTGGGGCGACAGCAGGTGGTCCTGCAGCAGGTGGTCTGGCAGCAGCTGGGGCGGCAACAAGTCTCCTGGCCACAGCCCTGGTCAGAGCAGACGGAGCCACAACAGGAGTTGACCATGGTGTCAGAGGGTGGAGGTTCTGGGATGGTTTCCAGGAGAGTGAGGGGCTTGAGTCTGACGTCTCCTCGTGCCATGGCCTCTTATATACTGCCCGTCCATGGTGAGTTGTCAACACATCTTCCTTGTGTTTGTTTACCTAATATTAACTAATTATCAGATTACACAATAATGTTTGTGCATGTAATGGTTTAAACTTGTGGGAAACAAAATTTCTTTTATGGATGTGATGAATTCTATCTGGTCTGTGTTTCCTCCTGATTCACACCCACTGGCATCTTCCTGACCACTTTCTCCTCATCTTCCTCCACCGTGGGCTGTCTTGTGATAGGTGGCATTTGCAATTACATTTCGTACTCTCCCTCCTGTATCCCCTAGCAGGTAGGATAAGGGCAGTCCTATTTTTGGTTGTGCATTTCTTCCAATGATCAGTGGCATGAGTAATGATCTGCATGTGACAAGAAGAAAAGGCCTTCTTTTGTGGGGCAGTTTTGAGCAAAGGGGACAGCTGTAGATTTATATGACGTTGCTGATTTCTAGCCCCTGGACTGGATTCTTTTGGATGTTTCTACCTTGGATCACGTCCTCTACCCTACAACCGTGGCAGACAATTATCTGTATGGTTCCCATCACTGCCATGCTTCATAGTTCATGAAGTGTTAACCTTGGTGTCATGTATGTTTGTTTTTATTTCTCCCGATGCTCTTATCTTGTGGAAGACATTGCTTTATTTTTGTTTCTTATTCTTTTTTTAATATGAAATTTGTTGTCAAATTGGTTTCCATACAACACCCCGTGCTCTTCCCAACAGGTGCCCTCCTCAATACCCATCACGAACCCACCCCTCTCCCCCCCCCCCCCCATCAACCCTCAGTTTGTTCTCAGTTTTTAAGAGTCTCTTATCTTTTGGCTCCCTCCCTCTCTAGCCTTTTTTTTTTTTTCCCTTCCCCTCCCCCATGGTCTTCTGGTAAGTTTCTCAGGATCCACATAAGAGTGAAAACATATGGTATCTGTCTTTGTAGGACTTATTTCACTTAGCATTACACTCTTTTCACTTAGCATAATACTCTCCAGTTCCATCCATGTTGCCACAAAAGGGCATATTTCATTCTTTCTCATTGCCACGTAGTATTCCATTGTGCATATAAACCATAATTTCTTTATCCTTTCATCGGTTGATGGACATTTAAAGGCTCTTTCCATAATTTGGCTATTGTTGAAAGTGCTGCTATAAACATTGGGGACAAGTGCCCCTGTGCATCAGCACTCCTGTATCCCTTGGGTAAATTCCTAGCAGTGCTATTGCTGGGTCATAGGGTAGATCTATTTTAATTTTTTGAGGAACCTCCACACTGTTTTCCAGAGAGGCTGCACCAGTTTGCGTTCCCACCAACAGTGCAAGAGGCTTGCCGTTTCTCCACATCCTCACCAGCATCTATAGTTTCCTGATTTGTTCCTTTTTGCCACTCTGACTGGCGTGAGGTAGTATCTCAATGCGGTTTTGATTGTGTTTCCCTCATGAGGAGCGACGTTGAGCATCTTTTCATGTGTCTGTTGGCCATCTGGGTGTCTTCTTTAGAGAAGTGTCTATTCATGTTTTCTGCCCATTTCTTCACTGGATTATTTGCTTTTCGGGTGTGGAGTTTGGTGAGCTCTTTATAGATTTTGGATACTATCCCTTTGTCCGATAATGTCATTTGCAAATATCTTTTCCCATTCCGTTGGTTGCCTTTTAGTTTTGTTGATTGTTTCCTTTGCAGTGCAGAAGCTTTTTATCTTCATGAGGTCCCAATAGTTCATTTTTGCTTTTAATTCCCTTGCCTTTGGGGATGTGTCAAGTAAGAAATTTCTGCGGCTGAGGTCACAGAGGTGTTCTCCTGCTTTCTCCTCTAGGGTTTTGATGGTTTCCTGTCTCACATTCTGGTCCTTCATCCATTTTGAGTTTATTTTTGTGAATGGTGTAAGAAAGTGGTCTAGTTTCATCCTTCTGCATGTTGCTGTCAAGTTCTCCCAGCACCATTTGTTAAAGAGACTGTCTTTTTTCCGTTGGATATTCTTTCCTGCTTTGTCAAAGATTAGTTGGCCATACTTTTGTGGGTCCAATTCTGGGGTTTCTATTCTATTCCATTGGTCTATGTGTCTGTTTTTGTGCCAATACCGTGCTGTCTTGATGATTATAGCTTTGTAGTAGAGGCTAAAGTCTGGGATTGTGATGCCTCCCGCTTTGGTCGTCTTCTTCAAAATTACTTTGGCTATTCGGGGTCTTTTGTGGTTCCATACACATTTTAGGATTGCTTGTTCTAGCTTCGAGAAGAATGCTGGTGCAATTTTGACTGGGATTCCATTGAATGTGTACATAGCTTTGGGTAGTATTGACATTTTAACAATATTTATTCTTTCAATCCATGAGCAAGGAATGTTTTTCCATTTCTTGATATCTTCTTCAATTTCCTTCGTAAGCTTTCTATAGTTTTCAGCATACAGATCTTTTACATGTTTGTTTAGGTTTATTCCTAGATATCTTATGCTTCTTGGTGCAGTTGTGAATGGGATCAGTTTCTTTATTTGTCTTTCTGTTGCTTCATTATTAGTGTATAAGAATGCAACTGATTTCTGTACATTGAGTTTGTATCCTGCGACTTTGCTGAATTCATGTATCAGTTCTAGCAGACTTTTGGTGGAGTCTTTCGGGTTTTCCATGTATAATATCGTGTCATCTGCAAAAAGTGAAGGATTGACTTCATCTTTGCCAATTTTGATGTTTGATGTTTCCTTTTGTTGTCTGATCGCTGATGCTAGCACTTCCAACACTATGTTAAGCAACACTGGTGAGAGTGGACATCCCTGTCGTGTTCCTGATCACAGGGGGAAAGCTCTCATTTTTTCCCCATTGAGGATGATGTTAGCTGTGGGCTTTTCATAGATGGCTTTTATGATGTTTAAGTATGTTGCTTTTATCCCGACTTTCTCGAGGGCTTTTAATTAAGAAAGGATGCTGAATTTTGTCAAATACTTTTTCTGCATCGATGGACAGGATCATAAGGTTCTTATCTTTTCTTTTATTAATGTGATGTATCACATTGATTGATTTGCAAATGTTAAATCAGCCCTGCAGCCCAGGAATGAATCCCACTTGATCATGGTGAATAATTCTTTTTATATGCTGTTGAATTCGATTTGCTGGTATCTTATTGATAATTTTTGTATCCATATTCATCGGGGATATTGGCCTGTAGTTTTCTTTTTTTTTTTTTTTTTTTGCTGGATCTCTGTCTGGTTTAGGAATCAAAGCAATGCTGGAAGTTTTCCTTCCCTTTCTATTTTTTGGAATAGGTTGAGAAGGACAGGTATTGTCTCTGCTTTGAATGTCTGGTAGAATTCCCCTGGGTAGGCATCTGGTCCTGGACTCTTATTTTTTGGGAGATTTTTGATAGCTGATTCAATTTCTTTGCTGGTTATGGGTCTGTTCAAGTTTTCTATTTCTTCCTGTTTGAGTTTGGGAAGTGTGTGGGTGCTTAGGAATTTGTCCATTTCCTCCAGGTTTTCCAGTGTGTTGGCAGGACGTAGTATTTTTCATAGTATTCCCTGATAATTGCTTGTATTTCTGAGGGATTGGTTGTAATAATTCCATTTTCATTCACGATTTTGTCTATTTGGATTATCTCCCTTTTCTTTTTGAGAAGCCTGGCTAGAGGTTTATCAATTTTGTTTATTTTTTCAAAAAACCAACTCTTGGTTTCATTGATCTGCTGTACAGTCTTTTTTAGATTCTGTATTGTTTATTTCTGCTGTGATCTTTATTATTTCTCTTCTTCTGCTGGGTTTGGGGTGTCTTTGCTGTTCTGCTTCTGTTTCCTTTATGTGTGCTGTTAGAGTTTGTATTTGGGATTTTTCTTGTTTCTTGAGATAGGCCTGGATTGCAATGTATTTTCCTCTCAGGACTGCCTTCGCTGTATC
This sequence comes from Panthera pardus, assembly GCF_024362965.1. NCBI lineage: Eukaryota > Metazoa > Chordata > Mammalia > Carnivora > Felidae > Panthera > Panthera pardus. The sequence continues at coordinate 34,005,036 of NW_026526876.1, read as the reverse complement.
CCAAAGCGTTTGGATTCTTGTATTTTGATTTTCATTTGTTTCCGTATAGTTTTTAATTTCTTCTCTGATTGCCTGGTTGACCCATTCATTCTTTAGTCAGGTGTTCTTTAACCCCCATGCTTTTGGAGGTTTTCCAGACTTTTTCCTGTGGTTGATTTCAAGCTTCATAGCATTGTGGTCTGAAAGTGTGCATGGTACGATCTCAATTATTTTATACTTATGAAGGGCTGTTTTGTGACCCAGTATGTGATCTATCTTGGAGAATGTTCCATGTGCATTCGAGAAGAAAGTATATTCTGTTGCTTTGGGATGCAGAGTTCTAAATATATCTGTTAAGTCCATCTGATCCAATGTATCATTCAGGGCCCTTGTTTCTTTATTGATCCTGTGTCTAGATGATCTCTCCGTTACTGTAAGTGGAGTGTTAAAGTCCCCTGCAATGACCACATTCTTATCAATAAAGTTGCTTATGTTTGTGATTAATTGTTTTATATATTTGGGGGCTCCCATATTCAGTGCATAGACATTTATAATTGTTAGCTCCTCCTGATGGATAGACCCTGAAATTATTATATAATGCCCTTCTTCGTCTCTTGTTACGGCCTTTAATTTAAAGTCTAGTTTGTCTGATGTAAGTATGGCTACTCCAGCTTTCTTTTGACTTCCAGTAGCATGATAGGTAGTTCTCCATCCCCTCACTTTCAATCTGAAGATATCCTCAGGTCTAAAATGAGTCTCTTGTAGACAGCAAATAGATGGGTCTTGTTTTGTTTTGTATTGTCTTGTTTTGTTTTGTTGTTTTTATCCATTCTGATACCCTATGTCTTTTGGTTGGAGCATTTAGTCCATTGACATTTAGTGTTAATATAGAAAGATATGGGTTTAGAGTCATCGTGATGTCTGTAGGTTTCATGCTTGTAGCGATATCTCTGGTACTTTGTGGTCCTTGAACATTTCACTCACAGAATCCCCCTTAGGATCTCTTGTAGGGCTGGTTTAGTGGTGATGAATTCCTTCAGTTTTTGTTTGTTTGGGAAGACGTTTATTTCCCCTTCTATTCTGAATGACAGACTTGCCGGATAAAGGATTCTCGGCTGCATATTTTTTCTGTTCCTCACATTGAAGATTTCTTACCATTCCTTTCTGGCCTGCCAAGTTTCAGTAGATAGGTCTGTCACTAGTCTTACCGGTCTCCCTTTATATGTTAGAGCGTGTTTATCCCTAGCTGCTTTCAGAATTTTCTCTTTCTCCTTGTATTTTGCCAGTTTCACTATGATATGTCGTGCAGAAGATCGATTCAAGTTACGTCTGAAGTGAGTTCTCTGTGCCTCTTGGATTTCAGTGCCTTTTTCCTTCTCCAGATCAGGGAGGTTCTCAGCTATGATTTCTTCAAGTACACCTTCAGCCCCTTTCTGTCTGTCTTCCTCTTCTGGTATTCCTAGTATACGGATATTGTTGCGTTTTATTGCATCACTTAGTTCTCTAATTCTCCCCTCACACTCCTGGATTTTTTTATCTCTTTTTCTCAGCTTCCTCGTTTTCCATAATTTTATCTTCTAATTCACCTGTTCTCTCCTCTGCCCATTCAATCCGAGCTGTGGTCGCCTCCCTTTTATTTTGCACCTCATTTATAGCATTTTTTTAGCTCCTCCTATTTCTTAGTCCCTTGATCTCTGTAGCCATAGATTCTCTGCTGTTCTCTACACCTTTTCAAGCCTAGCGATGAATTTTAGGACTATTATTCTAAATTCTTGTTCCGTTATATTGCTTAAATTGTTTTTGATCAATTCGTTAGCTGTCGCCACTTCCTGGAGCTTCTTTTGAGGAGAATTCTTCCGTTTCGTCATTTTGGATAGTCCCTGGGGTGGTGCGGAACTGCAGGGCACTTCCCCTGTGCTGTGTGGAGTAACTTGTGTTGGTGGGCGGGGCCGCAGTCAGACCCGATGTCTGTCCCCAGCCCACCGCTGGGGCCAAAGTCAGACTGGTGTGTACCTTATCTTCCCCTCGCTCAGGGGCAGGACTCACTGTGGAGTGGAGTGGCCCCCCTGTGTGGGCTACTTGCACACTGCCAGGCTTGTTGTGCTGCTTTCATGGGATCTGGCGTATTAACCGGGGTGGATCCGCAAGGTGCACAGGGGTGGGAGGGGCGGGCTCAGCTCGCTTTGCTGTCGGTGGTCCCCTGAGGGAGGGGCCCTGCAGCATCAGAGAAGGAGGCCGACCCGTCAGAGGCATGGATCCACAGAAGCACAGCGTTGGGTGTTTGTGCAGTGCAAGCAAGTTCGGTGAACTGGTTCCCTTTGGGGTTTTGGCTGGGGGATGGGAGAGGGAGATGGCGCTGGCCAGCGCCTTTGTTCCCCGCCGAGCTGAGCTCTTGTCTTCCAGGGCTCAACACCTCTCCCTCCCGGTGTCCTCTCGCCCTCCCTCTCTCCGAGCAGAGCTGTTGACTTATAACATGCCAGATGTTAAGTCCCGCTGGCTGTCAGAACTCACGCAGTCCGGCCCCTCCGCTTTTGCAAGCCAGGCTCGGGGGCTCTGCCTTGCTGGGCGGGCTTCCCCTCCACTGCCCCGGCTACTCCCGGCAGTCCGTGTAGCCCGCACTGCCTCTCCGCCCTTTCTACCCTCTTCTGTGGGCCTCTTGTCTATGCTTGGCTCCAGAGAGTCCATTCTGCTAGTCTTCTGGTGGTTTACTGGGTTATTTAGGCAGGTGTGGGTGGAATCTAAGTGATCAGCAGGACGAGGTGAGCCCAGTGTACTCCTGCGCCTCCATCTTCTCCCTGTTTCTTATCTTATTCTTAATAAAATTATTCTGCATCAATTCTGGAAAAAAAAACAAAACCAAGTTTGAATATTCAGCAAGTACCTCTCCTGAGGATTTACCTTTCGCTGGCAAATCTACAGCAAACAGTTTTTGGATCTATTTCAAATGTGAATGGATTGTAGTCAATTCGGGTTCTTTCAGTTACTATTTCTGCTTATTCTCCATTTTGTGATAGTCCAACATAGCACACAGCAAATCTGTTGAAAGACTTATTACATATGGTTGAGACACATCCGGGAAGACCACACTTAGAGAGCTACTACTTTGTTCTGTTCATTTTAGCATTGGGGAATTGCCTCTCTCAAATTACTGCCAGGTTTTAAAGCCTATATGTTGAGTGGATTTGTTGAGATACACACATTGACAGTTACTGGCATTACAGATGTGATGTGGAGTCTCCTACCCAGGTATTTACAGTTAACTGAAAAGATTACACACATACACACACACACACACACACACACACACACACACACAACTGTAATAAAATATGAAACAGTTACATCAGAGGTGGGAATAGTAGTGTAATTTAAGTAAAGAGTTGTGTTTTAGGCAAATTAGCCAAGATGACAGTTTAGTAAAGACGTAGATTTTATTCATAAATAATTGTAGTCACCATTTCTAACTTACTTTTACGATTTACTAAAGATTTTAGGTGAAATTTACACACATTGGAATGCACAAATCCTGCCTGTATTCATCCAGTGTGATACGTTTTCAAAAACTGATGCACATCCATGTAATCCCCACATTTATCAAGAAGAAGAACATGCCCTTAGACCAAAAAGTCCCCACTTGTCATTTGTCCCCATACTTGTCTGCCTGGTACCAGAGGCAATTGCCGTCTCAATACATTTCTCACCGTCACATTGTTTTGATCTAGAACTCCAAACAAATGATAATATAGTATAATTTCTGTTCTGTCCTCCACTTAGCTTGGCACATGCTAATGTTGATGCAGGTATCACTAGATCAGACCTGTCCTAACAAAGTACCAAGGTTTATGATAGCTATTACCAATTACTTTCATGGTAGGGTAACCAACTTTCATTTAAGCTCATCATTTTTAATAACATAAACAGAGTAAGAAATTGAGTTCCTCCTGGTTTTCAAAAAAATTTCATATTGTGGAAAACATACATATACTAAAACGTGTAAAACATATAAATACAAATCATTATGGAGCAAATCGTCTATATACACAACACTTGAGTTGAGAAATGGAACACTGCTATCAAGATGCCTCTTCATATGTCTTTTCTTGGTCATAATTCTCCTTCCATCTTATAGATGGCTAGTATGCTGATTTCTCAAGTAACCATTTCATCTATTTTCTTTATAGTTTTATTACCTAGGTATAACCCCGAAACAATAGAGTTTAGTTTTAAATGTTTTCACATTTTATAAGAATTTCCAATAAGAATTTATAAGAATTTCCAATTCTTTCTCAATTATGTAATGGTTCTAGTAGGAAGCCTCCAAGGTGGCCCAATAATTTCAGCCTCTTGGTGTTCAGAGTCTCATGTAATTTCCTCCCCTTGAGTAACTTGCTTCTATCCACAGGATATGACAACATCGAGTGACTGAGTTACAAATGATTGTGATTTTCATTTTAATGCCAACTCTTTCTCCCTCTCTCACTGGCTTTGATAAAGCCAGGCGCTATGTGGGAGAGATCCTTGCAGCAAAGAACTGAGCGCAGTCTCATTCGACGACCAGCAAGGAAGTGAGGTCCTCCCTCCTGTGGACTGCGAGGAATTGAATCCTGCCAATGACCATATAAGTGAACTTGGAAGTGGATTCTTCCCCAGACCATACCTAGATGAGACCTTAGTGCCAGCCAGCACTTTGAGTGCAGACTTGTGAAACCCTATGAAATGGAGAGTCTGGGTGGGCCGTACCTGGATTTTGGATCCACAGAAACAGAGAAAATAAATTTGAGTGTCACTCTGAGCTACTAAATTTTTAGGTAATATTACATAACAGTAGGTAACCGGTACAGATTTATCTAGGGCCACGGCCCACACGGTTGAGAAGGGAGGGATCAGAAGGTGCAGAGAGAAATAGAAATGCTGAAATGGATATAGTCATAAGGTCACAAAGCCCACGTAGCCATTCCCTAGGAGGGTCTGGGGCACTCTCTTTACCACGCTGTTAGGGAATCATCAAGTACCAGTGTCAGCAGCATCTTGGGAGAGGAGTGCCTATTCTCTAAAGTTAGAGGTTGTGGTAGGGAATACTGTGACCAAACTGTGCTCCCTAGGAAGAATGGGGATGGTCATAGCTCTGAATGACTGAGTCATGTGCAGGACTTAATTGAAGGAAGTAATGTGGGTATAATTATGTGATTGCCAACAAGGTTGGAATGACAAAGGGGGCAGAATGATATGTGACCCTCAGGGATCTATCAATATGGATAATACAGCATGGTTTCCCTCATAATAGGATATAGGCAGCCAACTCAGTTTCACCCTCATATACACAAAAGCCTACACACACACACACACACACACACACACACACACACACACACACAAACACACACAGACATATACACCTACCCCTGGTTCTGCCCATGTCTGTGCATTTCTGTCATTAACCTTGCTCCAGGTGGTTTGTCACAGTTTCTATAAAAACCTACAAGTAGAGAGTTAATGGTCGGCTTCTCTGCTCCTTAGCTGACTTGCCTGGCACAGTGACCAAGGTCTTCATTCCTTATATTCCTTATATTCCTTATTCCTTATATAGGGGTGTGTGTGTGTGTGTGTGTGTGGAATTAAAAGAACATAAGAATAAAGAACAAAGGCTGAGGTCATTGAACCAATGGAAAGTCATGTTCCCTGACGCAGTTGGCAGAGTCAGGCTATTAGCAGACCTAGAAACCATTAACCTACAAATGGAGAGGCCAGTCCTCTAGGTTGAAGGGCTGCATGAGTACATATCATAGAAATTCTTTCATCCTTCTTCCAGAAGTCTATGGCCATTGGTTCAGCGGAAGCTAGAATACTCATGGGTTTTCAGGCTGTTGGACATGGGATCTCAGTTGAACTCACTGCTGGATACCCACGATCCTTTATGTCCCCTATTTAAATACCTTGATCTAGATGTGAGAGTTAAAGGAGAACTTTCCCCATTACCTTCATCTGAATGATCCACTAGGGGGAATTTGTGCCTCCTTCTACCATAATTGTAGGCTGTGTGCCTCTAGAGGTCTCAGCTCTAAGACAGGAACACTCATTGGAAGGCAAGTGGGTAGTTCTGATTGGAAGTAAAATTCTGGCTGCCACCTTATCCCTTTGGGTTTCTAGTGCCAGGAAGGCAGCGGTCAACGTTAGGAGCTACAGGGGCCACAGGGAATAGTTTTAGCATTCAGGTGATCTGCAGGGGCATTTGTGGTATTCCTATTCCCGGCATTCACTGCAGATGGGCAAGTAGTGTAGCCTGAAGAGGACATAGGACCCATGGGTTCAGAACTCTCAGGGATGGGGACCTTGGTCACAACACCAGGCAAGTAAGCTAAAGGAAGACAGGAACTGCCCACTAACCCTCCTGCTGTAGGTTTTTATGGAAACTGAGACAAACCACATGGAGCAAGGTTAGTGAGAGAAATCCACACACATGAGCAGAACCAGGGGTAGGTATACAATATCCCATTCTGATGCTCTTTGCCATACATGCCCTCATCCACAAGGTAGTGTGAGTATGGACTATGAGTGGCTCACACCGATCGCACACTGTAGGTAAGGGTCTCGGCCTCTGGGGTGGGGGACACCTGGAGTTCTTCCTCTCCATCCGTTCCACCCATCAAAGGGTGTCAAAACGTAGTGAAAGTGATGTAGGAGTACTATGGCCAAACCCCTTCGCCTCTGTGATGAGCAAGTCACAGTGGCCCGGTACACACCCCTCATGTGTGGGTCAGAATACGGGGGTGGAGTTGAACTGAAAGCACCCTTTGTCTTAGCTTCTTTTACTACCCTGTGCTGACTCTGCTTTACACTGGGTCTCCTGAGAGCACCTCCTTCCTTCTGCAGTACTTATGCAGGAATACCCGTTGTCGGCTCTGGTGTTTTGAATGCAACGTGAGAATCACAGTTTGGTGCGGTCCGCCTCAAGCATAGCCTCCTTGAGAGAGACACTTCCTAACATGGTGAGCTGTTTTATTCGTGGGAGTGTCTGCGGTCCTTTGGGATATATCATGTTCCAAGAATTGGACACAGGAAGTCTAAAACCAAGTGTACACAAACTGTGAGAAGCAACAGCATCCTATGAAAAGATTCAGTGGTTCAGCAGAGAATAAGGTCAAGAGCCCACGGTGTCACCCAGTGACCGTTCATATCATAGGGAAATGTTTGAAGGCACTGTTACTGAGACTTGGAACACTGGTGTCAGGTCGACCGCAGGGTCGGAGCTCAAAACAGAGGCTTGAAACCAAGTAGATTGTCTGGGAATGGTCCCAAGTAGTGCTCTAGGGATACTGTGAAGTGATCCAGGGAAGGGTAGAAACCAATCCAGGTTGATTTCAACAGCAGGTGAGTCCTGTGGGCATCGGGGGTTCGTTCAGTGCTACTGAGGCCCTCTGGTCTCACATGTCCCACTAGAGGGGATAGAGGCTAGAGCACTTATCCTCCAACTACTGGCCACCATTTGAACGCTTCTCCCAGGCACGTGCCTTCCCTGTTGTGTCCTTTGCGATCTGCTCCTTCACGTAGACTGAGCCCTCCGCAGAGAGTTCCAGGCGCTTGCTGTAAGCCACCATCCTACACTGTTAGTGTGGGAAGGACTGAGGTGATAGAAGTGAAAATCCTGAAATGGCCTGCTATGATCTCCTCGTTGTGCAGAGAATTAGAAGACCTGGCAGCTAAGGGTGACCATTCACGAAGGAAAAAAGAATGAGACACGATTCTTTATATTTAATGCCTGGGAAGTTAAGATTTATTTGCTATATAGAAACATCTGCATACAGAACATCTGGCAGTAACAGATACATCAGTTGGGATGATATGTTATCGTATATCAGGGAAAATACAACCTTTGTACTGACTTGGGATGGACATCATAAGAAAGAGGTGGGAGGGAATGGGGCGGTGGGGTGGTATATTCCAAGGCCAACCAGTTGAAAAATCACTGGGAACTGAGGTTTTACAGTTGGCCTCACATGATTCAGCTCCCAGTTGGACGACACGAAGGAGATTGGCTGATGTAAACAGCAGGGTGCAGGTCAGGGCACTCAGCAGCAGCAAGAGCCACTAGAGCAGGTTGGTGGGTGGTGGCAGGGGGTCTAGCAACAGCTGGGGCGGCAGCAGCTGGACACACAGCAGGTGGGGCGGCAGCAGGTGGTCCGGCAGCAGGTGGTCTGGCAGCAGGTGGGGCGGCAGCAAGGCTGGCAGCAGCTGGAGCCACAGCAATTAGAGCCACAGCAGCTGGAACCCCCACAGCAGGGGCGGCAGCAGCTGGACACACAGCAGGTGGGGCGGCAGCAGGTGGTCCTGCAGCAGGTGGTCTGGCAGCAGGTGGGGCGGCAGCAAGGCTGGCAGCAGCTGGAGCCACAGCAGCTGGAACCCCCACAGCAGGGCCGGCAGCAGCTAGAGATGCAGCAGCTGGGGCGGCAGCAGCTGGAACCACAGCAGCTGGAACCACAGCAGCTGGGGCGGCAGCAAGTGGTCCTGCAGCAGGTGGTCTGGCAGCAGGTGGGGCGGCAGCAAGGCTGGCAGCAGCTGGAGCCACAGCAGCTGGGGCGACAGCAGGTGGTCCTGCAGCAGGTGGTCTGGCAGCAGCTGGGGCGGCAACAAGTCTCCTGGCCACAGCCCTGGTCAGAGCAGACGGAGCCACAACAGGAGTTGACCATGGTGTCAGAGGGTGGAGGTTCTGGGATGGTTTCCAGGAGAGTGAGGGGCTTGAGTCTGACGTCTCCTCGTGCCATGGCCTCTTATATACTGCCCGTCCATGGTGAGTTGTCAACACATCTTCCTTGTGTTTGTTTACCTAATATTAACTAATTATCAGATTACACAATAATGTTTGTGCATGTAATGGTTTAAACTTGTGGGAAACAAAATTTCTTTTATGGATGTGATGAATTCTATCTGGTCTGTGTTTCCTCCTGATTCACACCCACTGGCATCTTCCTGACCACTTTCTCCTCATCTTCCTCCACCGTGGGCTGTCTTGTGATAGGTGGCATTTGCAATTACATTTCGTACTCTCCCTCCTGTATCCCCTAGCAGGTAGGATAAGGGCAGTCCTATTTTTGGTTGTGCATTTCTTCCAATGATCAGTGGCATGAGTAATGATCTGCATGTGACAAGAAGAAAAGGCCTTCTTTTGTGGGGCAGTTTTGAGCAAAGGGGACAGCTGTAGATTTATATGACGTTGCTGATTTCTAGCCCCTGGACTGGATTCTTTTGGATGTTTCTACCTTGGATCACGTCCTCTACCCTACAACCGTGGCAGACAATTATCTGTATGGTTCCCATCACTGCCATGCTTCATAGTTCATGAAGTGTTAACCTTGGTGTCATGTATGTTTGTTTTTATTTGAATCTATTTATCCTAAGTGTACTCATCCATAGTGATGAGTTATGATACACAGAAGCAGGTCCATGTAATCCCCACATCTCTCAGTAGAACATTTCCATTATGGCAGAAAGTCCCCACTTGTCCCTTACTAAAGTCTGAACAACCATAGAGGCAATCACTGTTTTCATGTATTTTTCACTATAGATTAGTTTTGATCTAGACCTTTGAATAGATGATATGTAGTATATATCTCTAGCATATATACTGTTTCTAGAGAATATGTTATTTCTCCTCTGTTTGGCACCATTAACATGCCTATGCCTATGCGAATCACTAACATTGGTGCATATATTAGTGGTTCATTTTGTGCTATACGAGAGAAGTATCAAGACTTATCCTAACTGTTTCCAATGTATGTCATGGTAGGGTAACCAGGCATTCCTTAAGCCCATCTTTCATTTTTAATCTTAAATAGAGATGCATTTCAGTGCGCCCTAAATTTTTAAAAAAGTCTTTCATATTATTTAAAATGCACATATGCAGTGTGTGCAGCATGGTCTTTCTTGGCTTTGGGAGTTGATTCCCTTGGTTTGTCACTTGCATGCAGCACTTGGTGCTTGTCCCACTGGGTGCCTCCTCTGTGCCCATCACCCATTTTCCCCACCCCACTGACCCTCGGTTTGTTCTCTGTATTTAGGACTCTCTTAGGCTTTGCCTCCCTCTCTAGAGACAGAGACTGTTAAGGGCAGAGAACTAACTAAGGATCCCTGGAGGGGCTTGCGTGGGGGAATGGGCTAAGTGGGTGATGGCATTGGGGAGGGCACTTGTTCGGATGGGCACTGGGTGTTGTATGTAAGTGAGGAATCACTAACTTCTTTTGCTGAAACCATTACTACCCTGTATGTTCACTAACTTGGATGAAAGAAAAGAAAGAAAAGAAAACAAAAGAAAAGAAAAGGAAAGGAAAGAAGGAAAGAAAGAAAGAAAGAAAAAGAAAGAAAGAAAGAAAGAGAAAGAAAAAGAAAGAAAAAGAGAGGGAGGGAGAAGAAAGGGAGGAAGGAAGGAAGGAAGGAAGGAAGGAAGGAAGGAAGGAAGGAAGGAGGGAGGGAGGGAGGGAGGGAGGAAATCTGAGACTCGGCAATGAGTGGGTGGCCCTTCGCTGTTTCCATGGCAGATCCTAGATCTATAGAAACTATAAAATTTATCTACAGAGGGAAAAGAAACAAGAAACCAGTACGATCCCTGATGTCAAAATATAGGTCTACATGTCACTACTTTGTAGACAACCAGCCTTGACTTCCATTTCTGGCTGCACTCTGAAAGCTGGGTTCCTGGCCACGTAAGAGGAAGTGCTTAAGGAGGCCAAGACATGGCCAAGTAAGTACTGGTAATTCATCTCCGCATGGCAAACAGAATAAACCCATTATAAAAGGCATTCTTTTAGCTTAAGAGCAACATATTCCCATGTGTTTAAGTAAGAGTAGGTGGTATTTTTACTTTACATTTTGGCAGATTTGTTGTGAAAAAATTCAGGCCATACCACATCGTCTGAAGAGCAGAGAATACGTCCAATAGTTGGACGAGGATCTGTCCCTTGGTACTGAGCTAGAGTTAGAAGGAAAGCATAGACATTTAAGAGCCCATCAAGAAGTAGAAAATTTGAACAGACCCATAACCAGTAAAGAAATCGAATTAGTAGTCAAAAATGTCCCAAAACACAAGAGTCCAGAGCCAGATGGCTTTCCAGGGGACTTCTACCAAACATTTAAGGAAGAGTTCATACCTATTCTCTTGAAGCTGTTCCAAAAAAATAGAAATGAAAGGAAAACTTTCATACCCTTTCTATGAAGCCAGCATTACCTTGATTCCAAAACCAACCCCATTAAAAAGGGGAACTATAGACCAATTTCCCTGATGAACATGGATGCAAAAATCCTCAAGATATTAGCCAACTGGATCCAACAATACTTAAAAAAAAATTCTTCACCTCGCCCAAGTGGGATTTATACCTGGGATGCAGGGCTGGTTCAATATCTGCAAAACAATCAACGTGATTCATCACATCAATGGAAGAGAGTTCAAGAACCGTATGATCCTCTCAATAGATGCAGAGAAAGCATGTGACAAGATACAGCGTCCTTTCTTGATAAAAACCCTCAAGAAAGTAGGGGCAGAAGGATCATACCTCGAGGTCATAAAAGCCATATATGAACAACCCAACACTAATATCATCCTCAGTGGGGAAAAACTGAGAGCTTTCCCCGTAAGGTCAGGAACACGACAGGGATGTCCACTCTCACCACTGTTATTCAACATAGTATTGGAAGTCTTAGCCTCAGCAGTCAGACAACACAAAGAAATAAAAGGCATCCAAATCGGCCAGGAGGGAGTCAAACTTTCACTCTTCGCAGATGACATGATACTCTATATGGAAAACCCAAAAGATTCCACCAGAAACTGCTAGAACTGATTCATGAATTCAGCAAAGTTGCAGGATATAAAATCAATGCACAGAAATCGGTTGCATTCCTATACACCAACAACAGAAAGAGAAGCAACAGAAAGAGAAATCAAGGAATCGATGCTGTTTACAATTGCACCCAAAACCATAAGATACCTAGGAATAAATCTAACCAAAGAAGTGAAAAATCTATACACTGAAAACTATAGAAAGCTTATGAAAGAAATTGAAGAAGACAAACCCAAAAAAGGAAAAATATTCCATGCTCCTGGATAGGAAGAACAAATATTGTTAAAAGGTCAATACTGCCCAAAGCAGCCTACATATTCAATGCAATCCCTATCAAACTAACACCAGCATTCTTCACAGAGGTAGAACAAACAATCCTAAAATTTGTGTAGAACCAGAAAAGACCCCAAATAGCCAAAGCATTCTTGAAGAAGAAACCCAATGCAGGAGACATCACAATTCTGGACATCAAGCTGCATTACAAAGCTGTAATCATCAAGACAGTATGGCACAAAAACAGACACTCAGGTCAGTGGAGCACAATAGAGAACCCAGAAAGGGATCCACAAACTTATGGCCAACTAATCTTTGACAAAGCAGGAAAGAATATCCAATGGAATAAAGACAGTCTCTTCAGCAAGTGGTGCTGAGAAAACTGGGCAGCGACATGCAGAAACACGAACCTGGACCACTTTCTTACACCATCCACAACAATACTCTCAAAATGGATGAAAGGCCTAAATGTAAGACAGGAAGCCATCAAAATCCTCAAAGAGAAAGCAGGCAAAAACCTCTTTGACCTTGGCCACAGCAGCTTCTTACTCAGCATGTCCCTGGAGGCAAGGGAGACAAAAGCAAAAATGAACTACTGGGACCTCATCAAAATAAAAGTTTCTGCACAACAAAGGAAACAATCAGCAAAACTAACAGGCAACCCACGGAATGGGAGAAGATATTTGCAAACGACATATCAGATAAAGGGTTAGTATCCAAAATCTATAAAGAACTTATCAAACTCAACACCCCCAAAACAAATAATCCAGTGAAGAAATGGGCAAAAGGCATGAACAGACACTTCTCCAAAGAAGACATCTGGGAAATACGAATCAAAACCACCATGAGATACCACCTCACACCTATCAGAATGGCTAACATTAACGACTCGGGCAAAAACAGATGTTGGCGAGGATGTGGAGAAAGAGGATCTCTTTTGCACTGCTGGTGGGAATGCAAACTGGTGCAGCCACTCTGGAAAACAGTATGGAGGTTCCTCAACAAATTAAAAGTACAACTACCCCACGACCCAGCAATTGCACTACTAGGTATTTACCCAAGGGATACAGGTGGGCTGTTTCGAAGGGACATATGCACCCTAACGTTTATATATATGTATGTGTATGTATATACATACATATATATATACACATACATATATATGTATGTGTATGTATATACATACGTGTATATATACACATACACATATATATGTATGTGTATGTATATACATATGTGTATATATATACACATACATATATATATATTTAACACACACACACATATATCCACAATGGAGTATTACTCGGCAATCAGAAAGAATGGAATCTTGCCATTTGCAACTATGTGGATGGAACTAGAGGGTATTATGCTAAGCAAAACTAGCAAGTCAGAGAAAGGCAAATATTACATGACTTCACTCATATGAGGACTTTAAGATACAAAACAGATGAACATAATGGAAGGGAAGAAAAATATGAAAACAGAGAGGGGGACAAAAACATAAGAGACTCATAAATATGGAGAACAAAGAGAGAACAAAGAGAGGGTTAGTGGAGGGGTTGAGGGAGGGGGGATGGGCTAAATGGGCAAGGGACATTAAGGAATCTACTCCTGAAATCACTGTTACACTATCTGCTAACTAACTTGGATGTAAATAAAAAAAAATAAATTAAATAAAAATTGTTTTTTAAAGAAGAGCCCATCTGTGACCCACTGGCAAATGCAATCTCTTTGTAAACCTTTCTAAATCTCTTACCCACTGGTAAATGTCAGTGGATCTCACCGTGAAAAATGAGAACTAGAAGAAGGCTTACCACTTCTCAAATCCTATTAGAAAAAACAACTGTTATATATTGTATTTTTCCATGGAGGAGTCAGCTCACATATTAACATATGAATTCTTTTTCTAGTGAAGACCCCATGGAAGCATTCATTTGACTAACAACACCCTAATATTGCATTTTTACAATGAAAAAAAATGCACATATGGTGTAAAGCGTACAAAGTACATGTATGTGATAAAAAATAGTTATAGGGGCACCTGGGTGGCTCAATTGGTTGAGCGTCCAGCTTCGGCTCAGGTCATGATCTCGCATTCTGTGGGTTCGAGCCCCATGTCGGCCTCTGTGCTGACAGCTCAGAGCCTGGAGCCTGCATCCGATTCTGTGTCTCCCTCTCCTGCCCCTCCCCTGCTCGTGCTCTGTCTCTCTCTCACTCCCTCAAGAATAAGTAAACATTAAAAAAATAGTTATAGAGCAAACATCCACATATCAAAATCTTGAGTCAAGAAATAGAACCCTGTTACTACTAAGAAGGCTCTTCTATGCCTTTTCTTGACCACAAACATTTTTCCACCCTACAGATGATTATTATGCCGATTTTTCAAGTAATCTTTTCATTTATTTTCCTTGCAGTTTCATTACCTATATAGGCATCCCTATATGATACAGTTTTATTTCGCATCTTTCTGAATTTTTATATGAATGAAATCTTACTGTAAGTGTAACTTTTTTTTTTTAAAGTTTTTATTTATTTTTGAGACAGAGAGAAACAGAGCATGAACGGGGGAGGGTCACAGAAAGAGGGAGACACAGTATCTGAAACAGGCTCCAAGCTCTGAGCTGTCAGCACAGAGCCCGACGCGGGGCTCGAACTCACGGACTGTGAGATCATGACCTGAGCCGAAGTCGGACACTCAACCGACCAAGCCACCCAGGCGCCCCTAAGTGTAACTTTTTTACTCAATATTATGGAAGAGTTTGGGTAGGTAGCTTCCAAGAAGGTCCAATGTTTTCCACCTCTTGGAGTTCATGGTCTCATGTAATTCCCACCCCTCAAGTAAACTGCGTATCAACAGGAGATGACAACATCAAGTGATTGAGTTACAAAAGATTGTGACTTTCATCTTAATGCCAACTCTTTCTCTCTCTCACTGGCTTTGATGAAGCCAGGTCCTACGTGCGAGATCCTTGCAGCAAAGAACTGAGCATAGTCTCCATTCAACAACCAGCAAGGAAGCGAGGGCCTCCCTCCTGTGGCCCTTAAGGATCTGAGTCCTGCCACATAAATGTAGTTGGAAGTAGAGTCTTCCCCAGGCGAGACTTCAGATGAGACCCCAGTGCTAGCCAGCACCTTGAGTGCAGCCATGTGAAACCCTATGAAATGGAGAGTCTGGGTGGGCCATACCTGGATTTGGATCCTCAGAAATAGAGAAAATAAATGTCACCATAAGCTGCTAAATGTGGGGGTAATGTTACATAACGGTAGGTAACCAGTATAGATTTATCTAGGGCCACGGCCCACACAGTTGAGAAGGGAGGGATCAGAAGGTGCAGAGAGAAATAGAAATGCTGAAATGGATATAGTCATAAGGTCACAAAGCCCACGTAGCCATTCCCTAGGAGGGTCTGGGCACTCTCTTTACCACGCTGTTAGGGAATCAAGTACCGGTGTCAGCAGCATCTTGGGAGAGGAGTGCCTATTGTCTAAAGTTAGAGGTTGTGGTAGGGAATACTGTGACCAAACTGTGCTCCCTAGGAAGAATGGGGATGGTCATAGCTCTGAATGACTGAGTCATGTGCAGGACTTAATTGAAGGAAGTAATGTGGGTATAATTATGTGATTGCCAACAATGTTGGAATGACAAAGGGGGCAGAATGATATGTGACCCTCAGGATCTATCATTATGGTAATAAAGCATGATGTCCCTCATATAGGATATAGGTAGCCAACTCAGATACACCTTTATAGAAGAGTGTGTGTGTGTGTGTGTGTGTGTGTGTGTGTGTGTGTATAGGTGTGTGCATGCAATTAAAGGAACAAGAATAAAAGAACAAAGGCTGAGACCATGAACCAATGGAAAGTCATGGTCCCTGGCGGAGTTTGCAGAGTCAGGCTATTAGTAGACCTAGAAACCATTAAGCTAGAAATGAAGAGGCCAGTCGTCGAGTATGAAGGGCTGCACAAGTATATATCATAGAATTTCTTTCATCCTTACTGAAGGAACCTATGGCCATTGGTTCAGCAGAAACAGGAATACTCATGTGTTTGCAGGCTGTCGGAGGAGATCTGAGCTGAACTCACTACTGGATATGTACAATCATTCATGGTTCCTATTTAAACACCTTGATCTAATGTCAGAGTTAAAGGAGAAGGTTCCTCACTACCTTCATCGCAGTGATCCACTGGGGGGAATTTGTGCCACCTTCTACCATAATCGTAGGCTGTGAACATCTAGAGGTCTCGGCTCTAAGACAGGAAAGCTACCTGGAAGGGACATGGTAAAGTTCTGTGTGGAATTAACCTCCGGCTGCCACCTTATCCTTTTGGACTTCTAGTGCCTAGACATAGGAGCTATGGGAGCCACAAGGAATATGTTTAGCATATTACATGTTTAGGCGATCTACAGGGACATTCATGGTATTCCTATTCCCGACATTCACTGCAGATGGACAAGTAGTTGTAGTCTGAAGAGGACACAGGAACCATGGGTTCAGAACACTCAGGAATGGAGACCATGGTCACTTTACCAGGCAAGTCAGCTAAAGGAGCGCAGAAGCTGCCCACTAACTCTCATCATCTAGGTTTTGATAGAAACTGTGGCAAACTACCTGGAGCAATGTTACTGAGAGAAATGCATAGATATGGGCAGAACCAGGAGTAGGTATACGATAACCCATTCTGATTCTCTTTGCCATACATGCCCTCATCCACAAGGTAGTGCGAGTGTGGGCTACGCGTGGTTCACACTGATCACCCACTATCTGCAGGTAACTGTCTCAGGCTCTGGGGTGGGGGCCACCTGGAGTTCTTCCTCTCCATCCTTTCCACTCACCAAAGGATGTTGACAGGTAGCGATAGGTGACGTAGGAGCACAAAGGCCCAACCGCTTTTTCCACTAAGATGAGCGAGTCCGTGGCCCAGTACACACCCCTCATGTGTGGGTCAGAATACGGGGGTGAGTTGAACTGAAAGCACCCTTTGTCTTAGCTTCTTTTACTGCCCTGTGCTGACTCTGCTTTACACTGGGTCTCCTGAGAGCACCTCCTTCCTTCTGCAGTACTTATGCAGGAATACCCGTTGTCGGCTCTGGTGTTTTGAATGCAACGTGAGAATCACAGTTTGGTGCGGTCCGCCTCAAGCATAGCCTCCTTGAGAGAGACACTTCCTAACATGGTGAGCTATTTTATTCGTGGGAGTGTCTGCGGTCCTTTGGGATATATGATGTTCCAAGAATTGGACACAGGAAGTCTAAAACCAAGTGTGCACAAACTGTGAGAAGCAACAGCATCCTATGAAAAGATTCAGTGGTTCAGCGAAGAATCAGGTCAAGAGCCCACGGTGTCACCCAGTGACCGTTCATATCATAGGGAAATGTTTGAAGGCACTGTTACTGAGACTTGGAACACTGGTGTCAGGTCGACCGCAGGGTCGGAGCTCAAAACAGAGGTTTGAGACCAAGTAGATTGTCTGGGAGGTGGTCCCAAGTAGTGCTCTAGGGATACTGTGAAGTGATCCAGGGAAGGGTAGAAACCAATCCAGGTTGATTTCAACAGCAGGTGAGTCCTGTGGGCATCGGGGGTTCGTTCAGTGCTACTGAGGCCCTCTGGTCTCACATGTCCCACTAGAGGGGATAGAGGCTAGAGCACTTATGCACCAACTACTGGCCACCGTTTGAACACTTCTCCCAGGCACGTGCCTTCCCTGTTGTGTCCTTTGCGATCTGCTCCTTCATGTGGACTGAGCCCTCCGCAGAGAGTTCCAGGCGCTTGCTGTAAGCCACCATCCTACACTGTTAGTGTGGGAGGACTGAGGTGATAGAAGTGAAAATCCTGAAATGGCCTGCTATGATCTCCTCGTTGTGCAGAGAATTAGAAGACCTGGCAGCTAAGGGTGACCATTCATGAAGGAAAAAAGAATGAGACACGATTCTTTATATTTAATGCCTGGGAAGTTAAGATTTATTTGCTATATAGAAACATCTGCATACAGAACATCTGGCAGTAACAGATACATCAGTTGGGATGATATGTTATCGTATATCAGGGAAAATACAACCTTTGTACTGACTTGGGATGGACATCATAAGAAAGAGGTGGGAGGGAATGGGGCGGTGGGGTGGTATATTCCAAGGCCAACCAGTTGAAAAATCACTGGGAACTGAGGTTTTACAGTTGGCCTCACATGATTCAGCTCCCAGTTGGACGACACGAAGGAGATTGGCTGATGAAAACAGCAGGGTGCAGGTCAGGGCACTCAGCAGCAGCAAGAGCCACTAGAGCAGGTTGGTGGGTGGTGGCAGGGGGTCTAGCAACAGCTGGGGCGGCAGCAGCTGGACACACAGCAGGTGGGGCGGCAGCAGGTGGTCCGGCAGCAGGTGGTCTGGCAGCAGGTGGGGCGGCAGCAAGGCTGGCAGCAGCTGGAGCCACAGCAATTAGAGCCACAGCAGCTGGAACCCCCACAGCAGGGGCGGCAGCAGCTGGACACACAGCAGGTGGGGCGGCAGCAGGTGGTCCTGCAGCAGGTGGTCCTGCAGCAGATGGGGCGGCAGCAAGGCTGGCAGCAGCTGGAGCCACAGCAGCTGGAACCCCCACAGCAGGGCCGGCAGCAGCTAGAGATGCAGCAGCTGGGGCGGCAGCAGCTGGAACCACAGCAGCTGGAACCACAGCAGCTGGGGCGGCAGCAAGTGGTCCTGCAGCAGGTGGTCTGGCAGCAGGTGGGGCGGCAGCAAGGCTGGCAGCAGCTGGAGCGACAGCAGGTGGTCCTGCAGCAGGTGGTCTGGCAGCAGCTGGGGCGGCAACAAGTCTGCTGACCACAGCCCTGGTCAGAGCAGACGGAGCCACAACAGGAGTTGACCATGGTGTCAGAGGGTGGAGGTTCTGGGATGGTTTCCAGGAGAGTGAGGGGCTTGAGTCTGACTTGTCCTCGTGCCATGGCCTCTTATATACTGCCCGTCCATGGTGAGTTGTCAACACATCTTCCTTGTGTTTGTTTACCTAATATTTAAGTAATTATGATATTTTACTTCAATGTTTGTCTATGTAATGGTTTAAACTTGAGGGAAACAATATTTTCTTTTCTAGATTTGATGAATTCTATCTGGTCTACTTTTCCTTCTGACTTATACCCTGTGGCATCTTCTGGACCAGTCTTTCCTCATGTTTCTCCCAGAGGGCTTCATGTGATAGGTGGCACCTGCAATTACATCTTTCTGTTCCCTGCTACATCCCCCAGCAGGATGGGATAAAACCAATCCTGTTTTTGGTTGTGCATTTCTTCCAGTGATCAGTGGGGAGGAAATCACATCCGCGGAGGATGGAGTAGGCATGCGAGAAGCGGAAAAGTTCCAATTTTGTGGGTCATTGTTGATCAGTGAGGAAGGGAGCAGCTGCCTATGAGCATGTGATGTTGCTGACCTCTACCACTGGAATGGGTTTTCTTGGATGTTTCTAACTTTGGATCATGCTGTCTACCCCCAATTATGGCAGACAGTTACCTTTATGGTTCCCGTCACTGTCATGATTTGTAGTTCATTGAGCGTTAATGTTGCCGTCATGTATTTTGTGTTGCATTTCTCTGGATGGTTTTTAAATTCTGGAAGACACAGCCTCCTTTTTATTCTTATCTCATTCTTAATTAAAAATATTCTTCAACGGAGCAAAGCAGATGTTGAATAATCAGAATGTGCCTGTCCTCAGAACTTATCTGTGTAGTTAGGAAATCTGTAGCACACTTTTGTTTGGATACATTCAAAATGTTCGTGGATTTTAGTCAATTCAAGTTCATTTAGTTACTGTTTCTAATTATTCTCCATTTAGTGATAATCCAACTTGAGTATGCAGCAAATCATCTGAAGGGCTTATTAAATATGGTTGGGACAAATCCCAGAGGATCTGAAGACAGGGGGAGCCTGAGGTTCAGCATTTCTAACCAGTACCTAGATGGTGTTGATCCTGAATGCCCAAGGACCACACATAGAGACCTACTCCTTTCTTCTGTTTGTTGAAGCTTTGAGGACATGCCTCTATCAAGTTCATTCCTGTTTATGAAGCCACCTTGTTGAGTGGATTATCTGAGATACACACATTGCAGTTATTGATGTCACAAATATGATTTTGGGTCTCTTCCCCAGGAATTTACAGACTACTGAGAAGCCCCACTGCACACACACATATAGATAACTGCAACATAATATGGAGAGATACATCAAAGGAGTTCACAGTTGTGTAATTTAAAAGAATTGTGTTTAAGGCAAATCAGCCAGGATAACGTTTTGCTAAAGACTTAGGTTTATTCATAAATTAATAAGTCACGGTTTCTTGTTTACCTTTTATGATGTATTTTACAAATTAAGTGGAGTTTGCACAGATTGAAATACACAAATTCTAAGTTTAGTCATCCGTAGTGTTAAGTTTTGATACACAGAAGCAGGACCTTGCAATCCCCACATCTTTCAAATGAACATTTCCATTATATCAGAAAGTTCCATATTAAAGTCCCCAATACCATAGAGGCAGTCAGTGTTTTAATATATTTTTCATTATAGATTTGTTTTGATATAGACTTTCCAATAATATGTAGTATACATAGCAAAACCTTGGACTGCTAGTATCTTGTTCTGCAAAAGTTCTGCAAAATGTGCAAACATTTCTAATAAATTTTAACTTGATAAAGGAGCGATGTCTTGCAACACAAGTAGTATGTGATGCCAAATTTCACATACTCACAACTGAGCCCAATGTTCTTGAAATTCACTTTGATACAGGAGTACTTTGGATTACATGCATGTTTCCAGAATGAATTATGCTCGCAAACCAAGGTTTTACTGTATACTAGTACTATAGTGTATGTAATACCTCTTCTTTTTGATACTGTTAACTTGTCTTATACCTGTGAGAATCATAAACGTTGATGCATATATCACTAGTTCATTCAGTGTTGTACTAGAGAAGTACCAAGACTTACCTTAACTATTACCAATAAAATTCATGGTAGGGAAACCAGCATTCCTTAGGCTTGTCTTTCATTTTATTAAAAAACAAGTTTTTTAATGTTTATTTATTTTTGAGAGAGAGAGAGGCAGAGTGTGAGCAGAGGAGGGGCAGAGAGGGAAGGAGACACAGAATTGAAAGCAGGCTCCAGGCTCTGAGCTGTCAGCATAGGGTCCGGTGTGGGGCTCGAACCCATGAACTGTGAGATCGTGACCTGAACTGGAGTCCGACGCTCAACTGACTGAGCCACCCAGGCACCCCACGCTTGTTTTTCATTTTAAATCTTCAATAGAGTATGCATTTCAGTTCACCCTAAATTTTTCAAAAAACGATTTCATGTTATGTAAAATGCACATAAACTGAAAAACATACAAAATATAAGCATGAATGATAAAAAATAGTTATGGAGCAAACATCTATGCACCCATAGCTTGACTCAAGAAATAGAACATTGTTACAACTAAGAAGACTTTTGAAATGCCTTCTCTTAACCACAGTCCTTTTTCTACCCTACAGATGAGTACTGTACTGACTTTTCAAGTAACCCTTTAATGTATTTTCCTTACAGTTTTATGACCTAGGTATACACACCTAAAAATATAGTTTCATTTCCCATGTTTCTGAATTTGTATATGAATGAAATCTTACTGTAAATGTGTTTTAACTCTTTCACTCAGTATTATGTAAGAGTTCTGATAGGCAGACTCCAAGAAGACCCAATGATTTCTACCTCTTGGTGTTCAGGGTCTCATGTAACTCCTTCCCCTTAAGTAACTGGCTTCTAAGCCACAAGATATGACAGCATCATCAAGTGATTGAGTTATAAAAGATTGTGACTTTCATCTTAATGCGAACTCTTTCTCTCTCTGTCACTGGCTTTGATGAAGCCAGGTCCTATGTGGGAGAGATCCTTGCAGCAAAGAACTGAGCACAGTCTCCATTCAACAACGAGCAAGGAATTGAAGTCCTCCCTCCTATAGCCTGTGAGGAAATGAATTCTGCTGATGACCAGATAAGTGAACTTGGAAGTGGATTCTTCCCCAGGCAAGGCTTCAGATGAGACCCCAGCGCCAGCCAGAACCTTGAGTGCAGCCTTGTGAAATCCTATGAAATAGAGAGTCTGGGTAGGCCATACCTGGATTTTGGATCCACAGAAACAGAGAAAATAAACGAGTGTTACTCTAAGCTGCTAAATTTTGAGGTAATGTTACATAACAATAGATAACCAGTACAGATTTACCTAGGACCACGGCACACACAGTTGAGAAGGGAGGGATCAAAAGGTACAGAGAGAAATAGAAATGCTAAAATGGATATAGTCATAAGGTCACAAAGCCCACATAGCCATTCCCTAGGAGAGTCTGGGGTACTCTGTTTACCATGCTAGTAAGGAATCATCAAGTACCAATGTCAGCAGCATCTTTGGGAAAGGAGTGCCCATTCTCTAAAGTTAGAGGTTGTGGTAGGGAATACTGTGACCAAAGTATGCTCCCTAAGAGTAATGGGGATGGTCATACCTCTGAATGACAGAGTCCATGCAGCAGCACTTAATTGTAGGAAGTAATGTGGGTATAATTATGTGCTTGCCAACAAGGTTGGAATGACAAAGGGGGCAGAATGATATGTGACTCTCAGGGATCTATCAATATGGATAATAGAGCATGATGTCCCTCATATAGGATATAGGCAGCCAACTCAGATACACCTTTATAGAAAGAGAGAGAGAGAGAGAGAGAGAGAGAGAGAGAGAGAAATTAAAAGAACATAAAAATAAAAGAACAAAGGCTGAGGTCATTGATCCCATGGAAAGTCATGATTCCTGACACAGTTTGCAGACCTCAAGTTATACTTTTCACAGACCTGGAAACAATTAACACAAAGATAGAGATGGATAAGATGAGGTCCTCTCGAGACTGAAGACCATAGGAAGTGTACATCATAGAATTTTTAGTCCTTGCCCAAGGAATCTACAGCCATTGTCTCAGAGCAAGCTGAAATACTCATGTTTGCAGGCTGTTGGACACGGGATCTGAGTTGAACTCATTGCTGGATACCCACAATCCTTCATGGCCCCTATTTGAATACACTGATCTAGATGTGAGAGTTAAAGGAGCAGTTTCCCCACTACCTTCATCCCAATAATCCCCTGGGAGAGGGGGGGGGGGGAATTTGTGCCTCCTTCTACCATAATTGTAGGCTGTGTGCCTCTAGAGGTCTCAGCTCTAAGACAGGAAAGCTCATTGGAAGGCACGTGGGTAGATCTGATTGGAAATAAAATTCTGGCTACCACCTCATCCCTTTGGGTTTCTAGTGCCAGGAAGGCAGCAGTCAATGTTAGGAGCTACAGGAGCCACAGGGAATATATTTAGCATTCAGGTGATCTGCAGGGACATTTGTGGTATTCCTATTCCCAGCATTAACTGCAGATGGGCAAATAGTATAGCCTAAAGAGGACACAGGAATGATGGGTTCAGGACTCTCAGGAATGGGGAACTTGGTACTGAACCAGGCAAGTCAGCTAAGGAGCAGAGAAGCCGCCCATTAACTCTCATATTCTAGGTTTTGATAGAAACTGTGGCAAACGACCAGGAGCAAGGTTACTGAGAGAAATGCATAGATACGGGCAGAACCAGGAGTAGGTATATGATATCCCATTCTGATTCTCTTTGCCATACATGCCCTTATCCACAAGGTAGTGCGAGTGTGGGCTACGCGTGGTTCACACTGATCACCCACTATCTGCAGGTAACTGTCTCAGGCTCTGGGGTGGGGGCCACCTGGAGTTCTTCCTCTCCATCCTTTCCACTCACCAAAGGATGTTGACAGGTAGCGATAGGTGACGTAGGAGCACAAAGGCCCAACCGCTTTTTCCACTAAGATGAGCGAGTCCGTGGCCCAGTACACACCCCTCATGTGTGGGTCAGAATACGGGGGTGAGTTGAACTGAAAGCACCCTTTGTCTTAGCTTCTTTTACTGCCCTGTGCTGACTCCGCTTTACACTGGGTCTCCTGAGAGCACCTCCTTCCTTCTGCAGTACTTATGCAGGAATACCCGTTGTCGGCTCTGGTGTTTTGAATGCAACGTGAGAATCACAGTTTGGTGCGGTCCGCCTCAAGCATAGCCTCCTTGAGAGAGACACTTCCTAATATGGCGAGCTGTTTTATTCGTGGGAGTGTCTGCGGTCCTTTGGGATATATGATGTTCCAAGAATTGGACACAGGAAGTCTAAAACCAAGTGTGCACAAACTGTGAGAAGCAACAGCATCCTATGAAAAGATTCAGTGGTTCAGCGGAGAATAAGGTCAAGAGCCCACGGTGTCACCCAGTGACCGTTCATATCATAGGGAAATGTTTGAAGGCACTGTTACTGAGACTTGGAACACTGGTGTCAGGTCGACCGCAGGGTCGGAGCTCAAAACAGAGGTTTGAGACCAAGTAGATTGTCTGGGAGGTGGTCCCAAGTAGTGCTCTAGGGATACTGTGAAGTGATCCAGGGAAGGGTAGAAACCAATCCAGGTTGATTTCAACAGCAGGTGAGTCCTGTGGGCATCGGGGGTTCGTTCAGTGCTACTGAGGCCCTCTGGTCTCACATGTCCCACTAGAGGGGATAGAGGCTAGAGCACTTATGCACCAACTACTGGCCACCCTTTGAACGCTTCTCCCAGGCACGTGCCTTCCCTGTTGTGTCCTTTGCGATCTGCTCCTTCATGTGGACTGAGCCCTCCGCAGAGAGTTCCAGGCGCTTGTTGTAAGCCACCATCCTACACTGTTAGTGTGGGAAGGACTGAGGTGATAGAAGTGAAAATCCTGAAATGACCTGCTATGATCTCCTCGTTGTGCAGAGAATTAGAAGACCTGGCAGCTAAGGGTGACCATTCACGAAGGAAAAAAGAATGAGACACGATTCTTTATATTTAATGCCTGGGAAGTTAAGATTTATTTGCTATATAGAAACATCTGCATACAGAACATCTGGCAGTAACAGATACATCAGTTGGGATGATATGTTATCGTATATCAGGGAAAATACAACCTTTGTACTGACTTGGGATGGACATCATAAGAAAGAGGTGGGAGGGAATGGGGCGGTGGGGTGGTATATTCCAAGACCAACCAGTTGAAAAATCACCGGGAACTGAGGTTTTACAGTTGGCCTCACATGATTCAGCTCCCAGTTGGACGACACGAAGGAGATTGGCTGATGAAAACAGCAGGGTGCAGGTCAGGGCACTCAGCAGCAGCAAGAGCCACTAGAGCAGGTTGGTGGGTGGTGGCAGGGGGTCTAGCAACAGCTGGGGCGGCAGCAGCTGGACACACAGCAGGTGGGGCGGCAGCAGGTGGTCCGGCAGCAGGTGGTCTGGCAGCAGGTGGGGCGGCAGCAAGGCTGGCAGCAGCTGGAGCCACAGCAATTAGAGCCACAGCAGCTGGAACCCCCACAGCAGGGGCGGCAGCAGCTGGACACACAGCAGGTGGGGCGGCAGCAGGTGGTCCTGCAGCAGGTGGTCTGGCAGCAGGTGGGGCGGCAGCAAGGCTGGCAGCAGCTGGAGCCACAGCAGCTGGAACCCCCACAGCAGGGCCGGCAGCAGCTAGAGATGCAGCAGCTGGGGCGGCAGCAGCTGGAACCACAGCAGCTGGAACCACAGCAGCTGGGGCGGCAGCAAGTGGTCCTGCAGCAGGTGGTCTGGCAGCAGGTGGGGCGGCAGCAAGGCTGGCAGCAGCTGGAGCCACAGCAGCTGGGGCGACAGCAGGTGGTCCTGCAGCAGGTGGTCTGGCAGCAGCTGGGGCGGCAACAAGTCTGCTGACCACAGCCCTGGTCAGAGCAGACGGAGCCACAACAGGAGTTGACCATGGTGTCAGAGGGAGGTTTGGGGTGGGTTTCCAGGAAGGTGGGTTTGGAAGATTTGAACATCTGCTTCCCCAAGGTCACCTTTTATACCTTGCTTGGTGGCCAGTGTCTCACATGCAACACTCTTTTCTTTTCATTGTTTGTCCTAATAGTAGCCAATTATCAAATTAGCCAGTTTTCATTTTCAGGTTAAGGTTTTCAAGATAGATGGATAACATGATTTCATTTTCCTGATACATGACTCATCCCATCTGCTTTTCCTGAATCATCTTTAATGTGTTTGTCTTGCTTTAGCTACCTAAAAGAAAGCTGTCACCTGATTTATGTCTAGAGGTATATGTGTTTATCTAATTGTGCTTAGCAAATCATATGTACTCTTGGGAGATAATGGTTCTTAGAGGCCCACATTTGTTTTGGTGACCTGGGAATATCAGGGTGCATTTCAGTCTGATGGCCCATTCATAGTGGGTCATTTATGCTGGGAACTTTTGAGTATGGATTAGGGGATCACTGTCATGAGGATAAGAATCTTAGGACACACCTCCTCCCCATTGTGATCATGCCCCAGTATCTAGACTTCCTGCTTGGAAAGAAATAACTTTTCTAAGAAGTAAAACTAGGTCACAAATTTTGATATATCTTGTTTTCTCTCAGGTCTATCAAGGCATACTTAAAATACAAAAAATTCCACATGGTCAATGTTTCCATTTTGTTGAGTTTGGATATATGCCTAGACCCATAATACCAACACCACAATTGAGGTAATAAATATTATCTGTCATCGCCCAAAGATTTATTTGTCCTCTTGCTCTGCATGTTATGTGTGGTAAGAACACTTAGCATGAGATCTACCCTCTTAACAAGTTTGTCAGTGCACCCTGTTGTATTGTGAGCTATATGTACATTGTGTTTCTGTAGATCTCTAAAGCTTACTCATCCTGTATAAGTATAATTTTATATTCATTAAAGAACTACCCATTTCCTCTTCCTCCCTGGAAACCACCATTGTACTCTTTGCTCCTATGGACTTGATGATTTTATGTGTAATCATGCAGTATTTACTTGTCCTTCTGTGACTTACTTCACTTAGCCTAATGTCTTCTAGGTCCATCCATATTGCTGCAAATAATGGGATTTCCTTATTTTTATAAGGGTGATGATATTCCATTATGTGGCTATTTCATATTTTTTAAATCCATTTGTCTGTCAGTGGACATATGGGTTATTTCCATATCTTCACTATTGTGAATAATGCTGTTATAAACATGGGAGTGCAGATACCTCCTCAACATCCTGATTTCACTTCTTTCAGATACATACCCAAAAGTAGGGTTGCTGATTTATACAGTAGTTCTATTTTTCATTTTTTAGGAACCTCTATACTGTTTCCCATAGTGGCTGCGCCATTTTACATCCCAACAGTGTAAAAGGGTTCTAATTTCTCCACATCCTCACCAATACTTGCTATCTTTGGTGGGGTGTTACAGATGTGAGGTGGTATTTCATTTTTCTCCACAAACAAACCTCCAGAATTCAGCTTTAGGGCTTCTTAGGGGAAGTCAGCTGCAGAGATAGAAGCCCTCTATCTACCTGTATCATAAGGTTCAAGTCCCTTAACTTCTGCTTTGTTGGGCTGACTTTTCTTCTGACTTTGACTTCTTGTTTTTCTGTCTTTGTCAGGGCATGTTGACTTATCTCTGTTTCCAAGATTTACTTGTCAATACAAGTTAGATTGCCCAGTGTCCTTGCCTTTTACTGTAATTCATATCTTACCATCTTGCTGTCTCTTTAAATTGCTGGGCTCTGAAGATACCCTATATTTTTCTGCTTCATTACTTAGATTGTTGATCAGATTTCACTTTCTAGGTCTTTATTTCCAAGAAAGGAGACATAAAATGAATATCCAGGTTAGACAACACCAACCTATTTATTCATAGTGGGATGGAGTAAAAGCTTAAAGGTTACAAAATTCCCAACCAAATGACTAGCAGACTAGTGTTTCAAAAAAATAGGGGCACTGCCAGTTCATCAGCTGGCTCTTCAAATACATTTTCCCCGTGGAGAACAAGGGAACCCAGAGAATGAGGAGAACACTGGAAAACCTTGTCTTTGAATTATGTTCTTCCAAATATATGTCATTTTCAACTTTAGGATGGTTTTTGAGTAGTCATTTCATTCTTGGACTGGTCTTTCTGAAAACGGAACCATGGACATCTCAACTTTGTTGAGTCTTTCCGTAAGATATGTTTATCAAATCATGAAGTTGGGAAAGATTGAATATATTGAATGCCAGAATCATGATTCCAAGTGACTTGGACGTCCTAGCATAAGAGGCAAAATCTAGCACAAGGAAATCTCAGAGCCTTTCTTAGATCTAAAAGAGTAGTTACCAATGCAACATGGCACACGGGATCGAGGAGGAGTAAATATATCTAAACTTCTTGGGAGAATTTATTTGAACTGCCTACATATCCTAAGGTTGTATGTACCCTTAGCAGCTCTTCCTTGGGTATATTATTACCAGAATGAGCCATGTTACTAGTGGTATTGGGTAGCAAAAGAGATTCAGAATTGCTGCTCTTCAGATAACCACTGGACATCTATAAGCATAGATTGAAGCAGTTTGTAATGAAAAAGACATAGGTGTTTACATGATATTGTAACCTCAGAACAAGTCCACATTTAATGCCATTAAATGCTGAATGCAGACATTAATACATTAACGCAAGTGTGGTATTTTAAAAGGAAGAAGACACAGTTCTACTCCTTTCTGAGCATTCAGAACACATCTGAAAATGTGTTCAGTTCTTGCCTACATTTAGAATAATAGAGATAAATTGTGGTATATTAAAAGCAAAATTGCTAAGATGGTGACATCGTGATCAATGAAGAGCAGGTGAAAAAACTTGGGAAAATTGGCTTAAAGAAAAGAAAAGTGGAGCAAAGGCATGGCTGTGCAGCATGGAGGAGCTGTATGTGAGAGATTGGACTTGCCCCAAATGAATGTCATGGGCTGACACAGGATAAGTGGGTGGCTCATAGAGAAAAAAAAATTTATACTCACCATAAAGTTTTATGGAATGGCTTCCTCCATACATAGCAGGGGGACGTAAGTGTAAGCTGGTGTTGCAGAGGAAGACTCGTGAACCAGATGGAGGAGATTGGGTGAAATGACTTTGAGGATTCCTTTCTACCATAAGGGACCTATAAGTCTAATCAATCAAATTCTTTACGGTGCTTCTTTTTTTTTTTCGTGGCCATTATGCCCTGGCCCTAATTTCCAAGCTGACACAACCAAGCTAAAAACCCAGGCTCACACATACAAGTGCACATAAAACTGGTAAAATCTGAACAAGTTCTGTAGATTGTGCTAATGTTAGTTTCTGAGTTTTGGTGTGTACTATAATTCTATAAGAAGTGACCATTGGGGGAAATTGGATAGAGAGTACCCAGAATTTTGCTGTACTGTTTTTCAACTTCTTGTGAACCTATAGTTATTTCAAAATAAAATGTAAAATAAAGCTCAGTGGAGGTAAAAGGGAGCATACTTTTGTCTACCATGTACCTTTATCTTATTAAATCTTTGTCACAACTGTCTTTTTTCCTTCAATCAATAAAATATATATTTGAGAAATGAAGAGATTCTTGTAGGTATGAGATAAAATTTGAAAATTCTAGTTTGCTGCCTTGAAGTCAGACACATAGAGTTTAAAAAAATTTTTAAAACAAGTGTAAAAACACTTAAGTGTATCTTAAGTGTAAGAACACTTAAGATATACCTTCTTAGAAAATTTTAAGTATATAAAACAGTATTGTCAGCTGTCAGCACTATGCTATATAGTAGATCTCCAGAAGTTACTTATCTTGCATAACTGAAACTTTGTACTCTGACCAGCATCTTCCCATTTATTCCTTTCCTCAGCCCCTGGCATCACCATTCTGCTCCCTGCTTCTATTTGATTATTGAGTTTGATTATTTTATGCATGTAAGATCATGCAGTATTTGTCTTTCTGTATTTGACTTATTTCATTTAGCATAATGTCCTCCAAGTCCACCCATGTTGCAAATGGCAGGATTTCCTCCTTTTAAAGCTGAATAATACTCCATTCTATATATACACTATTTTTTCTTTATCTGTTCATCTATAGATGAATGCTTAGGTTGTTTCCATATCTTGGCTATTGTGAATATTATTGCCATAAACATTGGAGTACAGGTATTCCTCTGAGGTTCTGATTTCAGTTACTTTGGATACATACTCAGAAATGGGATTGCTGGATTGTATGGTAGTTCTGTTTTTTAATTTTTTAATTTTTTAATGTTTATTTATTTTTGAGAGAGAGAGAGCAGATGAGGGGCAAAGAGAGAGGGAGACACAGAATCTGAAGCAGGCTCTAGACTCTTAGCTGTCGGCACAGAGACCAATGAGGGGCTCGAACTCACAAACCACAAGATCATGGACCTGAGCTGAAGTCGGATGCCTAACCAACTGAGCCACCTAGGAGCCCCTGTGTTTTAATTTTTGAGGAACCTCCATATTTTTTTCCATTATAGCTGTACCAACTTAACATTTTCACCTACAGTGTACCAGAATTCCCTTTTCTCAACATCCCTATCAACACTTGTCTTTTTTTTTTTAATAATAGCCATCCTAATAGGTATCAGGTGATATCTCATTGTGATTTTGATTTGCATTTCCCTGATGATTAATGGTGTGTGACAATTTTATAGGTGTGTATCATCATCCTTTCTTTGGAGAAAAGCAATCCTAAATTGAGAGTTTAAGTAACACGTCCAAGGCCACAGTTAGTATGTGGTACAGTCAAAATTCAGACCTAAGTCTAATTCCCAAGTCCGTGGGCTATCTACACTGAGCTGCCTCTGTTTAAATTGGTTTAAATCAATTCATGGATTATAGTTTTCTAAGGACTCTTTTTTGTTGGCAGTTGTAATCCATAGCTCTCATGTTATATGTATTAGGTTCAAAGATGCCTCCCTTTAAACCTTTTCTTGTTTCTGCTAACACTTAATTGTGACCTGGATAAAAATCTCATTGGTGAGTACCAGTTTAATTTTTCTGTTGTAGGGTCCCCTGAGAATATGTGCTCCTATGTCACATGAAAAAGAGCAATATGCATTGAACATTTCATTAATAAGAAATAATGAGAGATGAGCAATATCAGTGCCTTCCAATACTAAAAAGTTTTATTTGGGAGCCTCAAGAAATTCCACATGAACATAGATTCCATTGAGAAACATTGGAAAGAAAAAAAACCTAGAAGAGGAACATTTAAAGACTTTTATATTTAGAATCAGAATTAGAAATTCTAAAAAATCAGCTGCATAATCTGACCATAAATTCTGACTCATTTGGCAATAAGGTATTTCTACATAAGAGAATAAGTGACATAGAGACCAGAGGTTTCCAGATCAGTCCATGGGTCTGTTTGTAAGTTCATGACATCAGGAAGTGCCATGTGTTTTGTTAAATTAGATGCTTTCTTCCTGGACTGAAGGATGGGGGCAAGGAGGTTCCAGTCCAGAGCAGGATGTTCAGCAGCAAGAACTGCCATAGCAGCTGGGGCAGCAGCAGGTGCAGGTGGTCTGGCAGCAAGAGGGGTGGCAACAGCTGGACACACAGCAGCTGGGGCAACAGTAGGTGGTCCTGCAGTGTGTGGTCTGACAGCAGCTGGGGCAGCAACAAGTCTCCTGGCAGAGGCCATGGCCACAGCTCTGGTCAGAGCAGATGGAGCCACAACAGGAGTTGACCATGGTGTCAGAGGGCAGAGGCTCTGGTTGGGTTTCCAGAAGAGTGTATTCCTTGAATCTAGAAGACTTCTTGCTCCAGGCCCCCTTTTACACCCTGCTGAGGGACCTCTTTCCATGTTACTGTTTACCCTAACAAGTAAGCAATCGTTTAATTAGGTAATTACATTTTCCAAGTTGGATGGAAAACATTGTTTCCTTTGCCTGATTAGGATTTATCCCATTATCTCCTCCCCTGTCACATCTTGGCTGTCTTCCTTTGTATGAATCATCTTGGCTCAGATTCTAAGCTGAATATGTTGACTCTCTCTCCATCTGCCCTTTCCTCCTGAATCATCCCTGGTAATTCTGTCCTTGTAGGCACCATCTATGTTTACAGACAGAGAAGCTTCTTCCAGAGAGCAGTTGTCATGGTGAACCTTGACATGGAGTAGTCCAGGTTTCACTCTTCCTCATCTGTGGGTCTTATCATGCTTGCAATTTTTGCAGCATTTCTTATGGAAAAAAGATTTAGTCATAGGTTAAATCCAGATATAAGAAAATCTCAGAAAAATGGAATCTTAACCTGAGAAGTCAAAGTAAAATCCATCAGTGTGGTCAGTTGTTAGCAAAAACAGTTGTGGGCACATGCAGAATTCTCAAGATACTCAGACTGTGTTCTAATCCCATTTCCTGGACTTGCTGTTTTTAAAGAACAAATATGTATCTGGAATGGACATATAGCCCTTCAGGAATCACCACCACTAGAATTGATAAGAGAACCTAATATATGCAAAAAAATTTATATTTATATATAAAATAGAATATACAGTATAGCCCCAATTATGTAAAAACATAGAGAAATATTGAAATTATTACAAATATTAATTTTATTAACATTTAATTACAGATATTAAAAATGATATTAACAGTATTTCTGGTTGGTGGACTTACAGAAACTGTTAATTTTCTCCTTAACACTTTTATCTTCTACTTTTCTTTGATGACTTTTCTTTTGTAAAGAAAAGAAAAGAAAAGAAAAGAAAAGAAAAGAAAAAAGAAAAGAAGGAAGGAAGAAAAGAAGAAAGAAAGAAAAAAGAAAGAAAAAGAAAGAAAGAAAGAAAGAAAGAGAAAGAAAGAAAGAAAGAAAGAGAAAGAAAGAAAGAAAAAGAAAAAGAAAACCTTGTCGTGCAATTACACCACTATTTAGAGATCTCTAATGTGACCCTCTAGGACTGGGGGTTGGAAGATACCAGATCAGGATGATACTGTCAGGGAGGAAGAATTTCCTTTTCCCCTCAAGGTCCTTCTAGCTGGACTAAGAAACAAGTTGACAGAGGCACCTGGGTGGCTCATTCGATTAAGCTTCTCACTCTTGGTTTCAGCTCAGGTCATGATCTTACACTTTCATGTGTTCGAGCCCCATGTTGGGCTCTGCACTGGCAGTGCAGAGCCTACTTGAGATTCAGTATCCCTCTCTCTCTGTCCCTCCCCAACTTGTGTTGTCTCTGTCTCTCTCAAAATAAAAATTAAAAAAAAAAATTTGTTTGAAAAGAAACAAGTTGACATGAAACAGATTAACAGGAGAAAATCAATTTTAATAGCATACATCTGGGGACACTGAAATTCCAAAGATCATGAGGCAGCATGATGCTTCTATGAGCTAAGGAGAAGGGTGGGAGTCTGAGGATACAAATGGGGAAAAGACCATTATCCGGAAGGTGAGAGATGTTTACAAAGCAAAGTTGCCCTATTATGTTGATAAGCTTCTTAGCTATCTTCATTAATAATTCTCTTCCTGATAAAAGCAGGCAGTTGACGGGAGGTAAAGAGTGTTTCCTGAATCTGCTGGGTTTTGATTGGTTTTAACTCAAGGTTCATGCCAAAGTGGCCCCTTTGGGGACAGTCTGCCCTCAGCACCTATACTTCTCAATATCATCCAGGTCTCAGCTCAAATCATCCCCTTCACAAGAGAAACCACCTCTGGCCTCACAATCGCAAGGATTTCTCAGTCCCTCTCATCATATTGTACTCTTTGTGTTTCACTTGTCTTCCTAGAACTTACCTTTATTTGAAAGCACAATCATGTGCTTATTGTCATGTGTTGCCCTCTAGAATATCAACTCTTGGTATTACATTCTCAGTAGCTTGAATATTGCTCTGATATATAGTAAGCATTCAGTAAGTATTTGCTGAATGAATGAATAAATATAGCACATGATTCCGTTGGGCAGGGTCATCGCGTGTGTGTATACATATTTAAACATAGAAATATTTATATAAACACGGGAAAAGGTCAGGAATGATATCTATCAATCTAGGGATAGGAAGAAAGTCATTAGGGAGACTTTTACTTTATACTTTATAAATTTTCTTCATGTTGGTTTATTAGAAATACTTTTGCCTTCTTTTCAGTGTTTTCAAATAAAATCAAGTTTTTTAAAACAAACAGGAGATTTGGCTTAGCCAAGAAACACATCTCATGAACTATGGATTCTTGTTATAACCTCTTCCAGATTTTGTGTGACCCTACCAGGCATGGGGCAAGGCCTCATGATAACAGGCTATTGACTCTCTGGTGCCCTTAGGATGTATTCCAAACTTCTCAACACCCTTCACACACCTACTTTCCAACCCCATCTACAGTCACTCTCTCATCTTCCTCATTGCCCTAAGCTCTAGTCCACACTTTTCAGATTCAACCCTTTGCAATTCTGTCCAAGACCCTAGAAAACCTATTCCTTATTTTCTACCTCACAAGAACATAGCTCAAATGCCACTCTCTGATAGCTTCTCTTACTCCTTCAAACAGTTATTTGGTGTTATTTCTTTGATATTCCCATAGAGTTCAATTCATCTTGGCTACAGAGCTGCAACCATGTTGTTCTTGTTTGAATCCTCCACATCTAGCAAAGTCCTTGGCTCATAGTATATTCTCAATAAAAGGTTTTGGAGCTTGAGAAAACATTAAAATAACTTTAAAGATCTTTTAAGTTGTATTATGATACTAAGTTATAAAATGTCTGCATAGAAACAATATAATGAAATTTCACTAATTGAAAAATAAGAGAGCAGACTGGCCTAATTTAGCTGGCTAGAACTTTTTAAAATATTGCCTTTAGGGGCACTTTTAGGTGGCATCTTTAGGGATTTAGTTGGTTAAGTGTCTGATTCTTGATTTCAGCTCAGGTCATGATCTCATGGTTTGTAAGATCGAGCCCTGCACTGGGCTCTGCACTGACAGTGTGGAGCCTGCTTGGGATTCTCTGTCTCTCTCTCTCTGTCCCTCCTCCACTCACACTCTATCTCTCTCTCAAAATAAATAAATAAATAAATAAATAAATAAATAAATAAATAAACTTAAAAAAATACTACCTTTTAGCTTCTTTCCAATACATTTAAAGTGTAATTAAGAATCATAGCTAAAGAATGCTTCTAAGTGATAGGATCAAGGCATAGGTACAGAATGATATGATTCATTTGCAGTTAGCATTGAGTAAGTCCACACTGTGTTAAATATATCTTCTGTAATTAAATTCACTGTCTCAGTTTGCCTTACAAACAATCATTTTACAGAAGATGCCAAGTTTCAGGTGGGCGCAGGCCAGGAAGAATTAGCCTGCACATGTCACTGATGGAATGTGTCCAAATTAGTGATATTTTATTGTGTGAATGTCATAGCAAGAGATTTAAAGGGTGTAGGAGACATTTAGGACATTGTTCTAATCCTTTTCTCATGGTTCTGGTAATGTGTCAGCCACATAATGGATAATTGCCCCAATACATGACACTCCCAGGAATGTATAATGTCCTTAGAATAGAATTACTTTCCTGAGAGTGAAAGCGAATCACTGGTCCCATAGTCTTTAATGTTTAGGATGTGCACATGGTCATGTAGGGATTGTGTTGGGGCCTACAAAGCCCCAAGTGACTCACAGTTCAAATCACAATAGCAGGCCCATGTTTGCAGACAAGCTACATGTTGGTTAGAAATGTTCTCCTTGGGGTGCCTGGGTGGCTCAGCTGGTTAAGCATCCAACTCTTGGTTTTGGCTCAGGTCACAATATCACAGTTTGTGGGTTCGAGCCCTGCATTGGGCTGTACTCTGCCGGTGACGAGTCTGCTTGGAATTCTCTCTCTCTCTCTCTCTCTCTCTCTCTCTGCCCCTCCCTTGCTTGCTCTGTCTCTCTCTCTCTCTCTCAAAACAAATAAATAAAACTAAAAAAAATGTTCTTCTGGAAAGGTCTTTGTTGGGTTTGGTAGAATCATAAAACTAGAGTCTTGTAGAGCTGTAGATTGTCACTCACTGATATATGTAGCAAACAGCAGTTGAAAGCTTCCCTATTTTGTTCCAGGCACTATGCATGAATGTCCGTACTACTTGTTCTTTAAGACTCAAGTGTCATTACCTCATCCAACAAACTCTGCTTGATACTCTCCACTCAAACTGCCTTTCCCTCTTCTAATACCCTGGAGGTATCTTTAAAATTTTTTTTTTTTTAATTTACACTTACTTATTTTTGAGAGACAGAGTGAGACAGAGCATGAGCGAGTGGGGGGCAGGGGGGGTGGTGGGCAGAGAGAAGAGACACAGAATCTGAAGCAGCCTCCAGGTTCTGAGCAAGTATTCAGCACAGAGCCTGATGTGGGGCTCAAACCCGAGAACTGTGAGATCATGACCTGAGCTGAAGTCAGACACTTAACTGACTGCGCCAGGCACCCCTGGAGGTATCTTATAGCCCCCATGCCTAGCTTGCAGCATGGCCAAGAGCTAGTTCCATATACACATTTGTTAAATAAATCATATAGTCTCCACCTTTGAGAAACTCAGTGTGGACAGAGAAAGAGATGAATAAAGAGACAGTTCTAGTCCAAAGAAAAATTCTTTATGGAGAACCAAGTGCTCCTGTAGACTGTCTCAGGATAGGAGAAATAACTGTCTAAAAGTGATGCAGAAAAGGGACATTAGATTTAGACCTCAAAGAGCAAAAGGGGACAGATGGAGAATGAATTTGAGACAGAAATGCTGACATGTACAAAGGGGCAGAGACATGGGAGAGCATGGTGTGTTCATGGAGTGGGAAGTGATTTTGGAGAGCTAGAGTTACAGGGGTACTCTAGCATTCCTGTACTTTAAAATAACCTTAGGATGTGGGGAGCTGACTTTGGCTCAGGTCATGATCTTGTGGTCCGTGGGTTCAAGCCCCATGTCGGGCTTTGTGCTGACAGCTTGGGGCCTGGAACCTGCTTCAGATTCTGTGTCTCCCTTCCTCTCTCTCTCTCTCTCTCTCTCTCAAAAATAAATAAACATTTTTAAAAAATTTAAAAAAACATTAAAATAACCTTAGGATGTGATGTATACTTTGGGGGATGTTGGAATGTCACAGAGCAACACTGATGGGGCAGGAGACATAGATTTTTCTCTTTAGCTTGAATCATGTAAGGGTAAGAAACTGAAGCATGAATGAAATCTGCATATGGTGTATGAATGGCGAATAACTCTTGCCAAAAATTTTCTTCACCCAGTGGCCATTCTCTTGAAGCTAGGGTAAGTAGAAAAAAATGAAGCATTGCTGGTTCACTAAAGACTCAAAGAGATGAGTTTTCTTTGTGTTATCTGATGCTTTTTTGTTGTTAAAATAAGTTTAGAAATTCTGTTATGTAGTGATCCAGGTCTAAATTCTTGTCTGTATCTGTATACAAAATCAGTTATTCAGGAGCTAGTTATAAACACAGGAGAAGTAAGTCCGTTTTATTTCTGTGATGAGAAAAGTGAATATTGAATTTAAAAATGGGATAATCAGTAGAAGAGAAAAATCTAAGAAAATGTCATCAATAAAAACTGAGAATTAAGATGATCTACTCAGAGTCATATAACCTTGGCTAATAACGTCTTTCTTACTGAGTGATGGGAGATGGTGTTGAATGCCTGGTAGTCACTTACAGAGTGCCTCATGCAGAGTGATGGTCTTAGGGAAAATGTGGGAGAGAAATCAGAAACTAGACACACAGCCATCACAACTCATTTGAGTAACATCACCCAGGACTCTGTGTCCTGGTGCCTTGCATAAAAGAAGCTTTTGATTCTGTAATGATGTTGATGGGGAAGGTGCAAGTGTGGGATAGGGCATTCAGCAACAAGAGGATCCATAGCAGCGAGGGCAGCAGCAGGTGGTATGGAAACAAGTGATCTGGTGGCATCTGGGTATCCAGCAGCTAGGGTGGTAGCGACTGGACATATCACATTTAGGGTGGCAGTAGCTGGGGCACCAAGAGGTCCCCTGGCAGAGGCTGTGCCACAGCCCCGGTCAGAGCAGATGGAACCACAATAGGAGCTGACCGTGGTGTCGGATGGTGGAGGTTCATCATTTCCAGATGAGTGAGTTCCTGAGTTTGGTTATCTCCTTCCACAGTGCCCTCTTTGTACTCAGCTGAGATGCTGCTCCTCAAAAATAAAACTCAACCAGAATCTCCAACCTAACTTTCCTTACTCTTTCCCATAAATACATTTCACCCACCATACTAACTTATTTCCTATGGCATTTGTTGTTTCACCCAGGAATCTCTGGCTCTTGTCTTCTCATTGTCCCAATCCATGAATTAATATTGATATACTTCTACTCCTTAACTGGTTATACTGTTTTCCTGATACTTTTAAAGTAAAGATTGCCTTCATAAGAATACAAACACTCTGCTTTTACCCAGTTCTCTCCTTCACTTTGTCTTGTCTTACGTGTTTGTGAGCTGTATGCCTTCTCCTGAGTTTTCAAACTTGACACATTTTATTTCTATGAATCAATCCTTATTTATTATTCTTCTCCAGTATTACCAACACACTCTACTGGCACGTATCTTCCTATTAAATTCAAGATTCCATTGTGAGTTCCATGAGGGGTGAGAACTGGGTCTCATCCCACATGTGTACTTCCCAGAACCCAATAGCACAAGGACCTTGCTAGGTGGCCTAAAATTCAATTATAGTAAAAAGGACATTCTTGTTTTCTCTTGATAAACTTGATGGGAGAGAGGTGGACAGTCTGGTTTGGGGAAAATTTAATTATTTGCATTTTCTCTAATGTAGGCTTTGATTGATATGTGCAAAATCAGTTTTCTTTGTAGGGCAGAAACCCAAACTTATCTTCAGTTCATAATCAACATTAAAAAATAATTAAGGACCACAAATGTTTCTGACACAGAGTAAGCATTTATTGAGACATAATTATTCTATCTCACATAATTCGTTGCAAAGGCCAAGCATGCACAACAATCATAAGATTAGGAACCTGTCCCCATGAAGTAAGGTAGATATTTGACTGAATGTCAAGGTAATAGGCATAGAACTTGGAGGGTTTGCATGGTATTTAGTTGCTTGGTGGCATGACCAATAAGATAAATAAATACAGTGACAGATCAGAACATGGCCAGATGCTGTGGACAAAAGAAATGAGAATAAGACGAGTACATTGGCATGATGGTGCTCAACTCAGGGCTGGTGGTGAGGAGCAAAGTCAACGATAAGAGGATCCACAGCAAACAGGGCAACAGCAGGTCATATGGCCCCAGGGGGCCCCAGGGAGTCTGACAACCTGCTGAGTGGAAGCAGCTGGAGTCATAGCAGGTAAGGTGGCAGCAGCTGGACACATAGCAGCTGGGTCAGCAACAGGTCTCCTGGTAGAGGCCATGGCCAAAGCCCTTGTCAGAGCAGACAGAGCTACAACAGGAGCTGACCCTGGTACGAAATGGTGGATGTTCTGTGTGGGTCTCCAGGACAATGAGATTCTCAAGTGGAAATCTTTTTCTCCCAAACTCTACTGAAGAGCTGTCATCATCACATCCAGGGTTATTTTCTTGCTATTGTTTATCATGTTTATTTTTTATGTTTATTTATTTATTTTTGAGAGAGAGAGAGAGAGCACAAGCATGGGAGGAGCAGAGAGAGAGGGAGGGAGGGAGAGAGAGAGGGGGGAGGGAGGGAGGGAGAGAGAGAGAGAGAGAGAAGAGAGAGAGAATCTGAAACAGGTTTAAGGCTTTGAGCTGTGGTCAGCTGAGAGCCTGATGCTGGGCTCGAACCCATGCACCATGAGATCATGACCTGAGCTGGAGTCAGATGCTTACCTGACTGAGCCACCCAGGTACCCCTTGTTTACCATGTTTAAAAAGAACTTATCAGACATTGTGATTGTGGCATGACTCTCATGCAGAGGTCACTTTGCATTTAAAATGGATGCTTATGGGGAGCTTAGGTGGCTCAGTCAGTTGAACGACTGACTCTTGATTTCAGCTCAGGTTGTGGGATCAAGCCCTGCATTGGGCTCCACACTGAGAGTGGAGCCTGCTTAAGATTCTCTCTCTTCCTCTGCCCCTCTTCCCTGCCCACTCTCTTAAAAACAATAATAATAAATTTTAAAAAGTAGAATGGATGCTTACACAGTTTTCATGTAATTTATCCCTAAAAGCATCACTTGCCTTTCTTTTCTGTTTCAGCATCATCTCATCTGTTTGTCTTATCCTTTTAATATGTATCATTGGATATTCTGAGCATACTTGGAGTCACTCTTTGGCCTTCCAATCATTTAACCTCTTATATCCAAAAGAGACACAGAACCACATTTCCTCCTATCAGGACCACACTTAAAACAGACACAAACGTGGATATGCTATTGCACAAAAAAAAAAAAAAAAAAAAAAAGGAAAAGGAAAAAGAAAAAGGAAATGAGACCCCACTCCACTGTAGCACCATGGCTGGTGGTAAAACCAGCCCAGCACACCTGTAACTTAGTGAAGAAGCTAAGAAATACAACTGGGTTTAAGGCATGTGGCTTCAAGTTTATCTCATTCAAAATTGAATTGGTCATTCTCTCACTTTTTCTAAACCAACACCCCAATTATCCAGTCCTATTACAAATTACTTATTTTTGGTCCAAGTTTTCAAGCTAATAAAGTTACTAGAGTTCTCCTTTCTTCAAATGATCGTGTATTGATTCTCTCTATGCTGGAGCCATTCTCAGGACATAGACACAGAAGCAAATAATATCCACCCCATCCTTTTGCCACTAGGACTCCATTCTGACTTGCTGAACAACAGCAGATTATTTGACAGGGTGGATTGGTAAGGCCATTACCCATATGCTGGGTCTGCAAACAGGAGGTTTATACACCTTCATCCACATTTATCCACCTTTATCCGCTTCAGCAACATATGCCAGCAACAGAGGCACCTGCAGATGCATCCAAAATACTAGCCTTGGTTAAGTCAGAGCAAATGAAGCTCCATCAAGAGCCACATTGTTGCCACTGAAAGGAAAAGGCTCTTTTCCTTAAAAGGTTACAAGTGTAGAAATTGGGAAGTGTCCAAAATATTGTGCGCTTACTCTGCTTTGCTCCATTTATACACAGGATGGAGTAATTGTCCCTTTTGTTCCTGCATGAATACATTTTATGTTTATTTTAATTTTTTATTGAAGTATGATTAACATACATTGTTATATTAGTCTCAAGTGTACAATATGATGTTTCAACAATTCTACACATTATTCAGTGCTAATCACGGTAAATGTACTCTTTTTAATTTTTAAAAAATTTTTATTATTTTTTGTTTTTAGAGAGAGTGCAAACTGGGGAGAGGGGCAATGGGAGAGAGAGAATCTTAAGCAGGCTCCACCCTCAGCGCAGAGCCCAACATGACCCTGGGATCATGACCTGAGCTGAAGTTGAGTTGGATGCTCAACCCAACTGAGCCACCCAGGCACCCCACGGTAAATTTACTCTTAATCCACTTTACCTATTTCACCCACATCCCCATCCACTTCCCCTCTGGAAAATGCCACTTTGTTCTCTGTATTTAAGGGTCTGTTTTTTCATTTGTCTTTTTTTTCCTTTGTTCATTTGTTTGTATCTTTTATTCCATATGTCAGTGAAATCATATGATTTGTGTCTTTCTCTATCTGATTTACTTCATTTACCATTATATCCTCTAAATCCATCCATGTCGTTGAAGATGGCAAGATCTTGTTCTTTTTTCTGGCTGAGTAATATTCCATGTTTTAAACATACCACATCTTCCTTATTCATTCATCTATTGATGGACACTTGGGATGCCTCCATATTTTGGCTGTTGTAAATAATGGTGCGATAACTATAAGGGTGCATATATCTTCTCAAGTTAGTGTTTTCATATTCTCTGGGTAAATACTCAGTAGTGGAATTACTAGATCATATGGTAATTCTATTTTTAATTTTTTTGATGAGTCTCCATACTGTTTTCCACGGGGGTTGCACCAATTTGCATTCCCACCAGTAGGGCATGAGGGTTCTTTCTCTCCACATCCTCACCATCACTTGTTATATATTTTCTTTTTGGTTCTAGCCATTCTGATAGGTGTAAGGTGATATCTCATTGTGGTTTTGATTTCCATTTCTCTGATGATTAGTGATGTTGAGCATCTTTTCTTGTGTCCATTGGCCATTTGTATGTCTTCTTGGAAAAATATTTATTGGCATTTGTTCTTTTAAACTGCACTTCAAAGCAAATATTATAGTCGTCAAACTTCTTTGAAACCCTTCTCTTTACCATTAAATGTAAATATACTATCTGCAGAGAAAGCTTTTTTATCAGATTTGGAGCTCAGCATGTAAAAGACTGTCAGTTATACTCAAATCAGTCCCCTGATGCAGGAAACAAGATACCTAATGAAGTTGTTGCTACTAATACATTTATCAATTACTGAATTTTGTGACACAGATGTACATCTTGTGAAAATATGGCTTTAGTTAAAAATGTGTTAAAGTATGTTTTGAAATCATCACCTGTGTTTCATCTATTATCAGAAATATATCCCTAAATAGTTAGTGCCAAAGGAAAAAAAGTAGGTGGTGACAGTGGTTCTGACTTCTCCACATTAGCTTGAATTGTCAGGTGACCAGAGGATGTATTCTGTCTTAAAAAATAGTGATTCATAATTAAATGATGCTGTTATTGCCTACTGCCTCTTCCACTTCTGAAAATAAGTTCCTAAGGGTTATTAATTAACTAGGGGAACAGTCCTACCATTTACATTCAGAAGTTCATAATCTTTAAGGGACTCTTTCTCCTTGGGTAATTCTCCATGTATCTAGAAAAATACATTATAAATGATACCAGGAAAATTCTGATCATTGGTTCCAAATTTGGAACCAGTGTATGAAAGGCCTAGTGGAGAAGATAATTTCAGTGGCTTAAAAATTTATCTCTGCTCAGAAACCCAACTCTGCACATCTGAGACCATGATCTACTCTGGCTGCAGCTCCTGCTGCCAGCCTTTGTGCTACAGGACCACCTTCTGTTGGACCAGTGGTGCAGACAAACTGTTGTGGGGCCAGCTGCAGTGGACAAACCCACAGTGGGGCCAGCTGCCATGGAGCCAGCTGCTGCCAGCCTTGTTGCCACCCAACCTGCTGCAACACCACCTTCTATAGGACCTCATGCTGTCACATATGCTGTGTGTCCAAACCTACTGCCAGCCTTCCTGCTGCTAATTGCTTTGCCGAGAGGCACCATCTGCATAAAACACCAATTTGTCATTTGGGAAACAAAGTCACTGCCAATATTGCTGAAAGCCTGCGCACAGTCAACAACATTACAGGCTTGTGAATCACCTTGAGGAAGTGTGGACCATTTCTAGCTGAGTCTCATCTTCCTTCATCTTTGGATCATGTGCCAACTTCATGCATACTAATATGGAGTCATGACCTCTGCCTTGACTCCACAGTCAAGATTGTCACCCTCTCCCTTTCAATAACATACAGAAAGAAATTCTAGTGACTCACACATAGGTGTCTAAAACTACTCAAAGTCTTCAAATCATGTTTCCTTTTTCAGTGTACTCATGGTTCTTATATCCTTCTTTCTTCTTCTTGTGATCCATGTAAATGTCTCCTGAGACACAAGGAGTCTTCACCTTTATTTCTCAAAAAAGCCTGTACCATTCGCGTCCCATATGATGTTCATTTCTTTGTACAGTGTTCCCAATGTAGGTATTTGTACACAGGATACATACCAAATGCAGTACCCATTTGGAGCCTCATACAGTGTCTCACAAATTATTATCTCCATTTTCATACGAACAAACTTCCAGTCGCCTGTCTCAAGCTGATATGCACAGACTCAGAACCCAGACTGTGTCTCCTGCCCTTGATGAAGCGCACATATGTTCATTCTCTCCAGATGAGTTAGAAAATACCCTGAGTCTCAAGAGTAGCAAGATGTTCATTTGAGTGTCTTTTTGGCCAAGGAAGTAATATTCTCTTGTGTATGCAAGTGACATCTGGGAATAACTTGTGGATATCAATGTCCAACAATTCAGCTGACAGTAGCCACATGTGGGAGCAGCAGGACCTGCCCTTTGAAGCTCTTGTGAACGTAGGAGTTTTGTTCCTTTAGACTCCTAGCTCCACAGCACTCCCCTGCATCAGACACAGGCGAGCATGCAGTGTTCCCACAAGAAACACATGGAGCTGACCACATTGTATTTGGTTCTTGGGAATCACATTCTTGCTTGGCTTCCTGGTCCTCAGGGCCTATTAGCAGAGTAAAAAAGAATCAGGTAGTTTTGCCAAACCTATTTATCTCCCCAACTGTAAGGTGGTTTGTCATCATGATCAAAGTGTTCCCAAGGCAATTAAAGAAGAATGATGTCAGGGACTGAGAGATCATGCAATGGTCATGTATGACTTTGAGTAATTCATAACTTCTGAACCATCAAAGGCAAAGGAACTCCCTCCGGTATTTTGTGAAGGAACTGTGAATAACAGAGGGGGAAAAAATGATGCCTGCTCTGTGAGGGTGAGGAGAATGTGAGGAAGAAAAAAGAGACAACAACGTGGGCATTCCTAGGAGTCAAGAACGAAGTCTGCTGCTTCTGGTCCTGAACTACTGGTGCCAACTCAGCACTCAGGGCTGTGAGGCCGATTCAGGCTCTGAGAGGAATAGGAGACAGGGCCCCGGGTCACTTCCTGGGAGCAGTGGAGGGACCTCTGATGAGCTTCGAAGGCCCCTATCCAGGACACATGCCACCATTGGAGACTAGGTACCCAGGATGCTCTGGAGAGACTGCCAAGGCCAAACGTGCCTACCGCTGCTGGTTCTCAAGAGCTCGATGTTTGCAAAATAAGATGAAAAACTGACATGACCTATGTTTCCGAATATTTGCTGGATGTCGACTAAATGCT
Source organism: Panthera pardus (assembly GCF_024362965.1). Lineage (NCBI taxonomy): Eukaryota > Metazoa > Chordata > Mammalia > Carnivora > Felidae > Panthera > Panthera pardus. The sequence continues at coordinate 33,960,167 of NW_026526876.1, read as the reverse complement.
TCATGAGCATTCCCTTTAACTCTTGGAGGAACTTACAAAGTAGGTATTAAAGTTCCCATTGTGGAAGTGAGGAAATTGAGACTGAGTGGGGTAAAGGAAGGTCAGAGTTTTGTTTCTTCCAGAAGCTACTTGGAAGAAAAATGTCCAGGAATTTGGTTTTGCAGGGAGGTCATATTGCACTGGTCTGAGTGCAGGTAAGTGTCAAGGGAAAAGGCACTTTGAAGCCAGAATCACAGGTAGCAACTAAAGCTTTAACCTGAAAGATATATCAGAAATGATGTCTCACACATATACAGACACAGACAAAGATACTGAGATTCTCCTATATCAGCAATGAGAGAGCTGGAATCTTTATAAACCAGGTCTCGAGAAGCACAGATGGAGTGTTCTTTCTCTGAGTGACATACTCAGGCAGGCTGACATTATGCTGTGCATGAAGAGCCCTTAGGCAAGGATTAGGAGTCAGGGCGTATGTAGGGCTGGCGAATTCAAGACATCATTGACAATCCATGGTTTTTAACATTCATCCCACTATTTTATTAAATGGCTTGGTGGATAGACAAAGTAATTGGAAGAAACAGAAGAAGATGGTGAAATATGAATGGGGGATGAGAAGAAGTAGGAATAAAAGGAGAAGGGAGGGAGGAAGAAAGAAAGCATAGAAGGAAGGAGGGAGGGAGGAAGAGAGGGACAAAGGGGAAGACAAGAAAGAAAGAAACTAAAGAATGAAGGAAAGGAGGGAAGGAAAGAAGGCACGGTAGGAGGAAGGAATGCACAGACATGCAGGGAGGAAGGGAGAAAGGCAGAAAAAGAAACACAGCCTGACAAAAAAAAAGAAAGAGCAAAGATAAATAAAGATGTAATCAGCTACATGAGGATTCTGATGAGGCTAGCTAACAAGGTTAGGACTACAGTGCCCAACTCACCAAGTTTTGCCCATAATGCCCCCCTTTCTGCCCCTGAAAGCCCCACCTCGGGTGAAAGCATTCGATCCTAGGTATAACCGGGGATACTGGACAATCCCCCCTGCTTTGCTTCTGCCTTGCCATGTGGCAGAGAAAACACCAGACATCGGCTATGCAAGGGTCTTTGATTGAACTGAGATACGCAGGTGGGGTTGGGTGCTACAGGAGACAGATATGCCTGTGGGAGTCTTGAATCCGGCTTCTGTGGGGAAACGGAACTGGCCTCAGGGATCTACCACATTTGTCCCAGTGAACATATCCGCATCATGCCCCTCACCTCAGAGATACTCGCAATCCACATTCAGTCTAAGGGCAAAGACTGGGGAGGGAACACTGCTGTGACCCTAGCCACCCCAGCAGAACGTGATCACACGATGGATGCCATGATCACTGAAACAAGAACGATGCTGCTGATATGCTTCCTCTCGTTGGAAAATGTTTCTGTGAGTTATTCTCAAATAGGAAACCATTAAAAACATATTTGTAACGATTCCTGACATTTAGGAAACAACTTCCTCACTTATGATTCCCCAATGACTATGGAAAACGATGTAAACACCAACAAGGAAAGTCCTTCCCATTGGTCTAAACTTTGGGGGTCGAGTGCATAAAGCCCCAGATCCGGAGGAGGCACCAGAATCTGACAACCTCACCTCCGGACAGGACCTGCCCACCCTCCACCCCTGACACCATGACCCACTCGTGCTGCTCCTCTTGCTGCCAGCCTACGTGCTGCAGGACCACCTGCTGCCGGACCACCTGCTGCCAGCCCACATGCTGTGGGTCCAGCGGCTGTGGGTCCAGCTGCTGCCAGCCTTGCTGCCGCCCAACTTGCTGTCACACCACCTGCTGCCGGACCACCTGTTGCCAGCCCTGCTGCTGTGGGTGTAGCGGCTGTGGACACAACGGCGGTGGGTCTAGCGGCTGTGGGTCGAGCTGCTGCCAGCCTTGCTGCCGCCCAAGTTGCTGTCACACCACCTGCTGCAGGACCACCTGCTGTAGGACCACTTGCTGCCAACCCAGCTGCTGTGGGTCCAGCGGCTGTGGACACAACTGCGGTGGGTCTAGCGGCTGTGGGTCGAACTGCTGCCAGCCTTGCTGCTGCCCAACTTGCTGTCACACCACCTGCTGCCAGCCCAGCTGTTGTGGGTCCAGCGGCTGTGGGTCCAGCGGCTGTGGACAAAACTGCTGTGGGTCCCACTGCTGCCAGCCAGTTTGCTGTACCCCCGTGTACTGCACGAGAACCTGCTACCACCCCACCTGCTGCTGCCTGCCTGGGTGCCTAGCCCAGGGCTCTGGATCCTGCTGCCAGCCTTCCTGCTGCTGATTGCCTCGCCAAGAACCACCATCTGACTTGCCACTTGGGAATCGGTCACTGCCAAGCGTTGCGGAAAGCCAGCCCGCAATCCCCAACATCTCGGTTATTCGTCCGCCTGTCTACCATCTTGTGAATCAGCCTGATGAAGTGTGGACCGCTTCTCCCTGATTCGCTTCTTCTTTCCTTCCTCTGGGTCATGTGCCAGCTTCTGCCAACCTGATACAGAGTTAGGATCTCTGTTTGCTCTCCGTAGTCAAGAACTTTACCCTGTCCCTCTAAATACGTCAGCGCAACAACTCCTCAGGAATGACCTATAACTCGTGGAAACTGCTGAAAGCCCACACGGGTATGTTTTCTTTCTCGGTGTACTCATGAAGCTTGTACGCCTCTTGCTGCCTGTCATGTTCCCTTTCAATGTCTCCCTAGACGCGGGGAGTCTCGCCTGTATCTCTTAATAAACCCTAATCATTTGGAATCCCGTATTGTCTTTGTGTTTTTTTGTATGTACATTTTACATCACATGCAGTGTCCATGTGGAGCCACACACAGTCCTCCACAAGTCATTATGCGCATTTTCAGCTGAGGAGATTTCACAGTGGAGTGTCCCACAGCTGACATGGACACACTCGGATCCAAGACTGTGGTTCGGACGCTTGCTGAAGCGCACTTAACGTTCAGATCTCCAGACGTGGTAGCAAACGCCCTTAGTCTCAGCACCAGCAAGATGTCCATCCGAGGCCTTCTTTGAGCGCACAAGTGTTATTCTCCCGGACAGGCGGGCCATCACTGGCACTAAGTTGTAGACATCAGTGTCGTACAACTCAGCCGCAGCAGCCATACGTGAGGACAGCGGGACCCGCCCTTTAGAGCCCTGGGGAACCCAGGATGCTCCTGTTGCCTTGGGTGGCATCCAGGCCCTCAGCACTCTTCTGCCTCACATACAGGTGAGCCTGCGGTGTCCTCGTGAGCAACAGAGGCAGCTGAACACGCTTGTGTTTGGGTCGTGGAAATCACATTCTTGTTTGGCCTCCTTGTCCCCAGGACCTAATGGGATATAGTAAAATGGCATCTTGTGATTTTCGGCCAAACCTATGTCTCTCCCCTCCTGTGAGGCAGTTTGTCATCGTGATCAAAATGCTGCCCAGAGAGTTGATGAAGCATGGTGTCAGGGCCAGAGAGATCGTGCAATGGGCATGTAGGACTTTGAGTAATCCATGAGCTCTGAACCATCTAAGGAAACAGAATAAGCTCTGGTATATTGTGGAGGAAGTGTGAGCAACCGAGGGGGGAAAAATGATGCCTGCTCCGTGGGGGTGAGGAGAATGTGAGGAAGAAAAAAGAGACAACAACGTGGGCATTCCTAGGAGTCAGGAACGAAGTCTGCTGCTTCTGGTCCTGAACTACTGGTGCCAATGCAGCACTCAGGGCTGTGAGGCCGATTCAGGCTCTGAGAGGAAGAGGAGACAGGGCCCCGGGTCACTTCCTGGGAGCAGTGGAGGGACCTCTGATGAGCTTCGAAGGCCCCTATCCAGGACACATGCCACCATTGGAGACTAGGTACCCAGGATGCTCTGGAGAGACTGCCAAGGCCAAACGTGCCTACCGCTGCTGGTTCTCAAGAGCGCGATGTTGGCAAAATGAGATGAAAACCTGACACGACCCATGTTTCCGCGTATTTGCTGGATGTTGACTAAATCCTTCGTGAGCATTCCCTTTAATTCTTGGAGGGATTTGCAAAGTAGGTATTAAGGTTCCCATTGTAGACGTGAGGAAATTGAGACTGAGTGTGGTAAAGGAATGTCAGAGTTTGGTTTTCCAGAAGCTCCTCTTCAGTAAAGAGTCCAGGAATGTGGATTCTTTGGGAAGATCATATCACACTGCTCAGGGTGTAGGGAAGTTTCGCAGGGGAGAAATACTTTGAGGACAGCATCATAGTTTACAATCAAAGCTTTAACGTGAAAGGTATCTCTGAAACAATACAACACGCAAACACACACACACGCACACAGAAACGCACACAAACGTTGAGATCCGCTTATTTCAGCCATGAGGGACCTGGAGTCTTTATAAACCAACTGTCTGGAAGCAAGGGTTGAGTGTGGTTTTTCCGTGTGGCATGCTCAGGCAGCCTGACTTTCTGCTGTGCATGAAAAGAGCACGTACGCATTGAGGTGCAGAGCTGGTAGGAAGAAGTTGTCCCAAATACACTAATATGCAACATAGGTTCGGTGGCTTCAGACATCTTTGGCAGACTATGGTTTTCGCCACTCATTGCACTCTGTTCTTAATTTGCCGGGTGGATGGACAAAATTATTGCAAGAAACAGAAGAAGATGGTGGAATATAAAGGGGAGGATGAGGAGGAGTAGGGAGAAAAGCAGAAAAGGGGGAGGAAGAAAGGAAGCATAGAAGGAAGGGGGGAGGGATGAGGAGAGGAAGAAAGGGAAGAGAAGAAAGAAGGAAAATAAAGAATGAAGGGAAGAAGGAAGGAAGGAAAGAAGGGACGATGGGAGGAAGGAATGGACAGGGATGCAAGGAAGAAGGGAGAAAGGCAGAAAGAGAAGACAGCCTGACAGAAAAAAGAAAGAGCAACCATAAATAAAGATGTAATGAGCGACGTGAGGACACTGATGAGGCTAGCTAACAAGGTTAGGACTAGAGTCCCCAACTCACCTGGTTTTGCCCATAATGCCCCCCTTTCTGCCCCTGAAAGACCCACATCCTGTGAAAGCATTTGATCCTAGGTAAATCGGGGGTACTGGTCAATCCCCCACCTGCTTTGCTTCTGCCTGGCCATGTGGCAGAAAAAACACCAGACATCGGCTACGCAAGGGTCTTTGATTGAACTGAGATACGCAGGTGGGGTTGGGTGCTACAGGAGACAGATATGCCTATGGGAGTCTTGAATCCGAGTTCTGTCGGGAAACCTACCTGGGCTCAAGGATCTACCACATTTGTCCCAGTGGACATATCAGCATCATGCCCCTCACCTCAGAGAAACTCGCAATCCACATACAATCTGAGGGCAAAGACTGGAGAGGGAACACTGCTGTGACCCTTGCCACCCCAGCAGAACGTGATCACAAGATGGATGCCATGATCACTGAAACAAGAACGATGCTGCTGATGTGCCCACCTTCCTCTCGTTGGAAAATGTTTCTGTGAGTTATTCTCAAATAGGAAACCATTAAACACATATTTGTAACGATTCCTGACATTTAGGAAACAACTTCCTCATTTATGATTCCCCAATGACTATGGAAAACGATGTAAACACCAACAAGGAAAGTCCTTCCCATTGGTCTAAACTTCGGGGGTCGAGCGCATAAAAGACCCAGATCCAGAGAAGGGACCAGAATCTGACAACCTCACCTCTGGACAGGACCTGCCCACCCTCCACCCCTGACACCATGACCCACTCGTGCTGCTCCTCTTGCTGCCAGCCTACGTGATGCAGGACCACCTGCTGCCGGACCACCTGCTGCCAGCCCACGTGCTGTGGGTCCAGCGGATGTGGGTCCAGCTGCTGCCAGCCTTGCTGCCGCCCAACTTGCTGTCACACCACCTGCTGCCGGACAACCTGTTGCCAGCCCTGCTGCTGTGGGTCCAGCGGCTGTGGACACAACGGCGGTGGGTCTAGCGGCTGTGGTTCAGGCTGCTGCCAGCCTTGTTGCTGCCCAACTTGCTGTCACACCACCTGCTGCAGGACCACCTGCTGTAGGACCACTTGCTGCCAGCCCAGCTGCTGTGGGTCCAGCGGCTGTGGATACAACTGCGGTGGGTCTAGCGGCTGTGGGTCGAACTGCTGCCAGCCTTGCTGCTGCCCAACTTGCTGTCACACCACCTGCTGCCAGCCCAGCTGTTGTGGGTCCAGCGGCTGTGGGTCCAGCGGCTGTGGACAAAACTGCTGTGGGTCCCACTGCTGCCAGCCAGTTTGCTGTACCCCCGTGTACTGCACGAGAACCTGCTACCACCCCACCTGCTGCTGCCTGCCTGGGTGCCTAGCCCAGGGCTCTGGATCCTGCTGCCAGCCTTCCTGCTGCTGATTGCCTCGCCAAGAACCACCATCTGACTTGCCACTTGGGAATCGGTCACTGCCAAGCGTTGCGGAAAGCCAGCCCGCAATCCCCAACATCTCGGTTATTCTTCCGCCTGTCTGCCATCTTGTGAATCAGCCTGATGAAGTGTGGACCGCTTCTCCCTGATTCGCTTCTTCTTTCCTTCCTCTGGGTCATGTGCCAGCTTCAGCCAACCTGATACAGAGTTAGGATCTCTGTTTGCTCTCCGTAGTCAAGAACTTTATCCTGTCCCTCTAAATACGTCAGCGCAACAACTCCTCAGGAACGACCTATAACTCGTGGAAACTGCTGAAAGCCCACACGGGTATGTTTTCTTTCTCGGTGTACTCATGAAGCTTGTACGCCTCTTGCTGCCTGTCATGTTCCCTTTCAATGTCTCCCTAGACGCGGGGAGTCTCGCCTGTATCTCTTAATAAACCCTAATCATTTGGAATCCCGTATTGTCTTTGTGTTTTTTTGTACGTACATTTTACATCACATGCAGTGTCCGTGTGGAGCCACACACAGTCCTCCACAAGTCATTATGCGCATTTTCAGCTGAGGAGATTTCACAGTGGAGTGTCCCACAGCTGACATGGACACGCTCGGATCCAAGACTGTGGTTCGGGCGCTTGCTGAAGCGCACTTACGTTCAGATCTCCAGACGTGGTAGCAAACGCCCTTAGTCTCAGCACCAGCAAGATGTCCATCCGAGGCCTTCTTTGAGCGCACAAGTGTTATTCTCCCGGACAGGCGGGCCATCACTGGCACTAAGTTGTAGACATCAGTGTCGTACAACTCAGCCGCAGCAGCCATACGTGAGGACAGCGGGACCCGCCCTTTAGAGCCCTGGGGAACCCAGGATGCTCCTGTTGCCTTGGGTGGCATCCAGGCCCTCAGCACTCTTCTGCCTCACATACAGGTGAGCCTGCGGTGTCCTCGTGAGCAACAGAGGCAGCTGAACACGCTTGTGTTTGGGTCGTGGAAATCACATTCTTGTTTGGCCTCCTTGTCCCCAGGACCTAATGGGATATAGTAAAATGGCATCTTGTGATTTTCGGCCAAACCTATGTCTCTCCCCTCCTGTGAGGCAGTTTGTCATCGTGATCAAAATGCTGCCCAGAGAGTTGATGAAGCATGGTGTCAGGGCCAGAGAGATCGTGCAATGGGCATGTAGGACTTTGAGGAATCCATGAGCTCTGAACCATCTAAGGAAACAGAATAAGCTCTGGTATATTGTGGAGGAAGTGTGAGCAACCGAGGGGGGAAAAATGATGCCTGCTCCGTGGGGGTGAGGAGAATGTGAGGAAGAAAAAAGAGACAACAACGTGGGCATTCCTAGGAGTCAGGAACGAAGTCTGCTGCTTCTGGTCCTGAACTACTGGTGCCAACGCAGCACTCAGGGCTGTGAGGCCGATTCAGGCTCTGAGAGGAAGAGGAGACAGGGCCCCGGGTCACTTCCTGGGAGCAGTGGAGGGACCTCTGATGACCTTCGAAGGCCCCTATCCAGGACACATGCCACCATTGGAGACTAGGTACCCAGGATGCTCTGGAGAGACTGCCAAGGCCAAACGTGCCTAGCGCTGCTGGTTCTCAAGAGCGCGATGTTGGCAAAATGAGATGAAAACCTGACACGACCCATGTTTCCGCGTATTTGCTGGATGTTGACTAAATCCTTCGTGAGCATTCCCTTTAATTCTTGGAGGGATTTGCAAAGTAGGTATTAAGGTTCCCATTGTAGACGTGAGGAAATTGAGACTGAGTGTGGTAAAGGAATGTCAGAGTTTGGTTCTCCAGAAGCTCCTCCTCAGTAAAGAGTCCAGGAATGTGGATTCTTTGGGGAGGTCATATCACACTGGTCCGCGTGTAGGGAAGTGTCCCAGGGAAGAAACACTTTGAGGCCAGCATCACAGTTTGCAACCAAAGCTTTAATCTGAAAGGTATCTCAGAAACGGTACAACTCCAAACGGGCACACAGACGCGTGCGCACACACACACACACACACACACACACACATGCGCGCGCACACACACATGCACACACACATGCACACACACACACACACACACACACACACACACAGGCTGAGATTCTCTTATTTCAGCCACGAGGGAGCTGGAGTCTTTATAAACCCACGCTCCAGAAGCAAGGGTTGAGTGTGTTTTCTCCGTGTAGCATGCTCAGGCAGCCTGACATTCTGCTGCGTGTGAAAAGGGCACTTAGGCATTGAGGTGCAGAGCTGGTAGGCAGAAGTTGTCCCAAACACACCAATACCCAAGAGATAGGTTTGGTGGCTTCAGACGTCTTTGGCAGACTATGGTTGTGACCATTCATTCCACTATGTTCTTAATTAGCCGGGCGGATGGAGAAAATCATTGGAAGAGACAGAAGAAGAGGGTGGAATATGAATGGGGGGGGGATGAGGAGAGGAGTAGGGGGAAAAGGAGAAGGGAGGGAGGAAGAAAGGAAGCATAGAAGGAAGGGGGGAGGGAGGAAGAGAGGGAGAAAGGGAAGAGAAGAAAGAAGGAAACTAAAGAATGAAGGGAAGGAAGGAAGGAAGGAAAGAAGGCACGGTGCGAGGAAGGGACCTGCATGGACAGGCATGCAGGGAGGAAGGGAGAAAGGCAGAAAAAGAAAGACAGCCTGACAGAAAGAAGAAAGAGCAACCATAAATAAAGATGTAATGAGCGACGTGAGGACACTGACGAGGCTAGCTAACAAGGTTAGGGCTAGAGTCCCCAACTCACCTGGTTTTGCCCATCCTGCCCCCGCCTTTATGCCCCTGAAAGCCCCACCTCGGGTGAAAGCATTCGACCCTAGGAAAATCAGGGGTCCTGTTCAACAAGGACGTATATTGACTGATGCTTGCTTAGTCCCAGACTGCTGCTGCTGCTTCTCCCCACCTGCTTTGCTTCTGCCTTGCCATGTGGCAGAGAAAACACCAGACATCGGCTACGCAAGGGTCTTTGATCGAACTGAGATACGCAGGTGGGGTTGGGTGCTACAGGAGACAGATATGCCTGTGGGAGTCTCGAATCCGGCTTCTGTGGGGAAACGGAACTGGCCTCAGGGATCTACCACATTTGTCCCAGTGAACATATCCGCATCATGCCCCTCACCTCAGAGATACTCGCAATCCACATTCAGTCTAAGGGCAAAGACTGGGGAGGGAACACTGCTGTGACCCTAGCCACCCCAGCAGAACGTGATCACACGATGGATGCCATGATCACTGAAACAAGAACGATGCTGCTGATGTGCCCACCTTCCTCTCGTTGGAAAATGTTTCTGTGAGTTATTCTCAAATAGGAAACCATTAGACACTTATTTTGTAACGATTCCCAGCATTTAGGAAACCGCTTCCTCGTTTATGATTCCCCCAGTGACTATGGAAAACGATGTAAACACCAACAAGGAAAGTCCTGCCCATTGGCCTAACCTTCGGGGGTCCAGCGCATAAAAGCCCCAGAACCGGAGGAGGCACCAGAATCTGACAACCTCACCTCCGGACAGGACCCGCCCACCCTCCACCCCCGACACCATGACCCACTCGTGCTGCTCCTCTTGCTGCCAGCCTACGTGCTGCAGGACCACCTGCTGCCGGACCACCTGCTGCCAGCCCAGCGGCTGTGGGTCCAGCGGCTATGGGTCCAGCTGCTGCCAGCCTTGCTGCCGCCCAACTTGCTGTCACACCACCTGCTGCCGGACCACCTGCTGCCAGCCCAGCTGCTGTGGGTGTAGCGGCTGTGGACACAACGGCGGTGGGTCTAGCGGCTGCGGTTCAGGCTGCTGCCAGCCTTGCTGCTGCCCAGCTTGCTGTCACACCACCTGCTGCCGGACCACCTGCTGCCAGCCCAGCTGCTGTGGGTGTAGCGGCTGTGGACACAACGGCGGTGGGTCTAGCGGCTGTGGTTCAGGCTGCTGCCAGCCTTGCTGCTGCCCAGCTTGCTGTCACACCACCTGCTGCCGGACCACCTGCTGCCAGCCCAGCTGCTGTGGGTCCAGCGGCTGTGGACACAACTGCGGTGGGTCTAGCGGCTGTGGGTCGAGCTGCTGCCAGCCTTGCTGCTGCCCAACTTACTGTCGCACCACCTGCTGCCGGACCACCTGCTGCCAGCCCAGCTGTTGTGGGTCCAGCGGCTGTGGGTCCAGCGGCTGTGGACAAAACTGCTGTGGGTCCCGCTGCTGCCAGCCAGGTTGCTGAACCCCCGTGTACTGCACGAGAACCTGCTACCACCCCACCTGCTGCTGCCTGCCTGGGTGCCTAGCCCAGGGCTCTGCATCCTGCTGCCAGCCTTCCTGCTGCTGATTGCCTCGCCAAGAGCCACCATCTGACTGGCCACTTGGGAATCGGTCACTGCCAGGCGTTGCGGAAAGCCAGCCCGCAATCCCCAACATCTCGGTTATTCTTCCGCCTGTCTGCCATCTTGTGAATCAGCCTGATGAAGTGTGGACCGCTTCTCCCTGATTCGCTTCTTCTTTCCTTCCTCTGGGTCATGTGCCAGCTTCAGCCAACCTGATACAGAGTTAGGATCTCTGTTTGCTCTCCGTAGTCAAGAACTTTATCCTGTCCCTCTAAATACGTCAGCGCAACAACTCCTCAGGAACGACCTATAACTCGTGGAAACTGCTGAAAGCCCACACGGGTATGTTTTCTTTCTCGGTGTACTCATGAAGCTTGTACGCCTCTTGCTGCCTGTCATGTTCCCTTTCAATGTCTCCCTAGACGCGGGGAGTCTCGCCTGTATCTCTTAATAAACCCTAATCATTTGGAATCCCGTATTGTCTTTGTGTTTTTTTGTACGTACATTTTACATCACATGCAGTGTCCGTGTGGAGCCACACACAGTCCTCCACAAGTCATTATGCGCATTTTCAGCTGAGGAGATTTCACAGTGGAGTGTCCCACAGCTGACATGGACACGCTCGGATCCAAGACTGTGGTTCGGGCGCTTGCTGAAGCGCACTTACGTTCAGATCTCCAGACGTGGTAGCAAACGCCCTTAGTCTCAGCACCAGCAAGATGTCCATCCGAGGCCTTCTTTGAGCGCACAAGTGTTATTCTCCCGGACAGGCGGGCCATCACTGGCACTAAGTTGTAGACATCAGTGTCGTACAACTCAGCCGCAGCAGCCATACGTGAGGACAGCGGGACCCGCCCTTTAGAGCCCTGGGGAACCCAGGATGCTCCTGTTGCCTTGGGTGGCATCCAGGCCCTCAGCACTCTTCTGCCTCACATACAGGTGAGCCTGCGGTGTCCTCGTGAGCAACAGAGGCAGCTGAACACGCTTGTGTTTGGGTCGTGGAAATCACATTCTTGTTTGGCCTCCTTGTCCCCAGGACCTAATGGGATATAGTAAAATGGCATCTTGTGATTTTCGGCCAAACCTATGTCTCTCCCCTCCTGTGAGGCAGTTTGTCATCGTGATCAAAATGCTGCCCAGAGAGTTGATGAAGCATGGTGTCAGGGCCAGAGAGATCGTGCAATGGGCATGTAGGACTTTGAGGAATCCATGAGCTCTGAACCATCTAAGGAAACAGAATAAGCTCTGGTATATTGTGGAGGAAGTGTGAGCAACCGAGGGGGGAAAAATGATGCCTGCTCCGTGGGGGTGAGGAGAATGTGAGGAAGAAAAAAGAGACAACAACGTGGGCATTCCTAGGAGTCAGGAACGAAGTCTGCTGCTTCTGGTCCTGAACTACTGGTGCCAACGCAGCACTCAGGGCTGTGAGGCCGATTCAGGCTCTGAGAGGAAGAGGAGACAGGGCCCCGGGTCACTTCCTGGGAGCAGTGGAGGGACCTCTGATGACCTTCGAAGGCCCCTATCCAGGACACATGCCACCATTGGAGACTAGGTACCCAGGATGCTCTGGAGAGACTGCCAAGGCCAAACGTGCCTAGCGCTGCTGGTTCTCAAGAGCGCGATGTTGGCAAAATGAGATGAAAACCTGACACGACCCATGTTTCCGCGTATTTGCTGGATGTTGACTAAATCCTTCGTGAGCATTCCCTTTAATTCTTGGAGGGATTTGCAAAGTAGGTATTAAGGTTCCCATTGTAGACGTGAGGAAATTGAGACTGAGTGTGGTAAAGGAATGTCAGAGTTTGGTTCTCCAGAAGCTCCTCCTCAGTAAAGAGTCCAGGAATGTGGATTCTTTGGGGAGGTCATATCACACTGGTCCGCGTGTAGGGAAGTGTCCCAGGGAAGAAACACTTTGAGGCCAGCATCACAGTTTGCAACCAAAGCTTTAATCTGAAAGGTATCTCAGAAACGGTACAACTCCAAACGGGCACACAGACGCGTGCGCACACACACACACACACACACACACACACATGCGCGCGCACACACACATGCACACACACATGCACACACACACACACACACACACACACACACACACACAGGCTGAGATTCTCTTATTTCAGCCACGAGGGAGCTGGAGTCTTTATAAACCCACGCTCCAGAAGCAAGGGTTGAGTGTGTTTTCTCCGTGTAGCATGCTCAGGCAGCCTGACATTCTGCTGCGTGTGAAAAGGGCACTTAGGCATTGAGGTGCAGAGCTGGTAGGCAGAAGTTGTCCCAAACACACCAATACCCAAGAGATAGGTTTGGTGGCTTCAGACGTTTTTGGCAGACTATGGTTGTCACCATTCATTCCACTATGTTCTTAATTAGCCGGGCGGATGGAGAAAATCATTGGAAGAGACAGAAGAAGAGGGTGGAATATGAATGTGGGGGGGGATGAGGAGAGGAGTAGGGGGAAAAGGAGAAGGGAGGGAGGAAGAAAGGAAGCATAGAAGGAAGGGGGGAGGGAGGAAGAGAGGGAGAAAGGGAAGAGAAGAAAGAAGGAAACTAAAGAATGAAGGGAAGGAAGGAAGGAAGGAAGGAAAGAAGGCACGGTGCGAGGAAGGGACCTGCATGGACAGGCATGCAGGGAGGAAGGGAGAAAGGCAGAAAAAGAAAGACAGCCTGACAGAAAGAAGAAAGAGCAACCATAAATAAAGATGTAATGAGCGACGTGAGGACACTGACGAGGCTAGCTAACAAGGTTAGGGCTAGAGTCCCCAACTCACCTGGTTTTGCCCATCCTGCCCCCGCCTTTATGCCCCTGAAAGCCCCACCTCGGGTGAAAGCATTCGACCCTAGGAAAATCAGGGGTCCTGTTCAACAAGGACGTATATTGACTGATGCTTGCTTAGTCCCAGACTGCTGCTGCTGCTTCTCCCCACCTGCTTTGCTTCTGCCTTGCCATGTGGCAGAGAAAACACCAGACATCGGCTACGCAAGGGTCTTTGATCGAACTGAGATACGCAGGTGGGGTTGGGTGCTACAGGAGACAGATATGCCTGTGGGAGTCTCGAATCCGGCTTCTGTGGGGAAACGGAACTGGCCTCAGGGATCTACCACATTTGTCCCAGTGAACATATCCGCATCATGCCCCTCACCTCAGAGATACTCGCAATCCACATTCAGTCTAAGGGCAAAGACTGGGGAGGGAACACTGCTGTGACCCTAGCCACCCCAGCAGAACGTGATCACACGATGGATGCCATGATCACTGAAACAAGAACGATGCTGCTGATGTGCCCACCTTCCTCTCGTTGGAAAATGTTTCTGTGAGTTATTCTCAAATAGGAAACCATTAGACACTTATTTAGTAACGATTCCCAGCATTTAGGAAACCGCTTCCTCGTTTATGATTCCCCCAGTGACTATGGAAAACGATGTAAACACCAACAAGGAAAGTCCTGCCCATTGGCCTAACCTTCGGGGGTCCAGCGCATAAAAGCCCCAGAACCGGAGGAGGCACCAGAATCTGACAACCTCACCTCCGGACAGGACCCGCCCACCCTCCACCCCCGACACCATGACCCACTCGTGCTGCTCCTCTTGCTGCCAGCCTACGTGCTGCAGGACCACCTGCTGCCGGACCACCTGCTGCCAGCCCAGCGGCTGTGGGTCCAGCGGCTATGGGTCCAGCTGCTGCCAGCCTTGCTGCCGCCCAACTTGCTGTCACACCACCTGCTGCCGGACCACCTGCTGCCAGCCCAGCTGCTGTGGGTGTAGCGGCTGTGGACACAACGGCGGTGGGTCTAGCGGCTGCGGTTCAGGCTGCTGCCAGCCTTGCTGCTGCCCAGCTTGCTGTCACACCACCTGCTGCCGGACCACCTGCTGCCAGCCCAGCTGCTGTGGGTGTAGCGGCTGTGGACACAACGGCGGTGGGTCTAGCGGCTGTGGTTCAGGCTGCTGCCAGCCTTGCTGCTGCCCAGCTTGCTGTCACACCACCTGCTGCCGGACCACCTGCTGCCAGCCCAGCTGCTGTGGGTCCAGCGGCTGTGGACACAACTGCGGTGGGTCTAGCGGCTGTGGGTCGAGCTGCTGCCAGCCTTGCTGCTGCCCAACTTACTGTCGCACCACCTGCTGCCGGACCACCTGCTGCCAGCCCAGCTGTTGTGGGTCCAGCGGCTGTGGGTCCAGCGGCTGTGGACAAAACTGCTGTGGGTCCCGCTGCTGCCAGCCAGGTTGCTGAACCCCCGTGTACTGCACGAGAACCTGCTACCACCCCACCTGCTGCTGCCTGCCTGGGTGCCTAGCCCAGGGCTCTGCATCCTGCTGCCAGCCTTCCTGCTGCTGATTGCCTCGCCAAGAGCCACCATCTGACTGGCCACTTGGGAATCGGTCACTGCCAGGCGTTGCGGAAAGCCAGCCCGCAATCCCCAACATCTCGGTTATTCTTCAGCCTGTCTGCCATCTTGTGAATCAGCCTGATGAAGTGTGGACCGCTTCTCCCTGATTCGCTTCTTCTTTCCTTCCTCTGGGTCATGTGCCAGCTTCAGCCAACCTGATACAGAGTTAGGATCTCTGTTTGCTCTCCGTAGTCAAGAACTTTATCCTGTCCCTCTAAATACGTCAGCGCAACAACTCCTCAGGAACGACCTATAACTCGTGGAAACTGCTGAAAGCCCACACGGGTATGTTTTCTTTCTCGGTGTACTCATGAAGCTTGTACGCCTCTTGCTGCCTGTCATGTTCCCTTTCAATGTCTCCCTAGACGCGGGGAGTCTCGCCTGTATCTCTTAATAAACCCTAATCATTTGGAATCCCGTATTGTCTTTGTGTTTTTTTGTACGTACATTTTACATCACATGCAGTGTCCGTGTGGAGCCACACACAGTCCTCCACAAGTCATTATGCGCATTTTCAGCTGAGGAGATTTCACAGTGGAGTGTCCCACAGCTGACATGGACACGCTCGGATCCAAGACTGTGGTTCGGGCGCTTGCTGAAGCGCACTTACGTTCAGATCTCCAGACGTGGTAGCAAACGCCCTTAGTCTCAGCACCAGCAAGATGTCCATCCGAGGCCTTCTTTGAGCGCACAAGTGTTATTCTCCCGGACAGGCGGGCCATCACTGGCACTAAGTTGTAGACATCAGTGTCGTACAACTCAGCCGCAGCAGCCATACGTGAGGACAGCGGGACCCGCCCTTTAGAGCCCTGGGGAACCCAGGATGCTCCTGTTGCCTTGGGTGGCATCCAGGCCCTCAGCACTCTTCTGCCTCACATACAGGTGAGCCTGCGGTGTCCTCGTGAGCAACAGAGGCAGCTGAACACGCTTGTGTTTGGGTCGTGGAAATCACATTCTTGTTTGGCCTCCTTGTCCCCAGGACCTAATGGGATATAGTAAAATGGCATCTTGTGATTTTCGGCCAAACCTATGTCTCTCCCCTCCTGTGAGGCAGTTTGTCATCGTGATCAAAATGCTGCCCAGAGAGTTGATGAAGCATGGTGTCAGGGCCAGAGAGATCGTGCAATGGGCATGTAGGACTTTGAGTAATCCATGAGCTCTGAACCATCTAAGGAAACAGAATAAGCTCTGGTATATTGTGGAGGAAGTGTGAGCAACCGAGGGGGGAAAAATGATGCCTGCTCCGTGGGGGTGAGGAGAATGTGAGGAAGAAAAAAGAGACAACAACGTGGGCATTCCTAGGAGTCAGGAACGAAGTCTGCTGCTTCTGGTCCTGAACTACTGGTGCCAACGCAGCACTCAGGGCTGTGAGGCCGATTCAGGCTCTGAGAGGAAGAGGAGACAGGGCCCCGGGTCACTTCCTGGGAGCAGTGGAGGGACCTCTGATGAGCTTCGAAGGCCCCTATCCAGGACACATGCCACCATTGGAGACTAGGTACCCAGGATGCTCTGGAGAGACTGCCAAGGCCAAACGTGCCTAGCGCTGCTGGTTCTCAAGAGCGCGATGTTGGCAAAATGAGATGAAAACCTGACACGACCCATGTTTCCGCGTATTTGCTGGATGTTGACTAAATCCTTCGTGAGCATTCCCTTTAATTCTTGGAGGGATTTGCAAAGTAGGTATTAAGGTTCCCATTGTAGACGTGAGGAAATTGAGACTGAGTGTGGTAAAGGAATGTCAGAGTTTGGTTCTCCAGAAGCTCCTCCTCAGTAAAGAGTCCAGGAATGTGGATTCTTTGGGGAGGTCATATCACACTGGTCCGCGTGTAGGGAAGTGTCCCAGGGAAGAAACACTTTGAGGCCAGCATCACAGTTTGCAACCAAAGCTTTAATCTGAAAGGTATCTCAGAAACGGTACAACTCCAAACGGGCACACAGACGCGTGCGCACACACACACACACACACACACACATGCACGCGCACACACACATGCACACACACATGCACACACACACACACACACACACACACACACACACACAGGCTGAGATTCTCTTATTTCAGCCACGAGGGAGCTGGAGTCTTTATAAACCCACGCTCCAGAAGCAAGGGTTGAGTGTGTTTTCTCCGTGTAGCATGCTCAGGCAGCCTGACATTCTGCTGCGTGTGAAAAGGGCACTTAGGCATTGAGGTGCAGAGCTGGTAGGCAGAAGTTGTCCCAAACACACCAATACCCAAGAGATAGGTTTGGTGGCTTCAGACGTCTTTGGCAGACTATGGTTGTGACCATTCATTCCACTATGTTCTTAATTAGCCGGGCGGATGGAGACAATCATTGGAAGAGACAGAAGAAGAGGGTGGAATATGAATGGGGGGGGGGATGAGGAGAGGAGTAGGGGGAAAAGGAGAAGGGAGGGAGGAAGAAAGGAAGCATAGAAGGAAGGGGGGAGGGAGGAAGAGAGGGAGAAAGGGAAGAGAAGAAAGAAGGAAACTAAAGAATGAAGGGAAGGAAGGAAGGAAGGAAGGAAAGAAGGCACGGTGCGAGGAAGGGACCTGCATGGACAGGCATGCAGGGAGGAAGGGAGAAAGGCAGAAAAAGAAAGACAGCCTGACAGAAAGAAGAAAGAGCAACCATAAATAAAGATGTAATGAGCGACGTGAGGACACTGACGAGGCTAGCTAACAAGGTTAGCGCTAGAGTCCCCAACTCACCTGGTTTTGCCCATCCTGCCCCCGCCTTTATGCCCCTGAAAGCCCCACCTCGGGTGAAAGCATTCGACCCTAGGAAAATCAGGGGTCCTGTTCAACAAGGACGTATATTGACTGATGCTTGCTTAGTCCCAGACTGCTGCTGCTGCTTCTCCCCACCTGCTTTGCTTCTGCCTTGCCATGTGGCAGAGAAAACACCAGACATCGGCTACGCAAGGGTCTTTGATCGAACTGAGATACGCAGGTGGGGTTGGGTGCTACAGGAGACAGATATGCCTGTGGGAGTCTCGAATCCGGCTTCTGTGGGGAAACGGAACTGGCCTCAGGGATCTACCACATTTGTCCCAGTGAACATATCCGCATCATGCCCCTCACCTCAGAGATACTCGCAATCCACATTCAGTCTAAGGGCAAAGACTGGGGAGGGAACACTGCTGTGACCCTAGCCACCCCAGCAGAACGTGATCACACGATGGATGCCATGATCACTGAAACAAGAACGATGCTGCTGATGTGCCCACCTTCCTCTCGTTGGAAAATGTTTCTGTGAGTTATTCTCAAATAGGAAACCATTAGACACTTATTTAGTAACGATTCCCAGCATTTAGGAAACCGCTTCCTCGTTTATGATTCCCCCAGTGACTATGGAAAACGATGTAAACACCAACAAGGAAAGTCCTGCCCATTGGCCTAACCTTCGGGGGTCCAGCGCATAAAAGCCCCAGAACCAGAGGAGGCACCAGAATCTGACAACCTCACCTCCGGACAGGACCCGCCCACCCTCCACCCCCGACACCATGACCCACTCGTGCTGCTCCTCTTGCTGCCAGCCTACGTGCTGCAGGACCACCTGCTGCCGGACCACCTGCTGCCAGCCCAGCGGCTGTGGGTCCAGCGGCTATGGGTCCAGCTGCTGCCAGCCTTGCTGCCGCCCAACTTGCTGTCACACCACCTGCTGCCGGACCACCTGCTGCCAGCCCAGCTGCTGTGGGTGTAGCGGCTGTGGACACAACGGCGGTGGGTCTAGCGGCTGCGGTTCAGGCTGCTGCCAGCCTTGCTGCTGCCCAGCTTGCTGTCACACCACCTGCTGCCGGACCACCTGCTGCCAGCCCAGCTGCTGTGGGTGTAGCGGCTGTGGACACAACGGCGGTGGGTCTAGCGGCTGTGGTTCAGGCTGCTGCCAGCCTTGCTGCTGCCCAGCTTGCTGTCACACCACCTGCTGCCGGACCACCTGCTGCCAGCCCAGCTGCTGTGGGTCCAGCGGCTGTGGACACAACTGCGGTGGGTCTAGCGGCTGTGGGTCGAGCTGCTGCCAGCCTTGCTGCTGCCCAACTTACTGTCGCACCACCTGCTGCCGGACCACCTGCTGCCAGCCCAGCTGTTGTGGGTCCAGCGGCTGTGGGTCCAGCGGCTGTGGACAAAACTGCTGTGGGTCCCGCTGCTGCCAGCCAGGTTGCTGAACCCCCGTGTACTGCACGAGAACCTGCTACCACCCCACCTGCTGCTGCCTGCCTGGGTGCCTAGCCCAGGGCTCTGCATCCTGCTGCCAGCCTTCCTGCTGCTGATTGCCTCGCCAAGAGCCACCATCTGACTGGCCACTTGGGAATCGGTCACTGCCAGGCGTTGCGGAAAGCCAGCCCGCAATCCCCAACATCTCGGTTATTCTTCCGCCTGTCTGCCATCTTGTGAATCAGCCTGATGAAGTGTGGACCGCTTCTCCCTGATTCGCTTCTTCTTTCCTTCCTCTGGGTCATGTGCCAGCTTCAGCCAACCTGATACAGAGTTAGGATCTCTGTTTGCTCTCCGTAGTCAAGAACTTTATCCTGTCCCTCTAAATACGTCAGCGCAACAACTCCTCAGGAATGACCTATAACTCGTGGAAACTGCTGAAAGCCCACACGGGTATGTTTTCTTTCTCGGTGTACTCATGAAGCTTGTACGCCTCTTGCTGCCTGTCATGTTCCCTTTCAATGTCTCCCTAGACGCGGGGAGTCTCGCCTGTATCTCTTAATAAACCCTAATCATTTGGAATCCCGTATTGTCTTTGTGTTTTTTTGTACGTACATTTTACATCACATGCAGTGTCCGTGTGGAGCCACACACAGTCCTCCACAAGTCATTATGCGCATTTTCAGCTGAGGAGATTTCACAGTGGAGTGTCCCACAGCTGACATGGACACGCTCGGATCCAAGACTGTGGTTCGGGCGCTTGCTGAAGCGCACTTACGTTCAGATCTCCAGACGTGGTAGCAAACGCCCTTAGTCTCAGCACCAGCAAGATGTCCATCCGAGGCCTTCTTTGAGCGCACAAGTGTTATTCTCCCGGACAGGCGGGCCATCACTGGCACTAAGTTGTAGACATCAGTGTCGTACAACTCAGCCGCAGCAGCCATACGTGAGGACAGCGGGACCCGCCCTTTAGAGCCCTGGGGAACCCAGGATGCTCCTGTTGCCTTGGGTGGCATCCAGGCCCTCAGCACTCTTCTGCCTCACATACAGGTGAGCCTGCGGTGTCCTCGTGAGCAACAGAGGCAGCTGAACACGCTTGTGTTTGGGTCGTGGAAATCACATTCTTGTTTGGCCTCCTTGTCCCCAGGACCTAATGGGATATAGTAAAATGGCATCTTGTGATTTTCGGCCAAACCTATGTCTCTCCCCTCCTGTGAGGCAGTTTGTCATCGTGATCAAAATGCTGCCCAGAGAGTTGATGAAGCATGGTGTCAGGGCCAGAGAGATCGTGCAATGGGCATGTAGGCCTTTGAGGAATCCATGAGCTCTGAACCATCTAAGGAAACAGAATAAGCTCTGGTATATTGTGGAGGAAGTGTGAGCAACCGAGGGGGGAAAAATGATGCCTGCTCCGTGGGGGTGAGGAGAATGTGAGGAAGAAAAAAGAGACAACAACGTGGGCATTCCTAGGAGTCAGGAACGAAGTCTGCTGCTTCTGGTCCTGAACTACTGGTGCCAACGCAGCACTCAGGGCTGTGAGGCCGATTCAGGCTCTGAGAGGAAGAGGAGACAGGGCCCCGGGTCACTTCCTGGGAGCAGTGGAGGGACCTCTGATGACCTTCGAAGGCCCCTATCCAGGACACATGCCACCATTGGAGACTAGGTACCCAGGATGCTCTGGAGAGACTGCCAAGGCCAAACGTGCCTAGCGCTGCTGGTTCTCAAGAGCGCGATGTTGGCAAAATGAGATGAAAACCTGACACGACCCATGTTTCCGCGTATTTGCTGGATGTTGACTAAATCCTTCGTGAGCATTCCCTTTAATTCTTGGAGGGATTTGCAAAGTAGGTATTAAGGTTCCCATTGTAGACGTGAGGAAATTGAGACTGAGTGTGGTAAAGGAATGTCAGAGTTTGGTTCTCCAGAAGCTCCTCCTCAGTAAAGAGTCCAGGAATGTGGATTCTTTGGGGAGGTCATATCACACTGGTCCGCGTGTAGGGAAGTGTCCCAGGGAAGAAACACTTTGAGGCCAGCATCACAGTTTGCAACCAAAGCTTTAATCTGAAAGGTATCTCAGAAACGGTACAACTCCAAACGGGCACACAGACGCGTGCGCACACACACACACACACACACACACACACATGCGCGCGCACACACACATGCACACACACATGCACACACACACACACACACACACACACACACACAGGCTGAGATTCTCTTATTTCAGCCACGAGGGAGCTGGAGTCTTTATAAACCCACTCTCCAGAAGCAAGGGTTGAGTGTGTTTTCTCCGTGTAGCATGCTCAGGCAGCCTGACATTCTGCTGCGTGTGAAAAGGGCACTTAGGCATTGAGGTGCAGAGCTGGTAGGCAGAAGTTGTCCCAAACACACCAATACCCAAGAGATAGGTTTGGTGGCTTCAGACGTCTTTGGCAGACTATGGTTGTCACCATTCATTCCACTATGTTCTTAATTAGCCGGGCGGATGGAGAAAATCATTGGAAGAGACAGAAGAAGAGGGTGGAATATGAATGTGGGGGGGGATGAGGAGAGGAGTAGGGGGAAAAGGAGAAGGGAGGGAGGAAGAAAGGAAGCATAGAAGGAAGGGGGTAGGGAGGAAGAGAGGGAGAAAGGGAAGAGAAGAAAGAAGGAAACTAAAGAATGAAGGGAAGGAAGGAAGGAAGGAAGGAAGGAAGGAAGGAAGGAAAGAAGGCACGGTGCAAGGAAGGGACCTGCATGGACAGGCATGCAGGGAGGAAGGGAGAAAGGCAGAAAAAGAAAGACAGCCTGACAGAAAGAAGAAAGAGCAACCATAAATAAAGATGTAATGAGCGACGTGAGGACACTGACGAGGCTAGCTAACAAGGTTAGGGCTAGAGTCCCCAACTCACCTGGTTTTGCCCATCCTGCCCCCGCCTTTATGCCCCTGAAAGCCCCACCTCGGGTGAAAGCATTCGACCCTAGGAAAATCAGGGGTCCTGTTCAACAAGGACGTATATTGACTGATGCTTGCTTAGTCCCAGACTGCTGCTGCTGCTTCTCCCCACCTGCTTTGCTTCTGCCTTGCCATGTGGCAGAGAAAACACCAGACATCGGCTACGCAAGGGTCTTTGATCGAACTGAGATACGCAGGTGGGGTTGGGTGCTACAGGAGACAGATATGCCTGTGGGAGTCTCGAATCCGGCTTCTGTGGGGAAACGGAACTGGCCTCAGGGATCTACCACATTTGTCCCAGTGAACATATCCGCATCATGCCCCTCACCTCAGAGATACTCGCAATCCACATTCAGTCTAAGGGCAAAGACTGGGGAGGGAACACTGCTGTGACCCTAGCCACCCCAGCAGAACGTGATCACACGATGGATGCCATGATCACTGAAACAAGAACGATGCTGCTGATGTGCCCACCTTCCTCTCGTTGGAAAATGTTTCTGTGAGTTATTCTCAAATAGGAAACCATTAGACACTTATTTAGTAACGATTCCCAGCATTTAGGAAACCGCTTCCTCGTTTATGATTCCCCCAGTGACTATGGAAAACGATGTAAACACCAACAAGGAAAGTCCTGCCCATTGGCCTAACCTTCGGGGGTCCAGCGCATAAAAGCCCCAGAACCGGAGGAGGCACCAGAATCTGACAACCTCACCTCCGGACAGGACCCGCCCACCCTCCACCCCCGACACCATGACCCACTCGTGCTGCTCCTCTTGCTGCCAGCCTACGTGCTGCAGGACCACCTGCTGCCGGACCACCTGCTGCCAGCCCAGCGGCTGTGGGTCCAGCGGCTATGGGTCCAGCTGCTGCCAGCCTTGCTGCCGCCCAACTTGCTGTCACACCACCTGCTGCCGGACCACCTGCTGCCAGCCCAGCTGCTGTGGGTGTAGCGGCTGTGGACACAACGGCGGTGGGTCTAGCGGCTGCGGTTCAGGCTGCTGCCAGCCTTGCTGCTGCCCAGCTTGCTGTCACACCACCTGCTGCCGGACCACCTGCTGCCAGCCCAGCTGCTGTGGGTGTAGCGGCTGTGGACACAACGGCGGTGGGTCTAGCGGCTGTGGTTCAGGCTGCTGCCAGCCTTGCTGCTGCCCAGCTTGCTGTCACACCACCTGCTGCCGGACCACCTGCTGCCAGCCCAGCTGCTGTGGGTCCAGCGGCTGTGGACACAACTGCGGTGGGTCTAGCGGCTGTGGGTCGAGCTGCTGCCAGCCTTGCTGCTGCCCAACTTACTGTCGCACCACCTGCTGCCGGACCACCTGCTGCCAGCCCAGCTGTTGTGGGTCCAGCGGCTGTGGGTCCAGCGGCTGTGGACAAAACTGCTGTGGGTCCCGCTGCTGCCAGCCAGGTTGCTGAACCCCCGTGTACTGCACGAGAACCTGCTACCACCCCACCTGCTGCTGCCTGCCTGGGTGCCTAGCCCAGGGCTCTGGATCCTGCTGCCAGCCTTCCTGCTGCTGATTGCCTCGCCAAGAGCCACCATCTGACTGGCCACTTGGGAATCGGTCACTGCCAGGCGTTGCGGAAAGCCAGCCCGCAATCCCCAACATCTCGGTTATTCTTCCGCCTGTCTGCCATCTTGTGAATCAGCCTGATGAAGTGTGGACCGCTTCTCCCTGATTCGCTTCTTCTTTCCTTCCTCTGGGTCATGTGCCAGCTTCAGCCAACCTGATACAGAGTTAGGATCTCTGTTTGCTCTCCGTAGTCAAGAACTTTATCCTGTCCCTCTAAATACGTCAGCGCAACAACTCCTCAGGAACGACCTATAACTCGTGGAAACTGCTGAAAGCCCACACGGGTATGTTTTCTTTCTCGGTGTACTCATGAAGCTTGTACGCCTCTTGCTGCCTGTCATGTTCCCTTTCAATGTCTCCCTAGACGCGGGGAGTCTCGCCTGTATCTCTTAATAAACCCTAATCATTTGGAATCCCGTATTGTCTTTGTGTTTTTTTGTACGTACATTTTACATCACATGCAGTGTCCGTGTGGAGCCACACACAGTCCTCCACAAGTCATTATGCGCATTTTCAGCTGAGGAGATTTCACAGTGGAGTGTCCCACAGCTGACATGGACACGCTCGGATCCAAGACTGTGGTTCGGGCGCTTGCTGAAGCGCACTTACGTTCAGATCTCCAGACGTGGTAGCAAACGCCCTTAGTCTCAGCACCAGCAAGATGTCCATCCGAGGCCTTCTTTGAGCGCACAAGTGTTATTCTCCCGGACAGGCGGGCCATCACTGGCACTAAGTTGTAGACATCAGTGTCGTACAACTCAGCCGCAGCAGCCATACGTGAGGACAGCGGGACCCGCCCTTTAGAGCCCTGGGGAACCCAGGATGCTCCTGTTGCCTTGGGTGGCATCCAGGCCCTCAGCACTCTTCTGCCTCACATACAGGTGAGCCTGCGGTGTCCTCGTGAGCAACAGAGGCAGCTGAACACGCTTGTGTTTGGGTCGTGGAAATCACATTCTTGTTTGGCCTCCTTGTCCCCAGGACCTAATGGGATATAGTAAAATGGCATCTTGTGATTTTCGGCCAAACCTATGTCTCTCCCCTCCTGTGAGGCAGTTTGTCATCGTGATCAAAATGCTGCCCAGAGAGTTGATGAAGCATGGTGTCAGGGCCAGAGAGATCGTGCAATGGGCATGTAGGACTTTGAGGAATCCATGAGCTCTGAACCATCTAAGGAAACAGAATAAGCTCTGGTATATTGTGGAGGAAGTGTGAGCAACCGAGGGGGGAAAAATGATGCCTGCTCCGTGGGGGTGAGGAGAATGTGAGGAAGAAAAAAGAGACAACAACGTGGGCATTCCTAGGAGTCAGGAACGAAGTCTGCTGCTTCTGGTCCTGAACTACTGGTGCCAACGCAGCACTCAGGGCTGTGAGGCCGATTCAGGCTCTGAGAGGAAGAGGAGACAGGGCCCCGGGTCACTTCCTGGGAGCAGTGGAGGGACCTCTGATGAGCTTCGAAGGCCCCTATCCAGGACACATGCCACCATTGGAGACTAGGTACCCAGGATGCTCTGGAGAGACTGCCAAGGCCAAACGTGCCTAGCGCTGCTGGTTCTCAAGAGCGCGATGTTGGCAAAATGAGATGAAAACCTGACACGACCCATGTTTCCGCGTATTTGCTGGATGTTGACTAAATCCTTCGTGAGCATTCCCTTTAATTCTTGGAGGGATTTGCAAAGTAGGTATTAAGGTTCCCATTGTAGACGTGAGGAAATTGAGACTGAGTGTGGTAAAGGAATGTCAGAGTTTGGTTCTCCAGAAGCTCCTCCTCAGTAAAGAGTCCAGGAATGTGGATTCTTTGGGGAGGTCATATCACACTGGTCCGCGTGTAGGGAAGTGTCCCAGGGAAGAAACACTTTGAGGCCAGCATCACAGTTTGCAACCAAAGCTTTAATCTGAAAGGTATCTCAGAAACGGTACAACTCCAAACGGGCACACAGACGCGTGCGCACACACACACACACACACACACACACACACACATGCACGCGCACACACACATGCACACACACATGCACACACACACGCACACACACACACACACACACAGGCTGAGATTCTCTTATTTCAGCCACGAGGGAGCTGGAGTCTTTATAAACCCACGCTCCAGAAGCAAGGGTTGAGTGTGTTTTCTCCGTGTAGCATGCTCAGGCAGCCTGACATTCTGCTGCGTGTGAAAAGGGCACTTAGGCATTGAGGTGCAGAGCTGGTAGGCAGAAGTTGTCCCAAACACACCAATACCCAAGAGATAGGTTTGGTGGCTTCAGACGTCTTTGGCAGACTATGGTTGTGACCATTCATTCCACTATGTTCTTAATTAGCCGGGCGGATGGAGACAATCATTGGAAGAGACAGAAGAAGAGGGTGGAATATGAATGGGGGGGGGATGAGGAGAGGAGTAGGGGGAAAAGGAGAAGGGAGGGAGGAAGAAAGGAAGCATAGAAGGAAGGGGGGAGGGAGGAAGAGAGGGAGAAAGGGAAGAGAAGAAAGAAGGAAACTAAAGAATGAAGGGAAGGAAGGAAGGAAGGAAAGAAGGCACGGTGCGAGGAAGGGACCTGCATGGACAGGCATGCAGGGAGGAAGGGAGAAAGGCAGAAAAAGAAAGACAGCCTGACAGAAAGAAGAAAGAGCAACCATAAATAAAGATGTAATGAGCGACGTGAGGACACTGACGAGGCTAGCTAACAAGGTTAGGGCTAGAGTCCCCAACTCACCTGGTTTTGCCCATCCTGCCCCCGCCTTTATGCCCCTGAAAGCCCCACCTCGGGTGAAAGCATTCGACCCTAGGAAAATCAGGGGTCCTGTTCAACAAGGACGTATATTGACTGATGCTTGCTTAGTCCCAGACTGCTGCTGCTGCTTCTCCCCACCTGCTTTGCTTCTGCCTTGCCATGTGGCAGAGAAAACACCAGACATCGGCTACGCAAGGGTCTTTGATCGAACTGAGATACGCAGGTGGGGTTGGGTGCTACAGGAGACAGATATGCCTGTGGGAGTCTCGAATCCGGCTTCTGTGGGGAAACGGAACTGGCCTCAGGGATCTACCACATTTGTCCCAGTGAACATATCCGCATCATGCCCCTCACCTCAGAGATACTCGCAATCCACATTCAGTCTAAGGGCAAAGACTGGGGAGGGAACACTGCTGTGACCCTAGCCACCCCAGCAGAACGTGATCACACGATGGATGCCATGATCACTGAAACAAGAACGATGCTGCTGATGTGCCCACCTTCCTCTCGTTGGAAAATGTTTCTGTGAGTTATTCTCAAATAGGAAACCATTAGACACTTATTTTGTAACAATTCCCAGCATTTAGGAAACCGCTTCCTCGTTTATGATTCCCCCAGTGACTATGGAAAACGATGTAAACACCAACAAGGAAAGTCCTGCCCATTGGCCTAACCTTCGGGGGTCCAGCGCATAAAAGCCCCAGAACCGGAGGAGGCACCAGAATCTGACAACCTCACCTCCGGACAGGACCCGCCCACCCTCCACCCCCGACACCATGACCCACTCGTGCTGCTCCTCTTGCTGCCAGCCTACGTGCTGCAGGACCACCTGCTGCCGGACCACCTGCTGCCAGCCCAGCGGCTGTGGGTCCAGCGGCTATGGGTCCAGCTGCTGCCAGCCTTGCTGCCGCCCAACTTGCTGTCACACCACCTGCTGCCGGACCACCTGCTGCCAGCCCAGCTGCTGTGGGTGTAGCGGCTGTGGACACAACGGCGGTGGGTCTAGCGGCTGCGGTTCAGGCTGCTGCCAGCCTTGCTGCTGCCCAGCTTGCTGTCACACCACCTGCTGCCGGACCACCTGCTGCCAGCCCAGCTGCTGTGGGTGTAGCGGCTGTGGACACAACGGCGGTGGGTCTAGCGGCTGTGGTTCAGGCTGCTGCCAGCCTTGCTGCTGCCCAGCTTGCTGTCACACCACCTGCTGCCGGACCACCTGCTGCCAGCCCAGCTGCTGTGGGTCCAGCGGCTGTGGACACAACTGCGGTGGGTCTAGCGGCTGTGGGTCGAGCTGCTGCCAGCCTTGCTGCTGCCCAACTTACTGTCGCACCACCTGCTGCCGGACCACCTGCTGCCAGCCCAGCTGTTGTGGGTCCAGCGGCTGTGGGTCCAGCGGCTGTGGACAAAACTGCTGTGGGTCCCGCTGCTGCCAGCCAGGTTGCTGAACCCCCGTGTACTGCACGAGAACCTGCTACCACCCCACCTGCTGCTGCCTGCCTGGGTGCCTAGCCCAGGGCTCTGCATCCTGCTGCCAGCCTTCCTGCTGCTGATTGCCTCGCCAAGAGCCACCATCTGACTGGCCACTTGGGAATCGGTCACTGCCAGGCGTTGCGGAAAGCCAGCCCGCAATCCCCAACATCTCGGTTATTCTTCCGCCTGTCTGCCATCTTGTGAATCAGCCTGATGAAGTGTGGACCGCTTCTCCCTGATTCGCTTCTTCTTTCCTTCCTCTGGGTCATGTGCCAGCTTCAGCCAACCTGATACAGAGTTAGGATCTCTGTTTGCTCTCCGTAGTCAAGAACTTTATCCTGTCCCTCTAAATACGTCAGCGCAACAACTCCTCAGGAATGACCTATAACTCGTGGAAACTGCTGAAAGCCCACACGGGTATGTTTTCTTTCTCGGTGTACTCATGAAGCTTGTACGCCTCTTGCTGCCTGTCATGTTCCCTTTCAATGTCTCCCTAGACGCGGGGAGTCTCGCCTGTATCTCTTAATAAACCCTAATCATTTGGAATCCCGTATTGTCTTTGTGTTTTTTTGTACGTACATTTTACATCACATGCAGTGTCCGTGTGGAGCCACACACAGTCCTCCACAAGTCATTATGCGCATTTTCAGCTGAGGAGATTTCACAGTGGAGTGTCCCACAGCTGACATGGACACGCTCGGATCCAAGACTGTGGTTCGGGCGCTTGCTGAAGCGCACTTACGTTCAGATCTCCAGACGTGGTAGCAAACGCCCTTAGTCTCAGCACCAGCAAGATGTCCATCCGAGGCCTTCTTTGAGCGCACAAGTGTTATTCTCCCGGACAGGCGGGCCATCACTGGCACTAAGTTGTAGACATCAGTGTCGTACAACTCAGCCGCAGCAGCCATACGTGAGGACAGCGGGACCCGCCCTTTAGAGCCCTGGGGAACCCAGGATGCTCCTGTTGCCTTGGGTGGCATCCAGGCCCTCAGCACTCTTCTGCCTCACATACAGGTGAGCCTGCGGTGTCCTCGTGAGCAACAGAGGCAGCTGAACACGCTTGTGTTTGGGTCGTGGAAATCACATTCTTGTTTGGCCTCCTTGTCCCCAGGACCTAATGGGATATAGTAAAATGGCATCTTGTGATTTTCGGCCAAACCTATGTCTCTCCCCTCCTGTGAGGCAGTTTGTCATCGTGATCAAAATGCTGCCCAGAGAGTTGATGAAGCATGGTGTCAGGGCCAGAGAGATCGTGCAATGGGCATGTAGGCCTTTGAGGAATCCATGAGCTCTGAACCATCTAAGGAAACAGAATAAGCTCTGGTATATTGTGGAGGAAGTGTGAGCAACCGAGGGGGGAAAAATGATGCCTGCTCCGTGGGGGTGAGGAGAATGTGAGGAAGAAAAAAGAGACAACAACGTGGGCATTCCTAGGAGTCAGGAACGAAGTCTGCTGCTTCTGGTCCTGAACTACTGGTGCCAACGCAGCACTCAGGGCTGTGAGGCCGATTCAGGCTCTGAGAGGAAGAGGAGACAGGGCCCCGGGTCACTTCCTGGGAGCAGTGGAGGGACCTCTGATGAGCTTCGAAGGCCCCTATCCAGGACACATGCCACCATTGGAGACTAGGTACCCAGGATGCTCTGGAGAGACTGCCAAGGCCAAACGTGCCTAGCGCTGCTGGTTCTCAAGAGCGCGATGTTGGCAAAATGAGATGAAAACCTGACACGACCCATGTTTCCGCGTATTTGCTGGATGTTGACTAAATCCTTCGTGAGCATTCCCTTTAATTCTTGGAGGGATTTGCAAAGTAGGTATTAAGGTTCCCATTGTAGACGTGAGGAAATTGAGACTGAGTGTGGTAAAGGAATGTCAGAGTTTGGTTCTCCAGAAGCTCCTCCTCAGTAAAGAGTCCAGGAATGTGGATTCTTTGGGGAGGTCATATCACACTGGTCCGCGTGTAGGGAAGTGTCCCAGGGAAGAAACACTTTGAGGCCAGCATCACAGTTTGCAACCAAAGCTTTAATCTGAAAGGTATCTCAGAAACGGTACAACTCCAAACAGGCACACAGACGCGTGCGCACACACACACACACACACACACACACACACACATGCACGCGCACACACACATGCACACACACATGCACACACACACGCACACACACACACACACACACAGGCTGAGATTCTCTTATTTCAGCCACGAGGGAGCTGGAGTCTTTATAAACCCACGCTCCAGAAGCAAGGGTTGAGTGTGTTTTCTCCGTGTAGCATGCTCAGGCAGCCTGACATTCTGCTGCGTGTGAAAAGGGCACTTAGGCATTGAGGTGCAGAGCTGGTAGGCAGAAGTTGTCCCAAACACACCAATACCCAAGAGATAGGTTTGGTGGCTTCAGACGTCTTTGGCAGACTATGGTTGTGACCATTCATTCCACTATGTTCTTAATTAGCCGGGCGGATGGAGACAATCATTGGAAGAGACAGAAGAAGAGGGTGGAATATGAATGGGGGGGGGATGAGGAGAGGAGTAGGGGGAAAAGGAGAAGGGAGGGAGGAAGAAAGGAAGCATAGAAGGAAGGGGGGAGGGAGAAAGAGAGGGAGAAAGGGAAGAGAAGAAAGAAGGAAACTAAAGAATGAAGGGAAGGAAGGAAGGAAGGAAAGAAGGCACGGTGCGAGGAAGGGACCTGCATGGACAGGCATGCAGGGAGGAAGGGAGAAAGGCAGAAAAAGAAAGACAGCCTGACAGAAAGAAGAAAGAGCAACCATAAATAAAGATGTAATGAGCGACGTGAGGACACTGACGAGGCTAGCTAACAAGGTTAGGGCTAGAGTCCCCAACTCACCTGGTTTTGCCCATCCTGCCCCCGCCTTTATGCCCCTGAAAGCCCCACCTCGGGTGAAAGCATTCGACCCTAGGAAAATCAGGGGTCCTGTTCAACAAGGACGTATATTGACTGATGCTTGCTTAGTCCCAGACTGCTGCTGCTGCTTCTCCCCACCTGCTTTGCTTCTGCCTTGCCATGTGGCAGAGAAAACACCAGACATCGGCTACGCAAGGGTCTTTGATCGAACTGAGATACGCAGGTGGGGTTGGGTGCTACAGGAGACAGATATGCCTGTGGGAGTCTCGAATCCGGCTTCTGTGGGGAAACGGAACTGGCCTCAGGGATCTACCACATTTGTCCCAGTGAACATATCCGCATCATGCCCCTCACCTCAGAGATACTCGCAATCCACATTCAGTCTAAGGGCAAAGACTGGGGAGGGAACACTGCTGTGACCCTAGCCACCCCAGCAGAACGTGATCACACGATGGATGCCATGATCACTGAAACAAGAACGATGCTGCTGATGTGCCCACCTTCCTCTCGTTGGAAAATGTTTCTGTGAGTTATTCTCAAATAGGAAACCATTAGACACTTATTTTGTAACGATTCCCAGCATTTAGGAAACCGCTTCCTCGTTTATGATTCCCCCAGTGACTATGGAAAACGATGTAAACACCAACAAGGAAAGTCCTGCCCATTGGCCTAACCTTCGGGGGTCCAGCGCATAAAAGCCCCAGAACCGGAGGAGGCACCAGAATCTGACAACCTCACCTCCGGACAGGACCCGCCCACCCTCCACCCCCGACACCATGACCCACTCGTGCTGCTCCTCTTGCTGCCAGCCTACGTGCTGCAGGACCACCTGCTGCCGGACCACCTGCTGCCAGCCCAGCGGCTGTGGGTCCAGCAGCTATGGGTCCAGCTGCTGCCAGCCTTGCTGCCGCCCAACTTGCTGTCACACCACCTGCTGCCGGACCACCTGCTGCCAGCCCAGCTGCTGTGGGTGTAGCGGCTGTGGACACAACGGCGGTGGGTCTAGCGGCTGCGGTTCAGGCTGCTGCCAGCCTTGCTGCTGCCCAGCTTGCTGTCACACCACCTGCTGCCGGACCACCTGCTGCCAGCCCAGCTGCTGTGGGTGTAGCGGCTGTGGACACAACGGCGGTGGGTCTAGCGGCTGTGGTTCAGGCTGCTGCCAGCCTTGCTGCTGCCCAGCTTGCTGTCACACCACCTGCTGCCGGACCACCTGCTGCCAGCCCAGCTGCTGTGGGTCCAGCGGCTGTGGACACAACTGCGGTGGGTCTAGCGGCTGTGGGTCGAGCTGCTGCCAGCCTTGCTGCTGCCCAACTTACTGTCGCACCACCTGCTGCCGGACCACCTGCTGCCAGCCCAGCTGTTGTGGGTCCAGCGGCTGTGGGTCCAGCGGCTGTGGACAAAACTGCTGTGGGTCCCGCTGCTGCCAGCCAGGTTGCTGAACCCCCGTGTACTGCACGAGAACCTGCTACCACCCCACCTGCTGCTGCCTGCCTGGGTGCCTAGCCCAGGGCTCTGGATCCTGCTGCCAGCCTTCCTGCTGCTGATTGCCTCGCCAAGAGCCACCATCTGACTGGCCACTTGGGAATCGGTCACTGCCAGGCGTTGCGGAAAGCCAGCCCGCAATCCCCAACATCTCGGTTATTCTTCCGCCTGTCTGCCATCTTGTGAATCAGCCTGATGAAGTGTGGACCGCTTCTCCCTGATTCGCTTCTTCTTTCCTTCCTCTGGGTCATGTGCCAGCTTCAGCCAACCTGATACAGAGTTAGGATCTCTGTTTGCTCTCCGTAGTCAAGAACTTTATCCTGTCCCTCTAAATACGTCAGCGCAACAACTCCTCAGGAATGACCTATAACTCGTGGAAACTGCTGAAAGCCCACACGGGTATGTTTTCTTTCTCGGTGTACTCATGAAGCTTGTACGCCTCTTGCTGCCTGTCATGTTCCCTTTCAATGTCTCCCTAGACGCGGGGAGTCTCGCCTGTATCTCTTAATAAACCCTAATCATTTGGAATCCCGTATTGTCTTTGTGTTTTTTTGTACGTACATTTTACATCACATGCAGTGTCCGTGTGGAGCCACACACAGTCCTCCACAAGTCATTATGCGCATTTTCAGCTGAGGAGATTTCACAGTGGAGTGTCCCACAGCTGACATGGACACGCTCGGATCCAAGACTGTGGTTCGGGCGCTTGCTGAAGCGCACTTACGTTCAGATCTCCAGACGTGGTAGCAAACGCCCTTAGTCTCAGCACCAGCAAGATGTCCATCCGAGGCCTTCTTTGAGCGCACAAGTGTTATTCTCCCGGACAGGCGGGCCATCACCGGCACTAAGTTGTAGACATCAGTGTCGTACAACTCAGCCGCAGCAGCCATACGTGAGGACAGCGGGACCCGCCCTTTAGAGCCCTGGGGAACCCAGGATGCTCCTGTTGCCTTGGGTGGCATCCAGGCCCTCAGCACTCTTCTGCCTCACATACAGGTGAGCCTGCGGTGTCCTCGTGAGCAACAGAGGCAGCTGAACACGCTTGTGTTTGGGTCGTGGAAATCACATTCTTGTTTGGCCTCCTTGTCCCCAGGACCTAATGGGATATAGTAAAATGGCATCTTGTGATTTTCGGCCAAACCTATGTCTCTCCCCTCCTGTGAGGCAGTTTGTTATCGTGATCAAAATGCTGCCCAGAGAGTTGATGAAGCATGGTGTCAGGGCCAGAGAGATCGTGCAATGGGCATGTAGGACTTTGAGTAATCCATGAGCTCTGAACCATCTAAGGAAACAGAATAAGCTCTGGTATATTGTGGAGGAAGTGTGAGCAACCGAGGGGGGAAAAATGATGCCTGCTCCGTGGGGGTGAGGAGAATGTGAGGAAGAAAAAAGAGACAACAACGTGGGCATTCCTAGGAGTCAGGAACGAAGTCTGCTGCTTCTGGTCCTGAACTACTGGTGCCAACGCAGCACTCAGGGCTGTGAGGCCGATTCAGGCTCTGAGAGGAAGAGGAGACAGGGCCCCGGGTCACTTCCTGGGAGCAGTGGAGGGACCTCTGATGAGCTTCGAAGGCCCCTATCCAGGACACATGCCACCATTGGAGACAAGGTACCCAGGATGCTCTGGAGAGACTGCCAAGGCCAAACGTGCCTAGCGCTGCTGGTTCTCAAGAGCGCGATGTTGGCAAAATGAGATGAAAACCTGACACGACCCATGTTTCCGCGTATTTGCTGGATGTTGACTAAATCCTTCGTGAGCATTCCCTTTAATTCTTGGAGGGATTTGCAAAGTAGGTATTAAGGTTCCCATTGTAGACGTGAGGAAATTGAGACTGAGTGTGGTAAAGGAATGTCAGAGTTTGGTTCTCCAGAAGCTCCTCCTCAGTAAAGAGTCCAGGAATGTGGATTCTTTGGGGAGGTCATATCACACTGGTCCGCGTGTAGGGAAGTGTCCCAGGGAAGAAACACTTTGAGGCCAGCATCACAGTTTGCAACCAAAGCTTTAATCTGAAAGGTATCTCAGAAACGGTACAACTCCAAACAGGCACACAGACGCGTGCGCACACACACACACACACACACACACACATGCACGCGCACACACACATGCACACACACATGCACACACACACACACACACACACACAGGCTGAGATTCTCTTATTTCAGCCACGAGGGAGCTGGAGTCTTTATAAACCCACGCTCCAGAAGCAAGGGTTGAGTGTGTTTTCTCCGTGTAGCATGCTCAGGCAGCCTGACATTCTGCTGCGTGTGAAAAGGGCACTTAGGCATTGAGGTGCAGAGCTGGTAGGCAGAAGTTGTCCCAAACACACCAATACCCAAGAGATAGGTTTGGTGGCTTCAGACGTCTTTGGCAGACTATGGTTGTGACCATTCATTCCACTATGTTCTTAATTAGCCGGGCGGATGGAGAAAATCATTGGAAGAGACAGAAGAAGAGGGTGGAATATGAATGGGGGGGGGATGAGGAGAGGAGTAGGGGGAAAAGGAGAAGGGAGGGAGGAAGAAAGGAAGCATAGAAGGAAGGGGGGAGGGAGGAAGAGAGGGAGAAAGGGAAGAGAAGAAAGAAGGAAACTAAAGAATGAAGGGAAGGAAGGAAGGAAGGAAAGAAGGCACGGTGCGAGGAAGGGACCTGCATGGACAGGCATGCAGGGAGGAAGGGAGAAAGGCAGAAAAAGAAAGACAGCCTGACAGAAAGAAGAAAGAGCAACCATAAATAAAGATGTAATGAGCGACGTGAGGACACTGACGAGGCTAGCTAACAAGGTTAGGGCTAGAGTCCCCAACTCACCTGGTTTTGCCCATCCTGCCCCCGCCTTTATGCCCCTGAAAGCCCCACCTCGGGTGAAAGCATTCGACCCTAGGAAAATCAGGGGTCCTGTTCAACAAGGACGTATATTGACTGATGCTTGCTTAGTCCCAGACTGCTGCTGCTGCTTCTCCCCACCTGCTTTGCTTCTGCCTTGCCATGTGGCAGAGAAAACACCAGACATCGGCTACGCAAGGGTCTTTGATCGAACTGAGATACGCAGGTGGGGTTGGGTGCTACAGGAGACAGATATGCCTGTGGGAGTCTCGAATCCGGCTTCTGTGGGGAAACGGAACTGGCCTCAGGGATCTACCACATTTGTCCCAGTGAACATATCCGCATCATGCCCCTCACCTCAGAGATACTCGCAATCCACATTCAGTCTAAGGGCAAAGACTGGGGAGGGAACACTGCTGTGACCCTAGCCACCCCAGCAGAACGTGATCACACGATGGATGCCATGATCACTGAAACAAGAACGATGCTGCTGATGTGCCCACCTTCCTCTCGTTGGAAAATGTTTCTGTGAGTTATTCTCAAATAGGAAACCATTAGACACTTATTTTGTAACGATTCCCAGCATTTAGGAAACCGCTTCCTCGTTTATGATTCCCCCAGTGACTATGGAAAACGATGTAAACACCAACAAGGAAAGTCCTGCCCATTGGCCTAACCTTCGGGGGTCCAGCGCATAAAAGCCCCAGAACCGGAGGAGGCACCAGAATCTGACAACCTCACCTCCGGACAGGACCCGCCCACCCTCCACCCCCGACACCATGACCCACTCGTGCTGCTCCTCTTGCTGCCAGCCTACGTGCTGCAGGACCACCTGCTGCCGGACCACCTGCTGCCAGCCCAGCGGCTGTGGGTCCAGCGGCTATGGGTCCAGCTGCTGCCAGCCTTGCTGCCGCCCAACTTGCTGTCACACCACCTGCTGCCGGACCACCTGCTGCCAGCCCAGCTGCTGTGGGTGTAGCGGCTGTGGACACAACGGCGGTGGGTCTAGCGGCTGCGGTTCAGGCTGCTGCCAGCCTTGCTGCTGCCCAGCTTGCTGTCACACCACCTGCTGCCGGACCACCTGCTGCCAGCCCAGCTGCTGTGGGTGTAGCGGCTGTGGACACAACGGCGGTGGGTCTAGCGGCTGTGGTTCAGGCTGCTGCCAGCCTTGCTGCTGCCCAGCTTGCTGTCACACCACCTGCTGCCGGACCACCTGCTGCCAGCCCAGCTGCTGTGGGTCCAGCGGCTGTGGACACAACTGCGGTGGGTCTAGCGGCTGTGGGTCGAGCTGCTGCCAGCCTTGCTGCTGCCCAACTTACTGTCGCACCACCTGCTGCCGGACCACCTGCTGCCAGCCCAGCTGTTGTGGGTCCAGCGGCTGTGGGTCCAGCGGCTGTGGACAAAACTGCTGTGGGTCCCGCTGCTGCCAGCCAGGTTGCTGAACCCCCGTGTACTGCACGAGAACCTGCTACCACCCCACCTGCTGCTGCCTGCCTGGGTGCCTAGCCCAGGGCTCTGGATCCTGCTGCCAGCCTTCCTGCTGCTGATTGCCTCGCCAAGAGCCACCATCTGACTGGCCACTTGGGAATCGGTCACTGCCAGGCGTTGCGGAAAGCCAGCCCGCAATCCCCAACATCTCGGTTATTCTTCCGCCTGTCTGCCATCTTGTGAATCAGCCTGATGAAGTGTGGACCGCTTCTCCCTGATTCGCTTCTTCTTTCCTTCCTCTGGGTCATGTGCCAGCTTCAGCCAACCTGATACAGAGTTAGGATCTCTGTTTGCTCTCCGTAGTCAAGAACTTTATCCTGTCCCTCTAAATACGTCAGCGCAACAACTCCTCAGGAATGACCTATAACTCGTGGAAACTGCTGAAAGCCCACACGGGTATGTTTTCTTTCTCGGTGTACTCATGAAGCTTGTACGCCTCTTGCTGCCTGTCATGTTCCCTTTCAATGTCTCCCTAGACGCGGGGAGTCTCGCCTGTATCTCTTAATAAACGCTAATCATTTGGAATCCCGTATTGTCTTTGTGTTTTTTTGTACGTACATTTTACATCACATGCAGTGTCCGTGTGGAGCCACACACAGTCCTCCACAAGTCATTATGCGCATTTTCAGCTGAGGAGATTTCACAGTGGAGTGTCCCACAGCTGACGTGGACAAGCTCGGATCCAAGACTGTGGTTCGGGCGCTTGCTGAAGCGCACTTACGTTCAGATCTCCAGACGTGGTAGCAAACGCCCTTAGTCTCAGCACCAGCAAGATGTCCATCCGAGGCCTTCTTTGAGCGCACAAGTGTTATTCTCCCGGACAGGCGGGCCATCACTGGCACTAAGTTGTAGACATCAGTGTCGTACAACTCAGCCGCAGCAGCCATACGTGAGGACAGCGGGACCCGCCCTTTAGAGCCCTGGGGAACCCAGGATGCTCCTGTTGCCTTGGGTGGCATCCAGGCCCTCAGCACTCTTCTGCCTCACATACAGGTGAGCCTGCGGTGTCCTCGTGAGCAACAGAGGCAGCTGAACACGCTTGTGTTTGGGTCGTGGAAATCACATTCTTGTTTGGCCTCCTTGTCCCCAGGACCTAATGGGATATAGTAAAATGGCATCTTGTGATTTTCGGCCAAACCTATGTCTCTCCCCTCCTGTGAGGCAGTTTGTCATCGTGATCAAAATGCTGCCCAGAGAGTTGATGAAGCATGGTGTCAGGGCCAGAGAGATCGTGCAATGGGCATGTAGGCCTTTGAGGAATCCATGAGCTCTGAACCATCTAAGGAAACAGAATAAGCTCTGGTATATTGTGGAGGAAGTGTGAGCAACCGAGGGGGGAAAAATGATGCCTGCTCCGTGGGGGTGAGGAGAATGTGAGGAAGAAAAAAGAGACAACAACGTGGGCATTCCTAGGAGTCAGGAACGAAGTCTGCTGCTTCTGGTCCTGAACTACTGGTGCCAACGCAGCACTCAGGGCTGTGAGGCCGATTCAGGCTCTGAGAGGAAGAGGAGACAGGGCCCCGGGTCACTTCCTGGGAGCAGTGGAGGGACCTCTGATGAGCTTCGAAGGCCCCTATCCAGGACACATGCCACCATTGGAGACTAGGTACCCAGGATGCTCTGGAGAGACTGCCAAGGCCAAACGTGCCTAGCGCTGCTGGTTCTCAAGAGCGCGATGTTGGCAAAATGAGATGAAAACCTGACACGACCCATGTTTCCGCGTATTTGCTGGATGTTGACTAAATCCTTCGTGAGCATTCCCTTTAATTCTTGGAGGGATTTGCAAAGTAGGTATTAAGGTTCCCATTGTAGACGTGAGGAAATTGAGACTGAGTGTGGTAAAGGAATGTCAGAGTTTGGTTCTCCAGAAGCTCCTCCTCAGTAAAGAGTCCAGGAATGTGGATTCTTTGGGGAGGTCATATCACACTGGTCCGCGTGTAGGGAAGTGTCCCAGGGAAGAAACACTTTGAGGCCAGCATCACAGTTTGCAACCAAAGCTTTAATCTGAAAGGTATCTCAGAAACGGTACAACTCCAAACAGGCACACAGACGCGTGCGCACACACACACACACACACACACACACATGCACGCGCACACACACATGCACACACACATGCACACACACACGCACACACACACACACACACACACACACAGGCTGAGATTCTCTTATTTCAGCCACGAGGGAGCTGGAGTCTTTATAAACCCACGCTCCAGAAGCAAGGGTTGAGTGTGTTTTCTCCGTGTAGCATGCTCAGGCAGCCTGACATTCTGCTGCGTGTGAAAAGGGCACTTAGGCATTGAGGTGCAGAGCTGGTAGGCAGAAGTTGTCCAAAACACACCAATACCCAAGAGATAGGTTTGGTGGCTTCAGACGTCTTTGGCAGACTATGGTTGTGACCATTCATTCCACTATGTTCTTAATTAGCCGGGCGGATGGAGAAAATCATTGGAAGAGACAGAAGAAGAGGGTGGAATATGAATGGGGGGGGGATGAGGAGAGGAGTAGGGGGAAAAGGAGAAGGGAGGGAGGAAGAAAGGAAGCATAGAAGGAAGGGGGGAGGGAGGAAGAGAGGGAGAAAGGGAAGAGAAGAAAGAAGGAAACTAAAGAATGAAGGGAAGGAAGGAAGGAAGGAAAGAAGGCACGGTGCGAGGAAGGGACCTGCATGGACAGGCATGCAGGGAGGAAGGGAGAAAGGCAGAAAAAGAAAGACAGCCTGACAGAAAGAAGAAAGAGCAACCATAAATAAAGATGTAATGAGCGACGTGAGGACACTGACGAGGCTAGCTAACAAGGTTAGGGCTAGAGTCCCCAACTCACCTGGTTTTGCCCATCCTGCCCCCGCCTTTATGCCCCTGAAAGCCCCACCTCGGGTGAAAGCATTCGACCCTAGGAAAATCAGGGGTCCTGTTCAACAAGGACGTATATTGACTGATGCTTGCTTAGTCCCAGACTGCTGCTGCTGCTTCTCCCCACCTGCTTTGCTTCTGCCTTGCCATGTGGCAGAGAAAACACCAGACATCGGCTACGCAAGGGTCTTTGATCGAACTGAGATACGCAGGTGGGGTTGGGTGCTACAGGAGACAGATATGCCTGTGGGAGTCTCGAATCCGGCTTCTGTGGGGAAACGGAACTGGCCTCAGGGATCTACCACATTTGTCCCAGTGAACATATCCGCATCATGCCCCTCACCTCAGAGATACTCGCAATCCACATTCAGTCTAAGGGCAAAGACTGGGGAGGGAACACTGCTGTGACCCTAGCCACCCCAGCAGAACGTGATCACACGATGGTTGCCATGATCACTGAAACAAGAACGATGCTGCTGATGTGCCCACCTTCCTCTCGTTGGAAAATGTTTCTGTGAGTTATTCTCAAATAGGAAACCATTAGACACTTATTTTGTAACGATTCCCAGCATTTAGGAAACCGCTTCCTCGTTTATGATTCCCCCAGTGACTATGGAAAACGATGTAAACACCAACAAGGAAAGTCCTGCCCATTGGCCTAACCTTCGGGGGTCCAGCGCATAAAAGCCCCAGAACCGGAGGAGGCACCAGAATCTGACAACCTCACCTCCGGACAGGACCCGCCCACCCTCCACCCCCGACACCATGACCCACTCGTGCTGCTCCTCTTGCTGCCAGCCTACGTGCTGCAGGACCACCTGCTGCCGGACCACCTGCTGCCAGCCCAGCGGCTGTGGGTCCAGCGGCTATGGGTCCAGCTGCTGCCAGCCTTGCTGCCGCCCAACTTGCTGTCACACCACCTGCTGCCGGACCACCTGCTGCCAGCCCAGCTGCTGTGGGTGTAGCGGCTGTGGACACAACGGCGGTGGGTCTAGCGGCTGTGGTTCAGGCTGCTGCCAGCCTTGCTGCTGCCCAGCTTGCTGTCACACCACCTGCTGCCGGACCACCTGCTGCCAGCCCAGCTGCTGTGGGTCCAGCGGCTGTGGACACAACTGCGGTGGGTCTAGCGGCTGTGGGTCGAGCTGCTGCCAGCCTTGCTGCTGCCCAACTTACTGTCGCACCACCTGCTGCCGGACCACCTGCTGCCAGCCCAGCTGTTGTGGGTCCAGCGGCTGTGGACAAAACTGCTGTGGGTCCCGCTGCTGCCAGCCAGGTTGCTGAACCCCCGTGTACTGCACGAGAACCTGCTACCACCCCACCTGCTGCTGCCTGCCTGGGTGCCTAGCCCAGGGCTCTGGATCCTGCTGCCAGCCTTCCTGCTGCTGATTGCCTCGCCAAGAGCCACCATCTGACTGGCCACTTGGGAATCGGTCACTGCCAGGCGTTGCGGAAAGCCAGCCCGCAATCCCCAACATCTCGGTTATTCTTCCGCCTGTCTGCCATCTTGTGAATCAGCCTGATGAAGTGTGGACCGCTTCTCCCTGATTCGCTTCTTCTTTCCTTCCTCTGGGTCATGTGCCAGCTTCAGCCAACCTGATACAGAGTTAGG
The DNA here is from genome assembly GCF_024362965.1 of Panthera pardus. Lineage (NCBI taxonomy): Eukaryota > Metazoa > Chordata > Mammalia > Carnivora > Felidae > Panthera > Panthera pardus. The sequence goes on along the minus strand of NW_026526876.1, from coordinate 33,919,150 downwards.
ATCTCTGTTTGCTCTCCGTAGTCAAGAACTTTATCCTGTCCCTCTAAATACGTCAGCGCAACAACTCCTCAGGAATGACCTATAACTCGTGGAAACTGCTGAAAGCCCACACGGGTATGTTTTCTTTCTCGGTGTACTCATGAAGCTTGTACGCCTCTTGCTGCCTGTCATGTTCCCTTTCAATGTCTCCCTAGACGCGGGGAGTCTCGCCTGTATCTCTTAATAAACCCTAATCATTTGGAATCCCGTATTGTCTTTGTGTTTTTTTGTACGTACATTTTACATCACATGCAGTGTCCGTGTGGAGCCACACACAGTCCTCCACAAGTCATTATGCGCATTTTCAGCTGAGGAGATTTCACAGTGGAGTGTCCCACAGCTGACATGGACACGCTCGGATCCAAGACTGTGGTTCGGGCGCTTGCTGAAGCGCACTTACGTTCAGATCTCCAGACGTGGTAGCAAACGCCCTTAGTCTCAGCACCAGCAAGATGTCCATCCGAGGCCTTCTTTGAGCGCACAAGTGTTATTCTCCCGGACAGGCGGGCCATCACCGGCACTAAGTTGTAGACATCAGTGTCGTACAACTCAGCCGCAGCAGCCATACGTGAGGACAGCGGGACCCGCCCTTTAGAGCCCTGGGGAACCCAGGATGCTCCTGTTGCCTTGGGTGGCATCCAGGCCCTCAGCACTCTTCTGCCTCACATACAGGTGAGCCTGCGGTGTCCTCGTGAGCAACAGAGGCAGCTGAACACGCTTGTGTTTGGGTCGTGGAAATCACATTCTTGTTTGGCCTCCTTGTCCCCAGGACCTAATGGGATATAGTAAAATGGCATCTTGTGATTTTCGGCCAAACCTATGTCTCTCCCCTCCTGTGAGGCAGTTTGTCATCGTGATCAAAATGCTGCCCAGAGAGTTGATGAAGCATGGTGTCAGGGCCAGAGAGATCGTGCAATGGGCATGTAGGCCTTTGAGGAATCCATGAGCTCTGAACCATCTAAGGAAACAGAATAAGCTCTGGTATATTGTGGAGGAAGTGTGAGCAACCGAGGGGGGAAAAATGATGCCTGCTCCGTGGGGGTGAGGAGAATGTGAGGAAGAAAAAAGAGACAACAACGTGGGCATTCCTAGGAGTCAGGAACGAAGTCTGCTGCTTCTGGTCCTGAACTACTGGTGCCAACGCAGCACTCAGGGCTGTGAGGCCGATTCAGGCTCTGAGAGGAAGAGGAGACAGGGCCCCGGGTCACTTCCTGGGAGCAGTGGAGGGACCTCTGATGAGCTTCGAAGGCCCCTATCCAGGACACATGCCACCATTGGAGACAAGGTACCCAGGATGCTCTGGAGAGACTGCCAAGGCCAAACGTGCCTAGCGCTGCTGGTTCTCAAGAGCGCGATGTTGGCAAAATGAGATGAAAACCTGACACGACCCATGTTTCCGCGTATTTGCTGGATGTTGACTAAATCCTTCGTGAGCATTCCCTTTAATTCTTGGAGGGATTTGCAAAGTAGGTATTAAGGTTCCCATTGTAGACGTGAGGAAATTGAGACTGAGTGTGGTAAAGGAATGTCAGAGTTTGGTTCTCCAGAAGCTCCTCCTCAGTAAAGAGTCCAGGAATGTGGATTCTTTGGGGAGGTCATATCACACTGGTCCGCGTGTAGGGAAGTGTCCCAGGGAAGAAACACTTTGAGGCCAGCATCACAGTTTGCAACCAAAGCTTTAATCTGAAAGGTATCTCAGAAACGGTACAACTCCAAACAGGCACACAGACGCGTGCGCACACACACACACACACACACACACATGCACGCGCACACACACATGCACACACACATGCACACACACATGCACACACACACACACACACACACACAGGCTGAGATTCTCTTATTTCAGCCACGAGGGAGCTGGAGTCTTTATAAACCCACGCTCCAGAAGCAAGGGTTGAGTGTGTTTTCTCCGTGTAGCATGCTCAGGCAGCCTGACATTCTGCTGCGTGTGAAAAGGGCACTTAGGCATTGAGGTGCAGAGCTGGTAGGCAGAAGTTGTCCCAAACACACCAATACCCAAGAGATAGGTTTGGTGGCTTCAGACGTCTTTGGCAGACTATGGTTGTGACCATTCATTCCACTATGTTCTTAATTAGCCGGGCGGATGGAGAAAATCATTGGAAGAGACAGAAGAAGAGGGTGGAATATGAATGGGGGGGGGGGATGAGGAGAGGAGTAGGGGGAAAAGGAGAAGGGAGGGAGGAAGAAAGGAAGCATAGAAGGAAGGGGGGAGGGAGGAAGAGAGGGAGAAAGGGAAGAGAAGAAAGAAGGAAACTAAAGAATGAAGGGAAGGAAGGAAGGAAGGAAAGAAGGCACGGTGCGAGGAAGGGACCTGCATGGACAGGCATGCAGGGAGGAAGGGAGAAAGGCAGAAAAAGAAAGACAGCCTGACAGAAAGAAGAAAGAGCAACCATAAATAAAGATGTAATGAGCGACGTGAGGACACTGACGAGGCTAGCTAACAAGGTTAGGGCTAGAGTCCCCAACTCACCTGGTTTTGCCCATCCTGCCCCCGCCTTTATGCCCCTGAAAGCCCCACCTCGGGTGAAAGCATTCGACCCTAGGAAAATCAGGGGTCCTGTTCAACAAGGACGTATATTGACTGATGCTTGCTTAGTCCCAGACTGCTGCTGCTGCTTCTCCCCACCTGCTTTGCTTCTGCCTTGCCATGTGGCAGAGAAAACACCAGACATCGGCTACGCAAGGGTCTTTGATCGAACTGAGATACGCAGGTGGGGTTGGGTGCTACAGGAGACAGATATGCCTGTGGGAGTCTCGAATCCGGCTTCTGTGGGGAAACGGAACTGGCCTCAGGGATCTACCACATTTGTCCCAGTGAACATATCCGCATCATGCCCCTCACCTCAGAGATACTCGCAATCCACATTCAGTCTAAGGGCAAAGACTGGGGAGGGAACACTGCTGTGACCCTAGCCACCCCAGCAGAACGTGATCACACGATGGTTGCCATGATCACTGAAACAAGAACGATGCTGCTGATGTGCCCACCTTCCTCTCGTTGGAAAATGTTTCTGTGAGTTATTCTCAAATAGGAAACCATTAGACACTTATTTAGTAACGATTCCCAGCATTTAGGAAACCGCTTCCTCGTTTATGATTCCCCCAGTGACTATGGAAAACGATGTAAACACCAACAAGGAAAGTCCTGCCCATTGGCCTAACCTTCGGGGGTCCAGCGCATAAAAGCCCCAGAACCGGAGGAGGCACCAGAATCTGACAACCTCACCTCCGGACAGGACCCGCCCACCCTCCACCCCCGACACCATGACCCACTCGTGCTGCTCCTCTTGCTGCCAGCCTACGTGCTGCAGGACCACCTGCTGCCGGACCACCTGCTGCCAGCCCAGCGGCTGTGGGTCCAGCGGCTATGGGTCCAGCTGCTGCCAGCCTTGCTGCCGCCCAACTTGCTGTCACACCACCTGCTGCCGGACCACCTGCTGCCAGCCCAGCTGCTGTGGGTGTAGCGGCTGTGGACACAACGGCGGTGGGTCTAGCGGCTGTGGTTCAGGCTGCTGCCAGCCTTGCTGCTGCCCAGCTTGCTGTCACACCACCTGCTGCCGGACCACCTGCTGCCAGCCCAGCTGCTGTGGGTCCAGCGGCTGTGGACACAACTGCGGTGGGTCTAGCGGCTGTGGGTCGAGCTGCTGCCAGCCTTGCTGCTGCCCAACTTACTGTCGCACCACCTGCTGCCGGACCACCTGCTGCCAGCCCAGCTGTTGTGGGTCCAGCGGCTGTGGGTCCAGCGGCTGTGGACAAAACTGCTGTGGGTCCCGCTGCTGCCAGCCAGGTTGCTGAACCCCCGTGTACTGCACGAGAACCTGCTACCACCCCACCTGCTGCTGCCTGCCTGGGTGCCTAGCCCAGGGCTCTGGATCCTGCTGCCAGCCTTCCTGCTGCTGATTGCCTCGCCAAGAGCCACCATCTGACTGGCCACTTGGGAATCGGTCACTGCCAGGCGTTGCGGAAAGCCAGCCCGCAATCCCCAACATCTCGGTTATTCTTCCGCCTGTCTGCCATCTTGTGAATCAGCCTGATGAAGTGTGGACCGCTTCTCCCTGATTCGCTTCTTCTTTCCTTCCTCTGGGTCATGTGCCAGCTTCAGCCAACCTGATACAGAGTTAGGATCTCTGTTTGCTCTCCGTAGTCAAGAACTTTATCCTGTCCCTCTAAATACGTCAGCGCAACAACTCCTCAGGAATGACCTATAACTCGTGGAAACTGCTGAAAGCCCACACGGGTATGTTTTCTTTCTCGGTGTACTCATGAAGCTTGTACGCCTCTTGCTGCCTGTCATGTTCCCTTTCAATGTCTCCCTAGACGCGGGGAGTCTCGCCTGTATCTCTTAATAAACCCTAATCATTTGGAATCCCGTATTGTCTTTGTGTTTTTTTGTACGTACATTTTACATCACATGCAGTGTCCGTGTGGAGCCACACACAGTCCTCCACAAGTCATTATGCGCATTTTCAGCTGAGGAGATTTCACAGTGGAGTGTCCCACAGCTGACATGGACACGCTCGGATCCAAGACTGTGGTTCGGGCGCTTGCTGAAGCGCACTTACGTTCAGATCTCCAGACGTGGTAGCAAACGCCCTTAGTCTCAGCACCAGCAAGATGTCCATCCGAGGCCTTCTTTGAGCGCACAAGTGTTATTCTCCCGGACAGGCGGGCCATCACCGGCACTAAGTTGTAGACATCAGTGTCGTACAACTCAGCCGCAGCAGCCATACGTGAGGACAGCGGGACCCGCCCTTTAGAGCCCTGGGGAACCCAGGATGCTCCTGTTGCCTTGGGTGGCATCCAGGCCCTCAGCACTCTTCTGCCTCACATACAGGTGAGCCTGCGGTGTCCTCGTGAGCAACAGAGGCAGCTGAACACGCTTGTGTTTGGGTCGTGGAAATCACATTCTTGTTTGGCCTCCTTGTCCCCAGGACCTAATGGGATATAGTAAAATGGCATCTTGTGATTTTCGGCCAAACCTATGTCTCTCCCCTCCTGTGAGGCAGTTTGTCATCGTGATCAAAATGCTGCCCAGAGAGTTGATGAAGCATGGTGTCAGGGCCAGAGAGATCGTGCAATGGGCATGTAGGCCTTTGAGGAATCCATGAGCTCTGAACCATCTAAGGAAACAGAATAAGCTCTGGTATATTGTGGAGGAAGTGTGAGCAACCGAGGGGGGAAAAATGATGCCTGCTCCGTGGGGGTGAGGAGAATGTGAGGAAGAAAAAAGAGACAACAACGTGGGCATTCCTAGGAGTCAGGAACGAAGTCTGCTGCTTCTGGTCCTGAACTACTGGTGCCAACGCAGCACTCAGGGCTGTGAGGCCGATTCAGGCTCTGAGAGGAAGAGGAGACAGGGCCCCGGGTCACTTCCTGGGAGCAGTGGAGGGACCTCTGATGAGCTTCGAAGGCCCCTATCCAGGACACATGCCACCATTGGAGACAAGGTACCCAGGATGCTCTGGAGAGACTGCCAAGGCCAAACGTGCCTAGCGCTGCTGGTTCTCAAGAGCGCGATGTTGGCAAAATGAGATGAAAACCTGACACGACCCATGTTTCCGCGTATTTGCTGGATGTTGACTAAATCCTTCGTGAGCATTCCCTTTAATTCTTGGAGGGATTTGCAAAGTAGGTATTAAGGTTCCCATTGTAGACGTGAGGAAATTGAGACTGAGTGTGGTAAAGGAATGTCAGAGTTTGGTTCTCCAGAAGCTCCTCCTCAGTAAAGAGTCCAGGAATGTGGATTCTTTGGGGAGGTCATATCACACTGGTCCGCGTGTAGGGAAGTGTCCCAGGGAAGAAACACTTTGAGGCCAGCATCACAGTTTGCAACCAAAGCTTTAATCTGAAAGGTATCTCAGAAACGGTACAACTCCAAACAGGCACACAGACGCGTGCGCACACACACACACACACACACACACACATGCACGCGCACACACACATGCACACACACATGCACACACACATGCACACACACACACACACACACACACAGGCTGAGATTCTCTTATTTCAGCCACGAGGGAGCTGGAGTCTTTATAAACCCACGCTCCAGAAGCAAGGGTTGAGTGTGTTTTCTCCGTGTAGCATGCTCAGGCAGCCTGACATTCTGCTGCGTGTGAAAAGGGCACTTAGGCATTGAGGTGCAGAGCTGGTAGGCAGAAGTTGTCCCAAACACACCAATACCCAAGAGATAGGTTTGGTGGCTTCAGACGTCTTTGGCAGACTATGGTTGTGACCATTCATTCCACTATGTTCTTAATTAGCCGGGCGGATGGAGAAAATCATTGGAAGAGACAGAAGAAGAGGGTGGAATATGAATGGGGGGGGGATGAGGAGAGGAGTAGGGGGAAAAGGAGAAGGGAGGGAGGAAGAAAGGAAGCATAGAAGGAAGGGGGGAGGGAGGAAGAGAGGGAGAAAGGGAAGAGAAGAAAGAAGGAAACTAAAGAATGAAGGGAAGGAAGGAAGGAAGGAAAGAAGGCACGGTGCGAGGAAGGGACCTGCATGGACAGGCATGCAGGGAGGAAGGGAGAAAGGCAGAAAAAGAAAGACAGCCTGACAGAAAGAAGAAAGAGCAACCATAAATAAAGATGTAATGAGCGACGTGAGGACACTGACGAGGCTAGCTAACAAGGTTAGGGCTAGAGTCCCCAACTCACCTGGTTTTGCCCATCCTGCCCCCGCCTTTATGCCCCTGAAAGCCCCACCTCGGGTGAAAGCATTCGACCCTAGGAAAATCAGGGGTCCTGTTCAACAAGGACGTATATTGACTGATGCTTGCTTAGTCCCAGACTGCTGCTGCTGCTTCTCCCCACCTGCTTTGCTTCTGCCTTGCCATGTGGCAGAGAAAACACCAGACATCGGCTACGCAAGGGTCTTTGATCGAACTGAGATACGCAGGTGGGGTTGGGTGCTACAGGAGACAGATATGCCTGTGGGAGTCTCGAATCCGGCTTCTGTGGGGAAACGGAACTGGCCTCAGGGATCTACCACATTTGTCCCAGTGAACATATCCGCATCATGCCCCTCACCTCAGAGATACTCGCAATCCACATTCAGTCTAAGGGCAAAGACTGGGGAGGGAACACTGCTGTGACCCTAGCCACCCCAGCAGAACGTGATCACACGATGGATGCCATGATCACTGAAACAAGAACGATGCTGCTGATGTGCCCACCTTCCTCTCGTTGGAAAATGTTTCTGTGAGTTATTCTCAAATAGGAAACCATTAGACACTTATTTTGTAACGATTCCCAGCATTTAGGAAACCGCTTCCTCGTTTATGATTCCCCCAGTGACTATGGAAAACGATGTAAACACCAACAAGGAAAGTCCTGCCCATTGGCCTAACCTTCGGGGGTCCAGCGCATAAAAGCCCCAGAACCGGAGGAGGCACCAGAATCTGACAACCTCACCTCCGGACAGGACCCGCCCACCCTCCACCCCCGACACCATGACCCACTCGTGCTGCTCCTCTTGCTGCCAGCCTACGTGCTGCAGGACCACCTGCTGCCGGACCACCTGCTGCCAGCCCAGCGGCTGTGGGTCCAGCGGCTATGGGTCCAGCTGCTGCCAGCCTTGCTGCCGCCCAACTTGCTGTCACACCACCTGCTGCCGGACCACCTGCTGCCAGCCCAGCTGCTGTGGGTGTAGCGGCTGTGGACACAACGGCGGTGGGTCTAGCGGCTGCGGTTCAGGCTGCTGCCAGCCTTGCTGCTGCCCAGCTTGCTGTCACACCACCTGCTGCCGGACCACCTGCTGCCAGCCCAGCTGCTGTGGGTGTAGCGGCTGTGGACACAACGGCGGTGGGTCTAGCGGCTGTGGTTCAGGCTGCTGCCAGCCTTGCTGCTGCCCAGCTTGCTGTCACACCACCTGCTGCCGGACCACCTGCTGCCAGCCCAGCTGCTGTGGGTCCAGCGGCTGTGGACACAACTGCGGTGGGTCTAGCGGCTGTGGGTCGAGCTGCTGCCAGCCTTGCTGCTGCCCAACTTACTGTCGCACCACCTGCTGCCGGACCACCTGCTGCCAGCCCAGCTGTTGTGGGTCCAGCGGCTGTGGGTCCAGCGGCTGTGGACAAAACTGCTGTGGGTCCCGCTGCTGCCAGCCAGGTTGCTGAACCCCCGTGTACTGCACGAGAACCTGCTACCACCCCACCTGCTGCTGCCTGCCTGGGTGCCTAGCCCAGGGCTCTGGATCCTGCTGCCAGCCTTCCTGCTGCTGATTGCCTCGCCAAGAGCCACCATCTGACTGGCCACTTGGGAATCGGTCACTGCCAGGCGTTGCGGAAAGCCAGCCCGCAATCCCCAACATCTCGGTTATTCTTCCGCCTGTCTGCCATCTTGTGAATCAGCCTGATGAAGTGTGGACCGCTTCTCCCTGATTCGCTTCTTCTTTCCTTCCTCTGGGTCATGTGCCAGCTTCAGCCAACCTGATACAGAGTTAGGATCTCTGTTTGCTCTCCGTAGTCAAGAACTTTATCCTGTCCCTCTAAATACGTCAGCGCAACAACTCCTCAGGAATGACCTATAACTCGTGGAAACTGCTGAAAGCCCACACGGGTATGTTTTCTTTCTCGGTGTACTCATGAAGCTTGTACGCCTCTTGCTGCCTGTCATGTTCCCTTTCAATGTCTCCCTAGACGCGGGGAGTCTCGCCTGTATCTCTTAATAAACCCTAATCATTTGGAATCCCGTATTGTCTTTGTGTTTTTTTGTACGTACATTTTACATCACATGCAGTGTCCGTGTGGAGCCACACACAGTCCTCCACAAGTCATTATGCGCATTTTCAGCTGAGGAGATTTCACAGTGGAGTGTCCCACAGCTGACATGGACACGCTCGGATCCAAGACTGTGGTTCGGGCGCTTGCTGAAGCGCACTTACGTTCAGATCTCCAGACGTGGTAGCAAACGCCCTTAGTCTCAGCACCAGCAAGATGTCCATCCGAGGCCTTCTTTGAGCGCACAAGTGTTATTCTCCCGGACAGGCGGGCCATCACTGGCACTAAGTTGTAGACATCAGTGTCGTACAACTCAGCCGCAGCAGCCATACGTGAGGACAGCGGGACCCGCCCTTTAGAGCCCTGGGGAACCCAGGATGCTCCTGTTGCCTTGGGTGGCATCCAGGCCCTCAGCACTCTTCTGCCTCACATACAGGTGAGCCTGCGGTGTCCTCGTGAGCAACAGAGGCAGCTGAACACGCTTGTGTTTGGGTCGTGGAAATCACATTCTTGTTTGGCCTCCTTGTCCCCAGGACCTAATGGGATATAGTAAAATGGCATCTTGTGATTTTCGGCCAAACCTATGTCTCTCCCCTCCTGTGAGGCAGTTTGTCATCGTGATCAAAATGCTGCCCAGAGAGTTGATGAAGCATGGTGTCAGGGCCAGAGAGATCGTGCAATGGGCATGTAGGCCTTTGAGGAATCCATGAGCTCTGAACCATCTAAGGAAACAGAATAAGCTCTGGTATATTGTGGAGGAAGTGTGAGCAACCGAGGGGGGAAAAATGATGCCTGCTCCGTGGGGGTGAGGAGAATGTGAGGAAGAAAAAAGAGACAACAACGTGGGCATTCCTAGGAGTCAGGAACGAAGTCTGCTGCTTCTGGTCCTGAACTACTGGTGCCAACGCAGCACTCAGGGCTGTGAGGCCGATTCAGGCTCTGAGAGGAAGAGGAGACAGGGCCCCGGGTCACTTCCTGGGAGCAGTGGAGGGACCTCTGATGAGCTTCGAAGGCCCCTATCCAGGACACATGCCACCATTGGAGACTAGGTACCCAGGATGCTCTGGAGAGACTGCCAAGGCCAAACGTGCCTAGCGCTGCTGGTTCTCAAGAGCGCGATGTTGGCAAAATGAGATGAAAACCTGACACGACCCATGTTTCCGCGTATTTGCTGGATGTTGACTAAATCCTTCGTGAGCATTCCCTTTAATTCTTGGAGGGATTTGCAAAGTAGGTATTAAGGTTCCCATTGTAGACGTGAGGAAATTGAGACTGAGTGTGGTAAAGGAATGTCAGAGTTTGGTTCTCCAGAAGCTCCTCCTCAGTAAAGAGTCCAGGAATGTGGATTCTTTGGGGAGGTCATATCACACTGGTCCGCGTGTAGGGAAGTGTCCCAGGGAAGAAACACTTTGAGGCCAGCATCACAGTTTGCAACCAAAGCTTTAATCTGAAAGGTATCTCAGAAACGGTACAACTCCAAACAGGCACACAGACGCGTGCGCACACACACACACACACACACACATGCACGCGCACACACACATGCACACACACACACACACACACACACACACACACAGGCTGAGATTCTCTTATTTCAGCCACGAGGGAGCTGGAGTCTTTATAAACCCACGCTCCAGAAGCAAGGGTTGAGTGTGTTTTCTCCGTGTAGCATGCTCAGGCAGCCTGACATTCTGCTGCGTGTGAAAAGGGCACTTAGGCATTGAGGTGCAGAGCTGGTAGGCAGAAGTTGTCCCAAACACACCAATACCCAAGAGATAGGTTTGGTGGCTTCAGACGTCTTTGGCAGACTATGGTTGTGACCATTCATTCCACTATGTTCTTAATTAGCCGGGCGGATGGAGAAAATCATTGGAAGAGACAGAAGAAGAGGGTGGAATATGAATGGGGGGGGGATGAGGAGAGGAGTAGGGGGAAAAGGAGAAGGGAGGGAGGAAGAAAGGAAGCATAGAAGGAAGGGGGGAGGGAGGAAGAGAGGGAGAAAGGGAAGAGAAGAAAGAAGGAAACTAAAGAATGAAGGGAAGGAAGGAAGGAAGGAAAGAAGGCACGGTGCGAGGAAGGGACCTGCATGGACAGGCATGCAGGGAGGAAGGGAGAAAGGCAGAAAAAGAAAGACAGCCTGACAGAAAGAAGAAAGAGCAACCATAAATAAAGATGTAATGAGCGACGTGAGGACACTGACGAGGCTAGCTAACAAGGTTAGGGCTAGAGTCCCCAACTCACCTGGTTTTGCCCATCCTGCCCCCGCCTTTATGCCCCTGAAAGCCCCACCTCGGGTGAAAGCATTCGACCCTAGGAAAATCAGGGGTCCTGTTCAACAAGGACGTATATTGACTGATGCTTGCTTAGTCCCAGACTGCTGCTGCTGCTTCTCCCCACCTGCTTTGCTTCTGCCTTGCCATGTGGCAGAGAAAACACCAGACATCGGCTACGCAAGGGTCTTTGATCGAACTGAGATACGCAGGTGGGGTTGGGTGCTACAGGAGACAGATATGCCTGTGGGAGTCTCGAATCCGGCTTCTGTGGGGAAACGGAACTGGCCTCAGGGATCTACCACATTTGTCCCAGTGAACATATCCGCATCATGCCCCTCACCTCAGAGATACTCGCAATCCACATTCAGTCTAAGGGCAAAGACTGGGGAGGGAACACTGCTGTGACCCTAGCCACCCCAGCAGAACGTGATCACACGATGGATGCCATGATCACTGAAACAAGAACGATGCTGCTGATGTGCCCACCTTCCTCTCGTTGGAAAATGTTTCTGTGAGTTATTCTCAAATAGGAAACCATTAGACACTTATTTTGTAACGATTCCCAGCATTTAGGAAACCGCTTCCTCGTTTATGATTCCCCCAGTGACTATGGAAAACGATGTAAACACCAACAAGGAAAGTCCTGCCCATTGGCCTAACCTTCGGGGGTCCAGCGCATAAAAGCCCCAGAACCGGAGGAGGCACCAGAATCTGACAACCTCACCTCCGGACAGGACCCGCCCACCCTCCACCCCCGACACCATGACCCACTCGTGCTGCTCCTCTTGCTGCCAGCCTACGTGCTGCAGGACCACCTGCTGCCGGACCACCTGCTGCCAGCCCAGCGGCTGTGGGTCCAGCGGCTATGGGTCCAGCTGCTGCCAGCCTTGCTGCCGCCCAACTTGCTGTCACACCACCTGCTGCCGGACCACCTGCTGCCAGCCCAGCTGCTGTGGGTGTAGCGGCTGTGGACACAACGGCGGTGGGTCTAGCGGCTGCGGTTCAGGCTGCTGCCAGCCTTGCTGCTGCCCAGCTTGCTGTCACACCACCTGCTGCCGGACCACCTGCTGCCAGCCCAGCTGCTGTGGGTGTAGCGGCTGTGGACACAACGGCGGTGGGTCTAGCGGCTGTGGTTCAGGCTGCTGCCAGCCTTGCTGCTGCCCAGCTTGCTGTCACACCACCTGCTGCCGGACCACCTGCTGCCAGCCCAGCTGCTGTGGGTCCAGCGGCTGTGGACACAACTGCGGTGGGTCTAGCGGCTGTGGGTCGAGCTGCTGCCAGCCTTGCTGCTGCCCAACTTACTGTCGCACCACCTGCTGCCGGACCACCTGCTGCCAGCCCAGCTGTTGTGGGTCCAGCGGCTGTGGGTCCAGCGGCTGTGGACAAAACTGCTGTGGGTCCCGCTGCTGCCAGCCAGGTTGCTGAACCCCCGTGTACTGCACGAGAACCTGCTACCACCCCACCTGCTGCTGCCTGCCTGGGTGCCTAGCCCAGGGCTCTGGATCCTGCTGCCAGCCTTCCTGCTGCTGATTGCCTCGCCAAGAGCCACCATCTGACTGGCCACTTGGGAATCGGTCACTGCCAGGCGTTGCGGAAAGCCAGCCCGCAATCCCCAACATCTCGGTTATTCTTCCGCCTGTCTGCCATCTTGTGAATCAGCCTGATGAAGTGTGGACCGCTTCTCCCTGATTCGCTTCTTCTTTCCTTCCTCTGGGTCATGTGCCAGCTTCAGCCAACCTGATACAGAGTTAGGATCTCTGTTTGCTCTCCGTAGTCAAGAACTTTATCCTGTCCCTCTAAATACGTCAGCGCAACAACTCCTCAGGAATGACCTATAACTCGTGGAAACTGCTGAAAGCCCACACGGGTATGTTTTCTTTCTCGGTGTACTCATGAAGCTTGTACGCCTCTTGCTGCCTGTCATGTTCCCTTTCAATGTCTCCCTAGACGCGGGGAGTCTCGCCTGTATCTCTTAATAAACCCTAATCATTTGGAATCCCGTATTGTCTTTGTGTTTTTTTGTACGTACATTTTACATCACATGCAGTGTCCGTGTGGAGCCACACACAGTCCTCCACAAGTCATTATGCGCATTTTCAGCTGAGGAGATTTCACAGTGGAGTGTCCCACAGCTGACATGGACACGCTCGGATCCAAGACTGTGGTTCGGGCGCTTGCTGAAGCGCACTTACGTTCAGATCTCCAGACGTGGTAGCAAACGCCCTTAGTCTCAGCACCAGCAAGATGTCCATCCGAGGCCTTCTTTGAGCGCACAAGTGTTATTCTCCCGGACAGGCGGGCCATCACTGGCACTAAGTTGTAGACATCAGTGTCGTACAACTCAGCCGCAGCAGCCATACGTGAGGACAGCGGGACCCGCCCTTTAGAGCCCTGGGGAACCCAGGATGCTCCTGTTGCCTTGGGTGGCATCCAGGCCCTCAGCACTCTTCTGCCTCACATACAGGTGAGCCTGCGGTGTCCTCGTGAGCAACAGAGGCAGCTGAACACGCTTGTGTTTGGGTCGTGGAAATCACATTCTTGTTTGGCCTCCTTGTCCCCAGGACCTAATGGGATATAGTAAAATGGCATCTTGTGATTTTCGGCCAAACCTATGTCTCTCCCCTCCTGTGAGGCAGTTTGTCATCGTGATCAAAATGCTGCCCAGAGAGTTGATGAAGCATGGTGTCAGGGCCAGAGAGATCGTGCAATGGGCATGTAGGCCTTTGAGGAATCCATGAGCTCTGAACCATCTAAGGAAACAGAATAAGCTCTGGTATATTGTGGAGGAAGTGTGAGCAACCGAGGGGGGAAAAATGATGCCTGCTCCGTGGGGGTGAGGAGAATGTGAGGAAGAAAAAAGAGACAACAACGTGGGCATTCCTAGGAGTCAGGAACGAAGTCTGCTGCTTCTGGTCCTGAACTACTGGTGCCAACGCAGCACTCAGGGCTGTGAGGCCGATTCAGGCTCTGAGAGGAAGAGGAGACAGGGCCCCGGGTCACTTCCTGGGAGCAGTGGAGGGACCTCTGATGAGCTTCGAAGGCCCCTATCCAGGACACATGCCACCATTGGAGACTAGGTACCCAGGATGCTCTGGAGAGACTGCCAAGGCCAAACGTGCCTAGCGCTGCTGGTTCTCAAGAGCGCGATGTTGGCAAAATGAGATGAAAACCTGACACGACCCATGTTTCCGCGTATTTGCTGGATGTTGACTAAATCCTTCGTGAGCATTCCCTTTAATTCTTGGAGGGATTTGCAAAGTAGGTATTAAGGTTCCCATTGTAGACGTGAGGAAATTGAGACTGAGTGTGGTAAAGGAATGTCAGAGTTTGGTTCTCCAGAAGCTCCTCCTCAGTAAAGAGTCCAGGAATGTGGATTCTTTGGGGAGGTCATATCACACTGGTCCGCGTGTAGGGAAGTGTCCCAGGGAAGAAACACTTTGAGGCCAGCATCACAGTTTGCAACCAAAGCTTTAATCTGAAAGGTATCTCAGAAACGGTACAACTCCAAACAGGCACACAGACGCGTGCGCACACACACACACACACACACACATGCACGCGCACACACACATGCACACACACACACACACACACACACACACACACAGGCTGAGATTCTCTTATTTCAGCCACGAGGGAGCTGGAGTCTTTATAAACCCACGCTCCAGAAGCAAGGGTTGAGTGTGTTTTCTCCGTGTAGCATGCTCAGGCAGCCTGACATTCTGCTGCGTGTGAAAAGGGCACTTAGGCATTGAGGTGCAGAGCTGGTAGGCAGAAGTTGTCCCAAACACACCAATACCCAAGAGATAGGTTTGGTGGCTTCAGACGTCTTTGGCAGACTATGGTTGTGACCATTCATTCCACTATGTTCTTAATTAGCCGGGCGGATGGAGACAATCATTGGAAGAGACAGAAGAAGAGGGTGGAATATGAATGGGGGGGGGGATGAGGAGAGGAGTAGGGGGAAAAGGAGAAGGGAGGGAGGAAGAAAGGAAGCATAGAAGGAAGGGGGGAGGGAGGAAGAGAGGGAGAAAGGGAAGAGAAGAAAGAAGGAAACTAAAGAATGAAGGGAAGGAAGGAAGGAAGGAAAGAAGGCACGGTGCGAGGAAGGGACCTGCATGGACAGGCATGCAGGGAGGAAGGGAGAAAGGCAGAAAAAGAAAGACAGCCTGACAGAAAGAAGAAAGAGCAACCATAAATAAAGATGTAATGAGCGACGTGAGGACACTGACGAGGCTAGCTAACAAGGTTAGGGCTAGAGTCCCCAACTCACCTGGTTTTGCCCATCCTGCCCCCGCCTTTATGCCCCTGAAAGCCCCACCTCGGGTGAAAGCATTCGACCCTAGGAAAATCAGGGGTCCTGTTCAACAAGGACGTATATTGACTGATGCTTGCTTAGTCCCAGACTGCTGCTGCTGCTTCTCCCCACCTGCTTTGCTTCTGCCTTGCCATGTGGCAGAGAAAACACCAGACATCGGCTACGCAAGGGTCTTTGATCGAACTGAGATACGCAGGTGGGGTTGGGTGCTACAGGAGACAGATATGCCTGTGGGAGTCTCGAATCCGGCTTCTGTGGGGAAACGGAACTGGCCTCAGGGATCTACCACATTTGTCCCAGTGAACATATCCGCATCATGCCCCTCACCTCAGAGATACTCGCAATCCACATTCAGTCTAAGGGCAAAGACTGGGGAGGGAACACTGCTGTGACCCTAGCCACCCCAGCAGAACGTGATCACACGATGGATGCCATGATCACTGAAACAAGAACGATGCTGCTGATGTGCCCACCTTCCTCTCGTTGGAAAATGTTTCTGTGAGTTATTCTCAAATAGGAAACCATTAGACACTTATTTTGTAACAATTCCCAGCATTTAGGAAACCGCTTCCTCGTTTATGATTCCCCCAGTGACTATGGAAAACGATGTAAACACCAACAAGGAAAGTCCTGCCCATTGGCCTAACCTTCGGGGGTCCAGCGCATAAAAGCCCCAGAACCGGAGGAGGCACCAGAATCTGACAACCTCACCTCCGGACAGGACCCGCCCACCCTCCACCCCCGACACCATGACCCACTCGTGCTGCTCCTCTTGCTGCCAGCCTACGTGCTGCAGGACCACCTGCTGCCGGACCACCTGCTGCCAGCCCAGCGGCTGTGGGTCCAGCGGCTATGGGTCCAGCTGCTGCCAGCCTTGCTGCCGCCCAACTTGCTGTCACACCACCTGCTGCCGGACCACCTGCTGCCAGCCCAGCTGCTGTGGGTGTAGCGGCTGTGGACACAACGGCGGTGGGTCTAGCGGCTGCGGTTCAGGCTGCTGCCAGCCTTGCTGCTGCCCAGCTTGCTGTCACACCACCTGCTGCCGGACCACCTGCTGCCAGCCCAGCTGCTGTGGGTGTAGCGGCTGTGGACACAACGGCGGTGGGTCTAGCGGCTGTGGTTCAGGCTGCTGCCAGCCTTGCTGCTGCCCAGCTTGCTGTCACACCACCTGCTGCCGGACCACCTGCTGCCAGCCCAGCTGCTGTGGGTCCAGCGGCTGTGGACACAACTGCGGTGGGTCTAGCGGCTGTGGGTCGAGCTGCTGCCAGCCTTGCTGCTGCCCAACTTACTGTCGCACCACCTGCTGCCGGACCACCTGCTGCCAGCCCAGCTGTTGTGGGTCCAGCGGCTGTGGGTCCAGCGGCTGTGGACAAAACTGCTGTGGGTCCCGCTGCTGCCAGCCAGGTTGCTGAACCCCCGTGTACTGCACGAGAACCTGCTACCACCCCACCTGCTGCTGCCTGCCTGGGTGCCTAGCCCAGGGCTCTGGATCCTGCTGCCAGCCTTCCTGCTGCTGATTGCCTCGCCAAGAGCCGCCATCTGACTGGCCACTTGGGAATCGGTCACTGCCAGGCGTTGCGGAAAGCCAGCCCGCAATCCCCAACATCTCGGTTATTCTTCAGCCTGTCTGCCATCTTGTGAATCAGCCTGATGAAGTGTGGACCGCTTCTCCCTGATTCGCTTCTTCTTTCCTTCCTCTGGGTCATGTGCCAGCTTCAGCCAACCTGATACAGAGTTAGGATCTCTGTTTGCTCTCCGTAGTCAAGAACTTTATCCTGTCCCTCTAAATACGTCAGCGCAACAACTCCTCAGGAATGACCTATAACTCGTGGAAACTGCTGAAAGCCCACACGGGTATGTTTTCTTTCTCGGTGTACTCATGAAGCTTGTACGCCTCTTGCTGCCTGTCATGTTCCCTTTCAATGTCTCCCTAGACGCGGGGAGTCTCGCCTGTATCTCTTAATAAACCCTAATCATTTGGAATCCCGTATTGTCTTTGTGTTTTTTTGTACGTACATTTTACATCACATGCAGTGTCCGTGTGGAGCCACACACAGTCCTCCACAAGTCATTATGCGCATTTTCAGCTGAGGAGATTTCACAGTGGAGTGTCCCACAGCTGACATGGACACGCTCGGATCCAAGACTGTGGTTCGGGCGCTTGCTGAAGCGCACTTACGTTCAGATCTCCAGACGTGGTAGCAAACGCCCTTAGTCTCAGCACCAGCAAGATGTCCATCCGAGGCCTTCTTTGAGCGCACAAGTGTTATTCTCCCGGACAGGCGGGCCATCACCGGCACTAAGTTGTAGACATCAGTGTCGTACAACTCAGCCGCAGCAGCCATACGTGAGGACAGCGGGACCCGCCCTTTAGAGCCCTGGGGAACCCAGGATGCTCCTGTTGCCTTGGGTGGCATCCAGGCCCTCAGCACTCTTCTGCCTCACATACAGGTGAGCCTGCGGTGTCCTCGTGAGCAACAGAGGCAGCTGAACACGCTTGTGTTTGGGTCGTGGAAATCACATTCTTGTTTGGCCTCCTTGTCCCCAGGACCTAATGGGATATAGTAAAATGGCATCTTGTGATTTTCGGCCGAACCTATGTCTCTCCCCTCCTGTGAGGCAGTTTGTCATCGTGATCAAAATGCTGCCCAGAGAGTTGATGAAGCATGGTGTCAGGGCCAGAGAGATCGTGCAATGGGCATGTAGGCCTTTGAGGAATCCATGAGCTCTGAACCATCTAAGGAAACAGAATAAGCTCTGGTATATTGTGGAGGAAGTGTGAGCAACCGAGGGGGGAAAAATGATGCCTGCTCCGTGGGGGTGAGGAGAATGTGAGGAAGAAAAAAGAGACAACAACGTGGGCATTCCTAGGAGTCAGGAACGAAGTCTGCTGCTTCTGGTCCTGAACTACTGGTGCCAACGCAGCACTCAGGGCTGTGAGGCCGATTCAGGCTCTGAGAGGAAGAGGAGACAGGGCCCCGGGTCACTTCCTGGGAGCAGTGGAGGGACCTCTGATGAGCTTCGAAGGCCCCTATCCAGGACACATGCCACCATTGGAGACTAGGTACCCAGGATGCTCTGGAGAGACTGCCAAGGCCAAACGTGCCTAGCGCTGCTGGTTCTCAAGAGCGCGATGTTGGCAAAATGAGATGAAAACCTGACACGACCCATGTTTCCGCGTATTTGCTGGATGTTGACTAAATCCTTCGTGAGCATTCCCTTTAATTCTTGGAGGGATTTGCAAAGTAGGTATTAAGGTTCCCATTGTAGACGTGAGGAAATTGAGACTGAGTGTGGTAAAGGAATGTCAGAGTTTGGTTCTCCAGAAGCTCCTCCTCAGTAAAGAGTCCAGGAATGTGGATTCTTTGGGGAGGTCATATCACACTGGTCCGCGTGTAGGGAAGTGTCCCAGGGAAGAAACACTTTGAGGCCAGCATCACAGTTTGCAACCAAAGCTTTAATCTGAAAGGTATCTCAGAAACGGTACAACTCCAAACAGGCACACAGACGCGTGCGCACACACACACACACACACACACACACACACATGCACGCGCACACACACATGCACACACACATGCACACACACACACACACACACACACACACACAGGCTGAGATTCTCTTATTTCAGCCACGAGGGAGCTGGAGTCTTTATAAACCCACGCTCCAGAAGCAAGGGTTGAGTGTGTTTTCTCCGTGTAGCATGCTCAGGCAGCCTGACATTCTGCTGCGTGTGAAAAGGGCACTTAGGCATTGAGGTGCAGAGCTGGTAGGCAGAAGTTGTCCCAAACACACCAATACCCAAGAGATAGGTTTGGTGGCTTCAGACGTCTTTGGCAGACTATGGTTGTGACCATTCATTCCACTATGTTCTTAATTAGCCGGGCGGATGGAGAAAATCATTGGAAGAGACAGAAGAAGAGGGTGGAATATGAATGGGGGGGGGATGAGGAGAGGAGTAGGGGGAAAAGGAGAAGGGAGGGAGGAAGAAAGGAAGCATAGAAGGAAGGGGGGAGGGAGGAAGAGAGGGAGAAAGGGAAGAGAAGAAAGAAGGAAACTAAAGAATGAAGGGAAGGAAGGAAGGAAGGAAAGAAGGCACGGTGCGAGGAAGGGACCTGCATGGACAGGCATGCAGGGAGGAAGGGAGAAAGGCAGAAAAAGAAAGACAGCCTGACAGAAAGAAGAAAGAGCAACCATAAATAAAGATGTAATGAGCGACGTGAGGACACTGACGAGGCTAGCTAACAAGGTTAGGGCTAGAGTCCCCAACTCACCTGGTTTTGCCCATCCTGCCCCCGCCTTTATGCCCCTGAAAGCCCCACCTCGGGTGAAAGCATTCGACCCTAGGAAAATCAGGGGTCCTGTTCAACAAGGACGTATATTGACTGATGCTTGCTTAGTCCCAGACTGCTGCTGCTGCTTCTCCCCACCTGCTTTGCTTCTGCCTTGCCATGTGGCAGAGAAAACACCAGACATCGGCTACGCAAGGGTCTTTGATCGAACTGAGATACGCAGGTGGGGTTGGGTGCTACAGGAGACAGATATGCCTGTGGGAGTCTCGAATCCGGCTTCTGTGGGGAAACGGAACTGGCCTCAGGGATCTACCACATTTGTCCCAGTGAACATATCCGCATCATGCCCCTCACCTCAGAGATACTCGCAATCCACATTCAGTCTAAGGGCAAAGACTGGGGAGGGAACACTGCTGTGACCCTAGCCACCCCAGCAGAACGTGATCACACGATGGATGCCATGATCACTGAAACAAGAACGATGCTGCTGATGTGCCCACCTTCCTCTCGTTGGAAAATGTTTCTGTGAGTTATTCTCAAATAGGAAACCATTAGACACTTATTTTGTAACGATTCCCAGCATTTAGGAAACCGCTTCCTCGTTTATGATTCCCCCAGTGACTATGGAAAACGATGTAAACACCAACAAGGAAAGTCCTGCCCATTGGCCTAACCTTCGGGGGTCCAGCGCATAAAAGCCCCAGAACCGGAGGAGGCACCAGAATCTGACAACCTCACCTCCGGACAGGACCCGCCCACCCTCCACCCCCGACACCATGACCCACTCGTGCTGCTCCTCTTGCTGCCAGCCTACGTGCTGCAGGACCACCTGCTGCCGGACCACCTGCTGCCAGCCCAGCGGCTGTGGGTCCAGCAGCTATGGGTCCAGCTGCTGCCAGCCTTGCTGCCGCCCAACTTGCTGTCACACCACCTGCTGCCGGACCACCTGCTGCCAGCCCAGCTGCTGTGGGTGTAGCGGCTGTGGACACAACGGCGGTGGGTCTAGCGGCTGCGGTTCAGGCTGCTGCCAGCCTTGCTGCTGCCCAGCTTGCTGTCACACCACCTGCTGCCGGACCACCTGCTGCCAGCCCAGCTGCTGTGGGTGTAGCGGCTGTGGACACAACGGCGGTGGGTCTAGCGGCTGTGGTTCAGGCTGCTGCCAGCCTTGCTGCTGCCCAGCTTGCTGTCACACCACCTGCTGCCGGACCACCTGCTGCCAGCCCAGCTGCTGTGGGTCCAGCGGCTGTGGACACAACTGCGGTGGGTCTAGCGGCTGTGGGTCGAGCTGCTGCCAGCCTTGCTGCTGCCCAACTTACTGTCGCACCACCTGCTGCCGGACCACCTGCTGCCAGCCCAGCTGTTGTGGGTCCAGCGGCTGTGGGTCCAGCGGCTGTGGACAAAACTGCTGTGGGTCCCGCTGCTGCCAGCCAGGTTGCTGAACCCCCGTGTACTGCACGAGAACCTGCTACCACCCCACCTGCTGCTGCCTGCCTGGGTGCCTAGCCCAGGGCTCTGGATCCTGCTGCCAGCCTTCCTGCTGCTGATTGCCTCGCCAAGAGCCACCATCTGACTGGCCACTTGGGAATCGGTCACTGCCAGGCGTTGCGGAAAGCCAGCCCGCAATCCCCAACATCTCGGTTATTCTTCCGCCTGTCTGCCATCTTGTGAATCAGCCTGATGAAGTGTGGACCGCTTCTCCCTGATTCGCTTCTTCTTTCCTTCCTCTGGGTCATGTGCCAGCTTCAGCCAACCTGATACAGAGTTAGGATCTCTGTTTGCTCTCCGTAGTCAAGAACTTTATCCTGTCCCTCTAAATACGTCAGCGCAACAACTCCTCAGGAATGACCTATAACTCGTGGAAACTGCTGAAAGCCCACACGGGTATGTTTTCTTTCTCGGTGTACTCATGAAGCTTGTACGCCTCTTGCTGCCTGTCATGTTCCCTTTCAATGTCTCCCTAGACGCGGGGAGTCTCGCCTGTATCTCTTAATAAACCCTAATCATTTGGAATCCCGTATTGTCTTTGTGTTTTTTTGTACGTACATTTTACATCACATGCAGTGTCCGTGTGGAGCCACACACAGTCCTCCACAAGTCATTATGCGCATTTTCAGCTGAGGAGATTTCACAGTGGAGTGTCCCACAGCTGACATGGACACGCTCGGATCCAAGACTGTGGTTCGGGCGCTTGCTGAAGCGCACTTACGTTCAGATCTCCAGACGTGGTAGCAAACGCCCTTAGTCTCAGCACCAGCAAGATGTCCATCCGAGGCCTTCTTTGAGCGCACAAGTGTTATTCTCCCGGACAGGCGGGCCATCACTGGCACTAAGTTGTAGACATCAGTGTCGTACAACTCAGCCGCAGCAGCCATACGTGAGGACAGCGGGACCCGCCCTTTAGAGCCCTGGGGAACCCAGGATGCTCCTGTTGCCTTGGGTGGCATCCAGGCCCTCAGCACTCTTCTGCCTCACATACAGGTGAGCCTGCGGTGTCCTCGTGAGCAACAGAGGCAGCTGAACACGCTTGTGTTTGGGTCGTGGAAATCACATTCTTGTTTGGCCTCCTTGTCCCCAGGACCTAATGGGATATAGTAAAATGGCATCTTGTGATTTTCGGCCAAACCTATGTCTCTCCCCTCCTGTGAGGCAGTTTGTCATCGTGATCAAAATGCTGCCCAGAGAGTTGATGAAGCATGGTGTCAGGGCCAGAGAGATCGTGCAATGGGCATGTAGGCCTTTGAGGAATCCATGAGCTCTGAACCATCTAAGGAAACAGAATAAGCTCTGGTATATTGTGGAGGAAGTGTGAGCAACCGAGGGGGGAAAAATGATGCCTGCTCCGTGGGGGTGAGGAGAATGTGAGGAAGAAAAAAGAGACAACAACGTGGGCATTCCTAGGAGTCAGGAACGAAGTCTGCTGCTTCTGGTCCTGAACTACTGGTGCCAACGCAGCACTCAGGGCTGTGAGGCCGATTCAGGCTCTGAGAGGAAGAGGAGACAGGGCCCCGGGTCACTTCCTGGGAGCAGTGGAGGGACCTCTGATGAGCTTCGAAGGCCCCTATCCAGGACACATGCCACCATTGGAGACTAGGTACCCAGGATGCTCTGGAGAGACTGCCAAGGCCAAACGTGCCTAGCGCTGCTGGTTCTCAAGAGCGCGATGTTGGCAAAATGAGATGAAAACCTGACACGACCCATGTTTCCGCGTATTTGCTGGATGTTGACTAAATCCTTCGTGAGCATTCCCTTTAATTCTTGGAGGGATTTGCAAAGTAGGTATTAAGGTTCCCATTGTAGACGTGAGGAAATTGAGACTGAGTGTGGTAAAGGAATGTCAGAGTTTGGTTCTCCAGAAGCTCCTCCTCAGTAAAGAGTCCAGGAATGTGGATTCTTTGGGGAGGTCATATCACACTGGTCCGCGTGTAGGGAAGTGTCCCAGGGAAGAAACACTTTGAGGCCAGCATCACAGTTTGCAACCAAAGCTTTAATCTGAAAGGTATCTCAGAAACGGTACAACTCCAAACAGGCACACAGACGCGTGCGCACACACACACACACACACACACATGCACGCGCACACACACATGCACACACACACACACACACACACACACACACACAGGCTGAGATTCTCTTATTTCAGCCACGAGGGAGCTGGAGTCTTTATAAACCCACGCTCCAGAAGCAAGGGTTGAGTGTGTTTTCTCCGTGTAGCATGCTCAGGCAGCCTGACATTCTGCTGCGTGTGAAAAGGGCACTTAGGCATTGAGGTGCAGAGCTGGTAGGCAGAAGTTGTCCCAAACACACCAATACCCAAGAGATAGGTTTGGTGGCTTCAGACGTCTTTGGCAGACTATGGTTGTGACCATTCATTCCACTATGTTCTTAATTAGCCGGGCGGATGGAGACAATCATTGGAAGAGACAGAAGAAGAGGGTGGAATATGAATGGGGGGGGGGATGAGGAGAGGAGTAGGGGGAAAAGGAGAAGGGAGGGAGGAAGAAAGGAAGCATAGAAGGAAGGGGGGAGGGAGGAAGAGAGGGAGAAAGGGAAGAGAAGAAAGAAGGAAACTAAAGAATGAAGGGAAGGAAGGAAGGAAGGAAAGAAGGCACGGTGCGAGGAAGGGACCTGCATGGACAGGCATGCAGGGAGGAAGGGAGAAAGGCAGAAAAAGAAAGACAGCCTGACAGAAAGAAGAAAGAGCAACCATAAATAAAGATGTAATGAGCGACGTGAGGACACTGACGAGGCTAGCTAACAAGGTTAGGGCTAGAGTCCCCAACTCACCTGGTTTTGCCCATCCTGCCCCCGCCTTTATGCCCCTGAAAGCCCCACCTCGGGTGAAAGCATTCGACCCTAGGAAAATCAGGGGTCCTGTTCAACAAGGACGTATATTGACTGATGCTTGCTTAGTCCCAGACTGCTGCTGCTGCTTCTCCCCACCTGCTTTGCTTCTGCCTTGCCATGTGGCAGAGAAAACACCAGACATCGGCTACGCAAGGGTCTTTGATCGAACTGAGATACGCAGGTGGGGTTGGGTGCTACAGGAGACAGATATGCCTGTGGGAGTCTCGAATCCGGCTTCTGTGGGGAAACGGAACTGGCCTCAGGGATCTACCACATTTGTCCCAGTGAACATATCCGCATCATGCCCCTCACCTCAGAGATACTCGCAATCCACATTCAGTCTAAGGGCAAAGACTGGGGAGGGAACACTGCTGTGACCCTAGCCACCCCAGCAGAACGTGATCACACGATGGATGCCATGATCACTGAAACAAGAACGATGCTGCTGATGTGCCCACCTTCCTCTCGTTGGAAAATGTTTCTGTGAGTTATTCTCAAATAGGAAACCATTAGACACTTATTTTGTAACAATTCCCAGCATTTAGGAAACCGCTTCCTCGTTTATGATTCCCCCAGTGACTATGGAAAACGATGTAAACACCAACAAGGAAAGTCCTGCCCATTGGCCTAACCTTCGGGGGTCCAGCGCATAAAAGCCCCAGAACCGGAGGAGGCACCAGAATCTGACAACCTCACCTCCGGACAGGACCCGCCCACCCTCCACCCCCGACACCATGACCCACTCGTGCTGCTCCTCTTGCTGCCAGCCTACGTGCTGCAGGACCACCTGCTGCCGGACCACCTGCTGCCAGCCCAGCGGCTGTGGGTCCAGCGGCTATGGGTCCAGCTGCTGCCAGCCTTGCTGCCGCCCAACTTGCTGTCACACCACCTGCTGCCGGACCACCTGCTGCCAGCCCAGCTGCTGTGGGTGTAGCGGCTGTGGACACAACGGCGGTGGGTCTAGCGGCTGCGGTTCAGGCTGCTGCCAGCCTTGCTGCTGCCCAGCTTGCTGTCACACCACCTGCTGCCGGACCACCTGCTGCCAGCCCAGCTGCTGTGGGTGTAGCGGCTGTGGACACAACGGCGGTGGGTCTAGCGGCTGTGGTTCAGGCTGCTGCCAGCCTTGCTGCTGCCCAGCTTGCTGTCACACCACCTGCTGCCGGACCACCTGCTGCCAGCCCAGCTGCTGTGGGTCCAGCGGCTGTGGACACAACTGCGGTGGGTCTAGCGGCTGTGGGTCGAGCTGCTGCCAGCCTTGCTGCTGCCCAACTTACTGTCGCACCACCTGCTGCCGGACCACCTGCTGCCAGCCCAGCTGTTGTGGGTCCAGCGGCTGTGGGTCCAGCGGCTGTGGACAAAACTGCTGTGGGTCCCGCTGCTGCCAGCCAGGTTGCTGAACCCCCGTGTACTGCACGAGAACCTGCTACCACCCCACCTGCTGCTGCCTGCCTGGGTGCCTAGCCCAGGGCTCTGGATCCTGCTGCCAGCCTTCCTGCTGCTGATTGCCTCGCCAAGAGCCGCCATCTGACTGGCCACTTGGGAATCGGTCACTGCCAGGCGTTGCGGAAAGCCAGCCCGCAATCCCCAACATCTCGGTTATTCTTCAGCCTGTCTGCCATCTTGTGAATCAGCCTGATGAAGTGTGGACCGCTTCTCCCTGATTCGCTTCTTCTTTCCTTCCTCTGGGTCATGTGCCAGCTTCAGCCAACCTGATACAGAGTTAGGATCTCTGTTTGCTCTCCGTAGTCAAGAACTTTATCCTGTCCCTCTAAATACGTCAGCGCAACAACTCCTCAGGAATGACCTATAACTCGTGGAAACTGCTGAAAGCCCACACGGGTATGTTTTCTTTCTCGGTGTACTCATGAAGCTTGTACGCCTCTTGCTGCCTGTCATGTTCCCTTTCAATGTCTCCCTAGACGCGGGGAGTCTCGCCTGTATCTCTTAATAAACCCTAATCATTTGGAATCCCGTATTGTCTTTGTGTTTTTTTGTACGTACATTTTACATCACATGCAGTGTCCGTGTGGAGCCACACACAGTCCTCCACAAGTCATTATGCGCATTTTCAGCTGAGGAGATTTCACAGTGGAGTGTCCCACAGCTGACATGGACACGCTCGGATCCAAGACTGTGGTTCGGGCGCTTGCTGAAGCGCACTTACGTTCAGATCTCCAGACGTGGTAGCAAACGCCCTTAGTCTCAGCACCAGCAAGATGTCCATCCGAGGCCTTCTTTGAGCGCACAAGTGTTATTCTCCCGGACAGGCGGGCCATCACCGGCACTAAGTTGTAGACATCAGTGTCGTACAACTCAGCCGCAGCAGCCATACGTGAGGACAGCGGGACCCGCCCTTTAGAGCCCTGGGGAACCCAGGATGCTCCTGTTGCCTTGGGTGGCATCCAGGCCCTCAGCACTCTTCTGCCTCACATACAGGTGAGCCTGCGGTGTCCTCGTGAGCAACAGAGGCAGCTGAACACGCTTGTGTTTGGGTCGTGGAAATCACATTCTTGTTTGGCCTCCTTGTCCCCAGGACCTAATGGGATATAGTAAAATGGCATCTTGTGATTTTCGGCCGAACCTATGTCTCTCCCCTCCTGTGAGGCAGTTTGTCATCGTGATCAAAATGCTGCCCAGAGAGTTGATGAAGCATGGTGTCAGGGCCAGAGAGATCGTGCAATGGGCATGTAGGCCTTTGAGGAATCCATGAGCTCTGAACCATCTAAGGAAACAGAATAAGCTCTGGTATATTGTGGAGGAAGTGTGAGCAACCGAGGGGGGAAAAATGATGCCTGCTCCGTGGGGGTGAGGAGAATGTGAGGAAGAAAAAAGAGACAACAACGTGGGCATTCCTAGGAGTCAGGAACGAAGTCTGCTGCTTCTGGTCCTGAACTACTGGTGCCAACGCAGCACTCAGGGCTGTGAGGCCGATTCAGGCTCTGAGAGGAAGAGGAGACAGGGCCCCGGGTCACTTCCTGGGAGCAGTGGAGGGACCTCTGATGAGCTTCGAAGGCCCCTATCCAGGACACATGCCACCATTGGAGACTAGGTACCCAGGATGCTCTGGAGAGACTGCCAAGGCCAAACGTGCCTAGCGCTGCTGGTTCTCAAGAGCGCGATGTTGGCAAAATGAGATGAAAACCTGACACGACCCATGTTTCCGCGTATTTGCTGGATGTTGACTAAATCCTTCGTGAGCATTCCCTTTAATTCTTGGAGGGATTTGCAAAGTAGGTATTAAGGTTCCCATTGTAGACGTGAGGAAATTGAGACTGAGTGTGGTAAAGGAATGTCAGAGTTTGGTTCTCCAGAAGCTCCTCCTCAGTAAAGAGTCCAGGAATGTGGATTCTTTGGGGAGGTCATATCACACTGGTCCGCGTGTAGGGAAGTGTCCCAGGGAAGAAACACTTTGAGGCCAGCATCACAGTTTGCAACCAAAGCTTTAATCTGAAAGGTATCTCAGAAACGGTACAACTCCAAACAGGCACACAGACGCGTGCGCACACACACACACACACACACACACACACACATGCACGCGCACACACACATGCACACACACATGCACACACACACACACACACACACACACACACAGGCTGAGATTCTCTTATTTCAGCCACGAGGGAGCTGGAGTCTTTATAAACCCACGCTCCAGAAGCAAGGGTTGAGTGTGTTTTCTCCGTGTAGCATGCTCAGGCAGCCTGACATTCTGCTGCGTGTGAAAAGGGCACTTAGGCATTGAGGTGCAGAGCTGGTAGGCAGAAGTTGTCCCAAACACACCAATACCCAAGAGATAGGTTTGGTGGCTTCAGACGTCTTTGGCAGACTATGGTTGTGACCATTCATTCCACTATGTTCTTAATTAGCCGGGCGGATGGAGAAAATCATTGGAAGAGACAGAAGAAGAGGGTGGAATATGAATGGGGGGGGGATGAGGAGAGGAGTAGGGGGAAAAGGAGAAGGGAGGGAGGAAGAAAGGAAGCATAGAAGGAAGGGGGGAGGGAGGAAGAGAGGGAGAAAGGGAAGAGAAGAAAGAAGGAAACTAAAGAATGAAGGGAAGGAAGGAAGGAAGGAAAGAAGGCACGGTGCGAGGAAGGGACCTGCATGGACAGGCATGCAGGGAGGAAGGGAGAAAGGCAGAAAAAGAAAGACAGCCTGACAGAAAGAAGAAAGAGCAACCATAAATAAAGATGTAATGAGCGACGTGAGGACACTGACGAGGCTAGCTAACAAGGTTAGGGCTAGAGTCCCCAACTCACCTGGTTTTGCCCATCCTGCCCCCGCCTTTATGCCCCTGAAAGCCCCACCTCGGGTGAAAGCATTCGACCCTAGGAAAATCAGGGGTCCTGTTCAACAAGGACGTATATTGACTGATGCTTGCTTAGTCCCAGACTGCTGCTGCTGCTTCTCCCCACCTGCTTTGCTTCTGCCTTGCCATGTGGCAGAGAAAACACCAGACATCGGCTATGCAAGGGTCTTTGATCGAACTGAGATACGCAGGTGGGGTTGGGTGCTACAGGAGACAGATATGCCTGTGGGAGTCTCGAATCCGGCTTCTGTGGGGAAACGGAACTGGCCTCAGGGATCTACCACATTTGTCCCAGTGAACATATCCGCATCATGCCCCTCACCTCAGAGATACTCGCAATCCACATTCAGTCTAAGGGCAAAGACTGGGGAGGGAACACTGCTGTGACCCTAGCCACCCCAGCAGAACGTGATCACACGATGGATGCCATGATCACTGAAACAAGAACGATGCTGCTGATGTGCCCACCTTCCTCTCGTTGGAAAATGTTTCTGTGAGTTATTCTCAAATAGGAAACCATTAGACACTTATTTTGTAACGATTCCCAGCATTTAGGAAACCGCTTCCTCGTTTATGATTCCCCCAGTGACTATGGAAAACGATGTAAACACCAACAAGGAAAGTCCTGCCCATTGGCCTAACCTTCGGGGGTCCAGCGCATAAAAGCCCCAGAACCGGAGGAGGCACCAGAATCTGACAACCTCACCTCCGGACAGGACCCGCCCACCCTCCACCCCCGACACCATGACCCACTCGTGCTGCTCCTCTTGCTGCCAGCCTACGTGCTGCAGGACCACCTGCTGCCGGACCACCTGCTGCCAGCCCAGCGGCTGTGGGTCCAGCAGCTATGGGTCCAGCTGCTGCCAGCCTTGCTGCCGCCCAACTTGCTGTCACACCACCTGCTGCCGGACCACCTGCTGCCAGCCCAGCTGCTGTGGGTGTAGCGGCTGTGGACACAACGGCGGTGGGTCTAGCGGCTGCGGTTCAGGCTGCTGCCAGCCTTGCTGCTGCCCAGCTTGCTGTCACACCACCTGCTGCCGGACCACCTGCTGCCAGCCCAGCTGCTGTGGGTGTAGCGGCTGTGGACACAACGGCGGTGGGTCTAGCGGCTGTGGTTCAGGCTGCTGCCAGCCTTGCTGCTGCCCAGCTTGCTGTCACACCACCTGCTGCCGGACCACCTGCTGCCAGCCCAGCTGCTGTGGGTCCAGCGGCTGTGGACACAACTGCGGTGGGTCTAGCGGCTGTGGGTCGAGCTGCTGCCAGCCTTGCTGCTGCCCAACTTACTGTCGCACCACCTGCTGCCGGACCACCTGCTGCCAGCCCAGCTGTTGTGGGTCCAGCGGCTGTGGGTCCAGCGGCTGTGGACAAAACTGCTGTGGGTCCCGCTGCTGCCAGCCAGGTTGCTGAACCCCCGTGTACTGCACGAGAACCTGCTACCACCCCACCTGCTGCTGCCTGCCTGGGTGCCTAGCCCAGGGCTCTGGATCCTGCTGCCAGCCTTCCTGCTGCTGATTGCCTCGCCAAGAGCCGCCATCTGACTGGCCACTTGGGAATCGGTCACTGCCAGGCGTTGCGGAAAGCCAGCCCGCAATCCCCAACATCTCGGTTATTCTTCCGCCTGTCTGCCATCTTGTGAATCAGCCTGATGAAGTGTGGACCGCTTCTCCCTGATTCGCTTCTTCTTTCCTTCCTCTGGGTCATGTGCCAGCTTCAGCCAACCTGATACAGAGTTAGGATCTCTGTTTGCTCTCCGTAGTCAAGAACTTTATCCTGTCCCTCTAAATACGTCAGCGCAACAACTCCTCAGGAATGACCTATAACTCGTGGAAACTGCTGAAAGCCCACACGGGTATGTTTTCTTTCTCGGTGTACTCATGAAGCTTGTACGCCTCTTGCTGCCTGTCATGTTCCCTTTCAATGTCTCCCTAGACGCGGGGAGTCTCGCCTGTATCTCTTAATAAACCCTAATCATTTGGAATCCCGTATCGTCTTTGTGTTTTTTTGTACGTACATTTTACATCACATGCAGTGTCCGTGTGGAGCCACACACAGTCCTCCACAAGTCATTATGCGCATTTTCAGCTGAGGAGATTTCACAGTGGAGTGTCCCACAGCTGACATGGACACGCTCGGATCCAAGACTGTGGTTCGGGCGCTTGCTGAAGCGCACTTACGTTCAGATCTCCAGACGTGGTAGCAAACGCCCTTAGTCTCAGCACCAGCAAGATGTCCATCCGAGGCCTTCTTTGAGCGCACAAGTGTTATTCTCCCGGACAGGCGGGCCATCACTGGCACTAAGTTGTAGACATCAGTGTCGTACAACTCAGCCGCAGCAGCCATACGTGAGGACAGCGGGACCCGCCCTTTAGAGCCCTGGGGAACCCAGGATGCTCCTGTTGCCTTGGGTGGCATCCAGGCCCTCAGCACTCTTCTGCCTCACATACAGGTGAGCCTGCGGTGTCCTCGTGAGCAACAGAGGCAGCTGAACACGCTTGTGTTTGGGTCGTGGAAATCACATTCTTGTTTGGCCTCCTTGTCCCCAGGACCTAATGGGATATAGTAAAATGGCATCTTGTGATTTTGTGCCAAATCTATTTCTCTTCCCTCCCATAAGGCAATTTGTCAGTTCTTCATAAATCAGGAGCACTGTTTATCCAGGAAGTATATTTATTGATGTTTTCTTAGTCTCAGTGTACTCTGTGGCTTCTATCTTCCTCTTTGATTCTGCTTTCACATTTGGAATAGTTGTTTTTCAGACATCCTCCACTCATGTGTCTTTCATTGAAATGGGATACCAAAATGGACTAGGGTGGTACAATAGACAGATGACTGTGAAAGGGTTGAATCAGGCTTTTGGGAGGAAACAGACTTAGTCAGTCATGATTTTAATTCATTACTGTGAACATATCAACATCATGTCCCTCATTTCAGGAACATCCCAATCTGTGTTCAACCTATGGAGCAACCTGCGGATATCTGCTGACCTCACCTACCAACCACACCCCAGGCCAGTAGGAACAATATCACACGATTAATTTATTGTAGCAAAAGTGTTGCTCCTGATGTGACCACCTTGGTTTTATCTGGGTATTTAGTTTCTTTCGTTCTCTCTTCTTTTTTTTTTTTTTATCATAGGCATTGTGCCCAACATGGAGCCCAATGTAGGTCTTGAGCTCATCTTCCTGAGATTAATACCTTAGCTGGGATCAAGAGTTGGACATTTATCCAATTAAGCCAACCTGTAACCCTATATCTGAAAATTTTTCTATGAGTCATTCTCAAATAGGAAACACATTAAACACTTATTTTCTGAAAATCATAACATTTTGGGAACAGCTTCCTCATTTTTTCCACACCTCCCCCAGTGATCTTCGAAATCAATGTAAACAATAACAACAAGAAGAAAAGCCATTCCCACGATCCAAACTTCAGGGGTCTAGGGCACAAAAGCCTCAGAACAGGAAGGAGCACTAGAATCTGAGAAACTCACCTCTGAACAGGACCTGCCCACCCTCTACCCCTGACACCATGACCCACTCATGTTCCTTCTCTTGCTCCCAGCCTACCTTCTGCAGGACCACCTGCTGTGGATCCAGTGGCTGTGGGTCCAGCTGCTGCCAGCCTTGCTGCTGCCCCAGTTGCTGCTGTACAGCCTGCTCCCAGCCAGATTGCTCTATCCCCGTGTACTGCAAGAGAACCTACTACCACCCCACGTGCTCCTGCCTGCCTGGGTGCCTAGCTCAAGGTTGTGCATTCAGCTGTTGTCAGCCTACTGCCGCCCAACCTGGCACCACAGCCCCTGCTGCAGGACTACCTGCTGCTGCACTGTGTGTGTGTCCAGCTCTTTCTAGCCTTCCTGCTGCTGATCGACTTGTTGTAGACCCACCACTGACCAAAGATATATTTCTAGACCAGTTTACCAAAGTTGCTGTTCCTGTAAGAACTTTCTCCCTAAACTTTACTGGGAACACATGCTTATTCTGCACTTTCATCATCTTTTACTGCAATGCTTGTGATTCTATTAAGGGAATGAAGTCTACTTAAATTTAATCTTATTCTTATTTTCTCTTGATCACTGTAAGAATTGCTGATCTACTCCAACTGGTCAACTCCAGATGCTGGTCAACATCTGTTGATTCATAGTTTCAGCCTTGGAAAAGTGACCATCACTTTTCACTTCTATGGCATTTAAATTGTCTTTGTATTTTATTTTTTGTTTAAATTTTATTTAGTTAACATATAGTGAAATATTGGTTTCAAGAACAGAATTCAGTGATTCACCACTTACATACAACATCCAGTGCCCATCACAGCAAGTGCCCTCCTTAATACCTGTTAGCCATCAAGCCTATCTCCCTCCCGCCTGCCTCTGTCAGACCATAGTTTGTTCTCTATCATTAAGAGTCTCTTGTGGTTTATTTCTCTCTCTATTCTCTTTTTTACCCTCCTCAATGTTCATGTGTTTTATTTCTTAAATTCCACATATGAGTGAAATTATATGGTATTTGTCATCCTCTGAATATTTCACTTAGCAGAGTACATTCTAGATCCATCCACATCATTGCAAATGGCAAAATTTCATTCTTTTTGGTGGCTGAGAAATATTCTATTGTATATATATACCACATCTTCTTTATCCATTCATCAATCGATGGACATTTGGGTTCTCTCCATAGTTTGCCTATTGCTGATAATGCTGCTATAAACATTAGGGTGCATGTACCCCTTCAAATTTGTATTTTTGTGTCTTTTGGGTAAATACCTAATAGTGCACTTGCTGGGTCATAGGGTAGTTCTATGTTCAGTTTTTTAAGGAACCTCCATACTATTTTCCAGAATGGCAGCATCAGTTTGCATTCCCACAAACACCTGTTGTTTCTTGTGTTAAGTCTAGCCATTCTGACAGGTGTGAGGTAATATCTCATTGTGGTTTTTATTTGTATTTCCCTGATGGTGAGTAATGTTGAGCATCTTTTCATGTGTCTGTTAGCCATCTGGATGTCTTTTTTTTTTTTTGAGAGAGAGAGACAGAGACAGAGACAGAGAGACAGAGAGACGGAGCACAAGCAGGAGACGGGCAGAGAGAGAGGGAGACACAGAATCCGAAGCAGGCTCCAGGCTCTGAGCTATCAGCACAGAGCCCAATGTGGGCCTCAAACTCATAAACCGCGAGATCATGACCTGAGCTGAAGTCAGTAGCTTAACTGACTGAGCCACCCTAGCACCCCGGATGTCTTTTTTAGAAAAGTGTCTCTTCATGTTTTCTGCCCATTTCTTATCTGGATTATTTGCTTTTTGGTGTTGAGTTTGCTAAGTTCTTTATGGATTTTGGATATTAACCCTTTATCAGATATATCATTTGCAAATATCGTCTCCATTCTGTAGTCTGCCTTTTAGTTTTGTTGGTTGCTTCCTTCACTGTGCAGAAGGTTTTTATCTTGATGAAGTCCCAATAGTTCATGTTTGCTTTTGTTTCTCTTGCCTTTGGTAACGTGTCTAGTAAGAAATTGCTCTGACTGAGGTCACAGAGGTTGCTGCCTTTGTTCTCCTCTAGGATTTTGATGGTTTCCTGTATCATAGGCCAGTATCCCTGATGAACATGGATGCAAACATTCTCAACAAGATACTAGAGAATCTAGTTCAATGGTACATTAAAAGAATGATTCACCATGACCAAGTGGGATTTGTTCCTTGTTTGCAGGACTGGTTCAGTATTCACAAATCAATGTGACACACCACATTAGTAAAAGAAAGGATAAGAATCATAAGAATCATCTATCAGTGATAGATGCATAAAAAGCATTTGACAAAATACATCCATTCTTTATAAAAACCCTCAACAAAGTAGGGTTAGATGACACATACCTCAATGTCATAAAGGCCGTATATAAACTACCCACAGCTAATACCATCCTAAGTGAGGAAAAACTGAGAGCCTTTCCCCTATGGTCAGAAACAAGACAAGGATGTCCACTCTCACCATTACTATTTAACGTAGTGCTGGAAGTCTTAGCCTTAGAAATCAGACACAAAAAGAAATAAAAAGCATCCAAATCAGCAAGGAGGACATCAAACTTCCACTGTCACAGATGACATGATACTCTATGTAGAAAACCCAAAAAACTCCACCAAAAAATTGCTAGAACTAATATGTGAATTCAGCAAAGTCACAGGATATAAAATCAACATGCAAAAATCTGTTGTATTTCTATACACCAATAAATAAGCAGCAGAAAAAGAAATCAAGGAATCTATTCTATTTGCAATTGCACCAAAAACAATAAGATATCTAGGAATAAACCTAACCAAAGAGGTAAAAAATCTGTATTCTGAAAACTATAGACCACTTATGAAAGAAATTGAGGACATAAATAAACGGAAAAGCATTCACTGCTCACATATTGGAAAGACAAACACTGTTAAAATGTCTATACTACCAAAAGCAATCTACACATTTAATGCAATCCCTATCAAAATACCACCAGCATTTTTCAAAGAGCCAGAACAAACAATCCAAAAATTTGTATGGAACCACAGAAGACCCTAAATAGCCAAAGCAATCCTGAAAAAGAAAAACAAAACTGGAAGCATCACCATTCCAGATTTCAAGCTATATTACAAAGTTGTAGTCATCAAGATAGTATGGCACTGGCACGAAAACAGACACATAATGCAACAGAATAGAAAACCCAGAAATGGACCCACAACTATATGGTCAACTAATCTTTGACAAAGCAGGAAAGAATATCCAATGGAAAAAAGACAGTCTCTTCAACAAAAAGTGTTGGGAAAACTGGATGAGAACATGCAGAAGAATGAAACTGGACCACTTTCTTACACCATACACAAAAATAAATTCAAAATGGATGAAAAACATAAATGTGAGACCAGAAACCATTAAACAAATTTTTTTAAGTTTTTTTTTTTTTTGGCGGGGGGAGGGAAAGAGAGACAGAGAGAGAGAAAATGTGAGTGGGGAGGAGCAGAGAGAGAGGGAGAGAAACCCAAGCAGATTCCATGCTCTCAGGGCAGAGCCCAATGTGGGCTCAAACTCGCAAACCATGAGATCATGACGTGAGTCAAAATCAAGAGTTGGAGCTTAACCGACTGAGCCAGCCAGGTGCCCCTAAACAACCTCTTATATGTGTATATTTAGCTCTCCACAGTGATCATTATTGATCATCTTTTTAGATATATGCATTATATTTAGTAACTTCTGACAGGTTACTAAACTCTTCACAATGACTGAATTTTCTTCTTTCCATTCTTTCCTAATAAAATCTGTATTATCCTGCATCCAATATTTGTGTGTTTGTGTGTTTGTGTGTTTGTGTGCATTTCCTTTATGAATTCCTTTTTGAAGCTTTCCTTTGGGTTTCATTGTTTTTTTTTGGGGGGGGGGTCACTCTATATTTAATACCTCATTCAGTTATCACTATAGTCCTACAAATTAGGCAGAGCCAAGATTATAATTCCATTATAATTCTCAGTTCAAGGATCAGGAAATTATTTGCCATACAGCTTTTAATTGACATAAGCAAGTCCTTTTATTTCAGGTCAAAGATATTTTTATTTACCTTTCCGTAAGTAGAAATAACACTAGTGATGGGGCATGGGGAAGACGTACATTTTGAATTATTTCTCTAACAGTGGAAATAAAACCACTTCAGTCTACAAAGACCTTCCTAAATATTCTTCCCACCTTTATGACCAGTAAAGACTGCCTTTAAGAGTTAATGAAGAGTTAATGAAGAGTTAATGAAGGGAGGCTTTACATCTCTGGGTTCTAATCCGCCACTAGTGCAATCTGTCACCAAAAGTAACCTGAGTATCATTGGCCCCAAAAGTGTTCCTGGCCTTATTCTTGACTAAAGGAGCCTCTTCTCTGATGTTATGGATTGGCATACTGGTATCATTTCATTCATCCTAACAGAAATTGGGATGAAGAATTACACTTGGAAAGAACACAAGCTCAGGCCACAATTCCTGGTCTCCCAAACTTTGAGGCAATTTGGTCTCCTCACCTGGACATTGTTAAGAGAAGATGAGTTTGTAGAGGCCTGAGAACTGAAGTACCCTGCAATAGGCATATAACCCTTTTATTCCATCATAATATTTGAGCTGTAAATGCAAAGAGAACAATTTATTGTGTTCTATGAGATAAAGACACATAAGCTAAAGGAAATCAAAATCAGAATTTTCAGGAAAAAGAGGAAAAAAGAGAAATGAAAAAAAAGGAGAAGAAAGGATGCAGTATTCAAACCCAAGATGGACATTAAGTTAGTTCCCAAGTGGAAGAAACCTGGATTTTTGTATTCAAAGCTGAATAATAAAGACAATAGCTAAGGCACCCAGCAGTACGAGGGTTAATATGGCTCTGTACAGAAAATAAGCAATTTTAATTATGACCATCTTCTTAAGAGATATAAAAATTCTTTGGATTAGTTAACACACTAGATGTGACAGAGGGTGTGATCTTCCTAGAGGGTGTATTGAATATTTTGCCAGATTACAAAACTTTACAATGTGGAGAATGGATGGGAAGAATTAGTAACATTTCCTGAGGGCCTACCACACACTGGCTACTGAGATAGATGCTTTATCTGCACTATCTTTCATTCTCACACAATCCTGAAAAATGGGTATTATTGCCCCCCATATTAGAGCTGAGGAAATCAGTGTTGAATAATGTAACTTGTAGGAAATTGCATGAACATCAAAACCATCTTGGCTTCAAAAATAAAGCTTTTCTGTGGGGTACAGATGAAATCATAAAGATATAAATCAGTGGAACCCAATTGAGAGTCCAGAAAGAGACACACACTTACTATGCATTGATTTTTGAAGAAAGGTGCCAAGTTAATATGCAGAGCAAGTGTGATCTTTTAAACAAATGGTGCTGGAACAATTTAACATCCACGGAAAAAAAAAAAAAGAATTTCAACCTGTAATTTGTATCCTATACAAAAGCCTATTCAAATGGGTTGTAGACATAAATTTAAAGCCCCAAACTACAAAACTTCTGGACAGAAACAGGAAAAAATTCTGTAGAGCTTCTAGCTTCCACCCCCACCCCATTAAGGAGCCTGCTTTTGTCATGTCACTTGTAAGATGCTTCTAGTTTGCATTATCCATTTGCTGTACTAAGATCCCTCGACAATTATGCAACTATTCATCTCCAATTTTATCTTCAACTGTAAGTTCTTTATCATGGAAGAAAAGATGATAGATCTTGATTATGAAAATTAGAATCATATAGAAGAGTATTCAAATTCCGGGTCTGCTACTCACTAGCTACGTGTTTTGGGGAAAATATAGACTATGTTTATGCCCCTTTATGAAAGTTTCTCCTGTATTTTGTGTCATCTGTCCTTTATGTATCTTTCTTTTTCCCACTTCCACCTTAAATAGTATGTCCACCATGGATTAGTCTGGAATCATTTCTTTCTCTTTTTCCCCTCCTTTATTTTTTAAACATTTTTTAATGTTTATTTGTTTTTGAGAGAGAGAGAGAGACAGAGTTGAGCGGTGGAGGGGCAGAGAGAGGGAGACACAGAATCTGAAGCAGTTCCAGGCTCTGAGCTGTCAGCACAGAGCCCAATGCGGGGCTTGAACCCACAGGCCATGAGATCATGACCTGAGTGGAAGTTGGACACTTAATCAACTGAGCCACCCAGTCGCCCCTTTTTCCTTTCCTTTATTATGTCAGCCAGTATTTAGGCAGATATCTCTATAAGAGATCACAATTCTTATGTTTTCAAGGAATACAGCAGAAATAAATCTTATTCAAAATCCTTAATAACATAGAATGTATCTTTCTTTCCCTCAATAACCTTGGTTCTGCCTCCTTTATTTATCCTTGTGTCCATGACTTAGCATAAACTATACCTCGAATTTATAAATTAAACCTCCAGATCAAGGCACTATCAAGAAACAATATCACATCCAGAGTTTGGTGCTGACTTCAGTGATACATGACTAAAGGGTACATGATTTGTTTACAAGCACATTTGATTCCTGTGGAAACCTAAAGTAATATGACATATGATCATGGAATACCTTGAATTTTATCAACTGATAGCCTTGGTAGCAGCTATTATGCCACATACAGAATTTTTACTACAACAGATCAACAATTTCTGGCCTGAAAAGGCAGTGGAGAGTGGATATACTCCCAGTGAAAAGAACTGTGAGCAGCACACATGGCTATGCATTTTGTTTGAAGAAAAATGGACTGAGGGAATGGTGTCCATGGCCTGTTGGCAAGCGGTAAAAAGCTTGATTGCTTGGTCTGAGATCTGAAAGCAGCAAGGTTGAAAGATTAGAGACTCACTAGACAGAGTTGGGTGTGTGGACATAAAGTGTTCCCTCTCTATGTCCCCAAATCACTGCCCACCAGAGAGTATCCATCTCTTGAGAGGCTCTGGATGAGTCTGGGATAATGCCCCATTTCTCTCCTCAGATGCTCCAGTACTTACACAGGAAACCATGAACAGAGTAGCCACATTGGCATGAATAGAGGCTTTGCATAGAACCAACAGCATGTGCTCTCTGTTGCCATGACTGTCTCTGCTGAATGTGCCGTTTTTCAGCAGCAGAGACTGATGTCAAGCCCTTAATTGGATAACATCCCTCCTGAAAATGAACCATACCACATTGAAGCAAGTTGGTTTAAAGTTTAAAGGATGCTACAGGATCTGTGTTTTGCAGGGAATTACTTAATTCTTTTTTGCTCTAAAAAGGTACTCAGGAGAAGGAAGCCTTACAAGAATTTGATTTACATGATACCAAAGGACAAATCCAATAAATGAGTCTCTCTCTCATGAGGACACAATGGATGCTCAAAATTATTTGATGCAGAAGAATTACCCAAGGGGCTGGTCAAGCCTGAGACAGAAGATTTCCCTGAATGCATGAGAGCTCTTAAAGGCAGCCACTGCTTGTTGACTGAAACATCTGCTCATTGATGCACACTGAGGTGTCGGGCACTGATTTGGGAAGAACTTGGTAAACACAAATATTATCTGCATACATAAGGGAATATTCCTTCCATTGTTAGGAATCAGTTGAAAAGCATACCTTGCTGGTATTCAGTCCCAGTTTCACCTCAACTTGTCCTGATAGGTAAATGTATGTGCCCTTGAATAGGAGCAGAAAACCCACTCTTTAACTAGAATCTGTTCATTTTTACCTACATACCATCACACAGTGAAATTTTCTCTTCTGAAAAATGGAAAATCTTACTTGAGGGATGCTGTCATAGGGCCCAGAATAGACAATGCATGAGATATGCAATATGTATATAGGTCCCTATGTCAGGAATGCTGCACAGTAAAATGAAACACAACTTGGGATGAAAATGGCACAGATTTATTAAGAAATATAGGAAAGAGTTCCTGTGTCTATGAAGAAAATTCCAAGTGATCATGGAAAGAATAAAGTGGATTATATAAATCATAAATACATTAAAATGAAACATGATAAGATGATTATTATGAAGATAGTTGCAGAAACCTAAGAAAAACTCATGAGATTTGTTTGAGTTACATGGAGGGGGAAGATGAAGATCATGATTCAGTGTCAAAGCAGAGACCAATGCTTCATATTGAGGATTCACCATAGTGGCACATGATTCATCTACACAGGAGGAAGAGAACTGGAGAAAGTACTCTGCACTCTATCAAGCTGATTCACAAGTTCTCAAACAGACATATGAGTAACAGGAATTAAGGTGATAGTATGCTGGTTCTCAGCAAAGTCTAGGAAGTGGATTTGTTCCCCAGAGCAAAGATGGTTAACAAAGGTTGTGTGCAGAGGAGAGTGGTTTGTGAGGAGGCAGTCAGTGGCAGGAAGGCTGGCAGCAGTTAGACACACAACAAGGACGCCAGCAGGTGGTCCTATGGCAAGTGGTCTGACAGCAAGTTGGGCGGCAGCAAGGCTGGCAGCAGCTGGACCCCCAGCACGTGGGCTGGCAGCAGGTGGTCCTGCAGCACGTAGGCTGGCAGCAAGAGGAGCAGCACGAGTAGGTCATGGTGTCAGGGGTGGAGGGTGGGCAGGTCCTGTCCAGATGTGAGTTTCTCTGATTCTGGTGCCTCCTCCTGATCTGCGGCTTTTATGCATTGGATCCCCCAGAGTTAGAACAATAAGTAGGATTTACCTTGCTGTTGTTCATGCTGTTTTCAATACTCACTGGGGAATAATAAAAGAGGAAGCTATTCCCTAAATGTTATTATGATCTTCAGAGAATACATGCTTAATGTGTTTCCTATTTGAGAGTAACTCATGGAAACATTTTCAGATGAAATCAAGATGGTCACATCAGCAGCAACACTCTTGCTACAATAATTTCATTATGTGATATAGTTCCCACTAGCCTGGGATGTGGTTAGTGGGTCAGTTCAGTGGTCTTTCCCCAGTGCTGGTCCTTACATTGCATGTAGATTGGGAATATCTCTGAGGTGAGGAGTGTGATGTTGATGCGCTCACAGTGATGAATTAAAATCATGCCTGAGACCAAGTCTGTTTCCTCACAAAAGCCTGATTCAATATTTTCACAGGCATCTGTCTCTTGTAGCCCCCTAGTCCATCTTGGTATCCAACTTCAATCAAAGACACGAGTGGAGGATGTCTGACGTCATTTCTTCCACATGTCAAGGCAGAATCAAGCAGGTAGATAGAAGCCACAGTAGTACACTAAGACTAAGAAAGCATCAACTAACATACTTCCTGGATGACCAGTAGTCCTGATTTACCCAGAAATGAAGTCTTTCCCAGGGTATGGGACTTTCAGTGATATAACTGGAGCAGTTTGGGAAAACCAGGATGAGGTGACATGACAGCATCCATCCTTCCTTCCTTCCTTCCTTCCTTCCTTCCTTCCTTCCTTCCTTCCTTCTTCCTTCCTTCTTTCTTCTTTCCTTCCTTCTTTCTCTCTCACTCTACCTTCCTCTCTCCCTGCCTACCTCCTCCTCCTCTTTTACCTCTTCTCTTTTCCTCCTCTGTCTTCTCCTTATAAAAATTGTATCTGTCCACCATCCTTCAGAGTAAATATTGGGTGTGAAGGAAGAAAACTGTAGACTACAGATGATGTCTTGAATATGCCATCATTATAACTTGTATATTAGTGTGTTTGGGACAATTTCTACACACCAGATCTGCATCTCTATGTCTAAGGGCTCTTTTCATGACAGTAGAATGTCATGCTGCCTGTGGGTGCCACACTGAGAAAACACTTAGCCCTTGTTCTGGAGATTTGGCTTATGCAACTTCAGGTCTCTTGCTCCTGAAATAGGGGAATCCATACATGGGTGTTTGACATTATTTCTGATATATTTCTCAGGATTAAGCTTCATTTGAAAACTGTGACACTGGCCTCCTCTCCATGTCATTGTCTCACACTCCTTCCTGTGTGATCTGACCTCCCCAAAGAAACTACATTCACTGGATCTTTTCTTCAGAGTAGCTTCTGGGAG
The DNA here is from genome assembly GCF_024362965.1 of Panthera pardus. NCBI lineage: Eukaryota > Metazoa > Chordata > Mammalia > Carnivora > Felidae > Panthera > Panthera pardus. The sequence continues at coordinate 33,877,339 of NW_026526876.1, read as the reverse complement.
AAACCAAACTCTGACATTACTTTACCCTGCTCAGTCTCAATTTCATGATCTATACAATGGGAGACTTAACCTACAGTGACATTTCCTTCAAGAATTAAAATTAATGTAAATGAAGCATTTGGTCAATACCTAGCAAGTAGTAGGCAACATGAGTCATGTCAGTTCTTCAGCTGGTCATGAAAACACCCAGTTCTTAAGAACCAGCAGTAGGCAAGTTTGGTCTTAGCAGTCCTTCCAGAGCATCCTGGATACCTAGTCTCCAACATTGACATGTGTCCTGGACATGAGGCTTTACAGCTCATCAGAGGTCCCTCCACTGCTCCCAGGAGGTGACCCAGGGCATAGTCTCATATTCCTCTCAGAGCCTGAATCAAGAATCACATTCCTGAGTGCTGAGGTAGCACCATTAGTTCAGGAACAGAAGCACCAGCCTTCTGTCTAAATGACTTCTTTGAATGCCCACCTTTTTTTCTCTTTCTCCTTCCTCACATTCTTCTCCCCACTGCAATAGGCATCTTTATTTTCCTCAAATGCTTCATAGTTGCTTCACAAAATAACGGAGGGTGTTCTGTTCCCTTAGATGGTTCAGAGCTCACGGATTACTCAAAGTCATACATGCCCATTGCATGGTCTCTCAGTCCTTGATTCATCCTTCCTTAATCGTCTGGGTAACATTTTGATCATGATGACAAATTGCCTTATAGTTGGGAAGCATAATATGTTTGGCAGAAAATTACCTCATACCTTTGTACTCTGCAATTAGGTCCTGAAGACCCAAGGAGTCATATAAAAATGTGATTTCCACAATCCAAAAACAAGTGTGTTCAGCTATGTCTCTTTCTCATGAGGATGCCACATCCTCACCTGTATGTGATGCAGAGGAGTGCTGAGGGGCTGGACGGCACCCAAGGCAACAAAGGATCCTATGATCATAAGAGCTGTAAAGGGCAGGTCCCGCTGCCCTCACATTGGCTGCTGAAGGCTGATCTGTAGGACACTGATGTCTGCAACTTAGTTCCAGACATCACCTGCATATATAGGAGAACAATGCTTCCATGGTCAAAGACGACACTCGAATGAACATCTTGCTAGTTTTAACACTCAAGGTGTTTTCTAAATCATCTGGAGTTGTGAGTGTAAGTGCACTTAAGCAAGATTATAAGACGCAGTCTGAGATAGAAGTCTGTCCATATCAACATATGATATTCCCCTGTGAAATACATTCATCTGAAAATGGAGATTAAAATGTGTGGGGGCCTGAATCAGACTCCAACGGACACTGTATGTGATATGCAGTCTATGTATGAATCCCTATATTGGGAACACTGCACAATAAAACAAAGACAATATGGGATGCCATATGGTATAGGATTTATTAAGAAATATAAGTGAGACTCCCTGCATCTAAGGAGACATTGAAAGAGACCATGACAGGAAGAAAGCAGCATACAAGAACCAAGAGTACACTGAGAAAGAAAACATATTAGTGTAGACTTTCCATAGTTGCAAAAACCTGTATGTCAATTATGAGGATTTGTTTCTCTAAGGTACTTCGAGGGACAGGATGAAGATCTTGACTATGCACTCAAAGCAGGCCTCATGACAGGATCAGAATGCATGAAGCTGGCAGGTGACCCATAAGAGGATGGAAGAAGAGAATCAGGGAGAGGGAGTCCACACTTTATCAAGCTGATTCACAAGCTTGTAAAAAAGAGAGATAAATAACAGAGATATTGGGTATTGCATGCTGGCTTTCTGCAACGTTGAGCAGTGACTATTTCCCAAGTGGCAAGTCAGATGGTGGTTCTTGGTGAGGCAATCAGCAGCAAGAAGGCTGGCAGCAGGATCCAGAGCCCTGGGCTAGGCACCCAGGCAGGCAGCAGCAGGTGGGGTGGTAGCAGGTTCTCGTGCAGTACACAGGGGTACAGCAAACTGGCTGGCAGCAGTGGGACCCACAGCAGTTTTGTCCACAGCCGCTGGACCCACAACAGCTGGGCTGGCAGCAGGTGGTCCGGCAGCAGGTGGTATGACAGCAAGTTGGGCGGCAACAAGGCTGGCAGCAGCTCGACCCACAGCCGCTAGACCCACCGCAGTTGTGTCCACAGCCGCTACACCCACAGCAGCTGGGCTGGCAGCAAGTGGTCCTACAGCAGGTGGTCCTGCAGCAGGTGGTATGACAGCAAGTTGGGCGGCAGCAAGGCTGGCAGCAGCTGGAGCCACAGCCGCTAGACCCACCGCAGTTGTGTCCACAGCCGCTGGACCCACAGCAGCTGGGCCGGCAGCAGGTGGTCCGGCAGCAGGTGGTTTGACAGCAAGTTGGGCGGCAGCAAGGCTGGCAGCAGCTGGACCCACAGCTGCTGGACCCACAGCATGTGGGCTGGCAGCAGGTGGTCCGGCAGCAGGTGGTCCTGCAGCACGTAGGCTGGCAGCAAGAGGAGCAGCACGAGTGGGTCATGGTGTCAGGGGTGGAGGGTGGGCGGGTCCTGTCCGGAGGTGAGGTTGTCAGATTCTGGTGCCTCCTCCGGTTCTGGGGCTTTTATGCGCTGGACCCCCGAAGGTTAGGCCAATGGGAAGGACTTTCCTTGTTGGTGTTTACGTTGTTTTCCATAGTCACTGGGGGCAATCATAAACGAGGAAGTTGTTTCCTAAATGTTAGGAATCGTTACAAAATAAGTGTTTAATGTGTTTCCTATTTGAGAATAACAAATAGAAACATTTTCAGATTAAAGGAAATTTGTCACATCAGCAGCATCATTCTTGCTTCAATGATCATTGCATCCATCATGTGATCAAGTTCTGCTGGTCTGGGTAGGTCAGAGCAGTGTTCCCTCCCCAGCCTTGGTCCTTACATTATATTTGGTTTAGGAGTATCCCCAAGGTGAGGGGCATGATGCTGATATGCTCACTGGGACAGATTTAGTAGATCCCTGAGCCCAGGTTGGTTTCCCCACAGAAGCCTGATTCAAGACTCCCACAGGCATATCTGTCTCTCGTAACACTCTACCCCACTTGTGTACCCCAGTTCAAAGACTCTTGGGTGAGATGTCTGGCATCATCTCTTTCGTATGGCAAGGTATAACCAAAGTAGGTGGGTAGAAGCAGCAGCAGTTCACTGGGACTAAGCCAGCATCAGTTAATGTACCTCCTCATGACCAGTAATTTTGATTTATCTTGGAACAAATGATTTCCCAGGATTTGCAGACTTCAGTTAAATAACTGGGTCAGTGGGCCAGCCAGGATGAGTTGGCGACTTTACTTCTAACCTTGTTAACCAGCAGAGTGTGTGACCTCACCTCACTGATAGCACATTTTCAGTTAATATTTGTTGTTTATATTTCTTTTTTATTTGCTTTCATTTGATATGGGAATTGGATTAGTTAAGGTGATACTTATTTTATCTTTTGGATCTAACATGTTTAAAAATTTTTAGGTATACCATTCATTTAAAAAGTGTGCAAGTTATTAATCCATCTTGATAGATTATCACAAAATGAACACACCCATATCAATATGACCAGAATAAGAAATAGAAATTAAATTCAGTCTCTCTAATTTATACTTCTTCACTTATCCCCAAAGGTGACTAATCACTGTGTTGACTTGTAACCGTATAGGTCAGTTTGGGCTTTTTAAAACCTTCATATATATGAAATAGTATAGAATTGGCTCCCTTTACATTATGATTGAGAGAATACCAATGTAATTATTTGTTGTTTATTCTTTGTCATTGCTGTTTCTTTCACTGAATGAATATGACATAATTAATTTTTTGACTTTCCTGTTGATAAACATGTAAGTTTTTTGAAGTTTGGGACTATTAAAAAATAGTGCTTCTATGAATGTTTCTTTGCAGGTTGTTTGGTAAACATATATAAACATATCTTTGGAATCCACCTAGGAGCAGATTGCAGATAGAATTGCTTGGTCAAAATATTTATCTCATTTCTGTTTCATGTGCATGTCAATCTTTTGATTTTTCTGGAAATTTTTCTTACTTCTTTCCCATTATGGATGGGCCAAGTTGAAGGCAGAAACCTTCTTTAAAAGACCACAATTATTATATTTTCAAGTTTTACCACAAAACACATTGAATCCATTGTGCTTATTTTTAGTAGAGAGTAGTTTATTCTCCCTTCATTCTTCCTGTGATAATCTAGCATTTTGTCTGTGTTGTTTAACTCTATATCCCTGACGCAACATAAATTGTACTTCAAATTTACAAATTATAAGCCTACATGTTCTCATTCTCCCTCCCAAAGTCCATATATTATAGAGAAAGGATAACATTATGTGAAAACAATAGTCATTCATATGTCATTGACCATAACATTTTTCCCCTTGGCCTTTTTATGGCATTATATGTAAGCAAGTGCCAAGGTTAACCTCACTAGATAAGGTGTTGTCTAGAAATGCAGTGTTTTGTAGTGGCCTACAGAACATGAACTGAGGATTCTAGAACTGCCTGGTAGACTACTGTGAATAGAGTCAAAAGGTTCAGAGAAACATATATGGTAGAATGGATTTATTTCATATCAGCCCACAAACTAATCATGTTCCCTGAGAGGTCCCAAAAGAGATTCCTTCACAGAAGCAGTAAAATATATGCATCATTGAAAAGGTCAGTGGTGGTAGTCATCTGTGGTCAGGATTGATGGTATAAACTGATGATGGGGAACTGGGAAATGGGGAATGACAGAGAGCAGAGTTGTGGTAGATATATTACTAAAATAGGAAGAAAGGTCAATCAGTGGTCCTTGACTCACAGAGATCTGACTAATAGACTATGGCTTCCTTAAGGGTGAGGTAATTATGCAGCCAACAAGAGTATTACCCTGACACCAGTATATACACTGGAAAAGGATCAAGGACAGGTGAATCAGAGGCTGCTGTTAGTGACTTCAATAGAAAATGATGACCTCCCATTCAGTTTCCAGACCCAAGTCAGTTCTCAGACTAAAGCCCTTCAATCGAAGGAGAGGGTTAGTCTTCTTGAGAAAGATACTGCAAGAATGAAGTGTGTGTGTGTGTGTGTAGCATTGTTTCCCCCCAGTCCTTCCACAACGGATTTATAATCATATGCCAGAGTAACTGTACACTTGGGAAAGGTGAGAACCCAGATATATCTAAAGGTGTTGGATTCAGAGTTTGAGCAGACACTGATACCAGGACTCCTTGTGTTAAAATGCATGCATATGGAGGCCAGGTAATAAATGGAGTTCTGATTCATGTCCATCTCATGTGGGTCTAATTAGTATTAAGGTCCACTTTATACTCATTTCCCTTCTACTTGAGTAGGTAGTGAATGACAGAATCCTTCCATTGTGTATCATTTGGGTCCTCTGAGAATCAGACACTGAAACAGTGGTAAGAATGTAAGACATTCACTGGGGAGTGATGCCTATGAAAGGTTTAAAAAGAATGGGGGAAATAAGGTGGATTAGACAGCAAAAACCTACAGACTGCCATGTAGATGTAACATCTTTCCAAAAAAAAGTACGAAAAAGGCAGCATTAGGCAAGGAGGATATAAGACTGCCATGCAGGTCTAACAAAACATTGGTCAACCCAATGGAGATATCCAGAGCAAAGATAGCCATTAACAAGTCTCATGTTGGGAAGAAAATGCTAGGCCCTAGTACCTTCATGGTGTGCAATTATCCAGGAGTTTACAGAAAGAACAGGGCCTTATCTGTAAAGCTGATGTAGATCCTGAAGTTGCTAACAGTTGGAAACTCAGCTACCTGCACTCTTTGCAGCAGAAGTACATCTCCAGACATCTGAAATGAAAACCATAATAGAAACAAAGGTGAAATAAGAGCCCCTAAAAATTTCTCGCTTCCTGATCAATGTATTAAAGAGAAGCAATAGCAATCCATGGAGTTTAGTGCTCCCTCAAAGACTTAAAGAATACAGGGATGGTAGCTCCCAGCACAACTGTATTTGATTGCCTGTCTGGCCCCTGCAAAAACCTAAAGGATCATGGTATATAATTATGGAATACCTTAAATTAAATCAATTGATAGACCCATTAATAGCTATTTTTTTCTACAATAGTTCACCTTCTAACTTATGAGGATAAGGCCCCAATAATAGGGTTGATACTCTTTTAATAAGAGACAGAGACCAAAGCCCTCTCACTCTCTCCTTGCCATTTGAAGATACAGCCATAAAGCAGCCATCAGCAAACCAGGAAGAAGGTCCAACCAAACATGTAATCAGCCAGCACTTTGATCTTTGACTTATCAGCCTCCAGAACTGTGGCATATAAATATTACTGTGTGATCCAACCAGTCTATGGAAGTTCATTATAGCACCTGAAACTGACTGGCACAACTAATCGTGTATCTTTGATCTCAGTGTGCTCAAGCCAACTTCCAGTTGCCACATATGCATCTCTGTGTCTAAGGGTTCTCTTCATGCAACAGCAGAAAATCATGCTGTCTGTGCATACAATGTTGAGAAAAACACAACCAATGATTCTGGAGAGTTGTCTATGAAGATTCCATCTCCATTTTCATCAGGTAGGGTAACTCTAAAATGTATATTTTATATCATTTCTGATAATTTTCACTCAGGTATAATCAGTTGCAAACAGTGATAGTAGATTCATGTGCACCCTTACTCACCCCATTTCTTCAATTCTCTGTTAGTGTGCAGTGCACATCCTAAACAAACTGTATTTTATTCTTTTTCTCAAAATATATTCTCTGAGGTTACAAACTATGACTTTAATTTACCTCTCTTGGTCTTAGTTTCTTCTTTTCTAAAATATTTAGAATATTTACACTTCCTTGAAAGTTTATTCAGAATTAAAGATAATGTACCTAGAGCATTTAATACCTAACAAGTAGTAGACAACACACGTTGTGTCATTTATTCATCCCATAACCTAAACACCTAGCTCTTAAGACCCATCGGTAGATACGTTTCACTTTTTCAGTCTTGCCAGAGCATCCCGGATACCTAGAACTCAAACATTGGCATGTGCCCTGGATATGAGGCTTCACAGCTCATCAGAGATCCCTCAACTGCTCCCAGGAGGTGACTCAGGGATTAAGTTACCTATTCTTCTTAGAGCCTCAATCAAGCCTAACATCCCTGTGTGCTGAGGCAGCACCATTAGTTGAGGACCAGAAATGCCAGCCTTCTATCACAACCCCTATGAATGTCCACATCATTTTCTCTTTATCCTTCTTCACATTCTTCTCACTTCCCTGGAACAGGCATCTTTTTCTCCCCTCAAATGCTTCACAGTTCCTTCACAAAATACCGGAGGTTGTTCTGTTCCCTTAGGTGGTTCAGAGCTCATGGATTACTCGAAGTCTACATGCCCAAGCATGACCTCTCAATCCCTGACGTCGTCCTTCCTTAATTGTTTTGGTAGCATTTTTTAAAATATGAAATTTATTGTCAAATTGGTTTCCATACAACACCCAGTGCTCATCCCAACAGGTGCCCTCCTCAATACTCATCACCCACCCTCCCCTCCCTCCCACCCCCCATCAACCCTCAGATAGTTCTCAGTTTTTAAGAGTCTCTTATGGTTTGGCAGCATTTTGATCACAATGACAAATTGCTTTACCATTGGGGAGCAAAATATGTTTGGCATAAAATTACCTGATACCTTTTTACTCTGCCATTAGGTCCTGAGGACCAGGAAGTCATACAAGAATGTGATTTCCATGACCCAAACACAATTGTGCTCAGCTGTGTCTCTTTCTCGTGAGGACACTGGATGCTCACATGTATCTGATGCAGAGGAGTGCAGAGGGACTGGACAGCACCCAAGGAAACAAAAGGATCCTGTATTCACAAGAGCTCTAAAGGGCAGGTCCCGCTGCTCTGACACGTGGCTGCTATTGGATGATTTGTAGGGAACTGATGTCTACAACTTAGTGCTAGACATCACCTGCATATATAGGAAAACAGTACTTTCGTGGTCAAAGAAGACACTCAGATGAACATCTTTCTAGTGCTTAGTCCCAGGGTTTTTCTAACTCATCTGGAGATATGAATGTAAGTGCACCTCAGCAAGGGCAAAAGACAGAGTCTGGGATCTTAGTCTGTCCATATCGCTTATGACATTCAACTGTGAAATTTCATCACCTGAAAATGGAGATCATGATTTGTGGAGGACTGTATGAGGCTCTAATTAGACATTGCATGTGATATTCCACCTGTGTATAAATCCTTACATTGGGAACACTATACAAAAAAAAAAAAAAAAGACAAGTGGCGCCTTGGTGGCTCAGTAAGTTGAACATCCAACTCTTGATTTAGGCTCAGGTCATGATCTCATGCTCAGCATGGACCCTACTTCGGATTCTCTTTCTCCCTCTCTCTCTGCCCCTCCCTCGGTCTCTCTCTCTCTATCAAAATAAATAAACGTTTAAAAAAAGACTTGAAAAAATAAAATAAATTTTAAAAATAAAAAAAAGACATTATGAGATGACAAATGGATTTATTAAAAAATATACGTGAGGCACCTAGGGAGACATTCAAAGGGATCATGACAGGAAGAAAGCAGCATACAAGAACCATCAGTACACCGAGAAAGAAAACATATTAGTGCACACTTCCCATTTTTGCAAAAATTTAAGCATCAGTTATGTGGATTTGTTTCTCCAAAGTACTTGGAGGGACAGGATAAAGATCTTGACTATAGAGTTAAGCAGAAATCATGGCTGTATGAGGATGTGTAAAGCTGGCATGTGAGCCTTAAAAACGAAGGAAGAAGATAATCAGGGAGAAGTGGTTGACTTTCATCAAGCTGATTCACAAGCTTGTAAACAGCAGATGAGTAACAGAAATGTTTGTGATTGCGTGCTGGTTTTCAGCAATGTTTGACAGTGACTTTGTTTCCCAAACAAAAATCAGTGTTGTGACCAGATGGTGGTTCTTGGTGAGGCAATCAGCAGCAGGAGGGCTGGCAGCAGGATCCACAGCCTTGGGCTAGGCACCCAGGCAGGCAGCAGCAGGTGGGGTGGTAGCAGGTTCTCGTGCAGTACACGGGGGTACAGCAAACTGGCTGACAGCAGTGGGACCCACAGCAGTTTTGCCCACAGCCGCTGGACCCACAGCAGCTTGACCCACAACAACTGGGCTGGCAGCAGGTGGTCCGGCAGCAGGTGGTTTGACAGCAAGTTGGGCAGCAGCAAGGCTGGCAGCAGCTCGACCCACAGCCGCTAGACCCACCGCAGTTGTGTCCACAGCCGCTGGACCCACAGCAGCTGGGCTGGCAGCAGGTGGTCTGGCAGCAGGTGGTCCTGCAGCACGTAGGCTGGCAGCAAGAGGAGCAGCACGAGTGGGTCATGGTGTCAGGGGTGGAGGGTGGGCGGGTCCTGTCCAGAGGTGAGGTTGTCAGATTCTGGTGCCTCCTCCAGATCTGGGGCTTTTATGCGCTGGACCCCCGAAGTTTAGACCAATGGGCAGGACTTTCCTAGTTGGTGTTTACATTTTGTCCATAGTCACTGGGGGAATCATAAATGAGGAAGTTGTTTCCTAAATGTTAGGAATCATTACAAAATAAGTGTTTAATGTGTTTCCTACTTGAGAATAACTCATACAAACATTTTCAGATGAAAGGAAAATGATCACATGAGCAGCATTGTTCTTGCTTCAATGATCATCACATCATGTGATCTAGTTTCTGCTGGTCTGGGTAGGGTCAGAGCAGCTGTCCCTCCCCAGCTTTGGTCCTAGGTTATATGTGGATTAGGAGTATCCCTGAGGTGAGGGGCATGATGCTGATATGCTCACTGGGACAAATTTAGTAGATGTGTGAGCCCAGGCCTGTTTCCCCCCAAAAGCCTCGTTCAAGACTCCCACAGTCATATCTATCTCCTGTAACACCCTACCCCACTTGTATGCCAGTTCAATCAAAGACAATTGGTTAGCAGATATCTGGCCTCATCTTCTCCATATGGCAAGGCATAACTAAAGCAAGTGGGAAGAGGCATCAGCAGTACACTGGGACTTAGCAAACATCATTAGTGTACCTCCTATTGACCAGTAGTCCTGATTTACCTAGGCTTGAGTGTTTTCTCAGAATAAGGGAATTTCAGTGGTATAACTAAGGAAGTATGGGCATAACAGGGTGATTTGGTGACTCTAGTACTAACCTTGTTAACTAGCCTGCACAGTGCCTTCACTGATGTAACAGATTACATCTTTATTTATGTCAGTTCTTTTTCTTTCTTCCTCCCTTTGTTCCTTCACTTGTTTGTTTGTTCCTTTCTTCCTTCCTTCCTTTCTTCCTTCCTTCATTCCTCTCATATCTTCCTTCTTCCTTTCTTTTGTTCTTTTGTTCTTGCTTTTTTTTTCTTTTCTTTCTTTCTTTCTTTCCTTCTTTCCTTCCCTCTTTCTTTCTTTCTTTCTTTCTTTCTTTCTTTCTTTCTTTCTCTTTCTTTCTTTCCCTTTCTGTTCCTTCCTTCCTCCCTGGCTCCCTCTCTCCCTCCCTTCATCACTCTCTTTCCCTCCATTCCTTTCCTTCCTTCAAACTGTTATTTCCTTTCTCCAATTTTCCTTTTATACCTTTCATTCCTTCTTCCTTTTGTGTCTTTCTTCCTTTTCTTCTCTTCTTTTCTTTTCCTACCTCCTTCCTTTTCCTGTGTTTCCTCTTGATGCCTCCCTACTCCTGCTTCTGCCCTCCATCTTCTATTGTCTTATTGTTGTGTATCTTCAAGAAATTGCATCTGCCCACCAATAGAATTAGGAAAATGTTGAAATGAGTGGTGAAAATGATAGATTGCCAAAGGTGTCTTGACTACACCAGGGCCATGTCTTGGATATTAGTATGTTTAGGATAATGTACCTACCATATCTGCACCTCTATGCCTAAGTGCTCTTTTCATGCACAGCAGAATGTCAGGCTGCCTGAGCATGCCACATGGAGAAAAACACTCCACCTGTGCTTCTGGAGAGTTGGTTTATAAAGACTCCTGCTCCCTCATTGCTGAAATAGGAGAATCTCAACGTGTGTGTGTGTGTATGTGTATGTGTGATTTCTGAGATATCTTTCAGGTTAAAGCTTTAGTTGCAAACTGTGATGCTGGTCTCAGAGTGCTTCTTCCCTGTGACACTTCGCTACATTCCGACCAGTGTGATGTGACCTCCCCAAAGAAACCACATTCCCAGACTCCTTTATTCAGGGTAGTTTCTGGGAGAAACCAAACTCTGACATTCCTTTACCCCACTCAGTCTCAATTTCCTCACCTACACAATGGGAACCTTAATACCTACTTTGCAAATCCCTCCAAGAATTAAAGGGAATGCTCACGAAGGATTTAGTCAACATCCAGCAAATACGCGGAAACATGGGTCGTGTCAGGTTTTCATCTCATTTTGCCAACATCGCGCTCTTGAGAACCAGCAGCGCTAGGCACGTTTGGCCTTGGCAGTCTCTCCACAGCATCCTGGGTACCTAGTCTCCAATGGTGGCATGTGTCCTGGATAGGGGCCTTCGAAGCTCATCAGAGGTCCCTCCACTGCTCCCAGGAAGTGACCCGGGGCCCTGTCTCCTCTTCCTCTCAGAGCCTGAATCGGCCTCACAGCCCTGAGTGCTGCGTTGGCACCAGTAGTTCAGGACCAGAAGCAGCAGACTTCGTTCCTGACTCCTAGGAATGCCCACGTTGTTGTCTCTTTTTTCTTCCTCACATTCTCCTCACCCCCACGGAGCAGGCATCATTTTTCCCCCCTCGGTTGCTCACACTTCCTCCACAATATACCAGAGTTTATTCTGTTTCCTTAGATGGTTCAGAGCTCATGGATTCCTCAAAGTCCTACATGCCCATTGCACGATCTCTCTGGCCCTGACACCATGCTTCATCAACTCTCTGGGCAGCATTTTGATCACGATGACAAACTGCCTTACAGGAGGGGAGAGACATAGGTTTGGCCGAAAATCACAAGATGCCATTTTACTATATACCATTAGGTCCTGGGGACAAGGAGGCCAAACAAGAATGTGATTTCCACGACCCAAACACAAGCGTGTTCAGCTGCCTCTGTTGCTCACGAGGACACCGCAGGCTCACCTGTATGTGAGGCAGAAGAGTGCTGAGGGCCTGGATGCCACCCAAGGCAACAGGAGCATCCTGGGTTCCCCAGGGCTCTAAAGGGCGGGTCCCGCTGTCCTCACCTATGGCTGCTGTGGCTGAGTTGTACGACACTGATGTCTACAACTTAGTGCCAGTGATGGCCCGCCTGTCCCGGAGAATAACACTTGTGCGCTCAAAGAAGGCCTCGGATGGACATCTTGCTGGTGCTGAGACTAAGGGCGTTTGCTACCACGTCTGGAGATCTGAACGTAAGTGCGCTTCAGCAAGCGCCCGAACCACAGTCTTGAATCCGAGTGTGTCCATGTCAGCTGTGGCACACTCCACTGTGAAATCTCCTCAGCTGAAAATGCGCATAATGACTTGTGGAGGACTGTGTATGGCTCCACACGGACACTGCATGTGATGTAAAATGTACGTACAAATCCTTGCATTGGAAACAGGGTACAAAAACACAAAGACACTGGATTATCTGTTTTTCGGGTGTTGAGTTTGGTAAGTTCTTCATAGATTTTGGATACTAGCCCTTTATCCAATATGTCATTTGCAAATATCTTTTCCCATTCCATCGGTCGTCTTTCAGTTTTGTTGACTGTTCCCTTTGCGGTGCATACGGGTTTTATCTTGATGAGGTCCCAATAGTTCATTTTCGCTTTGAATTCCCATGCCTTTGGAGATGCTTTGAATAAGAAATTGCTGTGGCTGAGGTTGAAGAGGTTGTTGCCTGTTTTCTCCTCTAGGGTTTGATGGTTTCCGGTCTCATATTTAGGTCTTTCATCCATGTTGAGTTTGTTTTTATGTATGGTAAAAGAAAGTGGTCTAGTTTCATTCTTTTGCATGTTGCTTTCCAGTTCTCCCAGCACCATTTGCCAAAGAGACTGTCTTTTTCCCACTGAATACTCTTCCCTGCTTCATCAAAGATTAGTTGGCCATACATTTGTGGGTCCAATTCTGGATTGTCTATTCTGTTCCATTGGTCTGTGTGTCTGTTTTTGTGCCAATACCATAGTGTCTTGATGATTACAGCTTTGTAGTAGAAGCTAAAGTCTGGGATTGTGATGCCTCCCGCTTTGGTTTTCAGTATTTCTTTTCAGTATTACTTTGGCTCTTCAGGGTCTTTTGTGGTTCCATACAAATTGTAGGACTGTTTCTTCTAGCTTTGAGAAGAGTGCTGGTGCAATTTTGATTGGGATTGCATTGAATGTATAGATTGCTTTGGGTAGTATTGACATTTTAACAATATTTATTCTTCGAACCCATGAGCATGGAATGCTTTTCCGTTTCTTTGCATCTTCTTCAATTTCCTTCATAAGCTTTCTCTAGTTTTCAGCATACAGATCTTTTACCTCTTTGGTTAGGTTTATTCCTAGGGATTTTATCGTTCTTGGTGCAGTTGTAAGTGGGATCAGTTTCTTTATTTCTCTTTCTGTTGCTTCACTATTTGTGTCTAAAAATTCAATGGATTTCTGTACATTGATTTTGTACCCTGCGACTTTGCTGAATTCATGTATCAGTTCTAGGGGGTCTTCTTTTGGAGTCTTTTGGGTTGTCCATGTAGAGTACCATGTCGTCTGCAAAAAGGGAAAGTTTGACTTCCTCTTTGCCAATTTTCATGCCTTTTATTTCATTTTTGCTGTCCAATTGCTAATGCTAGGGCTTCCAACACTACGTTAAACAACAGTGGTTAGAGTGGACATGCCTGTCGTGTTCCTGCTCTCACGGGGAACACTCTCAGTTTTTCCCCATGGAGGATGATGTTAGCTGTGGGCTTTTCATATATGGCTTTTATGATGTTTAAGTATGCTCTTGACACAATGGACAGAAGACACAAATAGACACTTTTCCAAAGAAGACATCCAGATGGCCAACAGACACATGAAAAGATGCTCAGCATCACCCCTCATAAGGCAAATACATATCAAACCACACTAAGATACCACCCCACACCAGTCAGAGTGGCTAAAGTGAACAAATCAGGAAACTACACATGCTGGCAAGGGAGTGGAGAAACGGAACCCTCTTGCACTGTTGGTGGAAATGCAAAGTGGGGCAGCCGCTCTGGAAAACTGTGGAGGTTCCTCAAAAACTTAAACATAGAACTACCCTATGACCCAGCAGTAACACTTCTAGGAATTTACTCGAGGGATACAGGAGTGCTGATGCTGGGGGCACATGACCCCAATGTTTCTAGCAACACTTTCAACAATAGCCAAAATATGGAAAGAGCCTACATGTCCATCAACTGATGAATGGATAAAGAAGATGTGATTTATATATACAATGGAATACCACTTGGCAATGAGAAGAATGAAATCTGGCCATTTGCAGCAACATGAATGCAACTGGATGCATTACACTGAGTGAAATCAGTCAGTCAAAGAAGGACAGATCTCCTACGTTATCACTCATATGTGGATCTTGAGAAACTGAACAGAAGTCCGTGGGGGAAGGCAAGGGCAAAAACAATAGTTACAAACAGAGAGAGAGGGAGGCAAACCACAAGAGACTCTGAAATACAGAGAACAAACTGAGGATGGATGGCAGGGGTGTGGGAGAGGGGAAAATGGGTGATGGGCATTGAGGATGGCCCTTGTTGGGATGAGCACTGGGTGTTGTATGTTAGCCAATTGGAAAATAAACTATATTAAAATAATAAAATAAAATAAAATAAAAAACAAAGACAATAGGTGATTCCAAATGATAGAGAATTTATTAAGAGATACAGGTGAGACTCCCCGCGTCTAGGGAGACATTGAAAGGGAACATAACAGGCAGCAAGAGGCATACAAGCTTCTTGAGTACACCGAGAAAGAAAACATACCCGTGTGGGCTTTCAGCAGTTTCCACGAGTTATAGGTCATTCCTGAGGAGTTGTTTCACTGACGTATTTAGAGGGACAGGATAAAGTTCTTGACTATGGAGACCAAACAGAGATCCTAACTCTGTATCAGGTTGGGTGAAGCTGGCACATGACCCAGAGGAAGGAAAGAAGAAGCGAATCAGGGAGAAGCGGTCCACATTTCATCAGGCTGATTCACAAGATGGTAGACAGGCGGACGAATAACCGAGATGTTGGGGATTGCGGGCTGGCTTTCCGCAACGCTTGGCAGTGACCGATTCCCAAGTGGCAAGTCAGACGGTGGTTCTTGGCGAGGCAATCAGCAGCAAGAAGGCTGGCAGCAGGATCCAGAGCCCTGGGCTAGGCACCCAGGCAGGCAGCAGCAGGTGGGGTGGTAGCAGGTTCTCGTGCAGTACACGGGGGTACAGCAAACTGACTGGCAGCAGTGGGACCCACAGCAGTTTTGTCCACAGCCGCTGGACCCACAGCCGCTGGACCCACAACAGCTGGGCTGGCAGCAGGTGGTCCTGCAGCAGGTGGTTTGACAGCAAGTTGGGCGGCAGCAAGGCTGGCAGCAGCTGGACCCACAGCCGCTAGACCCACCGCAGTTGTGTCCACAGCCGCTGGACCCACAGCAGCTGGACCCACAACAGCTGGGCTGGCAGCAGGTGGTCCTGCAGCAGGTGGTTTGACAGCAAGTTGGGCGGCAGCAAGGCTGGCAGCAGCTCGACCCACAGCCGCTAGACCCACCGCAGTTGTGTCCACAGCCGCTGGACCCACAGCAGCTGGGCTGGCAGCAGGTGGTCCTACAGCAGGTGGTCCGGCAGCAGGTGGTGTGACAACAAGTTGGACAGCAGCAAGGCTGGCAGCAGCTGGACCCACAGCCGCTGGACCCACAGCATGTGGGCTGGCAGCAGGTGGTCCGGCAGCAGGTGGTCCTGCAGCACGTAGGCTGGCAGCAAGAGGAGCAGCACGAGTGGGTCATGGTGTCAGGAGTGGAGGGTGGGCAGGTCTTGTCCAGAGGTGAGGTTGTCAGATTCTGGTGCCTCCTCCGTTTCTGGGGCTTTTATGTGCTGGAACCCCGAGGTTTAGACCAATGGGAAGGACTTTCCTTGTTGGTGTTTACGTTGTTTTCCATAGTCACTGGGGGCAATCATAAATGAGGAAGTTGTTTCCTAAATGTTAGGAATTGTTACAAATAAGTGTTTAATGGTTTCCTATTTGAGAATAACTCGCAGAAACATTTTCAGGTGAAAGGGAGGTGGTCACAACAGCAGCATCATTCTCACTTCAATGACCATTGCATCATGTGATCTAGTTCCTGCTAGTTAGGGTTAGAGCAGTGGTCCCTCCCCAGCTTTTATCTTTAGGTTGTATGTGGATTGGGAGTATCCTTGAGGTGATGGGCATGATGCTGGTATGTTCACAGGGACAAATTTAGTAGCTGCATGAGCCCAGGTCCGTTTCCCCACAAAAACCTGATTCAAGCCTCCCACAGGCAAATCTGTCTCCCATAGCACCCTACTCAACTTGTATCCCAGTTCAACCAAAGTCTCTTGGGTAAAGGATGTCTGGCATCATCTCTTCCATGTGGCAAGACAGAACCAAAGCAGGTGGGTAGATGCAGCAGCACTACACTGGGACTAAGCAAGCATCAGTAAGTGTGAGTCCTTTTTGACCAGTACTCCTAATTTACCTAGATTGAATGCTTTCACAGGATGTGGGACTTTCAGGTGTTATAAGTGGGGCAGTATGGGCAAACCAGGGTGAATTGGTGACTTAGTCCTTACCTTGTTAGCTAGCCTTGTCAGTGTCTTCACGTAGCTGATTACACTTTTATGTACATTTGCTCTCTTTCCTTCCTTCCTTCTTTCCTTCCTTCTTTCTCTTTCTCTTTCTCTTTCCCTTCCCTTCCCTTCCCTTCCCTTCCCTTCCCTTCCCTTCCCTTCCTCCTCCTCTCCTCTCCTCTCCTCTCCTCTCCTTTGTTCTGAAGTTTCTTTCCTTTTCTTTTTCCTTTTCCTTTTCTTTTTTCTTTTCTTTTCTGTCTCCTTCCTTCATTTCTTCCTCTATCCTTGCCTCCTTACTCCTCCTCCTCCCCTTCCCCTTCATCCTCCTCCATCTTATCTTTGTTTCATCCAGAAAATGTATCAGCTTATTAAGCAAATTAAGAAAATGTTGGAAAGAGTGATGAAAACCATAGATTGTCCAAGATGTATTGAATACACCAGCCATATATCTCAGAAATTTGTGTGTTTGGGACAATTTCTACCCACCAGATCTGCATCTCTGTCTATGGGCTCTTTTCATGGACAGCACAATGTCATACTACCTGTGTGTGCCACACTAAGAAAATACTCAACTCTTGCTTCTGGAGATTTGGTTTATAAAGACTCCAGCTCTGGGGGTGCCTGGGTGGCTCAGTCAGTTAAGTGTCTGACTTCAGCTCAGGTCATGATTTCATGGCTCGTGGGTTCGAGTCCCACATCGGGTTCTGTTCTGACATCTCAGAGCCTGGAGCCTGCTTCAGATTCTGTGTCTTCCTCTCTCTCTCTACCCCTCCCCCACTTGCACCCTGTCTCTCTCTCTCTCAAAAAATAAACATTAAAAAAAAAAGAACCAGCAGTAGGCAAGTTTGCCCTTGACAGTCTCTCCAGAGGATCCTGGATGCCTAAGCTCCAATGTTGGCATGTGTCCCAGACATGACCCTTTGTAGCTCATCAGAGGTCCTTCCACTGCTCCCAGGAGGTGACCCGGAGCATAGTCTCATATTCCTCTCAGAATTTGAATCAAGCCCCACATCTCTGAATGCTGAGAGAGCACCATTATTTCAGGACCAGAAGCACCAGCCTTCTGTCCATCATGACTCCTATGAATGCCCACATTTTTTTCTCTTTCTTCTTTCTCACATTCTTCTCACTTCCCTGGAACAGGCATCTTTCTCCCATCAAATGCTTCATGGTTCCTTCACAAAAAAAATGGAAGGTGTTCTGTTTCTTAGATGGTCCAAAGCTCATGGATTTCTCAAAGTCATACATGCCCATTGCATGGTCTCTCAGTCTCTGACATTGTTTTTCCTTAATTGTCTTGGTAACATTTTGATCATGATAACAAATTGCCTTACAGTTGGGAAGCATAATATGTTTGGCAGAAAACTAACTAATACCTTTTTACTCTGCCATTAGGTCCTGAGGACTAGTAAGCCATACAAGAATGTGATTTCTTGCATGTGATTTTTGCTTCACATGCAAAAACAAGTGTGTTCAGATGTGTCTCTTTCCCATGAGGACACTGCCTGCTCACCTATATCTGATGCAGAGGTGTGCTGAGGGCCTGGGCAGCGCCCAAGGCAACAAAGGGATCTTGTGTTCACAAGAGCTCTACAGGGCAGGTCCCGCTGCCCTCATATGTGGCTTCTGATGTCTGAATTGTAGAACACTGATGTCTACAACTTTGACCCAGAGTCACCTGCATATACAGGAAAACAATACTTATGTGGTCAAAGAAGACACTCAAATGAACATCTTGCTGGTGCTCAGACCCAGGGTGTTTTCTTTTTTTAATGTTTTTAATTTTTTTTTAATTCACACCGAAATTAGTTAGCATATAGTGCAACAATGATTTCAGGAGTAGATTCCTTAATGCTCCTTATCCATTTAGCCCATCCCATCTCCCACAACCCCTCCAGTAACCCTCTGTTCTTCATATTTAAGAGTCTCTTAAATTTTGTCCCCCTCCCTGTTTTTGTATTATTTTTGTTTCCCTTCCCTTATGTTCATCTGTTTTGTCTCTTAAAGTCCTCATATGAGTGAAGTCATATGATTTTTGTCTTTCTCTGACTAATTTCACTTAGCATAATACCCTCCAGTTCCATCCACGTAGTTACAAATGGCAAGATTTCATTCTTTTTGATTGGCAAGTAATACTCCATTGTATATGTATACCACATCTTCTTTATCCAGTCATCCATCGATGGACATTTGGGCTCTTTCCATACTTTGGCTATTGTTGATAGTGCTGCTATAAACATCGGGATGCATTGTCCCTTCGAAACAGCACACCTATATCCCTGGGATAAATGCCTAGTAGGGCAATTGCTGGGTCATAGGGTAGTTCTATTTTTAAGTTGTTGAGGAATCTCTATACTGTTTTCCAGAGTGGCTGCACGAGCTTGCATTCCCACCAGCAGTGCAAAAGGGTACCTCTTTCTCCGCATCCTCACCAACATCTGTTTTTGGCTGAGTTGTTAGTGTTAGCCGTTCTGAGAGGTGTAAGGTGGTATCTCATGGTGGTTTTGATTTGTATTTCCCTGATGGTGAGTGATGTTGAGCATTTTTTCATGTGTCGGTTGGCCATCTGAATGTCTTCTTTGGGGAAGTGTCTATTCATGTCTTTTGTCCATTTCTTCACTGGATTATTTGTTTTGGGGGTGTTGAGTTTGATAAGTTCTTTATAGATTTTAGATACTAACCCTTTATTTGATACGTCATTTGCAAATATCTTCTCCCATTCCATGGGTTGCCTTTTAGTTTTGCTGATTGTTTCCTTTGCTGTGCAGAAGCTTATTTTGTTGAGGTCCCAGTAGTTCATTTTTGCTTTTGTTTCCCTTGCCTCCAGAGACGTGTTGAGTAAGAAGTTGCTGTAGCCAAGATCAAAGAGGTTTTTGCCTGCTTTCTCCTCAAGGATTTTGATGGCTTCCTGTCTTAGAAAGATTTAGGTCTTTCATCCATTTTGAGTTTATTTTTGTACGATGTACGATGTAAGAAAGTGGTCCACGTTCATTTTTTCTGCATGTTGCTATCCAGTTTTCCCAGCACCACTTGCTGAAGAGACTGTCTTTATTCCATTGGATATTCTTTCCTGCTTTGTCAAAGATTAGTTGGCTATATGTTTGTGGCTCCATTTCTGGATTCTCCATTCTGTTCTATTGATCTGAATGTCTGTTCTAGTGCCAGTACCATACTGTTTTGATGATTACAGCTTTGTAGTATAGCTTGAAGTCTGGGATTGTGATGCCCCCTGCTTTGGTTTTCTTTTTCAAGATTGCTTTGGCTTTTCAGGGTCTTTTCTGGTTCCATACAAATTTGAGGATTACTTGTTCTAGCTCTGTGAAGAATGCTGGTGTTATTTTGATAGGGATTGCATTGAATATGTAGATTGCTTTGGGTAGTATAGACATTTTAACAATATTTGTTCTTCCTACCCAGGAGCATGGAATCTTTTTCCATTTTTTTTGTGTCTTCTTCAATTTCTTTCATAACATTTATATAGTTTTCATTGTATAGATTTTTCACCTATTTGGTTAGATTTATTCCTAGGTATTTTATGGTTTTGGGGGCAATTTTAAATGGGATCGATTCCTTGATTTCTCTTTCTGTTGCTTCATTGTTGGTGTATAGGAATGCAACCAATTTCTGTGCATTGATTTTATATCCAGCAACTTTGCTGAATTCATGAATCAGTTCTAGCAGTTTTCTGGTGGAATCTTTTGGGTTTTCCATATAGAGTATCATGTCATCTGCAAAGAGTGAAAGTTTGGCTCCCTCCTGGCCGATTTGGATGCCTTTTATTCCTTTGTGTTGTCTGATTGCTGAGGCTAAGACTTCCAATACTATGTTGAATAACAGTGGTGAGAGTGGACATCCCTGTCGTGTTCCTGACCTTACGGGGAAAGCTCTCGGATTTTCCCCATTGAGGATGATATTAGTGTTGGGTCATTCATATATGGCTTTTATGATTTCAAGGTATGATCCTTCTACCCCTACTTTCTTGAGGGTTTTT
Organism: Panthera pardus; assembly: GCF_024362965.1. Lineage (NCBI taxonomy): Eukaryota > Metazoa > Chordata > Mammalia > Carnivora > Felidae > Panthera > Panthera pardus. The sequence goes on along the minus strand of NW_026526876.1, from coordinate 33,856,667 downwards.
ATCAAGAAAGGATGCTGTATTTTGTCAAATGCTTTCTCTGCATCTATTGAGAGGATCATATGGTTCTTGAACTTTCTTTTATGATGAACTTTGATATGATGAATCACATTAATTGTTTTACAGATATTGAACCAGCCCTGCATCCCAGGTATAAATCCCACTTGGTCGTGGTGAATAATTTTTTTAACTATTGTTGGATCCAGTTGGCTAATATCTTGAGGATTTTTTAATTTTTTTTTCAACGTTTTTTATTTATTTTTGGGACAGAGAGAGACAGAGCATGAACGGGGGAGGGGCAGAGAGAGAGGGATGGAGGATTTTTGCATCCATATTCATCAGGTAAATTGGTCTATAGTTCTCCTTTTTAGTGAGGTTGGTTTTGGAATCAAGGTAATGCTGGTTTCAAAGAACGGGTATGAAAGTTTTCCTTTCATTTCTATTTTTTGGAACAGCTTCAAGAGAATAAGTGTTAACTCTTCCTTAAATGTTTGGTAGAATTCCCCTGGAAAGCCATCTGGCCCTGGACTCTTGTTTTTTGGGAGATTTTGATTATTAATTCAATTTCTTTACTGGTTATGGGTCTATTCAAATTTTGTTTCTTCCTGTTTCAGTTTTGGTAGTGTATATGTTTCTAGTAATTTGTCCATTTCTTCCAGATTGCCCATTTTATTGGCATATAATTGCTCATAGTATTCTCTTATTAATGTTTTTATTTCTGCTTTGTTGGTTGTGATCTCTCCTCTTTAATTCATGATTTTATTTATTTGGGTCCTTTCCTTTTTCTTTTTGATCAAACTGGCTAGGGGTTTATCAATTTTGTTAATTCTTTCAAAGAACCAGCTTTTGGTTTCATTGATCTCTTCTACTGCTTTTTGATTGCTATAGCATTAATTTGTGCTCTAATCTTTATTATTTCCTGTCTTCCTCTGGTTTTGGGTTTTATTTGCTGTTCTTTTTTCAGCACTTTAAAGTGTAAGGTTAGGTTGTGTATCTGAGACCTTTCTTCCTTCTTTAGGAAGGCCTGGATTGCTATATACTTTCCTCTTATGACCATCTTTGCTGCATCCCAGAGGTTTTGGGTTGTGGTGTTATCATTTTCATTGGATTTCATATACTTTTTAATTTCCTCTTTAACTTCTTGGTTAGCCCATTCATTCTTTAGTAGGATGTTCTTTAGTCTGCAAGTATTTGTTACCTTTCCAAATCTTTTCTTGTGGTTGATTTCGAGTTTCATAGTGTTGTGGTCTGAAAATATGCACGGTATGATCTCGATCTTTTTGTGCTTGCTGAGGGATGATTTATGTCCCAGTATGTGGTCTATTCTAGAGAACATTCCATGTGCACTAGAGAAGAATGTATATTCCACTGCTTTAGGATGAAATGTTCTGAATATATCTGTTAAGTCCATCTGGTCCAGTGTGTCATTCAAAGCCATTGTTTCCTTGTTGATTTTCTGATTAGATGATGTGTCCATTGTTGTGAGTGGGGTGTTGAAGTCTCCTACTATTATGGTATTACTATCAATGAGTTTCCTTATGTTTGTGATTAATTGATTTATATATTTGGGTGCTTTCACATTTGGTGCATAAATGTTTACAATTGTTAGGTCTTCTTGGTGGATAGACCCCTTGATTATGATATAATGCCCTTCTGCATCTCTTGATACAGTCTTTATTTTAAAGTCTAGATTGTCTGATATAAGTATGGCTACTCCAGCTTTCTTTTGCATGATAGATGGTTCTCCATCCCCTTACTTTCAATCTAAAGGTGTCTTTAGGTCTAAAGTGGGTCTCTTGTAAACAGCATATAGATGGGTCTTGTTTTCTTATCCGTTCTGTTACCCTATGTCTTTTGATTGGAGCATTGAGTCCGTTGACTTTTAGAGTGAGTACTGAAAGATGTGAATTCATTGCCATTATGTTGCTTGTAGAGTTGGGGTTTCTGGTGGTGGTCTCTGGTCCTTTCTAATCTTTGTTGCCTTTGGTATTTATTTATCTGTTTGTTTGTTTGTTTGTTTGTTTATTCATCTTTTCTCCCCTCAGAGAGTCCCCCTTAAAATTTCTTGCAGGGCTGGTTTAGTGGTCACAAACTCCTTTAATTTTTGTTTGTCTGGGAAACTTTTTATCTCTCCTTCTATTTTGAATGATAGCCTTGCTGGATAAAGAATTCTTGGCTGCATATTTTTCTGATTCAGCACATTGAATATATCCTGCCACTCCTTTCTGGCTTGCCAAGTTTCTGTGGACAGGTCTGCTGCAAACCTGATCTGTCTTCCCTTGTAGGTTAAGTACTTTTTTTTACCTTGCTGCTTTCATGATTCTCTCCTTGCCTGAGTATTTTGTGAATTTGACTATGATATGCCTTGTTGGTGGTCGGTTTTTATTGAATCTAATGGGAGTCCTCTGTGCTTCCTGGATTTTGATGTCTGTGTCTTTCTCCAGGTTAAGAAAGTTTTCTGCTATGATTTGCTCACATAACCCTACTACCCCTATTTCTTTCTCTTCCTCTTCTGGCATCCCTGTGATTCTGATGTTCCTTTTTAATGAGTCACTGATTTCTCTAATTCTTAAATCGTTCTCTTTTGCCTTAATCTCCCTCTTTTTTTTTCTGCTTCACTATTCTTTGTAAGTTTGTTCTCTATATTGCTGATTCTCTGCTCTGCCTCATCCATCCTTGTTGCCGCAGCATCCATTCGAGATTGCAGCTCAGTTGTAGCATTTTTTACTTCATCCTGACTAGCTTTTACTCCTTGATCTCTGCAGAAAGGGATTCTAATCTATTTTCAACTCCAGCTAGTATTCTTATTATCATGATTCTAAATTCTGGTTCAGACATCTTGCTTGTATCTGTGTTGGTTAAGTCCCTGGCTGTCGTTTCTTCCAGCTGTTTCTTTTGGGGTGAATTCCTTCATTTCATCATTTTGAAGGGAGAAAAGCAATTAATGAGGTAGAAAAAATTAAAATGAAAATGAAAAAAATATTAAAATTAAACACACACACACACAAATCAAATAAATGATGGTAGATCCTAGATGTGTTTTGGTCTGGGTGTTGCAAGTGGCTTGATAAATTAAAGAAAAAAAAGGAGAAAAAAGAAAAAAAATAAATTGTTTGAAAATTTGAAAAAATGAATACACTGAGGTAGACTAAAATGAAATTATGAAAATAAAATATATTTTGAAAAACTTTACACAAAAGTAAAAACTATAGTAGAAAAAATTAAAGAAAAATATGTTTAATAAAAATTTTAAATAAAAATGAATTTTTCCCTTTCTGTATTTAAGAAAAATAAAAGAAATGAAAAAGAGGAAAAAAAAAAGAAAGAAAGAAAGTTGAATAGGTGGACCAGCTAACAGACTGAAATATGACTGAAATTACTTCATTTTTCCCTCGAAGTCAAATTATGAAGTACTTCATAGTCCATGAACTTAGCAGGCAGTGAGACTTGTGTTCTTGGAGAGCGAGGTTGGCCCAGTTGGGTGGGGCTTAGTGTAATGGCTCCGTTCTCCACTAGATGGCGCTGCTAGCCTACTGGGGTGGATTGTGGTGCTTGTAGGTACGTATGCGCATGGGCGGGAGCAGTGAAAATGGTGTCACCCAGCTACCCAGTCTCTAGTATGGGAACTCTGTTCTCCCCAATCAGCAATCGCGCACCTGTCCTTTGTCTTTGGCTTCCGTCCACTCTCTGCTTCCACACCGTCTATGACTGAGCCCCAGGCAGCACCTCCCTCCTGAGTTTTGTCTCAGATGCGGCTGCTTTCCTTGGCCCCCCACTTCTGAGGGACTGTGTCTTTGACCCTCTGCGGAGGATCTCAACGAGCAATGGCTGGGTGCCAGCTGCACCCAGGGACGCTTGCAGGACTGTGCTGCTGCCAATGCCCAGAGACCGGGGCCAGGTGCCAGCCCACCCCAGAAAAAGTTCATGAGACAGTGTAGCAGCACCACCTCAGGGATTATGGCAAATCACAACACACATCTGGCACCAGGCTTCACCCCCAATGACATCGTTCCAGCACCAGCGAATGTGGCCATTCTCTGGGGTCTGCTGGGCCCAGGTGGCCTCACAGCCTCTACCAAATGTCCTTCCAGCAGTGGAACCGCTTCTCCCCATGTGGCCCAAGAACGTCCCAGACCCCACTCTGCTCCTGAGGATTCGCCCTTCACACCAGAGCACCTCCAGGTATTGAGCTGCAGAGTTTCAGACTCTGCACTCCCCTGTTTACAGTCTTAATGGAATTTAAACCCTCTTCTTTCTCCTTTCTCCCTGTTTAGTTCAGTCCTTGCAGCTGTTTCCACTTTTCCGCTTTCTCTCCAGCTGCTTTTGGGGAGGGGTGCTTTTCCCGTATCCACACACCCCCTGCTGTCTCCATCCTCTCTCCACATGCAAAAGCAGCTCCCTGCCCTCCAAGGCTTCTCTCTCCTCAGGTTCACCTCTCCACACCATGTACCTGCTGAGTTCTGTGGTTCAGGTTGTGCATATTGTTGTGTTAATCCTCAGATCAGTTTTCTAGGTGTGCAGGATGGTTTAGTGTTGGTCTGGCTGTATTTCATGGATGCGAGACACACAAAAAACTTCCATGCTGTTCCACCATCTTGGCTTCTCCACCCTGGGTGTTTTCTAACACGACTGGAGATATGAATGTAAGTGCACTTCAGAAAGGGAAGGAGATGTAGTCTGGGATCTGAGTCTGTCCATGTCAGCTACGACATTCTGCTGTGAACTTTCCTTATCCAAAAGTGGAGATAATAATTTGTGGAAGACTGTATGAGGCTCCAAATGGACATTACATTTGATAGGCAACTTGTGTATAAATTCTCACATTGGGAGCACTGGACAAAAAAAAAAAAAGAGAGACAAAATGAGATTCAGAATAGAACAGGATTTATTAAGAAATGTAAGTAAGACTTTCTGCATCTAGGGAGATATTCAAAGTGATCATGACAGGTAGAAAGCATCATAGGAGGACTGAAATATAAAAATGATATGAAGTCTTTCATTATTTGGTGACACCCATGTATGAGTCATAAGGATTTGTTTCTTTATCTAGATACTTAGAGGGACAGGATGAAGACCTGAGTCAAAGACCTGGAGTCAAAGCAGAGATCATGGCTCCATAGCAGGATACATGAAGCAGGATACAGGGCATGTGATTCACAGGACATAAGGAAGAATATAATTTTAAAAAAGTGGTCCATACTTCATCAATCTGATTCACAAGCTCTTAAATAGGCAGATGAATAACAAAGAAGGCTTGCAGCAGCTGGACACAGCAAGGGCAGCAGCATGTGGTCCTACAGCAAGTGGACTGACAGCATATTGGGCAGTAGTCAGGCTAGCAGCGGCTGGATCCACAGTCCCGGGCTAGGCACCCAGGCAGGCAGCAGCAGGTGGGGTGGTAGCAGGTTCTCATGCAGTACACGGGGGTTCAGCAACCTGGCTGGCAGCAGCGGGACCCACAGCAGTTTTGTCCACAGCCGCTGGACCCACAGCCGCTGGACCCACAACAGCTGGGCTGGCAGCAGGTGGTCCGGCAGCAGGTGGTGTGACAGCAAGTTGGGCAGCAGCAAGGCTGGCAGCAGCTCGACCCACAGCCGCTAGACCCACCGCAGTTGTGTCCACAGCCGCTACACCCACAGCAGCTGGGCTGGCAGCAGGTGGTCCGGCAGCAGGTGGTGTGACAGCAAGCTGGGCAGCAGCAAGGCTGGCAGCAGCCTGAACCACAGCCGCTAGACCCACCGCCGTTGTGTCCACAGCCGCTACACCCACAGCAGCTGGGCTGGCAGCAGGTGGTCCGGCAGCAGGTGGTGTGACAGCAAGTTGGGCGGCAGCAAGGCTGGCAGCAGCCTGAACCGCAGCCGCTAGACCCACCGCCGTTGTGTCCACAGCCGCTACACCCACAGCAGCTGGGCTGGCAGCAGGTGGTCCGGCAGCAGGTGGTGTGACAGCAAGTTGGGCGGCAGCAAGGCTGGCAGCAGCTGGACCCATAGCCGCTGGACCCACAGCCGCTGGGCTGGCAGCAGGTGGTCCGGCAGCAGGTGGTCCTGCAGCACGTAGGCTGGCAGCAAGAGGAGCAGCACGAGTGGGTCATGGTGTCAGGGGTGGAGGGTGGGCGGGTCCTGTCCGGAGGTGAGGTTTTCAGATTCTGGTGCCTCCTCTGGATCTGGGGCTTTTATGCGCTGGACCCCCAAAGTTTAGACCAATGGGCAGGACTTTCCTTGTTGGTGTTTACATTGCTTTCCATAGTCACTAGAGGAATTGTAAAAAAGGAAGTTGTTTCCTAAATATTATGAATTTTTGCAAAATAAGTGTTTAATATGTTTTCTATTTGAGAATAACTCATAGAAACATTTTCAGATGAAAGAAAGTTATTCACATCATCAACATTGGTCTTGCTTCAGTGATCATCACAGCATGTGATCAAGTTCTCACTGAGCTGGGTAAGATCAGCACAGTTGTCCTTCTCCAGGTTTGGTCCTTATGTTGTACGTAGAATGGGAATATCTCTGGGTTGAGGGGCATGATGCTGACCTGTTTACACAGATGAACTGAATCATGCATAAGCCCAAGTCTGTTTCCCCCACAGAGCCTGATTAAAGACTCCCATAAGCTTCTGTCTGTTGTAGTACCCTCTGCTACCTACATATCCCAATCCAAGGATCTTTGGGTACAGGATGTCTGGCATAATATCTTCCATATGGGAAGGCAAAACCAAAGCAGGTGGGTAGAAGCAGCAGCAGTACACTGGGACTAAGCAAGCATCAGTCAGTCATCCTGAGTAATAAATGGTCCTGATATACTCAGAACTGAGGGCTTTCCCAGCACGTGGAATTTCATTGATATAACTGGGGTGGTTCGGGGAAAGCAGGATAAATTCATGACTTAATCCTAATTCATTTTTTGCATAGTCATTGACCTCATATAACTCATTATATATTTTTTTCTCCTATTTTCTTTTAATTGAAGGAGTAGTCTAGGTAAGATGACACCTAAGGTATTTGTGAGTTCTAAAATGTGCAAATGTTTTTAGAGCTTAATATTCATCTTATTTATTTTTTATTTATTTAAGTCCAAGTTAGTTATATAGTGTAATACTGGTTTTAGGAGTAGAATTTAGTGATTTGTCACTTACATATTACATCCAGTGCTCATCCCAACAAGTGCCCTGATAAATGGGTCATGGACATTAACATTAATTTTAAAAAGTACTTCAATTGAGATGCCTGGGTGGCTCAGTTAGTTAAACAACTGACTCTTGATATCAGGTTGGGTCGTGATCTCTCTGTTGTGATCTCTCTGTCGTGATCTCTCTGTTGTGATCTCTCTGTCGTAATCTTGTGGTCGTGAGTTGAGCCCCACGTCGGGCTCTGCTCTGAGCATGGAGCCTGCTTTGGATTCTCTCTCTCCCTCTCTCTCTTTCTCTGCCCATCCCCTGCTCATACTCTTTCTCTCTCTCTCAAAATAAATAAACATTAAAAAAAATTTTAAGTTCTTCAATTTTTAAATTATAATGCATTAAAGTTAATCATTTTAAATATGATAGAATATCACCAAATGAACATCCATGTCACTAATACCAGGTTAGCAAATAGAATTTTACTTCATCCCCTTCAAATTATATCCTTCATCATACCCAAAGGTAGGTTATCGTTCTATTGACTCACACATTGTATATGTTAATAGTCACTTCAAATGTTTTTAGATTTTTTTTATAAAGGAAATATAGAATTGGCTACTTTTACTTTATATTATGAATGTGAGATTTATATAGGAAATTCCTTCAATTCTGTTTCTTTATAATTTTCCAATGAATAAATATGATATAATGTATTTGCTTATCTACCATTGATATATATTGTGGTACATATATATGTATATTTATACCATTGATATATATTGTGATATATATTGTTGCAGCTGGGAACTATCAAAAATATTACAAATATTAAAATGTTCTATTAATTCTATTGTATGAGTCTTATGATATATATTCATTATTTTTTATTATTTTAAAGTTTTATTTATTTAAATTCAAGTCAGTTAACATACAGTGTACTGTTGGTTTCAGGAGTAGAACCAGTGATTTGTAACTTACAATATAACACCCAGTGTTCATCCCAACAAGTCCTCTCCTTGAGACCCATCACCCATTCAGCCCATCCCCCCACCCACCTCCCCTCCAGCAACCCTCAGTTTGTTCTCTGTGTTTAAGAGTCTCTTATGGCCCAGTGGAGAAGATGGCGGCGTAGGAGGACGCAGGGCTCACAGCGCGTCCTGCCGATCACTTAGATTCCACCTACACCTGCCTAAAGAACCCAGAAAACCGCCAGAGGATTAGCAGAAGGGAGTCTCCGGAGTCAAGTGCAGACTAGAGGCCCACGGAAGAGGGTAGGAAGGGCGGCGAGGCGGTGCGCGCTCCACGGACTGGCGGGAGGAAGCCGGGGCCGAGGGGTGGCTCGCCGGCCAAGCAGAGCCCCCGAGTCTGGCTGGCAAAAACGGAGGGGCCGGACAGACTGTGTTCCGACAGCAAGCGCGACTTAGCGTCTGGGAGGTCATAAGTTAACAGCTCTGCTCGGAAAGCGGGAAGGCTGGAGGACAAAGGGAGGGAGAGCTGCTGAGCCCCCGGACGGCAGAGCTCAGCTTGGCGGGGAACAAAGGCGCCAGCGCCATCTCCCCTGCCCATCCCCCAGCCAAAATCCCAAAGGGAACCAGTTCCTGCCAGGGAACTTGCTCGCTCCGCGCAAACACCCAACTCTGTGCTTCTGTGGAGCCAAACCTCCGGCAGCGGATCTGACTCCCTCCCGCTGCCACAGGGCTCCTCCTGAAGTGGATCACCTAAGGAGAAGCGAGCTAAGCCTGCCCCTCCAGCCCCCGTGCACCTTGCCTACCCACCCCAGCTAATACGCCAGATCCCCAGCAACACAAGCCTGGCAGTGTGCAAGTAGCCCAGACGGGACACGCCACCCCACAGTGAATCCCGCCCCTAGGAGAGGGGAAGAGAAGGCACACACCAGTCTGACTGTGGCCCCAGCAGTGGGCTGGGGGCAGACATCGGGTCGGACTGCGGCCCCGCCCACTAACTCCAGTTATACACCACAGCACAGGGGAAGTGCCCTGCAGGTCCTCACCACGCCAGGGACTCTCCAAAATGACCAAACGGAAGAATTCCCCTCAGAAGAATCTCCAGGAAATAACAACAGCTAATGAACTGATCAAAAAGGATTTAAATAATATAACAGAAAGTGAATTTAGAATAATAGTCATAAAATTAATCGCTGGGCTTGAAAACAGTATACAGGACAGCAGAGAATCTCTTGCCACAAAGATCGAGGGACTAAGGAACAGTCACGAGGAGCTGAAAAACGCTTTAAACGAAATGCAAAACAAAATGGAAACCACGATGGCTCGGCTTGAAGAGGCAGAGGAGAGAATAGGTGAACTAGAAGATAAAGTTATGGAGAAAGAGGAAGCTGAAAGAAAGAGAGATAAAAAAATCCAGGAGTATGAGGGGAAAATTAGAGAACTAAGTGATACACTAAAAAAAAATAATATACGCATAATTGGTATCCCAGAGGAGGAAGAGAGAGGGAAAGGTGCTGAAGGGGTACTTGAACAAATTATAGCTGAGAACTTCCCTGAACTGGGGAAGGAAAAAGGCATTGAAATCCAAGAGGCACAGAGAACTCCCTTCAGACGTAACTTGAATCGATCTTCTGCACGACATATCATAGTGAAACTGGCAAAATACAAGGATAAAGAGAAAATTCTGAAAGCAGCAAGGGATAAACGTGCCCTCACCTATAAAGGGAGACCTATAAGACTCGTGACTGATCTCTCCTTTGAAACTTGGCAGGCCAGAAAGGCTTGGCACGATATCTACAGTGTGCTAAACAGAAAAAATATGCAGCCGAGAATCCTTTATCCAGCAAGTCTGTCATTTAGAATAGAAGGAGAGATAAAGGTCTTCCCAAACAAACAAAAACTGAAGGAATTTGTCACCACGAAACCAGCCCTACAAGAGATCCTAAGGGGGATCCTGTGAGACAAAGTACCAGAGACATCACTACAAGCATAAAACATACAGACATCACAAGGACTCTAAACCCATATCTTTCTATAATAACACTGAATGTAAATGGATTAAATGCACCAACTAAAAGACATAGGGTATCAGAATGGATAAAAAAGCAAGACCCATCTATTTGCTGTCTACAAGAGACTCATTTTAGATCTGAGGACACCTTTAGATTGAGAGTGAGGGGATGGAGAACTATTTATCATGCTCCTGGAAGCCAAAAGAAAGCTGGAGTAGCCATACTTATATCAGACAAACTAGACTTTAAATTAAAGGCTGTAACAAGAGATGAAGAAGGGCATTATATAATAATCACAGGGTCTATCCACCAGGAAGAGCTAACTATTATAAATGTCTATGCACCAAATACCCGAGCCCCCAGATATATAAAACAATTACTCATAAACATAAGCAACCTTATTGATAAGAATGTGGTCATTGCAGGGGACTTTAACACCCCACTTACAGAAATGGATAGATCATCTAGACACACAGTCAATAAAGAAACAAGGGCCCTGAATGATACATTGGATCAGATGGACTTGACAGATATATTTAGAACTCTGCATCCCAAAGCAACAGAATATACTTTCTTCTCGAGTGCACATGGAACATTCTCCAAGATAGATCATATACTGGGTCACAAAACAGCCCTTCATAAGTTTACAAGAATTGAAATTATACCATGCATACTTTCAGACCACAATGCTATGAAGCTTGAAATCAACCACAGGAAAAAGTCTGGAAAACCTCCAAAAGCATGGAGGTTAAAGAACACCCTACTAACGAATGAGTGGGTCAACCAGGCAATTAGAGAAGAAATTAAAATATATATGGAAACAAACGAAAATGAAAATACAACAATCCAAACGCTTTGGGATGCAGCGAAGGCAGTCCTGAGAGGAAAATACATTGCAATCCAGGCCTATCTCAAGAAACAAGAAAAATCCCAAATACAAAATCTAACAGCACACCTAAACGAAATAGAAGCAGAACAGCAAAGGCAGCCTAAACCCAGCAGAAGAAGAGAAATCATAAAGATCAGAGCAGAAATAAACAATATAGAATCTAAAAAAAACTGTAGAGCAGATCAACGAAACCAAGAGTTGGTTTTTTGAAAAAATAAACAAAATTGACAAACCTCTAGCCAGGCTTCTCAAAAAGAAAAGGGAGATGACCCAAATAGATAAAATCATGAATGAAAATGGAATGATTACAACCAATCCCTCAGAGATACAAACAATTATCAGGGAATACTATGAAAAATTATATGCCAGCAAATTGGACAACCTGGAAGAAATGGACAAATTTCTAAACACCCACACTCTTCCAAAACTCAATCAGGAGGAAATAGAAAGCTTGAACAGACCCATAACCGGCGAAGAAATTGAATCGGTTATCAAAAATCTCCCAACAAATAAGAGTCCAGGACCAGATGGCTTCCCAGGGGAGTTCTACCAGACGTTTAAAGCAGAGATAATACCTATCCTTCTCAAGCTATTCCAAGAAATAGAAAGGGAAGGAAAACTTCCAGACTCATTCTATGAAGCCAGTATTACTTTGATTCCTAAACCAGACAGAGACCCAGTAAAAAAAGAGAACTACAGGCCAATATCCCTGATGAATATGGATGCAAAAATTCTTAATAAGATACTAGCAAATCGAATTCAACAGCATATAAAAAGAATTATTCACCATGATCAAGTGGGATTCATTCCTGGGATGCAGGGCTGGTTCAACATTCGCAAATCGATCAACGTGATACATCACATTAACAAAAAAAAAGAGAAGAACCATATGATCCTGTCAATCGATGCAGAAAAGGCCTTTGACAAAATCCAGCACCCTTTCTTAATAAAAACCCTTGAGAAAGTCGGGATAGAAGGAACATACTTAAAGATCATAAAGGCCATTTATGAAAAGCCCACAGCTAACATCATCCTCAACGGGGAAAAACTGAGAGCTTTTTCCCTGAGATCAGGAACACGACAGGGATGCCCACTGTCACCGCTCTTGTTTAACATAGTGCTGGAAGTTCTAGCATCAGCAATCAGACAACAAAAGGAAATCAAAGGCATCAAAATTGGCAAAGATGAAGTCAAGCTTTCGCTTTTTGCAGATGACATGATATTATACATGGAAAATCCGATAGACTCCACCAAAAGTCTGCTAGAACTGATACATGAATTCAGCAAAGTTGCAGGATACAAAATCAATGTGCAGAAATCAGTTGCATTCTTATACACTAACAATGAAGCAACAGAAAGACAAATGAAGAAACTGATCCCATTCACAATTGCACCAAGAAGCATAAAATACCTAGGAATAAATCTAACCAAAGATGTAAAAGATCTGTATGCTGAAAACTATAGAAAGCTTATGCAGGTAATTGAAGAAGATATAAAGAAATGGAAAGACATTCCCTGCTCATGGATTGGAAGAATAAATATTGTCAAAATGTCAATACTACCCAAAGCTATCTACACATTCAATGCAATCCCAATCAAAATTGCACCAGCATTCTTCTCGAAACTAGAACAAGCAATCCTAAAATTCATATGGAACCACAAAAGGCCCCGAATAGCCAAAGTAATTTTGAAGAAGAAGACCAAAGCAGGAGGCATCACAATCCCAGACTTTAGCCTCTACTACAAAGCTGTCATCATCAAGACAGCATGGTATTGGCATAAAAACAGACACATAGACCAATGGAATAGAATAGAAACCCCAGAACTAGACCCACAAACGTATGGCCAACTCATCTTTGACAAAGCAGGAAAGAACATCCAATGGAAAAAAGACAGTCTCTTTAACAAATGGTGCTGGGAGAACTGGACAGCAACATGCAGAAGGTTGAAACTAGACCACTTTCTCACACCATTCACAAAAATAAACTCAAAATGGATAAAGGACCTGAATGTGAGACAGGAAACCATCAAAACCTTAGAGGAGAAAGCAGGAAAAGACCTCTCTGACCTCAGCCGTAGCAATCTCTTACTCGGCACATCCCCAAAGGCAAGGGAATTAAAAGCAAAAGTGAATTACTGGGACCTTATGAAGATAAAAAGCTTCTGCACAGCAAAGGAAACAACCAACAAAACTAAAAGGCAACCAACGGAATGGGAAAAGATATTTGCAAATGACACATCGGACAAAGGGCTAGTATCCAAAATCTATAAAGAGCTCATCAAACTCCACACCCGAAAAACAAATAACCCAGTGAAGAAATGGGCAGAAAACATGAATAGACACTTCTCTAAAGAAGACATCCGGATGGCCAACAGGCACATGAAAAGATGTTCAACGTCGCTCCTTATCAGGGAAATACAAATCAAAACCACACTCAGATACCACCTCATGCCAGTCAGAGTGGCCAAAATGAAGAAATCAGGAGACTATAGATGCTGGAGAGGATGTGGAGAAACAGGAACCCTCTTGCACTGTTGGTGGGAATGCAAACTGGTGCAGCCGCTCTGGAAAGCAGTGTGGAGGTTCCTCAGAAAATTAAAAATAGACCTACCCTATGACCCAGCAATAGCACTGCTAGGAATTTATCCAAGGGATACAGGAGTACTGATGCATAGGGGCACCTGTACCCCAATGTTTATAGCGGCACTCTCAACAATAGCCAAATTATGGAAAGAGCCTAAATGTCCATCAACTGATGAATGGATAAAGAAATTGTGGTTTATATACACAATGGAATACTACGTGGCAATGAGAAAAAATGAAATATGGCCTTTTGTAGCAACATGGATGGAACTGGAGAGTGTGATGCTAAGTGAAATAAGCCATACAGAGAAAGACAGATACCATATGGTTTCACTCTTATGTGGATCCTGAGAAACATAACAGAAACCCATGGGGGAGGGGAAGGAAAAAAAAAAAAAAAGAGGTTAGAGTGGGAGAGAGCCAAAGCATAAGAGACTGTTAAAAACTGAGAACAAACTGAGGGTTGATGGGGGGTGGGAGGGAGGGCAGGGTGGGTGATGGGTATTGAGGAGGGCACCTTTTGGGATGAGCACTGGGTGTTGTATGAAAACCAATTTGACAGTAAATTTCATATATTAAAAAAAAAAAAAAAAAAAAAGAGTCTCTTATGGTTTGTTTCCCTCTCTGTTTTTATCTTATTTTTCCTTTCTCTCCCCTATGTTCATCTGTTGTGTTTCTTAAATTCCACATATGAATGAAATCATATATTTGTCTTTCTCTGACTTATTTCACTTAGCATAAGTGAAGTTCCATCCACATTGTTGCAAATGGCAAGATTTCATTTGTTGATTGCTGAGTAGTATTCTATTGTATATATGTATACAATATATACATGTATGTATAGATATGTATATAGATATGTGTATAAATGTATAGATATGTATATATCTATGTATGTATCTATATCTATGTCTATATCTATCTATCTATCTATATAATCCATTCATCAATTGATGGACATTTGGGCTCTTTTCATAATTTGGCTATTTTTTTAAAGTTTATATGAGAGAGAGAAAGGGAGAGAGAGAGAGAGACTCCTAAGCAGGCTCTGAACTATCAATGTGTGAAGCCCAACGCAGGGCTTGAACTCATGAACCATGAGATCATGACCTGAGCTGAAATCGAGTCAGATGCTTAACCAACTGAGCCACACAGGTGCCTCCATAATTTGGCTATTGTTGATATCGCTGCTATAAACACTAGGGTGCATGTGCCCCTTCATTTTTTAATCCTTTGGATAATTACCTAGTAGTGCAATCACTGGGTCGTAGGATAGTTCTATTTTTAATTTTTTGAGGAAACTCTATACAATTTTCCAGAAAGGCTGCACCACTTTGCATTCCCACAAACAGTGCAAAAAGTGTTCCCCTTTCTCTGCACCCTTGCCAACATCTGTTGTTTCCTGAGTTGTTCATTTCAACCATTCTGTCATGCTTGAGGTGGTATTGTGGTTTTGATTTGTATTTCTCTGATGATGAGTGATGTTGAGCATCTTTTCATGTGTCTGTTAGCCATCTGGATGTCTTCCTAGGAAAAGTGTCTATTCATGCCTTCTGCCCATTTCTTCACTGGATTATTTGTTTCTGGGGTGTTCAGTTTGAAAAGATCTTTATAGATTTTGGCTATTAACCCTTTATCTGGTATGTCATTTGCAAATATCTTTTCTCATTCTGTTGGTTGCCTTTTAGTTTTGTTGATTGTTTTCTTCACTGGGAAGAAGCTTTTTATCTTGATGAGGTCCCAATAGCTCCTTTTTGCTTTTATTTCCCTTGCCTCTGGAGACATGTCAAGTAAGAAGTTGCTGCGGCTGAGGTCAAAGAAATTGTTGCCTGTTTTCTCCTGTAGGATTTTGATGGTTTCTGTCTCACATTTAGGCCTTTCATCCACTTTGAATTTATTTTTGTGTATGGTGTAACAAAGTGGTCCAGGTTCATTCTTCTGCATTTTGCTGTCCAGTTTTCCAATGAAACTAAAAGCTGGTTTTTTGAAATAATAAACAAAATTGATAAACTCCTACCCAGACTTCTCAAAAAGAAGAGAGAGGACCCAGATAGATAAAATCACAAATGAAAGAGGAAAGATCACAACCAACACCACAGATGTACAAACAATAATAAAAGAATATTATGGAAAACTATATGCCAACAAACTGGACAGTCTGAAAGAATGGACAAATTCCTAGAAACTAACATCTACCAGAGCACAAACAGGAAGAAATAGAAAATTTTAACAGGGCCATAACCAGAAAATAAATTGAATTAGTTATCAAAACTCTCCCAACAAATAAGAGTCCTCAGCCAGTGGCTTCCCAGGAGAATTCTACCAGACATTTAAAGCAGAGTTAATACCTATTCTTCTCAAACTGTTCCAAAAAGTAGAAATGGAAATAAAGCTTCCAAACTCATTATGAAGCATTACCTTGATTCCAAAACCAATCAAAGACTCCACTAAAAAGGAGAATTATAGGCCAATATCTCTGATGAACCAGGATGCAAAAATTCTCAACAAGATACTAGTAAATCGAATTCAACAGTACATTAAAATAATATTCACTGTGATCAAGCAGGATTTATTCCTGGGCTGCAGGACTGGTTCAATATTTGCAAATCAATCAATGTGATACACCACATTAATAAAAGAAAGGATAAGAACCATATGATCTTTTCAATAGACGCAGAAAAAGCATTTGACAAAATACAACATCCTTTCTTGATAAAAATCCCTCAAGAAAATAGGGATAGAAGAAACATGCCCTAACATCATAAAAGCCCATATATGATAGGCCCACAACTAATATCTTCAATGGGGAAAGACTGTTCCTCCTAAGGTCAGGAACACAACAGGAATGTCTCACCACCTTTGTTTAACATAGTGTTGGAAGCCCTAGCCACAACAATCAGACAACAAAGAGAAATAAAAGGCATACAAATTGGCAAAGAAGATGTCAAACTTTCACTCTTTGCTGATGACATGATACTCTACATGGAAACCCTGAAAGACTCCACAAAAAAAACCTGCTACAACTGATGCGTGAATTCAACAAAGTCGCATGATATAAAATCAACATACAGAAATTGGTTGCATTTCTATACACCAATTATGAATCTGCAGAAAGAGAAATCAAGGAATCTATCCCATTTACCATTGCATTATATATTCATTATATATGTACTTATTTATTTATTTACATGTTTTTTTGGAGAAACACCAACAGGTGAATTGCTTATGTTATTTCTCTATCAGAATGTTTATATTATAGGAGCACCTAAAAATACAAAGTGAATATCAACATACCTAAAGGGAGGAATATACAACAATACAATAATAGTAGAGATCTTTAATACCCTACTTTTACCAATGGGTAGAAGATCCAGACAGAAATCAGTACGGAAACATGGGCTTTAAACAATGTTACAACAGATGGAGTTAACAGACATATATAGAACATTCCATCCAAAAACAACAGAACACATATTCTTCTCAAGTGCACATGGAATATTATCCAGGAGAGATCATATATTAGACCACAAAGCAAGTCTTAATAAATTTAAGAATATTAAAATAAGGGACACGAGGGTGGCTCAGTTGGTTGGGCATCCTGACTCTTGGTTTCGTCTCAGATCATGATCTCACAGGTTGGTGAGTTGGAGCCTGCACTGACATGGGAAGCCTGCTTGGGATTCTCTCTTTCCCTTCTCTACCCTTCCCTTACTCATGCTGTCTCTGGCTCTCTCAAAATCAATAAATACAACTTAAACATTTTATTAAAAAAGAATATTAAAATCATAGCAAGCATATTTTATGACAAGAGTCAAAACTGTATAAATCAATTAGAAAAAGAACACTGCAAAATTCACAAATATGTGGAAACTAAGCAACATGCAGTGTACAACCAATGGGTCAAAGAAGGATTCAAAACAGAAATCAAAAACTACCTGAGATAAATGAAAACTGAAATACAATGGACCAAAAGTTCCACGATGCAGCAAAAGCAGTTCTTAGAGGAAGTTAATAGTGATAAATGCCTACATCAAGAAACAAGAAAAATCTCAAATAAACAACCAATTTTACACCTCAAAGAACTTTAAAAATGAACAACAACAAAAACCAAAGTTACAATAAAGAAGGAAATAACAAAGATCAGAGAAGAAATAAAGGACACTTCCCATCTAACTATGCCCAAAGGAACATAGCAAGCAAAGGACAATTGTTCTGACCTTTGCTAAGCCAGCAGAAAGTATCACATGACCACATCATGTCAAATGACCAGAAATGTAGCTGGTGTTGATTCCTGACTTTCTCATTTCTGAAAAAGGTTCTTATGTAGTATTCTCAATTAAGAAAGTGACAAAGACTAAATTATTGAAGCCTCAAAACACTTTAAAGGAACAACTTCCTCCTTGACAATTCTCCAGTTACTACAAAAACAAAAAAACCAAAACATGTAAACAACACGGAAAGTCCTGTTCATTGGTCTGAACTTTGGAGACGCCAGTGCATAAAAATCCCAAAACAGGAGGAAACATCAAAATCTGAGAAACTCACCTCTGAACAGGAATCCATACTCCACACCTGACACCCTGACCCACTCGTGTTGCTCCCCTTGCTGCCAGCCTACATGCTGCAGGACCACCTGCTGCCAGCCCACATGCTGTGGGTCCAGCTTCTGCCAGCCTTGCTGTTGTGGGTCGAGCTGCTGCCAGCCTTGCTGCTGCCCAACTTGCTGTCATACCACCTGCTGCAGGACCAGCTGCTGCAGGACCAGCTGCTGCCAGCCCAGCTGCTGTGGGTCCAGCGGCTGTGCAGAAAACTGCTGTGGGTCTAGCGGCTGTGGGTCCAGCTGCTGCCAGCCTTCCTGCTGCTGATTGTCTTACCAAACACCATCTGCACATAACACCCTCCTGTTAACTGGCTTGCCATTTGGGGGCCAAATTTCCTTCCTAGGTTTTGGTGAAAGCCAGCGTGCAATCACCATTTTTGTTTCTCATATATGTTTATAAGCTTGTGAATCAGCTTGATGCTGTGCAGAGGACTTCCTCCAAGTCTCTCTCTCCATGTATGTGGCTCATGTGCAGCTTCAGAAATTCTTGGTACTAAGTTATGGCCTTGGCTTTGATTCTGAAGTCAGGATCACCTGCTCCCTCAAAGTAACTTAAGAAAACAAGTTTTCATGTTTTTTTCATAGATTCCTGCAACTGATTAATAAACTTCATAATCATATTTTCAATGTACTTATGATTATTTCTCCTACTTTCATTTTTTTATAATCGTTTGAGTCATCTCGTTAGATGCAAGTGTTTTACCTGGCTTATATGCCTCTTAATAAAGTCTATACCCTAATTCTCCCCATATTGTTTTGTTTTACTGTATTGATATCAGAACTTGTATACATATTGGGTACCATATGTATCATCAAACATGAGCTACATAACAGCCTAACATGAATAGTATTCCACATTTTAGGTGAGAATATTTCACTGTGTAATTTCATATAGCCAATAATGGACAGACTCAGATTCAGGACTGGATATTTTTTTTTCCTGCTCAAAGGCAACTACTTTTACATGTCAGTAAAAGTAGCAACAATATTTAGTACTGAGGACTAGTAAGCTGTGCAAATGAATTTCTCCTTTAACAATGGGGGAAATAACCCCTCATATATGCAGATAACATCTGTTCAAAAATCAGTTTCTCACAACTCAGCAAGCAGCAGATACATGTGAGGGCAGGTAGGACTGCATTTTGGAGCTGTCAAGAAAACAGGGAGCCTTTCCCATCTCCATATGTTCAGCCACACGTGCAATTTGTCCCCATGAAATCTTGTTAGGATCCATTGTGTCCTCACAATAGAGTCTCATCTAAACTGACTAATATCTTTGTTTCGTGCAAATCCAATTCAGAATAACCTCCTTCTACTAAACATCTACCACCAGAATGAGAAAATAAGTAATTCCCTGTAATAAAAAATGGAGCATATATTGCACTCCCCCTTCTTCAGCTGAGGTTATGATCTCACGGTTTGTGAGTTTGAGCTCTGCATTGGACTTGCTGCTGCCAGGGCAGAGCCCACTTCAGCTCCTATGTCCCCTTCTCTTTCTGCCTCTCTCTCTCTCTCTCTCTCTCTAAAATGAAAAAACATTAAAAAAATTCTTTTTTTTTTTTAAATTTTTTTATTTTTTAATATATGAAATTTACTGTCAAATTGGTTTCCATACAACACCCAGTGCTCATCCCAAGAGGTGCCCTCCTCAATACCCATCACCCACCCTGCCCTCCCTCCCACCCCCCATCAACCCTCAGTTTGTTCTCAGTTTTTAACAGTCTCTTATGCTTTGGCTCTCTCCCACTCTAACCTCTTTTTTTTTTTTTTCCTTCCCCTCCCCCATGGGTTTCTGTTATGTTTCTCAGGATCCACATAAGAGTGAAACCATATGGTATCTGTCTTTCTCTGTATGGCTTATTTCACTTAGCATCACACTCTCCAGTTCCATCCATGTTGCTACAAAAGGCCATATTTCATTTTTTCTCATTGCCACGTAGTATTCCATTGTGTATATAAACCACAATTTCTTTATCCATTCATCAGTTGATGGACATTTAGGCTCTTTCCATAATTTGGCTATTGTTGAGAGTGCCGCTATAAACATTGGGGTACAGGTGCCCCTATGCATCAGTACTCCTGTATCCCTTGGATAAATTCCTAGCAGTGCTATTGCTGGGTCATAGGGTAGGTCTATTTTTAATTTTCTGAGGAACCTCCACACTGCTTTCCAGAGCGGCTGCACCAGTTTGCATTCCCACCAACAGTGCAAGAGGGTTCCTGTTTCTCCACATCCTCTCCAGCATCTATAGTCTCCTGATTTCTTCATTTTGGCCACTCTGACTGGCATGAGGTGGTATCTGAGTGTGGTTTTGATTTGTATTTCCCTGATAAGGAGCGACGTTGAACATCTTTTCATGTGCCTGTTGGCCATCCGGATGTCTTCTTTAGAGAAGTGTCTATTCATGTTTTCTGCCCATTTCTTCACTGGGTTATTTGTTTTTCGGGTGTGGAGTTTGATGAGCTCTTTATAGATTTTGGATACTAGCCCTTTGTCCGATGTGTCATTTGCAAATATCTTTTCCCATTCCGTTGGTTGCCTTTTAGTTTTGTTGGTTGTTTCCTTTGCTGTGCAGAAGCTTTTTATCTTCATAAGGTCCCAGTAATTCACTTTTGCTTTTAATTCCCTTGCCTTTGGGGATGTGCCGAGTAAGAGATTGCTACGGCTGAGGTCAGAGAGGTCTTTTCCTGCTTTCTCCTCTAAGGTTTTGATGGTTTCCTGTCTCACATTCAGGTCCTTTATCCATTTTGAGTTTATTTTTGTGAATGGTGTGAGAAAGTGGTCTAGTTTCAACCTTCTGCATGTTGCTGTCCAGTTCTCCCAGCACCATTTGTTAAAGAGACTGTCTTTTTTCCATTGGATGTTCTTTCCTGCTTTGTCAAAGATGAGTTGGCCATACGTTTGTGGGTCTAGTTCTGGGGTTTCTATTCTATTCCATTGGTCTATGTGTCTGTTTTTATGCCAATACCATGCTGTCTTGATGATGACAGCTTTGTAGTAGAGGCTAAAGTCTGGGATTGTGATGCCTCCTGCTTTGGTCTTCTTCTTCAAAATTACTTTGGCTATTCGGGGCCTTTTGTGGTTCCATATGAATTTTAGGATTGCTTGTTCTAGTTTCGAGAAGAATGCTGGTGCAATTTTGATTGGGATTGCATTGAATGTGTAGATAGCTTTGGGTAGTATTGACATTTTGACAATATTTATTCTTCCAATCCATGAGCAGGGAATGTCTTTCCATTTCTTTATATCTTCTTCAATTACCTGCATAAGCTTTCTATAGTTTTCAGCATACAGATCTTTTACATCTTTGGTTAGATTTATTCCTAGGTATTTTATGCTTCTTGGTGCAATTGTGAATGGGATCAGTTTCTTCATTTGTCTTTCTGTTGCTTCATTGTTAGTGTATAAGAATGCAACTGATTTCTGCACATTGATTTTGTATCCTGCAACTTTGCTGAATTCATGTATCAGTTCTAGCAGACTTTTGGTGGAGTCTATCGGATTTTCCATGTATAATATCATGTCATCTGCAAAAAGCGAAAGCTTGACTTCATCTTTGCCAATTTTGATGCCTTTGATTTCCTTTTGTTGTCTGATTGCTGATGCTAGAACTTCCAGCACTATGTTAAACAAGAGCGGTGACAGTGGGCATCCCTGTCGTGTTCCTGATCTCAGGGAAAAAGCTCTCAGTTTTTCCCCGTTGAGGATGATGTTAGCTGTGGGCTTTTCATAAATGGCCTTTATGATCTTTAAGTATGTTCCTTCTATCCCGACTTTCTCAAGGGTTTTTATTAAGAAAGGGTGCTGGATTTTGTCAAAGGCCTTTTCTGCATCGATTGACAGGATCATATGGTTCTTCTCTTTTTTTTTGTTAATGTGATGTATCACGTTGATCGATTTGCGAATGTTGAACCAGCCCTGCATCCCAGGAATGAATCCCACTTGATCATGGTGAATAATTCTTTTTATATGCTGTTGAATTCGATTTGCTAGTATCTTATTAAGAATTTTTGCATCCATATTCATCAGGGATATTGGCCTGTAGTTCTCTTTTTTTACTGGGTCTCTGTCTGGTTTAGGAATCAAAGTAATACTGGCTTCATAGAATGAGTCTGGAAGTTTTCCTTCCCTTTCTATTTCTTGGAATAGCTTGAGAAGGATAGGTATTATCTCTGCTTTAAACGTCTGGTAGAACTCCCCTGGGAAGCCATCTGGTCCTGGACTCTTATTTGTTGGGAGATTTTTGATAACCGATTCAATTTCTTCGCCGGTTATGGGTCTGTTCAAGCTTTCTATTTCCTCCTGATTGAGTTTTGGAAGAGTGTGGGTGTTTAGAAATTTGTCCATTTCTTCCAGGTTGTCCAATTTGCTGGCATATAATTTTTCATAGTATTCCCTGATAATTGTTTGTATCTCTGAGGGATTGGTTGTAATCATTCCATTTTCATTCATGATTTTATCTATTTGGGTCATCTCCCTTTTCTTTTTGAGAAGCCTGGCTAGAGGTTTGTCAATTTTGTTTATTTTTTCAAAAAACCAACTCTTGGTTTCGTTGATCTGCTCTACAGTTTTTTTTAGATTCTATATTGTTTATTTCTGCTCTGATCTTTATGATTTCTCTTCTTCTGCTGGGTTTAGGCTGCCTTTGCTGTTCTGCTTCTATTTCGTTTAGGTGTGCTGTTAGATTTTGTATTTGGGATTTTTCTTGTTTCTTGAGATAGGCCTGGATTGCAATGTATTTTCCTCTCAGGACTGCCTTCGCTGCATCCCAAAGCGTTTGGATTGTTGTATTTTCATTTTCGTTTGTTTCCATATATATTTTAATTTCTTCTCTAATTGCCTGGTTGACCCACTCATTCGTTAGTAGGGTGTTCTTTAACCTCCATGCTTTTGGAGGTTTTCCAGACTTTTTCCTGTGGTTGATTTCAAGCTTCATAGCATTGTGGTCTGAAAGTATGCATGGTATAATTTCAATTCTTGTAAACTTATGAAGGGCTGTTTTGTGACCCAGTATATGATCTATCTTGGAGAATGTTCCATGTGCACTCGAGAAGAAAGTATATTCTGTTGCTTTGGGATGCAGAGTTCTAAATATATCTGTCAAGTCCATCTGATCCAATGTATCATTCAGGGCCCTTGTTTCTTTATTGACTGTGTGTCTAGATGATCTATCCATTTCTGTAAGTGGGGTGTTAAAGTCCCCTGCAATGACCACATTCTTATCAATAAGGTTGCTTATGTTTATGAGTAATTGTTTTATATATCTGGGGGCTCGGGTATTTGGTGCATAGACATTTATAATAGTTAGCTCTTCCTGGTGGATAGACCCTGTGATTATTATATAATGCCCTTCTTCATCTCTTGTTACAGCCTTTAATTTAAAGTCTAGTTTGTCTGATATAAGTATGGCTACTCCAGCTTTCTTTTGGCTTCCAGGAGCATGATAAATAGTTCTCCATCCCCTCACTCTCAATCTAAAGGTGTCCTCAGATCTAAAATGAGTCTCTTGTAGACAGCAAATAGATGGGTCTTGCTTTTTTATCCATTCTGATACCCTATGTCTTTTAGTTGGTGCATTTAATCCATTTACATTCAGTGTTATTATAGAAAGATATGGGTTTAGAGTCCTTGTGATGTCTGTATGTTTTATGCTTGTAGTGATGTCTCTGGTACTTTGTCTCACAGGATCCCCCTTAGGATCTCTTGTAGGGCTGGTTTCGTGGTGACAAATTCCTTCAGTTTTTGTTTGTTTGGGAAGACCTTTATCTCTCCTTCTATTCTAAATGACAGACTTGCTGGATAAAGGATTCTCGGCTGCATATTTTTTCTGTTTAGCACACTGTAGATATCGTGCCAAGCCTTTCTGGCCTGCCAAGTTTCAAAGGAGAGATCAGTCACGAGTCTTATAGGTCTCCCTTTATAGGTGAGGGCACGTTTATCCCTTGCTGCTTTCAGAATTTTCTCTTTATCCTTGTATTTTGCCAGTTTCACTATGATATGTCGTGCAGAAGATCGATTCAAGTTACGTCTGAAGGGAGTTCTCTGTGCCTCTTGGATTTCAATGCCTTTTTCCTTCCCCAGTTCAGGGAAGTTCTCAGCTATAATTTGTTCAAGTACCCCTTCAGCACCTTTCCCTCTCTCTTCCTCCTCTGGGATACCAATTATGCGTATATTATTTTTTTTTAGTGTATCACTTAGTTCTCTAATTTTCCCCTCATACTCCTGGATTTTTTTATCTCTCTTTCTTTCAGCTTCCTCTTTCTCCATAACTTTATCTTCTAGTTCACCTATTCTCTCCTCTGCCTCTTCAAGCCGAGCCATCGTGGTTTCCATTTTGTTTTGCATTTCGTTTAAAGCGTTTTTCAGCTCCTCGTGACTGTTCCTTAGTCCCTCGATCTTTGTGGCAAGAGATTCTCTGCTGTCCTGTATACTGTTTTCAAGCCCAGCGATTAATTTTATGGCTATTATTCTAAATTCACTTTCTGTTATATTATTTAAATCCTTTTTGATCAGTTCATTAGCTGTTGTTATTTCCTGGAGATTCTTCTGAGGGGAATTCTTCCGTTTGGTCATTTTGGAGAGTCCCTGGCGTGGTGAGGACCTGCAGTGCACTTCCCCTGTGCTGTGGTGTATAACTGGAGTTAGTGGGCGGGGCCGCAGTCCGACCCGATGTCTGCCCCCAGCCCACTGCTGGGGCCACAGTCAGACTGGTGTGTGCCTTCTCTTCCCCTCTCCTAGGGGCGGGATTCACTGTGGGGTGGCGTGTCCCGTCTGGGCTACTTGCACACTGCCAGGCTTGTGTTGCTGGGGATCTGGCGTATTAGCTGGGGTGGGTAGGCAAGGTGCACGGGGGCTGGAGGGGCAGGCTTAGCTCGCTTCTCCTTAGGTGATCCACTTCAGGAGGAGCCCTGTGGCAGCGGGAGGGAGTCAGATCCGCTGCCGGAGGTTTGGCTCCGCAGAAGCACAGAGTTGGGTGTTTGCGCGGAGCGAGCAAGTTCCCTGGCAGGAACTGGTTCCCTTTGGGATTTTGGCTGGGGGATGGGCGGGGGAGATGGCGCTGGCGCCTTTGTTCCCGGCCTAGCTGAGCTCTGCCGTCCGGGGGCTCAGCAGCTCTCCCTCCCTTTGTCCTCCAGCCTTCCCGCTTTCCGAGCAGAGCTGTTAACTTATGACCTCCCAGACGCTAAGTCGCGCTTGCTGTCGGAACACAGTCTGTCCGGCCCCTCCGCTTTTGCCAGCCAGACTCGGGGGCTCTGCTTGGCCGGCGAGCCGCCCCTCCACCCCGGCTCCCTCCCGCCAGTCCGTGGAGCGCGCACCGCCTCGCCGCCCTTCCTACCCTCTTCCGTGGGCCTCTAGTCTGCGCTTGACTCCGGAGACTCCCTTCTGCTAATCCTCTGGCGGTTTTCTGGGTTCTTTAGGCAGGTGTAGGTGGAATCTAAGTGATCGGCAGGACGTGCTGTGAGCCCCGCGTCCTCCTACGCCGCCATCTAAAAAAAATTCTTAAAGAAATTTAAGACAAAATTAAAGACTCAGAGACTGTGCAATGAGCACATATGATTTTCTGAACCATCCAAGAAACTAAACAACTTCCTGTATTCTGTGAGGCAACTCTGAAGGATTTGAGGGGAATGAAGAGTGTGTTCCAGGAGGGTGAGAAGAATGTGAGGAAGAAGACAAATAACACAATGTGGGCATTCATAGGAGTTATAATAGAAAGTTGGCACTCTGGTCCTGAAATAATGGTGCTTCTTCAGCACTCAGGGATGTGAGGCTTGATTTGGGCTGAAGACTTAGGAACATTAGGCCCCGAGTCACCTCCTGGGAGCAGTGGAGGAATCTTGATGAACCATGAAGGTTCATTTCCAGGACACATGCCAACATTGTAGACTACATATCTGGGATTCTCTGAAGAGACTGCCAAGACCATGCGAGCCTACTACTGCTTCTTAAGAGCCAGATGGTTGGGTGATGAGATGAAGAACTGACACAACCTAGTTCCTACTACTTGCCAGGTATTGACCAAATCCTACATGTACGTTATCTTTAATTCTTTAAGAAGAGTTGAGAATTAGAAATTAATAATTTCTATGAAGAAATTTTCAACATAGGTATTAAGGTTCCCATTATGGAGATGAGGAAATAGGACTGAGAAGGGTAAAGTAATGCCAGACTTTGGTTTCTCCCAGAATCTACTCTGAAGGATAGAGTCCAGGCATGTAGTTTCTTTGGGGAGGTCAAATCACACTGGTAGAAGTGTGGGGAAGTGACACAGGGAGGGGGCACTTTAAGGCCAGTGTCACAGTTTGCAAGTGAACCTTAAACCTGAAAAATATATCAGAGATGATGTAACACACACATGATGGGATTCTCCTAATAGCTACAAGGGAGCTGGAGTCTTTTTAAATCAACTCTCCAGAATCGTTGGTTGAGCATTTCTCTCAGTGTGGTGCACATAGAAAGCATGGCATTTTGTTGTTGCATGAAAACAGCCTTTAGGCATAGAGATGCAGGTCTGGTAGGTAGAAATTGTCCCCAACACACTTAGATCTATGACATACAGTGGGCATATTCAAGATATTGAGAAACTATGGTTTTCACCAGTCACTCCAATATTTTTTTCATCAGAGTGGTGGACAGACACAATATCTAGAAGAAAAATAAGACTGAAGAGAAAACAGAGGAGGAGAAGCAAGAGGAATTGAAAGAGTAGAAGGAAAGGAAGGAAGGAAGGAAGGAAGGAAGGAAGGAAGGAAGGAAGGAGGAAAGAAGGAAGGAAGGAGAAAGCAAAGAGGGAAGAAAAGGGAAGACAAAAAGGGAAATAAGAGAGAGATGGACACAAAGCAGAGAAAGAAGAAGGAAGGAAGGAAGGAAGGAAGGAAGGAAGGAAGGAAGGGAAGAATTAAGAATTAAAAACAATTCAGCACAATAAAGATGTACTCTAAACATGAAGTCACTGACTAGGCTAGTTAACAAGGTTAGGACTAGAATCACCCAACTCACACTGGTTTGTCCATACTGCCCCAGTTACACCCCTGAAAGTCCTACATCCTGAGAAAGCACTCAATCCTAGGCAAATCAGCACTATTGGTCAACAAGGATGTACATTGATGCTTGCTTAGTCCCAGTGTACTGCTGCTGCTTCTACCCACCTGCTTTGGTTATGCCTTGCCATGTAAAAGAGATGATACCAGACATCTCTACCCAAAGGTCCTTGGTTGAACTGAGTTACTACAAGAGACGGATATGCCTGTGGGAGTCTTGAATCAGGCTTTTGTGGGGAAACAGACCTGGGCTCACACATCTACATTTGTCCCCATGAACATATCAGCATCATGTTCCTCTCCCCAGGAATACTCCTAATCCACATACAACCTAAGGACCAAAGCTGGGGAGGGATCACTGCTCTGTCACTACCCAGTCAAACTGGAAATGAATACATGATCTGATGATCATTGAAGCAAGAACGATGCTGCTGATGTGGCAAATTTCCTTTAATCTGAAAATGTTTCTATGAGTTATTCTCAAATAGGAAACACATTAAACACCTATTTTCTAAAGATTCCTGTCATTTATGGAATGTCTTCTTCTACAAGCCCCCAGTGACTATGGAAAACAATGTAAACACCAACAAGGAAAGTCCCACCCATTGGTCTAAACTTCGGCGGTCCAACACATAAAAGCCCCAGATCAGGAGGAGGCACCAGAATCTGAAAACCTCACCTCTGCACAGGACCTGCCCATCCTCCACCCCTGACACCATGACCCACTCATGTTTTCCCTCCTGCTGCCAGCCTACGTGCTGCAGGACCACCTGCTGCCAGACCGCATGCTGCCAGCCAACATGTGTGAATTCCTGCTGCCAGACCACATGCTGTGGGTCCAGCGGCTGTGGATAAATTTGCAGTGGGTCTACCTGCTGCCAGTCATGCTACCACCTGCTGTAGAACCACCTGCTGCCACCCTTGCTGTGTGTCCAGCTGCTGCCATCCTTCCTGCTGCCGATTGCCTTGCCAAGAACCATCATCTCCACGCAACATGGTTTGCCATTTGGAAAACAAAGTCACTGCCAATCATTGTTGAAAGTCAGCATGCAATCGCCAACATTTCTCTTATTCATCTGCCTGTCTACAAGCTTATGAATCAGTTTGATGAAGTGTGGACCACTTCTCCCTGATTCTCTTCTTCCATCATCTTATGAGTCATGTGCTAACTTCATGCATCCTGATACCGAGTCATGATCTCTGCCTTAACTCCACAGTCAAGATCTTCACCCTCTCCCTATCAGTAATATAGAGAAAGAAATCCTCAGGATTCATACATAGGTGTCTGCAACTACTGTAAGTCTTCAAATTATGTTTTCTTTTTCAGTGTACTCACGGTCCTTGTATCCTGCTTTCTTCTTTGCATGATCACTTTGAAGGTCTCCCTAGATATAAAGGATCTCATCTATATTTCTTAAGAAATTCTGTACCATTCTGCATCCCATATGATCTTTGTTTCCTTGTACAGCATTCTCGATGTAAGGATTTATACACAGGTTGCATATCACATGCAGTATCTATTTGGAGCCTCGTACAGTCCTCCACTAATTATTGTCTCCATTTTCAGATAAGGAAATTTCACAGTGGAATGTCATGTACCTGACATGGACAGACTCAGATCCCAGACTGTGTCTCCTGCCTTGATGAAGGGCACTTACATTCATCTCTCCAGACAAGTTAGAAAACATCCTGGGACTGAGCACCAGCAAGATGTTCATCTGAGTGTCTTCTCTGACCACAGAAGTAATATTCTCCAGTATATGCAGGTGACATCTGGGACAAAGTTGTAGACATTAGTATCCTACAGTTCAGCCATCAGCAGCCTCATGTGGGGGCAGTGGGACCTTCCCTTTAGAGATCTTGGATCTTTTTGCTGCCTTGGGCTCCATCCAGCCCCTCAGCACTCCTCTGCATCAGATACAGGTGAGTATGCGGTGTCCTCATGAGCCACAGACGTGGCTGAACACACTTGTGTTTGGGTTGTGGAAATCACATTCTTGTTTGGCCTCCTAGTCCTCAGGACTTAATGGCAGAGTTAAAAGGTATCAGGAAATTTTATGCCAAACATATTATGCTCCCCAACTGTAAGGCAATTTGTTATTGTGATCAAAATGTTACCAAGACAATTAAGGAAGGACAATGTCAGGGACTGAGAGTCTGTGCAATGGGCATGTATGACTTCAAGTAATCCATGGGCTCTGAACCATCTATAGAACAAACACTATCCATTATTTTATGAAGGAACTATGAAGCATTTGAGGGAAATAAAGATGCCTGTTCCAGGGTGGTGAGAAGAATGTGAGGAAGAAAAAGAGAAAACAAGGTGGACATTCATAGGAGTTGTGATAGACAGAAGGCTGGTGCTTCTGGTCCTGAACTAATGGTGCTGCCTCAGCACTCAGGGGTGTGAGGCTTGATTCAGGCTCTGAGAGGAAAAGGAGAATTAAGCCTTGGGTCACATTCTGGGATCAGTGGAAAGACCTCTGATGAGCTGTGAAGGCTCATGTCCAGGGCACTTGCCAACGTTGACGCCTACGTATCTGGGATGCTCTGGAGAGACTGCCAAGACTAAACTTGCCTACCTCTGATTCTTAAGAGCTGGGTATCTGTGTGACAGGATGAAGAACTGACATGACCCATGGTCCTACTACTTGCTAGGTATTGACCAAATGTTTCATGTACATTATCTTTAAATCTTTCCTTTTATTAATTTTTATTTTAATTCCAATATAGTTGATCTACCATGTCAAATTCATTTCAGGTGTACAATATAGTGATTCATCGTTTCCATACAGCACCCAATGCTCATCACAAATGCACTCCTTAATCCTCGTCACCTATTTCAACCATTCCCCCACCACTGTCTCCTCTGGTAACCATCGGTTTGTTCTCTCTAGTTAAAGAGTCTGTCTCTCTTTTCCTTTGCTCTTTCATTTACTTTCTTAAATTCCACATGAGTGAAACCATATGGTATTTGTCTTTCTCTGACTGACTTATTTCATTTAGCATTATACTCTCTAGTTCTATCCATGTCGTTACAAATGTAAGACTTCACTCATTTTTATGGCTGAATTATATTCCATTGTAGATATATACCACATCTTCTTTATCCATTTGTCTATCAGTGGACACTTGGGCTGCTTCCATATACTGGCTATTGTAAATAATGCTGCTACAAACATAGGGTTGCATGTATCCCTTTGAATTAGTGTTTTTCTATTTTAGAAGTAAATACCCAGTAGTGCAATTACTGGATCATAAGGTAGTTCTATTTTTAACTTTCTGAGGACACTCCATACTGTTTTCCACAATGGAGCCACCAGTAGTACAGGAGAGTTCCCTTTCTCCACATCCTCACCAACAGCTGTTGTTTTTCTGTTTTTGGTTGTAGCCATTGTGACAGGTGTGAGGTGCTATATCTTATAATTTTGAATTGCATTTCCCTGATGATGAGTCATGTTGAGTATCTTTTCATGTGTCTGTTGGCCATCTATATGTCTTCTTTGGAGAAATGTCTGTTCATGTCTTCTGTCCATTATTTAATTGGGTTACTTTTTTGGAGGTGTTGAGTTGTGTACGTTCTTTACATAATTTGGATACTGACCCTTTTCAGATATGTCGGTTACAAATTCTCCCATTTTGTAGGTTGCCTTTTAGTTTTGTTGATTGTTTCCTTGGCTATGCAAACACTTTTTATTTTGATGTAGTTCTGATAGATTACTTTTGCTTTATTTCCCTGGCCTCAGGAGACCTATCTAGAAAAAATTTGCTATTATCAGTATCAGAGACATTACTGCCTGTGCTGTCTTCCAGAATTTTTATGCTTTCAGGTCTCACATTTAGGTCTTTAATCCATTTAGAATTTATTTTTGTGTGTGGTGTAAGAAAGTGGTCTAGTTTCATTCTTTTGCCTGTAGCTATCCAGTTTTCCCAACACCATTTGTTAAAGAGACTGTCTTTTTCCCATTGGATATTTTTGCCTCCTTTGTCAGACACTAATTGACCATATAATTCTTGATTTATTTCTGGGTTTTCTATTCTATTCCACTGGTCTTTGTGTCTATTTTTGTGCCGGTTCCATACTGTTTTGATTATTGTGGCTTTGTCTTGAACTGTGATAACTCCAGCTTTGCTTTCCTTTTTCAAATAACTTTGGTTATTTGGGATCTTTTGTGGCTCCATACAAATTAGAATTATTTGTTCTAGTTCTATGAAAAATATGCTGTTGGTATTTTGATTGGGATTGCATTAAATTGGTAGTATCTTTAATTCTTGAGGAAATTTTCAACATAGGTATTAAGGTTCCCAATTGTGGAGATGAGGAAATCGGGACTGAGAAGGGTAAAGTAATGTCATAGTTTGGTTTCTCCAGCAAGCTACTCTGGGGAGGACAGATCACACTGGTAGGAGTGTGGGGAAGTGACACAGGGAGGGAGCACTTTAAGGCCAGTGTCACAGTTTGCAAGTGAACCTTAAACCTGAAAAATATATCAGAGATGATGTAACACATACACACATTGGGATTCTCCTAATAGCAATGAGGGAGCTAGAGTCTTTATAAACCAACTCTCCAGAATCATTTGTTGAGCATTTCTCTCAATGTGGTATGTATAGGAAGCATGACATTCTGCTGTTGCATGAAAACAGCCCTTAGGCATAGAGATGCAGATCTAACACACTTACATCTATGACATATGGCAGGCATATTCAAGATATCTTTGACAATCTATGGTTTTCACCAGTCACTCCAATATTTTGTTCATCAGATTGGTGGACAGACACAGTATCTAGAAGAAAAATAAGACTGAGGAGAAAGCAGAAGAGGAAGAGCAAGAGGTATTGAAAGGAAGGAAGGAAGGAGGGAAGGAAGGAATGAATGAACAAACAAATGAATGAATGAGTGAATGAACAAAGGAGGGGAAAGGGAAGAAAAGACAGAAAGAGAGAGACAGACATAGCATAAAAAGGAAGAAATGAAGAATGAGAGACAGGGAGAGGGAGGAAGGAAACAAAAGAATTAAAAATTAAAAACAATTCAGCACAATAAAGATGTAGTCAGCCACATTAAGTCACTGACTAGGCTAGTTAGTAAGATTAGGACTAGAATCATCCAACTCACCCTGGTTTGCCCATACTGCCCCAGTTATACCACTGAAAGTCCTATATCCTGCAAAAGCCTTCAGTCTTAGGTAAATCAGGAGTACTGGTCAACAAGGATGTACATTGACTGATGCTTGCTTAGTCCAAGTGTATTGCTGCTGCTTCTACTCACCTGCCTTGGTTCTGCCTTGCCATATGGAAGAGATGATGCCAGACATCCTCTACCCAAGGGTCTTTGGTTGAACTGGGATATACAAGTGGGGTAGGGTGCTACAAGAGACAGATATGCCTGTGGGAGTCTTGAATCAGGCTTTGGGGGGAAAGAGATTTGGGCTCAGGCACGAATTTAATTCATCCCTATGAACATATCAGCATCCTGCTCCCCTACTCCAGGGATACTCCCAGTCTACATGCAACCTAAGAAACAAAGCTGGGGAGGGACCGCTGCTCTGACCCTACCCAGCCCAGCAAGAACTTGAATACATGATTTGATGATGACTGAAGAATGACACTGCTGATGTGACCACTTTCCTTTAATCTAAAAATGTTTATATGAGTTATTCTCAAATAGGAAACACATTAAACATTTATTTTCTAAATATTCTTGAAATTTGTGGAACTTTCTCTTCTACAAGCCCCCAGTGACTATGGAACACCATGTAAATACCAACAAAGAAAGTCCTTCCCATTGGTCCAAACTTTGGGGTCCAGTGCATAAAATCCCCAGAACAGGAAGAGGCACCTGAATCTAAGAAACTCACCCCTCAGAAGAAGCCCACTCTTCACTCCTGACACCATGACCCACTCGTGCTGCTCCCCTTGCTGCCGGATCACTTGCTTCCACCCCACGTGCCATTAGCCTAGTGGCTGTGGGTCCAGCTGCTGCCAGCCTTGCTGCCACCCAGCTTGCTGTCAAACCACCTGCTGCCAGCCCAGCTGTGGGCCCAACAGCTGTGGACAAACCTGTAGTGGGTAGAGCTACTGTGGGTCCAGCAGCTGCGGCCCAATTTTCTGTCAAACCACCTGCTGGAGGACCACCTGCTGTCAGCCCCGTGGCTGTGGGTCCAACTGTTGCCAGCCCAGCTGCTGCCAGCCCTGCTGCTGCCAAACCCATTGCCACACTACCTGCTGTAGGACCACCTGCTTCCACACTTGCTGTGTGTCCAGCTGCTGCCAACCTTTCTACTGTTGATCCACATACTAAATCATTGTGTGACAGAGACCAAAGTTCTCTCAATCATCAGTTCTCCAATTACTGTCCCAAAGTCTACTACCAGGCTTCATTGGCATCCAGCATGCTGCCACCACCTTTATTAGTCATACTCGTGATTAAAAGGCTCTGCTAGTATGCATGTTGCTGCAAAGAACTTTAGTCTTATAGCCTTCGTCTTTATTTGCTGTTTATCTCTGATAGCTGTAGGCATTCTTTCTCCTTGACCTACAGTCATTGTGGCAGCCTTGCAAAATGATCACCACTTTCCCTCTCAGTATCACAAAGCACAAATTTATGATTTTTTTTGTTTCTTCCTTGTTTACTATTTCATTATAATCATTTTTATATACTTATTATTCTTCTTTCTTACTTCCACCTTTCATAATTACTCTGCATTGTCTTCCCAGATGTGGGAAAGCTTTTCTGGTTCCTTTCTAATAAAGTCTTTGCTATCTTCCAGCCTATATTATGATTTTGCTTTTTGTAACCCATTTATTTTAATGCCAAGCATTAATAGTTCATTTCACAAGTATTTTCTATGCTAAGCCTGACAATGACCTCTAAACTGGCAGAACTAGAAAGATCACCTCCCTTTTACAGATGAATAATGGCCACTTGGCTAGTTATGGACAGGATTTGGTCAAGGGCTATAGCCTCTAATTCTAGCTCCAGGGTCTTACATTTGCAATGTACAAGAAAAACAGTGGTCTGTGCATTGGAAAGGCGTTTGTCTTGTATGGCGTGTATATTACTGAAAATAAACCTTCCTGTGTGCAAATGATTTTTCTGTTCACAAATGTATTTTCCCACCTATTCCCCAAAGCTCAATGACCACTTGTACATGTAAGGGCAGTAGGCAGGTTTTAAGAGCCATCCGGCATGTTTAAACATCCATTATATTGCCGGCAGTGTGCCAGCATACTGAAGCCTAAGGCCTATGTACAGATCCCTGTTGTTTGATGTCAGGGAATGGCATTCTGGCATGGTCTTTTTCATCTGGCCACATGTAGTGTGGAATATAGAAAATAGATCAGGTAAAACCATAGCCTCAGCCATATTTCATGGACCTCTAAACTTCCATTCCATTTCTTCTCATATCCAGAACATGGACACAGTACTGGGAATTGAGCTAACCACACCATGGAAATTTTACCTTTGAGCCATCCACAATCTCTACAAAGCACCACGCTTGAGTTTTATCTGGTATTCTCTGAAGAGATGCCTGATTTATAACAGGGGACAGAGATAAATCAAGGTAACAATATTTGTTAATTACTTTCATATGTTGGTCTCAATTAGTGTTCCTAAACCTTGGCACTATTGACATTTTGGGCCAGATAATTATTTGTTGGCAGAGTGGAGGTACTGCTTTGAGCTCTGAAGCATGTTTAGCCGCATGCTGGACTCTACCCACTAGATGCCAGTAGCAACCCTTCTTACTTGTTTCAGACAGAGGTAAGATGGGGACAGAGAGTGGATAAATGGTAAAAACTCAAGAGTGGATTATTCTTCTATAAGAAGAAGAATGGTCTAAATGTATAAAATTGGATAATAATAAAACATGACATCAAAACTCATGGGATGCAATAAAAGCAGTGTTTTGATTCTAATTTGTATGTTTAAATCTTTATATTAGAGGAGAGGAAACCTTAAAATTAGAGTTAAATGGCCTATCTTAAGAAGCTAAAGGAAAGCAATAGAATTGTCCCCAAACTACATAGAAGAAATTAAATACTTAAAAAAAAGAGTGGAAATTAATAAAACAGAAAAGAAAACAAAAATAATGAAGTTCAATAAAGCTGAAAGTTTGGTCTTTTTTTAAGGTTTTTTTTTTAGTTTATTTATTTATTTATTTAGAGGGGGGTGAGGGGAAGGACAGAAAGAGAGGGAGAGAGAGAGAATCCCAAGGACTGACAGTGCAGCGCTGGACACAGGGCTCAAACTCACGGATCGTGAGATCATGGCCTGAGCCAAAATCATCTCAGAGCTCTTGTCGGACGCTTAACCAACTGAGCCACAGGTGCCCCAAAAGTTTGGTCTTTAAAAGGTGAACAAAATAGATAAAACTGTGGGAAGATTGATCAGCTAAAAAACGAACAAAAAAAAAAAAAACAAAACAAAAAGATAAAAATGGTATGTAAGGAAAATTTTGGCATAAAATATAGATAGAACGGATTTTTATTTTTTTGATATAATTCATTGTCAAATTGGTTTCCATACAACACCCAGTAAGTACCCTCCTCCCTACCCATCACCCACTTTCCCCTCTCCCCCACCCCCCATCTACCCTTAGTTTGTTCTCAGTCCTTAAGAGTCTCTGGTGGTTTGCTTCCCTCCCTCTCTGTAACTTTATCTCCCCCCCCTTCCCCTCCCCCATGGTCTTCTGTTAAGTTTCTCAAGATCTACATATGAGTGAAAACATATGGTATCTGTCTTTATCTGCCTGGCTTATTTCAGTTAGCAAAATACCCTCCAGTTCCATCCAGGTTGCTGCAAAAGGCAACAAAATAAAATTATTTTAATTATCTGTTGCCATGTTACAAACTACTACTGAGGAACAACAATTGTTTACTATTTCTCATGACTCTGGGGCTGAATGAGCTCAGTTCTTTTGTCTCTCAGGGTATTGACTGGGAGAAAATATTCACAATCATACAAGGGACAAAGGATCAGTCTCAAGAACCTGTAAATAACTCCCACAAACTGGTACACATAAACAACCTCATAGAAAATTGGGTAATAAAAATTTTTTAATAAAACTGGGTAAAAGAAGTAGACAGGAATTTTATATTAGAGAAAATGCAAATAGTCAATAAACATGAAAAAAAAATCAAAAGTGTAAGTGATCAAGAAATACAAATCAAGGGGCACCTGGGTGGTTCATTTGGTTAAACGTCCGACTTCAGCTCAGGTCATGATCTCACAGTCTGTGGGTTCGAGCCCCGCGTCGGCTCTGTGCTGACAGCTCAGAGCCTGGAGTCTGCTTCAGATTCTGTGTCTCCCTCTCTCTCTGCCCCTCCCATGCTCATGCTCTGTCTCTCTCTGTCTCAAAAATAAATAAAAACTTAAAAAAAATTTTTTAAATACAAATCAAAACCTCAACAAGATTTCCAATTTACACCACTATATTGGAAAACAATTTAAAATAATCTACGGCAATCCCAAGAAGTAGAAAGGATGTGAATCCACAGAATCTCTTGCACATTGTGGAAGGGGTGGAGGTGTGGATGTAGGTGACACTAATTTGTACCGGCCACTTAGGGAAACCAAGTGGCTTTTTCTATTAAATGATGGACCTGTCAATCAAACTTGCCAATAAACTCACTCCCTCAGCTTTGTTGACAACCAAACATTCTATTAATAATCTTGTTAAATCGTGAGCCTTCTTAGTGGAATGCAGCCTGCTTCGTTTTGATTTTTTCCTTCGGTATTTCCTGTGGATGCGTCTGCCAGCTGCTGGTCTGCTTCACGTATCCTTGATGTAAAATCATGATCTCAGCCTTGGAAAATGGCTCATCCCCTTTTCCTGTAAGATTCATAAAAAGCAAATTCTCTGAACTGTTCTCTTAAGTTTCTGCAACTGATCAATCTTTACAAATGATCGGTATCAACCCTGTTACATCAAGACACTCATTATTCCTGTGCCCAGCTCCTCTCTTTCATGACCACGTAAAATCATCTTCCTAAAGTCTTTACTGTTGTAGACCATACATTGGGATTTTGTTTTATACAGCTATTCCTTTAAAGGTCCCTGCATGTGTATCGCATTTCATATTATTGCTTCTAATCTCACAGTAACCCCACAAAGCTGGGCAAAGCAAGAACCATCGTTTCCATGGTACAAGTGGGAAGTCACTTGCCTTGTGTCATACAGCTAGTAACTGACAGAATTAGGTCTCATAGCTAGATGGTCTGACTCCTGACTCAGGACATTTTATTTAGATTTTACTGCAAGTAGAAATAACTCTGGTGACTGAGGTTTGGGAAGGTGCACAATTTTAGTTTCTTGTCTCCTGATAGAAATAAAACATCTTCTACATGCAGGTCATTTATCTTCCTAAAACAGCAGTTTCCAACTCCGCTTCCCACAAACCTAGGAACAATAGTAGTTGGTTTTAAGGACTAGGGTAAATGAAGTGAGCCTTTCGTTATCTCAGAGTTCTGGTCTGCCACTGACCAATTCATCTCCACCAAGTATTTTTAGTATTTGGTATTTAGTTCCCGGCACTATTCCTAGGACATTAAGAAGGACGCTCACCTAAAAATGTTTTTTTCTTCTATGTCATGGAAATGGCTGTCTTGCTTGGTCTCATTCACTGGTGTCACAGTTTGTATTTTCCAAAATCGACCACAACAGTAGCTACAGTCCCCCTGACTCTCCAGAGACTTATCAGATTCTCCCTGTGAATCTCAGCAAGGGTTGTGATTGCTCTGATAAAGAGAGGATAGAAGAAGGGATGGTATGTAACTTCCTGGCTAAATCGTTAGAAGGATGTCATTTCTTCCTGGCTCTCTGCCTCTTTGAGGAAGCTCGCCCTGGGGGAGCCAGCTACCATGCTAGAAGGAAAGAGAACACATGGAGGAAAAACTCAGCTCCCTCCTCCCCCAGCTGACAGCCAGCACAAACTGCCACACAGATGAATGAGCAAGCTTTCAGATGATTCTAGCCCCCAGACTTTGAGTCTTCTTTTAAAAGAAAAAAATGTGGGGTTTTTTTTGAGAGAGAGAGAGGAAGAGAGAGAGAGACAGAGTGAGAGACAAAATCCCAAGCAGGCTCCCTGCTGTCAGCCCAGAACCTGATGCAGGGCTCAATGTCACAACTGTGAGACCATGACATGAGCCGACATCAAGAGTCAAACGCTTAACTCACTGAGCCAACCGGGTGCCCCTGAATCTTCTAGCTGAGGCCCCAGACATCATGAAGCATCACAGTCTGAATTTCTGATCTACACAATTTATGAAGACAATAAGCAGTTGTTTCTACCATTAAGTTTGGGGGTAACTAGTTATGCGACTTTAGACTAAAAAAACTCTGCAAAGCACTCAAGGTACATTTTCAGTGCCTCCAAACTCTACATCAATTTAACTTCCTGATCAAAGCATTGTAAGGAGGTTATACGTCTGTAGAATCCTAGGAATTGAAGTAACTGAGCAATGGGTATATAACCCTCTGATCCAAACTGTTTCTAGATTTGGTGAGGCAGAGATGAAGCTGAAGAGATTCAATATCAGAGTGTTAGCAGAAAGCAGGATTTGCTGACGAATAAAGGAAGCCATCATCCATGATGGGTGTAGTTCTCCAGAGTAGAAGCCAGACTTTCTGAAAAAGAACTGAGCAATGAAGAGACAGCCAGATATTTGCTGGAAGAAGACCTAATATTGGCTCTGGGAGGAAAAGAATAGTTTGTGGCCAGAGCCATCTCCTTCTGGTTAGGTCTTGGGAGACCTACCACTGCAAAGGGATTTTTGGAAGAGGCTGCCAGGTTATCCAACTTGCTAAGGGCTGGTTTCCCTGATGCATGACTTTAGGGGAGGGATGAGCTGCGGGGCTGTCATTCACTGAATGACTACAGATATTAGACTTGATATTTCTCATCATTTCTAGTTCATAACCCAGCAAGTTTTAATTATCCTCACTTTATAGATGAGGAAACAGAGGCTGAGAGATGAACTAACTTGCTCAAAGAGGCACCACTTGCCAGTGGTTTACCTGGCCTCAAACACTGGGCTGTTTGTACCTGTGAAAATCAATATAAGGAAACCTTGTTCAAAATTAAGTCAACAATGGGGTGCCTAGGTGGCTCAGTTGGTTAAGCGTCCAACTCATGGTTTTGGCTCAGGTCATGATCTCACAGTTCGTGAGTTCGAGCCCTGTGTTTGGCTTTGCACTGAGAGTGCAGAGCCTGCCTAGAATTCTCTCTCTCTCCCTCACTTTCTGCCCCTTCCCCACTCACACTGTCTCTGTCTCTCTCAAAATAAATAAATAAACTTAAAAAAAATAAAATGAAGTCAAGAGCACATGAAAAGATGCTCAACGCCACTCAACATCAGGAAAATGCAAACCCCACAGCAACAGTCCAGCCAATGAGAGACCATCACGGTTCAGCCAATGAAAAGCCACTGTACTTAAAGCTCCCAGTTTGCTCTAATGTTTGCCTTTTTGTTTACAACAGCCCTCCCAACTTCCCTCTTTCTTCTCAGGACTTGGCTATGGTTTTGCCCTAGCTTACTTGTCCCAAATTACAATTCTGCTATATCTGAATAGACTCATTTTTGCTGGTAAGATAACTGACAGTATTTTTTTAAGTTTATTTATGTATTTTGAGACAGACAGAGACAGCACAAGTTGGGGAGGGGAAGAAAGAGGAGACAGAGAATCCCAAGAAGGCCCCACGTTGCTAGCATGGACCCCAACACAGGGCTCGAACTCACAACCAGGGAGATCATGACCTGAGCCACAACCAAAAGTCAGAAGCTTAACTGACTGAACTTCCTCTGACAGTTTTATTTTTAAGGTTAACGTGCCAAACTCACTGTGTGCCTATACTCTCTCCCCACCAGGCTGGGGAGAGAACATGGCCTACGAAGCCTTGAACATGAAAACAAATTGCTTGGTACTTTCACACATTGCCTTGGAGTTACATCTAGATATTTATTTCAACAGACAAGAGTTGCTTAGTATTTACTTTGTGTTAAGTGCTGTGTCAGGTCCTGGAACTACAGAAGTGAACAAGACATTCCAGGTCCTCACCCTCACTGTGCTTCTAATGGAATACAAACAGGCGATGAAATTTATACACCAGAAGTAGGATTGATGAGTCTTTGCCATGAAGGATATAGGAAGAATGGGTTGAGAGGTCTATACGTATGCAAGATTGTGTCTGGCCAACCCAGTCAGGAAGGGAAAGAGAAAAATTCCATATGGAACTCATGAATCAATTTACAATGTAGGACAGAAGGAGTGATATTGAAAGAAGAATTCAGGCACAACAGGAACTCCCCAACAATGTATATGCCAAAGACAATGAAAGATAGTTGGAATATATTAAGTAATTTTCCCAAAAGCCTACAGAACACTAATGATGTGAATACTCATCTACCTGATTTAAATCCTCATGGCCCCGCCTCTCCTGTCTTCTTCTGTAGTGGAGAAACTATGGATGAACATAGGAGAGATGCATAGATGGGTTCTCGTTATGTGGGCATGTGATAGCCTGCCTGGCCAGACACAGAAAATTGATGATGCCTTGAAAATGCAGATCACAAAATGGCTAGGAAAAGGGATACAAGGAAAAGGGATGAAGGTACACCCAAATCTCTGGGGATTGCAAGAGGGATCTCAGTGTAACTAAAACAGAATAGAAAATACTTAAGCATCCAGATAAACCACTCTGAACTTGATTTTTAACAAGGAGGAGGATCTGGTGGGCAAAGTTAATGATGATAAACGTGCTACAGAAGGACTATCTTAAAATATGTGATAACCAGTCAAGGAAATGTGTGCCTGACTGAAACTACATTCTACAGAGCAGAAAGATAATTGTCATGTTTAGAGGAAAAGGAACGTGATTTCCTGGCACAAGGCACTGAAATAGAGAGCAGAGCTAATAAGGGTAAGGAAGTGCTCAGAAATGCTATTCTGATTGTGCAGTCACAGATGCTTCCTATGCAGGAAAAGTGCAGAGAGCCAAAGTGAACATAACGTAAAATGTGGAGACACTCTCTAAAAGAACTTCCCAAGGATGGGATGGACCACCCTGGGTTTATGAATGTTTTATTACCAGACATTCAAGCATGGGAACTGACAACCACTTGGCAGCAAGTTTATCAGGATTCCTTCCATGCCGAAGATTCTTTGAGGTCCCTAAACACTCTCTGCCTTGCCCCATCATTATTTAATTGATTGCTCACTAACATGTTGTCCTTCTCTGAGGTCCACAATGCTTTAAAGAAAACACGCTCTGTGATAATAGGCATTCCCTTGGAGGCTGTTTTCCGAAAGGCATTCAGGGTAGAATTCGTAGCCTTGACAAAGTTAGCTATCAGGGACCTGCCTTGAGCCTTGCAGTCTCTAAGACCTGGACTTGTTTACATCCTATGAGTGAAGCCACCTCTTGGAGCAGACTCATGTTAGCAAAGCCCATAAAGCAAGGACGCCTATTTATGAACTTACAGAGAATTAACTGTAACAGGAATTTCTCAACCACCCCATGAGCAAGGAATCAGTACAGAAATTAAAGGAACTAAATGTCAGATGGCATTTGATGCCTCCATCAAATTTTTATAAAATTTTTACAATTTTTACAAAATTCACAGTCCCAGACGAACTCTCCATCTCCCTTTGAACAGTGCTTGGTGGCACGCTGCCAATGTTTGCTTCAGTGCTTGTCCTAACCCTTGAGTTTCCATGGTTCACCAACACCCTCAGTTAGGCTTCATATTTCTTACATCTTCAGTCAGATCTGAATCAATTGCCCAGACTTTGAAGATATCCTTCTTTTAAAAAAAATTCTTAATGTTTATTTATTTTTGAGAGACAGCAAGAGAGAGAGAGAGCACACAAGCAGGGGAGGAGCAGAGAGAGAGGGAGACACAGAATCCAAAGCAGGCTCCAGGCTCCGAGCAGTCAGCACAGAGCACAACACAAGGCTCAAACTCACGAACTGTGAGATCATGACCTGAGCCAAAGTCAGAGGCTTAACCAACTGAGCCACCCAGGTGCCCCAAAGATATCCTTCTTTTTAAGATGACTTCACATAACAATGTAGATTCTGAGGCTCGGTGGTATGGCTTTGTAAGTCCTTGTTCATTCATCTTCATTTATATCACTGTATTGTGAGCATCCAAGATGACATTTCTATTGGCTGTTTAAGATATGTCTAATTGTATTTCAGTATGACTTTGGATTTATCTGCCTTTCTCTTCTCTACCAATTGGGAAAAAAAGAATCCTCAGTGATGTACAGTTATCATTAAAATGTTGCATTGACTCTTATTTTTGTGTGTCTTTGTTCATTGGGTTATAATCTAGCATGACCAGCTTGCTATGAGTGACACACCCATCGTATTCCTTCCTTCCCTCCTGTGAGTTACACCAGTGCTCACACTGTAGTTCATTTACTCTTCTTGCGATTTAGATAGAACATGAAAGCCAATCCCTAAGTGAGGCGCTCTAGTGCAATGTAATACTGTTTAAGAAAGAACAGGGGTTTATTTCAGAAAAACAGTCTCAGTCTTTGCTCCGTTCAAAGGAGGGGAAAGCTTGGCTCTTTCATCACTGAAAACCTTCTCCTTGGGATCTCTCCCTAATGGAATCATGGTTCAGAAATTGTACCTTAAGATTTTTTATGTGTTATGTGCTTGAAATTACAAAGAATGTTAGATCTGAAGCCCAAACTCTGAAATAGGTTTAATTTAAGGAGAACAAGAGAACTTGTAGAAACAACACGAAAGAAGCGATATCAAAGCCAAATTTGTCACAAAAGAAATAGGAAATCTTACAGGCTTGGAGGTAACTTACATAGAAAATACAAGATTAAGAATCAGAAATAGGGGTGCCTGGGTGGCTCAGTCGGTTAAGTGTCCAACTTCGTCTCAGGTCGTGATCTCAAGGTCCGTGAGTTTGAGCCCTGCGTCGGACTCTGGGCTGACAGCTCAGAGCCTGGAGCCTGCTTCCGATTCTGTGTCTCCCCCTCTCTCTGCCCCTCCCCTGCTCATGCTCTGTCTCTCTCTCTGTCTCAAAAATAAATAAAAACTCTAAAAAAAACCCTTAAAAATAAGAATCAGAAATAAAATCAAATGATTCCCACTTCAATAAACAAATATAAACATTAATCTATGAAAATAAAGGGTATTCTTCAAAGAGAAAATACAGATTATTAAGAATCGTTAGTTGAGAGTTACTTGAGGTTCCGGAAGATGGCGGCGTAGGAGGACGCGGGGCTCACAGCGCGTCCTGCCGATCACTTAGATTCCACCTACACCTGCCTAAAGAACCCAGAAAACCGCCAGAGGATTAGCAGAAGGGAGTCTCCGGAGTCAAGCGCAGACTAGAGGCCCACGGAAGAGGGTAGGAAGGGCGGCGAGGCGGTGCGCGCTCCACGGACTGGCGGGAGGGAGCCGGGGCGGAGGGGTGGCTCGCCGGCCAAGCAGAGCCCCCGAGTCTGGCTGGCAAAAGCGGAGGGGCCGGACGGACTGTGTTCCGACAGCAAGCGCGACTTAGCGTCTGGGAGGTCAGAAGTTAACAGCTCTGCTCGGAAAGCGGGAAGGCTGGAGGACAAAGGGAGGGAGAGCTGCTGAGCCCCCGGACGGCAGAGCTCAGCTTGGCGGGGAACAAAGGCGCCAGCGCCATCTCCCCCGCCCATCCCCCAGCCAAAATCCCAAAGGGAACCAGTTCCTGCCAGGGAACTTGCTCGCTCCGCGCAAACACCCAACTC
Source organism: Panthera pardus (assembly GCF_024362965.1). Classification (NCBI taxonomy): domain Eukaryota; kingdom Metazoa; phylum Chordata; class Mammalia; order Carnivora; family Felidae; genus Panthera; species Panthera pardus. The sequence goes on along the minus strand of NW_026526876.1, from coordinate 33,812,716 downwards.
TGTGCTTCTGCGGAGCCAAACCTCCGGCAGCGGATCTGACTCCCTCCCGCTGCCACAGGGCTCCTCCTGAAGTGGATCACCTAAGGAGAAGCGAGCTAAGCCTGCCCCTCCAGCCCCCGTGCACCTTGCCTACCCACCCCAGCTAATACGCCAGATCCCCAGCAACACAAGCCTGGCAGTGTGCAAGTAGCCCAGACGGGACACGCCACCCCACAGTGAATCCCGCCCCTAGGAGAGGGGAAGAGAAGGCACACACCAGTCTGACTGTGGCCCCAGCAGTGGGCTGGGGGCAGACATCGGGTCGGACTGCGGCCCCGCCCACTAACTCCAGTTATACACCACAGCACAGGGGAAGTGCCCTGCAGGTCCTCACCACGCCAGGGACTCTCCAAAATGACCAAACGGAAGAATTCCCCTCAGAAGAATCTCCAGGAAATAACAACAGCTAATGAACTGATCAAAAAGGATTTAAATAATATAACAGAAAGTGAATTTAGAATAATAGTCATAAAATTAATCGCTGGGCTTGAAAACAGTATACAGGACAGCAGAGAATCTCTTGCCACAAAGATCGAGGGACTAAGGAACAGTCACGAGGAGCTGAAAAACGCTTTAAACGAAATGCAAAACAAAATGGAAACCACGATGGCTCGGCTTGAAGAGGCAGAGGAGAGAATAGGTGAACTAGAAGATAAAGTTATGGAGAAAGAGGAAGCTGAAAGAAAGAGAGATAAAAAAATCCAGGAGTATGAGGGGAAAATTAGAGAACTAAGTGATACACTAAAAAAAAATAATATACGCATAATTGGTATCCCAGAGGAGGAAGAGAGAGGGAAAGGTGCTGAAGGGGTACTTGAACAAATTATAGCTGAGAACTTCCCTGAACTGGGGAAGGAAAAAGGCATTGAAATCCAAGAGGCACAGAGAACTCCCTTCAGACGTAACTTGAATCGATCTTCTGCACGACATATCATAGTGAAACTGGCAAAATACAAGGATAAAGAGAAAATTCTGAAAGCAGCAAGGGATAAACGTGCCCTCACATATAAAGGGAGACCTATAAGACTCGTGACTGATCTCTCCTTTGAAACTTGGCAGGCCAGAAAGGCTTGGCACGATATCTACAGTGTGCTAAACAGAAAAAATATGCAGCCGAGAATCCTTTATCCAGCAAGTCTGTCATTTAGAATAGAAGGAGAGATAAAGGTCTTCCCAAACAAACAAAAACTGAAGGAATTTGTCACCACGAAACCAGCCCTACAAGAGATCCTAAGGGGGATCCTGTGAGACAAAGTACTAGAGACATCACTACAAGCATAAAACATACAGACATCACAAGGACTCTAAACCCATATCTTTCTATAATAACACTGAATGTAAATGGATTAAATACACCAACTAAAAGACATAGGGTATCAGAATGGATAAAAAAGCAAGACCCATCTATTTGCTGTCTACAAGAGACTCATTTTAGATCTGAGGACACCTTTAGATTGAGAGTGAGGGGATGGAGAACTATTTATCATGCTCCTGGAAGCCAAAAGAAAGCTGGAGTAGCCATACTTATATCAGACAAACTAGACTTTAAATTAAAGGCTGTAACAAGAGATGAAGAAGGGCATTATATAATAATCACAGGGTCTATCCACCAGGAAGAGCTAACTATTATAAATGTCTATGCGCCAAATACCCAAGCCCCCAGATATATAAAACAATTACTCATAAACATAAGCAACCTTATTGATAAGAATGTGGTCATTGCAGGGGACTTTAACACCCCACTTACAGAAATGGATAGATCATCTAGACACACAGTCAATAAAGAAACAAGGGCCCTGAATGATACATTGGATCAGATGGACTTGACAGATATATTTAGAACTCTGCATCCCAAAGCAACAGAATATACTTTCTTCTCGAGTGCACATGGAACATTCTCCAAGATAGATCATATACTGGGTCACAAAACAGCCCTTCATAAGTTTACAAGAATTGAAATTATACCATGCATACTTTCAGACCACAATGCTATGAAGCTTGAAATCAACCACAGGAAAAAGTCTGGAAAACCTCCAAAAGCATGGAGGTTAAAGAACACCCTACTAACGAATGAGTGGGTCAACCAGGCAATTAGAGAAGAAATTAAAACATATATGGAAACAAACGAAAATGAAAATACAACAATCCAAACGCTTTGGGATGCAGCGAAGGCAGTCCTGAGAGGAAAATACATTGCAATCCAGGCCTATCTCAAGAAACAAGAAAAATCCCAAATACAAAATCTAACAGCACACCTAAACGAAATAGAAGCAGAACAGCAAAGGCAGCCTAAACCCAGCAGAAGAAGAGAAATCATAAAGATCAGAGCAGAAATAAACAATATAGAATCTAAAAAAACTGTAGAGCAGATCAACGAAACCAAGAGTTGGTTTTTTGAAAAAATAAACAAAATTGACAAACCTCTAGCCAGGCTTCTCAAAAAGAAAAGGGAGATGACCCAAATAGATAAAATCATGAATGAAAATGGAATGATTACAACCAATCCCTCAGAGATACAAACAATTATCAGGGAATACTATGAAAAATTATATGCCAGCAAATTGGACAACCTGGAAGAAATGGACAAATTTCTAAACACCCACACTCTTCCAAAACTCAATCAGGAGGAAATAGAAAGCTTGAACAGACCCATAACCAGCGAAGAAATTGAATCGGTTATCAAAAATCTCCCAACAAATAAGAGTCCAGGACCAGATGGCTTCCCAGGGGAGTTCTACCAGACGTTTAAAGCAGAGATAATACCTATCCTTCTCAAGCTATTCCAAGAAATAGAAAGGGAAGGAAAACTTCCAGACTCATTCTATGAAGCCAGTATTACTTTGATTCCTAAACCAGACAGAGACCCAGTAAAAAAAGAGAACTACAGGCCAATATCCCTGATGAATATGGATGCAAAAATTCTTAATAAGATACTAGCAAATCGAATTCAACAGCATATAAAAAGAATTATTCACCATGATCAAGTGGGATTCATTCCTGGGATGTAGGGCTGGTTCAACATTCGCAAATCGATCAACGTGATACATCACATTAACAAAAAAAAAGAGAAGAACCATATGATCCTGTCAATCGATGCAGAAAAGGCCTTTGACAAAATCCAGCACCCTTTCTTAATAAAAACCCTTGAGAAAGTCGGGATAGAAGGAACATACTTAAAGATCATAAAGGCCATTTATGAAAAGCCCACAGCTAACATCATCCTCAACGGGGAAAAACTGAGAGCTTTTTCCCTGAGATCAGGAACACGACAGGGATGCCCACTGTCACCGCTCTTGTTTAACATAGTGCTGGAAGTTCTAGCATCAGCAATCAGACAACAAAAGGAAATCAAAGGCATCAAAATTGGCAAAGATGAAGTCAAGCTTTCGCTTTTTGCAGATGACATGATATTATACATGGAAAATCCGATAGACTCCACCAAAAGTCTGCTAGAACTGATACATGAATTCAGCAAAGTTGCAGGATACAAAATCAATGTGCAGAAATCAGTTGCATTCTTATACACTAACAATGAAGCAACAGAAAGACAAATGAAGAAACTGATCCCATTCACAATTGCACCAAGAAGCATAAAATACCTAGGAATAAATCTAACCAAAGATGTAAAAGATCTGTATGCTGAAAACTATAGAAAGCTTATGCAGGTAATTGAAGAAGATATAAAGAAATGGAAAGACATTCCCTGCTCATGGATTGGAAGAATAAATATTGTCAAAATGTCAATACTACCCAAAGCTATCTACACATTCAATGCAATCCCAATCAAAATTGCACCAGCATTCTTCTCGAAACTAGAACAAGCAATCCTAAAATTCATATGGAACCACAAAAGGCCCCGAATAGCCAAAGTAATTTTGAAGAAGAAGACCAAAGCAGGAGGCATCACAATCCCAGACTTTAGCCTCTACTACAAAGCTGTCATCATCAAGACAGCATGGTATTGGCATAAAAACAGACACATAGACCAATGGAATAGAATAGAAACCCCAGAACTAGACCCACAAACGTATGGCCAACTCATCTTTTGACAAAGCAGGAAAGAACATCCAATGGAAAAAAGACAGTCTCTTTAACAAATGGTGCTGGGAGAACTGGACAGCAACATGCAGAAGGTTGAAACTAGACCACTTTCTCACACCATTCACAAAAATAAACTCAAAATGGATAAAGGACCTGAATGTGAGACAGGAAACCATCAAAACCTTAGAGGAGAAAGCAGGAAAAGACCTCTCTGACCTCAGCCGTAGCAATCTCTTACTCGGCACATCCCCAAAGGCAAGGGAATTAAAAGCAAAAGTGAATTACTGGGACCTTATGAAGATAAAAAGCTTCTGCACAGCAAAGGAAACAACCAACAAAACTAAAAGGCAACCAACGGAATGGGAAAAGATATTTGCAAATGACACAACGGACAAAGGGCTAGTATCCAAAATCTATAAAGAGCTCATCAAACTCCACACCTGAAAAACAAATAACCCAGTGAAGAAATGGGCAGAAAACATGAATAGACACTTCTCTAAAGAAGACATCCGGATGGCCAACAGGCACATGAAAAGATGTTCAACGTCGCTCCTTATCAGGGAAATACAAATCAAAACCACACTCAGATATCACCTCACGCCAGTCAGAGTGGCCAAAATGAAGAAATCAGGAGACTATAGATGCTGGAGAGGATGTGGAGAAACAGGAGCCCTCTTGCACTGTTGGTGGGAATGCAAATTGGTGCAGCCGCTCTGGAAAGCAGTGTGGAGGTTCCTCAGAAAATTAAAAATAGACCTACCCTATGACCCAGCAATAGCACTGCTAGGAATTTATCCAAGGGATACAGGAGTACTGATGCATAGGGGCACCTGTACCCCAATGTTTATAGCGGCACTCTCAACAATAGCCAAATTATGGAAAGAGCCTAAATGTCCATCAACTGATGAATGGATAAAGAAATTGTGGTTTATATACACAATGGAATACTACGTGGCAATGAGAAAAAATGAAATATGGCCTTTTGTAGCAACATGGATGGAACTGGAGAGTGTGATGCTAAGTGAAATAAGCCATACAGAGAAAGACAGATACCATATGGTTTCACTCTTATGTGGATCCTGAGAAACATAACAGAAACCCATGGGGGAGGGGAAGGAAAAAAAAAAAAAAAAAAAAGAGGCTAGAGTGGGAGAGAGCCAAAGCATAAGAGACTGTTAAAAACTGAGAACAAACTGAGGGTTGATGGGGGGTGGGAGGGAGGGCAGGGTGGGTGATGGGTATTGAGGAGGGCACCTTTTGGGATGAGCACTGGGTGTTGTATGGAAACCAATTTGACAGTAAATTTCATATATCAAAAAATAAAAAATAAAAAAAAAATAAAGTATATACAGTATAAAGCAAAAAAAAAAAAAAAAAAGAATCGTTAGTTGAAATTGATCAGAGAAATATTCACAACATTTTAGGCTTTATGTCGCCCCAGCTGAGGTGGTTAGAATCTTTTGCAAATGATGACAAAATCTACCGTCCCAATGAGGTTCCAGCTCAGTATTTTAATATTTCTCTAAAAGCCATTTCTTAGGGGATCCTGGGTGGCTCAGTCTGTTAAGCATCTGACTCTTGACTTCAGGTCAGATCATTGTCTCGCAGTCGTGAGATTGAGCCCCACACTGGGCACTGGGGATGGAGCCTGCTTGAGATTCTCTCTCCCTGTCTCTCTCTGCCCCTCTCCCATTTGAAATAAATAAATAAATAAATAAATAAATAAATAAATAAATATTATAAGGACATTGACATTTAGAATGGATGAAAACAGTGACCAAAATAATAAAACTAAATTAAAATAAAAATTAAAAAATAAAAGCCATATCTTCAAGGCTGATTGTTCAGGCCCTAGCAAGTGTAATTGCTCAACATTTCCGCAAAACAGTGTTTTCCTCAATTGCTTCACTATTCTTATTTCTGTTTTCCTTTCTCTTATCATAACTTTGAGCAGTCTTCCTAGCTATAGTTGGACTTTTCTGATTAATTTCCTAATCATCTCTACTTATATTAAAAATTCCAACTGATATTAGTCCTGAGTAATCCATTTATTTGTTTATTTAAATTCCAGTGTAGTTAACATACAGTGCTATATTCATTTCAGGTGTACATTATAGTGATTCAACACTTCCATATCTCAGTGCTCATCAAGATAAGTGTACTCTTTTTTTAATTTTTAATGTTTTATTTATTTTTGAACATGAAATTTATTGTCAAATTAGTTTCCATACAACACCCAGTGCTCATCCCAACAGGTGCTCTTAATCCCTTTCACCTATTCACCCATTTCCCCACCCACCTACCCTCTGGTAACCATCTGTTTGTTCTGTATAGTTAAGAGACTGTTTTTTTGGTCTGTCTCTTTTTGAACTCTGAGTTCTTTATTTTTTATTTATTTAAATTAAAGTTAGTTAGCATACGATGTAATATTGGTTTCAGAAGTAGAACCCAGTGATTCATCACTTACATAAAATACCCAGTGCTTATTCCAACAGGTGCCCTTCTTAATGCCTATCACCCATTTAGCTGAACCCCTTATGCACCTCCCCTCCAGCAACCCTCAGTTTGCTTTCTATATTTAAAAGTCTCATATGGTTTGCCTCCCTCTCTGTTTTCACTTTATGTTTCCTTCCCTTCACCTATGTTCATCTGTTGTGTTTCTTAAATTCCACATATGAATGAAATCATATGATATTTGTCTTTCTCTGACTGAATATAAATCTAAAAAGCCTAAATTGTACAGTGAGAACTCAATAGGAAAAGCCTGCAGGCTTCACTTACCCTTTATTCCCTCTCTGTTAGCAGGGGTCGTGGCTCCTTCCCTGGCCAGAAAACCTTCAGGGCCTCTTTCTAAACCAAAGCATTCTTCATCCAAGATAAGGGCCTAATAAAAACTAAGCAAGTGGTGCTGGGAAAACTGGACAGCAACATGCAGAAGAATGAACATGGACCACTTTTTTACACCATACACAAAAATAAACTCAAAATGGATGAAAGACCTAAATGTAAGACAGGAAGCCATCAAAATCCTCGAGGAGAAATCAGGCAAAAACCTCTTTGATCTTGGCTACAGCAACTTCTTACTCAACAATCTCCGGAGGCAAAGGAAACAAAAGCAAAAATGAACTACTGGGACCTCATCAAAATAAGCTTCTGCACAACGAAGGAAACAGTAAGACTAAAAGGCAACCCACAGAATGGGAGAAGATATTTGCAAACGACATATCAGATAAAGGGTTAGTATCCAAAATCTATAAAGAACTTATCAAACTCAACACCCCCAAAACAAATAATCCAGTGAAGAAATGCACAACAGACATGGATAGACACTTCTCCAAAGAAGACATCCAGTTGGCCAACCAACACATGAAAAAATGCTCAACATCACTCATCATCAGGGAAATACAAATCAAAACCACCATGAGATACCACCTTACACCTGTCAGAATGGCTAATATTAACAACTCAGGCAACGACAGATGTTGGCGAGGATGTGGAGAAAGAGGAACTCTTTTGCACTGCTGGTGGGAATGCAAGCTCGTGCAGCCACTCTGGAAAACAGTATAGAGGTTCCTCAACAACTTAAAAATAGAATTACCCTATGACCCAGCAATTGTCCTACTAGGCATTTATCCCAGGGATACAGGTGTGCTGTTTCAAAGGGACATATGCATCCCAATGTTTATAGCAGCACTATCAACAATAGCCAAAGTATGGAAAGAGCCCAAACGTCCATCGATGTATGACTGGATAAAGAAGATGTGGTGTGTATATATACATATACATGTATATATATATATGTATATGTATATATATATATATGTGTATATATATATATATGTATATACATATATATATGTGTGTGTGTGTGTGTGTGTATACACACACACACACACACACACACACACACACAATGGAGTATTACTTGCCAATCAAAAAGAATGAAATCTTGCCATTTGCAACTACGTAGATGGAACTAGAGGGTATTATGTTAAGTGAAATTAGTCAGAGAAAGACAAAAATCATATGACTTCACTCATATGAGGACTTTAAGAGACAAAACAGATGAACATAAGGGAAGGGAAACAAAAATAATATAAAAACAGGGAGGGGGACAAAACAGAAGAGACTCATAAATATGGAGAACAGAGGGTTACTGGAGGGGTTGTGGGAGAGGGGATGGGCTAAATGGGTAAAGGTCATTTAGGAGTCTACTCCTGAAATCATTGTTGCACTATATGCTAACTAATTTGGATGTAAATTTTTAAAAAATTAAATTAAAAAAAAACCTAAAACTAAACTCTTCAGCTTCATTCAGATTCTTGCTTGGAACAAAGATTAAGATGAAAAGGGATAAATTTCAGAAAATCCTCCACCTTCTTCAGGTTGATTCCAAACAAAGTCAACCCAGTTCTTCCAAAGCACTTCCCTGTAATTGTCCAATGGTGAGAAACATAGCAAAGCATAAATATACTTAATATATAATGAACACCTAAGTGAGACTTAAAAAAAGAGTATTTTCCCCCACACAAATAGTTGACTGTAAGAAGCAATAAGACTTCATTTAAGAGTCACTGGTAAAATTATAATTATGACATAGAAAGGAAGTCTTCTCAATATTACTTATGTACGCAAAGGATCACATTTGAACAGAATTGTGCGGAAGGAAAATTGCAAAGAGGAATTGATGGCCCCAAATGGATGTAGACTGTATAGAGAAAATTTAGTTTCTTCAAATGAGTTCTAGTTTCTTAACCTTAGACAATGTTACTTTTCAAATACCAACACAACTTCCAAGTGAGAACACCAAACCCTTATTGGTAATATTTGAAAATTTGAAAAATCATGGGGAATCTAAGGCATAAAGAGACTGGATGGGTATTAACATCAGAGACAATTTTCACCTAGTCTGAGTGCTGGAAATAAGAAACAGTCTCTCTCAGGAAGAATGAGCATTTGCAAAATATATACCAGGATTTGAATACAAGAACTGTTTTAGCTTGCTGATCATTAAAATAACTTACAATGTCTGTGAAGACTTTAATAAACAATCTATCTCTCTGCTATTGCACAATTAGCTATTATACAGGACATTTGTTGTTGTTGGTTGCTGTTGTTTGTTATAGCATTTATAGGGTTTTCTGTATTTCAAATTATTGAGTCTTCATTCTGTTTAGTGCCTGAGCTGCTGCTTTCTCTTTTCTTTAATCTGGCAAATATTAACTTCATTTATACAAACTTATTCTAAGAAAGGTATGCCTGGTGCATCCATGATAGTTGGACATCTTTGCATTGAGTGACTTCTTTCCCCCTCTTTTCCTGATAGTTCACTTCAATGGAGTTGATTCCTTTTCCCATGGTTTGAAATACTGTAAAAAAAAAAAAAAGGCTACTATGTTTATTCCTCTGGTGAAATACATTATGAGGGAAATAACAGGATTTGATTTAAGAAAACACATCCTAGTCTTCCTTGCCCTTGCTGAAAAGTTGGGCTTTATGGTCATTAGTGATAGTTTGGGTTTAGCTGAGTGTCATTAGAAATTGTTTATGCATAAAATTCTCCATCCCCATCCTCCACCCCTACTGACTGTCTTAATAATTGGTCAATTCTCCATCTCTAATATGTCTTCCTTCCACACTTCTTTGTTGTGTTTATAATTTGTTTTCTATCCAGTATGGTCATTTGATTTGTTTTCTTTGCAAGTAAGACATTTCCAAGTTTATCACCTAAAACTCTACTCATTTCGCATATCATTTTATGACCTAGATTATGTATAGTATGTCCTTCATAAGCCCTTATATTTAGAGGGTTTTTTATATTTTACAAAATTCTTTCACATCTATTCCCACATTACTCAGGCAAGAGCCCAAATTTTAAGACATTGGGCTAAGATTATGGACCCCATCCAGGGCTGCCTTAGAGTATAAGTAAGTGGCCCATCTAAAGAGCTGTTCGTTCATCTTATTTTGTTTGCAACAACTCTGGACTATTTATCATAAAATCTCTATCATTAAATATTTCTCCAGCTCCAGCTAGATTCAAGACATTGCTAAGAGTTTCTGAGAAATTGGGTTCTCAGAGGAAACCTACTTCCAGATGTCATGGGACTACTGTTATGAGATCAACCCATTTATATGGGCAAACTGTGAGATTAACAAAAATGGTCTTTTATCTTTCTTCCATCTTTCAAACAGGAAAAACAACCAACCATCTGTAAAGGGAAAGAGAAACTCAAGATTAGGGCATAATAAACATAAATCAGTAGTCTGTTTTAGGAAGCAGGATGTGGGTGCGATGGGATATTAGGGGACCAGGGATTTCCATTTTTTGTTCATACATTATTTTCCCCCCAAGCATGAGATATTTTTATAGTAAAAAAAAAAACAACAATGAAGATTGTAATGTTTCCTTCTGAACCAAATGAGAAAACCTGAAACAATGACAGAGAGAGGGATTTTAATTCCTTCTCATCTGAATAAGGAGAGCTACAACCACCAAAAGAAGTTTGATTTGAAGTAAACTCCTCAGTGCGATTCTACTAATTTTTTTCCCAAAATACATTAGTATCCACCCCTCACTAAATAATGAACTGTCTACATGTTCTTATCTGGCAAGGAAAATCCAGGCTTATAAAAAGGGTCTATTTTCCTTAACTTGTGCTGGGACCTGGGAATGAAATAAGATCTGAGCTCTGCCTCTGGAATGTGGCCCAAAGAATGTGAGATTACACTAGAAAGACTCTTATTTGGTATCTGTCTTTTCAGACAGGGGAATAATCAAATTGGAAAAATGACTAAACATTTATAAGGACAACTAGATTTTACAAGCACCAGCTTCTCTAGATAAATTCATGTCACTGTGTGCTGTGCATATCATGGCCCAGAGCACTTAGAGACTGGAAGTAAAGCATATATTGGTATTTGAGGAGTCTTAGAGAACAAGCAATGCTGAATGTGTTGAGACAAGCAAATGCCATTCCATTTTCAGATTTCTGCAAATCTAACACCTATATGTTTGATCTTGCCTCAGAAAAAGATCCTTTGTGAACCCCTAGAAAAAGACAGAACATAAGACCACTTAAACCAAGTTGTGTCAAAGAGCTAGATTATTGACCAATGAAAATGAATAGAACATGAATCTGGATTTCAGCAGGATAATTGAAAAGGACTCTCAACTTATGAAAAGAGTGCAGAAGCGTGGACTGATTTCAATGACAAATGCCAAGATATGCTCATTTCCAATGACAGCTTCTTTCTTCATTCATCACTTGACCTCAGATGCAAGCTGAGACTCTGGATAAGAGATGTACTAGAGAGGAAGTTGAGCAGACAGCTTGGGGCAGATCCACTGGATAGTATTTTCTGCAGATACTCAAAGCATGTGGAGTTTTCTAGGGAGGAGGCACTATGGTTAACTCAGACTTAAGTTAAAGAGCCATATATCTGAAGTCAATATCAAATGTGAACCTGAAGAACTCTCTCTTCCATGCAATTGAGGTAAAGACATCAGCATTCCTGGGATAGGAATATGAACTTAGCAACAGGCATGCCAAGGCAAGGAGCAGGGGATATCAATATAGGGACGAAGAAATCATTTGAGCAGTTACAGAAGTATCCCCTACAGGAGGACAGATGCCCCCTCACCTCACTTACTCATAAAATCCCAGAAATTTTTCTGGTCAGGGCTGAGATATCTAACTTAGAGAATAGTATTTGATGACCTCATCACACAGACATGATCCAGGGGAAATACGGACTATAGTCAAAAGAGCAGAATGATTTCTCCACATACTGGGAAGGTTAGAAAATAACTAGGTCTTGACTTAGGTTCTGATCATGCCCTTTTTAAAGGAATATTGGATAATTGAAAAGTGTTTTGAAGAGAGCAACTATCCTGGGAATGGAACTGGAATTCAAATCACATCATGAAGAATGGAGGTATCTGGTCATAATTATCCCAGAGAAAATATCTTTGGGAGAAAGGAATGCCCCAGTGTAACTGAATATGGAAATATCTGTCTGCAGAAATATCTGTCTGCAGAAATATCTGTATGCAGACATATCTTCTGTTGGCCTTGTAGAATCAAGGAACAAGACCAATCATGGGAGCTCTAAATGTTAATTTAGGCAAAAATAAGTGAAAGCTCACTCTTGGAGCCGCCCAGAGAAGCAGTGTTTCCTTGGGAGATGGTCAAACAAACATAGATTCAAATAAAAGTAATAAGAATGTCACAGAGTGATTGTGTAAATAAATGGCCAATTTATTGGCAAGATTCCTTAAGCTATAAGGATTTGATGAAGTCAATGATACTCAGGCGTCATTGTCCTGAATTTTGACCAAGGCACCAGTCAGATTAGAAAACCTACTTCTCACAGGGGCTTTGTCTCTAATGTCATTCTTCTCTTTCCTCCTTCAAAAAGTTTAGCTGCTTTGAAGTTCACGCCATCAGATTTACCACCATTACCCTACATTTTGGATAAATTATATCTTTCCCTTTCACAAGGTCTGCAGATCTAGAACTGTACTTTGAAGCTGCACTTAAGGGATCATGCCTAAGGAGATTAGTCCACACTTGTGCCTGATTTCAGTGACGAGATTCTGGACTTTGAGCTTATGGTATAATAATATGAGATCTGGGAGGACCCTAGGAAGGAGTGAATGCATTTAGTACGTGAATCACTAGGGGGCTAAAAAGCAGAGTGCAGTAGGCAACCTTTAAGATGACTTCCAATTATCCCCACCTCCTGGTATTCATGCCTTTGTGTAATCCCTTTCACTTGAGTGTGGGCTGGATTTCCTGACTTGTCTCTAATGAAGAGAGTACCATGAATGTGGTGGGATGTCATTTCCAAAATGAGGCTATAAAGGATGTGTGACTTTCGTACCATGTGCTCGTTGTCTCCCTCTTGGACCACTTGCTCTGGGAGAATCCAGCTGTTAGGCCATGAGGACTAACAGCCAGTGTATGGAGAAGCCCATGTGGCAAGAAAATGATATCTCTGGCCAACAGCCACGTGAGTGGGCTTGGAAGTGTGTCCTTCCCTAGCCAAGCCCCAAAAGGACTGCAGCCCCAGCCAACACCTCAGCAACTGCCTCATAAGAGAATCTGAGCTAGACATGCCTAGCTAAGCCACATCTGGATTTCTAAATCACAGAAGCAGTGAGATAATCAATGTTTGTTGTTCTCTGCCACTAACTTTTGGAGTCATTTGTTATGCAACAATAACTACTATAATGAAACAGGTCATGTATCAAAATGCAATAAAACATTATTATTCTAAATTCTTAATAATTAGTCAATTTAATTCTTGATAAAAGTCATTCTTAAAAGCAATAGTGAAGGAGAAAAATAAATGGTGTGATTTTACATAGTATATGTAAATTTTTAAATTTGTCTAAACTCTATGTATTGTCTAAATACTTCATAAATACTAGTCATTGTTTTATCTTTACATAAACAGTAACTCAAAGTGTACACAAGGTTATATCTGAGTAGGGACAAATGTAAATGTTTTGGAGCTGGAGAAGGGTACAAAAAGGACTTCAACTTTTTCAAAAATGTCTTATTTCAATTGTGGGTTTTTTGGGGGGAAGATCCAAAGTAGATATAAGAAAATGTCTGAGTGGTGGTTGTCTGTAATATTTTTCTCAAGACTTCCCTGTATTTTGCTCCCCTATCTGGGACATCAATAAAAATAAAGATTTAGTTATAAGCATGTTCAGACTCTGCAGAACATTGTTTATAATAAGAGGTTCAGATGTTTTATGGACAAGTTCTAGCAAACCTAAAAGGATCTAATAAATGCTCAGTTATTTAAACTGTTGCCAAGTATAGGAAGAGATACACCTTTTCCCAAGACACCTTTTACACTTGCGGTGTTGAAAACGTGCAGTTTGCCTGTTGGCAGGTGGCCAGTGTAAAACACTTGCCAGTACAACAGAGAAATCCACAATTGGAAAGATAAAGAGAATAACACACATTTAACTGGGTCAAAAACTATTGCAAAATGAAATTTGAAATTCCAGCTATGTCAAGAATTCTGGTATTAGTAAGCAAATTGTTTAAGGAGATGTAACTTCTAAAACTTACAGTGTAAGAAATATTGTTGACAATTCTGTCCAGGACTGAGGTAAGATGCATCACGCTTTCCAGAGCCTCCTGCTTCTTCTGGCATCACTGAAATCTCCATGGAAGATGTGGGAGAGAGGATTTAAATGGGCTATCCATTAAAATGTCATTTCTAGAAGACATTCCATCTATGGTAATTCTTTTGCAGTATCAAGGTCCCTCTCTTCTTCCTGTTTTTAATTTCCTTTTTGGACTTCAGTTGCAAATAACTGAGTTAATTATATTCCTTATGGCACATTATCATTTTTTGTCCTTGCAAGGCCTCGGTCCTATTTTTTCTTTACGTATTTATATACAAATTAATTTAACTCCTGTTCTCCTTATGCCCCATTATCTTCCTACAGGCAGCTATTTTATTCTGTTTGGAGTATATTCTCCACCAAAAAGCCTTCAAACTTCTTCCCCACTGCCGGCTCTCCTTGATCTCTAGCCTGCAGACCCATACTACAGATTTGGACATACCAGCCTCCAAAATCATGTGAGAAAATTCCTCTTACTACATCTCTTTATATCTATCCTACTGGTTCTGCTTCTCTGGAGAATCAGACCAAGAAAATACCTCATGGAAGGAATCACTGCTTGCTGCCTACCCACCCTCCTAGTAGCGGACACAGATTCCTTTAAAATCTATATGATCACAGAAATGTCACAGTGAGCATCTTCACATGTGTTCCCTCATGGACCTGTGTAGGAATGTTTTGAGTTTCAGACCTAAATCATTTCACAGACCCAGAGACTTTGATGAAAGGGGAAGCCAGATCCCCTCGGAGAAGGATTTTACATCATTGCCACAGATACACTCTGCAAACCTCCTTGTAATCTTTCTCCAAAAGAAAACCAGTCCAACCATTTTTCAAATGTTTAGATTTGATAATTACATACAAGGAATACTCACTCAGATGTTATCTTAGACTGTTATTAAAACTGTCTCTTAAAATGTCAAAGACATAAGCAAACAACAAAAAATTTCTAATTTTACATTTTATTGAATTGGCCATTAGGTGAATGATCATTAAAACCAGTTTTAAGTGAATTAACCCTTAGCTATTCTCATTGCCCCAAACCTATGTTTATTTTAACCCGTGGCTTCCCTGGACCATTTCTGTCTTTGGCTTCCCAAGTCTGTTCACTGTGGGGAAACGAAGGCCACTCAACTCAAAAGAGCTTTTGGTGGTATAAAGGTTGGAAGCCAGGGGATTGTTTGCCCTTTCTCCCTTCCAGATTGAGCATCTATAATTGCAGACACCAGCCACCCTTGCAGACCAAGGGGAACCACTAACTTAGAGGACCCAAGGTCATCGTGTTCAAATGTGACCTGAAGGAAATCTATGAAGAGGTGTACTGAAAGGAATGAAAGCATTCTGAGAGTTTTATTCATTATGCTCCACCACTCACATTTTTATTAGCAGCAAAGGAGTCTTTTTAAAGACTTGGCTACATCAAAACAAAAGAGAGAGAGAGAGAGAGAAAAGAAATACTGGAGAGAAGTCTTTGCTGAGGTGAAATGAATTGACAACATGAGGAAATGTGAGCCATAGAGAGGACCATGCCTGCTGAAATGTCCTCCTTGGTAAAGAAAGATCTCTTAGTGGCTGAACAAGTCCGCTCATCAGCGCCTGGAGAGAATGTGGGGCTGGACTCAGAATGAAGTTAGCCCACAGATAGCATTTGTGCTCAGCAGGAAGAGGGCACCATAGGGCGGCTATGCACTTGTACATAGTGGCAGACCTCAAAGCAGCTGTGAAGGGTGCTCCATCAGCGAAGCGCTGCCTTACAGACGTTGGACTCATGGCTGGGTTGGCAGGAAGTTGGCGAGCAGGTGCTGGCTTTGCAGACACTTGGGGCAGTTGGTTGGAGACCATTGCAGCCACCGCCGGATGATTTGCCTAAACCTGTTACACAGCAAGCTGGTTGGCAGGAAGGGGGTGTGCAGCCACCTTGGTTGCAGGAAGTGGATCCATCCCAAGGTGGTTGGCTGGAAAGCACGGTGCCACAGGAAACTGGTTTACAAGGGTTCTTTACAGAACATGGGGGCTGGCAGTTAGCCACTGGCTGGCAGATGAAAGATATGGAAGGAGCTGGTTGGCAGCAAAGCGACCAGCAAGGGGACGATACGTAGCATGTAGGATTGCGAGAACTGAACACACAAGTTGATGGCTGGCAGGGAACAGGCATGCAGGGAACCGATGGGCAAGTCTTGAAAATGTAGCAGATGGGTTGGTAATAAGTTAATTTGCAGGTCTGATCTTCACCATTGATGTGTTGACATGAACCTGGTTGACAGCAAGTTAGCTGACATGGACTCGCTGCACAGATGGTTGGTGGGCAAGAATTTTCAGCACAGGAATTTACCTCAGAGCAGGATGGCTGTTGGGACCTAGCATCACAGGAGACCAATTGGCCACAAGCTGATCTGGACACAAGGACAGGTTCTTGGCAGGAGCTTTGCTGGTCGAGGATGGCTTCACAGCAATTTGCCTGACAACTGGTGGGTTCCAAGCAGGAGGGTTCCAAATAAGGAGACTGACCAGTTCCAGATTCATAGCAGGCTGTGCGGGAGCAAATGGGTTGGCAGGCAAAACCAACACAAGAAGTTGCCGGAAGGCAGGTAGGTTGGCAGCAAGCAGGTTCACAGCCACTTGGTGCACTGCTGGATGGCTGACAGTTTTCTTGGCAGGTGACCAGCTGCCAAGTTCTGCTCCGGCAGGAACTAGGCAAACAGATACCGTTTTGGAAACTGCCACCATTTGAGCACGTGAAGGTGGGCAGAGCTGGAATGGCCGTGGTGGTTCTGGGGCAGCAGCTGTCCACCATGGTGCTGATGTGAAGCTCGCTAGGGAGTTGCAAACTCAGTATACCTGGGTGTGAAAGATATCTCTTATAGGGGCTTTTATAGCTCTTCAGTGGTGTTGGTATGACTTAGAGCATCTTTCCTTGTTATTGTTTCTACTCATTTGTATACAAACATCTGATTAGTAGGCTTCAGGAGCCTGGAAGATATTGTCCCCAGTTTAAAAACTTGTCTGTTGAGTTGAGAGTTTTCTTTGCCGAGTTTGGATTCGTTGATGCTGCTCCTGCTCTGGAATGAGCTGTCTTTTTTACAGGTTGCTCTCCAGCCTCCCTGATGTGGGCCTTTCCCTGTGCTAACCTCTCATCAGAAGGCCTCAGCCCAGCCAAAGCAACTTGCTCTTCCACCAGGAATGCAGTTCTGCACCATTTAGACAATCAGGAAATGAAGCCTTGACCCAATTGAAAGAGGGCAATGTCTGAGATGGTGAACCAGGCAGTACATCCCAAGGACACTTCAGTGTCTCCACCTCTTTCTAGAACCTACCCATTTGGCTTTCCTGAAACCCAACTTTATTAGTAAACTAATACTAATATTAATACTAATACTAATACTAATACTAATGCTAATACTAATGGCTTCCATTCCATTTATAGCACACTTACTATATACCAAGCCCTTGACTGCATTTTTCATTGAATCTTCGCAATGGTCCTCATTAGTAGCTGCAATTCTCACTGCTATCTTAGAGGTAGCAAAACTAACTCAGAGAGTTTAAATCCTATTTCTCCAAATTATGCAAGTAATAAGAGGTTGAAACAAGATCCAAACCTAGTTGGGACTGACCCCCAAACCTCAGATTGTAATCACCTATTAGACCTCCTGACTTTGGAGTGGAGGAGAAAGACTGTGATATAGTGATTGAAGACTGACCTTAGTACAACAGTGCACTAGCTAGTGGGCAGGTGGCCAGGCCCCTTGCTGGGGACCATTTGCCCGTTAGTGACTAGAGTCATCAACTAGATTAAACTGGTATGAATACTTACCTCCACTTATCCATACACCCAAATACATTCTTTTAATTTGGAAATTTTAATAACTGCAAAGTATTTTCCCAAGGATTAAATCAGCCTCTTCCAAGAGGGACTTATGAGGTGCTGGTTGTACTGATTCTTCCCGTCTTTTTCTAGATTTGTCAAGGCTCTGCATTACTGGCCAACTTCAGCAACCCACATCATTCCCTGTCCTGACCTGGTTCACACCAGAAATTCATGACAGAATAGAAAGATCATGGCCTTGGGATCCCAATAGGGTAGAGTCTCATTTCTGGGCTCTGCTACTAATGCTTTCCACAGGACAAGATGACTCATTACCCAAGGGTGCAAAGTACCAAGAATTTACCAACTAACTGCATTGCTGTTGTTCAAGTTATTTTTACTCTTTTTTTAGTCTATTTATTATTTATTTTGAGAAAGCAAGTGGGGGAGGGGAAGAGAGAGAGGGAGAGAGAAAATCCCAAGCAGGCTCCCCACTATCAGCACAGAGGCTGACACAGGGCTCAAATTCATGAACCATGAGATCATGACCTGGGAAATCCTCACCCTTGTCATTAAAATGCCTTTTTTTTTAACCATTGCTTTTTGTGTTACTGCCCCGATCACTCCTTTTGCCATCCAACTCATCACTAATCATTTTGGCACCTTGCAAACTGCAAAGATCACTGCACTGTTTTATTCCTGAAGGTCTACATCCCAAAGCTCTCCATCTTTCAGGAGAAATACTTCTGGTCTTACCAAATAGATCAGATAATGGGAACATGAATATATTTGAGAAGCCATGTCAACTTCGCTCTGAAAAAGGTACCAATGTCCTGTGCTCATTCATACCACTTTTATTGTTTTTAAAGTAATCGATTTTAACATCCATCTTTCTCTGATTCTGCTCTTGCCTTTTTTTCTCCTAAAGAAACTTCTCAATAGGTTGGTACAAGGTACAAACTTTCAGCTATAAGATGAATAAGGTCTGAGGATCTAATATATAACATAGTGACTCTAGTTAATAACACTGTATTACATAATCGAAATTTGCTAAGAGAACTTAAATGTTCTCACATCCCCAGAAATATGAGGTGATGGATGTGTTAGTTGATTAGATAGGAGGATTCTTTTCACAATATATGTGTGTATCAAATCATCACAATGTACACTTTAAATATCTTGCAATTTTGTCAGTTATACCTCAATAAAGATGAAAAAAAGGTATCTCTCAATAGGGAGACCTTTCACTTTGCTATGGCAAGGCACTAAAGACATCGAATGTATCACCAAGGGCTGTTGTGATCACACCAAGAGACATGGTGATGTATAAAAAACACAAACTTTGGACTGAACCGTATGTTCTGTATGTTATTTGTATGTTACATGCATTTATGCTGTATGTTACTCTTGTATGTTACTTTCTAGCTGTGACTGTCCTGGATTTTGTGTTTAGCATTCCCCTGTGAATATACATAAGGTATATATGTGTAAGTGTGTATACATGTGCATATGTATACATGTGTGTATACTCATACATGTGTGTGTGCATGTATGTGTGTGTGTTGTTTTTCAGCTTTAAATATATATGCGGTCTGGAGGCTTGTTTGTATCAACTCTACACTGGTCAGGTTCACCCCTGTTTTACATATGGCCATTGTCTAGTTTTCATTGCAGCATAGTATTTATTGAGTGACTACACCACAATGTTCTTGTCTCTGTTGATGGGCCCTTGGATTGTTTGTCACTCATATTCTTCATCTTGTAAAATAGAGAGAAAAGCATCTTATTTCACAGAACTGCTATGATTTGCATGAAACACTGGGTCTGTGCTTGGGACAGAGATTTTAAAGCCCTGGCCAACTCCTCTCTTGACTCTGGAAGGAGATGGAGATAAATCTCAATAGGCTGATGAGACAGTACCCCTGACAGCAACATGCAGGATAAGTTCCACCTTTGAGATTCTCCCTCTGCTGCTGTCTCACCCAGAAGTTCTCAAACAGGGTTGATTTTTGCCCCTCATCCCCAGGGGTGTTTGCCAATGTCTGGAGACGTTTTTGGTTGCCACACTCAGGGGATGCTACCAGCATTTAGTTGGTGGAGTCCAGAGATGCTGCTTAATATCTTACAATGTTAAAGAATGATGCCCACAAGGAAGAATTATTTAGCCCAAAATATCAATAGCACTGAAGTTCAGAAACCCTGCTCTACCCCCTCTTGTGCTTAGGTTAGCCCAAGATGCACCTTGAGGACTAGACATAGCCCCTCATTCTGTGCCCTAAGAGACTACTCCGAAGAGACTCTGTCCTTAGGATTGTAAGAGGCTGTGTATGAAGTTTACACAAGGATTGTGCCTTACAGAGACTAGGAGAATATAAATAAAGCTCTTGCACAAAAAAAAAAAAAATCCAGGTTGTCTTTCTTATTGTACATGTGACCTCCCACTTATTTTCATTCCACTGTGAACCCCAAAGTCAACTGGCTTGCTCCCCAGTTTCCCTATATCCAAGTCCATGCCCCTCCATTCATTTCTCTACACCAAGGCCAGAGGGACATTCCAAAACCAAGTGTTCTTCATGTCACTGCTCTACATATGGCCTCCCAGTGCCTTCATGTCAACCATGCACCAAACGAAAATGCCTCTGTATAGATTACAAGGCCCAATGGGTTCAGGTCACTACTGTCTACTTAACTGACCTTAGAGCTCACCATGCCCCTAAACACACCTCTGCCCAAGCCTCACTAACGAACAGTGTGCTCACAAGCCCCATTCGTGTATATGTTTCCTCTGCCTGAAAAGCTCTTCCTTTCTGATTTTGACCTGGTTCATTCTTATTTGTGCTGAAAGACCCAGCTTCAATTTCACATTCCCCAAGAATTCTTTCCTATCTCTCCCCGTACCCTGCTGAGTTCAGACTGCCCTGTGCTTGCCTCTGTCCCAGTACTTAGCACAACAGAACGCAGTAATTGTCTCTCTGCCTATCTGTCTCTCCCCATCCCCACTCCAACAGTGAGCTCCCTTAGAGCAAAGGCTGACTTCTCAGTCCTACGGCCTACCACAGTCCCCAGCCAACAGCTGTCTAATGAAGCGTGTTGGAAGGATGGATGGATGAGTGGATGAAGTTGCTGTCAAAATAAGTTAGCTGATGAGAATATGAATATTAACAACAGCACAATGAGAATAACATGCCACTTCAACTTAGCCACTTTATTGGACAGTGAAATATCTTTTTCTCATGGAAGAAGTCCCCAAGGAACATGAGCACACCCAGCAAGGGAACACAGGCATGAGGACAGAAAAAAACCTAACGCTGGGAAAGAGACTCCAGATGATGTGGCGAAGCAGCTCTTCTCAGCTTGATGGCAGCAGTGGGCAGGAGCTCAGGATGATCCCCCTCTCAGTGCCCAGGGGGCCTGCATTTGGACCATTAGGATACTGAAATTTCTGGTGAGTTTTTCGAAGTGTAAGAAGATGGTGAGTGATGGTGAAGAAAGATTCTAAGTCGTTGTGAGCTTTGGGGAGGGCAGTCGAGGTTTCTCTCCAGCTGGAGGTTTGCTTTGCAGGAATTGGTGGGCTGAGGCCAGATCAGCGGTCGGCAGGCTTGGTGGCAGTAGGCGGGGTGGCTTCAGCCTCACGGGTGGTTGGGCTGGTGGGTTTGGCCTCAGTGGGCTGGCAGGGACTGGAATCTGAGACCTCAGCCTTGCAGGTCGTTGAGTCAGTGCAATCTGGTTGGCTGGAAGTGGACTTTTTGCAATCTCGTTTACAGGAGTCAGCACAAGGCAGGCGGGAGCAGACCGGACGGTAAGACAGTGAAGTGACACAGGCTGGTCGGCGCAGGATGGAGTGGCATGGGCGGTAGCAGGCAGGGCGATAGGAGATGGATGTCACATACGGCTGCCTGTAAGTAATGTGTCCAGAGCAGATTGGGCGACAGATTGGACGACAGATTGGGCGGTAAGGAACCAAAGGAGAGCAAGTCTGTTTGCAGGAGCTGGGTATGTAGAAAGTCCTAGAGCAAGTTGGCCGGCAGATGGCAGATGCAGAAGACCCTGGGCGGCAGCAGAGAGGTTGGCAGGAGGCAGATGGGCAGGAAACGGGCTCACAGCAGACGGACCGACAGCGCTTGACTACGTAGCAAGTAGGTTGGCATGGACTAGGTGCACAGATACTTGCTGAGCAGGGGCTGGGCTCAGAGCAGATGGGTTGGCAGATGCTGGAGACACAACAAGAGGGCTCTTGGCAAGTGCTCGAGACACAAGGCGGCTCACAAGGGCTTGGGACACAGCAGACAGGGCGAAGGCACACAGGCTCACAGACCAGGGCCACACAGCGAGCTGGCTGGCAGTTGCTGGGCTCTGAGCAAGATGGCTCACAAGGACTGGAGTCACAGCAGATAGCCTGACAGCTATTAGCCACAGAGCAGACAGATGGACAGCAGCTAGGCGTGGGGCACTCCGGCTGACAGACAGGCTCACAGACCACTGGTTGGCAGGAACTAGGCACAGTGCAGACAGCTGAACAGCAGCTGGGCTCACAGATGACTGGCTGGCAGCAGCTGGGCTCACAGATGATGGACTGGCAGGGAGTGGGTACACAGAGGACCGGCTGGCAGGAATGGGCCTCACAGCACACAGGTTGGGCACAGCTGCTCACAGGACAGGAAGGCTCACAAATGGTGGCCTCACAACACACAGGTTGGGCACAGGCGGGCTCACAGATGGTGGCCTCATAGCACACAGGCTGGGCACAGCTATTCACAGAACAGGCGGGCTCACAGATGGTGGCCTCACAGCACACAGGCTGGGCACAGGCGGGCTCACAGATGGTGGCCTCACAGCAAAAAGGCTGGGCACAGCTACTCACAGGACAGGAAGGCTCACAAATGGTGGCCTCACAGCACACAGGCTGGGCACAGCTGCTCACAGGACAGGAAGGCTCACAAATGGTGGCCTCACAGCACACAGGCTGGGCACAGCTCCTCACAGGACAGGAAGGCTCACAAATGGTGGCCTCACAGCACACAGGCTGGGCACAGCTACTCACAACACAGGGGGGCTCACAGATGGTGGCCTCACAGCACACAGGCTGGGCACAGCTGCTCACAGAACAGGCGGGCTGACAGCACTGTGGACCACAGCTAGATGACCCACAGCTATCTTGGCAGGTCACCAGTTGCCATGTCTGGCTCCGGCAGGAACTGGGCAAGCAGACAGGCCCTCCACAGCTCACCTCAGTGGAGCAGAGAGAGACGCCTGGCACAGATGGGCATTTCCTAGAACAGCAGTTTCCAGACATGGTGGTGGTGCCTCTGCTCCTTGTGAGTGCTGAGAGGGGTGCTGCCTGACTGGGACAGCTCTCCCAAGCCCTCACTTTTATACCAACTCACTGGCATGTGCTGTTTGGAGACCCTGCGTCTTTTCCTCATTGCTGTTTGGGCCGGTTTTCAGAGGAACATCTTATTATGCCAAGGTTTGTTGATCTGGAAGTTGTTTATCTACCCATAAAGAAGCTGTTTGTTTATTGACTTGCTAAATTTGGAATCTTCGGCGCAACAGATCATCTTGGCATAAGCCTCGTGGCCTTCAAACCGAATGATCTGTGTTTCTGAGTGGCAGGAACAGGGGAAGAAGAGAGGAACTTATAATTTATCCATCTTCTAGTCCTCTGTACCAAGCCGTGGGGAGAGAGGGAGCCATTAGGGATGTCCACATGAATAGGACCTACTCACTCCTTCCCACATATCTCATTCTCTGGTGGGCAGACAAGCATGCAGGCAAACTCATTGCAGTGCCATGGTAAGGTCAACAATAGACATATAGGGATTAGTAGAGGAGAGCAGTGGTGAGCTCTGTGGGAGAAGGGATGTCTGGGCTGGATTTTAAATGACTATGCTTTGCAGAAATGGTCTTATTTAAAACCATCAACAATCCCCCAAGATAAGAACTTGTCTCTTCCCATTATAGGTAAAGAAAAGGAAAGGTGGTTGAAATTGGAAAGCTTAAGTCACTTGCTAAAGATCCCACTCAGCTTGCCCCCTAATCTAGGGATGCTCTCCTTCCTCCTCACCATTCTGTTTGGTCTGAAAGTTCTCAAAAGACTTTGTCAAAGCTGCATGTCATAGGCTCAGCCAACTGTGCTGCCCTCCGTCCTGTTCTATGAACGGTCCTGTCCCAGACCACTGGCTCTACTTGTCTCCAGAAAGTACTTGATCTTGCCTCCATGCTTCTCCTCCCTGTTTTCCCCCCACCCACTTATACCTCAAGCATTCAGTGGCCCTCCAGACTCTCTCTTGCTTTTGGTGATTTAATAGCTCCTAAAAGAAAGACACTTCCAAAACCCAAAGGATAAAGAGGAAAGGCCAGAGATCTTTTGCAAAGACATTGTGAACCAAAGCAAAGAATACAGATGCTTTCTCAAAGTGTGTCAATGCTACTACCTGAGACAGACATAAGATGAGAAACAAACCCTAGGTTTCTTTTTTTTTAATGTTTATTTATGTATTTTGAGAGAGAGAGAGAAAGAACAAGCAGGGGAGGGGCAGAGAGAGGGAGAGAAAAAGAATCCCAAGTAGGGCTCGATCTCATGAACCGTGAGATCATGACCTGAGCCAAAATCAAGAGTTGTATGCTTAACTGACTAAGCCACCAAGCACCCCAAGAATCCTAGGTTTCTAAACACCAAGGCCTGACATCCTTGTTCAGTAAAGGCCCAGCCCCACAACACATTTTCAACATCAATGCAAAATCCAGGCTCTCCTTTAGAAAAGCTGAACCATCATGCCATCCATTCATCATCTCTCCCTTCATTCATTAATTTATGCAATTACTCAATTTCTCTTTTATTCATCCATTCGATTCAGCCATCATCAGGCTCCGTGAGAGGGCTACAAAAAGAATGAGTTGCAATTCCTGCCTCAAGGAGTCCGAGTTTAGGAGAGAGACAGATCCATCCATAGCAATTATGGTAAAGTATACGTACAAGTGCTATGACAGATGGCTGCACTGGTCCTATGGGGGCAGCCAGGAGAAACACCCACAAGATTTTTGGGAAATTAGACAAGGCTGATCAAAAGCATTATACATTTGGGGAGCAGTAAATTGTTCCATAGCCAGGATGGAAGATTCAGGGGACAGGAAGGAACAACAATGGTACTAAAAGGGTTACTAGCACTCTACCATGAAAGCCCTTGTGGACCACAACAAGTAGTTGGATTTTATACTGACATGGGGGTATTTTAAACAAGGGAACAACTTGGCCAAGTTTGCTCTTTGGAAAGGCATCTCTGGCTATGGCAAAGGTATTGGAGAAGGAGGGCAAGTCTGGAGCCCAGGAGACCATCAGCGTTCTGGAGCAGTTACTCAAAAGTTTCCTGGTGACAACCTGAACTGGGCAGTGTCATGGGACTGGAGCAATATGAGAGGTTTTATGGAGGTAGAATCTATAGAATCCAGTGGTTGAAAGTGGAAGATTAGGAACAAGAAGTGTCATCCTTGAGATTTAGCTCTCAGGCAGTTGGAAAAGAAGACTTTGTGGACAACAGTCTTGCAGTGGGTAAGGCAGAGAAGGAGCCCCCAAGATCCTGATCTCCACCTTTCCAGTTTGTCTATGCATTTCGTCTTCCTCAGCTAAGCCAGCAATGCAATTCACATGGAGATGGCCTTCCTCCCACAAGTCCCTCATAAACTCTCTCAGGTGAGAAATTTAATGTGGCATCACCTGTTATTATGCCATATAGTCCTCCCAAAGAATCCTTCCCTGCTAAGTGGAATTAGCCGATCTTTTAACAATCTACACATTTCTACTCTGTTCTTTTTTAAAAGTTTATTTATTTTTCAGAGAGAGAAAAAGAGAGAGCATGCATGAGCGGGGAGAGGGGAGGGGCAGACAGGGGGACAGAGGATCCAAAGCTGACTCTGTGCTGAGAGCAGAGAGCCTGATGCAGGGCTTGAACTCACAAACCATGACATCATGATCTGAGCCAAGTCAGAAGCTCAACTGACTGAGCCACCCAGGTGCCCCTCTACTTTATTCTTATAGCTTTCATCTCCCTTGACGTTATATAAGTACCAAAGGGCAAGGATTTTGTGTATTCACTGATATATATCCAGCACCCAGAACAATGTTTGAAACATAGGCAGTTTACAATTAATATTTATTGATAAATGAATGAGGACCTCTGCGGGCAGCTAAGAAAGGCAGCGGTTTGTCATTAATTCAAAGAAATCACTTCCCTGCTCTCACCCATCCGGGAAGCCATATCATAAGCAATAGAAGAATCAGATGCTCTGAATCACAACTGCTCAATGCAGACCTACTGGCCTCTTGGCAATTTTGTACTGTTGGCACACTCATGCTCTGGCTGTGGTTTGGTCCTGGGAGTTAAAGAGTTAGTTCTTAGGAGGCCAATTCCAACCAGCGCAAAGAATGACCTACATAGTAAGTCTGAAACTGAGCCAGGGCAGACTCAAAGTTTGAAGTCTCTCCCAAGTAAGACACTAGTAGTATTGCTGGACTTTTAAATGAAACAAAAAAAATGAAAACACAATGAGCTAGCACTCTATAGCTGCTAGAATGGCTAAAAATAAAAAAGATGTACCATATCAAGCGTTACCAAGGACGTGCCACAACTGGAAATCTCAGACACGGCTGGTGGCAAAACAGTCACAAAACAGTTGGGTAGCTTTTTCATGAGGTTAAACATTGCCACACTATTTATCCAGCGATCCAACACCTAGGTATTTATCTAAAATAAATGAAAACATATGTCCACAAGAAAATTTATACATGAATGTTCATAGCAGCTTTATTCATAATAGCCCAAAACTGGAGACAAGCCAAATTCCCATCAGTAGATGAATATTTTTTTCATGTCCTTTATTCATGCAATGCAATACTATTTAACAAATAGGAATGAACTTTGATATCTGCAACAAGGATAAATATAAATAATGTTATTCTAAGTGGAAGAGTTCACACTGCATGATTTCATTTATATGAGATTCTAGAAGTGGCAAAAGGTTGATGGTTGCCTGAGTCTTGGGTCAGGGGTGGGGAGGATTTCCTGCAAATGAGGCACTGGGGAATTTGAGGGATGATAGAAAGTTCTATACCGTGAGTGCGGTGGTGGTTACTTGAGTATATACGATTGGCAAATGTCATCAAACTGTATACTATAATTAGGTGCACTTTATTATATATAAATTATACCTTTAAAAAGTTGGCTTATAAAAAAAATAAGGTAAAAAAAGTAAAAATAACATCCCAGTTTTATTTGTAAATATGCTTAAAAGGAGTCTGGAAACATATATGTCAGTGACAAATGCTGAAGTTGAGAATCCAGGTGGCTATTATTGCTTCTTCAGATTTTTCTGCATTTTTTCGTATTTTTAGAGATCATTGCCATGCTTAATGGCATGTATCGTAAATACAGAGAACAAACTGGGGGCTGTTGGAGGGAAGGTGGGTGGGGGATGGGTTAAATGAGTGATGGGCATTAAGGAGGGTACTTTTTGGGATGAGCACTGGGTGTTATATGTAAGAGATGAATCACTGGGTTCCACTCCTGAACCCAAGACTACATTGTATGTTAACTAACTTGAATTTAAAAAAATATTTTTTCTTGTTTGTTGAATGAAACACTGCTTTGCAGGAATAAAAATAAATATTGTTCTTCCAAGGCAAGAGCAGAATTAGCTTTATTCCACATGTAGCTTAAGATCACATTCAGCAAGAAGGGTGCCTGGGTGGCTCAGTCGGTTAAGCATTCGGTTAAGACTTCGGCTCAGGTCCATGATCTCACTGCTCGTGAGTTTGAGCCCCGCATCGGGCTCTGTGCTGACAGCTCAGAGCCTGGAGCCGGCTTCAGATTCTGTCTCCATCTCTCTGCACCTCCCCTACTTGCACTCGCGCGCGCTCTCTCTCTCTAAAATATAAAATAAAATATAAAAATTTTTAAAAAAAGATCATGTTCAGCAAAAAGTTGAATCAACTATTTTTTGAATGTTAACCTTCCGACTGGACCCACACACACCTGGCTCAGGCCCCACCTGGCAGATGTACATTCACCCCTTGCATCCCTGGGACTCAAGCAGAAGTACAGTTGGTCTCAGGACAGGAAAACCTAACCCAGAAGAGGCAGACTTTGCCGAAGCATTTTGGCTAGAAGAAAGGACTGGAGTTCCCAGAACATCCATAGGCACCATGTTCACGAAGTTTTGCCACAGGACTCTCTTCCGTTCTGAATCAAGCTTGTTTCACCAAAGCCTCTTCCCCTGACTTTGCAAGAAAGTTCTGACCAAACCTGAAGCCTTCCTGCAGAACCATTCTAGGAGAGCCATAATGCTGAAGGAAGCCATGCCCCTTGCTCAAGAGTAAACCCTGGCCAACCTCAGCAGTTACCCATTTACTGCATTTTAAAAATGCAAGTCCTGGCTGGGGCTGCCTCCCTAGAGCTAATGGACAAGTTCTCTCATGGTGAAGCCTAAGAATCTGTATTTTTAAAAGCCCCCCCCCCCCCCAAGTGAAATCTCATGCAGCACATGGAAATTTTATTTTACACCTAGGGTTCTTGTTAAAAACACGGATCAGCGGGCCACTCCCCTGTGGATTCTGACTCTGCCTGTCTGGGGGTGGGGGAGAAGGTGGGGGAGCTCCAGAATCTCCATTTTAACTAGTCCCCAGGTGATTCTGATGCAAGTGGTCCACAAACCACATTTCAAAACCCTGACTGTGGATGCCAGAGTAAATTTTCCTGGCCCGGTGCCCAAGAGGGAGCCAAGGAAGAGGCGGGAGAACTAATTTGGTTACGCCAGCAAGCTCGAATTTATTAAGAAGTTAACAAAGAAATCTTCGCACCAAAAAGCAGCAGAGAGCTGAGGAGAAGGGTCAGTCCCAAAGCCACCTTGAGTCAGAGGATGCCTTATAGAGACAAGACATGTGAGTCCATGAAAATAAAGCCATGGGGATTCACCCTGTGAGCTTCGGGATCACTTTGTATGGGAACCAGTTTCCATCTCTCACCAGCATATGGCTCTTGTGCTCGGGGCCTTGAAACACCAGGGCAGGCGCTGGAGAACAAGCCCTCGTCTACCAATAACACGGAGGCAGGAGGCTGTCTTGGATGCGGGGAAGGTCCCGGAGACGAGGGGTCCCCACGTGCAGCAGGTGCAGGCTTTGCTTGGGCCACCTCCGCGGAGAAGACAGGGGGCTTCACTTCGTCTCGCAAACGGGCGTGGGCTGGCAGCAGACGGGGCCGCAGCACCCGGACGAGCCGCAGCAGCTGGACCCGCAGCAGCTGGACCCGCAGCCCCCGCAGCCCGAGCCGCAGCCGCTGCCGCTGCCGCAGCAGTCGCTCCCGCAGCAGCCGCTCCCGCAACCTCCGCAGCCCGAGCTCCCGCAGCCCGAGCCCCCGCAGCCGCAGCAGGACCCGCAGCAGCCGCAGCAGGACCCGCAGCAGCCGCAGCAGGCGGGCTGGCAGCAGCACACTTCACAGCAGTCTTGATCTTGAGGGCAGCAGGTGAAGCAGTCCCCCGGGCAGCACCCCATGGTCCCGGCTGGTCAGGTGGCAGGTCAGGAGCGCGGCCGGAGTTCCCCACGTCTGACGGTGGCCAGCGGCCAGCAGCTTTTATAGCCCCTCACCGGAGGGTGTTGGCACAGGGGACAGGATGTTTCCTTTGTTATTATTTATGCCAGTTTCCATAAGAACGTCTCATTAGCTGCCTGTTTATTTTCCAGCCCTGAGTACCTCAACTCATAAAAAAGCCCCACTCGGGCCAACTGCTATTTGTCCAGAGGGTAAAAATGCCATCTTCGAAAAGACCTGTCATCATGGCCAAACACGGGCCAGCCGTCATTAGCCCAGGTCAGAGGGAGCCGCGGCCTCTGTCTCTGGAATGGGTCCTCCCCTTCCACGTCTCCTCGGGTGGCAAGCTGGCAGCCAACCCCGTTTCATCGTGGGTGCTCGTCCTGGAAAACCAGATGGGCAAAAGCCGGGGGCCCTGCGCCTCCTGCTGCAGGCAGAGTGGCTGCTCTACGAGGTCCGGTCCTGTGGCTCCTCCCAGGAGGAAATGGTATCCTCGTGCGGGCCCATGTGAGCAAAGCAAACATTTGTGACTGTGTGTGGTATGTGGAGTGTGCCACACATTTGTTTGGGCTTGGTCAGTGAGCATCAGTCATGATTAATAACTGCCTTGTGCAATGGAAAGAGACTCATCATAAAACTGCAAGAGGTGGGAGCCACGTTCTCCCTGGGCCTCTGGGTGAACTGAACACTCAGCCTCCTCTCTAAGTGGGCTGGAAGAGCAGTGATCAGAACCCTTTCCTTGATGGAAGGAGACGGGACGGGGGAGGGGAAGGAAGGGAAGAAGAAGGACGGAAGATCATGGAATGTCCAAAACATCTCACTAAAATGGGAATGTTGTGCACTTCTTTTAAGAGCTCCAACTTCATAGACCACCTGGCGGTAGGCGGGATTAGCATACAAAACACCCAGAATACCATGGCAGGGCATAAAATGCCTTTGGGAAGAGGCTAGAATCCACAGAGGATTCAGGTCCGCGTGTGAATTCCACGATGGGTCGAAATTCCTATCTCCGGGTTGGGTTTGGTACCTTGGAATGGTGGTGGCAACCCTGGAGACTACAGGCTCGACGTTTGGAAGGCAGCACCCAGAGAAGGGGACTGAGTGGGAGGTGGGGATGAAGGTGGCAGTGGGTGTGGAGATCTGGATCAAGAGACACAGCCCCTCCTTTTAATTTGCCTTTTCTTTTTAGGTGGGCGTGGAGGTAAGGCAGCCTCCAAGACCAGCTAGATGGACTGAGAAGGGTGGAGCCAGATAATGGGTTGCTTGGATCTGATAGGATGCTCAGTACTTCACAGGATGTGGACATTTAGAACTGGGAGGGAGACATCATGTGGTCCAGAGTTTCTAAAGGTGATTTTATGTCAGAATTGCCGAGGGCGGAGGCTTTTGAAAAATGCAGACCTCCAACCTGGACCCCAGTCCTGTTAAATCAGAGTATGTGCTCATGGGAGCTTGAGAAGCTATATATTTTAAAGCTTCCCAGATGACTCAAATTCTCAAATAGATTAGGAAACACTGACATAATTTAATGTCACCATGACCATCACCCTGAAGCACTTCTTTTCTACAGAAGCTGATACAAAGGCCCAGGAGAGGACACATTAATGATGGAGTGAGGCAGCCCAGATGTTCTGTTTCTTGGTCCAGTGTTCCTTCCAGGACTGCACATCCACAGATGGACACCTCTGGGCAAGTGTAATACAGTGAGGTCCAAGACAGACACGTCCTTTTCGTTCTTTTTTTTTTTTAATTTTTTTAATGTTTTTATTTACTTTTGAGACAGAGAGAGACAGAGCACGAGTAGGGGAGGGGCAACGAGAGAGAGGGAGACACAGAAACAGAAGCAGGCTCCAGGCTCTGAGCGGTCAGCACAGAGCCCAATGCGGGGCTCGAACTCATGGACTGTGAGATCATGACCCAAGCTGAAGTTGGACGCTCAACCGACTGAGCCACCCAGGCGCCCCTCATTCTTTTTAATAATAGGCAATGCAGTCACATGAGAAGGACACCAAAGGGCAGGCAGTGCAAAGTCTCTCCTCTTTCTGTGTCCACCAGTCAGTTCTCTCGCCTCTCACCTGCCCTCCCCTCTGCTCCCAGCCTCACTTAACCCCTCCGCACCTGAATTTCCTCATCTATAAAATGGAAATTATGATAGTTATAGTGCCAATCTCACAGGCTGTTTTGAAGATTAACTGAGTTATATAAAGCTCTTAGAGCAGTGTATTGGCTACATATTGTTTGATAAACATTAGCTATTGTATTATTTATATACAAGAAAAACAGATGGATAGATATAGATACGTTTTTGTTCTTTATACATGATAGCAGGTGTAATAGTAGCATAGTATACACTCTGGTTTTAACTCTTTTTTTTCCCTCTTAACAAGATATCTTAGAGCTCATTCTATTTCAGTACATAAAAACATTCTTCATAGTGTTCTATTGTACTGATCATTTATTTAACAAATTCTCTATTGAAAGACATTTGTTTCTAATATTTCCAATATCTGGCTATTATAAACTTTAATTTTAAATATTTTGCTATTATGTAACTGTGTACTTACACATATCTTTCTATAGCCCTCCCATAAACTCTTGGAAGAGAAATTGCCGGATCCTTGAGTTTTTTCATTTGTAATTTTGATGGCTATTGCCAAATCACCCTTCATAAAGGTTTTACAACTTACACACCCATCAGTGTGTGACAGGACCTACACAACGTGTAATCAAAGTTCATGATCTTGCCAATCTGATAGAAGAAAGATAGGATCTGGCAATTGTAGTAACTTGCTTTTCTATTATCATGAAAGAAATTAAGCAACATTTCATATGCTTACGTGCTTTGATTGATTGATAGGGCTGCTTTGTGAAACAGAAAACAAAAGCTTGGTCTGTATGATGATTTATAAATATTTTTTCCAGATTGTCATTAGCCTTTGATGCTATAGTTAAATAATAATAAAAACAATAATGTTTGCATTATGAATTTCATACCTGCTTATTGTGGAATTTCTGGAAAATACAAAAAATTAAAGCAAGAAAATAAAAATCATCCATAACCACACAACAAAGATAATCTGCTAATATTCTAGTTTCCCTTTTTAGCACTTTCTCTAAAGACTTCCATATAAATATTGATATGAATACAGGTAGCTATACAGACACATATTTATGTATAAGCATATATATATCAGGTACAAGTTTCTAAATCCATGTTCCAAGGTATGTTAAGAATACATAACTACCTTTCTCTTAGACTGCTTAAACTATTTTCAACCTTCATTCCAACTGAGGGGGAAGAAGAGTCAGTTTTGTACAAACTCAGAAATCATTCAAAATTTCTGTCTCCCCATCCTTCATCTGGAAATGGCATCTGAGTTTTGTGGGGCTTGGACAGTATTGTAGCATTAAAGAGAGTATCATAGCATTAAAGAGAGTATCGTAGCGTTAAAGAGAGTATCGTAGCGTTAAAGGATGCACCGTGGGCATCCACTGAAAAGTATATGGTTCTCTCTTATTCACGGCCACCATCCTTCTTCTGATGGCACAGCTGAGATATTTTCCTCCCTGTTCTCCCCAAATTCTACATCCTTCCACCCTCCATCCAGGAGGCCACAAGGCCCTCTCTGTCTGACCACCCACTGTCCTCCAGCACAGAAGTCTACTTTGAATTGCATACACAGAGCGTTGACTTGGCTCATTTACTCCACATTTCTATAGTAATAACCCTACCCTGGGGGCAGTGATTATAGAAACACCCCACTGATGCCCAAGTCATGAGAAAAGAGTGAAAAAAAAAAGAGTGATAGAAACTCCAGAATAAAGGTAAGACCAATGGATACTCTAGTGTTTCATGCTGACACCTGTTTTTACAAAATTGAAATCATACTGTAAAAACTGATTTGTACACTGACTTCAAGCTGTATTACAAAGCTGTAACCATCAAGACAGTATGGTACTGGCACAAAAACAGACACTCAGATCAATGGAACAGAATAGAGAACCCAGAAATGGACCCACAAACGTATGGCCAACTAATCTTTCACAAAGAAGGAAGGAATAAAGACAGTCTCTTTAGCAAGTGGTGCTGGGAAAACTGGATAGCAACATGCAGAAAAATGAACCTGGACCACTTTCTTACATCGTACACAAAAATAAACTCAAAATGGATGAAAAACCTAAATGTAAGACAAGAAGCCATCAAAATCCTCGAGGAGAAAGCAGGCAAATACCTCTTCGATCTTGGCTACGGCGACTTCTTACTCAACACATCTCTGGAGGCAAGGGAAACAAAAGCAAAAATGAACTACTGAGACCTCATCAAAATAAACAGCTTCTGCACAGCGAAGAAAACAATAGGCAAAACTAAAAAGCAACTGATGGAATGGGAGAAGATATTTGCAAACGACATATCAGATAAAGGGTTAGTATCCAAAATCTATAAAGAGCTTATCAAACTCAACACCCAAAAAACAAATAATCCAGTGAATAAATGGACAAAAGACATGAATAGACACTTCTCCAACGAAGACATTCAGATGGCCAACCGACACATGAAAAAATGCTCAACATCACTCATCATCAGGGAAATACAAATCAAAACCACCATGAGATACCACCTCACACCTGTCAGAATGGCTAACATTAACAACTCAGGCAACGACAGATGTTGACGAGGATGCAGAGAAAGAGGATCTCTTTTGCATTGTTGGTGGGAATGCAAGCTGGTGCAGCCACTCTGGAAAACAATATGGAGGTTCCTCAAAAAATTAAAAATAGAACTACCCTACGACCCCACAATTGCAATACTAGGTATTTATCCAAGGGATACGGGTGTGCTGTTTTGAAGGACATATGCAACCCAATGTTTATAGCAGCACTATCAACAATAGCCAAAGTAAGGAAAGAGCCCAAATGTCCATCAATGGATGAATGGATAAAGAAGATGTGGTGTATACACACACACACACACACACACACACACACACACACACACACAATGGAGTATTACTTGGCAAGCAAAAAGAATGAAATCTTTCCATTTGCAACTACATGGATGGAACTGGAGGGTATTATGTTAAGCGAAATTAGTCAGAGAAAGACAAATATCATGTGACTTCATTCATATGAGGACTTTAAGACACAGAACAGATGAACACAAGGGAAGGGAAGCAAAAATAATATAAAAACAGGGAGGGGGAAAAACATAAGAGAATCTTAAATATGGGGAACAAACAGGGTTACTGTAGGGGTTGTGGAGGGGGCATGGGCTAAATGGATAAGAGGCATTAAGGAATCTACTCCTGAAATCATTGTTGCACTATATGCTAACTAACTTGGATGTAAATTTTTAAAAAACAAAACACACGAAAAAAACCATTCTAAAAAAATTTGATTTATACACCAAATATTGTCCTTCACCTGAGAAAATGTTCATAAAGATGTTGATTATTAAATAGTATGAAAGTCTGAGAAATTATGTTTCCATATTGCTGGATATCTGTTTCCAATTTTCCAAAGCAAAACACGAAACTGAGCTTCTTTGATGTGAGTCTTTATGCAACTTTCTTATTATCTCCCTAAAGTAAATCCCTAGAAATATAATTACTGAATCTTCAGCATGTTAATTATTTTAAGGCTATAAATAAATATTGAAAAATCATCCTCCAAAAAAATCATTCCCATTTTCACCCATTTCACAGATGCCTTCACCAATACCAATTTTTAAGTTTTTTTTTTAAGTTTTATTTTATTTGGGGGAGGAGGGCAGAAAGATTGAGAGACTGAGAAAACCCAAGCTCAGTTTTGGCCTGAGCTGAATCAAGAGTTGGATCCTTAATCGACTGAGCCACCCAAGGGCCCCAATTTGTATTACTCTAAAATCTCTTTGTCAAGAGATTTGTTGTAATTGGTAGTCAGGTCATGGAATCTCATTGTAGTATTTATTTGTAGTGACTTCATTCTTAGTGCATTTGTTAAGATCTCTTTTTCTTCTTTTGGGAATTATATGTTCAAGCTACACATCTTATTTTATGCTAAGTGCATTAACTTTCCTTTCTCACACTTCCTACAAAATTGTCTCAGGGTATCATCTTTTAATTGTGTCTATGGATTTTTTATGCATTTAATTTTCTTTTTATATAGGCACATCTACCTGTATTTTCCTTCCTGCTCCTTTTGTGCTTTGAAACTTCTTCACCACTCCCAAACAAGACAACTATTTTTTTTTCTTTTCTTTCTTTCTTTTTTTTTTAGTTTTTATAGTTGCATTTTTTACACTTACTGCTGTTATCCATCAGGAATTTATTTTGGTGTGTGGCAGATACTACTTTACAATAACAATGTGGTTTTCCTAATTGGGGTACTTGAGTGCCTATTAAATGAATGCTTGGTGTCCAAGAAAAAACAGGATGGGAACATAACAGCAGTCGTGAAAAACTTTGGTGTGGTGTCTGTTTTGGCGGCCTCTTGTGTGCATTGGGTGATATTACACATGCAGTTTCTGGTGTTTCTTTTTGAGACAATCACAAGACAAGCTCTGATTCTGGTTTCACCAGAAGCAGCTCGACAAAAACTTGACTTCTGAGAAGCTTATTATATTTGCATGGCATTGATTTTAAATCATGTGTACAATTAACCACCTCTTGGCCAAGGGGGCACATTATCAGCCCCTCCCTTTGTGCCCAGGCACTGCACTAGGTACTTTATATGTGTTTATGTGGTTAATGTTCAAGATAACTACATACAGTAAGTGATATGATCCTTATTTTGTAGATGAGGAAATTAAGGCTCATGAAGATCAATTACTCTAACTAGAAGATGCAGAGCTTGGATTCAAACCCAGATGTGCCTGCTTCTGGAGCCTATTGCCCTTTATGTCAGGCTTTCTGGATGGAACCACAGAAAACGGCTCCTTTGTCTTAAGGTAAGTAAGCCTTATAGTAAGAATATCTTCTATGATTGTATGTTTCACAACCACAGAGGTCATAGCTGTTTTATTCACCAGTTTACACCCAGTGGGTGCTGTAAGGTGGGCACTCAATAAATATTTGTTAAATAAATGAAAAACTAAAATCATGAATGAATGTGAGATGATCCCCTGTAATGCAGTACATTGATAGGTGTCCACTATAAGAGAGTGGGGTCTCTGCTGCCATTCCTTACCCATCTTTCATTGTTATCAATCACTGCTTCACCCAATCTCAGGTCTGCAAGTATCACTGTCCAATAGAACTTTCTGTGATAACAAGAATGTTCTGTAATTGCTCTGTCCAATATGGAGTCGACTAGACACATATGACTATTAAGCACTTGAAATGTGGCTAAGGTGAAACTAATTTTTAAATTTTATTTCATGTTAATATCTTTATGTTGAAATAGCCACATATTGTGACTTCTGTATGGGGCAGGATACCTCCAGAGGTTCTGTTTCAGATGGTATGGCAGGCTAGGTTATTTGGACTAACCTGCATTATGAAAACAACTGAATATGCTGTATTATTTTCTAATTGTTAGTCTTATTTTTTTATGTTTATTTATTTTTGAGGGAGACAGACAGAGAGAGAGACAGAGCGCAAGTGGGGTAGGGCAGAGAGAGAGGGAGACACAGAATCCGAAGCAGGCTCCAGGCTCTGAGCTGTCAGCACAGAGCCCAATGCAGAGCTCAAACTCATAAACTGAGAGAACATGACAGGAGCAAAGTCAGACTGAGCCGCTCAGGCACCCCTTGATCTTCTTAACAGCATCACTGAGCTGACATTACTTCTCTTCTGAGAGCATTTGCTGAATTTGACAAACTTGAATTTTAGTTTTCATGACCTTTCTGGGAGATAGAAACAGAAAATAAAGTCTAGGACCCAACCAAGGTAGAGGCTCCCTTCCATAAACTGGGACCCTCAAGGGCCACACCTCTTGGTGACCCAGACATAAATTCAGCCTAGTCACCTCCCATCACCACGGCACTGTAAGGAAAGTTACCATTCACAACTGAATCATTCAAAAAAAACTTCTGGCCATGAATTGAAAGAGGCTTCTGACTGGTAGTGCCCCAGTGTACTGGCAGGAACAAATTCAAATCCTGTCTGGAAGAACACACCACTATCCTACCTCCACAAAGTCCCACAGATGATATTCAGAGGAAAGAAAGTGTGGCAATCATTAGTGTTATCACCAAATATTTCTGTCTCTCTCTCTCTCTCTTTCAGAAACATTGCAGGAATGCACTTCTCTATCCCCTTTGGAGTTAGGCATGGCTAAGTGACTTGTTTTGGCTAATAACATATGAATAGAAGTGACACATATCACACATCATTTCCACACCAAGGCTATATGAGCTGATGTATAATGTGCCACTTTTTCTTCACCCTCCCAAGAAGATTTCTGGAAGTCTGTCTAGAGTTAGAGCAACTGTCAGCCTGGACCCTTAAGTAAGTATGATGATTAGAGACTCCTAATGGCTATGTGGGACATAGAGCATGAGCAAGAAATAAACTCCTATTGTGATAAGACTTGGGAAATTGGGGAGTTGGTTGTTACTGCAGTAACCATAACTTAGCCTAACTTTACTGGTACAGTGAACAATTTGCAGTCGTGCATAACTAGGCACACAGGGAAACAAGACACCATGAGTGAGAATCAGCAGAAACAAGAGAGCATAAACAGATGATAATTCAGATCCTGGAATTATCAAACACAGGTTATAATAAAGTATGTTTCTGTCTTTAATGGAATAAAAGGCAAGCTGGAAAATATCTACAGGTGTGGATAAATATAGCTGACAAGAGAAAGTCAGCCCTGTTTAACCACCCCCCTCCCTTAGAATTTCATGGATGCAGAAAAGTCAAGATGTAACCATCTGGTGCTTTCTTTTGGTTCCCACCACAAGTGAAGACAAACCAGAGACCCAGAGAAAGTCTTTGTTTCAGTCGCTACTGCTGCATAACAGAAAGCCCAAATACAGTGAAATAAATCATTTTATATGTGATATAAATAATGTTATTATGCTCATGGATTCTGTGGGCCAGGAATTCTGAAAAAGCAAAGTAGGATGGCTTGTCTCTGCTCTGTAATGTCTGGAACATCATCTGGAAAGACTCAAAGCCTGCCTGGGCATCCTCAAGGCAGCCCAGAAGAATGAGGTGGAAGTTGCATTGCCTTTTATGACCTATCCTCACAAGTCACTAGTGTCACTTACTCTATAGTCACGAACTTGCCCAGATTTGAGGGGAGGGTCTACGTCAATGGAAAACTAACACAATCATGATGTAGAAAGAGCGTGGGAATAAGAGATATTATTGCACAATCTTCTTTTCATACAGTCTTCTTCTTATCCTGGGTAATCCTTTCCCAGCATGTGGGATGCATATGGCCTACAGTCTTTGTCCTCTGCCTCTTTCCTCCCCTTTCTCCCCAACAACAAAACCAAGAGGTATCTGGCATCAGCCATTTCTTCAGGTTTACTAATAACCCTTTAATTGAACCATACCCTGCATGCTCACTGTATTTCTTGCCTCTCTCTCTCTCTCTTTCTCTCTCTGCCTCATTGCCCATTAACAAGAACCTAAGGGAATTATTTGAAGGAAGCTAGAGTAAGGGCTACAAGCTCTCTCAGTTGGTCATGAAGGCTAATTTAATTCAATATCTCTGGTTTCACTGAAGTCAGGGAAGTATGAGGATCAGAAAAGATGATCCACGTTGAATGCACACTTGTCTCCTAGTCGAAGGAAAATCTTCCCAGCCATGTATTTTATGTTTGGAGCATACATGCCACCACAAACTCTATTACCTGCCATCTTGGAACTCTCCCTCCATATATAGTCAGGGTTGTCCAGAGAAACAGAACCAATAGGATATATGTAGATAAATAAATATAGATATAGATTATAAGAAGAGATTCATTATAGAAATTGGCTCACATGATTATGGAGGATAGGAAGTCCCACTATCTGCCATCTGCAAACCAGAGAACCAGGAAAGCTGGTAGTATGATCCAGTCTGAGTCTAAAGGCCTGAGAACCATGAGCATTAGTATCCAGGGGCAGGACAGGATAGATGTCCCAGCTCAAACAAAAAGAGCAAATTCACCCTCCGTCTGCTTTTTTTGTTCTCATCAGGGCTTCAATGGATTGGGTGATGCCTACTCATGTTGGTGAGGGCAATCTTCTTTACTCAGTCTACTGATTCAAATGCTAACCTCTTCCAGAAACATCCTCACAGACACACCCAAAAATAATTTTTACCAGCTATCTGGGCATCCCATAGCCTCATCAAGTTGACACATACAATTAAACATCACACTTCACAATCCCCATTTTTCTTTCTACTTCTATTTTAAAATTTATGACAAAGGATGCCACTGGAAGACATTCTTAATTAAGATCAAGATTTGCATTTGAAAAAGAAAATTCCATTCTGAGCAGGAAAGTTTCCTAATACAATGAATCTGCAAGATAAGATATCTTAGAGAAACTTGCATACCTACATGTGGTCCTTCTTGATAACCATACACTTATCTTATTGATGCTTCTGTGGTTGAGAGCATTTCCATATTTGTGTTTAGATAGGGTGCTTCCCAGTTCATCCTAGAGAGGGAAATATTCATATATAAATCTCGGCAGTGCTTCCAGGAGAACCCCCACAGGGATGAGTAGGCATTCAACATGGATCATCTTTTCTGATCTTCACACTTCCCTGACTTCAGTCAACTCTGAGGTATTGAGTTAAATACCTCAGATATTGCAGGCAAAGCTAAAGCAGTTAGATCTTTTATAAAAGGCCTTTGACTCACTTGTCCTCCTTTCTCCTTATCATAGGAAGTATGAAAATCACAAATGCCTTTACACAACTACTTTATTGCAAGGATCTGGACTAATGTCATTCCACCATTTGGTAGCTGTGGGTTGCCAGGACCAAACAAGAATGAATATCCTCCTGATTACTCAGCCTATCTTTAGCACCAGACATTTCCATCAGGTCAACAGCACAACCAGTAAGATTCCAGGGTCTAACACCTGGGATTACAACAACCATTGCTGGCTGAAATGAAGAGATTAGCTCGCTTTTCCACTCAGTTCCTTTGTATTTTGATTTATACTTTGATAGCAACAAAATCCTTTAAGAAAAAAAAATCTAGGCCAAAAATAAAAAAGAGGATCATGGACAAGAAGGGGTCAAGATGGTGGAGCAGCATAGAAGTTCTCTGCTTCTCTCATCTCTGAAATGCAGCTAGATCAGCACCAAACCATTTTGCATACCTAGAAAGTTGATCTGAGGATTAAAACAACAATCTGCATAACTTGAGCCACAGAACTCAGCAGGTACACAGCACAGAGAGGTGAACTGGGAGAGAGAGAAGTCACAGAGGGTAAGGAGCTGTTTTTGAGGAAAGAGGACAGAGAAAGGGGGGAAAAAGAACAGGAAAACTGCTCCCCCACCCCAAGTAGCTGGAGAGAAAGAGAAAGAGTAAAAACACCCACAAGTGACTGAAGAAGAAAGGAAGAAAGGAGAAGGAAAAAGGTTTCAATACCATTAGGACCCTATAAACAGGGGAGAGCAATCTTGGAAATTCCACAGTTTGATACCTGGCAGTGCAGATTCATTGTATTAGGAAACTTTCCTGTTCAGAATGGAATTTTCTTTTTCAAATGCAAATCTTGATCTTAATTAAGAATGTCTTCCAGTGGCATCCTGGTGGGAAGGGCGAATCCCCAGGAGCAGGCAGCAAGGCCTGAGGAGTCCGTGGGCCACACGGGGAGAAGCAGTTCCCCTAGTAGAAGGACATTTGGTAGACACCATAAGGCCTCCCCACAGGCAAAGATCCCAGTGTACCCCAGAGAATAACCATGTTTGCTGGCATTGGAACAAAGATGCCAGGGTGCAGTGAAACCTGTTGACAGTTGTGTGTTGTGATTTACCATAATCCCTGAACTTCTGTTGCCATGTGATTGCATGAACTTTTTCTGGGGCAAGCTGGCACCTAGCCTTTGCTCCTAGACCCTCCTCCAGAGGGTCAGAACAGGTCCAAGCTTCAGGGCCCTCAAAAGTGAGGAGTTTGGGAACACAGCCCCATGATAAAATTCAGGAGGTAGGTGCCACCCGGCAGGCTGACGGCTTGAACGTGGACAGTGTAGAAGCGGGGAATGGACAGAAGCCGGAGACAAATGAAGAGTACTTGATTGCTGGTTGGTGAGAGTGCAGTGTTCCTGTGCCAGAGACTGGGAAGCTAGGTGAAGCCATTTTCACCTTGCCCACACATGTACATAGATGCACATGCACATATACATGCACACACATGTATGGAGCCAATGAGAATGGAGCCATTACACCAAGCCTCTTTCAACTGCAACAACCAAGCCCTAGATGACTACCACAAGTATCTCCACCTGCTTAGTGTACCAACTATAAAGTCCTTCATAGTTTGACTTCTAGGGGAAATGGGATATAATTTCATTTGGATTTCATTCTGTTCGCTGGTCGATCTATCTAGTTTTTTTTTCTTTTCTTTTCTTATTCTTGGATACAGAAAGAGAAAAAAATTATTTTTATTTTCCATTTTTATAAAAAAATTATTTTTTACCATATTTTTTACTGTTTTTGTAAATTTTTTATTCTATTTTACTTTCTTCACTTCATTTTATTCTATTTTATTGTATTCATTTGTTTTAAGTTTTGAACAGTTTCTTACTTCTTTTCTTTTCTTTTCTTTCCCTTTTTTCTCTATTCTATCAACCTTCTTTCAACAACCAGACCAAAACGCACTTAGGACCTAACTTCCTTTATTTGATTTTTTGTGTTGTTTTTAATTTTTTAATTTTAATTTTTTATTTTATTAATTCTTTTTCTTCCTCCAAAATGAAAAAATGAAGAAACTCACTCCAAAAGAAAGAACAGGAATAAATGACAGACAGGAAGTTAATCAACACAGATATAAGCAAGATGTCTGAACTAGAATTTAGAATCACGATAATAAGAATACTAGCTGGGGTTGAAAAAAGCATAGAATCCCTTTCTGTGGAGATAAAAGAAGTAAAACGTAGTCAGGACAAAATTAAAAATGTTATAACTGAGATGCCACTGTAGCAAGGATGGATGAAACAGAGCAGTGAATCCATGATATAGAAGACAAAATTATAAAGAATAATGAGGCAAAAAAAGAGGGAAACTAAGGCACAATAACATGATATAAGAATTAGAGGGGCGCCTAGGTGGCTCAGTTGGTTAAGTGTCCAACTTTGACTCAGGTCATGCTCTCACCATTTGTGATTTTGAGCCCCACATCGGGCTCTGTGTTGATGGCTCAGAGCCTGGAGGCGCTTTGGATTCTGTGTCTCCCTCTCTCTCTACCCCTACCCCTCTCAAGTTCTGGTCTCTCTCAGAAATAAATGAACATTAAGAAAAAAGAATTAGAGAACTCAATGACTCATTATAAAGAACTAACATCTTAATCATAGAAGTCCAGGAGATGAATAGAGAGATAAAGGGGCAGAAGGTTTATGAGAGCAAATCATAGCAGAAAACTTTCCTAACCTGGGGAAAGACACAGACATAAAAATCCAAGAAGCACAGAGAACTCCCATTAGATTCAACAAAAACCGACTATCAATAAGGCATATAATAGCCAAATTCACAAAATACACAGACAAGGAAAGAATTATGAGAGCAGCAAGAGAAAAAAAAAAAGTCCTTAATCTATAAGGGAAGACAGATCAGGTTTGCCGCAGACCTGTCCACAGAAACATAGCAGGCCAGAAAGGAGTGCCAGGATATATTCAATGTGCTGAATCAAAAAAAATATGCAGCCAAGAATTCTTTATCCAGCAAGGCTGTCATTCAAAATAGAAGAAAAGGTAAAAAATTTCCCAAACTAAAACTAAAGGAGTTCATGACCACTAAACCAGCCCTATAAGAAATTTTAAGGGGGACTTTCTGAGGGGAGAAAAGATGAAACAAAACAAAAAAAGACCAAAAGCAACAAAGACTAGAAAGGACCAAAGAACACCACCAGAAACTCCAACTCTACAGGCAACACAATGGCAATAAATTCATATCTTTAAGTATT
Source organism: Panthera pardus (assembly GCF_024362965.1). NCBI lineage: Eukaryota > Metazoa > Chordata > Mammalia > Carnivora > Felidae > Panthera > Panthera pardus. The sequence continues at coordinate 33,769,046 of NW_026526876.1, read as the reverse complement.
CACTCTAAATGTCAATGGATTAAATGCTCCAATCAAAAGACATAGGGTAACAGAATGGATAAGAAAACAAGATCCAACTATATGCTGTTTACAAGAGACCCATTTTAGACCTAAAGACACCTTCAGATTGAAAGTAAGGGGATGGAGAACCATCTATTATGCTAATGGCTGCCAAAAGAAAGCTTATATAAGACAATCTATATTTTAAAATAAAGAATGTAACAAGAGATGAAGAAGGGCATTATATCATAATTAAGGGGTCTATCCACCAAGTAGATCAACAATTGTAAACATTTATGCCCCCAACGTGGAAAACCCAAATATACAAATCAATTAATAACAAACATAAAGAAACTCATTGATAATAATACCATAATAGTAGGGGACTTCAACACCCCACTAAACAACAATGGACAGATCATCTAAGTAGAAAATCAACAAGGAAACAATGGCTTTGAATGACACACTGGACCAGATGGACTTAACAGATATATTCAGAACATTTCATCCTAAAGCAGCAGAATACACATTCTTCTCAAGTGCACCTGGAACATTCTCCAAAATATATCACATACTAGGACAGAAATAAGCCCTCAACAAGTACAAAAAGATCGAGATCATACGATGGTATGATGGTCTGTGGTATTTTCAGACCACAACACTATGAAACTTGAAACCAACCACAAGAAAAAATTTGGAAAGAAAATGAATACTTGGAGATTAAAGAACATCCTACTAAAGAATGAATGGGTTAACCAAGAAATTAAAGAGTAAATTAAAAAGTACATGGAAGTCAATGAAAATGATAACACCACAGCCCAAAACCTCTGGGATGCAGCAAGGTGGTCATAAGAAGGAAGTATATAGCAATCCAGGCCTTCCTAAAGAAGGAAGAAAGGTCTCAGATACACAACCTAACCTTACACCTTAAAGAACTGGAAAAAGAACAGCAAATAAAACCCCAAACCAGCAGAAGTTGGGGAATAATAAAGATGAGAGCAGAAATCAATGCTATTGAAACGAAACAAAACAAAACAAAACAGTAAGAGTTCAATGAAACCAGGAGCTGATTCTTTGAAAGAATTAACAAAATTGATAAACCCCTAGCCAGTTCGATCAAAACAAAAAAGGAAAAGACCCAAATAAATAAAATCAAGAATGAAAGAGGAGATATCACAACCAACACTGCAGAAATACAAACAACAATAAGAGAATATTATGAGCAATTATATGCCAATAAATTGGGCAATCTGGAAGAAATGTACAAATTCCTTGAAACATATAAACTACCAAAACTGAAACAGGAAGAAGTAGAAAATTTACACAAACCCATAACCAGTAAAGATATTGAATTGGTAATCAAAAATCTCCCAAAAAACAAGAGTCCAGGGCCAGATGGCTTTCCAGGGAAATTCCCAAACATTTAGACAAAAGTTAACACCTATTCTTTTGAAGCTGTTCCAAAGAATAGAAATGGAAGGAAAACTTCCAGACTCATTCTATGAGGCTAGAATCACCTTGATTCCAAAACAGACAAAGACCCCACTAAAAAGGAGAATTACAGACCAATTTCCCTGATGAACATGGATGCAAAAATTCTCAACAAGACACTAGCAAACTGGATCCAACAATACATTAAAAGAATTATTCACCACGAGCAAGTGGGATTTATACCTGGGATGTAGTCCTGGTTCAATGTCCACAAATCAATCAACATGATACATCACATCAATAAAAGGACAAGAACCACATGATCCTCTCAATAGATGCAAAGAAAAGATTTGACAAAATACAGCATCCTTTCTTGGTAAAAACACTCAAGAAATCAAGGATAAAAGAATCATACCTCAAGATCATAAAAGCCATATACAAAAGATCCACCACTAATATCATCCTCAATGGAGAAAAACAGAGCTTTCCCCCTAAGGTCAAGAACACGACAGGGAAGTCCACTCTCACCACTATTATTCAACATAGTATTGGAAGCCCTAGCCTCAGCAATGGAACAATACAAAGAAATAAAAGTCTTCCAAATCGGCAAGGAGGAAGTCAATTTTCACTCTTCACAGACGACATGATACCCTATATGGAAAACCCAAAAGATTCCACCAAAAAAATCGCTAGAACTGATCCATGAATTCAGTAAAGTTGCAGGATATAAAATCAATGCACAGAAATCGGTTGCATTTCTATACACCAATAATGAAGCAGCAGAAAGAGAAATCAAGGAACTGATCCCATTTATAATTGCACCCAAAACCATAAAATACCTAAGAATAAACCTAACCAAAGAGGTGGAAAATCTATACACTGAAAACTATAGAAAGCTTATGAAATAAATTTAAGAAGACAGAAAAAAATGGAAAAATATTCCATGCTCCTGGATAGGAAGAACAAATATTGTTAAAATGTCAATACTATCCAAAGCAACCTACATATTCAATGCAATCCCTATCAAAATAACACCAGTGTTATTCACAGAGGTAGAACAAATGATCCTAAAATTTGTATGGAACCAGAAAATATCCCAAATAGCCAAAGTAATCCTGAAAAAGAAAACCAAAGCTGGAGGCATCACAATTCTGGACATCAAGCTGTATTACAAAGCTGTAACCATCAAGACAGTATGGTACTGGCACAAAAACAGACACTCAGATCAATGTAACAGAATAGAGAACCCAGAAATGGACCCACAAATGTATGGCCAACTAATCTTTGACAAACCAGAAAGAATACCCAAAGGAATAAAGACAGTCTCTTCAACAAATGGTGTTGGGAAAACTGGACAGCGACCTGCTGTTCAAGAATTAACCTGGGTCACTTTCTTACACCATACACAAAAATAAACTCAAAATGGATGAAAGACCTAAGTGTAAGACAGAAAGCCATCAAAATCCTTGAGGAGAAAGCAGGCAAAAGCCTCTTTGACGTCAGCCGCAGCAACTTCTTACTCAACATGTCTTCAGAGGCAAGAGAAACAAAAGCAAAAATGAACTACTAGGACCTCATCAAGATAAAAAGCTTCTGCACAGCAAAGGAAACAATCAGCAAAACTAAAACGCAACTGACAGAATGGGAGAAGATATTTGCAAATGACATATCAGATAAAGGGTTAGTATCCAAAATCTATAAAAAACTTACCAAACTCAACACCCCAAAAACAAATATTCCAGCAAAGAAACGGCAAAAGACATGAATAGACACTTCTCCAAAGAAGATATCCAGATGGCTAACAGACAAATGAAAAAATCCTCAAAATCACTCATCATCAGAGAAATACAAATCAAAACCACCATGAGATACCACCTCATACCTGTCAGAATGGCTCAAATTAACAACTCAGGCAACGACAGATGTTGGCGAGGATGCGGAGAAAGAGGAACTCTTTTGCACTGCTGGTGGGAATGCAAAGTGGTATAGCCACTCTGGAAAACAGTATGGAGGTTCCTCAAAAAATTAAAAATAGAACCACCCTATGACCCAGCAATTGCACTACTAGGTATTTACCCAAAGGACACAGGTGTGCTGTTTCAAAGGGGCACATGCACCCCAATGTTTATAGCAATGCTATAGACAATAGCCAAAGTAAGGAAAGAGCCCAAATGTCCATTGATGGATGAATGGATAAAGAAGATGTGGTATATATATAAACAATGGAGTATTACTCAGCAATCAAAAAGAATAAAATCTTGCCATTTGCAACAACATAGATAGAACTAGAGGGTATTATGCTAAGTGAAATTGGCCAGAGAAAGACAAATATATGATTTCAGTCATGTGTGGAATTTAAGATAGAAAACAGATGAACATAAGGGAAGGGAAGCAAAAATAACATAAAAACAGGGAGGGGGACAGAACATAAGAGACTCTTAAATATAGAGAACAAACTGAGGGTTGATGGAGGGGTTGTGGGTGGGGGCATGGGCTAAATAGGCAAGGGGCATTAAGGAGGACACTTATTGGAATAAACACTGGGTGTTATATGTAGGGGATTAATCACTGGATTCTACTCCTGAAATCATTGTTGCACTATATGCTAACTAACTTGGATAAATTTTTTAAAAAAAGAATAGAGGGGCGCCTGGGTGGCTCAGTCAGTTAAGCGGCCGACTTCGGCTCAGGTCACGATCTCACGATCCGTGAGTTCGAGCCCCGCATCGGGCTCTGTGCTGACAGCTCAGAGCCTGGAGCCCGTTTCAGATTCTGTGTCTCCCTCTCTCTCTGCCACTCCCCTGTTCATGCTCTGTCTCTCTCTGTCTCAAAAATAATAAATAAATGTTAAAAAAAAAAGAATAGAGAAACTATATTGTAAAAGCCTATGCTTCTCTACTGAGGGTGAACAGAAGTTCTTTTTTTTTTTTCCTATTTGCTGTGTTAAAAAATCAAGTAAACATAACATGAAAGATGACATAAAGAATTTGGGCTTTCAAGCCAGTCACATTCAGTCCCCTCTTCCCAGACACAAACACAATCATGAATTTAATAAATACACTCTACTAGCATTTTGTGCATATATAAATGTCTATACAAGTCCAAGATTTTTTTAAATATAGGCATAAACATTGACTAGTATTTTTATTCATTCATTCATTCATTCATTTTTATACAGAGAGAGAGAGAGAGAGAGAGAGAGAGAGTGTGTGTGTGTGTGTGTGAGAGAGAGAGAGAGAGAGACCTGGGAAGGGACATAGGGAGAGAGAGAGAATCTTAAGCAGGCTCCATGCTCAGCACAGAGCCCAACACAGGTTTGATCCCATGACCCTGGAATCATGACCCGAGCTGAAATCAAGAGTTGGGTGCTCAAACGACTGAGCCACCTAGGCGCCCCTTGACTAGTGTTTTTAAATCAACTAATTTAATTAGATATGAGATTAGTATGAGTTTGAAAGAATGCGTTGATTCAACCAAGAGATCCACTTTTTCACCAGCTCTTCATTTATTGTCAGTCACAGCTTAATGAGAGAAAGAAAAAAAAAAGATTCTTTAAACACACCCTGATTCTCTCAATTAAAATCTAAAACTTCTAGGATGTCTACCTTACTTTGTCACCTTTGAGCAGCTTTATGTCTAAGCAAGAGATGCCCACACCCTCTGTAGAGAGAAGAGGCACAGGGTCAAGACCAAAGCATTCAAGTTTTGGCTTGGCCACTGATTAGCCCTGTGACATGGGCTTGATGGTCACCTTTGGGGTCTCCGCTTAAGCACCTCCCAAAAGAACTGGTCAAATTCTTGGCACGAAGTCCACCATTGTGTGGTTGAAACACTTTAGCTCTTCACTTAATTTCTGTTTCGTGCTCAACTTAATTCAAAAGTCACACTCCATACCCCTGTTTTGTCACCATGAATTCCATGTCTAATCCTGTGAGTGTCATGGTTGTTTATATAGGGATGACACCCTGCCTTCAAAGCACATAGTGCCAGGGTTAGGAGAAAGGGAATTACTCCCTTCTCATTAGAAAATGGCAATCATGTGTCTCCATGCTTCCTGCTCTTCTCATAGTTACCCAAGGGCTTCTCCTCTCAATGAGCAAAAAGCACTTTTTGCTGTGTGGCATTGCTCAAGCAACCTCTCTGTGCTTCATTCTTTCATCTGCCCTAAATGAGTTATTAATTTCAGGCAGGCCAGTTATTATCTGTTGCACGTTGTCTCTTCCAGCAACTACACGAGCTCCTTCTACGGGGTAGCTGTCTGTGGGTAGCTCTGAGGGGACAAAGGAGTACTGAATCGCTCACTGGAGGAATTATCAAGAGGCCCAAGAAGCATCCTGGAAACACCCGGGAGGACATAATTGATTACGTGCTTCCTACATGTCTGCCATAAAAGGCACCCAAGGATCACTTAAGAAATGTGAAAATTCTTTGACATTATTTAAACTATCTGACTTGAGAGCCTATCTAGTAGGGACAGTGACCCGGATAGAGTCTGAGGACCAGGCTCCAGGCAGCCTGTGTGGTTGCCCCCAAGGCTGCCATGTGTAGTTGTAAGAGTGGTGTCAGGTGAAAGAGCACCCAGTGGTGGGATCGTATAGACGCGAAAGAGCAACGTCTATGCCATTTGCCAAACCAGCCCCCTGTGGGGTGTGTCCAGCCAGGAAGGAACCTTTCTCTAATTCACCAACAGCCCTTTTATCTTCCTGTTTGAAAACTCTGATTGCTATAATCCATGGAAATGTGAGTAGTTCACATGTCTTAACTACTTGCCTTCCTCCAAAAGCGCCATGTGCCACACACACACACACATACACAGATGCACACACAGAGATGCACACACATGCACACACATATGCAAATAAACGCAGGCATATATGCACACACGCACAGATGCATATGCACATGCAAATACATGCACAGATGCACACATACTCACACGTGTGCGCACACACGTAGGCACACACACATGCGCACGCACACATACATGCGTGCACATATGCACATACACATACACATACACACACATCTGAATTCATTTAACTCTGATTCTCAGGCCTCAAGCTCAGATTCCTTGGCATCTTGCTCACATCCAGCCAGTTTGCAACAGCCTTTGCCTTGACGGAACTTGAAACCAGCTACCTAATCTGGGTGCCAACACACATGCACGCACACACACACACATACACACACACTTCAGTGTGTCACTCTCCAAGCGTTAGCTCATCAGGGCCACCCCTAACTTCATTTGTGCTACCATATGAAGCCACGTCATGTAGACACCAACATTTCCCTGCCACACTGAGCACATGTTTTAATTTCTTATAAATCTGTCTTTGCCCCAGAAGTTGTACATTTTCCCTGGTCTTCCTTAAATTTCTGATGCACGCTTGTCCCTATATGTGACAAAGTGAGAAACGAAGAGAATACTACCCGGAATGCCTGCATGGACTCCAACAAGAACCTGGCCAGGCCCGGGCCCACCTGCCTGGCACCTGCTCACTTAAAGGTGTCAGCACAAGTTTTGCGATAACAAGGGACAGGCCACATCACGATCCTATCTTCTTACCATTCTAGCAATTCTTGAAACTTTTGGCACTTCTTGTCTGATTTTCCTGTTTCGATGAGGAATGTGAGCAGTTGTTAGATATCAGTGACTCTTCTTTGAAGCAAAACAAAATGGAACAAAGCATTTGACTGTCACTGTCACCCACCACCCCCAGCTTTGAATGCTGTTTCACACTCAGCTGCCAAAGTGCTCCCGGGTGTTTTCAGGATGCTTCTTGGGCCTCTTGACAATTCCTCCTGTGAGTGACTCAGCACTTCCTTGTCTCTGCAGAGCCACCCACGGAAAGCTACCCTGTAAAAGGAGCGTGTGCAGGTGCTGGAAGAGATGGGGGTTACAATGTACATCCAGGAGGAGAAAGGAGACAGAGAGGCCTTGCAGGCCCACATCCCTTCTCCCACACCCCTCTCATCGCTCCCCCCAAGGCCTCCTATCACATTCCATTCCCTGTGGGTCCTCCTGTCATGTCAGTCCCTGGGACCTGGCATTCCATGGGTCAACGAGGAAGATGAATACCTGGAATAACATAAGAGGTTAATGCCCTTTCCAGAATGGAGAGTGGGTCCCGCTCTACCCCAGGGCCTTTTGGTGGAGCTCCCCAAGCTGGGAAAACAGGAGCCCAGGTTACATCTGTCAACAGCAGCAACAAAAGGACCATGTAGGACGCTGAATGGGATGGTTCACTGGGAGCAGACAATCTCAAAATTAGACTCTGTGAACTTAAGAGTCAGTCTTCAAGGTTCAAGGTCAAGGGGTCAATGGCAATAATACTAAGGCTTATGTGTGAACAGTGCTGTACCATTTACAAAGTGCTTCCACACACAGAGACCATCACAACCCCCATGAGGCTGGCGGCCCAGACGTTCTCTCAAAGGAAGAGTCTAGAAGTTGGAGGAGTTGAAAATTTGTCCAAAGCCAGGACCCAAATATCCTGCCTCCAAAACAACCCATAATTCTTCTACTGTAACTGTCATTCAGCAGGTCACACTGTCATTAGCAGGTGAGACCCATCGCCCAGCCCCGCAGAGGGTGGAGCTGGGCTAGGTGGCAGTCCCCAGGTTTTGATGCTCTTACTTCCTTGCTTTGGGAGTGCTGCTTTCTGGGAAAGCCTGGCTCTGGAACTGTTGACCTCAGCAAAGTTGGACTGGGAACCCATGGGAGGAGAAACTGATCTTAAACCTGGGAGAGTCCACCCAGAATTGACTAGAAGGTAACTCTTAGTAAGAGCTCTCACTCTTTTTCTTTCTCTGCCTCTGTTGCTGCTGAAAGACAATTTAAAAAGAGAGAGTTCCAGACCCATTTATTTCTTTCGTATCCTAAGCAAGCAGCAGACACCCATTTTTAATAATGCGACTTTCTACACTACTTTAATTGAGACCCGTATTGTACCATGTTAATCATTTTTAAGGTTGATAAGACCATTATCTACTGATTCTTCTCTGCTGAAGTCAAGTAAAGAATGGGGTCCTCTACTGGAAAGGGGCACAGGCTCTCAGAGGAGACTGCTCCCCGGGGACAAGCACAGTAGCACGTGACCAGAGTCTTTCAGAGGCACTTCTGGCATTTCTCTGCACAGCAGCACTAACGCAGGGGAGAGGCTGGCCCAGAGACACCCAGGTGGGAAGGCTGAGCAAGTGTTGAGGGCCTGTCTCCTCAGCTGTCCTCAGGTATGCACACCCTGAATCAAGGTTTTTGGTATTTTCCCCTGGAACTCACTGCCACACCTAAGTATGTGGTCTCTGAGTTTGGGATAAAAGCTCTAGTCCCACTCTGGCTCTTGCCTTGCCCCATGATTTTCATAGACTGATGTTCTGATCTCTATAACAGTTCTCGTTCCTGATATCTCTTCATTCCAACCACTGATTTACAAAAGTGGGAGGGGCACCTGGGTGGCTCAGTCAGTTAAGCATCTGACTTCGGCTCAAGTCATGGTCTCACGGCTCATGAGTTTGAGGCCTGCATTCCTCTGCCATCAGCACAGAGCCCATTTTGGGTCCTCTGTCCCCTACTCTTTCTCTCTCTCTGCCAGTCCCCTGCTGGCTCTCCCACACTCTCTCAAAAAAAAAACACCAAACATTAAAAAAAATAGAAAAGTGGAAATCAGGGGTGCCTGGGTGGCCCAGTCAGTTGGATGTCCAACTCTTGATTTCAGCTCAGGTCATGATCTCACAATTTATGAGTTCAAGCCCCGAGTTGGGCTCTGTGCTGACTGACAGTGTGGAGCCTGCTTGGAATTCTCTGCCCCCCTCTGTCTCTGCCCCTGTTCCACTTGTGCTGTCTCTCTCTCTCAAAAACAAATAAATAAACATTAAAAAAATTTTTAAGTAGGAATCTTGTTGGAAAACAAGAGAATACTCTTGACCTGAGCTGGGCCTTGGGTTCCCTCACTTGATTGTTGTTTGTGTTCTTTGTTAACATTGGTAAGTGGAGACACCACTGAATGTGGGACGGAAAGACAATGCCAACTGCATACAAATAAAAATGGATGGAATTGGAGCTCCAGGGCTCACTGAAATAAAGCATAAACCAGCCACAATCCTCCACCATCTGAAGCACACTGCCATTTCGGGCGACTGAGCAGGGAAGGCACACTCCAGGGTAGACAGAGCTCCTGCCCACCTCACAGGACAATAGAGTAGTCCCAGCATTCCGGAGTGTGGAGGAGGGGACAGAAAGTGGAAGGTGAATCCCAGGCACTCCCCGCCCATCCAGCCTAGCAGATCTGGCCACTTCTCATGGCCACTGGATCCTCTACCCTCTGCTGTGCTCTCGTATTTTCTACCTACATATTGTGTGTGTGTCGAAATATATAATAGGTTAGGGGCTCCTGGGTAGCTCAGTTGGTTAAGCATCCAACTCTTGGTTTCAGCTCAGGTCATGATCTCATGACTTGTAAGTTGGAGCCTTCCATCGGGCTCCACACTGACAGTGTGGAGCCTGCTTGGGATTCTCTCTCTCTCCCTCTCTCTCTGCCCCTCAGACTCATGCACACATGCTATCTCTCTCTCTCTCTCTTTCTCTCAAAATAAATAAACTTTTTTAAAGCAATTCTAAATAAATAAATATATGTAGAATAGATTAATATATTATTAGTTATGTATTTATATTAACTATATTATATGTAATGTACATTAATATGTAATGATATAATATATAATGTATATATACATATATGCATACAGTTTATATATGTGGGTACATATACAGTGTGTATGCATGTATCTGGTATGTGCACATATGTATATAAGATAGATTTATAATACCTTAGTGCAATTTTCTCTTCAATTTTACCCCAGCTATTAGCTGGACTTCCCTTTTCTTCTCAGAGATATAGGCTTGGACCACCCCCAACACTTCCATGGCTTTTGAAAGTCTGAAGACCTCCCAAGAGTTTTTCTAATACTTAGGCACACTTTAAAAAAAAAATCTCCTTTGGAATCATAACATACAAACAAAAACCACAAGTCTCTTCAGCATCCAGCATGATGAAACTTCACCTGCTACTTTCTATGCACTGTGCAGTTTCTGCCTGGGACCCAAAAGCATTCCTCAAGCACTACCTGAGATCACCTTTTCCTGTCTGCACCCCAAGGGCAGCCACTCTGTGACTCACAATAGCCCAGATTACTTCTACTAGGCACAGGCCCGTGTGCTTCTGTGTACTCACTCCACCCATCCTCAAGATCGTCCTGTGAAAACACACTATTATCGCTGCCCTCTTAAAGATGAGGAAACTGGGGAGCTTCGTGTTGATGTTATTTGCAAGGTCAAACTGCTATTAAAGAGCAGAGCAGGGATCCAACCCACAAACTCTAGTTTCAGAGTCACTTTCTTCAACTTAATATTGTGGCCATTGGATCAACAGTTCAAACCAATGGAGTCAGATGTACCAGAGAATAACCACTTGCCTCTACATAGCACTTTGCAGATGGTTTGCACTTACTTTGAGTTCACATTTTCTAAATTGCATCTGGGAGTGCTGGGAGGAGGCATGAAGCTTGGAGAAGGGGAGGGACTTGCCCAAGGGCCAGAGCTGGTAAAGAGCAGAGTCAGATTTGAGTACAGTATGGACTAGGAACCATTACTGATTTCTCCTTGTCACAAAGGACAGGAAGAACCTGGGGCCAGGAGAGTCATGGGAGCTACAGTGAGTGGTGCCAAGCTCAAGTGAAGTCTCAGCTTTTCCATGCCTTTCAGGCCCTTTGGGGAAGCCTGGGGTCTTGACTGCAGTCTTCCTGAGGGGCAGAACAACTGCCTGGGACCCGCAGCCTCCGTAGGGAAAGGAGACAATTAGGGGAAAGAATGAAACCCAGAGGCTCTCTGTGAATCTGGGACTCCAGTGGGGTGACTTATAGGCACTTGCTGTGTCCTGACAGCCCAGAACAACCTTGGGAGAGGGGGCCATGGTGCTTCAGACCCACGATTTCACACAAGGTGGATATCTTAGGTGAACTGATATGTCAAGAAAGGTATACGTGTGTAAATGTCAGGCTGTTCTCTCACTTCAAAAAGGAAGAGTCTTTTTGATGGAAACAAAATGGTCTTAGTTTCAACTCCTTTGTCACACATGAGGCATCCCAAAGAGTTTCCACCTACAACTTTAGGTGGGGTTGAAGTGACATCTCTGTCTGTACAGAGCACAGGGGGTCTGGGAGGTTCAGGGCTCACTACTTGGTGGGTTTCACAATATTTCATCTTACACTCCTACCAGAAAAATGCTGAGCACACACCTATAATGTGTTTACTTATCCTTATATATTATTTTTATGGATTTTATCATATGTAAATATGCCACAAAATATTATGTGTGTTACAAAACTTACACTGTATGCTACTAATGAAAATTTTTTTCAAGTTTATCTATTTTGGGGGGGAATGAGGGACAGAGAGAGGAAGAGAGACAATCCCAAGCAGGCTCCGCACTGTCAGCACAGAGCCCAATGTGGGGCTCAATCTCATGAACCGTGAAATTATTACCTGAACTGAAATCAAGAGTTGGATTGAGCCACCCAGGCCCCCCTTAATAAAAACTTTTAAAGGAATATGTAATCTGTGATAAAACTTTTGCAATTATATTTGTTGTGATTATTAAATGGGTATAACATTTGCCCTCCCCCAAAATACCATGATTTAATAATATGAAAAATAATATTAACATTATGAATACTTTGGTGGGGCACCTGGGTGGCTCAGTCGGTTGGGTGTCTGACTTTGGCTCACGTCATGATCTCACTGTTTGTGAGTTCAAGCCCCATGTCGGGCTCTGTGCTGATAGTTCAGAGCCTGGAGCCTGCTTTAGACTCTGGGTCTCCCTCTCTATCTGCCCTTCCCCACTTATTCTCTCTCTCTCAAAAATAAATAAACATTAAATAATAATAACAATACTTTGGTGAAAGGAATGTAATTAAATAAGTCTTTTTTTTTTCAAGTAGGCTTCATGCCCAGTCATGGAGCCCAAAATGGGCTTAACCAACTGAGCCACCAAGTGCCTCTGAAAATAAGTCTTTTTATAACATTGTGGTTTGATAATCTATAATAAACTGACTTGATATTCTGAACCTAAGTACAATGTATTTCTGCATTTTTTAATAGTTATTATAAAATCTATAGGTACAAAAATCACCATAACTTGATTTGGATGGCTATAAAGAAAACCTCTCTAATACACAAAGATAGAAATCGAGAAGATAATTGTTGGCTGATTTTATTTTCTCCAGCCTTTTTCTAGGTTCAGTGTTTTCATGTTGCCAAGAGGTATGGGCTTCCTCTCGAGATTCGCTTCCTCCTGATGATGTACCATTTCTGTGGTATTCCCTCTGAAGAGCTAGACAGAAAATGTTTGTAGATACCGTCATGTGGATTCACCAGTTTTTCCCCTATCACCTTCTGCCCATACCCGAAATTCACATCAATAGGTGGGTGATGTCTGGAGACTTTTCCTTTGAAGGAAGTCACATGACCCCTTCATCTGATGAGAGAACGCCAGTCACTTTTTATTGATACAAGACACCCAACTGGTGAATGAATGAACAAAAAAGGACAATTATCAGGTTTGTGCCAGAATAAGAGTTTATTAGGAAGTTAATAAGGGACCCGTACTGTAGTATCTCCAAAGACCAAAAGAGTGACAAGGAAGATTTTTTTCCAATTATGTTCAGTTTTGTAGCCTGCCCATCAGCTCCATCATTCTTTTATGTAATTATTTTGAAATCACATTTAGGTAAGTATTTGTTCAAGCATAACTTGTTACACGAGTGCATCATCGTGATAATAGATATTGCACGTTCTCTAAGTGCTCAGAAGACAGAACGAACTGGTACAGACTTTGCCGTCTAAAGGATCAAGCCAGGCAAATCAGTAGAAGGTAGAGTTGACACTTAGAAGCTGGTGCTGGTAGAAATTTTTCCTTTGTCCAAATTGTGGTCACCATAGGAGATGCTTGCATGAAGTAGAGTTGACATGTGACTTTGAAACCCTTCTCCTCCTGCTGGCACCGGGGCTTCTAACGCACAAAGGTGTTGCAAGGCCCGCACCGAGCACGTTGGACACAAGGATTGGTGACGCAAGGCCCAATGGGTTTGTCACATGCATTGGTTGTGGCACATGGGTTGCAGGGGAGCCTGGAGACAGAAGATCACAGGGGCAAATTAGAGGGAAATGAGCTGAAGACATAGGAAGATACTAAATGCACTCTGTGTAAGAATATAGCACTTCCTCACACTGCTTCCAACCAAAAGCTTGAAATTATAAATTTGTCTCCATCAGGATGATTTCTCATCCCCGCGGCAACCTCATGCACCCCCAAGGGAAATAGTACTAGCTTCCCACTCACTTGCAGTCCTCGCTCTCCAGCAGGCCCCGGTACGTGTTGATCTCGCACTCCAGCCGGGCCTTGACGTCCAGCAGCACCTGGTACTCCTGGTTCTGCCGCTCCAGGTCACAGCGGATCTCGGCCAGCTGGGACTCCACGTTGGTGATCATGCACTGCACCTGGCCCAGCTGGGCGCTGTAGCGCGCCTCGGTCTCCGTCAGCGTGTTCTCCAGGGAGTCCCTCTGTGTGGGGAACACACGGAATGTCACAGAGCCGCTTCTCAGGGGGCGACTCCGTGGGACTCCAGGGAAGTCACGGGCTTCACCAGGTGAGGAGAGGGTGGGCAGCACCCCGAGCGACACCCACCAGGTTGTGCTGGGCCTGCAGCTCGATCTCCAGGGCGTTGACCGTGCGTCTCAGCTCGATGATCTCCGCCTGGCAGGACTGCAGCTGCTCCGCGCTGGACACCACCTGCTTGTTCAGCTCCTCGGTCTGAAACAGCACAGGGGACGAGACAGGGTGAGACCCTGCCTCGAGGGCCGCGAGGGGCCGAGGGGCCCGGGCGGCCGCGTGCTGAGATGCCCACCTGGGTGGTGAACCATTCCTCCACGTCCCTGCGGTTGGTCTCCACCAGGGCCTCATATTGGCTCCTGGTCTCGTTGAGCACGCGGTTCAGGTCCACGGTGGGGGCCGCGTCCACCTCCACGTTGAGGCGGTCTCCGATCTGGCAGCGCAGGGTGTTGACTTCCTAAAAGAGGAAGGGGAAGATGGGAAGAATCACAAAGGGTTCTGGTGCTCTCTTCTAAGAGAGCAGGTCAGCTTGTGATCATTCTTCAGCTTTCAGCAGCTCTGTGCCACCAGATCCTCTCATAACTAGGTTCTGTAATCAGTACCTAATCTGTGTATTCCACTTGGCAAAGTATTTCACCCTTGGACCACTTTCCACCCCCATATTCGGGCTATACCTCCTCATTTAGAGCAGCGATTCAGCCTCCAAGCTGAGATATGAGAGACCACCATGTACACTGTGGACCCCAAGCACCCAGTTCAGTGTTTTTGCTCATACACCACACAGCCTCTTAGGTTTGATTCTTAACCATGGCTAATAAAAAGGATAGAGGCCTACTAAAGAGGAAATAAAGAGTGCTTACTTCAAAATCTCCCATCTGGGATGGAATAGACCTAACTGGTGGTTTGGTGATTCTATCAACCTAGATTCTGCTGAAGGAAATAAGTATCCATTCATTTCCCTGCTATCTCTTCAAAAAGCCAACATAACTTGGTACTTGGGCTTAGGTGGTTATCAAGCTTGAGTTGAGGGCCATCTCTACCACTTACTATATGGCTTCTAGAAGCTTCTAGGAGTCTCAAGCTCTCCATCTATAAAATGAGAATTACGTCTGGAGTTCTAAAACACTTGGCACAATGTTTGGCACACAATAAGCTCTTGATTACTATTAACCATCGCTATTTACATTGTTCTGGTATTTGAGGTTTGCACAAAATGTCTGTCTCCTTTATCACGCAACTGACCAAGAAGTGACAGTAAGCATTTTGCTCAGCATTTTCTCCAGACAACACTGACTAGCAGAGAAAGCTCTGGAGGAGAAGGAGGAGAGGTGGTTTTGTTTCCAGCTGAGTCCTCTCTGCTGGGTGGCCATCCTGGCCTCTGCAGGTGCTTAATGGGGAATTGGGATACAAGATCTCTGCATCCCCGCAGAGCGGAGGAGGCTGGGAGCGGAGGAAGCTGTGGGCACTGCCTGGTTGTTGGTCTTTCCTCATTACTGGGCCTGCCAACTTCCTTCACTCTCACCCCCGCCTCTGGCAGAAACATCCTACTCTCATATCACAGGTTTTCAATTGCTCATTCTCTACAAATCCTTTTGTTTGGAAGACAGATTCCTCAGCACGTAGAGCCTCTCCCACACCCCACAGCAGTTGGAAACAGGCTTTGGCGAGTTTCAGCCTGTTGCTCTTTGGGGAACCTCACCTGCTCGTGGTTCTGCTTGAGGGTCAGCAGCTCCTCCTTCAGGGACTCCACCTGGGCCTCCAGGTCAGACTTGCACAGGGTCAGCTCGTCCAGGATCCTGCGCAGGCCGTTGATGTCCGACTCCACCAGCTGCCGCAAGCCCAGCTCCGTCTCGTACCTGTGGTACAGGGGCATCAGGGACCCGCCAGACAGGAATAGGCCTGGCCCTGACTCTGGTTTGGTTCAATCTGTCAGACAACTGGAAGTTTGGGGCTTATGGTTTCTACAGGCTTGTCTCTCATTCAGGTTTTTAACACTGAGCAGTAGCTCCTAGAGGAAAATGCTCTGGTAATCGGTTTTTGGTTTTGTTTTTTGTTTTTTGGGTTTTTTTGGATAAATAAAGAGCCAGTAGATTTAGGCAATAAAAGTTGATACACTGTGAAATTTCCAAAATTAATTCACCTCTCACATTCTCCTGATTGCATTCTGTGCAGAGCAGAGCAATGGCGGGAGATGGAGGGATGCCTGACTTCTCTCCTAGATTGGAGGGATGTCACCTTACAGAGAAGCTGGAGGAGGGGCCTGCATCTAGAGATTAGACCTCTGAGCTCTGCTGAGCAGTGGCTCTGTGGATCCTGGGGGAAACGTCTAGAGAAAAGCTTTGTCAGTGTTGAGGACCGGCTAAGGGGCAAGAGGAGAGAGGGGACACCCCACTCGTCCACTCACTTGGTCCTGAAGTCATCTGAGGCCAGCTTGGCATTGTCAATCTGCACCACCAGCCTGGCGTTCTCTGCCTTGCTGCACAAGATCTAGAAGACCCAAAACAATCGAGGATAAGCTTGGTTATTTCTAACCAACACCAATTCCTGCTGATGCACTTACATGGAAGGGACAGAATTAGAAATCACACTGGATCTTATATAAGATTATTAAATGCTGTCCACGCACAATAGGTGCTCAGTAAATATTTGACAAATCAAATTTGAAAAAAGAATACTGAAATATGCGAGAAAAGTATCAGTAGCTAAGTAATCTTTTTCTTTCCTAGTAAGCAATACTGAGAGGCTGATAATAATAATAACTAACATTTTTTTGAGATACATATATAGAGAGAGATAGCACGAGTCGGGGAGGGACAGAGAGAGGGGGACAGAGGATCTGAAGCAGGCTCAGTGCTGACAGCAGAGAGCCCTGTGTGAGGCTTGAACTCACAAGCCGTGAGATCATGACCTGAGCCAAAGTCGGACACTTGACTGACTGAGCCACCTAGGTGCCCTTAACATTTATTTTTAAAAACCCATCATAAATCTGGCATTGTTCTAGGAACCGAAGATACAAAAATGAGTCAACACTGGATCCACCCTCAAGAAACATCCAGTCGGCTGGGGAAAATGAATGCGTAACTGGCCACTGGAGGCACTGGGTCAGGGAAGCAGCCATGCCCTCCCAGCCATCCTGGCTGGCTTTGCACGATTTCCCCCTAGGAGGTTTCTACCCTTTCTGATTTTAGCTAACCATTTTATGCCCTCACTGAACACGGAACACCAGGAGAAGTCCAGAAGCATCCAGGTCAGGAAAATAATTCGGGTAATTAAGTACCCAGAAGAGGACAGCAGCAAGAAGTCAGAGTAGTCAAAAGTCCAGATGAGGGAGAGAGAAAATGGTCCAATTCTTACAAAAGGTTCTGCTTCCTCAGCTTCCTTCTTGGGTTCGGTGCTTTTCTTTTACCTCGGGGTAATAAATCTGGAGCTTGGCAAATGCACAGAAGCATTTGGAGGCGGCTTTAATTACAGCTTATTTATGCAAAGTGCTGCTACCTTCACATAGACTTGCACTATGCAAATATTGAGGCCTAACAGTCCTGAGCCTCGTATAAAATGGGCCCTCAAGAAAACAAAATGGAAAAGCCAGACATCAACTGAGAACCTGTATTGTTTCTTAATCAGACCGCAGATTCCCTCCCTACCATTCTGGCTGGAGGCCATGTGGTGCCCACCCCCTCACCTTCTGCTGGAGCTCCTCGATGGTCCGGAAGTAGGACTGGTAGCTGGGGCACACGAAGGGCACCTGCTGCTGGCACCACTCCCGGATCCTGGTCTCCAGCTCCGCGTTCTCCCGCTCCAGCTGGCGCACCTTCTCCAGGTAGCTGGCCAGGCGGTCGTTCAGGAACTGCATGGTCTCCTTCTCGCTGCCATTGAAGGAGCCCTCGCAGAACCAGCCGCAGTTGCCCACGTTGGCAGGGATGTTGCAGGCCCCGGGCAGGGTACAGGTGTGGCAGCTGGGGGGCACGCAGGGCCGGGAGCAGCAGGTGGAGCGGCAGCTCAGGTTGGGAAGGCAGCAGTTGTAAGGCATGGTGCGGGAGGGAGCGAGACGCCCGGCTGAACACGGAGTTCAAGTTCTCCAAGCCACAGAGCTATGGGTCTCCTGCCCCTGGGGAGCATTTATACCCCTTCCACAGAGGGTGTGGACATGGAAGGCCTCCCTTTTTTTCTTACTCATTTGGTGATTGTCAAAAGCCCTTCCCCCCTGGTTTGTTATGTTTCCTCAGAAGAGTCCCTCACCTCGTAAAAGACTTTACTTGGGCTTCTCGCTAAGTCAGGACTCCTCTGCCATGCTGTGCATCAATGAAGTATGAGCTTCATAGAGTGGCTTCAAAGAGCTGGGCTCATGAATGCCCTGAGCTTCATTAGTGGGGTGGGGCAGGTCCGGGGACACTATTGCTGCTTTGCCTCCTGGCTTGATGGCCCTGACTCCTTGGTGAGCCCCCAGCTCTTCTTGCTAAGATGCAAAAGCACAGTTCTTGCCCGTGTATCTTTTGCCAGGTCAAATTTCCAAATGCCAAATGTCAAATTCATGGTTCTCAGAGAGAGGAATAGATCCCTTCTGGAATACTTAAAATAACCTGGCTCCCAGTGGCTCTGTTTCTTGATATGGCAGAAATTTCCATGATAATATAAATCAACCAAATAACAGATAGTCACCAGGATAACAGTATGTCCGGGGCACTGTAAGGAATGGAAGTTTGGCCCAGAGCTGCCGGAAGGAGCTCAAACTTGTTGAGCACCTGTACAGGCTCACCTTGGTGCTAAGCCCTTTTCACAAACATGATCTCATTCATACCTCACCATGACCCTACAAGGTACATGATATTATTCCCATTTTACAGGTGGGTAAATGGAGGCATAGAGGGTAGGAGGTAATGTGTTGCGAAGCCAGGATTCCAACACAGAGAACAGTGATCTCTGTTCATCACCCCATGCTGCTTAAATACAAATGAACTATCTCCTTCCCTAACTTTTTCAGACAGATAATTTCTTCCTCCTCTGTGAGGTCTCACCTCACTTTAAGCATGGCAGTACACAACTTCTGTGCTCATCTATCTCTGTATCTGAGTTCCCTGAAGGCAGCAGCAGAGTCTAATTCTCTGAATCCTCAGCTTTAAGTGCATGGTACTCAATAGACACTCAATGGATGTGCGTTGAGTGGATGAGGAATGAATGTGGAATCATAATCTAAGGCAGGAGATGGTAAGTGATAAGTGAGAGATTGAGGAAATGGGCAAGAGGGCACTGCCAGGATGGGAAGTTCACAGGAGCATATATGTGCTGGGGCGCAAGGCTTCTGAGACGCAGAGGAGAAATATGGGCCCTGCAGGTGGAAGAATGGTGTGCACACACAGCGGGCAGGTGTGACACACACAGTCAATGAGACTAGTGGCTGGGAGGGAAGAGGTGTGTAGGGAGATTGTAGAAAATAAAGCTGTATGGGGAGGTCGAGGCCATATGGTAGAAGTTCTCTATGGCAAAGCTAAAGAGCTTAGACTGTCCTGGAGGGAGATGTTTTAGGAAATATTTAGCAAACATTTATCTGTTTTAGCAAAACGAAGGTAAGGCTGGAGGCAGAGGGGCCAGCAAGGAGGCGACCGCAGTAATCCAGGCCAGCGGTGAGGTGGGGCTTCATTTAGGTGTCTGCAGAGGAAGCATAAAAGAAGAAATGGTGTTAAGAATCATTCTCAAAGAAGACATTTTTTTTAAACCAGCAATCATTTAGAAAGATGAGATGTGGGAGAGGATAAAGAATGAACCCAAAATTTGGCAAGCAAAATATTTGAGAGGAACACAGACTGTTTTGCTCATCAAGGATGAGCCAGCCCACTTCCTTTAACAGACATTTAACTGAGCCCTTCATGTGCCAGGAACCGAGCAGGCACGGTGAGCGAGAGAGGCAAGCCTACAATCTGGTGGAGGATGCACACCAGCTGGGTGCAGGATACATCTGTGACAGGGCAAGCCCCAGCGGCTATAGGAACGTGCAAGAGGACCTTACCAGACTGAGTGGGGGGGTCTAGTAAGGCTTTTTGGTGCAAGTGCACATTGTATTCAGGCATGCTTCCCATTTTTCACACAAAAGCTTATGTAAGAAATGATCACACTTTGCGGCTCACTGGGGCAGTCTGGGCTGCCTTGGCCAGCCACTCCAAGGATTCAGAGCATGAGCACCATGGACCCTCCAATCCATTCACCTCAGTAAGGTTGGGAGGTTCTGCAACAGAGGAACTGAGAGAAGCTCAGTAAGCACCATGTAAGTCAGGGAGTGATAGATGAGGGTGGAGGAGAAGTAAACTCTGTCCATCATCTCATGTTGTTTAGATATAAATGACTTAGCTCTTTCCCTAACTTCTGACAGATTATTTCTTCCTCCTCTGTGAGTTCTCATCTCACCTTGAGCACATGGCATTGTCATGACCTACATTCTTCTCTCTCTCTCTCTACTTGAGTTCCCTGAAGCCATGGAAAGACTTTCATATGAAGGACCTTGTATACCTCCTTGAGGAGCTTAGGCTTCATCAGGAGGTCAATGGGAAGCCATTGAAGGTTCTAAGGAGAGCAGTGATATAGTTTCATTCTTGATCAGCTATACTGGAAGGAATGGTGGAATCTATACAGGAAAATGTTCATCAGGTCCTTGGAGTAACAAAGCTAGAATTCATGGCGGGTATGAGCCTAGTGAAGATGTGAAAGCTGGAGAAATGAACCAAGAGAGAATGTACGAAGAGAAGAGCAACAAGGACTTAAGGACCAAACTTTGGGGATTCCCCAACCTAAGAGCAGGAGAAGGAAAAAGAGTCATAAAGAAATGGAGAAATGGTTGGAGAAAATGAAGAGAGCCAGTTCATGGCATCAGAGAAGGTTAGGGAGGAGAGCTTCAAAGTGGAGGTGAAGGTCAAAAGTGTCAAGTGTGGCAAAGGGACCCTATAAGATCAGAATCATGGAAAGGGTCTTGGATACATTGGCCAACAAGTTGCCAGGACCTTTCCATGGTCACATGAGTGTGTTTACTGTAAACAGTACCTGTGTTCTTGAAGTACCTCCACACTGAACTTTAGGCAATCAAGATTTTAAATAACCCAGAGGTGAGATGTCCATTGTTTAAAGAAGTCCTGCCACAGTACGTTTGTACACCTGATTATAAAGATTGTGAGCTTTGGTCTTACCAATACAAACTTTCTACAATAATTAGAGTGTGCTTTAAGTAGTTTAAAGATGTCAAGCTTGTTTGGATTTGATGATTCATAATAGTTGATGATTTAGGAACATCTACCCAAGAAGCACAAGCAATCAGAAATGCTCATGAATATAACACAATTTCTGGGGTTTTTTTCAAGGCATAAGATGAGACTTATTTGTTATCTTAAAGAGAAGCTATGAGGAAAGAATTCAGTTGTGTGCCTAGGTGAAGAGAAAGGCTCCTTACTGCTGTTCTAGCAGAAGACAGCAGAACTCAGGGACCTGCTCACAGCAAGAGTCCATGATTCAGCTATAGCTGCAGATCCAAAACCAGGCTGCTTTGCATTTGGCTTTTCTGATCCTCCCTTCCACTTCCTAATGTAAATCCCAAAAGCCAAAATTGTCAGAGAGGGAGAAAATCTTGGAAAAAGAGTGATACCAGAGATCATCATGATCATCTTATCCAAGCCTCTCATTCTATAAATGAGGAAACTGAGGCTCAGAATGGAGAAATGGCTTACTTAGGATCATATAATTAGAAGCCAAATCTGCTAATCCCCATGGATTCCCAGCCCCCAACAGCAGACTGCAGAAATGTTGAATAATTTCACAACCAATATGGTTTGTCAACTACTTAGGGGCAGATATCAAAGACAATTAAAAAAAAAAAAACAGAAAAAACACACTTGTTACCCATAGATATGCCATGTTGAAGAAGAATAAAGGGTGAATATGGAAATGATACAATTCAGTGATATTAAGGTTCCTTACTGCCATCCTGATTTCAATCATTATTTCTAAATTGATGATACAATTTTGTTTCAATAGCTTGGAACAACTTAGATATAATTATATCCCATTGGTTGAAACAACTTAGAACCACAAATAGTGACCCTACTCAAGAGCAGTATAGTTACCCAAAATAACACACAGTCATAACAAAATTAATGTACATGATTTTAACAATGGGGACAACTGAGAGATAAAAAGAACCACACTATAATGATGACATTGGATGCTTTTAAATGGTAGGGTTATGAATGCTTCCCCTGCCCTTCTCTGTACTTTTTTGTTCTCTCCAAATTTTTTGAAAACATACCTATTCCTCCTACACAAGCAAAAGGAATAAAATTTACATGAAAAAATCCAAAAGGAAATTCTTGTAAGTGTTCTAAATAAGTAAAGAGTTGTAAAAAAGACCAAGTAAGTCTCCTATTCCAATATAATCACTAAATTACCCTTGAGCTTGTTGTTCTGGAAATAAAAGTTTTGTCATGATTTTCACTGTCACCCTTGTGATAACTTCTGACTTTGCCAATTCTGAAGGGGAGCTATTAGGAAGTGAGGAAAGGACACCAAGCTTCCTATGGGATCAAACAATCTGTAGTTCAAAAGTGACTGAGGTGTGGTTATGAGCTTCAGGCAAAGAGAATGCCAAAAGGAACAACCCCTGGAAAAATGTTCTGCCAATTTACTGCCAGTCCATAGTCCAAGATCATGTATTAGAATCACCTCACACTGAGCCACACTCTAAGAATGGACTTCCCACACAAATAAAGGATTGTGAAATTTCTCTTCTGGAAATCATGTCTGAGTCAGATAAAGCCTAGAATCTTAGAATGTTGGAGCCACCAAGGGCTCAAGTGGTCATCTCACCCAACTATGTTACAAATGGGAAAACGTTAACCCCAAAGAGGAAGTGATTTGCTTAAGGTCACACAGAGAGTTTGTAAAGAGGCTAGGTTGAAAAACAGTGAATTAGAAATGAGGGACAGGGGACAACACCTTCAGTCTATATGAGAGCATTGGAGCTCAGACAACAGGAAAAACCCGTATCTCTCAAGGGACTGTACCCTTAGTGAAAAAGTGATCTAGAAAAAGAAAAAGAAAAAGAAAAAGAGAAAGAAAAAAGTATGCTCATTGTCACAGAAAGATTAAAAAAAAAAAGCTGAACTTTTATTTGGTCTCTAAATTTAAAACATTATGTAAAAGAAGCCAGTCCAAAAACACCACAGATTTTACGATTCTATCCATATGCAATGCCTAAGCTAGGCGACCTTATAGACACCATTGTGGTTGCCTAATTTGAGGTGGGGTGTCCTAGGGAATGACTTCTGGGTAGTGGGTACACGGTATCTATTTGAGGTGATGAAATGTTCTAAAATTGTAATAATGGCTATACAACTCTATGACTACAATGAAAAGCACTGAATTGTAAACTTCATACAGGGGAATTTTGTGGCATATGAATTATATTTTACATAATATGAATTATACTTCAATAAAGCTATCTTTTAAAACGTGGAAAATTGAATAAGACAGAAGTAATACACAAACAACACAATGGCTGAGAATGTTCCACTGGTTCTGAAAAGCATGAATCAATTCAAGAAGCACATTAATCCTAATTAGGAAAACAAAACCAGACCCACCGCTAGACAAAATATAGTGAAGCCACACAACACTTCAACACAAAGAAGCCATCTTAGAAACAAAGAGAGGGGGAAATAAATAAAAGGATTACCAACATGGAACCACACTTAGATGGGTAGTATGCTTTTTAGCATCAGCAACAAAATGCGAAAGACAATGGTATGATAATCTTGAAAAGACCGGAGGAAAATAGCCACCCTTCTGGAACTCCACACTGAACTAAACCATCGTTCAGGAGGGACCACTAAGAAGAGACATTTTCAGACAGAAACTGGGAGAACTTATCACAGGTACTGTAGGAACTACCAAAGAATGCATTTCAGAAAACAAGAAATTAAAACCAGAAAGGAGGAGGAAAGTGCAAAAAGCATTGGGAGCAAACAACCCAGTAAACATACAGGAAAATCTAAAAATAATAGTAACAATGACCAAATTTTTGAGTGCAAAAACAAGGCAGAACTAGGGGCATCCGACTGGCTCAGTCGGTTAAGCGTCCGACTTCAGCTCAGGTCATGATCTCACAGTTCATGAGTCCAAGCCCCTCATTGGGCTCTGGGCTGACAGCTCGGAGCCTGGAGCCTGCTTCATATTCTGTGTCTCCCTCTCTCTCCGTCCCTCCCCCGCTCACGCTCTGTCTCTCTCTCTGTCTCAAAAATAAACATTAAAAAAAATTTTTTTAAAAAGGCAGAACTTAAAAAATAAAGAACATAAATCAAAATTTCTTTGCACCTTGTTTTATATGCAAGAAGAGAGAGATTAGTTAAAATTAGCACTATGTCTGCACATTTAAAAATTAATAAGCATCAACAAAGAAAACAAGATCAAGCTGATAGATCTCAGGAAAGGGGAAAACAATAAGCTAAGAAAGAAATCACAATTGATAGCAAGCACAAAATAAGATTTTAAAAATAAATCCAAGTGTGTCAGTAGTAAAATTCAATGCAATAGACTAAACCCTATTTTTCTGTCAGACGTTCAGTGCCCTGACCACCCTATCTGAAAGGCTTCTTCCCCCATCCTTCTCTGTCCCCTTGACCAGTGTCTTAGTCCAGGCTGCTATTGTAGGTTACCAAAGACTGGGCAGCTTATAAACAATAGAAATCTATCTGTCACAGTCGAGAGGCTGGGAAGCCCAAGATCAAGGCTCCTGCACACTCAGTGTTCAGTGAGGGCCCACTTCCTGGTTCATAGACAGTAGTATTCTCATAGCAGGAGAGGTGAGGAGCCCTCTGGGGTCTCTGTTTGTAAGGGCTCCAACCCCATTCATGAGGCTCTATCCTCAGGACTAATCAGCTCCTAAACGCCCCCACTTCCCAATATTATCACAATGGGAGCGAAGATTTCAACATGAGGATTTGGGGGGCACAGTCTACAGCACCCAGCTGTGTTTTGCTTCTTAGCACTTACCACTTGACATAGTCATGTTTGTCTGACTCTTTTTACTGCCTGTCTCCCCACCTGAACGTAAGTTCCTTGGGAGCAGGTCTTAATTTCTTTCACTCCCCTGTCCTGACACCCAGGACAGTTTTAGGTCATCGTGGGCATTCCATGATTATTGAGTTGAATTTATTGAGTTGATAAGAAACCCAAACGGCCAATCAAAAGATTCTTTAAAGGCTTAATTTCACTAAGAATAAGAAAACTACAAGCTATAACAACACGATGCCATCATACCCACATTTATTGGCAGTATTTGTATCTGTTGGCACTGCACAAATTTGCAAGTGAAAACAGATTGCTGGGTGTACAATTTGATGCTTTTATATACATACACATACATTGTGGAAGGATCACCACAATCCAGCTAAATGACGTATTCATCACCTCTACTGGGTCACCTTTGGGTGTGTGTGTGTTTGGGGGGTTGCAGGTGCACGCATGCATGCTGGGAAGATTTAACTTAGGATTTTTCTTCTTAGAAAATTCCCAAAAATACAATACAGTATTATTAACTATCATCACCACACTGTACATCAGAGCTCTAAGACGTACTCATCCCGTGTAACTGAAACTTTGTACACTTTGACCGACAGCTCTCCATTTCCATCACACCCCTGGTCCCTGGCAACCACCTTTCTACTCTCTGTTTTTATGAGTTCAGCTTCTTTAGATTTCACATGTAAGAGAGAGAATGCAGAAATGAATGCAACATTGTGTGTCAGCTATACTCAAATAGACAAAGGGTTTTTTTTTAATTTTTTAAAAAAATGTTAACAAAAAATAGGCCTTGCAGTATTTGACTTTCTATGTCTGGCTTATTTCACTTAGCATAATGTCCTCCAAGTTTATCCACTTTGTCACAAATGACAAGATTGCCTTCTTCTTTCCCCTTCCATTGTGTGTGTGTGTGTGTGTGTGTGTGTGTGTATAATCTGTATATATATTACAGTTATCTGTGTCTACAGACATTTGTTTCCACTTATGGCTTTTGTGAGCAATGCTGTATTGAACATGGGGGTGCAGTTATCGCTTTGAGACAGTGATTTCATTTCCTTTGGATGTATACCCAAAACATTTTTACAAAGTTGTAAAACAAAACAAAACAGATTGCTGGGCCCTACCCCCAGAGTTTTGGAGTTAGTAAGTCTGGGGTAGGACTGAAGAATTTGCATTTCTGACAGCTTCCCAGGTTCCCAGGACCACACTTAGAGAACCACGGCTCTGGAGAACGACTCACACAGGTACATAAAGAGAGATGTTGACAAGGATGTTCTTGCAACACTGTTTATAATGATTAAAGAAAGGAAGAAACACCCTAACTGTCCTTTAGCAGTGGAATAAGTAAATAAAAACATGATCTGTTTCATTATGAAATACTACAAAGAAGTTAAAATAAATTATAAGAATAATGTGTATTAACACAGATAAATCTCAGACACGTAATGTTGAATGGAGAAAATTGACGGCAAGCTTTATACCACTTGTATTTTCTAATTTAAACTGCTAATTCACACACACACACACACACACACACACACACACACACACACACTGTACATGGATACCCTATGTATAATTTTTAGAAATGTTTAAATTGGAGAATAATATATCACTAAATTTAGAATGGAATTTACCTCCAGGGGGACAGAGGGAGAGAAGAATGGGTAACGGATCAGTTCGAGGTCGACTTGTAACCTTTTTTTCCCAAAAACTAAACCAAACAAACAAAACACACACATAGCAATGGTATAAATACAGCACAAGGTTACATCTATCAAATCTTGGTTGTGGATTTATAGGTGTCTTAATGTTTTTTTTTGTATTTTCAGATGTTTGAAATACTTCATAATTAGCAATTTAAAATAAGAAATAGCAGCAGTGCCTTGTTTCACCAGGTGGCAAATCACAGCTCACCGGCAGGGGACTTCAGCGCATGTGTCTTGCCCCATATACGAGGTGAGTAGCACTGAAACCCACCCAGACAGCTCAGAAATCAATCTGGCTTTGTCCTGGGACAGAGTGATTTCCTTGAACTCCTTTCTCTTCTTCACCAAAGAAATCACTGTGGCAGAGACCAAGATTCAGGACAGCCTCCCCCAGACCTAGTCCTCCCATTGATAGACTTGACTAACATAGAGACAACGTTTTGTTTGATGCTTTACACACTGAGCGGTAAGAGAAAGTGTATTTACTGCGCTGAAACATTGGAGCTCTCACTCGCAAGGCAGAGGACTGGGTGTCTGGGAGGGACCTGTCCCTGATAAAGGCAGCTGCTGGTACCCATGGGTGAATGGTGGTCCCAGCACATACGGAGAACTGATTGCATAGGGTGCAGAAGTGTATTCATAGCCCACATGCAGGTGGCTTCTGGGAAGGAAGGATGAGAGGCTGAAGTACACCAGCTGGATCTGGGACATTCTGAGCACAGCATGGAGGGTCACTCTGTCATTGTCCAGGGCCACGCCTGAGGTCTGGATAAGGGAGCTCCAGCAGCACCAGCTAAATCAACGCCACCGGAGCAGACACTAAGGAAGCTAAGTGTGTTAAGACAAGAGTTTATGACCAACACTGGAGCAGCCATCATCCTAGCAGCAGGACATAGTGTCAGCTGCATCTCAAGGAGAGATTACATAACTAGCACTTTAGCCCAAGATGGGACAGTTGGCTTGCATGGACTCAGCACGCACAACTGTGGGAACCATCAACCGTGGCCGGACATCAGGAGGCACCGGACATGCAGGAGCAGGGCACCAGCATAACTGTCACTTCTGGGCTCCTTACTGGTACAGAAGAAAGAAAATGAGTTGTGTAGTTCCTGGTACTTGCTCAGTGTCCAATAAATGTTAGCTCCTGTCCTTCTTCTTGCAGGCACTTAGAAAAGAAAAAGGGGAACTTTCTAGAAATGTTAACCACTGTGCATTATTGAGTCAGCTCCCATAGTGAATATACACCATATTCAGATGAATCCTGTTGACTTAGTGGTCCTACTGGTTTCCAGCTGGCCCAAGTGGACGCTGGGCTCACTGCACCTAATGAATGTTAATTAATGGTGATGAAGCCCTTTGGGGAGAGGATTAATGACACAGTCCTCCTGTGCTTTCAAGTGGTTTTATAAGAAGCACGTACACAACAGAGTGAACACTTTGGAAAGAATGAATACAAATGAGAACCATCACTGCTTTGCAAGAGGAAAGTTTATTAGATTTACAAAGGGATTCGGGGACCCGCAAGGGAGGTCAAAGCAACAGAGAGAACCACAATACACGTCGTATGACACCTTCACAGCCCAGACCTGGCAGACCATCAGGTCACAGCATAACTACAAGAGAGCAGCCTTGAATGATGAGGGTCAGGTGGGCTGGGCTCAGTGCCGGGCCACACCTGGGCTCTTGCTCTCCTTCCAGATCGTGATTTATAGGGATGCCTGGGGCTGGCTCCTGTGGCTGATGCTCGTCAGAGAAGCAGGGCTGGCCCATCGATGGCCCCTCTGTCTTCATGCAATCCTCTTGCTGGCCCCTGGATATCTAGCACCCAAAGTTGTTGCAGGGCCCGCAGCGGGAGCGTGGGCCACACGGGGCGCAGGGATTGGTGACGCAGGGCCCGATGGGCTTGTCACACGCATTGGTCGTGGCGCAGGGGTTGCAGGGCAGCCTGGGAGACAGAATTAATAGCTCATCAGCACGAGAGGGATCATTTTTAAAAAGGAGGGAGGTCAACCCAAGGAGACAGAAAAAGCAGAAGCCATTCTCCAACATCTTAGGAAGCCAAGCCTTCTTCAGACTGTTCCTTCTACAAAGCTCTGAGACAGTGTCAGAGAAGAGCAAAGAAGACTGAGGGTGGGATTCCAGCCCTCATTCTATAACCCTGGAGCTATGGGGAAGTCCCTTCACCCCTCTGAGCCTCAGTCTCCCTGCCTGTAAGATGGGATTGGTAATACCTACCACACAGAATGTGTTCATGAAAACACTGTGTCATGCTCATATGTGAGTTGGCTATACTGTCCCCACTCCGCCTGCCTCGGATGATTCCAACAAGGATCAATGAAATAGTGGATTTGAAAGTGTGGTTTAAATCTGAAAGCGCTGCTCAAATACATGTGATGGTTGTTGAGTTTTGTTTTCCCTTTTGCTGTGACAGGCCAACCGTGAAGGTAGAAGGCTTTATTTACCCATCAGCCTCCAAAAGCTCACCAGCTGGAGAAAACAGTCAAGTCTCCTGAGTATCTTTTGGAAAAGAAAATACCTTTCGGCCAGGTAATGACAACAAAAAATTCCCTCTACGGTACACTATTGTAACAGAAACCTCTGATCTCTACAGACATGCTGGCCTCTGAATCTTAACCCGAAAAGTCTCTGTTTTGTCCTTGAGTAGAACCATACATGTGCCTTGCAGGGATGATGTCTGCTGGCCACTCACTTGCAGTCCTCGCTCTCCAGCAGGCCCCGGTACGTGTTGATCTCGCACTCCAGCCGGGCCTTGACGTCCAGCAGCACCTGGTACTCCTGGTTCTGCCGCTCCAGGTCACAGCGGATCTCGGCCAGCTGGGACTCCACGTTGGTGATCATGCACTGCACCTGGCTCAGCTGGGCGCTGTAGCGCGCCTCGGTCTCCGTCAGCGTGTTCTCCAGGGAGTCCCTCTGTGTGGGGAACACACGGAATGTCACAGAGCCGCTTCTCAGGGGGCGACTCCGTGGGACTCCAGGGAAGTCACGGGCTTCACCAGGTGAGGAGAGGGTGGGCAGCACCCCGAGCGACACCCACCAGGTTGTGCTGGGCCTGCAGCTCGATCTCCAGGGCGTTGACCGTGCGTCTCAGCTCGATGATCTCCGCCTGGCAGGACTGCAGCTGCTCCGCGCTGGACACCACCTGCTTGTTCAGCTCCTCGGTCTGAAACAGCACAGGGGACGAGACAGGGTGAGACCCTGCCTCGAGGGCCGCGAGGGGCCGAGGGGCCCGGGCGGCCGCGTGCTGAGATGCCCACCTGGGTGGTGAACCATTCCTCCACGTCCCTGCGGTTGGTCTCCACCAGGGCCTCATATTGGCTCCTGGTCTCGTTGAGCACGCGGTTCAGGTCCACGGTGGGGGCCGCGTCCACCTCCACGTTGAGGCGGTCTCCGATCTGGCAGCGCAGGGTGTTGACTTCCTGAAGGAGGAAGGGAGAGGAATGAACTCAGGAAAAAAAGTCTGTCAATAAACTCTCTTTGAGCAAGTTCAATATGATGGGAAGAAGTTTGCAATGAATTTAGGAAATATGAATTGAGGCCCAGTTGATGTAGAACCAGCTGAGTTACTTCTGTGTGATACAGGCCTCT
Source organism: Panthera pardus (assembly GCF_024362965.1). NCBI lineage: Eukaryota > Metazoa > Chordata > Mammalia > Carnivora > Felidae > Panthera > Panthera pardus. The sequence goes on along the minus strand of NW_026526876.1, from coordinate 33,738,580 downwards.
TACCTGAGTGTCTTCTCATCTGCATGATGAGGCTGCTTGAAAAAGTGATTGCTAATGCTTCTTCCCAATCCAGGATTCTATCATTTCTTTCTGATTTTCCCTTTTCTCAGTGATAAGCCTGGTATGGTAACTGGTTTATAATTATTGCTATTTCAATACAGAGAAACCAGGCATAACTCCTCCCATTTATTTCCTGGTCTTCTGCCATTATATAGTGTATACATAGTTTCCTCTTCTACGTTAGCCAACTTGACAATGCATTATATTTTTAAAAATCTAATGTTTGATACATGCATCTGACATCCTCTATTACATTCAACCATGAGGTCTGAATCACCCATTATTTCAGTTCCTTCATCTCTCATTTTTCCCATTCATCCACCCACCCATCCATTCACCCACCCACCCATCCATCCATTCATCCACCCACCCATCCATCCATCCACCCCCCCATCCATCCACCCCCCCCATCCATCCACCCATCCATCCACCCATCCACCCACTGGGTTCTAGTATCTAGGTGACATATAACATGAGGGAGTTTGCTGTCTTCTTCCAGTCTTAGTCCTTCATTTGTCACCTTCAAAAGCTAATAGAACTTGTCAAATAGTAGAAAGTACTTTAAATATCTTTGTGTGGACTTTTGGCCGTATATCTGGCCCCAAGGGAAAATAAGTCAGCTGACCACATTCTTTTAGGTGAAAGAGGTAAGCTTATGAGCCAGTCCCTGAAAATTCCCCCAAGAGGGTTTTGAGCAAGCAGCAAACTGTTGTGTTAGTTCTAAGACACTTAGTAAAGACCGACCTTATCCTGCTCGGGGGAGGTATGGAGTGCTCCATTTGGGATGATGGGGGCTGGGACTCCCTCACCTGCTCATGGTTCTGCTTGAGGCTCAGCAGCTCCTCCTTCAGGGACTCCACCTGGGCCTCCAGATCGGACTTGCACAGAGTCAGCTCATCCAGGATCCTGCGCAGGCCGTTGATGTCTGACTCCACCAGCTGCCTCAAGCCCATCTCCGTCTCATACCTGCACACATGCCAAAAGGTCAATGGGAGTGAAAAAAAAAAAAAGACTTTTTTTCCAGGGCTTTACTTGGCTGGCCCAGTCGAATTAATTACATTTTGCAGGTTTTTGAATTTCTAAAAAGTTTTTTGGAAGGGAAAAAAATGCTACCATGCTGAATGAAAAAAGACTTATTTCTTCCCTGAGACCCACAGGGAAGGTATTGGTTGGGGGCCTATGTACAGTCTTAATCTGATATTAACTGCATTTGTTCTAAGAACCCCATGTACAGGCTGCTATGGATTAGGCCTTGTCTTCTTGCCTCTTTCAGTGAGTTGGTGAACTTCATAAGCCTGTTATATAGATTGTCTTACCATCCTTTCCAACCACCTTGAAAGCAAACTGATGTAATGAAAGCATTGAATTAGAAATCAGAACCATGGATAGATTCCTTAATGTCTCTGAGCCTTGACGTCTTCATCTATACAATGGAAACCAAACTAACACTTCACAGGTTGGTCCAAAGATGTAGAAATGGCATAATAATTACAATTACATTGTAAGCTATAAAGTCCCTTAAACATGCAAAGGATTCTTATGATTGTAATGATCACACCTAGAAAAAAGTCATTCGCTAAAATGGATTTTGCTTCCTATTTTTGTGATTTAGTAACTTTTTTCTGACGGGCTGATAGTGGTGAACCTACACTAAGAAACAGGTGTGAAATTCACTTTTAACCTGGGCCCACATATTAAGTTGAAAAAGAGAATGGGTGGGTGGTTTCTTGCACTCCTTAAAAGGAGGCTTAAAATGCAACATTCTTGTATTCAGTGAGGAAACTGACATTTAACCTGGCTAACCCAATGCAAGAATCCTCCCAGGGTCACCCCAGACATCTGCTTGCTCGCACCCAGGACCGAGTTCATCAGGTCATAAGTCAGCCTGTGTGTTACTAGAGTGCTCTGATCCTCAGAAAAACCTTACTTGGTTCTGAAGTCATCCGCAGCCAGTTTGGCGTTATCGATCTGCACCACCAGCCTGGCGTTCTCAGACTTGCTGCACAGGATCTGGGGACAGGATTCATTATGAAATGAGTTATACTGAGAAGGAACGCCTGTGCCTTAAAGTGAAAAGCTTTTTTTTTTTTTTTTTCCAAGCACACATTCTTTCCAAATAGCTTTGAGTCTTTTCAGATTTTCAGTTTGGGAATAAAAGGAAGATGAACCAATTAATAGCACCGTTCATTTCAAAACTAAAACAGTCAAGGGGAAATGTGCCCTTAGTCATTAATTCTTCCTCTCTTTGGTCTGCCTCTGGCTTCTTGCAGGAATTGAGCAAACTGGGTAATGAGCCTCACTTAGGGTGACCTGTGTCCCAGTTTGCTTAGAAATAGGGGGTTCTTGGGGCGCCTGGGTGGCTCAGTGGGTTAGGTGTCCGACTTCATGTCAGGTCATGATCTCGCAGTTCATGAGTTCGAGCCCCACGTCAGGCTCTGTGCTGATGCCTCAGAGCCTGGAGCCTGCTTAGGATTCTGTGTCTCCCTTTCTCTCTGCCCCTTCCCTGCTCATGCTCTGTCTCGCTCTGTCTCTAAAAAATAAATAAATGTTAAAAAAAAAAAAAAAAGAAAGAAAGAAAGAAAGAAAGAAATAGGGGGCCCTTGGAAGGTTAAGCCCAGAAGAATCCCAGCCAAACCAGGACAGGTTGGTTTTCCTACCCTTACACCCCTTTACTCCAGCCCTGCTGACCTCTTTCCACTCCCCCTCATATTACCCTTTTCCATGCTTTTGTACAAAGCTTCTCTCTCTATCTGGAATGCCCTGGGATATCCTTGCCCACCCAGCAAGACGCCTTGAATGACCCACATTCCCCCTCCACCCCGCCCCCAGCTCCCACAGGGGGTCACATCCCCCGTTCATGCCCACAGTACTTTGCACGTAGCCAGTTACACTTCTCACCATGTGTTTCCATGTCTGTCTCCCCTATTAGACTGCGAGCTCCTGAAGGAAAGAGACTAGACTATCTTACTCTGAACTTCATCCCCCACTCAAGCACTGTGCCTTGTGTTCAGTAAATATGGGCAAATGAATACATGATCTTCAAATTGCATGGCCCCTTTTCTGGCATTCACTTTGTCAGCACTACTGAGCAGTGACCAGTCAATCTCCTTGGAGAATCAAAGGCTTGTGCCACTGGATATAAACTATTCATCCATCAAAGCCTACTCAGATATTCCTCTTGTGGGAAGCCCTCCCTGACCTACAGCATGTATTAAGTCTCTCTCTCTATGCTGACTCTATACTTATCCCCACTTCTGCTCCTGCATTTCTGACCCTGAATTCTCACATGCATGCTTGCTCTAGTGGATGGTACAGGGCCTGTGTATATTAGTGAGGCTTATGGGGTCAACAGCTCTTTTGCTTTGCTATGGACGTAGTCTCTTGCTACAGCTTTGAAAGGCTTTAAATATTTGAGGATCTACTCAGGAAATTCCTAGCTGAACTAATTCAGGTGCATGCTTTTTTAAGCCTACAGGCCTATAGGCCTAAAAACAAGACCAGGATATCATAACAGAACTAAAAAATCAGATGCTCTGGTTTTAGGTAAGAAACATCTTACCTGTCTGATGCCTTATCCTACCCCAGTCTGCATCCTTCCTATAGAGCTTCCCAAACAGATTTCCTAAGATGTCCTACCTAAGCCAATGAAGTCAATGTCTTTATTGGTGTAGCTTTGAACAGCCTTAGATCCATTAAGAAGTTGGTGCGTTAAATTTAAATAGTTAACCTGGGGCACCTGGGTGGCTCAGCTGGTTGAGCTTCCGACTTGGGCTCAGGTCACGATCTCACGGCTTGTGAGTTTGAGCCCCACGTTGGGCTCTGTGCTGACAGCTCAGAGCCTGGAGCCTGCTTCCTATTCTGTGTCTCCCTCTCTCTCTGCCCCTCCCCGCTCACACTCTGTTTCTCTGTCTCTCTCGCACAAATAAAAACACATTCAAAAAAATTAAACAGTTAACTAAGTCGGCAGTGTGGTGCCCACCCCCTCACCTTCTGCTGGAGCTCCTCGATGGTCCGGAAGTAGGACTGGTAGCTGGGGCACACGAAGGGCACCTGCTGCTGGCACCACTCCCGGATCCTGGTCTCCAGCTCCGCGTTCTCCCGCTCCAGCTGGCGCACCTTCTCCAGGTAGCTGGCCAGGCGGTCGTTCAGGAACTGCATGGTCTCCTTCTCGCTGCCATTGAAGGAGCCCTCGCAGAACCAGCCGCAGTTGCCCACGTTGGCGGGGATGTTGCAGGCCCCGGGCAGGGTACAGGTGTGGCAGCTGGGGGGCACGCAGGGCCGGGTGCAGCAGGTGGAGCGGCAGCTCAGGTTGGGAAGGCAGAAGTTGTAAGGCATGGTGCTGGAGGGCTTTTCAGCAGAGCTCTGAAGGTCAGTTCCAAAGGCTGATTCCTCTCTCTGATGTAAGCCCTGGTCCTGTCCAGAGCTTTATATTCTGTCAGCAGTGGGTGTGGTGACCACATGCAGCATTACCCACCTTTTACCTTATTTACCCATTTTTCCACTTGTTATTTAGCCACCTCACACGAGTCCTTCACCTCATAAAACGTTTTACTCTGGCTTCCTGCTAAGTCAGGACTCCTCGCCAATTATGCTGGTTGGTTAAGTAAGACCTTCAAAGTGACCAACCCATGACCTTGTCAACAGCAGCGCTTATTCATAGGGTTTTGAGTTAGAGTGACAGCTGTCCCCTGTCCCCCAGAGATGGAGGCACTTCTGTGCCTCTTTCTCCTAAAGGAGGAAACACTTGTGCCTCATCCAGCTCCCATTCAGTGAGGGCTCTGTGAGGAAAGCCACTTAAGGAAGCCTGTCTGGAAACTGGACTGTTCAGTAGGGAATCCTGGAAGCTGAGACCAGAGCAGACCTGTGAGGCCATCCTGTTCAACAGCCCTTTGCCCTTGCATGCGGACCAGTTGGAGGCAACTCTCTGCTCTCCTTAGAGGGGCTGCAGGAAGCCCCTCCACCCACCACCAGACTCCATTTCTACTGTTACTCAGTGGTCAGCAACGTTAAGGAAACAAACAACTTGGGAGTACCCACCCTGCATGAAGAATGTATTGTGTGCTTACACACAACGGGAGTGTTATCGGAATGGCACCGGATTCCTGAGGACCACTGTTCGATGCACCTCATATGCATTATTTCCTCCCGGCCTCACAAAACCCTGCAGGGTTTGTAGAGGAGGACCCCAAGCCTCTGAGAGGTTGCCTGTGGTCCCAGGGCTCCCACACTGTGAGCCAGCATTCCAACCCAAACCTCTCTGACTCCAACAGCCACGCTGTCTCCATCACACCGTCTCTTCCAGTCTCCTCACTACTGACTTGCAATAATGCGCAAATGGATTGAGTTCAGTGAAGCTCAGTCACTACCAGACACTATCCCCTCCTACATTAGAGTGGGCCAAGAAACAAAAGCCTGTTCTCCATCAAAGAACCAAAGGTCCTTTCCATTCTAATGGAAGGAAGTCTGCTAAATGAGAAAGTGTAATACCTGCTAAAAGCTTGAAAAAAAAAAAAAAGAAACCTTTGGTTGATTTGACAGAGAAACATCTGAGCCCAGTTCTCCAAAGGATGTGATCCTGAAAAACCACCACGCCATGACATGCTTAGTAACATCTTTGACCATCAATATATTTCTGCCCCGGTGCTATTCCAGATGGAGATATGAACTATGAGCACTTTACGTTTCATCTATCAGCACTCAAAATAGGACAGAGACACCTTAAAGCAATTCCTTCTGGAAGCTATGTGCAAATTCCTCCTGTATAGCCACCGCTCACATCACCTCTTCTACAAAGCTGACCTCACACTCTGGGACACTTTCTTTTGGTTAGCCTCATTGAAGACAAATCTTCATCTTCTGAGAGTGTGTCTCCTTTTGAAACTCACCAGATATCATTTGGAACCAAGCCTAGTAAGTGGGATAAGCAACGGAATTTGGTAGCATCTTTAATGGGTCAGAAACACATTGGGACTGTAAAATAACAATGTACTTTTTCTTGGGTGATTCTGAAAGTCATTGCCAACATGAAGCTTCAGATCTGCTCCCATAAAGGGCAGCGAATTTGGAGTAAGTGTGCAGTCTCCCAGAAGGTAATGCTTTGAAGACACTGACATCCTTACCCACGTTCACAATCCACAATTCTCTGCCTCTCCTGCCTGAATCTCTACATTTAGAGAGAGATCGGACGGGCGTGCTAGTTTAAAATCGGTACTAATAACATAAAACAAATAGCTTTCATCAGATTCATCAGCTTTTCTGTTTCGCTCCTTCTTCTATTTCTCAACATTCCAAAGAGGAAAACCGAGACAATGGCACTTTTTTAAAGAATAGGAGAGATGCTGTATTCTGGATTGATAAATATGTCCACAGGGATTCCTAAACCATGATGGCAGCTTCTGCCTCAGAACAAAATGACCCAGAGATAAGTACCCTGAATCTTCAAAAGTGGAGGGCAGAGTTTAGAAAACATGACTACTCCCACCTCTTGAGCAAAAATAACCATGATTGCTGCATAGCTACATGGTAATTAGATTATAATAGCTGAGAGGACTTGGGTTTATTTAGAAAAGAGCCAAGTTTTATCTCCCAAGATTTCTGGGAGGCAGTTGTTTTTTATTTATTCCACTTACTGTGTGCTTGAATCCTTCCCTTTACATAAGCAATGTCATTGTCTCTAGTTAATGACCCTTCAATAAACATGATGAGCAGATCAAATCCTAACAAACAAAAAAGTTTTAGACCTGCCTGTGTAATTGTGGCAGACGCCACGGTAAGGCTTCTGGTCTCCAGATGTGAGAAAATTGCACTTGAGGTTAAAAGATACTATTTATTATGGAAGCCAAGACTATATCCATGGGAGAGATCACATGCCAACCCACCGGAGGCACTCAACCACAGAGTGGATTCAGGGCAGATCTACTGAGACCATCCATCCTCCCATGGCAGAACTTTAAAGGTATTAGGAAGCCTCCCTCCTCCTTCCCAAAACCATCTTCTCTGATGGCCAGGTACTGGCACTTGAAATTCTCACCAAGAGAAATATAAATTGCATTACTTGGGAAATGCAAAGTAACATACTGGGCCACTTACAGATTAATTCTATTTTAATGTAGACAAATGGCAAGAAGAGACCAGGAGTGCCATTGCTGGGCACACATAGACCAAGATACTGATGTTTGCCTAAGAGATGAAGAGTTATTCACTGGAAAATCCGAAAAGCAGAAACACTGTTCATTACCAACCCTAGCCCACCCTGCTGGGCCAGCCCCCGTTAGAGCTGCTTATAAGAACAAGATATAGGGCTTCCATAGACTATTCCATAAAAGTGTCTATTGCCAGTTTATCAACCACTCAGTCTTACCACATTGAAGGGAGCAATTGTCATGGTGATCCAGGAATTAAACCAACAGGTTTGGCTTGGCTTTGGGAAGATGTTCAAACAAGATTTTCAATGAGGAACAAGCAGAGGAGGATATGCAGAACGAGCTAGGTCAATGCTAATATGGGCTGATCAAAATGCACCCCGAAATAGGATTCAAAGCCCATCACTCAAATCCTCTCCAGGACTGCTGTTCTGTCCCTTACACTCAGTCTTCGACTCCCAGTGGGAATGGAGTTTGGAGGTCTTTAAGGGACCAAGCCAAATCATAAAAATGCAAAGCTCATCAGTATGTTAACTCTATCCAGTCTAGAATAGAGAAGTCAAGAAGAATGTGAAAAAAAATCCAAGACAATATAACTTAATGGTCCTAATCTGTGAAAGCTGGATTCAGGAACCACTCAGAGAAGGAATGAACACCTATTTATGTGACTGCTCTGCATACCAAAGGGAAGAGCAGGTGCTAAAACATTTTGAGAGTTCCACAGAGAGGGCACCTGGGTGGCTCATTCAGTTAAGCCTCTAACTTCGGCTCAGGTCATGATCATGGGTTTGAGCCCATGTTGTGTCGGGCTCAGCACTGACCGCTCAGAGCCTGGAGCCTGTACAGATTTTGTGTCTCCCTCTCTCTCTCTCTCTCTCTCTCTGCTCCTCCCCCACTTGTTCTCTCTCCCCCCCCCCATCTCTTTCTCTCTCTCTCAAAAATAAATAAACACTTAAAAGAGTACACAGAAGATAAAGCAAAGTAAGCTTCATGTTTAGTATGAATACATTGTGTTGAACTTTTGTGTTAAGTTCACTATTAAGTTGGTAACTTGAAAAAGATGTGAAAGTCACTGAACTATGACTTCTTTCCTCAGCAACCTATAGACCCTGCTCTCTCTATGGTCACCAGTGATCTCCCTATTACTATGTCCACTGACTTGTCTGAATTCTCCTCTTTCTCTCCCTTCAAGAGAGACAATATCTTCACCTAATTGAAGCCTTGTGTAAACCATAGAATACTGTAAGTGGAATAAATAAGGAACCATAACACTAATGAGGATTCATGAGAAGGATGCCATTGACCATTCCCTCATCAAAACCCCAATTTCTTTTGACTTCTTTTTTTTTTAATTTTTAATGTGTATTTATTTTTTGAAAGAGAGAGATGGAATGTGAGCGGGGGGGGGGGGGTGCAGAGAGAGAGGGAGACACAGAATCTGAAGCAGGGTCCAGGCTCTGAGCTGTCAGTACAGAGCCCAATGAAGGGCTCAACTCATGAACCGTGAGACCATGACCTGAGCCGAAGTCAGACGCTTAACCAACTGAGCCATCCAGGCACCCCTTTTTTGACTTCTGTGTTGCTTCAGCTTCCCACTCCCAACTGCTTTTAACCAGATATCACCTCTCTCCTTGGGGACTGGGCCAAATCAAAAAGGAACCTCACGTCAGGGATTTTGGAGAGCCTGAGGCCACTCTGTCATTTCTACCAGTGGTTCCCAAGGTTGTCCATAGTGTAACATCATCCCCTTGACAGTCTTAACAACTCCTATGGTTCTAACTGATCATCTCTGTTTAGGTAACTCTCTGACGTCTCTCCCAAATCCAGTCATTCTCTTCCAGCCTTCTCCACTGGAGCCCCACTGGTGTTTCATTTTCTCAGGCTCAAAAAATGTCTCTCATGTTGACCCAAAGCAGGTATTCAATCAGTACTAGTTTCCTTCCTTCCCTTTCCATTGTTCCTCTACCCCGAATTTGCTTCCACATCCCAGGCTGTGCCTCTGAAATCCACCCCACCCTTGGCTCCCCAACCACCACCCCCATCTCTGTCCTGTTGTCTCTCACCAGCCCCCCAATGATTCTTCCTTCTTTTCCACCCAATCTCACCAACTTCTAGGACTCATCACAACCCGCCTTATACATAGCTCTCGATAGATCATATACCAAACTTCCTTACAAAGAAATCTCACAGATAACCATGAAAAGCACTGCCAGATATGGTGCTCCATGACTACTTTGCAGTTTCATCATCAGCCGCTACATTTATGCTTTGCTCCAGTTAGAAATTGGTCTGCCAAGCTCTAGACACATTTCCTGCTTCCTCTTCTCCTTACCAGGCAAAGTTCATGTTTGGGAAAACTTTCCCTCTTGTCAGACCTGCATATACTCATCTGTCCAAACATACCTCATCAAACTTCGTTTCAGAATTATGCTAATATCATACAGTAATCGTCGACTGAAGTTGGAACAAGGGAAGTATATTAAGTTTTAATAACCTTCTCATGAATCCTCATTAGTGTTACTGTTCCTTTATTCCACTTACAGTATTCTGTGGTTTACACTGGGCTATAACTGGGTGATGATACTGTCTCTCTTGAAGGATAGGCAGACAGTATTTATATGAACAGAATATTTGGGTTTTCAAAGCTCTGATTGAGCTCTACCTCCTCTCTCTTTTTACCACTCTCTCACACTTAAACTATAAAAATAATTCCTGAAATCATATAGTTTTTCTCTCACAGGTCAGAAATGTATCATTCTTTACTTACACCTTTCTTGAGCCACATGGATGTTTGTCTGCATAAGGGTTGTCTCTTTGTCTTGTCCGTTCTAGACTGTGAACATGCTGTGGGCCAGGACCAGGGCTCATTTATTTGTGTATTCTCAGTGCTCCACATGGAGCATACAGAACAGATGGTTGGTTGCAGTTGTGTAGGTTAGATAGGGTCAAATCGAATGAAGACTTGACACAGCGACCAAGAGAATTGAGAGCTCTAATAATTCAGATATGAATCACGTGGGGGGTAGGGTTCATGTCTGTTGGGGGAGACAATGAGCACTGGTCTTTCTTGAAATTATAAGAAATAAAATGATACAGAAGTTACAGAAGAACATTGTAGATAGGAGAGAAGACCTAGAGGAAAGAGGGAACTTGAAAAGAGGGGGGGTGGGGAGATGCGCTTACCTGCATTTAAAGGGTCTTTAGATTACGAAGTGTTGGGTGTAACAAGTGGGTAACAAGAGGAACCAGTTTGATGAAGATAAGTTTCAGTCCAATTAAATGTGATGTGGCAGCCTAGTATCAAGTGAAACTGTCCTATGGGCAACTAAAGACCTGGGACTTGAACGAAAATGAGAGCAAGATTCGGAGTTGTCAGCATAGAGGTGCTAGTTCTTCCTGAACAGAGATGGAGGAGAAACAAACACAGCTGAGGATCTAGGCATTTCCTCCAACTGGGACAGAAAGGAGAAGGCAGGCTAATCAGGAGCTGGAAAATGGGTAGCAGGAGGTATAACGAGAGAACCCAGAGTGTGCTGGTTTATGGAAATCATTGAAGGCACGTCTTCAGGGAAAGGCAGCTATCTACAGTGGGGATGCAGGTACAGTTGACAGGTTGAAAGGAGAGGGTAGCTGCTCTTTGAGCAGTTTCTTCAGAAGCTGGTCTTTAGGCAGTTTACGAGAAAGGGGAACAGAAAACCAACCCCTGAATGATGAGGATGACCGTGGGAAATAGCAGTCAGATCTGGGGAGGACTCAGTATTGCCAAGCACCCTGCAGCCAAGGAAAGAGGGGCATGAGTGTTGGAGGCCAGGTTTCCTTCATGGTCGCCCCTTGGCAGGAGCTTCCCAGGAGAACAGTCCCTCCCCCCGCCAGCAGTATTTACCAGTGGAGCATAATGGCTGGGGTTAGTCATTTAACCCATTTCATCCTAACAAAGGGACGTTTTTATGAAATAGCCACAACAGGTACTTTACAGTGCATAAATATGAATGAGAAACACATTTACTATGCCAGAGAAATGAAGTTTATTGGGAAGTAAATGAAGTAGCTTCCTTGCATTCCAGAGAATACCAAAGAAGCAAGAAAAACAGGAAACACAATACATACAGGAAATGCCCTAAAAGTAATACCTGGAGCTCAGATACCATGGAGCTGGACATCTTCAGAAACAAAGACACTCGAACTTCAACAGAAAGGGATTTCCCAGACATTGGAAGTTAACCATGTGTGCCTTTGCTTGTTGAATCTGGAAGGCATTTTCATGTCTAGAGATATCATATTTGGCATGGCTAGGCTCCAAAGAAGGCAAGACCCGAGGACCTTTCCTTTGCTTGATCAGAGTGGCTTCATTGTTGTCTTCAAAGAGGGTGCAAGTTCTTAAATTAAGAGCAACGCGTTTGAGAGGCACCACAGGACCCGCAGGAATTGCCACAAGCGTTGGTGGTAGCACATGGGTTGCAGGGAAGCCTGGGAGGACACAGAGGTTTAGAGCGGGTTGGGGATGGTTGTGGAGAGAGCCCTAAGGTGCCTAATGAGACAACCCATGAATTCTCAGTGCTTGGAGATAGTTGGAATCAAATTTGATTGCCATCGAATCCTTCTCCCCATCCCAGAATGCCATGTGCTGAGGTGGAAATTGTCCTTTTGAAAAATGTTACGCTCTTGAGCTCCCCTGAAAACAATACACGCTGTCTTACCCAACAGTTATTGTTGCAACAATCTGTCCACCACCACTTCTCTATCGTTAGCTCCCTGATGCAGGGGATGTATGCCCTTCACCTCTGACCTTCCTTTTCTGCTTAACTGTCACATCATGGACTCTATACATGCACGTTGTTCTGTGAGTTGAAAACGTGGCCGCCATGTGTATGCTCACAATATCTTGTAGTCCCACCACATGTCCTCCAGAGTTCTTTGCCTCGCACTCACTTGCAGTCCTCGCTCTCCAGCAGGCCCCGGTACGTGTTGATCTCGCACTCCAGCCGGGCCTTGACGTCCAGCAGCACCTGGTACTCCTGGTTCTGCCGCTCCAGGTCACAGCGGATCTCGGCCAGCTGGGACTCCACGTTGGTGATCATGCACTGCACCTGGCTCAGCTGGGCGCTGTAGCGCGCCTCGGTCTCCGTCAGCGTGTTCTCCAGGGAGTCCCTCTGTGTGGGGAACATATGGAATGTCACAGAGCCGCTTCTCAGGGGGCGACTCCGTGGGACTCCAGGGAAGTCACGGGCTTCACCAGGTGAGGAGAGGGTGGGCAGCACCCCGAGCGACACCCACCAGGTTGTGCTGGGCCTGCAGCTCGATCTCCAGGGCGTTGACCGTGCGTCTCAGCTCGATGATCTCCGCCTGGCAGGACTGCAGCTGCTCCGCGCTGGACACCACCTGCTTGTTCAGCTCCTCGGTCTGAAACAGCACAGGGGACCAGACAGGGTGAGACCCTGCCTCGAGGGCCGCGAGGGGCCGAGGGGCCCGGGTGGCCGCGTGCTGAGATGCCCACCTGGGTGGTGAACCATTCCTCCACGTCCCTGCGGTTGGTCTCCACCAGGGCCTCATACTGGCTCCTGGTCTCGTTGAGCACGCGGTTCAGGTCCACGGTGGGGGCCGCGTCCACCTCCACGTTGAGGCGGTCTCCGATCTGGCAGCGCAGGGTGTTGACTTCCTGAGGGAAGAAGAGGAAGAAATGAACCACGGAAATGGATCTGCTGTATATCTTCCTACTGTAGGAAAGTGAGCACAACCCTGCCAAAAATGTATATCCTGATCATTCCCAAAGACTGACACAGATACGATGTAGGATTAGACCCAAATAGGGATCACATCAATATATTTCCCCCCAAAACTGAAAAAAGCTCACATTTCCAATAAGACTTAAGTCCGAACTCCCTGGCCTGTGCAAATCCTACCTCATTTCCCAACTCACCCCTATAGGTAATGCATGCCCAGCCATATCAATCCATGTGCCAAACTCTAATACACCTGCTCCTCCACTTCTGTGTCTTTGCTCAGTCTCTTCCCCCAGATTGAAACATCCAAGTGTGAAAGCCTCCTCCTTCCCACGACATGTCTCTGAGAACATTCCCTGTCTCCTTCCAGGTAGACTGGACTATTCCCTGCATATGTTGCTCATACTTCTCATATGGAACTACTTTCCTCTGCCCGTATTCTACCATTGTTTGTACATAGCCATCTGCCTAGACCACTGGGAGCCCGTTGAAGAGAGGGAACATGTCTTAGTTCTTTTTTTCCTTCCATCTCTACCACCAAATTTAAAAACTAACAGTGAGCAGCAGCGAGCAGGGCTCAATAAATGGATGCCTTTTCTCAGCATCTCCAACACCTGCCCAACCTCACCCAGTTGCTGGAGAATAAGCAACCCACCTCCCTACATGCTATGGGTATAGTATCATCATTCTCTGAAGAGTCTTGAGTTCTTCAGAGAAGACTCCCAGCTCAAGAAGCCTGATGGCACTTGCCTCCTGGTTGCTGATGCTAAAGGCTTGGATCTGAAACCTACTTTTTTTTTCCTTTTCCTCTCACCTCCTCGTGGTTCTTCTTGAGGCTCAGCAGCTCCTCCCTCAGGGACTCCACCTGGGCCTCCAGGTCAGACTTGCACAGGGTCAGCTCGTCCAGGATCCTGCGCAGGCCGTTGATGTCCGACTCCACCAGCTGCCGCAAGCCCAGCTCCGTCTCGTACCTGCACACACAGATCAGAAAGGATGAGGCAGGAAAGAAGCCGGTCCCCTGTTCTGTGTCTTGTGTGCATGGACTGGCCTCCATCTCTTTGAGCTGGTACAGTTTTCTCCCCCTTTTCTTCCATGTTTCCCTCAAGCTCTGCTCAAATAGATTGGAGAGGCCCCTGACTCACCCTAACACCAGAAGGTCCCCACAAGAACTCATGAGATGGAGTCTCTCATTTTCCTCTCAATTTGGTTGGTTAATATACCACCACTCCCCATAGAACAGTCTCTGTCAATCTCTGAATTTGGGGATTTAAGAAGGCCTTCCAGAGATAGCAATATAGGCTGAAGTGCACACAGCATATGAGTCTGGATCTCTGTTTGAAACCAGTTTTAGATAAAGCCGGGCTTCAGAAGAGAAATCAAAAGGGAAAAATGGCTGCCTCTCCCCTTCCAGGAAATGTTAGTCCCACGGGGCCATGAGAGAGCCATAAGTACCTTAGGGGTCACCTAGCCTAAAAGTCTCAACCTACTTGGTTCTGAAGTCATCAGAGGCCAACTTGGCATTGTCGATCTGCACCACCAGCCTGGCATTCTCAGACTTGGCACACAGAATCTGAAAACAAGATTCTACTGTGAGGGCCACTTGAACTTGAGAATGTCTTATTGTTCAAAGACAGTCAGCTGCTGCTGTGCCCCCACATGGCACCCCCTCACCTTCTGCTGGAGCTCCTCGATGGTCCGGAAGTAGGACTGGTAGCTGGGGCACACGAAGGGCACCTGCTGCTGGCACCACTCCCGGATCCTGGTCTCCAGCTCCGCGTTCTCTCGCTCCAGCTGGCGCACCTTCTCCAGGTAGCTGGCCAGGCGGTCGTTCAGGAACTGCATGGTCTCCTTCTCGCTGCCATTAAAGGAGCCCTCGCAGAACCAGCCGCAGTTGCCCACGTTGGCGGGGATGTTGCAGGCCCCGGGCAGGGTACAGGTGTGGCAGCTGGGGGGCACGCAAGGCCGGGAGCAGCAGGTGGAGCGGCAGCTCAGGTTGGGAAGGCAGCAGTTGTAAGGCATGGTGCAGGGAGAGGTGATGGAGAGCAAGTAAGCTAATCTAGGTGGATGTGGTGAGGTTTGAGTTTCTCCTTCCTCCATGGTCCTTTTATACCCTTAATGGTGGGTGGGGGTTGGCATACAGCATAATTTCCTTTCCTAATGCTTCAGCTAATTTTTTCTCCAAAATATGCTAGTTAGATGCCTGCAAAGAGTCTCCTCAACCCATAAAATTATTCCATTTAGCTTGTGTCACACCAGGTTCCTCATGGGTGCTAGTGGTTGGTGAAATCAGAATTTCATCAGATGGCTTCAAAGGAGACAGAATCATCACAACCCCAAATGGCTCTCTCCATTACTCAGAGGGTAGGACAGCCAGGGACATGGGGTGGAGTTGTTTGGAACTCCTCACCCATGAGGTTATGCCACTAGATTCCCTGGAAAGAGAGTCTGGAGTGAACAGTCTTCCAAGGGGCTCTCTTTTCCCAGTCCTACCCATGGTTCAGTGTTTGGTTCAACTTGACTTCATAGCAGAAATTTGTCCTGCATTAGTTGCAAGAAACCTGGGCCCTACTTATGAGAGTATTAATTGGGGCTGTGGAAATTTATCAATACATGGAGATTGAAAATAATGGAGTGTTCATGGCTGGGAAGTAAAACTGGCTGAATGGGTGGGAATAGCCCTGAAGCAGATATCAGCAAACTAGGGCCCACAGACCAAGTTCTGCCTCCTGCCTTTCTTTCTAAATATAGTTTTATTGGCACAGCCATGTTCATTTATTTAGGTATTGTCTATGTCTGATTTCTACAATGGCAGAATTGAATAGTTGTAACAGGGACCATATGGTTTGCAAAGCCTAAAATATTTAGTCTCTGGCCCTTTATAGAAAAAGTTTACCAAACTGTACTAAGCAACAATCTTCCTAAAGATGAGAAGGAGAAGAAATATCTAGAAGGAAAATTATGCCTGGACTAGTCCATAGAGAGAGTTCAAGTGGCAATGTTGAAGCATAAATTTGAAGCATAATACTTCGGACTCAACAAGAATAGAAAAACCAGAATGAGGAGCTCAGAGCTATCTTTGTGTGCATGGTGACCTTATCTCAAAGTCTCTGGATATTTCTCTCTCCTCGTTCCTAGACTTAATCCTCTTTGTGAGAGCATCATACGTCCCTAGAGTTGTGACTCTGCCAACCTGAGATGCTCCCAAAACCAGTCACAATGCCCATGAGAACGCACCTTCACTCTGTCATCCCTAAGAAGTGACACCATCCCTGATGTGTGGGTGCCTCTCTATCACCTGTGGGGTCAGATACCCTTGGACCCTTCCAAATTCCTGGGAGTGTCCCTATTGCCCAATAAAGAATCTTAATGAAGTAGCCCTCCTCATCTCACCTTCTGTTCCTTGTCACTCTGTCTGTCCTTTATTCCACAAAGAAACAAAATCACGGGGGGCGCCTGGGTGGCTCAGTCAGTTAAGCGTCCGACTTCAGCTCAGGTCACGATCTCGCGTTCCGTGAGTTCGAGCCCCGCATCGGGCTCTGGGCTGATGGCTCAGAGCCTGGAGCCTGCTTCCGATTCTGTCTCCCTCTCTCTCTGCCCCTCCCCCGTTCATGCTCTGTCTCTCTCTGTCTCAAAAATAAATAAACGTTAAAAAAAAAAAAAAAGAAACAAAATCACGGTTCAGACAGAAGTCCCAAAAAATTATTTGTGGAACACAATATAAGTCATTTATGAAGGATGTATCCAGATTTCAAAGGCAGTATCAAGGTAACAGAAAAGCACACACTTGGAGCTAAACCACCTGAGTTCACATTCTTACTGATGAGATGAGCTCCAAGAAGTGAGTTCCCCTTTTTCACTCTTGTTTTCTTCATCACTTAAATTTAAGTAGGAATAATGCTGCCTGCCTCATAGTTCTGTTATAAAATTTAAGTAATGTATTGTGTGTGAATATGGTTGGAGGTGAGACCAGTGATTCTTTCTTTAACTTTTATCCTTCCTAGTGTTGGCCAGATGGCCCAGACATAGAATTTTTTGAAAGTTCAATTCTGTTGAGCAGACACATGGGTACATTGCCCAGGCCAATCCAATGGTGATAATACCTCATTCACCTACCTTGCGAACACTAGGGACATAGAACTAAATTCATGAATTAATCAACAAAAATGCAAATTTTAACATTGACTTGGTAGCCAGAATAGGAAGTTGGCACAGGGCACACTGTGCCTACATTCTCTGCTAGGTTACTGATCTTGTGGGTTTGGTTATCTTGTCTGGGGTGGTTTTTGAGAAGACAAGTTCTCTACATGGAGATTGTATTGCCACCAAAGCCTCCTTTCTTGTATTGGCATTGAAATGGGCTCTACTCATTTTCTGAGATTTCCCCAGCCTTGCATTTCTGTGCTAGCATCCGTAATAATGATGACAGTGGTTTTGGTGATACTGATGATGTTACTTACCACTTCATGAGTACTTATTCTGTGCCAAACAAGCTAGGTGCTAAGTGTTATGGCACATTTCTTATTTGACCCTCTCAACAACCCTATAATATCGGTCTATAAAATTATTCCCATTTTACAGATAAATTAACAGATTAAGGAAGGCTCAGAATTTTCCCAAGACACAAATAGTAAGTGGCAGAGTTGGGATTTAAACAATTCATTGTCTAACTCTTGAGCCCAAATACCTAAACACAATGCAAACATTTGGCACAGAAATTTCTCTGATTTTTTAAGGGGAAGAAAATCTTAGATTCCTTTCTTCCCATTGCCCCTCTCTTTATCATTTTTGCTTCTGATTCCCTCTGGGACCCTATTCCCAACCCTTTCCCAACCCCATCAGTCCTCCAAAGCCTTGTCTGCCCAAGCAGCCCTTTCCCTCAGCTACTTTTTATGGTACCCTCTTGAACCAAAACCAAGTTACACTTATTACTTTTCTCCACAGGGAAATGGTTGTCCTTTTGCATTACTGATTGATACGTCCAGATTGGAGATTACACTGCCTCTTTTTAGCATCTAAACAAATCAAAATGCACAATGGCAGGACCTAAGGTGATTTAGAATCTGAGAGACAGGCTTTTTGCCTCACCCTGAACTTTTAGCCCTGTAAAAGTTCACCTCTCAGAAGTAAGATCTATTTTCTAAGAATCAAAGAATTCTAAAGCTAGAAAGACCTGAATTTATGGAGAAGAAAACTGAGGTCCAAATGGTGAGGCAGGAAAGTAATGAGTATCAATATGTCATTTCCTCATCGGGTAGTCTACTAGAACCCTTCACGTATGGTATTCTACCCTCACCCCAAACTATGAATGTTTCAATGCCATTATTGTCACCATATATCCGAGATAAATAATCTGAAAAGAAGTGAACTTGTTCAAAATGATACAAGTAAGTAGACTTGAGTCTGCTGAGCCCTCACTGTGAGGTAGAGAGATGAGACACTGGCCAGGGTGTGACAAAACACGAGAACTAGAAGAAAACAAAGAGGTGAGCTCATGAATTCCAATGTCAGCTCTGAGCATGATGGCAAGACACACCTAGGCTTCCTGCATATTGCTTTGCTCCTCAGTAAACTGGACGTTAAAAAGTGACAAATCCCACAAGCTTGTGATGAGGCGTGCCTCCTGGAAGTAATGAAATGGGCTTTTACAGAGAAAAATGCTATGCGTTCCTGGACCATCCTGCTCTTCCTGCAGACACTGACAGTAGCCTCAGGCCTCAAAGAACTCAGTGAATGACTTTGACCCCAGATATAAGGATGCAAAAAAGTGCCTTAGCTTACCCATAGCAAATACAAAATTTTCAAGGAAACAGGAAAAGAACCAGCAAAAATATTCAGGACACAAGCTTGGAGTTGGATCAAGTCTCTGAGGATGATATTCCCAGTGGGCTAAGAGCTCAGACCAGGACAGCCAAGAGCCAATAAAACAGGTCACCAAAGAGCACTGGGCATGCCAACTGAGAAGGGCCTTGGGGCCCATCAGAAGATGGGTCTGGAGACAAAGAGCATCAGATAATGCTGAATAGAACACGTACACCAGGTGTAGAGTTAGGTGGGGGACTTAAAGAAAGAAACAATGGTGTGAAAGACAATAGGATGGTATACAAATTCTACCATTGGGCAGGAAAC
Source organism: Panthera pardus (assembly GCF_024362965.1). Lineage (NCBI taxonomy): Eukaryota > Metazoa > Chordata > Mammalia > Carnivora > Felidae > Panthera > Panthera pardus. The sequence continues at coordinate 33,719,532 of NW_026526876.1, read as the reverse complement.
AACAACAAAAATGACTAGGTTCTCTATTCTTAAGAAGCTTGTCTATGTGTTAAGTCATCAATAATCAAAATAATAACCCTGATAAAAATGTCTGGCTTGCAAAGTGTTTCCAGGAACACAATCTTCCATGATCCTCTTGGCAAGTGTATAAAGCAGGTAGAGAAGAGATTGTTACCTCCACTTTAAGGAAACTGAGGCTCAGAGAAGCTATGTGTCTCGTCCAAGGACACAGAGTAGGTGAGAGGATAAGCGAGAACCAAAACCCTGGTTTTGGCAAGTGGGTCACAACCTTGCTCATTAGAACCCCCAGTAGAGATTCTAAAACTCCTAGTGGCCAGGCTGTGTCCCAGGCCAATTAAATCAAGCTTTCTAAGGACAAACTCAGTCTTCAGCACTTGTTTAGTACCCCAGGTGATTTCAAAGCACCACCAAGGTTTAGAACCACTGTCCTCACGTGTGATGATGATGACAGAGTACTTGCCAACAGTTTAAAAGCCACATGGGAGTGCTTAAGGAGATGTAGAGCACATTTATTTACAAAATTAAGGTTTAACTCTAAGGATTGAGATTTGTTTTGAAAGAACATGACAGAATTTGCAGATCCAAAAAGCTTTGCCTCTGGCCAGAATCTTCCTTTGTTCTAATGATGGCCTCTCTGTTCAAATCATCTTTGGAGCTTTATGTTTTGGCAATGTATGTATCTTTTTAACATCCAGTTTGTTGATAGAAAACCTTTGTCTTTTAAGGATGGATTTGATTTTTTGGAAGCCATTCAACAAGAAACCTTGTGAAAAAGATAAACAATCAACTTAGATAATTAAAACAACAATAACACCAGGGCACTTAGGTGACCCAGTCCATTAAGTGTCCGACTCTTAATTTCAGTTCAGGTCATGATCTTGTGATTCGTGGGATAGAGCCCCACGTAAGGCTCTGCACTGACAGTGCAGAACCTACTTGGGATTCTCTCTCTCCCTCTCTTTCTGCCCCTCCCCTGCTTATGCTCTCTCTATCTCTCTCAAAAATAAATGAATAAAGCTTTAAAAAGGAAAAAACCTCCATATGTGGCTTATAATTGATTCAAAAGCAAACTTTTTGGGTTTTTTTAGAGAATGCACAAGGTGAGGGAAGGGCAGAGAGAGAGAGAGAGAGAGAAAGAGAGAATCCCAAGCAGGCTCCATGCTCAGTGCAGAGCCCAACATGGGGCTTGATCAGTGACCCTGGGATCATGACTTAAGCCAAAAGCAAGAGTTGGAGGCTCAACTGACTGAGCCACCCAGCTGTCCTCAAAAGTTAATTCTTAAAGAGACTTGCCAAAATTAAGTTGGAATCTTTATGTAGGGAACAATTTTGAAGAATATCATTGACCTGGATGTATTCATTCTGCTCTGATTTTTAAATCATTCTTCATACTCTATAGTGGTGTCATGTGCACCTATAACTAGAACCTGGTTCAAATATCATAAATGCTAATAACCAACTGTGATTTGAGCAAGTTTCCAAAGTTCAGTTTCCTCATCTGTTAAAATGGGTTTAATTTGAAGCATTTTATAAAGATTAAGATTAGTTCCTAGTGTTTTGCCTAACCCAGAGCTGATATTCAAAAGATGTTCGCCATATTAGTTCCTTATTGCTACCATCACAAATCACCACAAATTTACTGGCTTAAACCAATACAAATATATTATCTTAAACTTCTATAGGTCAAAGGCCTAACATAGGTCTAAAATCAAAGTTTTACTCTCACTGGGAGTAAAAAAAATTTTTTTAATTACAGTAACATCAACAAGAATAAAATACTTAGGAATAAATGTAACCAAGGAGGCAAAAGACTTGTATGCTGAAAACTGCAAAACATTACCAAACGAAAATCAAGAAGATACAAATAAATGGGAAAACCGACAGTCTTTTCAACAAATGGTGCTGAAAAAACTGGATACTCACAGGCAAAGAATGGAGCTAGACCCTTACCTCACACCATATGCAAAAATGAACCCCAAATGGATCATAGACCTGAATGTAGAGCTAACATTATAAAACTCTTAGAAGAAACCATAGAGGAAAATTGCATGACATTGGGTTTGGCAATGATTTCCTGGCCATGGCACCAAAAGCACAGATAACCAAAGAAAAAATAGGTAAAATAAACTCCAGAAAATTTAAAAGCTTTTAAATTTCACTATCAAGAGAATGAAAAGGCAATCCACAGAATGGAAGAAAATACCTGCAAATTATATTCCTAATAAGGAATTAATATCCAGAATGCATAAAAAGCTCCTACAACTCAATAACAACAAAACTAAATGACCCAATTAAAAAAAAAATGGTCAGAAGACTTGAATAGACATTTCGCCAAAAACATGCAAATGGTCAACAAACACATGAAAAGATGCTTCAGCATCACTAATAATTAGGAAAATGCACATCAAAACCACAGTGAGGTACCACTTCACACCCACTAGGATGGCCATTGGCAAAACAAAAAACAAACAAAAAACCCAGAATTTAAAAAGTGTTGGCAAGGATGTGGAGTAATTGGAACACTTGCGCATTGCTGGCAGGAATGTTAAATGGCATGGCCTCAAACAATTGAACATAGAATTGCCATATGATCCAGGAATTCCACTTCTAGGTACATACATAAAAGAAACAAAAGCATGGACTTGAATATATATATATAATGTATATACATATATATTATATATATGACACATTTTTAATATATATAATATATATTATATATAATATATGTGTATAATATATATACATATATATGTGTATGTGTGTGTGTGTGTGTGTGTATATATATATATGTATACATATATATACACCACTGTTCACAGCAGCATTAGTTACAATAGCCAAAATACGCATCCATGGATGAATGGGCAAGCAAAGTGTGATACATACAATTGGATATTATCTAACCTTTAAAAAGAACAAAATTCTGATACATGCTACAACATGGATCGGCCTTGAAAACATTATGCCAAGTGAAATAAGTCAGACACACACACACAAAAAAAGAATACTGTATGATTCCACTTATATGAGGTACCTAGAATAGTCAGATTCATACAGACAGAAAGGGGAATAGAGGTTACTAGGGGCTTGAGGTAGAGGGGTTAGAGAGTTCGATGGGGACAGAGTTTCAGTCGGGAAGATGAAAAAGTTCTGGAGATGGATAGTGCTGATTGATGGACAATAATGTGGATGTACTTAATGTCCCTGAATTAAATGCTAAAACAGATAGATAAAATGGTCAATTTTATGTTATATATATGTATTTTATCCACAATGAAAAAAAAAATCAAGATGTTGGCAGGGCTATGTTCCTTTCCGGAGGCTCCAAGGAAGGATCCTTTTCCTTTTCTTTTCCAGCATCTAGGAGCTACCTAATTCCCTTGGCCCATGGTCCCCTTTCTCCATCTTCAGAGCCTGCAGTGAAGGGTCCAGTCCTTGTATCACATGGCTCTGACATGTGTCCTCAGTCATATCTCCCTCTCCCTCTCACTGTCTTCTGCCTCCCGCTTCTACCTTGAAGGACTCCTGTGATTACATTGGGCCCACTGGATAATCCAGCGTAATCTCTCCATTTTAAGGTCAGCTGATTAACAGCTTTAGTTCTATCTGCACCTTTAATCTCCCTCTGTATGCAACCTAACATACTCCCAGGTTCCAGGAAGCAACATGGGCATCTTTGCAGAGAAAAGGGGCAGTCATTCCTCCCGCAGGAGCTAGTAGCATTACTTATCCATTATTGTAAAATAATATATGTACACAGGATGCGGAATAAAGGAACAAGCAAAATCAGGGAGGGCCTCTGAACTGAGGTTGACCTTGGATTTGGAGGAAATCCAAGGTAGGGGACCACATCAGGGACGGGATTCCAGGTCAGAGGCTTCTCACAAACCAGAAGCAAGGTGTGCAAGTCTGAATCCACCCTGGAATTTGCGCTTTAAAAATAAGAGTCAAGGGGACAATTGTGGTAGAAACAATAAATAGTTCCTTTGTCAAATACATATGTAATTTCAATCCACTTGGTTATTCCAGTACACAAGATTGTGTTTCACCAAAGTGGGGTCCAATATCTGCCTCAGAAAGCCTGGTGTGATGGGAAGGTCCGTGGGAAAAGATAGAAACCTGAGTGGTCTCTGATCCTTTCATGTCAAAATGGTCCTCTGGGGTTTTAGCGAGTCAGTGTTTAGCATTTCCATGGCTCTTCTTTCAAGTTAAAGATTCAAGTTCAAGCCTTTCTTGATGAACACTGATGTCACTTCCAGTACTCGGAGTTTCGTTTGCAGCACAAGCCTGCGTGTTCGGTGTTTGGGGATAATGCCTTATAATAGCACTACTTAGGGACTAGTTTTATCCCTTTAAACAAGTTGTTGGGGCGCCTGGGTGGCTCAGTTGGTTAAGCGTCTGACTTCAGCTCAGGTCATGATCTCGTGGTTCGTGAGTTTGAGCCCAAGTCTGGCTCTGTGTTGACAGCTCAGAGCCTGGAGTCTGCTTCAGATTCTGTGTCTCCCTCTCTCTCTACCCCTCTCCTGCTCATGCTCTCTCTCTCTCTCTCTAAAAAATGAATAAATGTTTTTTAAAAATGTCTTTCTCCGTATGTCTCTCCCTTCCCCACCATCCAGGGTGTGTACAGGGTAAGTATTCAACAGGTACTGGATTGAGAAAGGCAGAAGTCTCAGATGAAGAGTGAGGAGGTCTCTAAGCCCCAGAGCTGGGAGGGGAAGTGAGCTGCTGGAGCCCAGGCTGATAATGATCCACCTACGCAGGAGGGGGATGTCCTGAACCCGGCAGGCAGGCAGGCCAGAGCATTCCTTTGCTGGGTGGCCCTGAGGCTGCTTGGAACGCTCCAGCCACCAGCCCCCAGATCATACAGCACTGAACCTGAAGCCTCCTGCTGAGAAAAGATGAACTTTCCAGAGCCTCTTTCTAGCCCCCACTCCTGCCTCTGCACTTCGGATTTAGATGCAATCAGCTCTGGGAGACATCCACGTCTCGAGAGGAGAGTGGGGAACATCCAAGAATGGTCAGGGGGAGGTGGGGGCCACCTCATGGCAGCTGCCCTGCCCTCCCTCCTGCCAGTCTGCCTCACCCAGGCGTCCAGGGCGCCAGGCCAGCCGTCTGCCCGCCAGGCAGAGAACGGCTCTGGTATCCAAGAGTCAGGCCATTATGTAGCCTGACTTTCAAGTGGCTTTTTATAGAGTGCTCAAGTGATGGGCGCGGTGAAACAAATGAATACCAATGAGAAAGGTGTCTGCTTTGCCAGGGAAATCAAGTTTATTAGCAGGTTACAAGGGAAGGCCCTGGCACTTGCGAGGATTCTCTGGGCAAGTGAAGAAAGAACACACCTCCATGAAGGAAAGGGTGGGCAAGGAATGGTCTGCAGTAGGTGGGGTGAATTTCGTGGCTGTCTTACTGGGGCAGCTCCAGCCACGCAAACTGTGTTTTCTGCCCTTTTTTGTCGAATGAACCAGTGCCGGGTCAAAGCTCTGGAACCGTGGGCCCGGGCTCCTTGCTCCTCTGGTAGCCCCTGGGCTCTAGCGCATGAAGGAGTTGCAGGGCCCACAGCGTGGGCGGGGGACACAGGGCGTGCAGGGGGCGCAGGAATTAGAGACGCAGGACCCGGCGGATCCGCACGCATTTGTTGTGGCACAAGGGTTGCAGGGCAGCCTGGAGAAAAAGAACCATGTGGAAAGGTGAATTGAGGGAGGCTCGTGGTACACACAAGAGAGACCCCAAGAGTGGAATTGCCTGTGGGATTTGGCCTGACCTATAACAGAGAAGGCCACAAGCTTCCCTGCTGCAAAGCTCCCTATCAGACCCCTCCTGGTCTTCCCACCATACAGTGCCCAAAGCGCTAGACAGAAACTCCAGAACCTTTGACTCCCCACACTGTCCATTCCTAGCTAGCGATCTTGGGAAAGTCACCTTAGCTTCTCTTCACCTACAGAATGGGGAGAATCCTGATCCAACCTGCTTGGCGGCAACTGCAAGGTCAGATAAGGTAGTGTATGCAAATGCTCCCTCTGCGCAATACGGTCTTGTAACGTGTGAGCAATCGCATAGATCTCATATCTGTGTGGTCACAGAAGAATGCAAAGAATTGGCTGTACAATTTCAGTGTGTGCCTCAAACAGTTAGTGCTTCCCTGTATTTTGAATGATGGCCATATTGTGTTTTCTGAGTTCTGTTTGATCATGCCTGGGGTGGAGGCATGATTTCCTTTTGACAGTATGTGTTCTTTGCCCCGGGGTCAAATGAGAACCACGCTCCTGTGAGCATGGCTTCATCGGATCCCTCCAGCTGGCCACTCACTTGCAGTCCTCGCTCTCCAGCAGGCCCCGGTACGTGTTGATCTCGCCCTCCAGCCGGGCCCGCACGTCCAGCAGCACCTGGTACTCCTGGTTCTGCCGCTCCAGGTCAGCCCGGATCTCGGCCAGCTGGGACTCCACGTTGCTGATCATGTACTGCACCTGGCTCAGCTGGGCGCTGTAGCGCGCCTCGGTCTCCGTCAGCGTGTTCTCCAGGGAGTCCCTCTGTGTGGGGAACACACGGAATGTCACAGAGCCGCTTCTCAGGGGGCGACTCCGTGGGATTCCAGAGAAGTCACGGGCTTCACCAGGTGAGGAGAGGGTGGGCAGCACCCCGAGCGACACCCACCAGGTTGTGCTGGGCCTGCAGCTCGATCTCCAGGGCGTTGACCGTGCGTCTCAGCTCGATGATCTCCGCCTGATAGGACTGCAGCTGCTCCGAGCTGGACACCACTTGCTTGTTCAGTTCCTCGGTCTGAAACAGCACAGGGGAGGAGACAGGGTGAGACCCTGCCTCGAGGGCCGCGAGGGGCCGAGGGGCCCGGGCGGCCGCGTGCTGAGATGCCCACCTGGGTGGTGAACCATTCCTCCACGTCCCTGCGGTTGGTCTCCACCAGGGCCTCATATTGGCTCCTGGTCTCGTTGAGCACGCGGTTCAGGTCCACGGTGGGGGCCGCGTCCACCTCCACGTTGAGGCGGTCTCCGATCTGGCAGCGCAGGGTGTTGACTTCCTGTGGATGCAGAAAAGGCAAGAGTGACTCTCCTCAATGAAGAATGGACTTTGCTTGTTGAAGCCCCGTTAGTCTATTTCCTTGGGAAAGAGACCTTGAGTGGAGCAGTCTGTGACAGCTCGAGGCAAGGTGCTCTGTGCTCCATGTGGAACAGCTCCCTCCTCACAGAACTGTGCCCTGTACTTGGATTCAAAAAGAATTCCCAAGGATTTGCTCAGATGCCACCAAAAGATGGACTAATGCCTAACTTTCCCAGTTTCCAGATTGTTTGCATAAGACTTCATAATGCAAAGAATTGGCCATACAATTTCAGATCGTATAGCAAACAATTCTGGCCGGCAAATAAGATGAGGGCGTGACCCCTCCAGGAGAGAAAAGGAGGAGTCTTGGCTCATTTTTCACCAAGACTTTGGAAGAGTGGAGGCTCAGATTCACCGGCTTGATTTGGTGACCTTTGGGGAGAGAAATGACTTTGCACAGCATGAATAAAGCAATGCTGAGACTCTTTCTGCAACTCAGTAACCAATCACAAGCCGATGGGGGAGCACTGGGAAATTCCCATGATGCACCAGTTTTGAGTGAAAGTACATCTTCTCTGGGAACATGGAGAGGTTTCATCTCTCCATTTTTTCACACATCATGAAGTTTTGGTGTTTTTAAAGGAAAATTATAAAGTCAACCTCAACCTCGTGTTCTGCATTCTGCCACTCCAAATCACACAAGTCAACCTGAGGCTGAACCAGGTTTCTTCATTTCTCATTTCCAGTCTCACCTCCTCGTGGTTCTTCTTGAGGCTCAGCAGCTCCTCCTTCAGGGACTCCACCTGGGCCTCCAGATCGGACTTGCACAGAGTCAGCTCGTCCAGGATCCTGCGCAGGCCGTTGATGTCCGACTCCACCAGCTGCCGCAAGCCCAGCTCCGTCTCGTACCTGCACAAGGACAAGGTCAGAGCAGTGACCAGCAAACATTCAAGACTCACAGGAATGATCTTTGATAACCCCATTCGCTGAGTCTTCCCACTTTCTGCAATGAGTAGACCCAGGAGACAGAGGGTTCTGGAGGCTCAGTCCAGAACAAATATTGATCCAAAAATAAACAGATTGATGTGAGTCCTCATCTATTTTTGTGATTCCTTTGCTTGATTCCCCTCAATCTCTATAGAATGTCTCACCACCAATGGATGGGAACTGCTGCTCGGTAAAGCCATGGAAATCCCTTTCCTTTAACCACAGGTTAAACAAGAGGGGTGGACACCAGTGTGAGTTCTGAACAACCTACTTGGTTCTGAAGTCATCTGCGGCCAGCTTGGCATTGTCAATCTGCACCACCAACCTTGCGTTCTCAGACTTGGTGCACAGGACCTAGAGAATGAGAGGCTGCTTAGTGAGGACTGAAAATAAGTATGAAACCAGCAACTTCTTTAAAATGGCTTCGAAAGCTATTCCAAAGATAAAGGGGGAAGCAAGAATCACGGTCACATAGACGCAAGAGACAGACACACTGCTCTACTACAGACTGAGAATCACAGCAAACTCCTCTTGCTCAGAGATAACAGCAAAGACCTTCACCTTCTGCTGCAGCTCCTCGATGGTCCGGAAGTAGGACTGGTAGCTGGGGCACACGAAGGGCTCCTGCTGCTGGCACCGTTCCCGGATCCTGGTCTCCAGCTCCGCGTTCTCCCGCTCCAGCTGGCGCACCTTCTCCAGGTAGCTGGCCAGGCGGTCGTTCAGGAACTGCATGGTCTCCTTCTCGTTGCCGTTGAAGGAGCCCTCGCAGAACCAGCCGCAGTTGCCCACGTTGGCGGGGATGTTGCAGGCCCCGGGCAGGGTACAGGTGTGGCAGCTGGGGGGCACGCAGGGCCGGGAGGAGCAGGTGGAGCGAAAGCTCAGGTTGGGAAGGCAGCAGTTGTAAGGCATGGTGCGGGAGGGAGCAAGACACCTGGCTGAACACAGATTCCAAGTTCTCCAGGGAGCTTGTAGATTTCCTTCCTCTGGGAAGCACTTATATTCCCTCCGCAGAGGGTGTGGACGTGGTATGTAATCTTTTTTCTTTCTATGTCTTCACTGGTTTTCAAATGCCCTTCCCTCAGTCAGTCTGTTATTTGCCTTCCTCAGAAGAGTCCCTTATCCCATAAAATTCTTTACTTGGGCTTCTTGCTAAGTCAGGACTCCTCTTCAGGAGGTATACCCATAAAGTCAGAGTTTTGTGGTAGATCTTGAAAGAGGCCACACAGTCTGGTGCAGGTATCTGCCCTTGTTAATAGGGAGTTGGTCCATCCAATGACATTCCTCTGTCTTGTGTGATCCTGTAAACCCATATTCAGACTCATTTCCTGGCCCACCTGGCATTTCTAGGGAGGGACTGAGATTGAGTCAAAGCAGAAGTTGCAGTGAAGTTCTCTATCTGCTTTCAGAGAAGAATTCTTCTATGCTGCAGCATCCCAAGCCTTGGAAGCCTTGGGGTGGATAAGGACTGAGTCTGGTCATGGCCGAAAAGAATGGGCAGCTGTTTGGGGAATGCTTCCTATATATCATGTGCAGGGACTGTAGAGGAATTTTTAAAGGAAGAGGCTCTGACAATTAGCTTAAGAACAGGGAAGGCTCTGGAGGAAGAGATCATTTGGAAGGAGGGCTGAGAGACCCATATACGTGTATTTAAACTACCCAGAAAAAGCATCTCAGGCAGATGTGGACAGGAAAAAGGCATTTCTTATGACACCCTACCATCGAAATGTCCACTGTATTAGACTAAGGTGAGCAGATAATCGAGAAAGTCAAGAGATCACCCGAAAGAGCCTCCTCAAGCATGAAAACTTTGAAGTTCATCTTAAAACCTCATGTGAATAGGCCTTATATTCCATCGTATACCTATGTGGGCTTTAACATTAAAAAAAAAAAAACAGTTTTACAATTTCCAGTTAAACTTTCTAAGGTTTGGCCCCATCCTCTGAGCAAAATCAACCTACACCCATCCTGTCCTGGGCTCCCCTCTCTGGCCTTACTGGGTTACACACAATCTGGCTTGAGAACCAAGCATTAAAAGGTACCAAGGAGGGCTCCGTGGTGGTGTAGTTGAGTCCAAAGACTTGGGCACCAAGACAGAAACGGCTCAGGCATAGAAGAAGGAGAAGATTTGGCAAAGCAAGTTTGGAGTCATGCAGGGTTGATTTGGGAGCTGAGGGAAGGCACCAGAAGGTCTGAGGAAGGGGGTGGCCTAAGTTCTGACTATATAAAGGTTGCGTAATTATAGGCACCATGGGGGTACCACCCGCATCTTGGGCAGTAGCATCTCAACTTCCACTGTGGCTTTGGCTGCCAGCCAGAGTGGCAGTTTTATTGACAAGTTATTGGAGTCCTTCCCCCCAGCAAGCTTTCATGATGAGATTCATGTGGCATGGCGCTTGGGTCTCAGATAAAAGGTCCTTCATCTACCCCCTCCAAGGTCATTATTTCGCCGCTTATTATAATGCTATTCTGACGGAAAGTCCCACCACACTACAAAGAAGCCCCGGACTTATAATAAAACCAAAATTTCTTTGTTTTCCTCCAAGGCAATTAAAGGGGCAGAAATAGGTGGGTCCTGAGGCAGGCATTACAGAGACTTTCCAGAGGCAGGACGCAAGTCTAGGTGTAAGGAGCTCCTTTCTCGCTTCGGCTGGGCTTGGGACAGATGGAAAGGCCTATCAATCAGACTGATGAACATTTACCCATAGGGCACAGCACAGGCCTCCTGCTTCCTGACTCTTGTCAGCCTGCTCCAGAGCCCTGGCTTTCCAGCCTGAAGCTGTTCCCCAATCCTGCCTCCCTCCCTGTCCATGGAGACTTGCGCCTGAGCACAGACCAATGGCAGCACCTCTTCAAGCTTTTTGGTCGCATCCATTGATTGACCAGTGCAGCCTCATGGGGGCTTTAGTCCAAGAAGAGGGTTTAGCTTGTAAGTACGAGAAGATTCAAGAATTGGGTCGACAACAACAACAACAACAACAACAAAAACACCAAAGCTAGAATTTGCATAGAGTGCCAAGAGATCAGAGGAATGGAAACTGAGAGCACGATGTTGACTAAGAGATAAGAACACACAGAAGAGGCAAGGAGAAAACCAGAAGAATCCTCGGAACCACACAGGCTCATGCTGCTCAGACAAAGCTAGCCCACCTTCCAGTGAGTGATCCCAGAGAGTACAAAGCTGAGAAGTAGCCAATGCAACCCAAATCTACGGTCAGAAGACTGGCCCACCCTGCCGAGTGTCCTGCATGATATAAATCGAGATGATTCAGGAAAGATCTACAGACACGGGACCACAGCCTCTGAGGCCTCCAAAAGCAGTGACATTTTCCAAGGTGCCCAGATCAGAGCATCATCTCCATGATGCAGTCTGAGATTTGTTTGTGGCTGAGAAATACAGCGTTGCCTATACCAGGCAGCATAAGGTCAAAAGGGGACAACGTTACCTGTTCCTGAATGAGTACGGCGTGTGGACAGGAGAAAGGGAGAAAGAAGCAGAGGAGATCATACCTGTACTGGCTTCGGGTCACGGCCAATCGGCAGCCACACAGAGACGCAGGAAAGTACAGGTTACAAGCGGAGATTCCTTTTTTCCCCTGCTGGTTGCCCCACAGGTGAAATGGACGGGGCCACAGATGGAGTGACAGGTGAGTGGACATAATGTTGCCGTCCCTTGTAAATCTAGCCTCTGTCTTGCAGTGTTTTCAAAATATCAGTAGGCTTGGGTGAATTTGCTTTTTGAACTAGTGGGGAAAGGGGACGTGGGCGTTGTAAGGTCTTCAAGACTTCACACAGGTTGGGAGCAGACTTCGTGTACTGTCTTGATTTCCTAAATGAAATATCCACAAATTGTATTCGTTCAAAGAGAAATTGAGTGGTCAAGGGACTATCAACCCCACTTTCTTTATTTAGAGAAATTTTATTCAAAACATTTATCGCGTGGCTCCTCCGTGCTGGGCACGGGGCTACCTTGAAACAGAAAAATCATAGCTCTGGTAAAGGATTGTATTTTTGTGGGCAATTCAGGCTAATATGGGTCCCCCCCAAAATATATCAAAAGCAACAAGAAAGTAAGGAGGTGAGATATTTAAGAGGTGTGAGATGGACGTATCTGGAAATATGTGTGTATTTAAACGTAACTAAGAGACTGCATATACGACATCAAGGGCGGCTCTCATTTACTGAACATCTGCCAAGTGCCTGGCACAGCCCCAGAACTGAGGATGGGGACGCGGGGACAGTGGGGAGATGACACGGTACCGTCCTCTGTGAGCCCTCGGTCCTGCGGAGCGGACAGGCAGGCCCGCAACGAACTTTAATGTAGGAGATATAATTGGGCCCTTCCCTCCAAGAGTTTCTTCCTTCTCCCTCCAGTTCTTCCCATACCTGTTCCTGCCCCAACCTCCGGTTGGGCCATTTGGACCATTTTCTGATTCTCTGCCCCAAGAGGAGGAATGAGGCCATTTCAGGTTATCTGTATCCCAAAGGAGACTTGGTAGTGAGGCGACTCAGAAGTAGAATTCAAACAAGTGGCCTCAATCGAACCCTAATCCCTTTAAGACCCTTTCTTCCACTGGGCCTGGTCATTAGGGTTTTTTTGATATTTGGTCCTTGTTGCTTGGGAGACCACAGTTGAGTGGTGTGCCTGCCCCCACAGAGGCTCCATGACTTTGGGGTGAGTTTCCAAGCAGGTGGAAGTGGTTTCCGAGGACACAGAAAGAAGAGAGGCAATGCTAAAGCAAGCAAGTGAAGAGGAAGTGTCAAAGGGCCTGAGATTCGTGGAGGGAAATGGAGGTGACGTGTGAACCTACTGGTGAGCACAACACAAGTCTGCCACCCAGGGGACGAAAGGCATCTACTGCAGGGCACAGGCATCTCGGCAGGGGGCCTTTGGGGGCCCGTGTGGATGACCGAGGCATGTGTTTGGGATGTCCGGCAACCAGGCAGGGATAAGGGAGAGGCAAGCAAGAGAGCTTTCCGTACAAAATCCAGCATAAAGGGGGATCCTGGGCTGGAGAAGGCCCGGGGACAGCCGAAGCCCAGAAGCACTCTGTCTGAAACGGGGTTGGGTGAGGACACTGCAGGATGGGAGTAAACACCAAGAAAATTCTCCCTGGGGAAACTCCCAGGTCCTGTAAGATCCCTGTGACCCACCTCACCCCAACATCAGACAGCGGGTCCGAACGGGCGGTTTTATGCAGATGTACCACTAGCAAAGCCCTTCGCAGTTGGGTGCAGGGCCAGGTGGTGGGCTTGAGTGAGAGACCACCTGTGAGACTCCTTGGCTCATTTCCCTCCCTAACGCCGAACTTCTCTCCCTGCGAAATGGGGACTGTGGAGCCTGCTCTGCATCTCCCAGGAGTTTGGGGGATTTCAAATTGGACAGCCTGGGTGAAAGTGAGCTTTAATGGTGGTAAAGCAACAGACATACAAGCAAGTTTGCCTGTTTCTCTCCTCTTCTTCCCCAGTAGACAGAGTGTTTTTAGCAATGGCAGGGGGTGAGTTGACCTTCTTTAGTGATTCCCAGTCATTACAATTGCCAGGGTTCTCAGGCTATTTTGAAATGCGCTGCCCCTTTTATCTCTTGCACAGCCCTTTGTGGCAGAAATTCCCAACAGTGGCTCCTCCTCAAGGAAAAGGAATCGAGACAATGGGGTGATTATGGTTCTGTCATCCTGCAGACACAACCCAACCAGAAACTTGGCTTCCGTGAAGCACAGGGGTTAGCAGCGCAATTGCTGGAGGTAGACTGCTTGGATCTGAATCCTGGCTTCACCGCCTACCAGCTGTGTGACCCTGGGCATGTTACTTACCCTCTCTGAGCCGTGGTTTGTCACTCCAAAATGGGGATTATACGAGTCTATATGCTTAAATGTATCTGTAACTTAGATCGGTGTGCGGCTCATGGAAAGAGCTGGATGAATGTGAGCTTCAGTGCTGATGGTGGTGGTGATGGTGGTAACGAGGGACTGTTTGGTTTCCAGGGAAGCTCTTCACACTTCCCCAAGCGTAGTGATCCCTCCACCCAGTATTTGTTCCCAGGAACCCAAACCACTTCACACACACATACACACCACATACACACACACACCAACAATGTCTCATCAAAGCTCATCTTTTAATTATAAATGACAGGGATGTGAACTTAACAAACACAGGTCAATTACCTGGGGCATCACTGACTCATTTCATGTCACCTGATGAATCCCTCAACCACTCAGTCCCTCAATGACTCACCTCCTCTCCCTCTCCTTAAAAGGGAAGAGCAATGCTTACCTACCCTGTCTTGATGCAGGAATAAGTGGGTTTATTTTGTTAGACAGCTTTGAACTTATTGGATGAAAGGAGCTATTTAAGTACAAAGGAAGTGGTGAAGGCATTTGGGCCAGGTGCTAAATTAAGACTTATCAAGACTGTTTTTTTTTCTTATTGGGACCTACCCTCAGAGATGTGTCACCTGTATGCTGTACAACTTGGGAGAAAGAGCAGAGGCCCAGTAGAGGGGAAGGGAGGAAAGGGTGTGACCACCTCTGACCCTTCCAGATTCCCTATGATGGAAGTCCTGAAGCCTCCCAGGCAAATCAGTCCTGTCCACACAGACAGTGGCCAACAGGTAGGATTCTGGACTTGACAGCAGTTGGAGGCACACCAACCAGCCCCTGGCTTAAGATCTCTCAGCCCTTGGGGCTTGGGACTGTGGTCTCTTCTGCACTGAGATGGGCTAGACTTTGTAAATTTCTCAACAGGCTACTCTGATGCAAATTGCTCAGGCAGCAGAGGGAAGATAAGAACCAGCTCCACTTTAACATCTATAATCTCACTGATGAATAAGACCTAGACCGCAGGAAGTCATAGAATTTGGGGCTAGAAGACCCTCTGCAACCATCTCATCCAGCCCCATCAGATACCTGAGTAACCTCTCAACGTCCCCACAAGGTGGCTGTAAGGGCCCTGTTTGAATGCCTCCAGTGATGGGGAGCTCACTGCTTCCCAACTTTGGCCAGCTCTGACACTGCTTTCTGGAGACACGCTGTTCCCGGCCATGGCTGCCTAAATATGGAGCTTCTGGTTCATGTGTCTACTGCCCAGAAGACCCAAGCCAGGCAGCTGCCCAAGGGCTTTCTGGTAGAACCTGTGGGGGAGCTTGGATGGGTCAGTTTGGCCTTTTCTCAACTGATAGCCTAACAGGCTCAGAAATTGCCATCATTTAACACATTCAGCATTTCACAGCACGGAGGGAAAAGTCACGATCTTGATCAGATGAAGCCTTCCTCACACATGGGCTCCATCAGGAGCCTGGAGCCAACTCCTCCTGGGATATATCTGGCCTGTAAGGGGCTCAGTCCCAAAATAAACCCCCTAACCCAGTGGTTCTCAAATTTGAGTATACATAGAATCATCTGGAAGGCTCAATAAACTGGACTGCTTATTCAGAAAGTCTGAGGTGGGGTCCAAAAATTTGCCTTTCCTAAAAGTCCCCAAGTAAAGTGGGGGACTCCGCTCTTAGATCTGCCACCCTAAATCCCCTCGTGTTTAATCTTTTTCCTTTCAAAGCTTTCAGAGTGCAGGGTTTGGGCCTAATTCAAAGAAACCAGAGTTCAAGTCTTGATTCAGCCACCCGCTGCTCCCCTCTTTGCAGGGTTTGTGTGGGACGCTGCATCCCAAGATCCATAAAGCCTCACCAAGGGCGTGCCCCCCATGGGCATGTGAGCACAAAAGCTAACTTTAAATGGAGTCTTCTAGGGGGTCTGGGCAGAACCTCGAACCTGAGCTTTTCCTTTGCACAAGGACCAGAGGCTTCATCCTGACAAGAGGTGGAAGGCGAGGGGCGATATCTGTTGTGTGTATTTTAAAGCTCTGTGAATCAGGCTTTAGATACCCAGATACAGCTGGGTGTCTCTCAACTGTGCCATTCTGCCACAGTCCTGTTTTCAACTGTGGTCCTTGCTGGCTTTACCATCTCCCAGAAGCCCTCTGGTGAGGGAGTCCCAGCCCCTGCTTCCATCAGCGGGCTCCAGGACACCTCTTGGCACAGCGTAGAGACCTTGGCCACAGGCCCTGGGCTCTTCATGCTGCAGAACTGAAGTTTATTAGCAAAAAGTTTCCCTACCACATCTCAGACTGTGAGGCCACAGAAGAGAGGAGAGAGGAAGCACAAACCCAGGGGCGAGGGCTGAGCCGCTGGACCGGACAGCCCATCAGCAGAGAAACGCTGCCTGGCGTCATCAGTCTGCAGCCGGGCCAGGCTGAGGGGGCAAGACCCGGGAGGGTAGGGGCTGGGGGAGGGGGCAGGCCCGCAGAAGGGGGCCGGCGGGGCTGCAGACATTCCCCATCCCCCGATCCCCCAAGCTGAGGGGAACGTCAGCATCGAGACGATGAGCGGGAGGCACAGGAGGCCCGAGGAGGAGGAGGCCCGGAAAGGCAGGGAGAGCAGGGCCCAGAGGCCACAGGGGCCGGGCAGGGCGTCCTGGAGGCCGGGGTTGCACAAGGGTTGCAAGGCAGCCTGCGGAGAAAGAAAAGGTGTTTCAAACATTGGCGTGAGACGGGGCATGAAAGACAAAAAGTATGCGCTTTAGCATCGGAAACGCCAGAGGGGATTTTAGAGCTCAGAGGTCCTGCCAGGCCTAAAGACAGGGTAGCGATGTGGTTGGAGCCCACTGTGGAGCTGGGACAGGAGCTCAGGGGGCCACGTGCAAAACCTGAGCTTCCTGCCACAGGCGAAGGAACACGGCGGAGAAAGGCAGAAAGGCTGGCCAGGGGAGAGCAGGCTGGGCGTCAGCTGCCCTCCAGATTTACACATAGCCTGTAGCCTTGTCCTTTATTGCTTAAAGGGGAGTGTGTAGCCCCCTTACCTTTCTCACAGTGCAATGGAAGGACAAAATGAGACAATGGCTGCGAGTGCCCTTAGCAATATATTTTAACGTTGAGTATGAAGATTCCCTGTTACCGGAATACTTCCTCCAGGGAGTTTAGCAAAACCTAAATGCACTGAGCTCTCCAGTATGTCAGCACCTCTCCCCCTCCCCCGTGGCAGTGACTGGCATCTGGGAACGTGCTCAGCAAAATGGAACACGTGAGCCGAAAAGTTCCCACGGGCCCTCCTCCGCATCCAGGCAGCTCACCAGGTTTACCGGGTACCAAGTCTGTCCCCAGAGATGTGGTCGGCAATGCCGCTCCTCCTTTCAAATCACTCCCATGAGAGGTCTCTGCTTTCACACCCGACATTGACACGAACGTCAGGGCACGTACTTGCGATCCTCGCTCTCCAGAAGTTTCCGGTACGTGTTGATCTCGCCCTCCAGCCGGGCCTTGACGTCCAGCAGCACCTGGTACTCCTGGTTCTGCCGCTCCAGGTCAGCCCGGATCTCAGACAGCTGCTCCTCCACGTCGCGGATCAGGATCTGCATCTGGGCCAGCTCGGTGCCGAAGCGTGCATCCGACTCACACAGGGAGTTCTGCAGACAGTCCTTCTGTAACACGAAAGGGGGAAGCAGGTGGGAAGTCACGGAACGCAGCCCTCAGCCTCTTCAGTAAGACCTCGACACCCCAAGGCACTGCCCAGGCCCAGAGAACATTCTGGGTCCCGTTAGCAGGCCGTCAGCTGGAAGAACGAACATCGTGCTATTGCTCGTCACTGGAGACCCTCAGGAGAAGTTTGCAGAGCCTCCCTCCCCTGGGTGAATGTTCATGCCCTCAGCCTCCACATCTATGAGAAAGTCAAGGTTTGAGCCGTGTCCTGGTCTGTATTTAAGGGAGACCCGTCCTGACCCGGAAGTGCCCTTGGGCGTGGGAGCCAAGCCGGGTCTGCCAGGCGTACAGAGGGGCTCACCAGCGTGTGCTGGGCCTGAAGCTCCACCTCCAGGGCGTTCACCGTGCGCCTCAGCTCCAGGATCTCCGACTGGCAGCACTGCAGCTCCTCGGAGCAGGACATGTCCTGCTTGCTGATGCTCTCGCACTGAAGCACAAGGGCACAGAGACATCACATCACCCCCCTGCCCAGGTGGAAGCCGGGGGGCCCTCCCTGCTCCGAGGCGGCACCCTCACCTGATCTCGGAACCACTGCTCCACGTCGTTGCGGCCGGTCTGCATCATGGCCTCGTAGTGGCACCGCATCTCGTCCAGCACCCTGCTCAGGTCCACGGTGGGCTCCGCGTCCAGCTTAATCTGGAGCTTGTCCCCCAGCTGGCCCCTCAGGATGTGGACTTCCTGTGGGCACAGGAGGAGGACATCCCATTCGTGGGACCCCCCCACTGCCCTCCACCCAAAGCCTCGTCCCCCACTTCCTGTCCCCCGCCCCCGACCCCCGCCCAGTGATTTCCCTGTGCCACTCCGAGGGAGAGTCACCTACGGCACCAGCCCCACAACTCGCAGAGGCTGCGGAGGAAGAGCGGGCCCCCACCAAAGCAGGAGCTCACCTCCGTAGCTCGTGAGGCTTAACCATGAGGCAGAGCCTGCAGAACTTCCATCCTGAGCAGGACGAAGAGCTTCATTTCTTCCCCCAAATGAGCATGAAACACCCCCCCCCCCCCCCCCCCGCAGAAAGTCTCACGCAAAAGGCCACGCACCTGCTCGTGGTTCTTCTTCAGGCAGAGCAGCTCCTCCTTCAGGGACTCCAGCTGCGCCTCCAGGTCACACTTGGCGAGTGTGAGGTCGTCCAGGGCCCTGCGCAGGCCGCAGACGTCGGCCTCCCCCAGCTGGCGGAGGGAGTGCTCCGTCTGGTACCTTCAGCAGGGCACGTACAGAAATCGAGGTTAGAGAGCAGAGGGGCCCCAGGACACTGGCAGTCGACATTTCCTATGTGGCTACACGCCCAGCCCGGCCAGCAATGGGTGTTCCCCATGCGTGTGACCCTGAGCACCTAGGACAAGCCTGGCAGAGTGGCCGGTACTGAGAGTGCCAGGGTGGGCTGGTGGCCAAAGGGGAGGCAGTCGAATCACACCAGGCAGTTGCCACGCCAGGTGACCCCTGCGGACCCTCCTCGTCCCCGTCCCCTACTGAGACAGAACCTGGGTTCTCTCTCGGATTAGAAGCCAAATGCCAAAATAGGAGGATGGAAATGGCTTTCTTTAGCTCCAGAGGAGTGAGACTTCTACAGGGCCCTGAAAAAAAAAAAAAAGAGTAAAACACAATGCCCCTTCTTATTCCCAGGTTGGACCTTCTCAGGTGGCATAAACCTTTTGATCTTCACATGCCTCCCATCGTAGACTGAAGCATGATTTCTGTCATGAGTTACTAGTGCTTACAAATTGGTCGGGCTGCAGTGTGGAAACATCCTCCGGGAGGCAGCAGAATTTGGTAGGAAATGGCCTCGGGGTAGGGAATGCGGGGCCAAGCTCCAGTTCTAGCACGCAGGAGCCACGTGACTTCAGGCAGGTCGCTTCAGGGCCCTGAGCTTCTGTATCCTCACAAAGATGAGGCCACCACTGCTCTGCCTGCCTCCCCAGGTTCTTGCAACAGTAGCAGCAAGTGGACGATGCCTTCTCAACAGTTGTGAACTGTAAAAGCGAAACAACTGAGGAGCAGGGTGGGTGTTCTTTCAAAGTCTCAGGCATAAGGCTCTGTGTTTTCTCCTGCTGTAACTGTCGGTCTGGGATCTTGGTCAATTACATCTCTGACGCCGGCTGCATCACAAGACCGAAGAAGTCAGGGAGGCCCCTGGCTCCTCCCTCTGCGTGCCCTACCCCAACTCACTTGGTCCTGAAGTCATCTGCAGCCAGCTTGGCATTGTCTATTTGCACAACCAGCCTGTTGTTCTCAGATTTGATGCACAGGATCTGGGGAGAGAAAGCAGGCTCAGTAATTCACTACCTCCAGAGCCATCAATGGCCTCAGGTCAAAAGACGTTCCATTGGCTAATTCACAGCATCACCCTGGGACAGCGCAAACTCCCAACACGTAAGAGATGCTGGTGTGGTGCAGGACGGGGGGTGGTGTGCAAGAAGATGCTTGGCAGAGGCTGAAGGCGTAGAGCCAAAGGAACTGGGAGATAGAAAGGAGTAGCAAGCCAAACATTTGACAGAGACTCAATTTTACTTCTCCAGCTGTGATGCTTCCCCTGATATAAACAAGATCTGAAATCTAGGCCACAGAACAATGGGCTGGATATGAAAGGTTTACATAAAGGGGGACCTGTTCTTTTTTTCTATACATAATTTTTTAATGTTTATTTATTTTTGAGAGACAGAGAGAGACAGAGCATGAGCGGGGAAGGGGCAGAGAGAGGGAGACACAGAATCCAAAGCAGGCTCCAGCCTCTCAGCTGTCAGCACAGAGCCCGACACGGGGCTCGAACCCACAAACTGCAAGATCGTGACCTGAGCCAACGCCAGACGCTTAACCGACTGAGCCACCCAGGCGCCCCAGGGAACCTGTTCTTAATAAGAAGTCCCTCATGTTGGTTGGCCAACCTCCCCAAATGTCTTCTGTGAATCTAGCCAGGTTTTTTGGCCCCTATTCTGACATTCCTTGCCTTCCCATCTCCAAAACTAAGATGTAGGCTCTTAAGAAGCATTGCATTGACCTACAAAGGGGACAGCAGATATGCAGAAGAGACCAATGCTACTGAATGGCCATATACTGGCTCATGAAGGACATTACAACATTCTACCTTGTGCCATGCCAGAAATTACATTGCACTGCTTTTGCAACTACAATTTGTAAGGACTGAGACTAAGTAAACATAAATCCTGGAGAGCCAAATCCTACATCTCGTCTTTTACATGTTCCCATTCACCTCCACTCAAGAGATTCTCTTCCCACAATCAAAAAGAAAGAAAGAAAAAGGAAGAAAGAAAGAAAGAAAAAAGAAGAAAGAAAGAAAGAAAGAAAGAGAGAAAGAAAGAAAGAAAAAGAAAAAAGAAGAAAGAAAGAAATTTCAGCTATGGCTGTTTCCACTGTCAATCAGGCCCTCAAAATTCTATGCAAGTATCAGTAATCTTTTTCTGAAAAGGGCAAAACAGTAAATATTTAAGGCTTTGAAGGCCATGAATCTCTGTCACAACTACTCAACTCTGCCATTATAGCACAAAAGCAGCCATATACAATACATTAATGAATGAGCATGGCTGTGTACCAATAAAACTTTATTTACAAAATCAGTCAGTAGGCCAAATGGGGCCATAGTTTACCAACCCCTGACCTGGAGCACCACAGACCTCACCTTCTGCTGGAGCTCCTCGATGGTCCGGAAGTACGACTGGTAGTCTGGACACACGCTGGACTCGTGGCATTTGCTCGACTCTCGGATCTTGGCCTCCAGCTCCGCGTTCTCCCGCTCCAGCTGGCGCACCTTCTCCAGGTAGTTGGCCAGGCGGTCGTTCAGGAACTGCATGGTCACCTTCTCGTGGCCAATCGGGGCGCCTTCCCCATAGTTCTCACACACTCCGATGTTGCCGGGAATGTCGCGGGTCCCTAGCAAGGGGCAAGCGGTTTGACAGCTGTAGGGCACACAGAGGCTGGGTCGGCCCAGAGGCGTTGCCCCCACACGCACCCGGTTGGCATGTGCCAGGGTGGCGGAGAGGCACAGGGAGGCAGCCGTGGGCTCTGAAACCTGTCCACTGAGGAGAGAATCACAATGAGTAGAAGTCATGGTGTACAGGCCAGGCTCGTGCTTTGCCCGCAGTTGGATTTGCTTGAAGATGAAGCCTTCCTTCTCCTCCAGAACTTATATAGGCTTGTAGTGGGTGTTGGTGCAAGAAAATAGGCATTTTCCTCATTAATATTTATATTGATTCTCATACAATCACTCTATTAGTCAGTGATTTTGTCTCTCATAAAGAGTTAATGAGCTCATGAAAGAGGCCTTCACCCACACAGGAAGCTTCCCCCTCACTGCAGGGTCCTAGAATACAGAGAAAACGAGGTCTTCTCCAAGTGGCCCGCATTCTGTGGTTTATGTCCCTTTCCCCTCAGTCAGCTTATCTCTGTGAGATCATCAAGACCCAGAGACTCCCAATATCCCCCCAAAGTCTCTCCCATTCTATATTCCTTTCCTGCCTCCAAATGTTCCCATCATGGCAAAGTCTAAGATAGTAATCAGGCACATTAAGGAAAGAAAATCAAATCACAATTACTTTGTTTCAGCGGATGTGTATGGAGTGTCCAATGTGGGACGTGGCTTAGCTTGCTTGGAGGGAGGGGGTTAGATTTTTAGTAAGGGGAATAAGAAAGTAAATGACCTTAATATTATAAAGGCAATAAGAGAGGATGTTAAAAAAAAAAAGTTGCATAGATTTTAGGAAGAGAAAACACTGAGTGACCAGAAAGACTTCATAGAACAGGGAACATTTAAACTGTGTTTCTGATAATGGTTTCCAGGAGGGGTTAAGGGAGACAGCATCTCTCATAGAGACCAAAATGAACAGAATCAAACAAGTCTGGGAAATGGAAAATAGTCTAGCTATGCTGATGCTTATAATGAACACACATTTGCCAGCACTGGAAAGTTGCATTTAGTCCAGGTCGTGGGAAGCCTTGAATGCCAGGACCATCCCATATATAGTCTTCAGGTAAAGGTAAATCAAAGGTAGGAATCTGCCCCTGGAAGCTGACTCTCCTCAAATATGAGGGAAAATAAATATCCACGCTCCTTTCGAAGCAAAGGAACAGAAGAGAGATGAAAGTTTCCTGTATAAACATTAGAGAACAACACCGGACCAGAACAATGAAAAAGAAACCTAACTTCCAAATTGATTTTGGTGTTTGGAAACTGAATAGACACTTTTTAATTACCCATGGGTCAAGGGAGACATCAAATGAGAAATTAAAGTATTTTAAACTGAATTAAGACGAAAATACAACCTATCAAACTGATGTGGGAATTAAAACTTTCCCTGTGCAGGCGTGAAACAGATAAGTAGTTTTGGAAGTGGGAAAAAAAAATCATGAATGAAACGGGGTAATCTGTGATCCCAAGGAATAAAATTATGTTTTTGTGTATTAGAGTCTATAGACTAATTAAAGGCGGACAGTGATTAGCACTTTATGGTGTCTGTTCTCAGGCACCTCCCCCTCTTTTCTGGCATCTTCCCTTGTAAGACACTGGTCATCCCACCGACTGACTCCCTCTTCACCTTGTTTAAGAAGATACACACTCAAGAACTTTGATCTTTCATCTTTTGAAACATCGTACATTTCAAAGAAATGCACGTACCTTGATTGTCCATTACTTAGCAGACTCTAGAATAAATTTAAATTTCCTTAATCTTCAGACACACTCAGAGCATCAGAAGGTTTATGGCCTCCTCTATTCCTAAATAAGTCAGTGGCCGGTTGTTCAGTAAGCCCTGCAAAAGGGCAGCCTGCCAGCTTCCAGGCTATGCTAATGAAGATGCTTTGACCCCATTCCTAAGATGAATGCATTCACCAGGAGGGCCCTTGAAGCAGCAGTACGTGTTTTAGGTGGCTCTAAAACATGGAATCTGAGCCGAAAGGAATCTCAAAGTCCTCTAGTCTAGGGGCCTTTGGCATTGAATCCCTTCTGATAACCTTCCAACTCAGCATCCAGTCCACCACTCTCCAGAAGGTCTATCCCATCATTGGCCAACTGGGCCCCTGTGGCCCACAGTTTCCCAGGCTTTGTGCAAGATACTGGGGTCAAGAGATAAATAGCAGCCAGCTTTGTCTTCAGGGGCTTACAATATAGGGGACTATTAGAAAGTCCTTTATGCAGAAACCTATCTACCTCCATGCTATTTATGTCCATTGCTTTCGTTTCTTCCTTCATTCATTCAACAAATATTGAGTGAGTACCCATTCTATGCCAGACAGGCTCTGATGCTGGATGCTGGTGGTATGTTAGCAAGTAAGTCAAAGAGTCTGTCCTTTAATTTACTTTCTAGTTCTATCCATGGTGTCCCATACAGGATAAATCCAATCATTCTGCCACAATGGCTGACCTGCAGCTCTTTATGACAAATGGTTCTAATCCCCCTCACCATCCTGAGTACATCCCTCTGAATACATTCCATGGAGTCTCTACCACTCTTAAGTCAAGGCTCTAGAATGGAATTTTGGATGAGCTGGAATTCAGAGGCTGCCAGCAGATGGCCCAGCAAATCTTCTTGCCCAGGAATCTTGTGTGGAGTGTGCTGGTGCCACCAACTCTTCAACCATGATACGCACCCAGCCACCAGCCGGTCCCATATACGATCAGTGAGACCCATGAGGACACTCCCTCTTAACTACTCCTTGTAGAGATATGGGCAGTATTCACCAAGGCAAGGTTCACCACCATCCGTGAACTTGTCCCAGTGAGCTACTCCGAGGGATCCAGTATTTGTATACGCTCCAATATTCAAAGCCCTCTCAAGGCACCATGAGGACCTCAGGGCTGAATCAGACGAATTCCGGTTGCAAAAATTGCAGAGCAGAAGGAGAAATAGGTCATGTCACTCAGAAGAAAGAGAAGTCACAGAGAGAGCTGGGGTGAGGGGCGGACATCAAAGAGACTTTATCTGGAGCTTCAAAGATAGGTAAGATTTGGACAGGCAGAGGAAGGAGAGAGAGGATTTTCTAGAAAAAAGAGGCAAGCACAGGTACACACTCAGAAGCAGAGACACGTGTGGTGGGCTCTGGAGAAGCAGGGGGTGCAAGCTTGGGAATGTAGGTGTGCAGCCAACAGAGGCCCACCTGGAAAGAAACCACCTTGAATGACACAAAAACGTACACCTTGCAGAGTCAAACCGCATTTTTAAACCCTATGAAACTGAAATGTGTGCTCATTTACGCTAAAAATGTGGTCGCCTTATATCTTCGTAACTTCTACACAGGTGATTCTCAAACTTTAGGCCACATCAGAATCATCCAGCTGGCTTGCAAAAATGCAGATTGCCAGGCTCCGCGCCAGAGTTTCTGATTCAGTAGGTTTGGAGTCAGGCGCAAGAGTCTGCATTGCTAACAAGTTGCCGGGTGATACTGACTCTGGGGATCTGGGGAGCACACTTTGAGAACAGGACTTCTGCTCTCAGGGAAAGAGGAGCCTCATGGTGGTTGTCATCCTATGTAAACGAAGCACAATGTAGCAAAATGGTATTTTTGCGGAACATTTGTGCACCGATGTTGGGGCACATTTCAGACACGTGAGCATATGTTTTCCTCAATATAACAAGCAAGTTCTGTTTGCTTTCTTCCTGGTTTACTCTTCTTCATAGAGGTTTGTTTTGCAAGGACATCTAAGACCGCAGAAGGGAGGGACAAAAGGGGAAACCCATACAGTGTTTGTTAAACCAGTGGGTAAGCCCACATGAAACAATGTCTGTAGAGGACAGATGAAGGTCAAGTGAAGTGATACACTTTAACATTACTAGGTGCTGGGATTCTGGCTTGGCACTTACACAGGATTCATCTCTCTCTCTCTCTCTCTCTCTCTCTCTCTCACACACACACACACACACACACACACACACACACACATACCTATATATCCAGAGTTGATACGAACTATCACATTTGACCACCTACTATGTGCTACACCATATTGTACCTGGTGCTTTAATCCTTTCAACCACACTGAAAAGTAGTTACCAATGTACCACTGTAGAATAAGAAAAAGCTCAGAGTGGTTAGGTAACCTGTCTGAGCTCACAAAAGTAGAAGAGGAAGTCCGTGAAACATTAGCTCAGGTCGGCCAGACGCTCAAGCCCAAGCTGCAGCTCCCAGCCAGGAGCCCAGACACCCACTCCATCCACTCCGTTCATGCAACAAACAGGCGTCGTCCTCCTCTGGGCTGCACCCTTGTCCAAAGAGCTAGAAATATATGGGGAGACAGAACAGAGTCCTCTGGAAAGTTTTGGGCAGACAAGAGAGATGACCAAAGTAGCAGTTTAGGAAAAGTAGTACCCAATAAGCACCCCTGGGATGGGAACGCTGAATCTCGATTTTGTGGGCTCTCTAGTAAGTACTGCAGCGCCTGATACAAAATGCACACTCCGGAACCATTAAGCAAGAGAGTGAAAGGCTGGTGGTGTGTGCGGCATAAAGGTGGCACAGAAGAGACGGGGCAGACAGAAGAGGAGAAGGCTCTTACGAGACCCCGGGCAGCACATGATGGAATCCAAATCCTGCCCCCAGCAGTGCCGACAGGTAGGAAGAGATGGGAGGCAGAGGTGTTAAAAGAAGATTCTGCCAAAAGAGTCCTCGAGGCTGAGTGATTTGCTGTATATGGGGGTCAAAGGAAGGAGGGACACCAAAAGTGCTCTTGCGGTCCCTGGGCTCCTGGAACAATAATGTGCTGGGAAAGGGAGCCAGGAAGTCAAGGCAAAGAGTAGGCTCAAGGGGGAGACGCTGAAGTGAAGTTTGGAGAATGTGAAATATAGCCAAGTGGGACTGTCCACCAGGAGATCCAAGACCTGAATTGCTTGGGCTCACTGAGAAACTCTCCTGAGCCGCTAAGTTTTCTTCTTACACCTGGCAAGCTGGTAGGGCTGTTGAGTTAGCCCAGAGGCTCATACCTGAACAGGGCAGCAATTCTCAAAAGGAGGGTTCCCTCCTCCCCCCGCCCCCCATTAGAGGGGAAGTGGCAAGGAAGATAATTTGGCGAGAGGGAGTGTCACTTAAAAACAAATACAACCTGTATTCGAAATGAGCTTTTGGCCATGATTGAGTTCCGTATTTATATTTTTGAAAGCTAAAACAACATTAAGTGACAAGTGAGGGATTTCTTTTTTTAACGCTTATCTTTGAAAAAAATGTTTATTTTTGAGAGAGAGAGAGAGAGAGAGCACAAGTGGAGGAGGGGCAGGGAGAGAGGGAGAAGAGGACCCAAAGAGGGCTCTGCACTGACAGCAGACAGCCCTATATCAGGCTCAAACTTACGACCACAAGGTCATGACCTGAGCAGAAGTCGGACACTTAGCACCTGAACCACCCAGGCACCCCAAAGCGAGGGATTTTTTTTTAACGTTTATTCATTTTTGAGAGACAGAGAGAGACAGAGCATGAGTGGGGCAGGGGCAGAGAGGGGGGAGACACAGACTCCAAAGCAGGCTCCAGGCTCCGAGCTGTCAGCACAGAGCTGGATGTGGGGCTCGACCTCATGAACTGCGAGATCATGACCTGAGCCAAAGTCGGACGCTCAACCGACTGAGCCACCCAGGAGCCCCAGAGGGAATTTTTTTAATATGTGTCAAATGAGAAAGCATGGAGAAAAAAAAGTTGAGAAACACACTAAATTAGGTGGAGAAAGACAAAGACAACAAGATGAGCTCGTGAAGATTCTTATAAGTGGTCCTCAGAAGGGGCGAATTTGAGTTTGTTCTTTGTAAGGAGGATGATGCGGGTGTGACGAGGTAGAGCCTTAGGTATCATACATCGTGGACCACAACACACGAAAATTGGTGCCTAAATAAAAAATGTTCCTGTTCCGGAAAGTCCAGAATTCCACCTCGATATTCTTGGCTTCCAGGTTAAACAGCGGGAGCAGAAGTGTGGGCCCTTCCCCCGAACTCGCTCAGTGACGGCAGCATCTGCCCCTGAGGACGGCAGCGGGCCACCCTTACTCCTTCCACTTTCCTGGCATTTGGGAGAAATGGCATTTGAGTGAAAAAAACAAACAAAACAAAACAGGCAATGAGTACAGGGGCCTGCAGAGGCCTGCCTGGTGTCATAGGTGAAGCCTGGAAGGAAATATTACAAACCAGCACACTGGTAGTGCAGGGGTGGTAATCCGAAAACCAATGGGCTCAGTACTTTACTAGGTGGCTCAGAACCAGATCCGGTCCCAAGTCAGAGTCTCAGGGGAAGAAATGTAATCAGTCAACCTGGTTGAAATTATTGTGACCACAGCAAAGCCTAATAGTGCATCTAGGCTGTCGGTCCAATCTGGGAGGATAGTGAGATGTAGGGGCCAGAGCGCCTCCGAGGGGAAGGTGCAGAGATGGGAGTCACTCTGTGAGTGCCCGGGTTTGGGCACCAGAGGGCGCCCTGAGCCCTCAGGCCATAATTACGGATGAGGGTAAAACCTCAGTGTCCAGGTGCCCTGGGCCAGGCTGGATAGACACCTGCCAGCCTCCCTTGCCTGCAGCACCCATCCTGCATCTGAATTGCCTTTCTTGCCACACCCAGGAGCTTCGGGAGTCCCACACTTAGCCTGGTCAGGCTAGGAGGGGGACAAGGCCCGATTTTCATGGCGCTGTTGCATGAAAATGTATGGCTACTCCTTAAAACATACGATTCTTGTGAGGTATTTGTTAGAAGAAAGCCCACAGAGCCTAATGGACATTTGGACATTTTTGTCCTCTGACAGCCCAAAGAATGCTTTTTTTTTAATGTTGGTTAGGACACTTGGAGTGAAAAACTAAGCTGCAATAACAACAGTGATTGATTTTATTATTTATTTATTATTGCTTATAAGTGGACAAGGAGGGTGGTCAAACTTCTAGGCCACCAACTCAGAAATACATGGCCCCTGATACTGCTAATGGGTTTTGCTACCACCTCCTTAGTCCCTCTTTCCTTCTAAGAGGGAAAGATTATCCCTGCCGGTTCCCAGGGAGCCCCATAAACCAATATCCACCTTCTCTGTGCCAGGAGCATTGTATGGATTATCCCTCAGCAACAGTGAAGGAAAATAGAATCTTTCTAACCTTACAACTGAAGAGTAAGTCTCAAGAGAGTGTCATGGCCTGGCGATTTCACTTAACTGGTGTCACAAAGGGTGGCATTTGAGCCCAGATCTGCCCAACTCCAGAGCAAGTGCCCTTCCCACCATACTGTGCTCCTGGGCAGAAGATCCGAATTTGCATTGATCTTGGGACCAGCTTCCACAGGTGAGCCAAAACATGAGAGCTTCATTCTTCTGGGCATGCTCAGCACATTCCAGAAGCTAAATTGAGTAGCACAGCAAAGAAGGCACATCATCTCTTGGGTGGTCTTCCACCATGTCTGACTGTGACCCACCTGGGCCTGGGTCAGAGCCATGTCCAAGAGGCAGACTCATGCCTACTGTGCTCCTCACCTTCAGCACCCCAAAGGCAACAGCAAATAGACAAGGACACCTCTCTTGGGAGAGAAATATGCCCAGGACCCAGACAACTGTCCTGAGTACCCAAGCTAAGAGAGCAGGTAGTAATTCCATGCCTCCACACAGGAGCCAGTTTGAATGAGAGAAAAATAAAAAATAAAAACTTGGCAACCTGGCCAGGGCAGTTCTCAGCATGACCTCCCTTTGGCTGGATCGGAACTCTAAGTTGTGTGATTTTGCTCTTGGACAAAATACCAAGACGCTAAAGATGCCAAAAGCATGGCAGGGACATGTTAGTTCTGAGCTGTTCTGAAGGAATTCAGCCTTGGCAACCAACATGTCTTCCTTTCACCAGCCCATAGAGATCGATGGGCAAGGTAAATCGAATGTCAGCAAAGGGCCTTCATCCAGAGGCTAAGACCCCAGTGCCCCAGTGGAAGATCCTGGCAGTGACAAGACATGTCGGGGCCAAGGATCACCCAAGGTCTTGAGGGCCAGAGTTGTTTATCACACCATATACATTGCCAAGCACGAGAAACGTAGCACTTAATACAGGAAGGAGATTTATTGACCGTTTCATACAGGAACCCAATTACATCTTAGGAGACTCTGAAGCATAGGATTAGAAGGCAAATCCCAGAAGAGGTACTGGGATCAAATGATAGCTTAAGTGAAAGACAATGATAGCATTGGATGGGGGGGGGGGGGGCGCGGATGCGGTGTGGGGAAACACAGGGAGCCATGGTTTAGAAGTTTCTGTTATGCTCTGATTTAGTGAACATGCCTCCAGTGAGTTCAGTCTTCCTGGAAGGAAGGCTAATGAGCAGGTGAAGGCAATCCTAGCCTGGGTACAACCAGCCTTGACCTTCTGCACCAGCACTCAGACCTTCAGAATCACTTCTCAGCGCTGAGGCCACTTGCTTAGAGAGGGCAGGTGGCTGGGACACAGCTTGGATGAAGGACACAGGCAGCAGCCGTAGAGCAGGGATTGATGGGGAGTCTGCAGGGAGAGAGAGAGAGAGAGAAAGAGTTAGACACAGGGAGTACAAAGATGTCTCAGTGATGCACGGAAGAGGCAAGACCAAAATGGACAAAAGACAAGTCTGCCACCAAGTCACAGAGCGCAATGAAATCTGTGTAAGTAGTTCCTCTTCCAGTGCCATCTGTGTCTCTCCGTGTCCAAGAGTCCTCTAGGGGGACTTGGCTTAGGAACCAGCTATCGTTTATGTAACAGTCAATCCACAGTGCAATCCACATACACCAGGAGAGTTGAGCACATCACTAAGCCAGTGTGGACAGGGAGGCTTGCTCTCCGTGCTGATATCTCCTTCCACAACCATGTCAGTTATCTGTGAGGAATTGCTTTATAGTCAGGTATGTGCCTTGGTGAGAAATTGACTCTATCACACGTACTTGCAATCCTCACTCTCCAGAAGTTTCCGGTACGTGTTGATCTCGCACTCCAGCCGGGCCTTGACGTCCAGCAGCACCTGGTACTCCTGGTTCTGCCGCTCCAGGTCAGCCCGGATCTCAGACAGCTGCTCCTCCACATCACGGATCAGGATCTGCATCTGGGCCAGCTCGGTGCCAAAACGTGCATCCGACTCACACAGGGAGTTCTGCAGACAGTCCTTCTGTAGTGGCAAATAACCGGGTAAGAGACCGAGGTGTCCCAAAATTCAGCAGTAGGAATCATGGCCAACCTCACCATGTCATAGGACATGCCCAGAACTCTGGAGAAATCGCTGCCCATATCACCACGACTTTTCACAAAATTCTACCTGGAGGAAGTGTTCATCCCAGTATTCCCAGTACCTGACCAAGTAGACACCCAGTGACGTCTTGTGGAACGAGGGCCTGAACCTCCACCCTTTATTGTAAAGGAAGTGGAGTTGGCTTTTTAAAGGAACCGATTTTGGGGGTCAAACCAACCCTGATGGCAAGGCATCTCCCCCGGGGAGAGAGGGACCCAGCCCCTGAGTTCTGATTGTTAGTGGGACTGATGAGTGGGACTTCTAAGACACGCTGCTGCCAGGCCATGGCCCGTGGCCCCAGCAGCACGGTGAGGGCAGAGGACCATACCAGGCTGTGCTGGGCCTGAAGCTCCACCTCCAGGGCGTTCACCGTGCGCCTCAACTCCAGGATCTCCGACTGGCAGCACTGCAGCTCCGTGGAGCAGGACATGTCTTGCTTGCTGATGCTCTCGGACTGAAGCACAAGTGCACACAGACATCACATCACCTCCCTGCCCATGTGGAAGCCGGGGGGCCCTCCCTGCTCCGAGGCGGCACCCTCACCTGATCTTGGAACCACTGCTCCACGTCGTTGCGGCCGGTCTGCATCATGGCCTCATAGTGGCACCGCATCTCGTCCAGCACCCTGCTCAGGTCCACGGTGGGCTCCGCATCCAGCTTAATCTGGAGCTTGTCCCCTAGCTGGCCCCTCAGGATGTGGACTTCCTGTGGGCACAGAAGGACCAACACTCTGAGTGAGGAAAGGGCTTTGGACAGAGCAGATGGCACCTGAACCCCTTCTCTGATGAGCAGCACGAGGGGTGAGCCCACTTGTGCACGATGTGAAAGATCTTGTCCAGGATCCACTGGCAAGAGCCCAGTGGGTCGCCTTCCTAAATTCACAAGGCAAACCTTTAGAGACAAGGAACCACCACCCCCCACCCCCACCGCTACCTCTGCTATGTCCTACAGAGTCAGCCTGACTCCCACACCCAGATCAACCCCTCATCCTGATGCCAGCTGAGCCTGGCTTCTAATTCTTCAGCCACAGGGTGGGCGGTGCTCCCTTCTCTGCTCAGTGCCTTCTCCCATGGGTCTGCAGCCCCAAGCCCAGACCTGCTCGTGGTTGCTCTTGAGGCAGAGCATCTCCTCCTTCAGGGACTCCTGCTGGGCCTCCAGGTCGGCCTTGGCCAGGCTCAGGTCATCCAGGAGCTTGTGCATCCCACACATGTCCGCCTCCACCACCTGGCGTAGGGACAGCTCACTCTCGTGCCTTCCAGGACAGGAGATGAAAGGTCAGCAGGATGACAAGGACAGCCCCTTTCAGCTGCCCCCAGTTTCCATTTCCTTCACCAACTTGGATCCTCATTTCCTTGGTTAATCAACATTCACTGTGTTGGATCCTGTACCTACAGAACTCATTGTTGGAAGAAATATCATTATGCCCACTGGATGGAACTACATGGGAAACTGTGGCTCAGAGAGAATAAATGGAGTATCCAGGATTGTATATCTTGGTTAATAATAGATACATGGATTCACCCTAAGTCATCAAATTAACGCAGTATTCATTCTGCTATAAAGGAGTCATTTAGCTAGGAAAAAGAATAGCTTGAAAGTAAGCCTTCTGGACCTACAGTTTTCTAGTTTACCCCTTGGATTAATTATTTCAAGTGATTTTTATGCCTTTCTCATTCATTCAATTGCAACTCTTGATACCAAAAAGCTATAGTGACAATTCTTCCCACTCATAAATTTAGTGAAGAGTCAGTGAATCTGTCAATGACCAATGAACTGAAAGATTATTCTTGCAATGATTTGATTTTGTTCCTGGCTATAACACAAAACCTTCTTATCTTCTAGATGGGGAGAAAATGACATAGGACCTGACCCATCTAGATGATTCTTCCTCATTTTGTTTCAATGCTTTTGTTCACTTTCAACCATTTCTAGGTTCTAGTCAGTAACCACTTTTTAACATCTACTTTGGGCCAGTACCATGATGGGCACCTAGAAATAAAACAGAAGAGGAGTCACTCTGAGCCTTCTTCCAGCCCTACTTACTTGATTCTAAAGTCATCGGCAGCCAGCTTAGCATTGTCAATTTGAGTTACCAGCCTGGTATTCTCAGCCTTGCTGCACAGGATCTGTGGAAAACCAGGAAGACAGTTCATGCACAAAACATCATACTCTGGGCTCCAGCTCTATGGGTGACATCTATGCTCATGCTCAAGAGAACCCAAAAACACAAAGACCCTTGAGTCTTCAATGGCCCTTTGACTGCCATGCCCTTCCACCTTCCTCAGACCCAGCGTACCCCAGGGTACTTCAGACCTCACCTTCTGCTGGAGCTCCTCAATGGTCCGGAAGTACGACTGGTAGTCTGGACACACGCTGGACTCGTGGCATTTGCTCGACTCTCGGATCTTGGTCTCCAGCTCCGCGTTCTCCCGCTCCAGCTGGCGCACCTTCTCCAGGTAGTTGGCCAGGCGGTCGTTCAGGAACTGCATGGTCACCTTCTCGTGCCCGTTCGGGGCGCCTTCCCCATAGTTCTCACACACTCCGATGTTGCCGGGAATGTCGCGGGTCCCTGGCAAGGGGCAAGCGGTTTGGCAGCTATAGGGTACACAGAGGCTGGGTCGGCCCAGAGGAGTTGTCCCCACAGGCATCTTGTTGGCATGTGCCAGGGTGGCAGACAGGCACAGGGAGGCAGCCTTGGCCTCTGCCCCAGGCTGGCCCCCAACGTCAATGCAGGAACCGCAGACATTTGCAGCTTCGGGCATCTGAGTGCTGCCCAGACAGCGGGATGAGCTGATGTAGCAGGAGGTCATGGTGTGGGCTGAGGTAGCACAGGAGCTTCGGAGCAGCTGTGAAGGCCGAGCCACTGAGTGTGACAACCCCTTTCCCTGCTAGGCCTTTTATACCCCATCCCAGGTGGGTGTTGGCTCAATGCTTTGACCTCAGCGCCTTGATTTTCTACCTACTGTTGTACTGTCATCCTGTTACTCAGCTGTTGGTTTACCATTAAGAGTTCCTCGCCTCATTAAAGGAATGTTGATGAATTTGACATGCCCCTTGCTGTTTGATATCAGGTTGTCGGTTGATGAAAGATCAAAGATGTATATTTCTACTCAACAATCACCAGCAGTTAATTCAACTTCCAGGTGCCCTCTTGCTGGACTGAGCCAGTCTGTCTGTGGATATAGCCACACTCAAGGATTGAATCTTTCAGTCAGTGATCTGTATGGCAGGAGGGACAGTGAATCCATCACCAGCATTTAGACTCACCCAGCGTTTCCTCTGAAGAGAAAACACCACTTTATAAAACTGGGAAGTCTACAGATATTGATTATTGTAAGGTCCCCTTTCTTCTCTCTTCTATCCTTTACACTACATACTCCTCTTGAGAAGCTTTAAAGCATCAATGCATCCCGAAACATTAGTGCTGGCTGTTTTGGTTGACTAGTCAGAATCAGCTTTCAGTCTTTCACTTGTTGAGCATGTTTCCTGAACATTCCCTTGAACTCAGGCAGTGTGCCAATTCTTGAACATGCAGGGGTCCCTATTCCTCAGGAAAAAACAGTTCCCCAGAAATCTCAGGATATCTTTAACTTGAATGAGAACCATAGATCAATGGGGGTTAGTGAAAGACAGAGGATCCATGGTCCTGATCAAGGATGTATCTAGAGAGAAGCTACTGATAAAAATAAAAAATAAAAAATAAAATGAAATAAAAACTTTATTTGATCCAGAAAAGGGAGCTAGGCCCAGAGCTCAAGGGGTATCTCAAAAGTTTAAGAACCAGGGCGTCTGGGTGGCTCAGTTGGTTAAGTAGCCGACTTCGGCTCAGGTCATGATCTCGTGGTCCATGAGTTCTAGCCCCGCTTCAGGCTCTGTGCTGACAGCTCAGAGCCTGGAGCCTGCTTCAGATTCTGTGTCTCCCTCTCTCTGACCCTCCCCTGTTCATGCTCTGTCTCTCCCTGTCTCAAAAATAAATAAATGTTAAAAAAAAAAGTTTAAGAACCAAAATTTATGGGGATGTAGGTATATATTGCTATTATTATTAGGTGTTCTTTCCTATTGAATCCTTACTACCTGTGATGTAGCTCTTGGTGGCTTCAGTGTGCAGATGAGGTAACTAAAGTCCATCTTCCGATTCACAGAGAAATAAATTGGCAAGGGCTCGATTTGGTCTCATGTCTGCAAAGCCCATTCATTCTCTTTCCAACCCACCATGACTCCCAGTTAGAACAACCTGTGTACTGCCTGTGTTGTTGCTCAGGGGGACGCAGAAGGCTTAGTAGTTGGGCAAGAAGCTGACGTGAAAAGAAATAAAATATCCGAGTGTCCTTGTGTTCCAGCAAAGGAAGATATTTAGACATAGAACAGGGAGAACAACAAAATGCACATAGAAAAATTATACTCAAAAATCAAGAGTCTAAAGTAGACCTCAAATCCCAGAGATTTTCGTTAGAGCCAAGGGACCAAGGCAACCGGCTCAGGAGGTGCCCCTGCAGAGTGTTGGGACCGAAGGACTGAGGGAAATCTAATGGAGGAAGACCCCAGAAAAGTATAAGTAGGTCTCTTCTCTAAGCAAAATTCAAGAACAAGCAGCCCCGAGAAAACCAAATGGGAGGATGTTGAGTATTGGTGAAACCTATACTCTTAGAATTCTCTCAAAAAGAAATAAAGGGATCTGGAATTCTTCCCAAAAAGAAAACCCACTCTAGGGTCAGTGCCATTTACCCTGAGGTCACCAATGAATAATCCCCTTACAAACACCATAAATTAGGAGAACTCACGAGGCCAAACCATCCCATCCTTCAGAGGCCTCTGGGTGCAATCTGCATATATTCCATCTTCAAACACCCCTTTAGTTCCTTCTTGCCTCATCACAGTGCATCACTATAATCCAGAGAATTGGACCATTAAAACTGTTTCCTTTGATTTGCTAAACAGGCTCCATGTTTTGACCCTACCCCCTGGCAGGATTTGTTCCATCAACTAAAATTATGGTTACTCCCATCTCAGAACACCCGCGGTTTGTTACTTCTTAGGCTCCACAGCTGAAGTTTTGATGCCCTGACACCTCTCTGTAAAGCCCTGGCTTGGGCTCAGCAAGGTGTTTTGCATAATGACACTGATGCCCGCCTGTGACTCTGTAGAGAAGTGGGTTCTGCCAATTTCTTCCCTATCAAAGAACTGGCAGTAAGTGGAAAGCATGAGGCAGGTGTTTGAGATGCACTCTGCTGTGTCACTGAGGAGGAGCCCGTTCTTGACACTCCAGACCTCATCCTTTGCTCCCCGTAAAGAGTCGCTGGCCCCAAAGAACATGAGAGCCAGACTGCATGAAGGGAGGTCCCGGCGCTGAGGGGTGAAGAGGGAGGAGGTCCTGCAGCCCCTCCTTCATTCACAGGGGCCACCTCATCTCTCTTTAGGAGTAAAAGTTTTGGAGTTGAGTCCGTCTTCAAGGTGGCGGGTAGGACACTGGGTCTGGAACAGAACCATTCAATGCCATGGTGATGGGACCTACTGAGGCAACTCAGAGTGAAAGAGAAAGCAGTCAACTGGGAGCAGCCCACGGGGTTAGGGTCTGATCTACGCTACCTTATCTGTTGCAAAAGGGTGACTCTGAAGTTGTCTAAGGAAGCAGGTGCTGTCCCCACACAGTGTGCACTGTGTTCACCCGGAAGAAGTTGGCAAACCACAACAGGTGGTCCATCCTGGCACAGCTGTGCCTGCGACACCCTCAGACACTCTGGGCCAGGAGACGGGGCTTCCAGGAAGGACACCCTCAGGGAGCTTTGTGATCTCAAACGTCCAGCTCTAGAGACTTTGAAATAGAGGCAACACTGCTGAGGTCTTCTCTATTAAGTGGCATTTAATAATATGATTATTTGGGAATCTTTAGTCTGATTTTAAATGTGTTTATTATTATCAGTCAGCTTTATTTCTGTCCCAGGTCTCCGGGTCATTAGAGACTAGCTGACAAAATAATTGTCTGTCCTTCTCCTCTCCCTCCTGCGCTGATGGCAGACTTCCCTTATCCACATTCTAGGGCAGCACATTTGCCCTTATTTATGTCCTACCTGGGCCCATGACAAAGCCCTTTAATGCAGCATAGTAGTATGGTCAAGGCCAAGAACCCTGGGGTCAGCCTGCCTGGATTCAGATTCTGGTTCCACCATTTACTAGCTGTGAAAACTTGGCCTGATGGCTTGACCTCACTGTGCTGTGGTTTCTGCACACGCAAAACGGAGGCAGTAATAGCACCTAGCCCACAGATTTGTTTTAACCATTAAAGAATTTGATCTCTGTAAATCATTGAAAATAATGGCCAGCACGTGGCACCGTAAACACTAAATAAGTGTTGGCTGTTTTTTTTCAAGTGGCTTTTAATCACGGGTCTAGATGCTCACATCATTTACAATTCAAAAATGCTTATTAAATTACCATTTTGTACCTATTTAGGTTAAATTAACAAAGATCAAAAAGGCTAGTGGCACAATGTTGGCAAGGTGTAAGAAAACAGGCATCGTCAAACACTGCTGGGGCGGGGGGTGAAACATGCAGCCTCTTCAAGGCAGTTTAGCAATATCTATGCAAATGACAATTGCACCTACCCCGTGACCCGATAATTCCACTTCCAGGAATTTATCCCACAGACGCACTTACACGCGTACAAGGATAATAAGAGTATTTATGGCAATATCTGGGGGGTCATAGCAGACCGAAGAGAAAATGAAACGCCTACCAAAAGAAGCCTGGTTAAGGAATTGCAGTGCATGAATATAGTGAAAAGCTTGTAGCCATCACAGATACTAACGTAGATATAGACACAGATCTAGATCTAGACGTAGTCATAGATATAGACATAGACATAGACAGACATAGATATAGACATAGACATAGATATATACTACCATAGAAATGACAACTACAATGGAATTTTCAGTGAAGAAAAGGCAAAATGCACAAGATACCCAGTATGCTACTTTTTATATTTACCCAAAGAAGGACATATGTGAGATTACATTTATAGCAAAAATGAATCTCAGACCATAAAGTCAGGTGTGAAAAATATATACCTTTATTTTCTTATACTTAAACCAAATTGTACTTTTAATCTTCATCCCACACTACACCAGGTAGCAGAACCTTAATCTCAGTCATCTTGAGGACCCCTTTCCAAGAGGTCACCCCAAGTGCCAAAGGCCTTTCCTCCAGGATGTTGGGAGACAGGAGGTGGGCAGGGCTCAGCCCTTGGCATTTGCATCCATCCACACGGCCACAGAGACCCACGTGGGTCCTCCTGCCCAGTTCTCGGCTGCCAGAGCTCCCAGTGTGGCCAAGGTGTCCTCATTCTCACCCATGTGGCTCTTGAGCTGTCAGATTTCCTTTTGCTCTGTTCATGCTACTCTCTGATGCACAGGGTCATCTTTCAGATTCGGTACCACCCCAGGTCTCAGGATAGTCTATGATTTTTTTCTCAGGACCTTCTGTCCAGACTCCCCTGGGGTCTTGGTGCCTCTCCACATTCTACCTGGGAAAGGGAGGACATATGCCCTCTGCTCCTACATCCTGAACCTATTATCCTCCTGCCCTTGACTCTGTATCCCAGCCCAGGAGAAGGGGTAGGGCAAGCAGGACCCACCAGCATCTAAATTCTCTTCCCTTCCCCTCCTTTTCATTCCCTGATCCCAGCGTGCCTTCCTCTAACCAGAGGGCAGAACATTTCC
This sequence comes from Panthera pardus, assembly GCF_024362965.1. NCBI lineage: Eukaryota > Metazoa > Chordata > Mammalia > Carnivora > Felidae > Panthera > Panthera pardus. Next base: position 33,681,040 of record NW_026526876.1, on the reverse strand, counting down.
CCTTACTCATCTCATCCAAGTCCATTCTCTTGTCATTTCAGGGCTTGGACTTGTGAGACTCAAAACCCTCTTCCCTGCCTTCTACTCTGCCATCCCTCTCCCAAATCACTGAGTGCTGCTTGGGCTATAGCTACTAGAAGGGCCCTGGTGTACAGTGAGAAATACAGTGAGAATCGTCTGTTAGAACCTCACAATACCCCCCCCTTCCCTTGTATACGTATGGAAACTAATTTGTGGAGGAGGACTATTGGCTTAGTGTAGCCTTCACTTCTGTTTCAAGTTTTTGCAAGATGTGTGTTCTATGTGTATAATTTCTGTAAGCTAGGCTTTTTTAAAGAAGACCTTCTACAAACAAAAATAAAAATGCTTGGTATTTTGTGAGAGTTTGGACACACTTGGGCTCCATTTCCCCTTTCAGGGGTCTATGTCTTTTGTGCTGAACCAGTTGGGTTCAGATGTGCCCTGTCCCAGAGTTCAGCTCTCCACAGCCCCACAGCCTCATCTTTGATTCTGGCTGATGAGGTCCCTGAGGCACTGGATTAGGAGCCATCTCCTTTGTTCTGTGCCCCCCAAAATTTGTGGATTTCCCCTCAATGTAGGAGTCCATTCCTCTGAGCTTCTCAGGGGACCACATCTTGTGGATGTGATGCTAATAAATCTCTCCCTGATCTGGCTGGAGACAGTCCTGGGACAAAGGTGTGCTGAATGAAAAGGAGGAAAATGCAATTGTAGAAACTTGTAGAGTAGATGATTTAGGAAGTCGGGAAAATATGAAATTCTGAGTAAGTCATTATAGAATTACTTACTTGGCCCACTTCACAGATTTTATGCAATAAAAATAGGGAAATATTGACAACTCTGCTTTATTTTGCACATTGACAATCCATTATTAAATACCCTAATTCTGAAACATTCTGAAGGTCAAGTCCATCCCTGGGAGTTCATATTTTTCAGCTCAAGAGCTGCCTTCAAGTGAAAGCTTGCACTCATACTGAATCCTCAGTTTACGTCCTGGTAGTGTGCTTTGTTGTTGGCTTATGAAGAAGACCCTTGTAAGCAAGGATTTTGACTTACTTTTGTCTTGTTCATCTCTGGGGGCACCTGGGTGGCTCAGTTGCTTGACTATCTTGTTCATCTCTGTAATTTCCAACATGGCATCTGACTCACACAAAATACCCAGTCAATGTAAACATGAAAGAAAGAACCAAATGAGCTCAGCTATGGAGCAAATCATACCCAGTTTTACCCTCCACAGTGCCTAGTGCATGGTGATGCTCAGCAAGTGTGTGTTGAATGAATGAATGAATGAATGAACGGACAAACGTGATATGAAACCAAACAATAGCTTGTTGTTCCAATGATAGAAAATCCTTGACTTCTAAACCCTGTAGTCCTAAATCAAATCAAAATCAGGTTGACATGTTTTCATCTAGGAATGTATTTCTATGAAAAGTCCTACAGAGCATTCAAAAGTAGATCACACTGAATTATGTGTTTAACTCATGTCCTTTTGGGAAAAGAATAGAATTATTTAATGACAGCATCAGTCACTTTGGTTGTACTGGTATTAGTCCTTCTCTGCTAATGATGTACTCTCCCCTCGAAAGTCATCTTCTGTCCCTTCTCAGATACTGACATTGACCCATGAAATGTTCAACACAGACAAGGCATTCAGGAGGAGTTAGCAGTGAGCTGGGGGCAGACTAGCTGGTTCAGGAACTGACAATACACTGTCCGGTAAGGCTTGTACTAAATTGATCAAGCAAATGACATGATTTCAGCGACCCTTTCCAAATTACACTGTCAGTGACCCTGAGTGTGAAAAATAGGGACATCCAAGTCTCACATTGCAGGGTCTTCCTATTTTGTATTTTTATTCAAGTATAGTTAACATACGGTGTAATATTAGTTTCAGGTGTACGATATAGTGATCTAACAATTCTTAGAGTACTCAGTGCTCATCATGATAAGTGTACTCTTAATCGCCTCTATTTCACCACCCCTCCCCCTCCCATCTATCTCCCTTCTGGCAACCACTGGTTTATTCTCTGTATTTAAGGGTCTGATTTTTTGTCTTTTTTTTTTCTTTGTTCATCTGTTTTGTTTCTTAAATTCCACATATGAATGAAGTCATACAGTATTTGTCTTTCTCTGACTGATTTAGTTCACTTAGCATTATACCCTTTAGGTCCATCCATGTTGTTGCAAATGGCAATAAAAAGATTTCAATCTTTTTATGACTGAACAATATTCCATTATATATGGAATATCTCCATCCATTCATCTATTGATGGACATTTAGGCTGCTTCCATGTCTTGGCTATGGTAAATAATGTTGTGATAAACTTAGGGGTACATATATCTTTTCAAATCAGTGTTTTCATTTTCTTTGGGTGAATACCCAGTAGTGGAATTACTGAATCACATGATAATTCTATTTTTAGTTTTTTGAGGAAGAAGGGTCTCTCTTTAAAATGCAGCTCAATCACTCAAAGGAACAGAGGATAAATACGTAAGTGATATAATGAGAGTTGCTTTGTAGCCGAGCAATCTAGGTCTGAGTCCCGGCTCAGCCACTTGCCAAATCATATCTTTAGACAAGCTATTTAACCTCTGTGAGCTTTACTACTTCATATTTTAAAAGCAGTTACAATGCCTACCATGTAAGAATGCTAGAGAGTGGTATTAGCTTCTCAGGAAGAAGCGGCAGCACTTAACATCAGGCAGGAGGAAGCTACCACTATATAAAATTCCATTTGGGGGCACCTGGGTGGATCAGTCGGTTAAGCATCCAACCTTGGCTCAGGTCATAATCTCACGGTTTGTGAGTTTGAGCCCCAAGTCAGGCTCTGTGCTGACAGCTCAGAGCCTGGAACCTGCTTTGGATTCGGTGTCTCCCTCTCTCTCTGCCCTTCTGCTCATGCTCTCTCTCTCTCTCTCAAAAATAAACATTTAAAAAAATTTTTTTAAACCTCAATTTAAAAATTGTGCAGTTCTATTCAAATGTTTAACCATCAAAGAGGAAGAGAACAAAGCAGGTTCTGTGTTTGACGTAGATGTTGCTGTTCACAAGAAGCAAAGAAATGCACCAGACACAGAGTCAGGGGACTTAAAGTTGACCAGAAGCAGGAGCCTGGGTCTTTCTAAAAGGCAGTGCTCCAAAGGTGGGCCCCAACACAACAGGCCCCATCTCATTCATTTTGCTTCTCAGAAAAAGCCAAGGTTGCAGACGAAGCTTTCTAGCTCAAATCATGGACAAAAACCAAGCCAGTTTCTGGAAAGACTCCTGTTCCTGCCCCCAACCCAAGCCAGTCAATCAACATCAGGCAAGATGGTGCCTTGTTATCATGAGAAGTTCTTCCTGAAAGTCACCCCTCACCACCAAGACCACATTCAACACTGGAAGTTGTAGCTCCTAAATGCCAAGAAGCATTTTGTCCCCATGAAGATGAAGCTGCCTTGAGCCATCCCAGTCTTACTCTGACGTGGGTGGGTAAAGTGATTTCATTTCCCCCTATTGCCCTTTCTCGTATGATGGCACAAGATCTGAGAAGGGAGGCTAACAGGAGCTATTTTTTTCAAGCAGCTATCAACCACATTCAGAAATCAGGACTGCAAATAGGCATAATCTGCACTCCTCCCAAAACGTAGCCTCCAAAATGAAGTTCTACAAGAATCACAGTGGCTCTTAGAATTACTGAGTGCCCAGGGCAGTAAGGTACATTTGCACATCACGTCACCACTGGTGGACCCAAAGGGGGAAAAAGGAAACGAGAGCACCCATACAACTGGGCCCTGTCTTCTTGGATGGATTCAATATAAGGGAGTTTCTAAGAAAGCTCTGCCTCCTACCCCCGAAGCAAAATTTTCTCATTCTTTGAACTAATGCAGATACTCAAATCAAATTTGCTCTGGAAAACAAGTTATTAAGTACACAATTTCATTTCTGATCGCCTATAGCTGCTAAAGGAAACTAATTCTAGCTGCCCAGAGGAAACAGCCTGAGGCCACAGGTGAATTGTGAGCAGTCTGGCTCAGTACCCACGCTCCTAATTATATGACACTGGCTCTGCATGAGGTCAATATGGTGCTTTCTCCTTTTCAGACTTTTTAAATTTCTATCATCTCACTTAATCCTAGAATCCATAACAATTCTAGGATGTGAGTGGGAAAGATGACATAACCCTCACTGTATGGCAGGGAAAAACGCTGAGTTAAGTGATGATTCTCAAGCCCCGTAACAAGTCAGAGATAAAGTCAGGAAGACACATTCATTCTTTCAACAGATGTTTATTAAGCATCTACTCTGTACCAAGCAGTGAGCTAGGCTCCGGGGAAGCAGCAGTGCACGAATGCTAATCTCCAGTAAGCATTTCAGTGAGGAAACAATGCAAGAGCTGGCAATTTTAGCTGTTGATGATGACAATAAGCAAGACAGAGAGTGACGAGGCTGTTGAGTATGTGGACTGATGGCCAAGCAAGAGCTCTCAGAAGCAGTAACATTTCTGCCAAGGCCTGAATAACAAGAAAGAGAGGGGAAGCATTCCAGGAAGGAGGAAGAACAGGGTCCGGTCTCAGGGATATCCAATGGAACATACTGGCCAATGCGGTGGCATTGTGGTCAGGAAGGGGGAGGGTGGGAAGACACGAGGTGGGAGCAGAGAAGGTAAATAAGAATAAAAACTTTGAAAATATTGTAATAATATATTTTCCATCACCCTAAATCATCAGGCTTAGCAATGGTTTAATATTCCAGGAGAAACTACTAGAAAAAAATAAAGTCATTGTCCAAATTTTACTGTAAAATTAGATGAAGAGAGAAGTATAGCCAGACAATAGTTATGAGAGTCCAGATTTCTAGAGAAGAGAGATTTCTTAATCTGAAAGTTCTCTTTACATAGCAAGAGGCCAGCCTGGTCCTTTGTCAAAGAAAGGAACTCTGAGGGAAGAGAGCTCAGATCTGATACAGGGAACTCCCACCTTACTAGAGAGGAAATGAAGCCACTTCCAAGGCGGGGCGGCAGAAGGACAGGAGGAAGGAAGTGGATGAGGAATTGTTCACATATGTCATATCTAGTTTCATTGCCCCCCTCACTGGGGCCATTATCTGGGGCTGCAGATGTTAGAAATGGAATCAGTACATCGGGGGGGAGGGGGAGCCCAAGCAGTGAAGTTTGTTTCTCACTTTCCTGGCCACAAACTGGAAATTTTTCAAGCTAAAGTTGGTGCTTGAAATGCAAATGCAGTTTCAGGTCCTGCCCCATCCTCGCCCCATGATACTTCTTCAATCTGATCCAATGCCTGAGTCTCTCCAATGTAGATAGTCCCACCAGTGGTGGCTGGGATCCGGCCACTGAGAGCATGGAGCTAATCTGGGAAAACCTGCAGCTGGGAAAGAAGCCTCCTGACCAAGATTCCACTTCTCCTGATATCTTGTGGCCTTTGGACAGGCTCTGCATGCAGAAAGTCAGCAATAGTTAGAAGCCATATTTTCTGGATGTATAACAAGCATTTCTCTTTAGGCATCCCCTTGCTCTAACCACCCTTGCTGGTACACGGGCACTCAGAATCGGCTCCCGGAGCTGACTCCACAGGTCGACCCAGGCCCGCAAGTGGTGCGGGGGGCACAGCTTGGACGAGGCGCACAGGGGGGAGTCACACAGGCAGCAGAGGTGGAGCATGGATTGCAAGGGAGTCTGTGGAGAGAGAGAAAAGGTGAATGAAGTGAGGGATGGGAAATGAATGATGTGTGATAGAGCACAAGGAAGGAGTCCCCCTCTTTAAAACTACAAGATGGGGACCCAACAGATGCCCTAGCCATTGACCCCCTATTGTGCACCCCTAGTGCTAGACTGAGGGATCTCTATCTACAATGTCATCCAGAATTAAGGTTTTCTAGACGAGAATCGGGTTCTAGCCTACAAGATAAAAAATACAAACAAAGATTAAAAAGAGAGCAAAAGTGAGTTCAACAAACCTGCTAGGATCTATACTCAAATTGCCTGTTCAAGATACAGCCATGTTTCTACTCTCACCAGTGAATGGCTAGCCAAGAAGCCCCACTGGAGACCTGGCAATGGATCCTAATGGATGGTCACTCCCTTCATATTCTGTCAATGAGGCAGAGTGTGAGAAGAGGAGGGGCAATGGGTCACTCAACAGGAGCATAGACTGCCTTCTGGTTTGTAGACAACACTACTGTTACCGTAAGGAACTCATAAGAATTGGGCAAATGATTGGCCAAGAGTGCCTAGATCACACATACTTGCAATCCTCACTCTCCAGAAGTTTCCGGTATGTGGCAATCTCGCTCTCCAGCCGGGCCTTGACGTCCAGCAGCACCTGGTACTCCTGGTTCTGCCGCTCCAGGTCAGCCCGGATCTCAGACAGCTGCTCCTCCACATCACGGATCAGGATCTGCATCTGGGCCAGCTCGGTGCCAAAGCGTGCATCAGACTCACACAGGGAGTTCTGCAGACAGTCCTTCTGTAATGGCAAATAACCGGGTAAGAGACCGAGGTGTCCCAAAATTCAGCAGTAAGAATCATGGCCAACCTCACCATGTCATAGGACATGCCCAGAACTCTGGAGAAATCGCTGCCCATATCACCACGACTTTTCACAAAATTCTACCTGGAGGAAGTGTTCATCCCAGTATTCCCAGTACCTGACCAAGTAGACACCCAGTGACGTCTTGTGGAACGAGGGCCTGAACCGCCACCCTTTATTGTAAAGGAAGTGGAGTTGGCTTTTTAAAGGAACCGGTTTTGGGGATCAAACCAACCTTGATGGCGAGGCATCTCCCCCAGGGAGAGAGGGACCCAGCCCCTGAGTTCTGATTGTTAGTGGGACTGATGAGTGGGACTTCTAAGACACGCTGCTGCCAGGCCATGGCCCATGGCACCAGCAGCACAGTGAGGGCAGAGGACCGTACCAGGCTGTGCTGGGCCTGAAGCTCCACCTCCAGGGCGTTCACCGTGCGCCTCAACTCCAGGATCTCCGACTGGCAGCACTGCAGCTCCTCGGAGCAGGACATGTCCTGCTTGCTGATGCTCTCGCACTGAAGCACAAGTGCACAGAGATATCACATCACCCCCCTGCCCAGGTGGAAGCCGGGGGACCCTCCCTGCTCCGAGGTGGCACCCTCACCTGATCTTGGAACCACTGCTCCACGTCGTTGTGGCCGGTCTGCATCATGGCCTCGTAGTGGCACCGCATCTCATCCAGCACCCTGCTCAGGTCCACGGTGGGCTCCGCATCCAGCTTAATCTGGAGCTTGTCCCCCAGCTGGCCCCTCAGGATGTGGACTTCCTGCGGGCACAGAAGAACCAACACTCTGAGTGAGGAAAGGGTTTGGACAGAGCAGATAGCACCTGAACCCCTTCTCTGATGAGCAGCACGAGGGGTGAGCCCACTTGTGCACGATGTGAAAGATCTTGTCCAGGATCCACTGGCAAGAGCCCAGTGGGTCACCTTCTTAAATTCACAAGGCAAACCTTTAGAGACAAGGAACCACCCCCCCCCCACCGCTACCTCTGCTACGTCCTACAGAGTCAGCCTGACTCCCACACGCAGATCAACCCCTCATCCTGATGCCAGCTGAGCCTGGTTTCTAATCCTACAGCCACAGGGTGGGCGATGCTCCCTTCTCTGCTCAGTGCCCTCTCCCATGGGTCTGCAGCCCCAAGCCCAGACCTGCTCGTGGTTGCTCTTGAGGCAGAGCATCTCCTCCTTCAGGGACTCCTGCTGGGCCTCCAGGTCGGCCTTGGCCAGGCTCAGGTCATCCAGGAGCTTGTGCATCCCACACATGTCCGCCTCCACCACCTGGCGTAGGGACAGCTCACTCTCGTGCCTTCCAGGACAGGAGATGAAAGGTCAGCAGGATGACAAGGACAGCCCCTTTCAGCTGCCCCCAGTTTCCATTTCCTTCACCAATTAGGATCCTCATTTGCTCACTGTGCTCAGCACTGGCTTCAGAGATTAATTAGACTCAACCCCTCTACTCAATCAGCTCATGGTCTAGCAAGGTATTCATAGTAGGTATCATTTTTACCATTGGGCATTGAAGAAACTTTTGTTCCAAAAGATGAATTAGCTTGCATGAGATCATGTATTTCAGGATCCAGTACAGGACTCACACCACTAGGTTAAGCAACATCCAGGTACCTGGTCAATGATTTGCTCCCTTATTCCTTGTGTTGGGCTACTTGTCTATCTCTGACCTTTGTCTGATAGAAATGCCTGGTATTTGAGGTCCCCATAGATAAATTTGGACCCTGACCTATCTGTAAATGGTTCCTCTAACTTACATGTGAAATTCAGTGACTGTCCTTGCTCAGTTTATTCTTGAAATCACCTTATTCTGCTCCTGATGAGTGAGCTCAAGCAGCCTTACTTTCCATTTTAGAGAAGTAAATGAAGGAGGCATAACTCTAGGCTACACCATACATACTGAATTTGATGTATTTTTTTTTTCCTCAGCCACTTTATATTAGTTTTGTTTGTAATAAAAATTTTTATTTGGAGAATTTAGGAAAGAAGAAACAGGACAGTAATTCAGTCAATTAAGTAGTTGGACATTGTGACTTAGGGTAGAGGAAGGAGTCACTCTGAGACCTCTTCCAGCCCTACTTACTTGATTCTAAAGTCATCGGCAGCCAGCTTGGCATTGTCAACTTGAATAATGAGCCTGGTATTCTCAGCCTTGCTGCACAGGATCTGTGGAAAACCAGGAAGACAGTTCATGCACAAAACATCATACTCTGGGCTCCAGCTCTATGGGTGACATCTACACTCATGCTCAAGAGAACCCAAGAGCACAAACACCCTTGAGTCTTCAATGGCCCTTTGACTGCCATGCCCTTCCACCTTCCTCAGACCCAGCATACCCCAGGCTACTTCAGACCTCACCTTCTGCTGGAGCTCCTCAATGGTCCGGAAGTACGACTGGTAGTCTGGACACACGCTGGACTCATGGCATTTGCTCGACTCTCGGATCTTGGTCTCCAGCTCCGCATTCTCCCGCTCCAGCTGACGCACCTTCTCCAGGTAGTTGGCCAGGCGGTCGTTTAGGAACTGCATGGTCACCTTCTCGTGCCCGTTCGGGGCGCCTTCCCCATAGTTCCCACACACTCCGATGTTACCGGGAATGTCGCGGGTCCCTGGCAAGGGGCAAGCGGTTTGGCAGCTATAGGGTACACAGAGGCTGGGTCGGCCCAGAGGAGTTGTCCCCACACGCACCCGGTTGGCATGTGCCAGGGTGGCAGACAGGCACAGGGAGGCAGCCTTGGCCTCTGCCCCAGGCTGGCCCCCAACGTCAATGCAGGAACCGCAGACATTTGCAGCTTCGGGCATCTGAGTGCTGCCCAGACAGCGGGATGAGCTGATGTAGCAGGAGGTCATGGTGTGGGCTGAGGTAGTACAGGAGCTTCAGAGCAGCTGTGAAGGCCGAGCCACTGAGTGTGACAACCCCTTTCCCTGCTAGGCCTTTTATACCCCATCCCAGGTGGGTGTTGGCTCAATGCTTTGACCTCAGCGCCTTGATTTTCTACCTACTGTTGTACTGTCATCCTGTTACTCAGCTGTTGGTTTACCATTAAGAGTTCCTCACCTCATTAAAGGAATGTTGATGAATTTGAGGTGCCTCCTGGCTCTTTGATATCAGGTTGTCTGTTGATGGGAAGTAAGAAACTTTTATTATTTTTCAAAGAACAAAATCCTTTTAGCCATCAGATGTTCATACCTTGACTAGAGCTGATGTGCCCACACTGAAGGCATGACTGTTCCTGTTGGTCATAGGATAAACCCTATGAGAACAATGGTGCCCACCTGGGTTAAGACTAAACCAGCCTTCTCTATCCAGGGAAGAGCCTGGTTTCGGGCTGATAGATGTTATGGGTTTTGGTTATCAAAAACTTCACATTTCTTCTGTCTTCTCTCTGCCTTTCAAACTCACTTTGAGGAGCAATAAGACTTTGGTAAGTCCATTCATTCAACATTCATCTCGTGGCACATCCCATGTGCCAGGCACTATGCCATGCCCCTGTCATACAACTAGTTAAGCCTGACATAGTTCCTGTCCATCAGGAAGCAACCCAAACTTAGGTAGCCATGGATGTTTTAAATAAGTTGTCTGCAAAGATCATCAGTACAAGGGTGACCTTGAACCTTGCCTGATCTGGACCAGGAAAGATAAGCTCAATAAGCCAGAAACAAGCAAAAATGAACAATAATCTTTTTACGTTCCAAGGCTGTGAAACTCAATGGACATTGAGTTATCAGAGTCAGTATGGTGGTTTTTCCTGCCCTACTTCCTTGATTCTAAAATTCTTTACTGAGCACTTAACATATGTGTTAGGGGGCTTATCAACAATATTGTTTAATCCTTCCTACCATCCTGTAAGGTGGATATTCTTACCATAACTTTACAAAAGAAAGAAAAGACATTGAGGACCAGAGACGTGAAGTTGTTTTTCTAAGATCAACCCCCTTATAAAGTGGCAAAGCCTGTTGTTAATATCAGTTTCTTTCAACTCCAGAGCCCATTCTTGTTCTCTTCACCTTGCACACCCCCCAATAGGGGAATAAGTGTGTCATTGCCAGAATTAAGAAGGATTATAAAGTCTAGAAATTGTATAAGAAGTTGAAATTAAGAGATAAAATAAGAATTTAACATTCTATATTATTCTTTGTGTCTCAGAAAATACAAGTGTTGAGATACCAGAACAATAGGGCAAGGCTTCTCCAAGGACCATGCAGAAGGATGCCCAGGAGAAATCTCCATCCCCAAAATTATTATACTACATCTCATACCCCACTAGCTCTTGGCATCAGAGAGCCAAGACTGCTGACTACTAAGGTCCCAAAAGTTCTCTTTTAAAATTTGTGGCAGGAGATAGATTGCCCCCTAGGACTGAGAAAGACCTAATATGGAGTAAAACTAAGTTATCAGAGTCAGTATGGGGGTTATAACTAAATCTTCGTGAAAATGAATATTTTCCAGTGCTCTAAGCATTCAGCAAAAGCGGAATAGACATCTCTATAGGGACCAGATCTGTATATATGAAACAAACTATTGGAGTTCTATCAAGAAGAAATACAGAAGTCTGAGACTTCTGTTCAGAATGGGTTTCCCAGGAAGGGTAACTAGTGGTCAGCTCTGTCCTAAGGGTTACTCAGAGCTCATCAATGAATAACTCTTTATAGACATCATAATTAGAAGACCTCACCAGGCCAGCCCATCTCATCCTTCAGAGGCCTTTGGGTGCAATCTGCATAGGTTACATCTTCAAACACTGCTTTGTTACTCTCCTCTGTCTCATCACATAGCAACAAGCTTCTCTATAAACCAGGGAACTAGACTTATAAAGTCATTTCTTTTGACCCGCTAAATCGAATCTATCTTTTGACTTTATTCTCTGGCAGGATTCATTCCATTAGCTAAAACTCATGATTTCCTCCATCTCAAAATACACAACACTTGTTACTGCATAACATCGCCGCTGAGGCTTTCTATGTCGGGGTGACGCTCCTCTGTACTGAAGCTTCATCATGGTCCTGGCTTGGGCTTCAACCGAGTGTGCTGTTTTGCATAATGACACTGATGTTGCGTGTCTCTTTGTAAAGCTGCTTGGTTCCACTGAGTTGCATTTTTCTCAAAGGAGGTGAGTGTGGGGTGAAGATCCTTGCCCTCATATCTAAGACTGCCTTTCTTCCCAACCCTTTAAAAAGAGTCCCTGTGGCCCTTGGTAACCAAACATGAGCCAGAATCAGTGACAAGAAGTGACGAAGACAGAGTGTGAGAGACAGAAGCCTGTAGCCCTCCTTCACTCACCTGTGTGCACACAGTTCTCTCACTGAGTCTGACTTCAAAAATACCAGTCTCTAGAAGCAGGAAGCCTACTGCAGATGGAAAGGCAGAGCTGTGGTCTTGGGATGCTGTTTTCAAACATGGTGGTGTTACAGATGGGTGCATCTCAACCAGCGGGAGGGAAAGGTGTGGACCTGTAGACTAGCCCCCAGGAATCGTGCCTAGCCCACAACCTACTTCTTCTATGCTGTGGCTCCTGCTGCAGGAAGATGCATGAGGCATCCAAGGGTTTGTGCCCTGTAAGGGAACCTCGCCCATCACATAATGTAGGGGGTGCAAACGTCGAAGACAGCTCCTGTGTGTGGAGCCTCATACTGCCGTGTCCTCTGGGTGTTAGGAAGTGGTGCCAGAGAAAACTGTAGGTCAAGAAAATTATGAAGACTCTTAAAAGAAGAGTAATAAATAATAATAATAAGTAATAAATGATCTATTATTCTAGGTGTACAACTCTTGAGGCTTTGATGAATGGAAAAACCACACTTTTATTCAAATTAGATAGGATTTTGCCATCAGGTTTCTTAGATCCAGCTCCATAATCCACAAAGTTTATCCACTTAATCAATGTTGTTTTCCTCCTACCATGACATCGTCTAGACACTAGGAGTGCGTCTATAAAAGACGCAGTCCCTGCCTTAGAGTAGGGGAGACATTTGTGACACGGCACCACAGTGGCCTGTGGAGGTGGTGCCACACTCACTCTGAGGCCTTCAGACATGTTATCATCTTTCTCCCCATTACCCATTACCCTGCAGATGGCCCCAGAGCAGAATCCACTTTTCCCTTGCAGCTGTCTATTCCGTATACCAAGTAATTCTCTGTGGCATCAGCTGGGTGTCCAATAGTTCAATTTAATCCCTATGTTACCCACCTGGATTTAGCATCAGATCTCACAAGGCAAAGGCTCAGTCTCACAAGGCTGCCCTTCTTCAGACACCAATCGTAAGTTCCAGGTTGTCACCTGTCCTTCTGAATGACTGGCTATAACTCAGTGTTCCCGTGACCCCTTCCTTGGGTTTGATAATTTGCTGGAATGACTCCCAGAACTCAGGGAAACATTCATGTTTACCAGTTTAGCATCAAGGATATGATAAAGGACACGAAGAATAGCCTGATAAAGAGACACATAGGGCAAGATATGTGGGGAGGGGTGCAGAACTTTCATGCCCTCTCTGAACGAGCCAGGCTCCCTGCACCTCCATGCGTTTGTCTTTGTACAGTGTTTATGTATCCTACTCAGCAGAACTTTCCATACACTTCATGGCAGAATCAGTAAGGAGTTTGTTCACAAGAGCTTCCCCAGAAGCTCAGAGGTCTGGGAGAAAGAGCACCCAGCCACCAGGGGGCTGGGGGAAGGTAGGGAGGGGGACTCTGCGAGGAATCCACCTTCTCATATTCTTTGGGTACCTATAAAGGTACTCTTTATACCTTGAGTATGTGAGTATAGTATAGTATAGTATAGTATAGTATAGTATAGTATATGAGTATGAGTATAGTCTCATAATCTTCGGGTACCTATAAAGGGATGGCCAGGGTCATAATGTTGAATCTGGTGTGTGGTTGAAGCCTGTGAGAGTAGAGCCACTCCCCTGGGCAACGTGGAGACCCATCCGATATATCCCTCACCTGCAGAGGAGGGGCATTCACAGAAAGGAAAGAAGCATTCAAGGGCTTAGGTCCTCCTTGGCCTAGCGTCTGGGAAGGAGCTCCTGGGAGCCCAGGGGCTGGGTACGGTATCCAGCAGACAGAGGGAAATGGGAGCTAGAAGGAGAGGGTGTCAGACAAGATCCCTTTCCTCCCAGAACCATGAGATTGGACAGGTCTGTGTGCCCCACAAGCAGGCTGTAATTTGGGTCTTCTAGACTCATGTCCCATAGATCCCTTTTGCTATTATCAAGGTGGAGCTGAACCCCCTCTCAACCACCCATCCTCCACCCAGCCACAGGGAATCTGGGGTCCTTTATGCACTCTTGACCAGTATCAGAGTGACAGAATGCTCCAAGTCCTGGCCATGGAACTTAGTGCCTGAGGACAGGTGACCCAAAAGGCAGGACCTAATTATTTGGCCCCTTCTGCACCCCAGGAGAGCCTCCTTCTAGGGCTGACAAGGCAGGATTAGGGCTGTGTTTTCATTTAAGGAGGGGGTATTTCTGGACAGCCTCTGCTCCCAGCGCTACCCCTCATTAGCCAGGTGGCCCAGAGCAAGTCAGCCAGCTCTTCTGGTCCCTGGTTCCCCACTGAAAATACAAGCTCTGGAACAGACCATGGGCTTGAACTCTTGAGCACAACCCAAGTAAGAATTACACTGCACATTTTGCAACTATATATGTGCTAGACACACATACATATTATTTTCTATTCTGTTCTCTCTTTCTCTCACTCTCTTGCTCTCTCTCTCTTGCCCTCTCTCTAGCTGATCAAAATCCACTAAAATGACTTCACAGACCATCAATGGATCACAACCATAGTTTAAAATACACCACACAGGTGCCCACTGTAACTTGGTGAAATAACCTGACAATAGACACACACAACAGGCAGCTTCATTTATTAATTTATTCTTTTAACTTATTGGCCAGGAACCAGAAGAGAGATGTAGCTCCCCAAGTGCTGCAGAAGGAAAATGGCCCCGCTGAGAGAACTTGAACATCAAAACACAGGCAGAAGTCGCGAGAAGCCGCAGAGCCTCAGGGACGCCCCACCCCAGAGACGAGCCGTCTGTAAGGTGGGTGTCAGCCACGGGGGAGTCTCCGGCTTCCTGTGTGTGTCATGTGCGGAGACAGGAAGGTCCCCACTGCCCTGTGTACAGGATCTGCTGCTACCATGGCAGCCTTGGGCTCACAGGGTGAGCTCAAGGAGGAGGTGCCGTGTGGGGCTTGTGGGGTGCAGGTCACGGGACACACTTGTGGGTCGCCCGAGGGAGCGGCATGTGGATTGAAGGCATTCTGCAACCCAGATGCACAGAGACGTCCATCCTCAAGCCCAGCAGCTAAGAAAAGACAGACTTGGCCTGAGTCCCTGCCCTCCTGCCTTACTAGCTCAGGCCCTGGGGCCAGTTACATTCTTTGAGCCCCGTATCTTCATCGACAATAACAAGGACGGTAATGTTAACTGCATGGCCTGCTATTAAGTCTTAGGGAAAATAATGCTGAAATCCATAGGAAGAGAGACAACAGGGCTCATCAGAGAGGACTGGATCTTCTGTTCACACATAGGTGCTCTTCCCACATGCAACACTCCAAATACTTTCCTGCCACATGAGTTCTTTGCTGCCATCATTATCTGAGCCTCAGTTTCCTCAATTACAAACCGGGGCCCCTAGTACCCTCACATACTCCTTCAGCTATGGCACAAGCAAAATTGACTAGGCCTGATAGAGATGAGGGGAGTCCAGTCAGATTTTTTTTTTTTAGTTAAAGAAAAGTGGCATATCTTTATTTTAATTTTTTTAAATGTTTTTATTTATTTTTGAGACAAAGACAGAGCATAAGCAGGGGAGGGGCAGAGAGCGGGGGAGACACAGAATCCGAAGCAGGCTCCAGGCTCTGAGCTGTCAGCACAGAGCCTGATGCAAGGCTCGAACCCACAAACCGTGAGATCATGACCTGAGACGAAGTCAGACGCTTAACCGAATGAGCCACCCAGGCGCCCCCCTTTTTTTTTTAAATGTTTTTATTTTTTTTTTAATTTTTTTTAGATGTTTATTTATTATTGAGAGACAGAGAGAGACAGAGCATGAGCAGGCGAGGGGCAGAGAGAGGGGGAGACACAGAATCCGAAGTCAGGCTCAGGCTCTGAGCTGTCAGCACAGAGCCCGATGCGGGGCTCGAACTCACAAACTGCGAGATCATGACCTGAGCCGAAGTCGGGCGCTTAACCGACTGAGCCATCCAGGTGCCCCTGTTTTTATTTATTTTTGAGACAGAGAGAGACAGAGCATGAGCAGGGAAGGGACAGAGAGGGGGGGAGACATGGAATCAAAGTGGCATATCTGAAAGAAAGAAAGAAAGAAAGAAAGAAAGAAAGAAAGAAAAGAAAGAAAAATTTAAGGTAGGCTTTATCATGTTGCATGGATTCAGTGAAGGAAGACAAAGTGCCCAGAGCATCAGAAACGTTCCGACCACAGATATTCCTCCTTCTCCCTCACCCTGCTCATGGCCCAAGGCCACCGGCTAAAAGGAAAGAACCAAAATTAAGGGCCAGGCATGAGAGCAGTTGGGCACCCTGAGGAAACAGAACCCCAAGTGTCTGCTGGGATAGGGGGGCACCCGTGGCCGAGAAGGAAGGAACTCAAGAGCTCTGGGCAGGTGTGTGATGTAGGATGGTCACAAGACACGCATCAGCGTCCTGGAGATGCTACAAACACTGGCCCTCCTCAGCCTCACACGTACCCGCAGTCCTTGCTCTCCAGAAGGTTCCAGCACGTGGTGATTTCGCCCTCCAGCCTGGCCTTGACGTCCAGCAGCACCCGATACTGCCGGTTCGGCTGTTCCTCGGCCAGCTGGGCCTCCGCGCTGCCCATCAGTAGCTGGATCACCGCCGGTCCCGGTGGTAACCGGACCCAGGCCTGTCCTGCAAAACCGCCCTTAGGCAGTGGCCGGCCCCATGAGTAGCTCCCCACCCTCAAATCAGAGAGGGCTAAATGCGCTCCTTGCCAGTGCCCTCTGTTGCTAAAAGGGAGGTTTCATGTCATCTCTTTGGAGAAGCTGAGTTCTGTTCCCCGAGCGACCATCTGGCGTCTCCCTGGAGGGGCACGGCCTTGAAGATGCAACAGTCACCTGGAAGAGGTAGAGCTCGGTGAGCGCGGGGGCCTCTGGTCTCAGCGCCAGCGCCCAGAGAGACGGGGCAGTAGAACAGAGGGGTGCCGACGTGTTGGAACTAAAGGAAAATTAGAGTGGCTTCGACCCCTTCCTGCCCCAACCAGAGACCAGAGGGGCTGTGCGCTCCCCGGGGACCCAGAGCAAGTCAGCCACAGGGTCCGGACTGAGGCCTGGCGCTCCTGACTCCAGCACGTTCTCTCCCTCTACACCAAACCTCTCCTGTTAAAAGGCCAAGCGGTAAACATTTTGTGCTTCGCAGGCCATACAGGCTGTTTGCGCTAAACTTGCAGCGGGGGGCAGACGCAGACAGTGTGGCTGTGTCCCGGTGAAAGTGTATTCACCAAAACAGACAGCAGCTGGGTGTGACCTGTGAACTGCAGCTCGCTAACCCCACTCTACACGACACAACGAATGAGGCCTGAGAATTGGACCCCTCACAGCACATGGGGAGACCCTTAGCCTGCCCTGGAGCCAAAGCGCTGGGGCAGGGGAAGGGCATTGCCCAGGTAGACTCCAGAAGTGGGCACTGCACCGTCCCCTGCCCCAAGACATTTAGACCGAGACCGGCAGTCCGTCCAGATGCTCTTTAACCAAGGAGCAAAGCAAAAGCTGCCCGGGTAGGGGTGGGTGGGGGGGGTGGTTGGTGTGGTGGCCTCGTTACTGCTGCTGCTTCTGTTCTTTCTGAAACTTGGGTGTCCAAAGGCTCCAGAAAGTAACTCAGCTGCCGAAGTCACTGGGGGGAAAGTCAGAACGGGGAAGTGGGGGGACTTGTGTGCCAGCCAAAGCAGATTTTCTTTAATTGGCATTAATTGAGCACTTATACTATGCCGGATATCACGATAGTTCAGATGCATTCTGTGCCAGTAACGCGGTGAAGGAGGTAGAATTACCCCCCTTTCCAAAGGGGAGGAGCTTGCAGTTTACAGAGGTTAGGGGACCCGCAGAAATCACACCGCGTGTGGTGGCGGAACTAGGATTCCAGGAGATGTTTTTTGAAGCCGGAGTCACTGATGGTTTCCATTATGGCAAGAGGCTCATCCGGGTATTTGGTTACTTACTTAGGGCTAAGGGGCAGGGACTATTTGGAAATAAATTTGCCTCGACCAGTTGTTCAAAAGGATAGAATACAAACGATCTTAGGACATTTCTATTTAGCAAAACTGAGATCATCACACTCATGTGCTAAAATTTATGAAACACCAGACGAGAATTGTTTTATTGTTAATGATCTTCCCAGTTACCGCTCAGCATATCCTTTTTTTGATCATACCGGAGAAGTCTTCCCAATATTATAGGGAGGGTGCCAATCAGTGTCATTCAGTCCACGAGCTGTCCTGGTGACTCTGCCAGTCACTGTGTCTGACTGCTGGGCCTTTCTCTCTGGAAGCCGTCACCCTCTGGCCAAGCTTCCCCGAACCCAGCTCTGCCCTGTGGGCCCTCACTCCCACGCCCAGGAGGAGGCCTTGCCCTTGCACAGTGAGAGACAGACCCAAGGCTGCGCACCAGTCTCCTTAATGCCTCAGGGAAAGTCTCATCTTTGAAACACATGTCCTCTTTCTTTTCCAGTCCCCACTCAGGGAGGATCCTGCTACCTGTGGGAGTTTCTCCCAAACATCAAATACGACAGAGGTTTTATTACTTTACCGTGGTCCTAAGTTTTCCTGTAAAGTGGAGTTAATGAAATCCAAATGCTTTGATATGAGGACAGACTTCCTCTGAGGATCCCCATATGTGTAACACGAGGTCCACTTTCCAGGCGGTCCTGGTGCTGGTGGGCAGAAATATTCCCCAGCGTCTACATCCGTGGCTTCTGCATCCCTCACAAAGTGGAGATGGACCAGGAGGGAGGATAGCTGTCAACCTCTCTAGCTTGGAAGCATCATCCCAACACAGAGGATGGTGACCATCCATGGCCAGCAGAGGGGGTAGCGCTAACTGCGCCTGAGCCTTGGGGCTTGGTATCCTATAAAAAGCTTTAATAGGCATTTGGGTTGTCAGACAGGTCCTGGCAAGTCAGATGACACACAAGGTGGAAAGAGGAACCAGGTTGGATCGGACAGTATGCTCTGAGGGAAAAGGAGCCTGCACAAGTCCCCAAAGGGCCCAGGGGACCTGGACTCCTGGCCTACAACCCCTGTGTCATTGCCCCTGGCCACAGCCTGAGTCCGTCCTCTTATTGAGCCAAAGGCTCCAAGGATAAGGAGATTCTGAATTTGGTGGTTTCCAGATATTTTTTTAATTGGGAACTACAGTCCTGGGAAGGAGTTTCAGCATCTCAGAGAAAATATCTCTGTTCTTAGGGACAGGAAAGAAGGCAAAAGGAAAAGTATTTATTAGCCTGAAATAATAATAAACTTTCGTGCTTGGAGAAAACATCAGGGAGACCCGCTAGGCTTGGCGTGAGAGCACTTACTTTGATTCCCACCTGTTGGTTGGTGAGTGCATCTTTCCAGCCCTCTGGGCCTTAGACTCCCCATCCATAAATGGGAGAGGCTGGGCGACATCATCTGGAAGGCTCCTTATGATTCTGATAGCTTAGGATAGTGTTGTTGAATAGAACTTTCTGGAATAACAGAAATATTCTACATCTGCACTCTAGTATAGTACCCCTAACCACATGTAGGTACGGAGCACTTGAAATGTGGCTAGTGTATTGAACTGAATTTTTCAATTTTATTTCATTAAAAATTCAATAGCCACATGTAGTCTGTGGCTACCATACCGGACAAGACAGAAGAGGCCTAGGATTTTAGAACCATAGATCTGGTTCTGTTCAGTCTATTGTGTTTATCAAGCTAAGCACATTCTAGACAAATTTGCCTGGGGACTGAAATTTTTTTTTTTTTAACGTTTATTTATTTTTGAGACAGAGAGAGACAGAGCATGAATGGGGGAGGGTCAGAGAGAGAGGGAGACACAGAATCTGAAACAGGCTCCAGGCTCTGAGCTGTCAGCACAGAGCCCGACGCGGAGCTTGAACCCACGGACCGTGAGATCATGACCTGAGCTGAAGTCGGACGCTTAACCGACCAAGCCACCCAGGCGCCCCGCATGGGGACTGAAATTAAGAGGGATTGCCAGTTTGCACTCAGTTATGAGAATATCCACATGGCCAGAAGCTCCTCTATCTCGGCATTCCAGATCACCGAAATGCTACCCTCACCTCCCCACTCAGGAACCACAGCTGGCTAAGCAGTGTGTTTGTGTCTCCCATCGGGCTCACAGCCTCGCCTGCCAAGCCTGCATGCCGGATCCTGTCCCGAGAGCCCCAGGCGGCTCCAAGAGCCAATTCACTTCTCATCATTTCTTGGCAAGTCCAGAGGGCAGATCTTTAATAGAAACATCACCTCAGCTCATTAAGGAAGAACAGTGTGTTTAGAGGTTGAGGTTCAGAAAGGTGTACAAGGTTCCTGTTTCTGGCCCTTTCCTCTTAATCTGCCATGGCCAGTCTTGCCAAGTCAGGTCCTCTGCTGAGCCTCTCAGATTGAGCCCTGATTTTTTCCTTCCCACTGTCACAGCCTGAGCTGAGGCCCCATTAGCTTCTTCCACATACTAGTTATCAGCTCTGTCCCTGCCCCTCAGCCATCTTTTTTACACTCCTCGGTGAAACTTTCTAAAAGGCCACTCAGGCCATGCCATCCTTGGGCTCAGAACCTACAGCAGCCCTCCCACAGCTTTCCGGATGGAATCCAGGCTCCATCAGAGATACCTGGGGCCTCCCCGTGGTCTGACACCTTCCTACCACATGAGATTTATTCCCACCAACCTTCCACAGGGACCCGCTGCTCCAGCCAGCAAGACCTTGGCTTCCATGCAGGCCCCACACGGCTCTACCTCTTTTTTGCTCAGTAGACATTCAGGCCCATCTCAAATGCCACCAGCTGCAGGAAGCCTTCCCTGCTCTCCCCAGGCTAGTACTTTGTCCCAGCCTTTGTTAGCACGTGCTCTTTCTAGGTGGCAATTTGCCATGTAGTGGAGTGCTTCGAGTAAGTGCTTCAGGGCACACAGCTGGACCTGGGTCCGAATCTTGGTCCTTGCATGTAACTTTGGGCAACTGACTAACCCATTCTGCACTCCTCGGTTTTCCATTTCTAAAACGGACATGAGGCCTACCTTACACGGTGGTTGTGCAAGCCGCATAGGCCGGTCTATGCGTGCACCATAGATGTGCTCAGGAAGCGGTAGTCATGGTTATTATTATTTACACTGGCCCCAGCTCCGTCGCCAATCATAGGCTTCCGGACAGTGGGGATCACTTGCATTTTTTTTTTTGGTAGCCCCTCCCTGCATAGAGCTGTAGTTTGCAAATACGAGGACTCAGAATACGAATTGCTTGATTTATCCCTGGGGCCTAACAGCCTATACTGAGTCCTGGGTCCACTACATACTAGTTGGATGACCTTTGGGCAAGTTTCTTAACCTCTCTGGCTCTCAGCTTCCTCATTTGCAAAGGGGAGAAATAATGGTACCTTTTTTCACAAGTTGTTGCAATGTTTAAATGGGGCACTAAGGAAGTATCTGGGGGATGACCCTGGGGGTATCTACATGTAAGTAGGCCATTAGTGAAGACGTTTTGAATGAATGAATGAATGATCCCATTGTAACAGCTGTAATGAGGTGGGGAGGTGGGGTCATAACAGTATTCTTCTCAATTACAGTAGTTTGGCCTAGGTTTCAGGCATAATTATCTCCCTCTTCTCTTTATTCCTTTATGACTTGGCTCTGGACTGATTGCCTGGCTTTAACTGGCTTATGGCATGCGGGCCTTTCTAGCGGATGCCTCCCAAGCTTCCGTGGAAACAGACGGGGCCCAAAAATAAGTATAGAATTTGGCCACTTTCCTCTTGAGCCCAACTGAGTAGAACTGGCTGGTGGATACAGCAGCAAAGGCGACAAATAGAGAAAGATGCGTTTGCAGGGCCACTGGATGAGGCTTTATTCGCCAGTTTACTAAGAGCATGTGCCCTTGAGGCAGCACAGACAACCAGAAACATCAGCCAAGAGAACAGTCTGGCTGTGGAAGTGAGAGGCAGTTTTCCAAGACGTGGGGGCCCGGGGCGCCCCCTGCAGATCCGAGCGTGTAGCACACAGCCCACCTCCCAGCTGGAGGGCTTCCTTGCTGACCACTGAATGGGGGTCAGACTCCACCTGAGGAGGCTCCAGCCTCCCAGCTCCGGTCTGTCCAGGATCCACCGACCCTGAGGGACTTTCAGTAGCGGACCTGAGGACAGGGCACGCAAGGCACACAGACGGTGCGGGGCACACAGATGGTGCGGGGCACGCTGGGGGAAGGTGCACAAGGGGGACAGGAGGGAGTGGAGCACGGGTTACAGGGCAACCTGCGGAAGACAGGCACAGGGGGCAGGATTAGAGAAAAGCCCAAGGCAGCAACGAGTGCGTGGCTCTGCCCCCAGATGCCTCGCAAACTCACCCGCTGCTCACCTTCTCCACTCGGCTTCCCTAATCCCACCTCCGTCATCTTTGCCTGTGTAACCCTTAACTGGCCTCCCCAGCCCCACCCTGGCCCCTCCTAACCACTGTCAGCTTCGTGGCCAGAGTGATCTTCCACAGACACAAATATAAGTATGCCACTCCCTGCCTAAAACGTTCGGTGGCTCCCATTTGGGCCAGGATGGAGAGCAGCTTCCTTTAACTCAACTGTCACAACCTCCTTGAAGCCCTCCATGATCTCTCTGTGTCAAATCCCCCAACGGTACCGTGTGCCCCCTCCCAGAGTGATGTGTGATTGTCCTGTTACGGTCTGTCTCCCCATTAAACAGTGAGGTCAGCAGCCGTGTATGCATGCACATTCCGCATACCTGGCCTGGAGCAGGCACTTAATAAGAATGTGTTGGATAAGGTGAACTCAGTAATTAAAACAGAAGGAAGACATGGCAAAAGGAGAAAGGATGATCTCAGAGACCGACAGGTGTGGGCTCAAAACCAGAAACCACAGCCTGGACAGTAGATGGGAACCAAACAGCCCAGAAACTGGACAGGGAGCCCAGGGACCACATCCAGCCTGAAATCTCTTTTGTGTGGCCAGCACCATATTCTTTTTTCATTTGTTGAAAATATTTAAAAATCAGAAGAATTTAACATTTGAAAGACATCTAGATTCCCAGTTTCTCGTGAGCAATCAGAAGATCCAACCATACTGGATGTGCCTCTCACACGGTAGAAACGGTCCTCCTCGGGGGTGGCGCCCTCGCCGGAGTGGACATCGCTCTCTGGTTCCCCAGAGTCCCACCGTGACCCACGTCACACATGTGCATCAGCACCCTGTTCCTTGAAAAGCATTTGATTTTGCAACCCTTGCCCCAGAGGATGAAACTGAATGAAAGACAAGCAAAGCTGAACGTGGACTAAGAAACCGCCTACAGGGAGCGCCTGGGTGGCTCAGTCAGATGAGCATCCGACTTCAGCTCAGGTCATGATCTCACACTTCATGGGTTCAAGCCCCACGTCGGGCTCTGTGCTGACAGGTCAGAGCCTGGAGCCTGCTTGCAATCCTGTGTCTCCCTCTCTCTCTGCCTCTCCCCTGCTCATGCTCTGTCTCTCTCTGTTTCTCAAAACATAAGATAAAATGTTTAAACAAATTTTTTTAAACAAAAACAAACAAAAAAAAAGAAACCATCTACAACAGTAATCAGCCCAGCGGGTGTCCACGGGCCCGAGGTGTCCTGTGCCCAGGTGACCGCCAGGCCTTGCTGAGTGCCTGCCCCACCCGGATTCCGACTCTCCCCACTGCTCACATGGCCAGGACCTCCTGGACAGTTTCCCTGCCTGGACCCTCTTCCCTCTACTTCCTGCAACCACCTGTGCCGTCTTCCTGAAGAACAGCTTTGAGCTTTCACTGACTCACTCAGGAAACATTTACTAAGCATCTACTACATGCCAGGTGAAGGAGATAAAAATAGTTTCTACGATCTCTGAGTTCTAGATGATTACCATCTCACTGGAGAGATAGGCCGTTAAGCAAACTCTATCATTTCCTCCTCCAAACAAAACAAAACAAAACAAAAATGAGGACATCCCACTGCCTATTAAATAAAGTCCTCCTTCCCCAGCATGGCCTTTATGGTTCCCCATGAACGGGCCCCACTGACCTCTTGTGTCTTCCTTCCTTCCCGCCACAGCCCAATCACGTTAAGCCACCTATTGGTCCTCTCAAGTGCAGAAAAATCTTTCCCCCAAGTATGATCTCCAGTTGCCCGTCTCCCTAACCAGACAGAAACAACCTGAGAGCAGATGCCTCGTCGTCATCTGTCTCCACATCCCTAATGGCACCGGGTACATGGGAAGCCCTTGGAAGGAGTTTGCTGACTTGGGAAGGAGCGCAGTGGCCTCCAGTGGGCCAGGTTTGGGATGATAGCATGAACACCTGCCTGACTTTCTTTGGATCATACCAGCTTCCTAACTGCTTCTTAATCACTACAGGGCTCTATCTCCTGGGTAAGCCCTTATAGCCTTCTCCTATAACCTCCTATAGCCTTCTCCAAACCCATGTTTGCACCCATGTGTACAGCCTCAGCTGGGCCCACTCACTTGCAGTCCTCGCTCTCCAGCAGGCCCCGGTACGTGTTGATCTCGCACTCCAGCCGGGCCCGCACGTCCAGCAGCACCTGGTACTCCTGGTTCTGCCGCTCCAGGTCAGCCCGGATGTCGGCCAACTGGGCCTCCACGTTGCTGATCAGGCACTGCATCTGGGCCAGCTGGGAGCTGTAGCGCGCCTCGGTCTCCGCCAGGGTGTTTTCTAGAGAGTCCCTCTACGGCAAAAGGAAAGACACAGTAGCTGAGGAGCAGACCTATCCTCCTGGTTCAGAAAGAACCAAGAAAAACCATGTCTCTCTTTGGGCTTGGGAATGACCCCTCCCTACCTAAGTCACGGTGGAAACTGAGGCCCAGGAAGGTTGAATGACTTGTTCAAGCTTAAGCAGCTGGCAGGTAACAGACTGGGATGTGAACCCAGGTCCCCGTGACCCTAAACCCCTTATTCCTTCTTCAGCCTTGGTCTGGCTTCAGACTTTGGATCTGAGGTTCCCCAGGCTCCTCCCCGACAGCATCGTCAAGATCTGTGGCCTTCAGCCCTGGCTGTGCTTTGAAGTCACATGAGTGCCTTTAAAAGGTCCTTGTGCCCGGCCCCCACCTCCAAGAGACTCTGATTTCACTCATCCAGAGAGGAACTAAGCATGGGGAGTTTTTAAAACTCCAGTAGGAAGCCTGGGTTTAGAAGGTTCAGACCAAGCAGAGAACACGCCTTCCTGGGGAGTTGTGTTTGACAGTGTCCAGCTAACCCATGTCAGGGTTGAGACAAGCCCCTTTGATCTCTGGGATGGGTCTTGGGAGCAACCTCAGCCTAGGAGAGGTCAGCTGGGCAAACGTCCGTGGTGGCTGAATCGGGGCCCCCTCCCCCCGCCTGGATGCCAGCACCTAAGCGCATTTGCCGCCTGGGATCCAGAGACCACCCAGCAGCACCCACCAGGCTGTGCTGGGCCTGCAGCTCGATCTCCAGCGTGTTGACCGTTCGTCTCAGATCGATGATGTCTGACTGGTAGCTCTGAAGCTGCTCGGAGCTCGTGGCCACCTGCTGATTGAGCTCCTCCATCTGCAAAGGGGGAGACAGGAGAAGGGCAGGAGAGCCTTCTCAGGGACCCTAGAGAGGCCGGCCCACCTGCGAGAGGCCCACCTGCATGTTGAACCATTCCTCCACGTCCCTGAGGTTGGTCTCCACCACAGTCTCATACTGACACCGCATCTCCTCCAGCATCCTGTTCAGGTCCACAGGCGGTGCAGCGTCGACCTCGATATTAAGGCGGTCCCCCAGCTGGCACCGGAGGGCACTGACTTCCTGAAAAGGCACGAGTGTGAGGTCACGTGATCCCACTCACCACCCCAGGGAGACACAAAATGGTGGGACGAAAGATGCTAGGATGTCTATGTTACAGGGGCCCTTTGAGGCTTGCCGTCCACTCTGCAGAAGCTCTGTGGTCTTCCAGCTCCGACCGGATGTTCCCATGGTGGCGGCAGCGCTCCATCACACTTCCTGTCACTTTGGCAGAAGCCAAGAGCAATGCCAGGGTTTGTCTGATCTCCTCGGGCCAGAATGGGAAACCCATGCCCCCGCATTCCCAGCCACCCTCCCAGCCTGTGTTCGTCTGGGAGGGAGGACAGCAGGAGCCTGGCTTCACTTGGTTCAAGGCCTGAGTGAGAGCAGACGCCTCCCCAGGCTTGGCTGCCAAAGAGAGAAAGTTGTCTCAGAGGCTGCCCGAGTGTGCGATAATGCCTCATTAGTGGCCTCTTGGTGCCGTTCCCAGTTCTCTGATTTAAGTAGGATGAGTCAGGTACCTTAGGGCACCCAGTGAGTACATGGTGACTGATTGTTACTTTGCATTTAAGCCTAAGGAAACCCAGCCAGGTTTCAGAGGCACTTGCTCTTTCAAATCCCCACTCAAGAGGTTGAGAGTCAACGCAGAGAAGGTGGAGGGTGGGGGGCGCGGCACCAGAGGTCCGGTGGTCTATGCAGCACACAGGTGCCCGGGAGGGAGCGATCTCCCTCTGCGGACGTGCGGGAGATGAGAAGGAAAGTCAGAAAATAAAGTGTCGACCGATAGACTTTGGATTAAGTATATTATATGCAAACAGGAGCAAAGAAGGACAGAATGGGGTAAGAAGAAAGAAAACCACTGCAATTGACTCTCCCTTGGAAGAGCCCCAGCGGCCGAGCCTTCCGGAGAGGGACAGGCCATTCCATGTGAGTTCTGGAACACAACCCCCTCTGGGCCTCAGGCACCACTCTGCCCCCAGAAAGTGATTCTCATGAGAAAAACACAAGCATCTGGCAGTCACACAAGACCAGGAAATGCAGAAGAGAAGGTTGCTTGCATTTCTGAGCAGGAACCAAGTGACGGGTGTTTCACACCCATGACCTCATGGAATGCTTGCAGTAGCCCCGTGTCATAGCGCTGCTCCGTTTTACAGGTGAGGAGGCTCAGAAAGATTCAGTGAGTTGGGCAAGTCACAGAAACAACACACAGCAAGCCTGGGAATTTCAACCCAAGTCTATCCAACCCAAAACCTCACGTGCTTCCCATTCCGCTTCCCGGGGCCACGTCAGCTTGATTTTAGGGCTCACCTCCTCGTGGTTCTTCTTGAGGCACAGCAGCTCCTCCTTCAGGGACTCCACCTGGGCCTCCAGGTCGGCCTTGCACAGGGTCAGCTCGTCCAGGATCCTGCGCAGGCCGTTGGTGTCGGCCTCCACCAGCTGCCGCATGGCCAGTTCCGTCTCGTACCTGCACAGGGACAGGGTCAGCAGCCGAGGGCTGAAACTGAATACAGCACTCAGGGAAGACCCACAGCTACTGGCACTTTTCCAACCCTCCCTGAAACTCACGGAGAGCTGCCCCCAAAGATGTGCGGGGAGGTGGGGGGGGAAGGGGGAGGTGGGGGGGGAGGGGGAGGTACCCCACCATCCCCGGGCCAGACTCACTTGGTCCTAAAGTCATCGGCGGCCAGCTTGGCGTTATCAATGTGCACGACCATCCTGGCGTTCTCTGCCTTGGTGCACAGAACCTGGGGGCCAAGGCACAAGAGGGGGTGCGTTCAGAATAAGAAGGAAAAAGAGCCCGGAGGAAAAGCTGGCAGCTGAAGGGACTCAGCAGCCTGGTGACCATCCCTTCAGGAGCCCCTCTTCTCTGGGACTCTGGGGAATATTTGGTGAACTGCTGGTCCTTGGAGAACTACTAGGATTTATATTTGAAGCACCTAGGTTCTTCATAAATCCAAATGCCCCACTTTGGTCGCAGTGAACAATGTGGAAGGAAACAACGTCGTTAAGTCTGAAGTCCTTCGTGGGACAGGCAGATCCTTAACAAGCGCTAACATTGACTAAAAACTCACCGTGTGCCAGAGGCTGTGTTAAACACTTCACGTGCATCAACTCATGGAATCCTCTGGACAGACCCCTTAGGTGCGAACCATTACTGCAACCAGTTTACCGATGAGGACACTGGGGCCTAGGGAAGGGAAGGCCCCCCTCCCAAAGCCACAACATGGTAGAACTGAGTCTAGATCCCAGACCTCTTTCCATGTTAAGGACTCTAGCTGAACCCTCAAACTGTGAGACAATCCTATGCCCTGGGGAAGTCTCTTTCCCCTGAATGAGGCTTAATAAGCTAATGAGATTCAAATCTGGAGCTCCAGGCCTTCCGGTTGCCTTCCCGGTGAGTCCGTTCACCGCTTGCCCTCACCTTCTGCTGGAGCTCCTCGATGGTCCTGAAATAAGACTGGTAGTCAGGACACAGGGTGGGCACTTGAGACTGGCAGGCCTCTTGGATCTTGGTCTCCAGCTCCGCGTTCTCCCGCTCCAGCTGGCGCACCTTCTCCAGGTAGCTGGCCAGGCGGTCGTTCAGGAACTGCATGGTCTCCTTCTCGTTGCCATTGAAGGTCCCTTCACAGTACCAGCTGCAGGTGCCCATGGAACTGGCGATACCACTGGCTGGCCGGCAGCTGCTGGGCCAGCAGGAGCTGGATAGGTAGGTCTTGGAGAGGCAGCTGGCTGGCCGGTAGGTGGTGGGAGTGCAGACAGAAGGCACGTATGTCACGGGCTGGCAGACGTAACCCAGGCACAGCTCGGGCCGGCAGCTCATGCTGCTGGAGCAGACAGAGGGGGGCCGCGGGCAGCTCTTGATGGAAGCTGGTGAGCAGTTGGATACCATGTCAGGGAGGCCCCTTCGCAACTACAGCTACCTGGATTGTCAGTGTCCACAGACCCCATCCTGCTCGGGCCTTTTTATACCCCTGGAATGAGGGGGCTCACGCTAGAAAGTCACCATGGGGTGGTGTGGATGTTTATACACAGCCCCAGAGGAAGCCGCTAATTAATTTATAATTTGGTTTCCAATAAGGAGTTCCTTTCCTTGTAAAAGAGGCTAAGCTAGTCATTTGGCTAAAGCAGGACTCTGGGCTCCTGTCATTGATCACCAGGGGAGAGCTTCAGGACACATCTTCAAAGGATCAGCTTTGGGCTTGGGCCCTCATTACCCGGGCGGGGCCACCCGGACACCACAGCACCTGGCCCTGTGCCGCCAATGCCCGCTGCGCCCCCGCCCGCTCGGGCCCTGAGAAAGGGCCGCAGTTCCGTGGGGTAGCTCTTCCTTTTAATGAGAGCATTCCCTGTGGGAAGAGGCCTGCCCCTTAAGGAGGAAATGTGTGGGTGCCAGAAGCTTCACCGATACTGGCAGTGCTATAAATCGAAGGAGCTGGGAAACAGAACCTCAGAGCCTTCTAAACCTGCATCACTGCCCTACCTAGGGGGAGAAGTGATCTCAGGGAGGAGAGATCCAGACAGAACTCGAGACCCAGACAGAAAGCCTAAGAATCAGGGGCATCTTTGCAGCTGGATGCTACTAAGAAAGAGAGACGTGGGGATCCCGCTCTCGGGAAAGTGTCGTGATCATCCCGGTGGGGCAGACGCTCTATCTTGACCATCTCTGGATCCTCCCTTCGTGAATCACCGCCCCCATAGACAGAGATGTCGAGAGTTCATGACTGTTAAAAGGACAGGGGTGGACAGGCTGGAACAGGCTCTACTTTTGCTTTCTACAGCGCAGGGCTCCCCGCCGGGACCTCAGAGATGGGAGGCAGTGTGAATCAGCTCCCTGGAGAAGTGGCACCCTGCAGCCCTGGTATGAGCTAAGCCAGGGGACTGGAGCAGGCGTCTCCAATTATAGAAGCCTCGGGTATTCCTTAAGAAAGCGACAGGCAGGACCAGTGGTTTCCTGTCCTGCCTGCGACACCCGTGGGCTGACACTTCACGTTTAATCTATGGGTGTTACATGGCCACTTTTTATTCATTAATCCTCTCAATATAACACTGGGGTGTGAGTGCTTGTCTTTTTCTTTCATATATTTCTAGAAGTATTGGCGAAAGGGTAGGGAAGGGAAAATGCCACTCAGCCCTGTTCCCTGAAATCTGTTGCTTGAGAGAAGTCAAGATCGAGAATGCTACATAGAGCCAGTGATCTGGCTGCAATATGCACCGATAAATAGGCAAGAACGGCTTCGGTCTATGGGAGGAAAGCAAGAAACAAGGCTGACAATTCGGTTTTAAAAGGTCTTCAAATAAAAGGAAGAATTCTTGAGTTTAAAAAAAAAAAAAAGATAGAGATGCTAACCTTCTAATTTGCTGTGTGACCTCGGGAAAATTGCTTTACCTCTCTGGGTTTCCATTTCCTCATGCATATCGAAAGGGTTAGACTAAATCATCTCTCAGTTAGAATTCCTGCACCAACCATCAATTCCAGGTCCTTTGTCTGGATGAGCTATTTAGAGAAGACAGTAGCATCAGATGGGAGGAGGTATGATGGCGATACCAGCCAAATGGAATGAGGCGCATTGGACCAGTCTTCAAAATCATAACTAGCATTTATTGAATCTATGCAAGTACCAGGCACTGTGCTGGGTGCTGGGCATTAATTTGCCCATTTAATCCTCATCCAAAAAAAAAAAACTGTGAAAAATTATTATTGTAATAAAGTAGAGCAGTGGCTCTCGAAATGTGGCCTCCAGACCAGCAGCATCATCATCACTCAGGAACATGTTAGAAATGCAATTCCTGGGGGCATCTGGGTGGCTTAGTCAGTTAAGTGTCTGACTCTTGATTTCGGCTCAGGTCACGATCTCACTGTTTGTTAGATCGAGCCCCGCGTCGGGCTCTGCGCTGACAGAGCTCTCCCTCTGTCTCTGCCCCTCCACTGCTCACACTCTCGCTCGCTCTCTCTCAAAAATAAATAAACATTAAAAAAATAAATAAATAAAGGTAGGTGGGATGCATGCAGGGGTCTGGCCCAAGACTGTCTCCGTTCTTTGAAAAACCAGAATGATTCCAGACAAAAGATTATAAAAGCTGAATTTAGGTAGTTCTACCATCCAACAAGCCAGTTTGGGGGCGTCTGGGTGGCTCAGTCGGTTGGACATCTGACTCAGTTTCAGTCATGATCTCACGGTTCATGGGTTCGAGCCCCACGTTGGGCTCTCCTCTGACTGTGCGGAGCCTGCTTGGGATTCTCTCCCTCCGTCTCCCTCTCTCTCTCTCTCTCTCTCTCTCTCTCTCTTTCTCTGCCCTCTCTCTCAAAATAAATACATAAACTTAAAAAAAAAAAGCCAGTTTGCCAACCCGCCCATACACACAGCACTTTCCATCAGCTTTTAGTGTCATGTCTTCAAATATAAGCGGAAGGATCACCAGACGTTTGAGGGAAGTTTCCAGCATCGCAAAGAGAGACAAAACAAAACAAGCCAACAAACAAATTGTTGAAGAGGAAACTGGGGGAGACTGAAGCAAGGCAGAATTTAAGACAACCTATTAATACATACGTACGTGTGTGTCTGTTTTTTAATAACCTCAGGGATAAAAATGGCAGTCTTGAGACAGTGTTATGGAAGAGGAAGAGAGAACAGCAAAAACATAACTCTTTGAAATTAAAACTATGGGAACTGAAATTTAAACTTCAGTGCAGGTGTTTGAAATTAAAGGAGAGAGTAAAGCCGGAGCTGAGGACTAGTCAAAAAGTATAGTTCAGGAATCCGCTAGCCCTCAGGGTGACGTCAGAGCTGCCCTGAGCTCCCAACTGCCTTGCCAAAAGGCCCTCCCGCTAATGGAGGAGCCCTCAATCCTGGCTGCACCCTGGAATCACTCGGGGAGCTTTCTAATATCCCAACACCAGGCCATATCCCAGTCCAACTAAGTCAGGATTGCTGGGGGTCAGACCACACATCCCATATGCCCCCCAGGTCATTGCAATGTGCGGCCAAGGTTGAGAATCTCTGACCTAATGGAATCAGCATTATATTCAAAGTTGAAGTAACTAATAATAAGGAATAAATAAATAATAGTAAGTGGCAAGGCTATGCAGGATCTGGTTCTCTCCATCTGGGGAGGGGAATTCTGATGGGTTTGGAAGGGGTTTGTACCACAGGGAATGTCCTAAAGAGGATGTGTGGCTGATGGTAAACGGAGTTACCTGGAGCCTGTGCGCTCGAGACGGCGCCCACGCATTGCTTGCTAACTGTGGCTCCCCTACGCCCGACTTTCTTCCGAGTCAGAAAAAATAATAAGTCATGGACCTGCCTCTCCACCTCGGCTGCTAGGCATTGCTGCTTGGAACAAAAGCTCAGAAATGAAACTCCGGGCAGGGAGAATGTAGACGCCCACCCTCACAGCGATCCAGGCCTCCAGCTAGCATAGACAGTCAACAACACGAGCCCTTTTCCAAGGCCCAGCAAAGGCTCGGCAAAGCAGGATGGACCTTATAGTACAGTAAGTGTCATGGCCTCTGTTTTACTGATGAGGAAACTGAGGCTCGGCAAGGGGCTGCCCCGTGCCAAAGCTCCCACTGGCGGTAAGTGGCGGGGTCGGGATATGAACCCCAGGTCAGTCTGACTCCACGTTCAGAGCCCAATTTCATCACACTAACGCCAAGGCCCCTTTGCCGGGCCTCGTCCTGCCACTGAGGCAGGGAGTGGGTGCCCTTGCTTTCCCATCCCAAGGCCTCCCTCTGATGAGGGTCAGTCCTGCTCCTGGCACCTGACACACTGTCCAACCCAGGGAGGCACCCAGTAAAGACGTGTTGAATAAACTAAATGATCGCGAGACCATCAGCCTCTTCGGGGGGCTGAGCCTCAACAAAAGCAGCCAAGGTGTTCCAAGAAGGCCAACATGGGGGTGGTCAGGATTCCAGGAGTCAGGGGGCTGGGAGAAACCAAAGCCCCGGGCCCTCCTTTACAGGGGGTTAGAAAGGGGCAACTCTAGGGGCACCTGGGTGGCTCAGTCGGTTGAGCATCTGACTTCAGCTCAGGCCATGATTTCACAGTTTGTGAGTTCAGGCCCCACATTGGGCTTTGTGCTGACAGCTCAGAGCCTGGAGCCTGCTTCAGATTCTGTGTCTCCCTCTCTCTCTGCCCCTCCCCTGCTCTCTCTCTCTCTCTCTCTCTGAAACAAATATTTTTTTAAAAATTTAAAAAAAAAGAGGGGATAACTCTAAAGTAGAATCAGGGTGAATTATACCAGGCCCTTTTAAGAGGTGGGGGTCTCAGGCCCACCTTTGTCAGCATCTTTCCCCGATCAGTTCTCCACCTCCTGTGCTATTACAACTCTCTAAACATCGCTAACATTTCATAGTGGTGCTCTTGGCATCTTATGAATAGCACAGGGCTATCTGGAGAAACCGGCCTTCCTTTCTGCCTGAGAAAGTTTTACCTTCGTCTCCATTTCCCATTGGGATCCACAGAGCTTGGTATTTACCTGGACTGGACATAAATGAGAGCCTTTGGGCCAAGATGCTGGGAGCGCCCACGGCCACGCGGAAATGCTCTGAGGCCCAAAGGTGCTGCGTGTGGTAACAGGTTCCAAAGGCACACAGCACATGATGAGCCTCTTATGGACAAGAATCTCTAAATCGTGGGTGGAAGTCACAAAGGCGGGCTCACTCTCCCATCTCCTGCTTTTGATGGGGTGTGGGTTTTTAGGGTGCTTGCTGGACCGGGGGGCTGTGGGAAAGTTCTGCAGCAGAAGAAAGAAACGAAAGTCCCCTGGGTGTGGGATTTACATGTTGCTGCTCTTATGAGAACCCCAGACATGAAATGAAAAGCAGCCTAAGATGCTTCACACCGCACTGGCCTCGGCTTTATCCTCCCTCCTCTGGGATGTAGTCTCCTGAATAGACTAAGAAGGGTAGTGGGAAGGGGCTGGTAACACGGGTCACCACATCAGAAACTTGGAGAAGCGTCTTCTTCATCAGGAAAGCAGAGCAGCTGAGCAAGAAACCCCACTGTACACCCTTATCCACCCCAAACAGGATCACAGGGACCCTGTCATCCCCAGGGTCATACATGGTCAAACAGCCCTATTTGTCAGCCCAGGGGTCAGCCCTCTTCACCCAGCAGAGACACAAAACAACGATACCAACGTGGTGCCAGTCAGGCGTCGAGAGCCAAAGCAAATGCACTTTATTATTCTGCCCACACAAGCCCTCTATTGCATTTCAGAACCCACTAAAGAGCACCCAGAAGGAAAACCTGACCCAGGAGGCAGCCTGAGAACAGAGAGCCTGGCTGGCACCCATTGAAATGATGAGTTGAGGCTTTCGGGGGTGACCAGCCTTAATGATAGGCTTTGAGAGACTTTGAGGCATGGATTTGCAGTGAGACCGCTCAGGGCCAGGCCCCAGGGCCCTGGGCTCTGCACAGAGAGAGGGGATTGGGCTTTAGGGTTAGGGTTGAAAAGAGGCCAAGCCTAAGCCCTGGAGACAATGGCCAGTCACTCTCAGAACCGGCCCCCCGGACAGGGCACACAGATGGGGCGGGGGCTGCAGGTTGTGCGGACAGCGCCCGGACCACAGGAGGCCGCAGGAAGACAGGGGAGGCAGGCCTTGGAAGGCGAGTGGTCAGGAGCACACGGGTTACAGGGCAGCCTAAGAGGAAGAAAAAGTTCCGATTACTATGATTTCCCAGTTGCTGTTTTCAGTAACTCAGAGCACCTTAAAAATCACCTAGTCCTACCCCCCGGTTTTATCAATGGGGAGACAGAGTCCCAGAGAGAAAAAGGACTTGCCAGGGTCACGTGATGAATTTGTAATAAGACCAGAACTAAAGCCCCAGGGCTCCCGATTCCAAATACCAGGCCCTTCCCAGGCACCGTGCCGTCTCCCCAGATTTTGCAGACCGCATTCGGAAGACGGGGGAGCCTGTGGCGCCACTCACTTGCAGTCCTCGCTCTCCAGCAGGCCCCGGTACGTGTTGATCTCGCCCTCCAGCCGGGCCCGCACGTCCAGCAGCACCTGGTACTCCTGGTTCTGCCGCTCCAGGTCAGCCCGGATGTCGGCCAACTGGGCCTCCACGTTGCTGATCAGGCACTGCATCTGGGCCAGCTGGGAGCTGTAGCGCGCCTCGGTCTCCGCCAGGGTGGATTCCAAAGCATCTCTCTGTGAGGACAAGGATTGGGGAGGGAAGACAAAGGTGGGAGGTCCGAGAAGGAGCAGGGAATCACTTTGAGCCAAGATGCACCACCACTGGGCATCTCATTTGAGATAGCCAATGAGCCCCCGTAGCCCCCCTGATCTGGAGAGTAGCTCCCCTATTAACAACACCTCTGAGTAACTGACAATTACTCAGAATGAATCTACAAGAGCTGCTGCCAGGACATGTCGGTTGCTATAGGTCTCCTGTGTTTTACCTCTGGGACATTTGTGAATGGGGGCTGGGACCTCATTCCCTCTACACAGAAAGTCCTGATGCTTAAGACCTTGAACCCCTGGAGCCTGCCTGTGTGTTCAGAGCATGGAAGCCCGGGGGCTCATGTGCTGCCAGGTTTGATCCCCCAGCAGCCTTGCTCAAGGCCCGGGCTCACCATGCTCTGCTGGGCCTGCAGCTCGATCTCCAGGGCATTGACCGTGCGTCTCAGCTCGATGATCTCCGCCTGGCAGGACTGCAGCTGCTCTGAGCTGGACACCACCTGCTGGTTCAGCTCCTCCGTCTGAAACATACACACAGAGGACCTGGTCAGGAACGTCGGGACTCAGCTTCATGAAGAGGTCTACAGAGGCCACACAGAATCATGAGCCAAGAAGGACCTTCCAGAACACCAGTCCATCCCCTTCATTTCATCCCCATTTCAGTAACGTCCCTGAGGACATTATTGCTTAGAGGATAGCAACCTGCCCAACGTGCATAGTGAGGTCGAAACAGAGCTGGGGCTCAGACTCAGCTTCTTGGTTCAGAGCCCCAAGGTCAATTCTGTTTGACCCACCTTGTGTCTCCATTGCACTGACTGTTTCCAGGCACGTACCTGGGTGTTGAACCATTCTTCAGCATCACGGCGGTTATTCTCCACCAGGGTCTCATACTGGCATCTCATCTCATCCAGGACACGGTTCAGGTCAACAGGCGGGGCAGCGTCCACCTCGACATTGAGCCGGTCACCAAGCTGGCACCGAAGTGAGTTCACTTCCTGTGGCACAGATCAGGGTCAGCACTAACTTTCCCAGCTGGCTGCCTCGCTCACCCTCCTCCCCTGTGCCTACCTGCTCCCGATGTTCACCTTCTTCCCCACGCTCACCTGCCCACCTCCTCCCCTGTGCTCACCTCCTCGTGGTTCTTCTTGAGGCACAGCAGCTCCTCCTTCAGGGACTCCACCTGGGCCTCCAGGTCGGCCTTGCACAGGGTCAGATCGTCCAGGATCCTGCGCAGGCCGTTCATGTCTGACTCCACCAGCTGCCGCATGGACAGCTCCGTCTCGTACCTGGCAGGCGCATAACAGGGTGCCTGAAGCTACGTCTCCTTTTATGTCCAAGTCAGATCCCACCCCAGGCTGGCCTGGTTCTGTGTGTCCCATCTTAATGCCTCAGCGACTTTAGTGCGGCCAAAACCCTGAGTCCTGGCCTCACCCGTGTCCATTTCTACCAGCCCCCGGCCGAGGAGCCAGCAGAACACTCACTTGGTTCTGAAGTCGTCTGCAGCCAGCTTGGCATTGTCGATCTGCACCACGAGCCTGGCGTTCTCTGCCTTGGTGCACAGGGTCTGGGGCAATAGAGAAGTGACATCAGGGCAAGGAAGGACATTCTGTCAGCTGGAGCTCCCCAAAGCTGCCAAGGGCCACCTCCGGAGGGAGTCAGCCATCCCGGGACTCCCGGCAGCTGAGGCTCCTTGAATGCTTATTACGGGCACGCAGAGGGGGTCAGAGAAGGAGGCCACGACAGCCTCTGAGACCAGTAACCTGGCTTGGACAGGGGCAGATGGGGAAAGGCTCCAGCAAAGACTGGCATGGTGGCTGTCTCTTGTCTTCCTGTCTCCAGACCACTGGGGGCTCAGGGTGGGTCATGAACAACAGCGTACTCTGTGATTCCTTGGTCACAAATGGTCCCTCCCAAGAGGCAGCTGGGACTTTCAGGGGATGTGGGCTGGGCAAGAAGGAAACATCTGACGGGCCCTTTCTTCCCTGAGCTCTTTATAGAAAACCTGATGTGCACCAAACAAATCAAGTCCAAGCCCCTCACCTTAAAAAAAAAAAAGAAGAAGAAGAAATTAAAACTCAAAGAGGTAGGCCATGCTAGCAAAGGTTACACAGTCCGTCGGTTCACGGAGCCTGCGTTCAAACTCTGGCTCCACCAACTGCCAGCTGGACCACCCAGAATAAGTCACTTAACCAGTCTCAGCTTCAGTTGTTCTCTTCTGTAAAATGGGCTAACGATACCTCTCTCATCAGATGACGGGGAGGAGCAAATGAGGCCACAGATGTGAACGTGCCCTGCGACCTCTCTCAAGTACCCCGTGGGAGCAGGGCTACCGCCACAGCTGCTCTGGCTTCCCCGTCCAGTGCTGGTGACAGCAGACTCCCGGGCAGCCAAAGCCACTCTGGACGTCTCACCTTCTTCTGGAGCTCCTCGATGGTCCGGAAGTAGGACTGGTAGTTGGGGCACAGGTAGGGCACCTGCTGCTCACACCACTCCCGGATGCGGCTCTCCAGGCTGGCGTTGTCCCGCTCCAGCTGGCGCACCTTCTCCAGGTAGCTGGCCAGGCGGTCGTTCAGGGACTGCATGGTCTCCTTCTCGCTGCCGGCGAGGACGCCTTCCCCGAACCAGCCCCCGCCCACGCTGGAGCTGGTGGCAAAGGCTCCGTACGGGAGGCAGAGAGCGGGCAGGCAGCTGGCCGCCCTGCAGCCGCTCCGGCCCAGCCCCACGGAGCACGCAGAGAAGCTCCGGGCCCCGGGGGAGAGGCTGGGGAGCTTGCAGGAGCCACTGGAGTACATCGCGGACACGCGAGCGGAGCCCCCGCCGGCCGCTCCCGGGCCCTTGAGAGACCCCGAAGAGAAGCTGGCCTTCAGGCACTTGGAAGCCATTGACCTCAGCCTCCCAGACACGAGCGATCGGTCTTCGAGGCCAGGCGCCCCCCCAGTGTGGACAAGCAGCCCTTCACCCCGCGTTTATATCTCTGCCCCAGTGGGCGTTGGCCTTTACAAAGGGTTTTCTCCTCATTAAAGTTAATACCACTTTCTAGAAGAACCCCTCATTACCCTGTTATTTAGCTTCCCGTGAACGTTTTCCGGCCTCGTAAATCGGGAGCCCCGTTGAACTGGTGGCCACGACGAGGTGTCTCCTCCGCCCCGTGTTGCCGGGAAGACCAAGTATCCGTCAGTTCTTCAAAGGGGCCTGTCATCTGAGCCCAGACCTCATCAGCCTCTGCCTTAGGAGGTGTGGGAACCCACAGCCACGATCTTGACTTTCTCCAGCAGTATCTCCTTTTATGGGCCCAAGGGAGTAGAGGAGGCCTCTGGGTTGGCCCCTGGGTGTTGGAAAAGCAAGCCCGGCTGTTGCAGGAAACAAAGACCTCATGCCCAAGAAGACACAGAAGGCTCTAGAATGGCTCAGAAATGTGGCAATGGTGACCAACTATCTCAGTTTCCTCAGGACTGTTCTCGATTTAGTGCTAAAAGCCCCATATCTCTGAGAACCCCTCAGTTCCCTGCAAAATGGGAGAGTTGGTCACCCCAGACAGAGCAGAGCCTTGGGGTGAGACCCCCACTCCTTCCCTCACCAGGAAATATGGCTGGTTGTATAGCCCTACCATCAGCCAAAACAACTAGAGGTTAGCCTACTGAGCGCCTGTCCATGGTCACACTTACCATGTGTAGGAAGGTATGTCT
Source organism: Panthera pardus (assembly GCF_024362965.1). NCBI lineage: Eukaryota > Metazoa > Chordata > Mammalia > Carnivora > Felidae > Panthera > Panthera pardus. Next base: position 33,642,657 of record NW_026526876.1, on the reverse strand, counting down.
TCCCACACCCCAGCCAAAAAGTGGAGAAGCCTTTCTTGCTGGCTGCCTCAGGACTGAGGGGGAGAACGGAGACATGATTCACAGACCTCATCAGAAGACACAGTCGGATCTTCAGAGTTTTATCTCTGCTGCAGGAGCTGTCTGGACTGATGTCCAGAAAGCTTGACTAGGGGTGGAGTGTATTTTTCCAGAACATCCCATCTGCCAAGCGAGTGAGGCCTGGGAGAGGGTCTGGGAGCCGAGCCAGAGGGCAAGCGGAGCCCTGTGGGATTTGCCTTCCAGTCTGCCCTGCAGTTCGTGGCCCTGCCGACTCTTCTGGAGACACGTTTCACCTTCCCATCGGGAGAACGGCCGTGAGCTGAGCGCCAGCAGCCTTCCCGGTACATGGTCTCGCTTCACCCCCATGTTGCCCTGTGAGCCCAGGCTTGTCATCCCCACCTCAGAGCTGAGGAACCCAAGACCCAGGGATGATAAGAGCTTGCCAAAGTGCCACCACCTAGTGACCGTCAGAGCCAAGATGCCCTCTCCACCACACCACCTGCCTCCGCCTCTGCTGGGAACCCCTCCCGGGCTGCCAGGTACATCTGGGCTCTGCAAAGGACAGAAAGAACGAATACTGTGGGCTCCACAAGAAGATGACCAATAGCCTCTGGTGTCCCAGGAGAAGCAGCTCAGAAGCATGTGAACTCTGCGGGTTCCAATCCCAGTCCCAACATGTACCAACCGTGTGCTTGAATTTCTCCCCATCTCTCTGTTTCCTCCTCTGTAAAGTGGCAGAAGATAACAACACCTACTTCCTAGGGCTGCTCTGAGGATTAAAAAGCAGAAACAGCACCTGCTCACGGGAAGTGCTCGGGAACGCCAACCGCTGTGATGGGTGGAGTCTTGCTGTGCTCAGACTGACAACGCTAAGAAGCTGTCACTAGGGAGTGTAGATGGGCTCTGAGCACCTAGGCCACCATCCCATAGGCCAGGTGCATGCGTTTGGGGGCCCTCAGATATAGAACTCTCGTGAGTCACCATGCCCTTCCCACACCCAGGAGCCTGGTGTGACCAGCACCCGCCCAGCACAGTTCCAGGGCCAGTTGGCTGCCTCACCTTCTCCTCCCTGGAAATCCATGCCTCAGTGCAAAGGACGCGGCTGAGCTAAGAGCCTGGATGAGACTCCTCTGGTGTTCGGATTTCCCATCCATGTGAGCACAGGGCTCCACCCCAGCCCTGCTAAGCCTCCTGTTCTCTGGGCTCAAGGGCCACCCTGGATCCACAGGGCCCAGAGAAGCCACAGCAACAAAAGGCCTGGGAAGCCCCATGCTGTTTATACCTGTGACCCCGGGGGAGGGGGGGGTCACATGGGTTCCTAGAAAGGGCTCCACACCTATGCTGCCCAGAACGGGTTTGCCTCCCCGACACAGCCCTGTTAAAGGCAAGGCTGATGGTACCAGCCATTAGTCACTAAGCACTTAGTACCTGCCAGGCCCCATGCTGAGCTCTCTCCAAGCATTCTCTCATTCATTGCTCACAACAGTCTCATGAGATTGGCATCGCCAATATCCCCCATTTAGTAGATGAATAAACTGAGACTTGGAATGTCTCAGAAGCCTACCCCGCTCCAGCCCAGCTTTGCCCTCCTGGCTCTGAACGCCCATGGCAGTGACTGGTGGTTGATCTGCTAGCCCTCCCTTCACTGATACCCTCCGATTGTCTTGTGTTTGAACCGTGTCTTCCCGGGGAGACTGTTTTGGAGGCAAGGACAGACCTCCTACTTCTTTTGAAATCTCTATAGTTCAAGCATGGAGCTAGGCTCCCAGATGTCTCAGAATGAAAGAATAAATGAAAGGAAGAATGAATGAATGAATGAATGAGTGAATGAATGCTTGGCCCATGGTAAGTTGTGCTAAGTGAGAAAGAAAAGAAAGGATTTTGAGAGAAAAGGAACATTAAAAACGGGGGCAGGGGGGATAAGGAAGGGGAAGTGGGGCCTGACCAGTAGGTAGCAATGATTCAGGTTGGGTGGAGGTGGGGAGAGACACTACGCACTGGGAAGAGGACCAGAGTCAGAATCAGAATAGCTGGACGATGGCCTCTTCTCTGCCACTCACTGCTGTGTGGCCTAAGGAAAGTCACTGTCCACTCTGGGCCTGTCTTCTCAACTAAAGAATAAATCAGGGGGGTAAAGAAGACATGGGGCCCTCAGACTTCTCACAGGCCATGCGTCTCTGACCAGAGTGGTATCCAGGGCCCGGCACCGTTAGGCTGGATGCCCAGAAGGGCAGAGCTCAGCCAGTAGACTTTGGGGCACTCTGACCTCTGCCCCACAGTGAGGTTCCCTCCCGCCTGCTCCATGTTTCACCCCCAACACTTCACTGTCCCTGTTGCCCTTCATTCAGCCCTGTATCCAGGTCTGGGGACACAGGGTCACCTGGCCCTCCTGCCTTCATCTTCCAGCTCCCCTCCCTGAAGTGGTCTGCCCAGGCTGGCTGCCTGCCATTTGCCTCTCCCTGGTTAGTCCCTCTCCCAAACTGGCACCAGTGTTAGGCCTGAGGGTGAGCCAACAGGTCAGTGGAAGCTGGACTAAGGAGGAGAAGCTAAAGGGAAGGACAGGGAGCCACCAGATCCAGGCAGGGTGACCAAGGAGGGCTGGCTTGGGAGCCTTTGCAGGGCCACCAGGTGGGTACCCATGGGCAGGGCTGAGGCTGTGGGTAATGGCTGTGCCTGTCTGGATTGGGTGGGTGTCTGTTTTCATGAGCCAGGGCATGAGGTGTCCCCGTTATTAAATATCTTTAATCACCCTATCACTTCCTACCACTCAGACCCAGAGAAGACAGACGTGAAACCAAAGCCCACAACTTTACTGTGACCCTTCACCAAACATCCCCACTAACTAACCTCATAAGAATAGACAGAGTCACGTTTGCAATGCCAAGAGAACACACTTTATTGGGTAGAATTCCAGGGGAACCTAGTTTTGCATAAAAGCAGTTAAGTCCAGAAACACAATATAAGAACTTATTTTGGTAGAAAAAAAATCTGCTGAGCGGGGAGCCCCTCTAGGGAATGGAGGGGGGGTCATTTAGAGCCAGGAGCCACAGGGGTGTCCCTCCGGGGGGCTGGCTACAGTGGGCAGGGCTGCAGGTGCTCCCTGGAGGAGACGACCTTCCCGTCTCTGATCTCCTCGGTGATGGTGCGGATCTGGGTGCTGACCTGGGGAGCCGGGCCGCAGGGCACAGCCGGAGCACAGGGCACAGTCGAGACATAAGGTACCCTAACGGAAGGCTTGCATTCCGTGGCACAAGGGTGGGCAGGCAGCCTGAGGAAATGAAATCATATCAGAGTGCATTTGGCATCGGGGCATGGGACTGAGATTCATGTTAAGCAGATTTAGGGGATAGAGTACAGTTTAGGATGACAACAACCGATGGCTTCTGTGCCTCTGAAACCCCCCAAGGGCTGCAGGGGGGAAGACGAGGAACTCCCAGCTAAGCACCATGGTGGGAAGGCACTGTGGGGGGCGGAGGGGGGGGGGTGCGGCTTGTGCCCCTGTGATGACCAAGCTGGGACAAGAAGGGATCTCAAAGGAGAGGTTTTGGATCAATCGCTGTCACCCACTGCAGACTGACACCCTCTCTGAGGCACTGAGGGCTGGTCCCCGGGAGCCCTGTCCCCACGCCTGGCTCTCTGGGGCTCACAGCCACTCACTTGCAGTCCTCGCCCTCCAGCAGGCGGCGGTAGGTGGCGATCTCCGACTCCAGCCGGGCCTTGACGTCCAGCAGCACCTGGTACTCCTGGTTCTGCCTCTCCAGGTCACAGCGGATCTCGGCCAACTGGGCCTCCACGTTGCTGATCAGGCACTGCATCTGGGCCAGCTGGGAGCTGTAGCGCGCCTCGGTCTCTGCCAGGGTGGATTCCAGGGAGTTCCTCTGGAAGGGGAGAGAGGAAGAGTCGCCAGTGGAAGGGGGTCCCAACCAGAGACCCTGTAGCCCTGGGTATGTGCATATCCTGTGTGATCACGCCCCATCATGAGCCCGCATGCTGAGGCTGGGGGGTCAGGGCTTTGCCAGGAGCTGTGGCCAGTGACTGGGGCAGAAGCCACCCACCATGCCGTGCTGGGCCTGCAGCTCGATCTCCAGGGCGTTGACCGTGCGTCTCAGCTCGATGATCTCCGTCTGGCAACACTGCAGCTGCTCCGAGCTGGACACCACCTGCTGGTTCAGCTCCTCGGTCTGAGGGCCCAGAGCATGGTCAGACCAAGTGAAGCTACTTTAAAGGGGAACCCCCTGCCCCGGGAGCTGGTGCCCGCCCCAGCCCAGCGGCCCCAGCCCCACCTGGGCGTTGAACCAGGCCTCCACATCTCGACGGTTATTCTCCACCAGGGCCTCATACTGGCATCTCATATCATCCAGAATCTTGTTGAGATCCACTGGGGGGGCGGCATCCACCTCCACGTTCAGTCGGTCCCCGAGTTGGCAACGGAGTGTGTTGACTTCCTGCAGAGGGGAGGCAGGATGGCACACGGTTGGGAAAAGGGTGCCGGATTGAGGGTTCCAGTGGCTGGGTTCAAACCCTCCTCCCGCAGGTGCCGGCTGGGTAACGTTAGCATATCAACTTCTCTGAGCCTCGGTCGCCTCACGGGCATACACCTGCCTCCTCTGGGGATTTGGGAGGGTAGGGTGACATGAGGCAAACGTCAGGCAAATAGAATAAATGTTATCAGGCACTAGCATCCAGAGGGAGATCTAGTGTCATGGGCAGGAGTGTGGGATCTCTGTGACCTTAGGCACGTGACTGAACCCCTCCGTGCCTCGCTTTTCTCATCCGTAAAATGGGATCATCGTGAGGACGAAATGAAGCGAGAACAAAATGCAAAGTGTTTCAAACAGCTCCGGGCACACAGTGTGATGTCAACAAATGTCAGCTGGAGCTCCTGGGGCGGGGGGGGGTTGGGGGGGGTAGTTGTCACAGTTGTTAGCCCCAAGGGTCACCGGGGGCTCCCTGCCGGGTGGGAAACTCCGGAAAGTCGCACGACACGAGCCTCACCTCCTCGTGGTTCTTCTTGAGGCACAGCAGCTCCTCCTTCAGGGACTCCACCTGGGCCTCCAGGTCGGCCTTGCACAGGGTCAGCTCGTCCAGGATCCTGCGCAGGCCGTTGGTGTCGGCCTCCACCAGCTGCCGCATGGACAGCTCCGTCTCGTACCTGCACACACACACAACCCTGCTGGGTCTGCAGCGAAGGAGCCATGCACAGGCAGGGTCCCCCGCCCTCCATCAGCTGCGGTGGCTGATTTGGGGTCAGCAGCACGCTGGGCCTTTCCTTTGACCCGGAAGGGATCCAGGGCCTGTGCCGTATTCCCGCTTACGGTTCAGTCTGGCCTCACTCCCACCTCCCCAGCTCCCAAGGCCGGGGGGCAGAGGCGAAGGAAGGCACAACGGACCTTCCCCGATGAGGCCCACTCACTTGGTCCGGAAGTCGTCGGCAGCCAGCTTGGCGTTGTCAATCTGCAAGACTAGCCTGGCGTTCTCAGCCTTGGTCAGCAAGATCTGGGGAACAAGGGGCGTCCTGGGAGCTAGGAAAGGCCCAGCTCACAGAGGGCATGCTTCTAAGTACCACCGGCAACTTCAGCACGCCCAGCCCCGAGTCCTGAGCCCTGAGCCCAGACATGGAAGGAGCATCAGTCCCAGGAAGGGCATCACTAGAAGTAGGCCCCAGAATGGCACGGCGGGAGGCCTCAGGCTGAGGTGCAAAGATCCAAGCCAACCCGGATTCAGATTCTGCATCTCACACTCACAGGCTGTGTGATCTCGGGCAAGTTTGCTGAACCTCCCGGATACTTAACTTCTGCCTCTGTTAAATGGGCCCAGTAATACCCATCTCTCCAAGGTGAGATCTCCAAGGTGAGTATTACCCATCTCTCCAAGTAATCTAACAGATGGGAAAGCATCAGGCGCTGTGCCTGCATCTGGTAGAGGCTGGGTACATGTTATTGCCCTTCCTATAGCTAAGACAGCCAGGGGAGGAGAGGGATGGCTGGCATAGATGCACTTAGCAAGAGACTCACAGAGAGGTCTGGGTACCCCCCCCCCCCGCCCCAGAAAACCAGAACCCCCAGAGAAAATCTTGCCCTGAACAGAGAATTCCCTAAGAGGTCCTAAGAATTCTCATCCATCTGTAGTCCCTTGGAATGAGACAGGACCCTCCCCCGCCCCACCACCCCACTCCCAGCCAGGGCTGGGGACGCTGGGGAGGGGCCAGGTCCCCATTACCTTCTGCTGGAGGTCCTCGATGGTCTTGAAATACGACTGGTAGTCTGGGCAGATGTACGGGATCTGAGACTCATACCACTCCCGGATCCTGGTCTCCAGCTCCGCGTTCTCCCGCTCCAGCTGGCGCACCTTCTCCAGGTAGTTGGCCAGGCGGTCGTTCAGGAACTGCATGGTCTCCTTCTCGCTGCCATTGAAGGCGCCCTCGCAGAACCAGCCCCCGCTCCCAACAAAGCCAGAGGGGTAGCAGCCAGCGGCCAGGTAGGAGCCGGGCAAGCAGCTCCCGAGGCTGGAGAGGCCCAGCCTGATGGAGGAGGCAGACCCCACAGCACCAGCAAGACTGGGGACCCTGCAGGAGCCCACAGAGCGGACGGAGGACACCCGAGAGACGCCGCCTGCCGTGCCACACAGGCCCTTGACAGACCCAGAGGAGAAGACCGGGGAGCAGACCTGGGTGGCCATGATCCTAGCAGAGGCAGGTCACGGTGAAGCAAGGAGCTCAGGTTCTAGACTCTCAAGGCCTCTCTGGGGTGTTTATATACAGTCTCCATGGGGTGTTGGCGTGTTTCTCTTGGGAAAGCCTATTCCTATTCCAGAAAGCTAATCTCATCAGAATGTGATTTTTTTGCTACCCATCCAGAATTTCTTAGCTTGTAAAAAATTAAAAAAAAAAAATTTGAATTTTGTTTGCTAAGTCAGGACTCTCGTGTGTTGTCATTTCCTGTCAGAATATGAATTTTATTGCGTCTTCAAAGTCTTTGCACCAGATCCCATAAATCGGGAGTGGCCTCACAAATGACATTTGGTTCCTGCTCTCTCTGCGTGCCTTCCCCGGAGCAGCCCAGTCTGTCCGTTCGTCACCCCCTCACAGGTGCTCCCCTGCGCCTGGGCCCCTGGGACGGCTAAAAGGGAAGGACAATTCCCGGAGCTACTGTGTTCAGGACCCATAGTCACTTCATTTACACCACACAACAATCCTGGGAAGCGGCCGGTCCTGTCTCCAAGGCACCGACGTGGAGACTCCGAACGGCTAAAAATAAGCTTGCTCAAGGTGAACAGGCAGCGAGTGACAGAACTTGGAATGGAGACCAGGTCTCCCAGACCCCAAATCCTATACTCCTGTGTTCCTGCTGCTTCTCTCACACAACCAAGGTCAAGTGCAGGCACCCAGAATCTGGGACCCAGAGACCTAGGTCCAAATGATGGCTCTGCGGATAATCGGTCCTGCGATGTGAGCACATGACTGTGGTGTACCTCAGTGTCCTCATCAGGACAGTGCAGGTCATCAGCCTGCCCTGCCTGCTTCCCACAGATACGAGAAGAATCGAGAACAGAGGTAAGAGTATTTTGAAAACCCCTGTGCGCTCTAGAAACACTGCTTACGCAGGACAGTCTTTGATGATGGTTTGTGGCTGTGGCCGGCAAAGGATCGCACGTGTGAGCCCTCCAAGGGGCTGCCCTGGAGGGCAGTGTCCTTTGTGACCCACAGGTCTCTGAACCTGGGAGAGTAGAATCAGGACCCTGGGCAGCCTCCACCATCCCCCTAGGCCCTGAGAGACGGCTCAGTGCAGATGACAGGAGATGGTCAATGCAGACGCGTTGGACAGGGAAGGAAAAAATGAGAATAAACAAAGCACCGCCAGATAATTAAGCAAGCTGGGAGGAGCACCTGAGAATTTAACCACCAAAAGTAAACTCTGTCTGCCGCCTCACTAAGTGGGATTTCCCAAGGCTCAGGCGACCCGCTCACTCTTCTCCCACACAGACTTGGTTTGCAAGACTGGCGTTTATGGAAGCATTTATGTGATACTGAAGTTGTAATTTAGCAACCTCTTAAAACGCTTTATAAGCTTCTCTCTGAAATTACTCAGGAGGGTTGGCTGTGATGCCCATGCCTCACCCACTTCGGCAGACACCTCGACAGGATGCCTGACAGCGGCCCCCCCCCCCACCGGGAGCGGAAAGGGGGACATTAGGCCCCCAGAGCTCTGGATGCCACGGAACCAGGTCCTCACAGCAGCCCCGTCTTCCAGCAGAGCCTAGGATGGGGCTGTCCCCGGGGTTTCTCAACCTCAGCACTGACATCGTAGACTACATAATTCCTTATGGGTGGGGAGGCTTCCGGTACATCGTAAAATGTCAGCAGCGTCCCTGGATTCTATGACCAGATGCCAGTAGCAACCCCCTCCCCCAGTTGTGGCAACCCGAGATGTCCCCAGACACTGCCAAATATCCCCTGGGAGGCCAAACCCCCCCCCCAGTTGACAACCACTGACCATCAGCACAGGGGCTCTGACCACACCTCCCATAAATGCCCCCCTCTGATTTCTAGGACAACTCACGCAGAGTCTGGCTGTCCCTAAAGCACCCATGATTCAACTTACCTTATGTGGGACACAGCATGCTCTTCCAAGGGCAGCCCTTCCAAGGCCTGGCACGGCTCTTCTCCGGGGCCTCTGGCTGCCAGGCATCTGAAGTTTCTGGGTTTTCTCACCCCTCTGCTAAACAATCCATATCTGAAGATGATTCCAGGTTTCCTTCAGGGCAACCGAGTGGGCAGGTGTCTGATGCTCTGTTCCCATCGCTCCCAGCCTGTGCATCAGGGTGGCCACCAAGGGCCAGAGTCCAGGCAGGTGTCTCCCAGGCTATGAGGAGAGGCACGTACCTCTCCTGAAGCGGGTGACAAGCGGGTCAGAGAAGGGCTTTTGGTCGCGCTTGGTCCTCTGCCTTTCTCCATGTTGCAAACTGCGAGGCCACCCCTCGGAGGGAAGTGTGGAGGGGGCTTCACGGGAGGAATTGCTCTGCTCTCTTCCACCCAGAAGCCGGGGCCATGACAGGATGGAAGTGAGGCCCATGCGGAACAGATGCCCTGCCTGCATCAGGGAAGAGAACCCAGGACTCACAGAGCCACTCGTCTCCCAACACAGCCCCAGGGATCTGCCCACCCCACTCCCCATGGCGCCCCAGCCTTAGAGAAAATCCCCCCTGTTCGGCATCAAGTAAACCAGGAGTGCCCATTCATCAGGTTTTATTTCAAAATAGAGTCCATTTCAAGACCATTCTTTCTAACATTAATCTAAAGGAGTGCCTGGGTGGCTCAGTCGGTTAAGCGTCTGACTCGGTTTCGGCTCAGGTCATGATCTCGCGGCTCATGAGCTCAAGCCCTATATTGGGCTCTGCATTGATGGTGTGGAGCCTGCTTGGTATTCTCTCTCTCCTTCTCTCTGCCCTTCCCCTGCTCCTGCTCTCTTGCTTTCTCTCTCTCTCCTCAAAATAAATAAATAAATAAATACAATACAATACAATACAATACAATACAATACAATACACTGGGCTAAGGGTCAGGGGCCTGGACTCCAAGCCAAGCTCTGCCCCAAACTTCCCAAGTGACCCCCGTCCATTCCGGGCCCCAGAGCCCCAACCTGAACAGGAAGTGCCCAGACAAGGGAAGCTTGAGGCCCTCTTCCATCTCAGACATTATAGGATTTGAGGCCTAGGCATTTCCTGTGGAGGGGGCCAGGAGTCACCTGCACGTGTCCGTGACTCATTCACCACCCCCCACAGCCACCATCCTGCTTCTTTGCCACTAGCCTGGAGAATAAAAGAATGGAGAGGAGTTACAGAGATTCCAGCTTATGACATGATTGAGTTTTCTTATTTTTTTGTTTTTGTTTTTGCAAACCCTCTTGGACCTCAGGCCACCCTTTGCTTCCACGCCTCCACCAGAGCAAAGGCATGGGCTTCCTCCGGGCCTGCCCTGGTAGGCAGAGGCCACACGAACCCACCTCCTGGGGCTGTTCCCCAGAAGCCCCCATTTGGAGGTACAGAGTCACCGGGATGTTGAGCCAGCACCCCAGCACGTCCAGGCTGAAATGACATCTCTGGCCAACTGAGCCAGGGACACGGCTTTGCCAAAGAAGGGGCTCAGAGGGTCTCAGGCTGGCCCACAGGGGCCTGAGGCCTGAACTCAGGCAGACCTGGGTAGTTGAAGCTACTCAGCCACTCTGAGCCTCAGTTTTTCCAGGAGGAACCACAGTCACAGGATTGTGAGAAGTAAACATGCTTGATGAACAGAAACTGGTGTCACAGATTTGAGAGATCAAAACTGTTCTTAGAACTCATATAGCCTAAGCTCCAGCCAAATGCTGCATCCAGGGGCTCAAATCACTCACCCTGGTTTCATGGGATGCAGCCCAGCTGTGCAAGAAAGACAGCTGATCAAAGAGCAGCAGGAGCCCCCTAGACCAGGACCCTCTGGCCTCTGACGAGAAGCTAGCACCTTCCAAAAGCTACCCCCACTTCCTGCCAGCACCGGTGCTGGCTTTAGGGCTACAGAGCTGACAGGATGCTCTCTGCCCACTATGGCCCCAGCTTCAGGGTCAAGGGGAGGAGGGGAGGTGCTGCTGCAGGAACATAAAATGTCCTGGCTTTTCCCAAGCCCACCTTGGAAGGCCACCAAGTTCAAAATCAACCACTGGGTTTGTGGATCCTTTTTTGGTTGAAAGAGAAGAAAGAAGAAGAAGAAGAAGAAGAAGAAGAAGAAGAAGAAGAAGAAGAAGAAGGAGGAAGAGGAGGAGGAGGAGGGGTATCTGTTCTCAAATGAGCTTCCATCTGAAAGCCAAGGTTCTCCGTGGCCGAAGACCTAAGAAATCAAGCATGAGTCTGCTGCCCAGCTGATCATTCCCTTCAACATAGAAGGGACTGGGCACGGCCTGTCACAGTGGGCCCGAGAAGGAAAGCAGGGTCCCTCTTTTCCTGCTTCTCGGTGCTGGTGCTATAGTTAGAAGCCAGCCTCCACCATCACATGGTGCCCCAAAGGCATTGGAGGAAGCAGACCATGGACCATGGGACAGCCAGGTCTCCACAAAAGGGCACAAAAGGAAAAAGTCACTCAAGAAATACAATCTCTCTCTCTCTCTCTCTCTCTCTCTCTCTCTCTCTCTCTCTCTCTCGGCTTAGGCTTGAGCTTCCTGGTTTTCCTGGTACCTGTTTGATCTTTGACACCCATACACACGGGTCCTGCAGAATTTCTCACTCTAAGAGGCATCTAGGACATGCTGATCCCAAGTCTTCACCTTTTTAGACCCCACCCAGCACCCACCCACCCAGAAACGGGGACACCCACACTGACCTCCATTTCTTCCCCCCACACAACTGCTTTTTCAATTTACTCAAGCGGCAAAGCACCCGGGATTCCCGGCCCCTCCCAGAAATTTCTGTGCCAAATAACCACATCAAAACCCCAGGCCAACTCTGCTGCCAGCTGTGAGATTCTAGTACAGACGTGCAGTAACAGGTACACGAAGTTGACGGAAGCATTATGGGGGGGTGGGGGGGAATCTTTCAATTAAGACATTTTGAGCCACCAATTCGATTTATCCGAAGAATCAGAGAAAGGTCTCGCCTTTTTTAGTCTTGACTGGAAGAGACTCAGAGCTGTTCCCAGACCTGCTAAGGGCAGGGCTGCCAGATTTTATTAACAAACAAAACTGCATACAATATTGGGACATACTTGTACCTGAAATCATTCACTGTCTGTCTGTGGTTCCACATTAACTGGGCAAGGCTGCCATCCGGCCCTAGCCAGGCTCAGGACAATCTGGACACACACTGATTGAACAAGGACGGGGGGGGGGGGGGGGGGGGGGGGTGTCTTTCCCCACTCCCTGGCTGCCCCTCCATAGGACCAGGAGCCCATGCCCTGGGACCTCAGGAGAGCTGACGAGGAGGCCTCGGCTCCGGGAAGTGGCTCCTCCTGAGGACCCAGGCCTCTACCGGGCTCCCGGGGACATGGCTTCCCAGCATGCTGCTCCTTGTGTGGCCCTGAATCCCCACTGGGCCTGAGCCCCACCCAGATCAGGACTTGAAACCCCCACCTCACCAGCTCCAGAACTCCCCCAGAACTCTCATTCCCCCCAAAACACAAAGGTACTTTCTCTCCCCCTCGGGTGTCATTTGGCAATCGCCCGGGGCTTCTGGATTCTGCTCCAAACTACCCTTGCTTTGGGGGAGGCCCAGAGAGCCACCCCGACCCCAGTCCACGGCCATACCTCTCCACGGTTCTCTGTCACCAGGCTCTGTTCCTGCATCCCAGGACCCACTTCCCTCACCTACAGCCAGCTCTTCCTTCCTGCACAGCTGCGTCGGCTGACAGCTCCCATCTGGAAGAGTCCAGGGCCTCCTGCTCGGATCCACTCAGCCCCTAACTCCCCCCACCCAGCTTTTATGGAAAATTCCAGAGCTGTCACTGCTTTCCCTCAAGTGCCTGGAGAACCTGTGGTTTGTGGGAGACGCGGAGCCAGGCCCAGTGGGAGAAAGAAGCGGTACCTCAGCCTCCTGCGTCCACTGGATTCAGGTACCACTTAACTGAACTACAAAGCAAATTTCCCAAACACCCTGTTTAATTGAGTTCCATCGTCCGCATTTACAGGGCCTCGTGTGCACTCGGTCTCAGTACTTCCTACTGACGACGGCGTGTCTGCAAAGCACTGTGGGCTCCAGATTGTAATTAACTCGGCTTTATACTGTGGGTTCTGCTTGCAAACTAGGCTGAGATCCTTGGTTGAAAGAAGCCACAGAGTCATCACGGCCGTTCATAAAAACGGGCCAGAAGAGTGAATACCAGTTCTTGGCCAACTCCCCCGCCCCCCTCCCCACCCGCAACAGGAGCCTGTGTGGGTCTGAGGACCCACCCAGCAACCTGATCCTTCCCAAACTCTGCAGAATGGAGTCTGATGTGTGCTCGGCTCATGCTGGACCCCCCAGAGGAGCTGCTCAAAGGCGTGTCCCTCGCATACCCTGCCCCACTCCAGCCACTAAGCCCCAGGAACACCATCCAATAGGAGGCAGGTCCCCAGGCAGCCCCGAGACGCACGCTGACCCAGGCAGGGAGAGAGGAAGGGCCCCAGTGGCTGACGCGGGAAAGCCGGAACAGCACATCATCACACGCCATTGACCACAGGCTTCGCATGACATCCCTCCCTTCTCTTCCCTCAAGCTCCCCTTAAGAGGGACCGTGAGCCTCCCCTTCCCAGAAAGCCCCAGGCACCTTCACCTCACACTCTGAGTCTTTTGTGGACCCTCAAAGGTTACCACCCAAAACAGAAAGACAACAGGCACCCGAGGAGTCTCGGGGCTCAGCCGTGCCCCGTTCACCAGGGCGCCCAGCTGCCCAACATGAGGCCGGGGACTGGCCAAGTCCTGGTGTGGACACTGGACCCAGGTAGGATCAGGTCTAGGGCTCTGTCCCTCCGCCCTGGGTCCCAGCAGGTGGCCGAGAGGAACTGATCTGCTTTCTGGGGTGAGCCTGCCCCCTGCAGGACCCAGACAGGACACGCACCCCCATCAGGGAGGGCAGAAGTTGACTGCCCCATCCATTGGGAGGAGCCTGAAAGAGAGGGAGGCACCTTTGCCGAGGGTGAGGAGGAAGAGGGTACAGAGGCAGCACAGAAATTAGCCAACTTTGTGCAGCACCTACTGTATGGAGGTGCTTGCCTCGAGAGCCTGACTAGCTCTGAGGCACGGGATGCCACAGGAGCATCGCATGGTTGACACCTCTATCCCTTAAGCATTGGGGCTTAGAAGAGAGCCTCGTTTCTTTCCCTAGAGGCCCGGAACCGAACGCTTGACTTTGACAAAAGACCAACCACAGTGTCGAAAAGCACATTGGAACATGGATGCCAGCTCTCTCGATAGGCAGGTCACTTCAGCAGCCTGGGCCTCAGTCTTTAGACGTGTAAAATGGGCACAATGGTGCCGACTCATGGGACTGTGACAAAAATGAAATAATGCAAAGGAGCTCCGTAAAGAGTCAGGCGCTAGACACACTGTCGCTTTCCCCTTTGTTTTTACCCCGTCTGATTTGGCACCTCTGGCATTCACATGTGATTAGCCACACGCTCGTGACCACAGCCCTGGGAAGCAGAGGTGTGGGCCTGGGGTGGGTGTGGGCACCTAGCGAACTGGGAGAGGGAAATACCAACCCTGCAGGCCTCCCTCAAAGCTGCCCTCCCTCAAATGGCCGCCCCCTACAGATGACAGGGGGAAAAACTGAGTCCTGGATGGAAAGGGAGGATTCCCAGCCCGCGCACCACCCTACCGAGGTGACCACCTTCTCCCGGTCCAGGAAGCCTCCTGGGTTGGCTTTGACGGCCCCTCCTGGGCTTCCCTCTCTGGCTTCCCTGGGACTCCCGACAGGGCCACAGAGGCCCTTGTGTGAGTCCGGCTTCGATGGCCTCCCTGACGCCTGGGTGAAAGGGTCCCCGACCAGAGCCCCCACCAGGCCCAGGGTCCAGCTCATTTCGTGGCTCCACGTGGACCACACGGACCTGGGCATGTGAGCTAGAATTAAGTCCAGCCCGTTCTGCAGTGGGCGGGGAGAGGGGAGGAATCTGGAATGCTCTGGCTTAGTCAGCTGGGTGGGCCGCATGTCAGTGATGTTTGTAGGACTAAGCCAGCCACCTGAGCCCACGGCAGTGCCCCAGCGGTTGGTAGGCTGGTCCAGGGAGAGAAAGGCAGCCCCACCCTCCCAAGCACGTGGTCAACACCGGGCTAGGCAGGTGCGGACACACACACACCTGAATGCACCCCACACTGTCCGGGTGCCACAGGGAGGGGGTGTGCATCTCAGTCTGAACGGTGAATAAAAACCCGGTAGTTCAGGACACGCGGGTGGCTCAGTTTAGTTAAGTGTCTGACTTCGGCTCAGGTCACGATCTCGCGGTCTGCGGGGTTGAGTCCCACAGAGGGCTCTCTGCTGTCGGCGTGGACCCTGCTTCGGATCGTCTGCCCCTCCCTTCCCCTCTCTCTCTGCCCCTCCCCCACTGCAAAAATAAATAAATGCGGAAAAGAAACACCTGGTAGTTTCCAATAACACAAATGTGGGGGCGCAGAGGGAAAGCGAGGAGGAAGGTCACCTCAGACTGAGGTCACTCATTGAACAAGGGCCCGAGGCTCCCAGTCACATGACTGGGTCACCAAGACCGGTTTGCATAACAGGGCCTCAAGTTGTGAGAGGGGGCGATTGTAGAATTCAGGGCCAGAGACAGGCAGGAAGAGGCCAGACAGTAGCGGCCTCTGCCAGGGAGGAGTCCAGGTTTTCTTCAGTGGCCAGGGGAGCCACGGAAGCATCACTAGGCCAGGAGGAAGATTTCCCATTCCCAAGAATCATCCCCAATTGAGTGTGGAGCAAGGACGCAGGGGAAGCTCAAACTGGAGGCAGGGAGGCCAGGGGGGCCGGCTGTGAGGACATTACAAGCTACCAGCATCCACAGGATGGACCTGGGAGGGCAGTCAGGGAGAGAGCAGGCCAAGGTGACTCCTGGGCTCCTGACTTGGGCCTCCGGAGCCTCTGGGATGGGGGCCAGGATGGCACAGATCTGGGAGCATGAAGGGTGCTCCTTCGGACAGCGGTTTAGAGGAGGTAGCGGGCATGAGGGTCTGGGCTAGAGGAGAGGGGCTTCACTGGAGTGCCAACAGAACATATTGGCAATTGTGACCATGGACTTGTCCCAGATGAGCCAAGGGGAGGGTTGAAAGGATAAAGAGAAGCATGCCCATGCCAGAATCCAGAGGACCAGACTCCATGTAAGGAGCGCGCCCAGCAAGAGGAGGCTGCAAATCAGAGCTGTGACATGGACAGAGGTGGGGACACGGGTGCAGAGGGGAATTGGGGAGGAAAGTCAGCTCAGATTGAGGTCACCCATTTGAGTCATGTGGCCAATTCATTGAGCGGGTTGGCATGGCAGGACCTTGGAGTGGGTAGAGGGGAACTGCAGGTCCGGATGTCCATCATCTTAAAAGGAAGCACCTTGCAGAAAGGGGGCAGCAGGTTGGGCTTGGGGTAACTGTCCTGGGTCTCCTTCCCCAAACCAGCCCCAGTGTCTCCTGCCCCTTCTGTTTCTCTGCAAGGGAACACTGGCCCTCGAAGCCCTCCCCAGAGCCATCTGGACCTCTTTCCCAAATCTCCCCATCCCCTGACTCTATTAGTGTCCCGTTGCCACCTTCTAGCCTATAAGGTGTTGAACTGGCTCACATGGCCTCGCGTGTCTCCAGTTTGTTGCATTTGTCCGTGTTTGCTGAGCACCGTGGCCCATGAGCCACCCATTTCCCCCGTGTCTGTGCCCTGATGGTTGGCCCAGGTGCCTCGTGTCCTGCCCACCTGGGAGCTGCCTGGGCCAGGCCTTGTTGGGGTAAGCCACTTGGCCCAACAGTACCCGCCCACCTATCACCCCAAATCAGGGCCTCGGCAGGTCCTGCCCTCAGAAATCAGGCCAGAGTCAAAAATACATATGCAGAAAGGCAGGAAACTTTATTGAATCGTCTTTTCTTTTTAGCAGAGAAGCTGAGAAATCAGAGTAACCAGATAAGGGAGAAGGGGAGGTGCCCAGGGAGAGAAGCGCAGAGCGCCCGCCCTCGGGAGAGCGCCGGGGGGCCGGTGTCCTGAGCGTCCTGCGGTCCCTCCCTCTCTCCTGCAGGGACCTGTCATCTCTCTCCTCTGGGTGCTGAAGACAGAGGGAGAGGAAGCCAGGTGGATTTAAGGCTTACGGGGTTCGGAAATGCGGCGACTGGGAGGGGAGGCAGTGGTGACAGTGACACTGGTGCTTCCTGAGAAACAGAGGGGGCAAGAGACACTCAGGCTGGAGAAGACCCACCTCAGCAGGTCAGGGCCCTTAGGAGGGCCCCAAGCCCCCTCACTGGTCAGGCTGGGCGTTAGCTGATAGAGACTCTCATGTTATTGTCCCCCAAGGTGGGGAAGCCTCCAAAGCCTCCCAGTGGCTCCTTGGGGCAGAGCCAGCTATTCTGAAAAGAAACAGATGAGCAAATGACCACGTCCACCATAACCCCCTCCCTCCGTCCACTGGGGAGTCTGGCACTGCCTCCACCCCCCCCCCCCCCCCGCCAGGGCAGCGAGCAGGAGCCAACTCGCCTCTCCCACCGGGTTGTTTCCTTACCTCCTGAGGAGGGTAAGCCAGCCATCCTGGGAGAGAGAAGAGGAGTGAAGTGAGCACAAATCACCCAAGGACAGCTGCTCCCTCATCTGCCCTTGGATCGAGCGACTCAGATCACTGAGAGGCCCCCAAGCTGGGCTTCCTTACCAACTGTGCCCCAGCCCAAGGGCCGCCACAGGTAACTGGCAGGCCTATGGGACCTCAGGAGGACATAGTACCGGCCCCAAATCCAGGACATCTGCCAGATCTTTTGTCCTCCCTCTGGTTCCTTCGAAACCTACACCCTACTCCCACTGAGCCCACAAGGACAGCCTGGTCCCTGCAAATGGTCTGAAGGCAGTGAAATCGCCATTTTTATCGCTTTGTTTAGCCGACCTGAACCCAAGGCAATATTCTTCCGATATGAGCCGTTCTATCCATGGCCCTTATTCCTGCCAGTCTAATCCAAAGGCCCAAATTGGAAAGCTTAAAGGTATTGACCCTGCAGGCCGCTGAGGAAATCCCCCCGCAGTCTGACTCAAGAAAACAGGAAGCCCTGGTCCTGGATCTCCATCCAGTCAGTTTAAGCTCAGAAGGTCCCCTTCCATATGGAACATGAGGACCTGACCCTTAAAGGCCTTGCCTGTTCGAATGTCCAAGGGTCCTGTGGTCACTTTCCCAAGAGAGAGGCTTGAGAGGGCCTACCTGGCGTCCTGGCCCTCCAGCAGGCTGCGGTAGGTGGCGATCTCCTGCTCCAACCGCGTCTTGATGTCCAGCAGCATCCTGTACTCCTGGTCCTGGCACTCCATCTCGCTGCGGAGCTCGCTCAGCTGGGCCTCGATGCCGCCGATGAGCCCCTGGATCTGCTGCAGCTGCATGGCATAGCGGCACTCCATCTCCGCCAGCGAGCTCTCCAGCCCGGCTTTCTGGGGGGGAGGGGGTAACAGAGAAGTGAGAAGGGGAGCCAGGCCAGGCAGAGGCCTAGAGGTGCTGGCTGCTGGGCAGGAGGCAGCAGGTGTACCATGCTGAGCTGGGACTGCAGCTCAATCTCCAGGCCCTGGAGGGTGCGTCTGAGCTCTGTGATCTCTGTCTTGCTGGTCTGGATCATGGCGGTACTAGAAGACACCTCCTTGTTCAGCTCTGCACTCTGAAATCCGAGCAGGAAGAAGGTTTCAGAGGAGCCCAGTGGAAGGCCCTGGAATCCCTGGGCGCCACGGGGTGAGAGGGCCGCGTACCTTGCTGTGGAACCATTCCTCAGCGTCCCGGCGGTTCTTCTCAGCCATGGCCTCGTACTGTTCCCTCATCTCGGCCAGCACGCGGGTCAGGTCCACGCCCGGGGCCGCGTCCATCTCCACGTTGACCTGGCCGGCCAGCTGGCTGCTGAACTCCTTCATCTCCTGTAGGGATGGAAAAGGAAGGTGTGTGAAGCTCCTGACCTCCCTCTCCTCGGCTCTGAGTGCTACCAATGTGTTCTAGGAAGCACCTCCAGGTCCCACCACGGAGGGCTAAGTCTGGCTGCTCCCCTTTCTCAGTGGAGGCCATTGAGCCATGGCAGGCCCCTGCCGGCCCTCACCTCCTCGTGGTTCTTCTTCAGGAAGGCCAGCTCCTCGTTCAGGCTCTCGATCTGCATCTCCAGGTCGGTCTTGGTCAGGGTCAACTCGTCCAGCACCCTGCGCAGGCCGTTGGTGTCGGCCTCCACGCTCTGGCGCAGGGCCAGCTCGTTCTCATACCTAAATGATTTTTTTTTTAATGTAAAAAGCAACACAGAAGTTAGACACTCCCCTAATTCTGTACTGGACTCTGCTACTTCTCCAAGACCTTCACCCCTGGGATGCTCCGATCTCACTGTTCAGATGAGCATTTGTGTCAAATAAAAGACAGTTTGGAAAGGCCAGGACTCACTTGAGCCTAAAGTCATCCGCAGCCAGCCTGGCATTGTCGATCTCCAGAACAACCCGGTTGTTGTCGATGGTGGCCGCCAGGATCTGCAAAATACAGGAGGTAATCACCAGAGGGTCCACGAGTTTGGGGAGGAGGAAGAGACAGCGTGGGCAGGACGGTTGTCATCATCTGACTGCCTCTGTACTGTCCCCGCGAGCCAGAATAAGGCACTTCTCTCCTCTTCTTGTAAAGAGAGGGGTGGGGCAAGTCCTTCTGCTTGCCCAGTCACTCTGGCATTCTACGCTTGGTCATGGTGGGGAAGATAGGGATGCACATTTCAGGGGAATGACCCTACCGAGAACATCTTTGGTTCATCATGTCTCAATGGCCCCAGACTAGCAAGCCCACCATTGTGAGAGCAGGTGACCTTAAGGTCAGGAGGGGGTCAGCCTGGCTCCAGACAGCTCATAGTAACTTCGTTGGAGCTGGCCTCCGGGCTGAGCAGAGGAAAGATCTAACAAATACTCCCAACGGTTTGAATTTCTTGTCTAAACGTCCATATTCTGAAGCAGGCCGCTAGAGGAGAGGGTGGGGGTGGGTTAAATGGGGGACAGGCATTAAGGAGGGCACTTTTCCAGGTGAGCACTGGGTGTCATATGTAAGAGATGAATCACTGGGTTCTACTCCTGAAGCCAAGACTACACTGTATGTTAACTAACTTGAATTTAAATTAAAAAAGCAAATTCCACCGCACATAGCTGGGACATAGCCCAGGCAGGTGGATTTCTGTTCTAGCAAGCTGGGTCCCAGCGTGATGGACAGTCCTCGATGAAGGAATCTCAGTTTAATGTTGGCTGAGCCTCTTCTCCATCTTTCCCACCTGGCCGTAGCTAATTGAGTGTAACAGTTTAAATGGGGCCCTTACAACATCAACCAGTATTCCGAGACCAGTGAATGAACACGTATCCCTCTCTGAGGATTGGAGTCATTCTTAGCGGCTTTTAAAACTGTCATGGTTGGGGCGCCTGGGGGGCTCAGTCTGTTGTGTCCGGCTTTGGCTCAGGTCATGAGCTCACGGTTTGTGAGTTCGAGCCCCGCGTCAGGCTCTGTGCTGAAAACTCAGAGCCTGGAGCCTGTTTCGGATTCTGTGTCTCCCTCTCTCTCTGCTCCTCCCCTGCTCTTGCTCTGCCTCTCTCTCTCTCTCTCGAAAATAAATAAACATTAAAAAAAATTTTTTTTAAACTGTCATGGTTTCCAAAAAACTCAGTGGGTTAGAATTATAGGGATCCAGTCACTAATAACAAAGCAGTAAATGTTGACAGTAAAAAGTGGTAAAAATGTTGACATGAGTGGTAATAACAGTAAAAATGGATAGTAGGAGAAAACGCATTTGGGGAGCAGTGGCCTAAGGAAGGTTATCAGGAGTAGAGACACTTGCTGGTAAAAGACTAGAATTTTCCCCTACGGGGGGGTGAGGGTTCTACCATACTGCATTTCCTGGCCTTTGCAGCTCTGGCCTGCACAAAAGAACCCTTGCCAACATCCAAGGACTCACCTTGTCCCGCAGGTCCTCCATGGTCTTGTAGTAGTGGCTGTAGTCCCGCTCCGGGCTGCTGGGGCTCTGCTTCTGGTACCAGTCCCGGATCTTCACCTCCAGGTCGGCATTGGCCTCCTCCAGGGCGCGCACCTTGTCCAGGTAGGAGGCCAGCCGGTCGTTGAGGTTCTGCATGGTGAGCTTCTCGTTGCCGGAGAGGAGGCCGCCATCGCCGCCACCAAAGTCACCAAAGCCAGCGCCAAAACCCCCACCAAAGCCACCTCCAAGGCCACCTCCAAAGCCCCCTCCGAAGCCTCCTCCAAAACCACTACCAGCCCCTGCACCGAAGCCGCAGCTCATGCCGCCCCCGTAGCCCCCAGCTGATCCCCCAGAGACAAAGCGTGATGAGCAGGTAGAGATACTGCGGCCTCCTCCCAGCTGGCAAGAGCCACCCCCGAATCCACCTCCATAGCTGGCGGAGGAGCTCTGTATGCGGCAGCTCATGGTGAGAGCAAAGATGGGGAGCAGGTGAGGACAGCAGCTGGGCTTGGCCTGGGCCGAAGACGGTGGCTCTTCCCTGGAGTGGGGGGCCTTTTATACAGCCTTCTACGAGGTTGGACGATTGCCCCATCTTCTCTCCTCCCTTCCCCACCCTCTGACTGGTGCCAACTGTACTGTTTCCCACAAGCCAGTTACCTCTGCTCTCCAAGGTGGGTTGTGCCTTTGGGGGTGGCTTTAAGCCTTAACAAAAGGGATGATTCAGAGGGAACGGTGTTCTGCCCGAGACTACCCTTTTGACAGCTGAATTCAACTTCACCTCTGTACTGTGGGAGCTCCCTCCACGGGCTCTCAGCTCCACCCAGTACTAGAATGGGGACAGGGCCGTAAGGTGGCCCTGTGCTTCACGAGGTCACGGCAGCCCTCGACTCCCTTCTTTCTGTCTCTAAAACTTCAGACTGGAATGTTCTGCCCCCTGTTTAGCATTTCATCGACTCCGGTGCTCCCAGAGACTCTGATGACAAACTGCTCGGTCTTGTAGAATCGACTACCTTGAAAGTGTTTAAACTGGGGGGAAAAAAATAGTTCCCAAGACCATCAAAACCCAGGGAGACTGAGGTACAGAATGAGGAAGGAAGCAACCCTGAACATCATAACAGCTAACACACTCAGACCCCTCGCCATGGGTGGGCACGGGACTAAGTACACTCACTTGTCATTCGATCTTTGCAACAGCCTGATGACGTGGGTCCTACTCGTAACCCCATTTTACACATGGGGAAACCGAGGCTTAAGGGTAGTCAGGCCTGAGACCCAAGTCTGGTTCAGTCTGACACTAAAACTCCCTTTTTAGGTATATTATTCATACGGTAAATTGTAGAAATCATTTGTGTCCAACTTAATGCATTTTTTAAATGTGTATTTATTTTTGGGAGAGAGCACAAGTCAGGGAGAGGCAGAGAGAAAGGGGGACAGAGAATGCAAAGCTGGCCCAATATAGGGCTCGAACTCACGAGCTGTGAGATCACGACCTGAGCCGAAGTCAGATGCTCAACTGACTGAGCCCCCCAGGTGCCCCCAGCTTAATGCATTTTTACCTATGTATGAAGTTTACCCATCACCCAGAACATTTCTGGACTCCATAAAGCTCCCCATACCTTTTCCCAGTCAGCTACCCGTGCCCTATATCCCTAGGAAGACCACAATTCCCTCTACTGTTACCCTAGATGAATCCGCAGATCTCAGCCAGGGACTCTTTTGCTCCTTAGAGAACATTTGACAATGTCTGGAGACATTGGTTGTCACCACAGGGGGTTGCTGCTGCTGTCTAGAGGACAGAGACCAGGGATGCTGCTAAATATCCTACCACGCACAGGACAGCCCACAATAAAGAATTCTCCAGCCAAGAAGGTCGATAGTGTCGAGGCTGAGGAGCCCTGGATCAGCCTGACCCATGTGTTCAATCATGCCATCATCCCAGCTGCCTTAGAGGCACAGTCAAGTCCAGAAAGGGAGTCTTATAATGCCTGACAGAGCTCTCTCCAGCCCTCCGGTCACATGACACCTGTCTCAGCTTGTGAGCATTTGACCAAGAGGCCCCATAGGAGGATGTAACCCAGGGCCTGGGGCCAGGGTCTCCTCCGAGGAGCCTAGGACGCAGCTAAAATTCGGAGACTGCTTAGTAACCCTGCCCGAGGAGCCCTTAGGCTGGAATAAAAGGGCTTAGCAGTGGTCTCTCAGAGCCCAAGGTAGGAGAAGTTTCTAGGCCTAAAATGGAGGACTGTGGGCTCAGGCTCCAACTCCCACTCACCAAGGGGGCCAGGATTGTCATGAATGGCCTCTCAGGGGGAGCCTGCTGGCCCACAGCAGCCAGGAGGTCTGGACTAGACCAAGGGCTCGGGTGGGGTGACACAGGTTTGTGGTTCTCCCCAAAACCCCTTCGCTGATTCAGCAACCCGGACCAGGAAAGAGGACTGTGAGTCAGCGCTTTCCTGCCCTTTGTTTTCTGTGAGTAGGCAAGCAGGGCCTGTGTTTCACCCAGCGAGTGTCAGCACCAGGGAGAGAGCCAGGGCAGGCTTGGGGTCTCCCAGGGAAGACAAAGGCTGGGGCGGGGGTAGTTAAGGCTGACCTCTGACCCTGTCCAGCCCTCCTGCCCCAAACTGATAGCTCACGCTCTTGCCCTCTCTCTGTCTCTCTCTCTCTCTGAAAAGCTGTGATTCAGCCCAAAGTAGGACCTCTCAGGCTGTCTCTCTCTTCTCTCTCTCGGGGAGAGGATCAAAACTGACAAAAAGGTGATTAATGAAACCTGCCAGGCCTGGAGTGACGATCCTCCCCCCGGGGCTGACAGCAGATTCAGGCCAACGCCTCTTAGAGGAACAATACCACAGATCCTCCAAAGTCCCAGTAGTACAAACATAGGGTGGCCATGACATGCCTCCCCTCGCAGGGTCAGGGCACAGCCCCTCCCCACCACTCCCCTCCTGAGCAGGTACTTATGGTGCCTGATGCAGGAATGCCTTCCTCTGACCCATGGTGAACCCCAGGGCCCTCCTGGAAGAAGCTGGGCAGAGACCCATCCTGGGGCCCCAGTTTCGCTTCTACTGGCCCTGCTCCAAATGAGGAAGGACAGAGTGTGGGAGCTGAGGCACTGCTCACACATCTTGAGCTTCCCTCTTTGCTTTCTGACAAAATCACACCAAATTCAGCAAGGGCGGGGGGCGGGGGGCGGGGGGAATGCTGCATTTACAAGCACCCCCTGCAATCAAGGCTTTGCTTCACACATTGTCACTGAGTCCGCACAACAACGGGGGAGGGTTTTTACTGGCCCCATTTTACAGATGAGGCAAGTGAGGTGAAGGGAGGCCAAGCTACTTGCTCGAGGTCGCTATGAAGTCAAGATTTAAACCTCGTCTCTGGCTCTCTCTCTACCCCAAATGATGGTGCCTCTGAGCCTTGCTGTGAACTCAGTGTGTGATCTCTGAGGGTTCCATTCCATACTTACCAAAGATAATAAAATAACACTAGCTAACATTTCGTAAACACTCTACGTGCATAACTCGCAAACAACTCTACTGTTTTTTTCACACCCTTTTTCTCAGATGAGGAAACTGAGGTCCAGAAAGCTTAAATTCACTGTGAACCTCTGTCTCCAGGGTCTGCACCCTTCACTACTGCCTGCTCAATCCCGTTCAGGCCAGTGTCAATGCCACCCCACCCAAGCACGGGCGTCCTCTGTCACTCTCCGCATTCCCGGGCTCCCTGTCACCGCAGGCCCAGCTGGTGGATGGTCCTGTTTTCCCACAGTGGCTGGACCTGTGCAGCTGATGGCCTGATGGGTCGGCCTGTCTACTGTCTGTCCTAGCGTGAGCTCTGAAGCTTGGGGGCTTGCGAGGATAGTCAGTGCAGAATGTCAAAGCCGGAATTGTCATAGGAACTTTCCGGCCCAATGCCCTCATTTCTCACGTGTGAGGAAACCAAGACCCAGAATTCCAAGGCCCAAGGCGGTGGGAAGCAAGGAGAAATGCCTGGGTTTCCAGCTCCAGCACCAGCTCACTGTGGGCTTTGCGTTGAATTGCGTTGCCTTCAGCAACGGCTTTCTGAGTCTCTGGTTCTCACAGATCTGTCCAGAGTTGCCAGATGGTTCGCCTGCACAGCTGAGGCTTAAATCCTGTCCCCCAGCTCCTAATCCAGCCTTCCTCACTTGGCTCTTGGATCAGGCTCCTCCCTCCTTCCCTCTTTCCCTGGACCGCAAGGGGCCTAGACCCCAGGATGGCCGACCCACCTCCCACAGTGGAGGAGCCTTTCATGAAAAGCAGACCTTCCCCAGACGGTGGTCATCCTCCTTGCCCTCAGAGACACCTGCTTCACATAGCAGGACTCAGGAGCCTTCTCCGGCCCAGCCTCAGTGCACCATGTCCTTACGTGGCTATGGTACCCGGCTCTCCAGAATCCCTCTTCTACCGCCGTGCTTCCCAGCAACCCAGTGAGGTCGGCAAAGCCTTTGAATTAGATGGAACAGAGTTTCAGCCTACATCTGCCATCAACTGGCTGTGTGACCTTGGGAAAGTTACTCAACCTGTCAGTGCTTTGGTGGCCACAACTGAAAAACAGGCATTTGATGAGTGAGCGTTTGAGAAGCACCTGACCTAGGGAAGCACTTGGCAGGCAGAGCCCCTCCTTCTTACAAATGAGGAAATTCCAGCTCATCTGTGCATCGTGACCTGTCCTGGGCCTCCATTCTGTGCCAGCCTGCTCTGCCTCCCTCTCTGGTCCCCACAGCCAGCACGCCACCCACAACAATCAGACGAGTGACAGCTGGTGGTGTTCCTACTTTATTTCCCCGACTCGGTCTTACATTCCCTGAGGAGAAGTTCTTTTTTTCACATTTTATTTTATCGAAGTTTATTTTTATTTATTTTGAGGGAGAGAGAGAGAGAGCAAGCAGGGGAGGGACAGAGAGAGAGGGAGAGAATCCCAGCAGGCTCCATGCTGTCATCACAGAGCCCAACGTGGGGCTCAAACTCATGAACCATGAAATCATGACCTGAGCTGAAGTCAAGAGTCGGACACTTAACTGCCTGAGCCACCCAGGCACCCTGAGAAGGTCTTTATAAACCTCCAAGGCATTCCCTCCTGGCAGAGAGAAGCTCTCAAACACCCGAGAAGCGAGAAGCGGTGTTCTGTTTGTTTGTTTGTTTGTTTGTTTGTTTGTTTGTTTTGTCTGCTGGCTTTACTTTTTTTTAATGTTTATTTTTGAGAGATAAAGACAGAGTGTGAGCGGGGCAGGGGCAGGGGCAGAGAGAGAGAGAGAGAGACACACACACAGAGTCAGAAACAAGCTCCAGGCTCCGAGCTGTCAGCACAGAGCCTGACATGGGGCTTGAACTCACGAGCCATGAGATCTTGACCTGAGCCGAAGTTGGATGCTTAACCAACTGAGCCAGCCAGACACCCCTGTCTGCTGGCTTTAGATGAGAATGAATGGCAACCAGGAGTATTATCCGATGGGGTCATCCCTGCTACAGATCTCATGGGAGAAGCTGCCAGCTGTCCGTGGAGAGACAGGTGACCACCACGGACATACTCGCCCAAGATTCTGGTGAATGTCCGGAGCCATGTCTAAAACGGGAAAAAGCAAAGGAGGAGCAAAGTCATGCATTCATTCAACAAATTTTATGTAGCTCCCACTCTGAGGACTCAGCAGTGCAAGGAGGAGACACAGCCCCAGTGCCATCGATGTCACAGTCCAGGATCCCCTCCGAGGTCCCAGGACACAGATCAAGTCATAGAGAATCTTGAAATCATCTGGTCCAGCCAGACTCCTCAATTTAAAGATGAGGACGCTGAGACCCACAGAGGGACAGGGACCAACCAAAGTCCTCAGGGAGATGGGCAGTGCCCCATGCCTACCCTGGGAAGCCCAGCCTGTGCAGAGGACACACCCAAGGCCCTAATCCCTCGTCCCATAGCTACCCTCTCCCTAAAGTAGAAGGGGGCCTGCTGTCTGCCTCCCACACTGGCTGGAAACCAAGTCCGACCTCAGCCCAGGGGCAGCCAGAAGGCGGGCCATCTCTGCCCAGAGACTACTTAAAGGGCTTGGCAGGGCACCAGTTTTCCCTGGGTGTGAGCATCTCACTCCAGGGTCAGGCAGGAAACAGGACTTGGCAGATCCAAGGCCCTCTCTGTCAGCTCCCTCCAACCCCAGGATCCCAGGAGAGTGGAAGGGGCCCTCCAAGGAAACGGAACCAGCCTTCTCTCCCCACCAGCCCAGGGTCTGGCACCAAGAGAAGGCCTGCTGGATAAGGGTGGAGACCCACCTTTTGCCTCCCTGCACCTTTGCAGGGGGTTGTTATTTTGGCAAACTGTGGGCTGAGAAAACCCTTGTGGGTTGCTCTGAAGGCCTGAGACTTCTTGACAGAGGCCCGGAGGCTGGTGAAGCAGGAGCAGGGGCCTGGATTCAGCAAGGGGCCTGGTTGTTGTCCGGATGTCAGGGAACATGACACCTGATGTTTTGGGCTTCGGTGTGAACTTAAGCCACAGCACAGGAGACCAAAGCTAGATGTGAGAGTAATCTTTCTGACGGTAACGGCTGTATGACAGTTGAACTGGCTTCCCACAGACGTTAAGAAAGGGGTTTCATAAATAAAAGAAAAAGAAGGAAGAGACAGGGAAACAAACCACAGGAGACTCTTAAAGATAGAGAACAGGGGCACCTGGGTGGCTCAGTCGGTTAAACGGCCGACTTCGGCTCAGGTCATGATCTCACGGTCTGTGAGTTCGAGCCCCGCATCGGGCTCTGTGCTGACAGCTCAGAGCCCGGAGCCCGTTTCAGATTCTGTGTCTCCCTCTCTCTCTGACCCTCCCCTCTGACCCTCTGTTCATGCTCTGTCTCTCTCTGTCTCAAAAATAAAATAAAACGTTAAAAGAAAAAAAAAAAAAAAGATAGAGAACAAACAGCGGGTTGATGGAGGGAGGTGGGCGGCGATGGGCTGGATGGGGGATGGGTATTAAAGGGCCCTTGTGATGGGCACTGGGTGTTGTACCTAGGTGATGCATCACTGAATTCTGCTCCTGAAAGCAGTGTTGCACTGTGTTAACTAACTAAAAGTTAAATAAAAATTTGAAAAGAAAAAATAAATAATTAGTTAATTAAATCAAATGTTAGGTCAAAAACTGTCGGAAAAAACAAAAACAAAAAACAAAAAAAAAGAGAGGGCTTCTCTTAAGAAAGGTGTTGCCAGTTTCCATCACCCTCATGACGTCCAGAGAAGAACAAGGGTCTGAAATCGGAGGGCTCATTCCCAGGCTCAGCCTCCCATTTCCCAGCTTGTGACTTAATTCAAGCTACTTAACTTCCCTGAGCCTGTTTCCTCCTCTGAAAACTGAGGGTGTAGGGCCCACCCCACCTTCACGAAGCCTCCAGGAGAGTCATTGAGATGCCATCCTCTGAATGCCCCGCCCAGAGCCCTGCAGAATAGAGGCTTCGTAAATTCTGTTTCCTTCCTCCAGCCCCAGAGAAGTCTGGCCTCCAAGTGTGTACACAGGAGACAAGTTCTAGATTAAATCTCCTCCCGAAGAAACAGACGCCACCCTCTCTCCAACCAGGGTTGCTGGGCAGAGTTTCACCCAGCAAGACTCAGGGCGGCCCGCTCAGAGGGCTTAATGATGATCTGATTCTCAGAACAGAGGCACCTCCAACATTCTGTTCCCAGCAGGACTAAGAAACAGGCTCTCCCTCTCCCCATAGTCCTCACCAGAGCCCAGCCCAGCCACAGCACCCAGAACACTCTGCTTCCTCATTCCTTGCCCTCTGTCTGGGGCTATGACTCCCAGAGGAACCAGCCTCAGACCAGAGGCAACAAATTCGGTGTGTGTGGATGTCACTGCTGCTCTAATGAGCCCAAAGGCAGAGATGCTGGGGTCGGGGGAGCAGGGGTGAGGTTTGGACTGAGGAGGGCAATAGGGGTTGATGTTGCTTTGGATTTAAGCTTAGAGAAATCAGAGAGGGCTTCCCGGAGTTGGTGTCTTTCCCTCTGAGCACTGTAAGTGCCTTATGGGAAGGAGATGGCAGCTTCAGGGGTAAGGGGGTAGATAAGGTCCCTCTTTGCAAGAGGCAGCGATGGTACCTGGCTCAGCCACTCTGGAGGTCAGGTGTGCCTGACTGGAAAAGAGGGGAGGTGCTAGGGACACACGTAGGAGGACCAGAAATAAGGAGGAAGGTCCTGGCAGTGAGCCGTGCAGGGCCAGGGCCTGGCGTCCCAGAACAAGCGCTGAACTTAAAAGTCATACAGATGTAGGGTCCAGTCCCAGCCCTGTTGCTCACCATCCATCCTGAGGCCCCTGAGAGAGTCACTCACCTCCCTGGCTTCCTCATCTCTAAGGTGGAAATCGTAAATCCTGATGGCCCACAATTGCCTCAAACAGGACGCGTGGGTGGGGTCACGTAGCACAGTGCCAACCACACGGTGGTAACCAGTACGACCTATACAGTCAGTTGCTCGCTAAATAATTGTTCAATGTGACAAGTCCTCTGCCGGGTGCACCCAACTGCTCTGAGGGCAACCCCCGTCTCCTGCTTCCATGATCACTAGATGGAATGAGCCAGAACATCAAGTCACCGGAACAGTCTGAATTGGTCCTGGGTGCAGGGAAGAGGCCAAAGTAGGAGATGTCATCATGTGGGTCCTAGGCCCACAGAGGCCCCCAACAAGAAAAACTGGACATACTACCAAGAGATATTTGCAAAAGGAAAAGCAATTCTTTATTGCATGGGCAGACGTGGTACGATCCAGCTCGTTACACAATACAGCTACTTCTTGCCTGTCCCTGTTCTAAGCAGGTGGGGAGAGGGAGGGAGGGGATGCTGAGCACCCAACAGGGAGAGCCGGACCCTCTGAAAGCAGGGACTGGGGTTTGCTCTTCTGGCCCCTCTGGCCGGTCCTCCATCCAGCCTGGGGAAGGTAGGGGTGGCCAGGGAGGTCTCTCCTGCGCCAGGCACTCAGACCTCTCTCTTGTGAGAAGAAACCACCTTCCCGTCCACTGTCTCCTCGACGTTGATGCGAACTTTGCCGCCACCACCTCCCAGGGAGGCTGTAGAAAGAAGGAGCAAGCTTGAGAGTTGGCGGGGGGGAGGGGGGGGGGGGACCCTCACTGTTCTCTCTCCCAAGGCAGCCAGGACCTTGGCTGAGCTCGGGAAGAACCAGACAGCACCCCTGAGAATGGCCGCTGGCCAATCCCTCGAGAGTGGCCAGGAGGTCTGGCGGTGAACCACTCATCATGGAGGCAGGCAGCGGCAGTTCATGCCCCACAGTGAGCAAGAAAGTCAGGGTGAACAGGTAGTAACTGGGGGCTTCTTCCCATAAGTGCAGGAAGGTGGGGCCTGGAGGAAGCTATGCCCTGGACAAAGCCTGCTCAACCCAGAAGGTTCTCAATAAATCTTCAGCCCTGACTCTACTGGGGCTGATGGAGGGTCCCCCGGGAAAGAGGTATCACCTGAAATGGGTGTGTTCCTGCCCCACTGGCATGTTTGGCCTCCTCCTGCTTCCACCCCATGCCAAGGGGAACGGTGGCTTCAACAGCCGCCTTTCCCGCCCCATGCAGGAAGAGTTAAGCCTTCTTACCTTCTCTGGTGCCAAAGCCAGCCATCCTGAAAGAGAGGGGAAGCAGATGTAAGGGGAGGGCATGAGCCCAGGTCTCCCTAAGGGAGCCCCGGTGTCTGGCTAAGCAATCCTCTCCAGCGGCCCCCACCCCCACCACCTGCACATCTGACTTCTCTAGAGGCTGGCACGTCCTGAGAGCCTGTTCAGACCTGCCACCCCAAGCAGACAGATTCTGATCTACACTAACACCCCCTCCATTTCCTTTTCCCTGTCCCACTGCTGTCCCCCGAAGACTCTCCACCCCAACCCCAACCGGCCCCTCCCTCAGGCTTCCCCCTGCACCCTGGCCCCTGCCTGGTGTCCTGGCCTTCCAGCAGGCTGCGGTAGGTGGCGATCTCCTGCTCCAGCCGCGTCTTGATGTCCAGCAGCGTCCTGTACTCCTGGTCCTGGCACTCCATCTCGCTGCGGAGCTCGCTCAGCTGGGCCTCCAGGCCGCCGATGAGCCCCTGGATCTGCTGCAGCTGCGTGGCATAGCGGCACTCCGTCTCCGCCAGCGAGCTCTCCAGCCCGGCTTTCTGGAGGGGGGGTGGTCAACAGACCCCACATCAGGCTCGGAAGGAAGATGCCGCGGGCATGCAGACGGGTGTTGAACGGAGTGCAGAGAACCCCCTGGGAGGAGGCTTGGGAACCCCGAGACTTAATGAGCCACGGACGGTGGCAAAGGCCCAGCTGCGCTGGGCTGTGGCCAGGTGGGGGGATCAGAGGCCCTACCATGCTGAGCTGGGACTGCAGCTCGATCTCCAGGCCCTGCAAAGTGCGTCTCAGGTCCGTGATCTCTGTCTTGCTGGTCTGGATCATCTCTGTGTTGGAGGCCACCTCTTTGTTCAGCTCCTCCGTCTGTAGGCCACGCACAAGACCAGTGAGGCCCACAGGCGCCCTGGGAGACGTGGGGAGCTGAGGCGGGGCCGTGAGCTCAGGCCCACCTTGCTGAAGAACCAGGCCTCGGCGTCCCGGCGGTTCTTCTCGGCCATGGCCTCGTACTGTTCCCTCATCTCGGCCAGCACGCGGGTCAGGTCCACGCCCGGGGCCGCGTCCATCTCCACGTTGACCTGGCCGGCC
This sequence comes from Panthera pardus, assembly GCF_024362965.1. Taxonomy (NCBI): domain Eukaryota; kingdom Metazoa; phylum Chordata; class Mammalia; order Carnivora; family Felidae; genus Panthera; species Panthera pardus. The sequence continues at coordinate 33,611,344 of NW_026526876.1, read as the reverse complement.
AGCTGGCTGCTGAACTCCTTCATCTCCTGCAGAGTGGGTGGGGCCCGCTTAGGGACGGAGGGCAGAAGAGGGGGCAGAGCGGGCTCCCACATGCCAATCCCGGCTTCGTGCCTGACTCACGACATGCCCTTCGCCCTCCTGCATACCCACCCCCCAGCCTCTGTTTCCCAGTGAGCGTGAAGAGGTTTGAGCACATGGGCCTCTTGGCTCTGAGGGTCTCTCTTCCTTGCTAGGTCCTACGGGAGGACTCAAGACAGCTGGGCCCTTGTCTGAGCTCACGAAACAAATCAGGACAGCGGGTCCCACTGACCACCTGGCCTGGCTATGGATCCAAGAAGGAAAGGGATCTGGGTTCCCAAAGGACAGTACCCCTTGCTCTCCATGGTGACACACACTGTTTTTGGTAGAGGGGAGCATATCTGAACCACCAAGCCCTTCGGTCAACGATGAGAAGGTGCCCATGGCCCCACTCTGCCCCCCGCCACCAGCAGCCCCTGCCGGCCCCCACCTCCTCGTGGTTCTTCTTCAGGAAGGCCAGCTCCTCGTTCAGGCTCTCGATCTGCATCTCCAGGTCGGTCTTGGTCAGGGTCAGCTCATCCAGCACCCTGCGCAGGCCGTTGGTGTCGGCCTCCACGCTCTGGCGCAGGGCCAGCTCGTTCTCATACCTGGGAAGACAGAGGGAGCCCAGAGTAAGGAAGTGGGCTGTGGGCTGTTGGAGGAGGGTTGTGGGCTGTTGGAGCTGGAAGAGGGAGAGAAGGCCAAGAAAGGGGGTGAATCTGGAGGGGAGAGAGAGGCAGGAGCGTACTTGAGTCTGAAGTCATCTGCCGCCAGCCTGGCATTGTCAATCTCCAGGATGACCCGGGAGTTGTCGATCTTGGCCCCCAGGATCTGCAGGAGGCAGGGAGTTGGTATCTGGAGCACTGTTTTCTCTTCCCTACTGCTCTCCCCACCCTGCACCCCAGGTCAGACGCCTTACTGACAGTCTCCCCTCTGACACGAGCAACAGAGGCCTGTAGGCTCCCCGGGGCAGAGTTCAGCCTCACCTCAAGTGCCCATACTTGGTGTGAGCCCACACCACCCTTCCTGCCTCCAGGGCATGAAAAACCAAGGAGCCAGGAGTGCCTGGACTCCCCTGTGGGAAGTGCCTGGCCAGGAGTTGGGTGCGGTGGGGTTCAGCAGCCTTCTCGGGAATATTCTGCCAGCCTCCCCTGGTCACTGGCCTCCTACACACTTGACACAGCCATGGACCCACAGAACATTCCACAGCCAGTAGGACCCTGGAGAGCAGGGCAGGAAGGCACGCTACAGCTGAGGAAACCAGTCCAGGTAAGTAGAGAGGGTGAGTAAGTAACTGGCAGAGCACATAATGAGTTCCAGGTCTCCTAAGTCCCAATAGAGCTTTTTCGCACCAAAGACCTCCTCAAAGGGTGAGGGAGGTGGTCCTGGCATTCAAGGCCCCTGAAGCTACCCTCAACTTTTCCTGCAAAAGAAGCAAAAGGGAGCTTTATGCAGACCCCTGCTTGGTGTGTGTAACTGCTCCCACCTCGGACCCTCCCCCGACCAGTGTTCCTGAGCAGATTCTCACTGCCAAGTTGAGCAGATGTATGCTGGCCTCCGCACCTGGAAAGCATTCCCTGCTCTCCAAGTATACACCGACAGTCGTTGCCTGGGCAGGAAAAGGATTTCCTTGAGGCAGCAAGAAAGATGATGGAGATGTATGCAGGGCGCCAGCCACCTGCTCCCCTCTCTCTGATGCTGGAGGACTCACCTTGTCCCGCAGGTCCTCGATGATCTTGTAGAAGTGGCTGTAGTCCCGCTCCGGGCTGCTGGGGCTCTGCTTCTGGTACCAGTCCCGGATCTTCACCTCCAGGTTGGCGTTGGCCTCCTCCAGGGCGCGCACCTTGTCCAGGTAGGAGGCCAGCCGGTCGTTGAGGTTCTGCATGGTGAGCTTCTCGTTGCCGGAGAGGAGGCCGCCATCGCCGCCACCAAAGTCACCAAAGCCAGCGCCAAAACCCCCACCAAAGCCACCTCCAAGGCCACCTCCTAAGCCTCCGCCCAGACCACTACCAGCCCCTACACCGAAGCCGCAGCTCATGCCGCCGCCGTAGCCCCCTCCGGACCCCGATGAGACAAACCTAGCAGAAGAAGCCGAGATACTGCGGCCTCCACCGCCCCCGTAGAGACTCCCCCCACCAAAGCCGCCTCCCCCAGCCCAGAGGGAACCCCCTCTGGTAGAGGCACCCCCAAAGGTGGAGGAAGAAGTCTGCAGAAATGTGGTGCTCATGGCCAGGCAGCGGGTGAGTCCTCAGCAGGCTGGAGAAGTGCTGGTGGAGCCGCAGGCTTGGGCTGGAAGCAGGGCCCCAGGAATGTCTCCCCCCAGCCCGTGGCTCCTTATATACCCCTCCGAGTTGTTGTGGGACCTCGTCTCCTCCCCCAAAAGGAGGCCAACTCCTGTGTTCAAACACAGCCGCCTGCACACCTCTGCCTGGCTGGTGTGGAGTTTCTCCTCTCTCTTTTTTTTTTTTTTTTTTTTCTAAATGCAACAAAAGAGATGATTCAGAATGAATGGTGTTTTGCCCCGGGGCCATGGTTTTAACACTTCGAAGGCAGGTTCATGTCTGCACTCCCAGGAGAACGTGAAGAGTTGCTGGGGAGAAAACTCCTGTCACTCCACAGCTACCAGGCCTCCGCCTACGGGTAGAGCAGCCCAGGCCAGCTCTGCCCTCCCGGAGTTTTCTCTGCTGCCTCCAGCCCAGGACCCTCACCCCAGGCGGCCAGCTCCATGCTCTCAGTTTGGGAGCCCCCTCCCTATCGCTGCTCTGTTATCCCACTCCCAGACCCCATGTGTGAGCCTACAGGGCTGGGGGGTGGGGGGGGATAGCAGTGGCCTCTGGGGATGGGTGGGCAGAGGCACACCCAGGAATGCAGGGGCCATGGGCACAGGCTGAGGTTAAGAGAGGGGGCCATGAGCGCATTTCCAGCTAAGGTGATCAGAGAAGCTAACATCCGTCATTTCCCTGATACAGCAGGACTCTCCTCCTCCATCCCCTCCTCTCCTCCCTACCCCAGGCCCCCACCAGCCCCTTGCCCCACCACCCTGGCACTCTCCCAAAGACCAGGAGCCTCAGGGCTGACAGGGGGCTGATTGATAATCCCGCCACCTGCCAGTTGCACATGTCACTGAACCTTTGCTTGCTCCTGGGACACGTTGGGGCAAACCTCTGCAGATAAGACTGGAGCCTTGTCCGGGAAGCCCCTGCCTTCTCCAGAGAGAGGCATGTCCCTGCATAGCAAAGCCAGATTAACTCCGTTTGTCCTGTCAAGCGCTGTGGGGCCGGGGAGGGACCGATCCGGAGGGTTCTACATGCCTGAGTGTTGGGGGGGAGGAGATTGGGAGGCCTGGCAGGCCGACTGGAAGACACCTCTTTACAGAGCAGGATGCTGAGGCCAGAGGCGGGAGCAAAACACTCAGGAAATCCCTTTTCTCTGCCACCAACCCAGGGGCCGGCTTTCAGGGATACCTGTTACATGTGGGTAGTGCCATTTGGAGGCATGGCTTGACCCTCTAGCCCTGGCTCCAGGGCTCTTGGGTTTGGGGAGGTAAGCAAGGCTGATCTGGAGAGTCAGGACGATACCTTTTCCAGGGTTGAAGCACACTGAGGTGGATAGAGCTCCAGAGTCCCTAAGGCCTGGGTTCAATTCCTGGCTCCGTCAGTTACTGTTGTGAAACCTTGGACAGGTTCCTGTGGCAAGGGGCACTGTCAGCTTCCACCTGAGACCTGAGAGCCCCCATCCTGCCTCCTCTTGGCTCCCCATCTTCTAAGGAAGCAGATAGTGTGGCTCAGTACCCGGGATTGCCATCTGAGCTCGGGTGGTAAGAGAGACAGGCCTGGGTGGGAGGGAGTGATTGAGCTGGGCCTCTGAGCACTGGGCCCAGACAGTGCAGTATTGTCTCCTGGGCGGGAGGACATTGTCTTTCCCTCCGAAAGAAAAATAATCAAAGTCAGATCAGCCACAGCTCATTAAAGCCTCTGCAGACATCACGGCCCCAGCAATTAACACGGGAACAATTACACGCCATCACTCCAGGCTGAGGGAGGGATGGGCACCTGGCCAGCCCCTCATCCGCACCCTGACTCCTCTCCAGCACCCCTCAAAAGGGGGCTTTTACACACCATCAGGCCTCTCCGGGGGCAGGAGCTGTCCCAGTCACGAATCCCTGGTTTCAGTGCAGACAGCTCCTGCAAGCTCAAGGTTGAGGCCCCTTGCTTCCTGCTCATTAGCAGCGGGTCGAGAGGCCAGGCAAGGGTGGGGACCCAGCTCTACCCGGTTCCGGCCCAGGCTGCAGCCAGGGGCCCTGCCCCAGGCAGCCCACCCATGCTGTGCTAGTTTCTGTCCTTTGCCCACTGCAAACAGGCTGTCTCGGGGCCTTCTTTCCTGGACAAGCAGCCCAGTGGAAAAAGCCTTGGGCTGGACTCCACCTCTGGGTGTGACTCAACCTCGCTGAGCCAGGTTCCCGACTTAAAATTGGGCCATTTTTCCACTTATATGAGGTACTTAGAATAGTCAGAGTCACACAAGGGGTTACTATTTAACAGACTTAGGGTTTCAGTTTTACAAGACCGACACAGGAGCATACACAATAGCGATGGTTGCATAACAGTGTGAATGTCAGTGCCACAGAACCATAGACTCTCAAATGGTTAAGAGAGTAAATTATATGTGTATTTTACCAGAACAAACAAAAAGAAATCACGGAGCCATTGGAGCCATGAACACGGAGTCCTGCTACAGGGCCACCGTTAACATTCAATGACACATGAGGGTGTGGTCTCCATAAATCCACCCTCACCTGCCCCCCCCACCCCCCCGCCTTCTCCCCCACCAGGGAGGTGTCAGGACGGAGAGAGCACACGTCCTGGGGCCTGGATAATTCCTCCTCTATTAGGTATGTGGCTGACTTCAGTATGGGACTTTGGGTAATCCAGCCTCCTCTCTGAGCCTCAGTCTACCAATCAGGAAAATGGAAATAACTCCTGCCCAGTCTGACTCACAGGGATGGAGCCACATGACTGACAGGAAATGCTTTGCAAACCCAGTGGTCATAATGCAATGCCCAGCGGGGATGGAAAGACCCACCCTCTAAATCCTCTCCCCTTCTCTCTCCCTCCCCCTCCCTCTCCCCTAGTCCAGACTCTCTGTCAACACAATACCCCTAGTTTCAGCTCCCAGACGGAGGCAGAAAAGTGCCCCTGCCCCCCCCCCCAACACATACACACACAAAGGAAGGCTTCATTCCCGATACCCAGACCAGCAACCCAGTCACCTGACCCACCTGTGTGAGCCCAGACCCGCCCCACACCACATTCCAGGGGCCTCTGGGGCATAGGGGAGGGTTTCAGCTGTGACAACAGAGGCTTTCAGGAACAGGGGACAGAAATCTCTGGACAGACCCAGCCTCCAAGTGAGGCCAGGCCTCCAACGTTAAGTGAGGTGGAGGGGGTGGGAGCGTGGGGAGTGGTCATAGATGCTGGAGGCCAGGGCAGAACAGCTAGGGAGGTGGCAGAGGGGCTCCAGACCCCGAGACAGATCTGAGCTCTGGGGTCCCCAGTTCTGACTTATAGCAAGCTAACAAACCCCTCTAAGACCCATGGAAAACTAGAAATACCACCACCTCAGGATCATCAGCACAGGGTATGCCTGGATCCCAGGCTCCTTAGCACAGTGCGGGATACACACAGCAGACAAGGGTCCAGTTCAGTCCCCTACAGGAGCCCTTCTGGGGGCAGGGGGTAGAGTGCTCCTCACCTGACCCTCTCCTTCGCAGAGCGGACCTGCCATCAGGCAGATCCCTGGGACCTAACAGACCCACTCAGGCTGAACCTCTCAGCCAAGGGGAAGTACTTATTTACCTTTAATTGGCCTCAATTCTTGGCAGCTGAACTGTAAACCACAGGGGCAAGACCACACCCCCACAAGAGCAGAGTTCTACCAGGAAGCTGGGACTTACGTTCTTTTGCTGGCCTGGGACCAGCCTCAGGCAAGCCAGGTTGGGGGTCTGTGCGGGAGGTCCAGGTCACGGCCGGGTCCCATTCCAGGCTCTGGGCCCAGGTATGAGCTGGTGGGCGTAGGGGGCTTATGTGGGGCTGCCCAGAAATGCATGAATGTGTTAGCGCACGCACGCACACAGATGCACACCAACAGGTACACTCTCTTCAGCCTTCTCAGTGGGATGCCTGCCCCCGTTCCTGGCTTGGTGAAGAAATGTTATCAAGAGGAGCTGCCCCCAAGGGATCCCGGTCCTAGGACTTCACACGGAACAAGACCCGAAGGTACTGAGGACCCAGCACAAGGGAGTGTCAAATCCTAGGAGACTGGGGTACAAGGTGGCCCGGCGAGCTAGTAAGCAGGAAACCGAGACACTCTGTGACCTTGGACAAGTTACCTGACTTCCCCGTTTCCTGCTCTATATGACGCGTACTCCTACTTAACTACCTTTGAGGGTTGTTTGATTAAATGGCACATACTAAGTGCTCAAATAAACATTAATTTCTGACACACAAATACACACACCCACCCATGAGGGAGTAAAGTGGAAAGAAAACTAACTCTGGGGGCACCTGGGTGGCTCAGTAGGTTATGTGTCCGACTTCGGCTCAGGCCATGATCTCACGGTTCACAAGTTGGAACCCTGAGTCGGGCTCTGTGCTGACGGCTCAGAGCCTGGAGTCTGCTTCTGATTCTGTGTCTCCCTCTCTCTCTACCCCTCCCCCACTCGTACTCTGTCTCTCAAAAATAAACATTAAAAAAAACTAAATTTGAAAAAAAAACAAAACACTGTTTCAAATCCCACCTTTGCCATGTTGGAACAGTTACACACACAACAAACCACTTCACCTCTCTGATCCTTAGTTTATCCCTCTATAAAATGGGACCAATGCTTGCTTCACAAGTTTCTTTTTACATTTTTTTTGAGAGAAGGAGACAGAATACGAGCAGGGGAGGGGCAGAGAGGGAGACACAGAATCTGAAGCAGGCTGCTCTGAGCTGTCAGCACAGAGCCCGATGTGGGGCTTGAACCCACGAACCGTGAGATCATGACTGGAGCCGAAGTCGGACGCTCAACCAACTGAGCCCCCATCACAGGCTTGTTTCAAGGAACAGGTTTGATAAATGAAAAGTTCCGCAAACAGGAATTACCATGACCGTAGGAGTTAGCGTGTACCCCACCCCTTCCCTCTCTTAGGACAGGGTGCACTCTGATCCAAATAAAACCTTAACAGGACCAAGTCCTGGCCCATCTCTATGGGCTGAAACAACAAACCCAACATCCTTCCTCCCTTGGGTCATAAAGCTTTATTGGCAGGTCAGGGAAAGAGCTGGGGGTAGGGCCTGTCCCTTCCCACACGCCCCTCCCCAGGGGAACCTCTCTGCGGGACAGTAGGAAGCTCAGGAGGCTGCCGGACTCAGAGAGCCTTAAAGGTGGGCAGGTTGTTGTAGTGGGCGTCCTGGCCCTCCAGCAGGCTGCGGTAGGTGGCGATCTCCTGCTCCAGCCGTGACTTGATGTCCATGAGCTGCTGGTACTCCTGGTTCTGCCGCTCAGTGTCCGCACGCACGTCGCTCAGCTGGGCTTCCATACTGCTGACCAGAGCCTGGATCTGGGCCAGCTGGGCTCCAAAGCGGGCCTCTGTTTCCGCCAGCGTGCCTTCCAGGGCGGCTTTCTGAGAGCAGGGAGAGGGAAGAGACTCAGCGGAGACCGGTTCCCAGAGAGGGCATGGGCACAGCCACGGCCCGGCTGTGCAAGGCTGCGAGGGCCCCGGCGTGCATCCCACGGGGCAGGGGGCACAAACCATGCTTAGCTGCGACTGCAGCTCAATCTCCAGACCCTGGAGGGTGCGCCGCAGTTCGGTGACCTCCGTCTTGCTCATCTGCAGCTGCTCTGTGTGGCCGGCCACCTCCTGATTCAGCTCCTCCATCTGCAATAAGAGAGGAGGCAGAAGGAGTCAGCACTGAGGCAGACCTCTGTCTGAGAGCACAAAGCCCTCTCTCCCTGCCACCTCCCCAGAGGGCACCCGCTCCCCTCGCCGTACCCGGCTGGTGAACCAGTCTTCAGCATCCTTTCGGTTTTTCTCAGCCATGACCTCATATTGGCCTCTCATGTCACTCAGGATCTTGGCAAGGTCGATCCCCGGAGCGGAATCCACCTCCACGCTGACCTGGCCACCCACCTGGCCCCTCAGGGCACTGACTTCCTGGAAAGACACAGCAGAGATGGGCATGTCGGAGCCCAGAGCCTGCTGGGCCTGGGCCAAGTCACTCCCCCGTCCCCCAGGCAGAAAGGGTTTGATTTTCAGGTGCAGACCAGGAACCACCACCGCAGGACAGACGAGGTGGCCTCCATCCGCTGCTGGAACCCCCGGAAGCCCTGCTCCATGCCCGGGGCCATGCCGAGGGTATAGCAAGTATGGCCATGGTCAAGAGGATACAGGACAAAAAAGTGTCCTCAGCCCTGGAAAGCTGGAGTGGGATGGACAGGAGGCACAACCTGACACCCACCTCCTCGTGGTTCTTCTTCAGGAAGGCCAGCTCCTCCTTCAGCCCTTCGATCTGCATCTCCAGGTCGGTCCTGGCCAGGGTCAGCTCGTCCAGCACCCTGCGCAGGCCGTTGATGTCGGCCTCCACGCTCTGGCGCAGGGCTTGCTCCATCTCAAGCCTTTCAGAGGAAATAGGTGCAGTCAGGCCAGCGTTTCCTCCAAACCCCTGCAGAGTTCCCATCTCCCCTCATGGTTCAGGAGTCCGTGGAGGTGGTGGGGCTTACTCCAGGCCAGCTGGGGTGAGCGAGGACAGAGAGCAGTCCCCTGCTGCCCCGAGCCCCCAAAGGGCCTGGCATTGCCCCCTCTGCAGCCCTCCAGGGCAAACACATACTCACTTGGTTCGGAAGTCATCAGCAGCCAGACGGGCATTGTCAATCTGCAGGACGATCTTGGAGTTCTCGATGGTGGCACCGAGAATCTGGAAGACAGAGGCAGGAGGTTGGCACCAGCTCAGCATATTGGCTCTGTCCACCCACTTTCTTCCCAGAAGACAGAGGAAAACAAATGGGTGTGCCCCTACCCCCTAGAGACTCAGCTGACCATTGGCCTGCTCTCTGGGAGGTCTTGAAGTCAGTCCCTGCCCAGGAGCTAGAGCAGGAGAAACCGTGGTCAGGGACTGCTGAGCCAGGGGGTAGGGGACAGGTGTGGGAGGGCAGAGGTAAGTCTGGGAGGAAAGCATCTGAGACCTGTACTCTAAATGGTCGGGAGGCAGATGCTAATGATCTGCAAACCAGATGGCGTATTGGGTTACCTTTCTCTGAACCCCCCGTGCAAAGCACAATCTGCTTTAGGAAAGCGAATTCCCGTGTGTTGAGCATCTATTATGTGCCAAGCACTTTGCACTTCATCTTTCATGCCAGGTCAGTGGGTATGCCTATCTTACAGAGGTGGAAATGAACTTCAGGAGTCCTTGTCCAAATTGACCCCCATCTGAGGTCCCTCTGATGTGATGGGCATATTCACATCATTGATTATGGTACTTGGGTTCATGTTTTTCAAAGAGCAGGTCATGGCTCATTAGTCACCCAGTACAGTGAGTGGTGATTTGCATAGTTTTTTAATGAAACTGAACAGAATATAAAATATGAGAAGAGATGGACCACAGCAGGGTAAGAATTGTTTCAAGAAAGCTTTGCTTCCATTTTGGGTGTGTGCATCACAGAGAGAGAACGCATGGGGGTACACCCTGAAATGTATTTCTTACGGCAGGTTACAATTTTTAAAGTGTGCAAGCAGTATTCTACTTTGTTGTTTACATCTCTAGCTGTCCCCCCTCGTCTAGAAGTCTGGCCTATCTGTTCTATGCCCCTAGCACCCCGCACCATGCTGGGCACAGGGCAGGCGCTGGGCCTGCTTTGGAGACCCAGCATGTGGGACCATTAAATGTCCCACTGGCTTCTGATACATTTCTTCAAGGCAGAGGTCTCAGTTCCGCATGGCCTCGGGGCTCCCTGTAAGACCTGTGGTGCACCCCCCAACCCCAGGACTCTCCACCCACACAGAACTATTGCTGAAAAGGACCCCCGGGGCCTCTGAGTGTGTCCCGCCTTCACCAGGTCTTTAGGCCACAGCATTTGTCCCCTCCCATTCTTCCTAGAAGTTCCTCCTAAATCCGGGTGGCCCTCTTGGGCGGGGCAGGAGGGGCTCCAGCCCGAGCGTGAAGGAAAGCAGACCTGCCCCACCAGAGGAATGCAATGCAGAGGGGCCCACGCCGGGGGCAGCAGCGGATGGGTCCCTCCCAGGCCAAACTCTTGTCTGTGACTGCGGCCTCTGGCCCAGACCTCCGGACAGCCCACAGCCTTGTCCCACCTCCTCCTACTCCTTCGCACCCCCTTTCCCAGACCTCCCCACCCTCCAGCCCCGCCCCCGCCGCCGCTGCACACCCCACCCCCTTCCCTCAGCCCCAGCCTCCACTTCCTGTCCCACTGTCCTGCCCCCGCTCACCTGCCCCCAGCTCTCTGCCCCACCCTGAGGCCCTCCCACGTCCTAACGGGCTCGCTACCGCCCTGCCCTGTCGGGTGGTGGCTCCGGTGCCCGCCGTGCCCGCCTCGGGCCTCGCCCGGCCCGCGGGGCTGGGTCTGCGCGACAGGTGCACCTCCCGAAGCTGGGCCGCCGCCCACCTTGTCCCGCAGGTCCTCGATGGTCTTGAAGTAGTGGCTGTAGTCTCGGGAGGGCCCGGGCCCCTGCTTCTGGTACCAGTCGCGGATCTTCTGCTCCAGGTCGCCGTTGGCCTCCTCCAGGGCGCGCACCTTGTCCAGGTAGGAGGCCAGCCGGTCGTTAAGGTTCTGCATGGTGAGCTTCTCGTTGCCGGAGAAGAGGCCGTCGGACCCGGCCAGGCCGCCCGCAAAGCTGCTGCCGTAGCCCCCGGAGGACGAGGACACGAAGCGGGCGGAGGACACGGACACGCCGCGGCCTCCCGAACCCCCATGGATGCTGGGCGCGCGGAAGACATTTCCCGCCGCGAAGCGCAGGGAGCCGCTGCCCGGGACCCCGAGGGACGAGGTGGTGGCCAACTGGCGGTAAGCGTAGGAAGCCATGGGGACGCAGCGGGAATAGTTCAGTAACCCGAGGTGTATCGCTTGGCGGGAGGAGTGGCGAGGGCCTCACCTGGCGCCTTTTATGCCCTGGGCGGGCGGGGGCAGGGAGAGGGGGAGGGGGGAGGGCGTCAGGGCGGATATCTGAGCCCCGAGGAATTTGCAAGCTCCTGAGTGCAAATACGGGCACTCTCCCCATTGGTCGATTCCTGGCGGCTCTGCCTCCAGCTCTTCCCTCCCAGGGGCCTGAGACAGTGTTCACCCCCACCCTCACCCTCCCCCCTCGAAGTGCCCCACCCCTGCCCACTCCAGAGCCCCGACGGAGCACCTCCTGTCACACTCCTTCCCTTCTTCACCCCATCACACACAAGGACACCCTCCCAGTCACATTCTGGGCCTCCCCGATTAAGATTTCCCCAGGTTTGACAGCCCCTCCAGGAATTAAGTCCTTCCGACAGTAGACTCCTACACCCAGTCCTCCCCCTCCCCCCATCACTCAGAGGCCCCCTCTGGAATTATGTTTTGAAGCCCCTTCCTTGGGGGTCTAAGTTAACCCTTCCTTCCAGTACATTCAGGAGATTCCTACACCCCACTTGGAATTACAGCCCCCTGGGGATCACCCACACCCTGACTCCCTCTCTTTCCCAGAGAGGAGGGGACTGTTGCTGCTGGCCTTCTGAGACAAAGCTGCCGGCCTGCTGGAGCCATACAAATCCCGGGGCTCGGGCTGGGGCGGGGTGTGTGCGAGGGGATGGGGAGGGCCGAGAGCAGGCTCCTGAGAACAGCTGCTGGCTGCTGGGAAGCTTCTGCAGCTGGGCGATATGGGGCTTCTTGGGAGCCCCAGGCTCAAGCCTGACCCCACCTGGGGCAGACCCCCTGGGGGCCTCTTACCACCCACCCCCTCCAGGACAGCCCCCACCCTCCACCCGCAAATCATGCATTCATTCAACACAGATTTCCTGAAATCCATGATGGGGAATCTGAGCCTGAAGGAAGCAAATAACTTGCCCATGAGACATGTAGCACCTGCCACCCAGAGACAGAAACGAGGTGGAATCCCTCCCTCCATGTGAGCATCTGGAAGGAGGGTGTCAGGCTGAATCCCGGAGCCTCAGACATGGACAAATGGCTGAACTGCCAGGCTCTCCGGAAGTTCTCATGGCCGGAGTGAAGAGCTTGGATCATAGGGGAAGGAGCCCTCGTCTCCACACACAGCCCCCAGCCCCGCTCTTCACCCCTCTTCATCCCGCTCAACAATTCCACCTATTCTTCATCGCTTGGGAAGGCCGGGCCCCCTGCCAGACACTGCCTGCGCCTCACCCCAGTTCCTGTCCGCAAGGACCTCACCCCTCCTCAGAAATGTCTCCATGGTTCCTTAGGTCAGAGCGGTCACTCAGTCACAGGACCGAGGCCCTGTTAGGGAGATGGGCCAGTCACTTCCCATCAACGTGCCTCAGTTTCCCCCGTGAAATCTCAGTCCTCCTTTCTACATATCATCACCTGGGTCCCCTGTGGCTAAAGGAAGGCCTCTGACACCAGTCCCCAACAAACTGCCTTCCAGCCACCAACTTATAGCCAGGAGCAGGGGACAGGAAACCGCCTACACATACCCCTAACCCACCAGCAAGAGCCCTGAGCCACTCAGGAAGGCCAGCCTGAGGCTGTTTAAATTAGTGAATCAGACCTGTAAGTGGGTCTGGGGTGCCCAAAGGTGAAAAGAAGACGGGTGTGACCCAAGGCAGGCCATGAAAGCAGGGTGTGGCAGGGCCTTCACAAAGGTTGTAGCCGCCAGGGCTGGGCTGAGGTGAGTCACTCTTTATTTGACCCAGAGAAGGAGGCCTGCTCTTCATGGGCCAGATGGTTGCTAGAAACACCAAGCCCGAGCTGGAATCTCTGTTCTTCTGGCTTGATAGGAGGCTTTGGGAAGGGGCTTTGTGTTAGGAAACAAAAGAAGAGGACCAAAGCCCCCCACCCCCAAATATTAAGGGGTTGTGAGCTCCCAAAACTCCAGAGGAGCTTAGAGTGCCCCGTGCGAGCCCCAGGGCCATAATCATAACAACTGACTGAGGGGAGTACAGCCTACATCTTTTCAGGTCTGATTGGATCCTCACAGCAGCCCAGCCCATTTTACAGAGGAGAAAACAGAGGCTCCAAGAGGGACAATGACTTGGCAGATCCATAGCCGGATGTGTCAGAGCCTGGCTTCCAGCCTCTCACCCCTCAGCCCGGCGGCCGGGGCCCTGGGGTGGGACAGGGGCTCCACTCTCCCTTCCAACGAAGCCGCAGCTCCAGAACAACTCCTTTGGGTCCCATTTCCAAAATCTTATACCAACCCCAAGGGCAGTAAACCCCAGGCTGAAATGCAAGGGGGGGGAGTCAGGAAGAATCCCCTTCCCCTGCTCCCCAGCCAGAACAGTGCCCAACACCTTCCACCCTGAGCTGCGTGGCTTTGGACCAGTTCTCTGGTACATTAAGAACTCAGGAGCTAACAACCTGTACGGGCTGCTGTCCCCAGAGATGTAACTGAGGGGTCAAGCTGCTGTTCCCATTCAGTAACGGACTGCCCACGGCCCTGAGTCTCTGATCGGCCCCTGGCTGCTGGAGGGCAAAACCTGACCAAGGAGCTCCCTTCCCAAGCCCTGGTCCCCACGCCAAGGTTCCCTCGCCTCCAGGGGAGGGGCACACAGTGTCAGGAGTGGGAAGGGAATGTTAAAGCATGAAAGAATCCCAGACCGGATCCTGCCCAACCTCCCCCACCTCATGTCTACAAAACCCCAGCACCATGACATCCCTTTGGGAAAAGGGGATCCACTGACAAACATCAGAAATACTGCTTGTCCCCACTCCCTCTTAGAGAGTGACAATGCGTGGTACCAAAGGCTCTGATGACCTTAGTCCGTCATTTGTAAAATACAGATAATAATAGTAACCTCCTTTATGGGGTTGTTTTCAGGGTTAATGAGATGGTCCTTGTAAGGGTGTCTGACAAATAGTAAGCACTCAAAAAAAGTTATTATATAATTTAATTATGAAATAGTAATATCACAATAATCAACAATCGTTATATAATAAATAGTGTATGTGTTGTTAATTATCATTTACTTGTAACAATATATTGATATGATTATATAATGATACTTATAATGATATATATTATTATGTATTATAAGTATTATTATTTAACTTTGTCCAACCAGAATTTACCAAATATCCTGGACCATGGAATCTTTTCTCAGGTGACACCTATGAATTAACAATCCATATGTCACAAGAAAAGCTGACCCGGCCTGAGGATCAGCTGAGGCTCAAAGAGGTTAAAAACTTGACCAAGGTCCTACAGGTAAGTAGTGGACCTCGGGGGGCATCTGGGTGGTTCAGTCAGTTAAGCGTCTGACTTCGGCTCAGGTCATGATCTCACGGTTTGGGGTTCGAGCGCCGCGTCGGGCTCTGTGCTGAGAGCTCAGAGCCTGGAGCCTGCTTCCGATTCTGTGTCTCCCTCTCTGTCCCTCCCCCGCTCATGCTCTGTCACTCTCTCTCTCAAAAATAAATAAACATTTTAAAAAAAGATGGCTATTTCTCCGTATGCATATGAATACACATGTAAGCACACAGGTGCGGGAGGACGTGCTCCAGACCGAAGACAAGGATTTCCTTGGAGAGAAGCTGAGTGAAGGCAACCCATACTTATCTCTGCTGTTGTAATTTATTTTTAATTTTTAATGTTTATTTATTTTTGAGAGACAGAACACGAGCGGGGGAGGGTCAGAGAAGGAGACACAGAATCCGAAGCAGGCTCCAGGCTCTGAGCTGTCAGCACAGAACCCGACGCAGGGCTCGAACCCATAAGGTGTGAGGTCATGACCTGAGTTGAAGTCGGACGCCCAACCGACTGAGCCACCCAGGCGCCCCATCTGCTGTTCTAATTTTTACAAGGATGCATTTACGTGTAACTTGTTTCATGTTACGCATTAATAGGCAATAATTTTTTTTAAGTTCATTTATTTTGAAAGAGACAGAGAGAGAAAGAGAGAGGACAAGTTGGGGAGGCGCAGAGGGAGAGAGAGAATCTGAAGCAGGCTCCACACTGCCAGCACAGAGCCTGATGCGGGGGCTCAAACTCACAAACGATGAGATCATGACCTGAGCTGAAATCAAGAGTTGGACGCCTACCGACTGAGCCACCCAGGCGCCCCAGCAGGCAATAATTTCTTAAGAAACGCTACATGATGGACATTTAGAACTGATTTTATTTAATAGAGTAAATGCCTCTTCCCTTCCATCCACACACCACTGACGTCCTTGTCTCACTCATACACTAGAGAGGAAGTTTCGGAAAGGGGAGCAGCAGATGTGGGGAAAAGACAGCCCCCCCAAAAAGCTTTCTAAGTCCTGTCCCCACCCCCGGGGTCCTTGCACGGGTTTTCCCTCTTTATGAAGCCAGAGGGTAGAAGGGAAGATGTGGCAGAAACTTTTCAAGAGGGACCTGGAGAGAGTCTGGGTGCAGGAGGGCTCCTTCGGGCCTGATGAGGTGAAACAGGGAGGGTGGGGGAGACCCCTGCTCTAGCTCCCCAAGGACCAGAAGCTTTAGAAGCACCCAGACAAGGCCTGCCAGCATGGACACGGATGTTGACCCCGGGTAGTGCACGTGGACCGGCGGGGCCAGAGCTGGGGAGAAGCAGAGTGTACCCCACATGAGCCTACGGTCAGCAGCCACCTTGTCAGCACATGGGGGCATCCCTCTGGGGACCTTCTGAAATAACTGGGAGGATTTCTAGAGGTGTGGGAGCGAGTAGCCACTATGTGGGCCATCTTTCTAGAACTGTTGAGCCAGTAGGCGTTTAGGCCTCAAACAGACCAGTATAATCAAGTGTGTCGGTGCTGGGAATCGTGTCTGCACAGGAGCAAGTGGGGGCAAAGGGAGAGCATTCATTTCCTCCTGGGAGCATCGAGACAGCTTTCCTAAGGGGGCACGACCCTTGAGCAAGAGGCTAAAAGACTAGTAGGTGTTTATCAGGCAGGGGGCAAGGGAACAGGGGCCTGGAAGAATGGAATCACTTTGGCCAGCTTGGAGAACCACTGGCAATTCAGTCCGGCCGGACTATGTGAGGGAGGACAGGGGTCAGGGCAGGGGTGGGAGGAAGGGGCTGTCAGCTCAGCCAATGAGATGGACTTGATCCTGAAGACAATGGGAGATTATTTTAATCAGCAATGTGATGTAGTCAAATGTATGCTTTAGAAATTGCTGCGGGTTCCAGGTGGAGGGGGGGGGCTGGTGGGACAAGGGAGGGGGGCGTGGTCTGGGGTGGGGAGACCAGTTTCGGGTCTGCTGAGATCATTACAGGTAAAGAGAGCCTGAATGTAGTCCTGGGAGCCTAGGAGTGAGCCTGGGTCATGAAGGACGAAGACAAAAAATACTGGCCATGCTCTGAAGAGCTTGCTCAGGCCAGGTGGGTGGTGGCAGAGGGACCCAAGGCCAGCAGCCCAGGTCTGGCTGCCTCTGTGACTGCTCATCTCATCACTTTCCACAAGTGGGAACCCATAAAAGGTGGGGCAGGGCAGGCCGGTCTGGATGGCCCCTGGTGTTCCTCTTCAAGTCCCCAGGGGAGGAAAAACCAGCCTGACAGGAACCAGGGCCAATGGGGGGGGGGGAGGGGGGAGGTGCCCCTTGTCCCTGCAGTGGGGGAAGGGAGAGGGCCAGCTTCCCCCCAGGTGCCACATTCCACACTCTGGGAACACCGGGTGCCTCTCCGTCCCACCCCACCCCTCCCGAGGGGCTCGGTGTACGTGACCAGGCTCAGGGTCCTGTGCACACAAGGAGGGGCCAGTCCGGCTCCTCAGCCAGGAGGCCTCTCTGCCTTTGCCCTGGCCCTAGACTATTCAGGCCCCACTTGCAGCCCAGTGCGGAGCCTCAGCCCATCCCCCCCGGGCCAGGATGCCTGGAGGGCCAGACACGGGACAGACAGACAGAAAGAAGACTGGTGCCTGCCCTGATTCCACCTGGATGGGCCTCGATCCTCAGCTCCCTTTCCAGTCAGCTGATTTCCTTCCCACCAGGGAAACAGCGACAAAGACCCTGGAACTTGGGGCCCTTTCCATGTCAAAACTCATCTGATCCTGTGAATCCCTAGGAGAATTCTGCCCAGCCCTTGCCAACCTCACCCCTACCACGCCCCTGCCCCCCACAAGGCTCCTGTTCAGCAGCTGAAATGCCTTCCTCAAAATCAGGTGTGGCTCCAGGACACTGGCTACCTCAGCAGTTTTCATGAACACCTACTGTGTGCCAGAGGCTGACACGTGGCCATGAGGGGCAACATCCCTGACTCCAGGAGGGACCAGGACCTTCCGCAGACTTGAGGAATCCTCCCTCCCCACCAGCCTCCTCCCTTTCCCTAGACGCCAGGAACTGCAGTTCCTCTTTCAAGCCAAGCCCTCAGCTTGGGCATCACCTCCTCTGGGACGTCCTCCCTGATGCACTCAGACTGGGCCAGTTTTTCCCACTACTGCCCCCCACCCCTGACAACCCGCTGGACTCACCACCTTAGATGCACAGCTCTGTCTCCCCAGCTAGACTTCCAAGCTTCACCACTGCATCTGGTTCCAGGGTCGACTCCAGCCCCAGTGAACGTTTAATGGGTATTTGCTGGGAAAGAGGAGAAGGAGAAGCCCTTTTTTTTTCATTCAACCAGTAATTATGAACCACCCTCTATGTGCTAGGTACTTTTTGGACTCTGGGCTTCAGGAACAAAATGTTCAAAAAACCCCTGCCCTGCTGAGCTTTCAATCTGGGTGGGGCAGGCACAAGGTTAACTCCAGCAATGAGGGGTGCATGGGGAAGAGCTAATCAGGGAAGGAGTGAGGGGCCACCAGCGGAGAGAGGCCAGGAACAGAGGAGGTGGCACAGAGACAGAGAGATCTGAATGAAGGCAAAGGAGCCTGCAGACCCCTGGGGGAGCCAGGCGGAGGGCAAGGCAGAGGGAATTCTGCTCCCTGAGGAAGAATGAGCCAGGTGTATTCCGGGATCACCCAGCACCCCCTGGCTGGGAGGGGTGCCCCGGAGGAGGGGTGTGCAGGAGAAGAGGCCCAGAGGAGGCCAGGCGAGAGCAGGAGCAGGAGGGGATCCAGTTCTATTCTCAGGGGCTGGGCTTTTTTTTTTTTTTTTTTTTTTTGCTGGGAGCTTTGATCAAAGCAGCACCAGGAGCCCTGGGGCTAGTCCCTGCAGATGGATGGGGAGGGTGGGGAAGGGTGGAAGCTGGAAATCCGATGAGCCTCTTATGAAGTCCAGGCAGAGATGCTGAGAGCTTATTCTGGGGCCATGTGGGCCGGCATGTGGGAAGTGGCCTGGGGACATTCTGAAAGCAAAGCCAACCCGGCCAGCTTTGGGGTCCCGCCCATTGGGGTCCCCTGAAGCAGCGGGAAGAAGAGGCATCCAGGGGACTCTTAGCTTCAGGCCTGAGCTGGCACTTGCACTGCAGTCGGAGGACTGGTCTGAGGCCATGGCTTATCCCATCCCCCTCCAGACAGACAGTGGTCACCCCAGGGTTGTCTCCAGAACTGGATAATCTGGAAGAATTAGGTTCTTTTTTTGTTTGTTTGTTTATTTTTGAGAGGGAGAAAGAGAGCGCACGCACAAGCGGGGGAGGGGGAGAGAGAGGGAGACACAGAATCTGAAGCAGGCTCCAGGCTCCCAGAAGTCAGCACAGAGCCCAACGCGGGGCTCGAGCCCACGAACCATGAGATCATGACCCGAGCCGAAGTCGGACACCCAACCGACTGAGCCACCCAGGCGCCCCTGGCAGAATTAGGTTCTAATTGAGTTCTACTCACCAAGTACTCACTGTGCCCCTGTCTGGCTGCACAGACACCCACCACGGGAGGGGGAAGGACAGAGGCTGTGCCCATGCAGGCCCTTCCCTCACAGGCCCACAGATGGGGTTGGGAGTTGGGGGGGGGGGGGGTGACCTCTGACCTGTGGTTCTCTAAGTTTTCAACAAAGCAACAATGAACATGTATCACCTCTATTATTGGAGGTGAGGGACGTTTTTATATTTTCAATTCCAACTTGCCCCCAAGCTCTGCTGCCTTCAAGTTGGCAAGTCCGGCCCAGCAGACTTGGGGTAGGGAAGGTTGGGTTAGCTGAGTTTCTGAAAAATCTGCCTCCTCCCCAGAGAGGAAGACAGGCAGAAAGAAGAAGGACATTCTTGAAAGCAGCTGGAATTGAGAGCTTCTCTAGAGACAGAATGTTGAGCCCTGGCCTCTCCCAGACCCTTCTGGCTCCTCCTGGATCCAGCCGGCTGCAGGGTAAACATTCATTACACAGACACAGCAAAGAACCCATAACAAGGTGGGCTGACGGAAGCTAGGGATCACAGGAGTGACTGGGGCTGGGATCTGATTCGGGAGATGCCCTCCCTATTCCCAGAGAAAGAGCAGGTGAGGCCCACTCTCTACTAGAGGCCTGGTATCTAAGGGGCATTTTGATCACTGGGCAGTTTCTGGGGAGGGAATATACACACCACCCAAGATACACACACACACACACACACACACACACACACACATTAACAGAGGACAAAATCATATTGGTTCCCTTGGGCACTGCTATTCCAGGCAGGACCTATCAGATGCCAGCCCCAGCCCTCGCCAAGCTGCCCAAGCACCAGCCTGAGGCCTTCTGGCTGGGCCACTGCCAAAGCGACCCGGGAAGCAGCTCTGGAGCCATGGCCAGGAAGCCCTCCAGTCCTGCCTGAGACCCAGCCCCCCTCCAGTGGAATGTGCTGGAGTTGGGGAGGGGGGTCCTTCCTCTGCAGGCCTCATGTGGGATTAGGGCAGGGGCCTGTGGAGACCAGAACATCCATCAAAGACAGCAGTCCTAGCTCAGTAAACACAAGGCAGAGCCCCTGCACACAGAAACCAAACAAACGCCTTGGGACAGAGAGATCTGTATCTGGAGTTTCTGAAGGAAGGGTTGAGCTCAGGGAGGGGGAGGAGAAGCTTCAGGAACCCAAAACTTGCCAGTTTTGCCAGGCCTGTTTTACCTTGTCCTTATCCTCATCCTGACCACTGAGAAAGCATCTACTGTGAGCCCAGAAAGACGCATCAGACGAACGCCTGCACTTTTAAGACTGGAGTGTAGAAACCCCCTCGCCCAGAAGTTTTCCTGCCTGGCCCGCAGAGCCCTGGGCATACCCGCCGCTGAGCGCCCACACTCACGCGTTCATGCACATGCACACGTGCCCCCCCACACGCACGCTCACACACTCCACGCACGCGCGCCCACACCCTTGCACGTTCACACATACACACGTGCACACCCTCACACAGGCACACATGCACACACACCCTTCACACACACACACACTCGCCTGCTCTCCACACCCCTGGTCATGTGTTCACGTGCTCGCACATACACTCGCACCCTTACTCATACACTCACAGGCTCCTACACACGTGTGTGCACACTCACGCACACTCCTTCACCCAGAGCAGCTAGCTCCACCCTCACTGGTTTTCCACACAGCTTCCTGTAGGATTTTGCTCAAGCAGAAGGTCTCCCTCTTTTATTTTCATTTTTTTATGTTTATTTATTTTTGAGAGAGAGAGGAGAGGGAAGATCCCAAGCAGCAGCGCTGACAGGGGGGGCCTCAATCTCAGGACCATGAGACCATGACCTGTGCAGAAATCAAGAGTCTGACAACAAACTGAGCCTCCCAGGGGCCCCAGGTCTCCCTCTTTTAAAGCTCAATAGCCGGTGCTTTAGCAAAACTGAGATGGGAGCGGGGACTCTACCTGCCTGAGCCACACAGCTGGTTTCCAGGCAGGCAGGTGTCCTGGATCCAGGCTGTCTGCCCCGAGGGGAAGATCTGAGCTTGCAGAGGAGAGGGAGGTAAACACCACAGGTTCCTGACAAGAGCAGGTGGCAGGCCAGGGTCAGAGGAGGGACGCAGATCGCAGATCGCAGATCACAGATTGAGGGAGGGCTGCTGGAGCTCAGGGAAGGACAGCACCCAGAGTGAGGCAGGAGGGTGAGCAGAGAGGGCCTCCTGGAGGAGGAGGTCTCTGAGAGCCCAGGGTGAGCTGCCATAAGCAGTGAAGGGAGTGGAGGACACAGAGGTGGCAGATGGGAAGAAAGTTCCAAGAAGAAAGATCCCGGGGGAAAAAAAAAAGCCCAAATCTACTGAGTCCTTACTACAGGCCTAACTGGAAGGCCTAGAATGCACTAACGCATGTAAATCATCAAGGCTCCACATTTGTGGCAAATAGCAACATCCCCCTTTCACTGACTAGGAAACTGAGGGCAACTTGCTTAAGCTTAAAGGTTGGAAAGTGGCAGAGCTGGATTTTAACCCAGGAGGTCTGGCCCTGTGGCATTCGGTCTAACCTCTGTGCCAAAGAGGCTGTGGGGGCTGCAGAGCTGGCCAGACTCAGACAAGGAAGGGCCTTGCAGACCAGGTCACTGGATTTTTTTTTTCCTGCAGTAGCAACAATGGCTTTTGAGTCAAGAGGTGACACATGCAAAGTGTGAGATGAGTCAGACTTCCCCAAGGCTGGGAACACAAGGGCTGCCATCCCAGCTGTGTGTCCCAACACCTCCTCTATTCCTTCCCTCTGCCGCCCCCCCAATCCCAGGCCCCCCTAATCCAGGGCGCCTCCCTCAGAGCTGGTCGCGTTGCCTCTCCCAGTTCCAGGCTCATCCATCTCCAGACATCTTCAATCGAGTCACTCTGCCCACAAACCTGCAGTGACAGCCTGTTCACGGCAGTGACTCTCAGCCCTGGTCCTTAGACACCCCCCGCAGGGAAAGCATCAGCTGAGAGATTTGTTTAAAATGCTGATGCCTAGATCCCACCCCAGGGTTACTGAATCAAATCTCTGTGGGTGAGCCTACACTTTTAATAAATCTGCATTTCCGGGGTGCCCCTCAGGTGCTTCAGGGGCTCACTACAGCTTGAGAACCACTAGTGCGAGAATGAGATGCATAGAACCCCCATGTTAAAACCATGCAAGAGGTGTGGGAGTGACACAAATGTAAATCAGCCTGAGAGCCTAGCCATAGTCAGTTTACCCGCCAGCAGGGGAAGGCTATGCACAGCCAAAACTTCAGGGGTGGGGTACAGAAGAGACCCAATTCCAGGCCCAGCTTTGCTACTTTCTATCTGGGTGACCTTGGGCTCAGGTGATCAAAGCCTCACCTTGCCCAGCTGCCAAATTGTCAAGAGCCATAAAGGTCTGAGATTTATTCTTTTGGCAAGCTAACAAGTTAGCTCGCCACAGTTTTATGGACGCTGGCAGAACAGACATTGCTGGATCAGAGACAAAGGACCTGATTATTCAAGGCACAGCAAGCAAGCTGGAGATGTGTGTTTGTGTTGATTCCTCTTGCCCTATCAAGTACTACGGGCTGATGCAAAGCTTGACCCAGCTGGTGCTCCATGTGCGTTGGGCTTGGAATCATAGCTGAGAAAGCCCAAGTGCTGGGAAACCAAATCTTTTATAATAAGCAGCAAGCAAAGCTGTGTGATCTTTGCTCCAGAGGGAAGTATCATCATTATTATGCAGAACAAGAAAAAATAGCCTGCCTCTGCTCAAGTGGGAGATGCTATCTCTTCCCTCCAAGGCAGCCGGCTAGTAAAGCATCCTTGAAAAGATAGACCATAACCAGTCCAACTCAGAGCCTCTGGTTGCAAGACGTGCAGAATCAATGCAATAAATCCAAGGACAATGGTCTCCTAACATGAATGGGAATTCATCTTGCATGGAACTTACATGCTTTAAACCAGACCATGCAAGTGCAAGGCACCAGGCATATGGAGATAATTATAGAGGAGATAAGGCAAATAGACAAGTAACCAGAGTCAAAGGTGGAAAATGATAAGCAGGAAACTTTCACCAAAGACCTTGTGGGAACAGCCATAGGGAAGATATGTGCAGGGAAGATATATCCTGGGCCAAGGGCCAATATCCTTAAGATATATGAAGAGTTCCTACAAATAACTGACTAAGTGACCAATAACCCAGGAGGAAAAAAAAGAGCAAATAATATGAGCCAACAGTTCCCAGAAAAGAATATACAAATTGGATTTAGACATAGGAAAATGTTCTGCCTCACACACAGTAAGAGAAATGCAAAGTTAGACTATCATGAATCTCATTTTTTACATGTGTCAGACTGGCAAAGATTGAAAAGGGCTGATCTCTTACCCTTTGTTGAGAATATGGGGAATCAGACACCCACACATTGCTGCTGGTGGTAAAATCAGCGTAAACAGTATGAACAGTGATCGCCAACACCTATCACAATGTTAAATCTAATTCTTTGACCGACCAACCTCTCTGACAGGTGTTTATCTTGCTGGGGTACTTTTGCACACATGCAAAATGATGTCGTGGATATTCATTGCAGTGACATTTGTAATAGCAAAAGAGTGGAAACACCTAAATATCCATTATGTGATACTTCTATACAATAGGATTACTGTGTAACCATCACAAAAGATGAAAAATTAAGAGGCACAGTAATGTGTATCATTTGTTACCCTTCATGAGTGTGCTCCAGGAGAGAACACAAACACATATAGGTTTGTAAATGCTGAGATATCTTTTTTTTTTAAGTTTATTTATTTATTTTGAGGGGAGGGAGGCGGGGAACGTCAGAGAGAGAAATCCCAAGCAGGCTCCTTGCGGTCAGTGCAGAGCCCAAGGTGGGGCTTGATTGCACAAACCATGAGATCATGACCTGAGCCGAGATCAAGTGTCAGTGCTTAACCGACTGAGCCATGCAGATATCCCACAAGGATATCTTTAGAAAAGCACACCAGAATGTTACAGCACAGGATGCTGCTTGGAGCAGGAGCTGGGACACTGTATTCAAAGGAGGCAGGAAGACTACCATTTCTTTGTACAGTAAAACCTTGGTTTGCGAGCATAATTTGTTCTGGAAACATGCTTGTGAGCCAAGGCACTTGTATATCAAAGCAAATTTCCCCATAAGAAATGATGGAAACTCAGATGATTCGTTCTACAACCCAAAAATAGTCATATAAAAATAATTACAATTCTGTAATATAATACAAAATAATAAAGAAAATACAAAATATAAACAAATTCACCTGCACTTACCTTTGAAAACCTTTGTGGCTGGTGTGAGGGAGACAAGAGACCAGAGGGTTATTGTGGAGGACGACTTTCGCTATCACTAACGGAATCACTGCTATCTATTGGCTCAGTGGAATCTTTTTCTTTTTGTGCACCTTTAACAAGAAACCCATCCAATGACATCTTTTGCCTCCTTTTGAGGATTTCGTGGAAATGTGACATTGCATTGTCGTTAAACAGACTCATCGCCCGCACTGCTACAGCCTTATTTGGGTGGTGCTTTTCTACAAATTTTGCACATTTCCCACCTTTTACTCATCTCCCTAATCTCATTGGAAGTGAGGGATTCCTCTGCCTTTTTCTCCGCCTCCTCTGCAGACAAGATGCAGACGTAGACTTCTTGTAAAATCTTGCAATTTTGGCCACTTGCATACCTTGTTCGTACTTCTCGATGATTTCCTTCTTAACCTCCACCATAATCATCTCCTTCTTCTTACCACCTTCCCTTTCAACCTTTTTCTGCATGGGGGCCATTGTATACACTCACACAGCTGTTGACTACAGTACAGTATTAATAAACTCTTCTCATATACCATATTTCATGTTACTGGCAATCAGGCAGCAGAGGAAAGGGTCTATATCTGCAGGCAGCCTGACCTAGAATGAAGCAAAGCATTCCTAAACTGACTCTCGGATGGAAAAGCAAAGGATTGCCCACAGGTGCTTGGAAGTGACAAAAAATACTCTAGTGCCAACCTGGACACCTTCCAACGTTCTGAAAACTCACTGATTT
The DNA here is from genome assembly GCF_024362965.1 of Panthera pardus. Taxonomy (NCBI): domain Eukaryota; kingdom Metazoa; phylum Chordata; class Mammalia; order Carnivora; family Felidae; genus Panthera; species Panthera pardus. The sequence continues at coordinate 33,586,331 of NW_026526876.1, read as the reverse complement.
CCACCGGATCCCGCGGCCTGAGACTGAGCATCTGAGCACGGGAGACGATCACCCATAATCCCACGGTGGGAGAGAGACAGAGACAGAGAAGACCCATTGGCTCAGTTGTGATCATGTGACATTTGGTGTCACGTGCTACTCGTATTGCAAGACATCGCTCGTTTATCAAGTTCAAATTTATTAGAAATGTTTGCTCGTCTTGCGGAACACGTTAATCCCAGTCCAAGGTTTTATTCTATCCCCTTTGTACTTTGACAGTTTCCTACTCTAGGTGCGTATTCCCTCTCCCCCAAACTATACACAAAATACATTTGTAAAACCAACCAACCAACCAACCAACCAACTTGAATGTTCAGATCTGCCAAGAAATTTGGATGGGCTGGAGCCCATCCCGGCCTAGCATGGCCTCAAGCCAGCAGTTCCTTCTGTATCTCAGTGGCTGCAGGTGGCCTCCCTGAGCAGTGTCCCCGCTCTGCCCAGAGCCACGCCCAGGAAGCAACATTCATTCTTTCATTCACTCATCTGGCCAGGCACATGCCCTGAGCTGGACCTCTGCTGGTGCGGGACACAGAGATGACAGACACAGGCCCAGCCCCCGGCTAGACTAAGTGGCATAGTGTGGCAGTTAAGATTAATGAGTGGCCACGGAGTGAGACAGTGACAAGCTTGGCCTTAGAAACGAGCCACACCTTGGTTTGGGAACCACTCATTAGCCTGGCCAGTTACTGAACCTCCCCAAGCTTCAATTTCCTCCTCTATAAAATGACTCCCGGGCTTCATCCATGGATCCACTATTTTTTTTAAAGCTGTGTCACTCAAGGCCTGTTACTTACCTCTCCAAGCCTCAGTTTCCTCGTCTCTGAAACGGAGGAGTGAATGCGATGCGTCCATCATCCCTGCACCGGAGGGTCACTCCACAGGCACGGGTTATTACAGAAGATGCTGCAGAAGCTGCTCACTGCTTCCATGCTTGGAGGAGAGGAAGGAAGGGGGAGGCTGGCTTCCCAAGAGCTGAGGCTGAGTAGTGGGGAAAGCAGTGGGGGGCTCCTGGCAATGACCTGGGCCTAATGGGTGAGAGATGGACCAGGGAGCAGTTCAAGGTGGCTGGGGAGTCAAGCTGGAGGAAGGGACCAGAGCTGAAGTCCAGCACAGGCCACGGAGGGGAGCAAGCCCAGATCTGCCCTTTGCAGCCGGAGGAGAGGTTGGTGCCGTTTCTGACGATGTCTGCGATTCTGACGATGTCTGCGGTGGGACTCGCATGGGCGGGAGGGGACAGGGCTCCAGGGAGGACACCACTGGGAAACAATCACAAGGGTATTCTGACCTCTATACCTGAAAAGAACAGAGCAGCGCTAAGTCCTGGAGGAACATCCCACCCCAGCCTCACCGTCTCTCAGGAGGCAAGTCTGCCTCATGACCTTGGAGGCCAACCTGGTTTACTTAGAAACGGGGCGGGCACAGGCCTTTGAGCTCTCCCAGGTCTGTTCCCCCAAACCACTCCTGCCTGCAAGCATACACAGGAGCCCTCAGGCCCTGGCCCTCCACCTGCAGGGTCCTCTCCCTCAGCCCTCACCTGTCGAAGCCCCGCCCCATCTCCAGTGCCACCTGCGGTCGGCAGAATAATGGCCCTCCAAAGATGTGCATGTCCGAATCCCCGCGACACCTGCACATGCACCTTAAGTGGCAAAAAAAAGGACTTTGTAGATGTGGTTGAGTTAAGGATCTTGTGATGGAGAGATTTATGCTGGATTATCTGAGCGGGCTTAGCGTAATCACCAGGGTCCTTATAACAGGGGGGCAAAGTGGTCAAAGTCAGAGAGAAGAGATGGGACCATGGAAACAGGGCAGAATGATGCACTTTGTTTAAAGTTTATTTATTTGCATGGAAGGGGGGCACCTGGGTGGCTCAGTCGGCTGAGCATCCGACTTTGGCTCCGATCATGGTCTCACAGTTCATGAATTCCAGCCCCTGCCATCTGGCTCTCTGCTGACAGCTCAGAGCCTGGAGCTTGCTTCGGATTCTGTGTCTCCCTCCATCCCCACTTGTGCTCTGTCTCTCTCTTTCTCTTAAAAAGGAATAAACATTTTAAAAAAGTGTTTAAAGTTTATTTTTGAGAAAGAGAGAGAGAGAGCAGAGGAGAGGCAGGGGGGGGGGGGAGAGAGAGAGAGAGAGAGAGAGAGAATGCCAAGCAGGCTCTACACTCAGCACGGAGCCCAACTCGGGGCTCATGAACTGTGAGATCGTGACCTGAGCCCAAATCAAAAGTCAGTGGCTCAACCCAGCTGTCCCAGAATGATGCACTCTGAAGGAGGAAGAGGCCCAGAGTCAAGGCAGGCAGCAGCCTCTAAGAGCCGGAAAGGCAAGGAAACAGACTCTCCCCTAGAACATCCAGAAGGAACACGGTTCTGCTGACACCTTGGCTTTAGCCCGTAAGACCCAGTTCAGACTGCTGAGCTCTAGAACTATTAAGACACCAAGTGGGTGTTTAAGCCACTAAGTTTGTGGCAACTTGTAACAGCAGCAAAAGGAAGTTTCTTCCTTAAAGCCAGTGTGCTCCCTGGCCCCGCCTACCCAACTCCCTTGCTCCCCCTGGCCTGTCTGGAGCTTGGCTTCTGCTGCGACTGTCCTCTTCCCACGGTGAGCTCAGCTGGCTCTCTTTCCTCCAGCGAGTGAGCTACTTGAGGGCAGGAGCTGGCTTATTCATCTTGGGTCTCCGTCATCCTGATCATTCCCCTGGGTCCTTCCAGGTGCACCCCTCACCCGTCTGCACCCTGCTCTGAGGGAGGAAGGCTGATCAGCTACTGGGAGTGGGGGGTGGGGGGCCTCTTAAACACCGTAGGCAGCCCTCCCCCCACTGCCGTCACCAGCCCATCATCACACCGCTCTTCCCTCACCCCTTTTCGCCTGTCCCTTCAGCTTCCTGCTGCTCTTCTGACTCCCCTCCCAGCCCCCAGCTCCCATGCCCCAGGTTCGGGCCCATCCCTGCCCTTGTCCACATTTCCAAAACTTCTTTCTTTAAAGTCCATCCTGTTGACCCTGAACGTCCCCAGTATCCTGTGGACACCCTGACCCAGGCAGGGGTGGCTGCAGTCTGCCGTGGGGCCTGATACACATGTGGACACCGTCTCAGCCTGTCTTAGATGGCGACCCCATGGGCTGGGAGGGGCCCACAGAGCATTCTTCTCCACCCCCAGCCGCAGGGACAGGAAGAAAGGCTTTCGCAAGGGGCGGAGGGCAGTGGCGGGGGGGGGGGGGGGGGGGGGCAGCGAGCTGGGGGAGGAATGCATCCCGGACCTCGCCCCCAGAGAGGGGCCCCACTCCCCGCACAGGCCCACCCTGAGAATTCCCAGACCACATGTCTCCTCTGGCCTACCCCGTTCCTGGGGTGCACCAGATAGGACAGGAGCCGGCAGGGTGGGGTGGGCACAGGGCCACAGCCTCGCCTCTGCTTCAGGGCCGCCTCCCTGCCTGGTATCGTGGTGCCTGGTGCCGCCGGGCCTGGTCAACCCCCTCACTCCTTCCCCCTTCACTCCACAGCAGCTGGACTGGAGAATGACTCACCCCACATCCCTCACACCCTGCCCTGCCTCTGACCCCACCAGACCTGGCCCCTCTCAGCTCCGTCTCTGCACTGGCTCCGCCAGGCTGATCAATGCCTGCCCCACACTCTGCGCCCCAGAGTCAAAGGCCGTGCACCGGCCACCCCCGCCTCAGGGAGGCACAGCAGGGCTCTGACATTCCCAGCCTGGGTCCCTAGGAAGAAGGCTATACAGAGGACAGGGCTGGCAGCATCCCGGTGTTCAACACCGGCTACCGCAGACCTGGTTTCTAGCCGTCTCTGTACATCCTTATGTCTGTTTTCTAGAGCAACCTCTGGAGGGAAATGATTAGCACCATTTTACAGATGAGAAGAGGAGGGACAGAAAGGTCAGGGAGTCGTGGAGGGGACTCCAAAGCTTCCCCCACAACTGCCTTCCACAGCACCCCTTCCCATTTACCCTGAGCCAAACTCTGGGAACCCCGAGTGTGCCAGAAAGGGGGCTGGAGTTTGAATCTAGAAGCTCTGGATGGAGGCCCGGCTCTGTCTTTTTAGCAGCTGGCTGGCCTTGGCCAATCCCTCGGCCTCTCTGAAACTGTTCACCATCCGAGTCACAGGGAAAACGATCCTGCCTGGACATTCGGAAACTCAGTAAGAAGAGGTAGCTTCTGGAAAGTGCAGTTTCGAGGGGGTTGAGAGGAGGATCAGAGGCCTGGCGTCCGAGCCACGGAAAGAGGTGGTGGTGTCCCTTTCGGAGCCAGCCACGGCTTCGGAAAAGGCAGGCAGCGGGCCACGGGGGCCCCCCGTTGCACGCTCCCCGCAAGCCCCCCAGGCTGGCTGGCTGCCCTTTGTCCCCGGTGTGCGGAACTAGCTCCGCCCCTACACCGGGAGCTTGGGACCCGCCAACTCGGTCCCACAGCGCCCCCTGGAGGCCTCATGGGGACGCGCTGCCCTGCCACCAGGCCGTCTCCTTCTTGCCACCGGCCCCTTTCTGTACCCCTGCTCAATTCTGAAACGAGGAGAAGGATCAGAGGGGGCCTATGTAGGCAAGGGCGGGCGCTACACTCCAGACTACTCCCTGGCCTTCCTATGCACAGCAAAAGGGCGCTGAGCTGGAAGTGGTACAGGAGAAAGAGCCCCAGGAGGGCTGGAAGTCCAAGGGCCTGGGTTCTAGCTGTGTGACCCTGGGCATGTGTCTTTCCTTCTCTGAGCAACAAAGGAGTGGAGGAGGCCATCCTTCTAAGGAAAGGTACCTCCCCACCCAGCTCTAAACTTGTAGTGTATCTGACACTCAGTTTCCTTGTGTGTAAGACGGCCACAAGGGGCCACTGCAGCCTCGGCTGTGAAGGAAACTGGCACCCACTTCGGCCCAGCTCAGCTACCTGCCCCCACCATGCCCCCACAGCTTCGGCCCAGCCTCCTGCCTCCCAGTACCAGACCTGCTGGAATCAGTGTAACCCGAGCGGTTAAAGATTTCCAGGAATAGAACAATCCTCTTAATTCAGTTCTGTTGGGAGTGGAATTTATTGGGACCCTTGGAGATCAGGGTGTGGAAAGCCAGGCAGAGGGGCACCTGGGTGGCTTAGTTGGTTAAGCATCTGACTCTTGGTTTCGGCTCAGGTCATGATCTCATGGTTCGTGAGTTCAAGCCCCACATCAGGCTCGGCACTGACAGTGCAGAGCCTACTTGGGATTCTCTCTCTCTCCCTCTCTCTCTCTCTCTCTCTCTGCCCCGCCCTTGTTCTCTTTCTCTTTCTCTAAAAATAAAATTTAAATTTTTTTTTTAAAAAAGAAAGCTCATGGGAGCATATATCCCATGAGACCAAGAAACAGCCCTAAATCCCTTGCAAGGGGCAGAGACAGGATGCCAAAAGAAAACCCGCTGGTCATGGAATCCCAGGCACATGGGCTCAAATCCAGGAGGGCAGTGAGTCTGTCCATAGCTATGGGTCCGAAGACAGTCACTTGAACCTCCCAGAACCACCAGTGGGAGAGGACACTCTGGGGGGTGGAGGTCTGTGTTTGGACTGAGGGGACCCTCCACCAAGTTCCCCTCTCCCCGGCAGTTGCCCCACACAATGGGAGATGTGGGCATAGGAGGAGCCTCTGACATAACTCGAGGAATTTGACACTGGAAGATTGCACAGCCTGAGCACAGACCCTTCAGTGGGCCCACCTCTCTGGCATGGTTTTCCATACCTTTCAGGATCCAGCCCAGCTACCTCTCCATCTTCAACCCTCAGCACTTTCTACCCGCCCCCCCCCCCCACTCCAGATTTGTTCTGGTTTCTTGAAAGTACCAGGCCAGCTCTTACCTGCAGGCCTCCCCACATACCCTCCCCACCACCAGCACCTCCACTCTGTCCTCTCCCACCTGCTCCTTAATCCTCTCCCTGGTGCTCCCTCATCTACACTGCATGCCCTGCTATGAGCTGCCAAGCCTGTGTTCCTCCCTCATCACAGCCCTTGGATCGCCGGACCTGGATTCTATCTACCCAAATATCACAGGATATTTGCCGACTGCATGAACGGCCTGGGAAGGGGACTGAGGGCCTGGTGTGGCTTTACTGGAGACAGCCACTGTGGTCTTCCTTTATCCTTTTTTTTTTTTTTAAACTTATTTATTTTGAGAGAGAGAGGCAGAGCACAAGCAGGGTAAGGGCAGACAGAGAGGGAGCGAGAGAATACCAGACAGGCTCCACTCGTCAGAGCAGAGCTCAACTCAGGGCTCGAACTCACAAACCGTGAGATCATGACCTGAGCTGAAATCAAGAATGGGATGTTTAGCCCACTGAGCCACCCAGGCGTCTCTTCCTTTGCCCTTAATCCCGCAAGCGTGACTCCATCTCCTAGGATTACACCCACTCTGAATACTCCTTGTTCATTTCCATTAAGCCTTTCTTAGGTGGCCAAACTTTCCCTCTGAAAATTCCAGAGCATCTCAGACATCAGCAAGAAGAGAAAGGGAGGGAACCAAGGGAAAAGAAGAGAAGATTTGGCTTTCCTGGAGTTCGGACCCAAGAGAAAATGAGAGTAGCTTTCCCCTGGGGCGGAGGGGGAACCATGACACGGGAGAGAGAGACAGGAGGCCCCCACAGGGAGCAGAAAGCTTGGGGAATGCAGGTTTTCTTTGAAATTAATGCGTTTCAGAGTCATTAACCAGTAGAGCCGGGATCCTCTGCCCCGGCCCCATTCTTGCATGTCACACTTGAACACGTGTGAACGTTCTACAGGCTCGCACCTCAATGTCTCCGCCAACTCGCCCTCGCCCTCGCCTCTCAGCAGCCCCTCATCACACCGCCCTAGGACGCATGTTCCAGGGCCTCCGTTGTGCCACGGCGCCACCTCCAGGCCTTGACCGGTGTAGGTGCCCCTGCCCAAAGCACTCACCCCACCCCAGCACGCATGCACTCTGGTACAACACACCTCCATCAACTATAACCTGGACAAACCCAATCATCTCTCAGGTCTCAGCCCAGCGCTTCCTCCATGGAATGTCCCCTGACTCCTAGGACTAGGTCAGGCACCCCTAGTGTGTGCCCAAGCCCCCAGATTCCCCCCGGGAGGTACTCAGCACGCCGTGCCGGCACTGTGGTTTCTGGTCCTCATTGGTCTTCTCCACAACACCTGACGAGGCAGACCCTTCATGGATCACTCTTGTGGTCCCACCAACAAGCAGTCTCCATGGGTACATGTTGAATGAAGGGGACCATGACTTGATAAAGGGAGACAGGAGCTCCACTTGGGGCTCCCAATGAACAGGGAGACTGGAGGAGCCAACTTTCTCTCCACCTCCACTCCACCTTTGAGTCTGTCTCAGACTTGACCCATTCTTAGGGGTTTTGTGCTCTCTTGATTCACTACCCTGAGGTTTCCCTGTCCTGACAAAAGTTCCTTCCAACAATCCCCCACACGTGTTAGTCATGCTGAGGGGGAGGCAGGAAAAGGATCGTGTTGCACTGGTTCTGGCCTGAGTCCAAGTGAGAATGGCATGTCCCTGAGGCTGAGGGTGCTGGTGGCAAAGGTGGATCGAGAGACTCCTGGGCAAGAGATTCCAGAACTCTCAGGAGGGTCAAAGCCATCTGATGAGGTATGAAGGTCAGAAGCAGATTCTTTGGGGAAGAGGGATCCTTAGGCACCATCTGGTCCAATGCCCTCATCCCCTCCATAGCTGTTCACTCACTCATTCCTTTAACAAGCTCAGAGAGGGTGCTTGTGGGGGGGAAACTGAGGCCAGAGACCGAAGAGCTCGCTCTTGCTTGTTTGCACGGTTGTCTCAAAACAGCTCTGCCCATCGGAAGCCCACCTCTGACCTTAGAAGGTGCTAACAATTGTTAGAGGCCAGTGCTGAGAGGACAAAATTCGGAGCCAAGCCAACCTTGGTATGTGTGACTTGAACAAGTGACTTCCCTTCCTGAGCCTCAGTTTCCTCATTTGCAAACGGAAGCAACGGCATCTACCTCTCGTAGTTGTGTCTTGAGAAACAGTGGCACGCGGAACATCCCTGAACACGCCTGTCGTAGGAACCTCCCAGGCCGCCAGGGCCGGGTCAGGAGGCCATGCTCTCAAAGCCCTGGGCTCTTCCCGGCACGGACCGTGCTCACCGCACCAGACCGCGATTACCAACCTGCCTGTCTGCCTCCCGCACCCGGCCGTGAGCCCCCTGGGCAGAGACACTCCATCTGTTTTCCTCACAGTTTTATTTCCTTCCAGCCCAAATACAGAATTTGTTGAATACAGATTTGTTGAATGAATGAACCATTGAATGAAACGGTCTCAGGAGATTAAAATAGTTGGAGGCCCATAAGGAGGCAGCTTCAAGATTCCCACCCTCACCTCGCCTCTCCTCACTAACTCCTAACCTCAGGCCAGACCATCTCTCCTGCCTCCTACCTGGCACCGGTGTTCATTGTGAGAGTCCCCAGACAGTCCCAGTGGTTCCCAGTCTAGTAAGGGAACAGAGAAGGGAACGTTGTTCCTGTCCAGGCCTGAGGTGGGGGGACAGCACCAGGGCCCTGGGCCAGGAAGGCCAGTGGCCCCCACACGTAGGACAGCCTTGGGGCGGGGGGCCTCGTGAGGTCGGGGAGCTGGCGAGTCATGAGCGTTGAAGTCACAAAGGTTTTCCAAGACCATCCAGCTATCACTCTTCATTCCTTCGCTCTCTTCTCTCGTTTACCCACTCTTCCTTGCGTCAAGCACAGACCCAGGGCCTTCTCGGGGGGGGGGGGCGGGGGTGTGGGACTGAAGTCCCAGGAAAGTATCTCCATGTGTGAGGTTGCCCATCTTCTCTGCGCTTTATGCCAGCATCGCTTCCCACACGGGGCATTTGCGACAAGCTTCGGCTTACAGGCAAGCTTCTGCTTCTGCTTGTCTCTGAATTCAGTGGGAGCTCAATCGTCCTTTGAGGCCAGACAGGGCAGGAAGAGCACCAGCTTCGGAGCCAGGCCAAATTGGATTTGAGTCCTAGCTCAGTCACTTATAAGCTGTGTCACCTCAGACAAGTTGCTTAACCTCTCTGAGCTAGAGTTTCTTCTGTAAAATGGGCATGATAACCTCCGCTTTGCTGGAACTGACTTCTCGGTTCACATCCTGGCTCTGCCGCTTAGAAGCTATGTGATCTTTTTGGCAAGTGATTTAACCCTACGGAACAGAACGTGTTTTGTCATGAGGAAATGAAAAACTAAACAGCATCGGGAGGTTGCAGCGAGGACTAACAAAGGTAATATATATTAGGAAGTGTTTGACACAGCGTCTTGTCCACAGTAAGTGCTTGATAATTGTTTGTCCCTGCCCCTTTCTCTTGTTCTTGGTCATCCGGCTCCTTTGCAAAGGAATTCTCCGTATGGTGGCTGTGCTCCCCCGCCCCCCTCTCCACCCACTCGTATAGCCTTCCAGGCTCCCTTGCAGTAGGAACACAGCCACATGACCAGAACCTTTCCAAACAAACCCATGGCATAAGCCCGCGGGCCGAGAGCTAATGATGTAAACAGGGATGTGCCCCGTGGGATCCACTCTGGCAGGAGCGGCCACAGAGACACCCAGCTTCTAGCAGCAGCCATGCCAGGGCCTTAGCAGCAGCTTCGAGTCGAACATGTCGCTGAATCGGTGCCCGCAGATGGTGCAAGACGGAGGCTTCCTCCAGCTGCACAGCCTGCAATCCTCGTTCCCTGCGAGTTCTTCCCAGGGACTCTGTGACCCACCTTAACAAACTGGCTTCAGAGTGTGGCTTCTGATCCGTGCAGGTAAAAACCCTGCTTGATGGGGCGCCTGGGTGGCTCAGTCGGTTGAGCGTCCGACTTCGGCTCAGGTCATGATCTCGCGGTTCATGGGTTTGAGCCCTACATCGGGCTCTGTGCTGACAGCTCAGAGCCTGGAGCCTGCTTCGGATCCTCTGTCCCCCTCTGTCTCTGCCCCTCCCCCACACTCACCCTCTCTCTCTCTCTCTCAAAAATAAATAAACATTAAAAAAAACCAAACACCTGATTGATTCAGAATTTAGTAAAAGAAATGAAGGCCGGCAAAAGACTCCTAAGAAACCACTGCTTGCGTGTCTGGCTGAGTCTGCTCGGGCCGCCACACAAAACACCACAGACTGGGTGGCTTACACAACAGAAATTTATTTTCTCACAGTTCTGGAGGTTGGATGTCCAAAATGAAGGTGTCGCGGGTTTGGTGTCTTCCGAGGCCTCTCTCCTTGACTTGCAGGTGGAGACATTGACTTTCAGATTCTGGGTCTCCCTCTCTCTCTCTGCCCCTTCCCTGCTTGCGCTCTGTCTCTCTCGGTCTCAAAAATAAATAAACATTAAAGACGTGGCTCAGACGGTGCTGCACCCCTGCCAGAAACCCGAGTGTTAGTCATGTTCGTCAACACTAGCTGCTGTAACGACCTCAAAAATCTCGCCGACCTAACGGGGTGAATGTTTGTCACTTGCTCACAAAAGGAACAACCTGGTTGGACAGTTCTCCTGAAAGCTCCCCTCCAGATGATGAACTCAGGCACCATAATCAGGGGCACCTGGGTGGTTCAGTCAGTTAAGGGTCCAGCTTTGGCTCAGGTCATGATCTTGTGGTTTGTGGGTTCAAGCCCTGCATTGGGCTCTGTGCTGACAGCTCAGAGCCTGGAGCCTGCTTCGGATTCTGTGTCTCCCTCCCTCTCTCTCTCTCTGCTCTTCCCCTGCTTGTGCTCCCTCTCTTTGTCTCAAAAATAAGTAAATAAACTTATAAATAAATAAATAAAACCTAATCATATGCCAAATATGTTCCCTTCCCACCTTAGGGCCTTCACACCCTCATGCACTGTGCCCAGATTGATCTCCTGCCACACACCTGCCTGTCTATCTCCCTTGCTCTGTCAGGTCATTGCTTATATTTCACCCTGTTGACTAACCCGACCTTAGCTACCCTGTTTAACCTTGCCATCCTTCCCTCCCTACCACGCATTCCAACCACCCCCCCACCACCACCATTCCCTGCTTCTCTTTGCACTTTCCACCTCAAAATATATCATAATTTATTGATGTGTTACATTTATTGTGTTCCCCTCCCCCTACTTATAATGTAAGCTCCAGGTAGGCAAGAATGTTTGCCTCATTGGTTCATTGAACAGTGCCTGGCAGAGAAGGAACTTAATTACATTTTTACCCCATAAAGATTGTTGAAGGAGTAACATGAGATTCAAAATAGTTATCTGACCTAGATGGGTCTGAAGGCAGTGAAAATCCAACTATTATTAAAATATGGGGCTTTGGAAGCCCAAGGCATGTAGTGATGAGATAAGGGTTGTCTAGTTTTCTTCTAACTGTACCGGAGAGCTTAGAGAAGTACCTTAGGGTAGTTTTCTCAAATTCCCAGGTCCTGGACTTTATGGGCAATCAGAACACCAGGGACTTTCCATGGTTACGCTAAAAAGGTCTCTTATTTCCTGTACTTTCCAGGCAGAAGGAGTGAAGATTTCATCTCAAAGTTGAATTCCCCAAATTGCCACGTTACAGCATCGGTTGAAATCACAGCCTTGCTAAGTCTCTTATGTAAAAGTTAGGCTGTTGATCTGGAAACAGGAGCACTCACGGAATTGGAATGGAAATATAAGAGGATTTTGTTGGCTTAAAGTACCCCAAACTCCAAATTATCTTTACACTCCACCCTACCACCCTTTACAGCCTTTATAGCCTCCAAAGTTATAAGTAAGTCAGATCTCCGGAAGAGAAGGTCAGCTATCAAGTCAAAGCTTAGAGAAAAAGGCTCACCCAAAGGCTTACCCACTGTATCAGCAGAAATGTAAACACTGGGTTTGAGAATTAATTCTAATTTTTGATCAGGCTGAATTAATCAATATGGAGGCATTCACCAGAGAGTCACCGTTCAGCTATTAGCTTGAATATCTGGGAGTGGGTCTAAATACTTGCTCAGTTGAATGGCAGACACTGAACTCAGTGGTGGCCCATACGAAATAAAGCTGAGCTTCCAGAAAACCCCTGTTGTAATAAGGAAGAAGGAATACAACCAGTTAGGGAAACAGAAATGTTGGAGTGGAGTTATCTCGTGGAACGTATCCAACAACTCTCCAGCTATGAGAGCCCAGAAGACACTGTGTAGACTCTGGAAATTAAGAAATACCTAGACAAGGGGTACCTGGGTGGCTCACTCAGTTGACTGTCCAACTCTTGATTTCAGCTCCGGTCATGATCCCAGGGTTGTGGGTTTGAGTCCCGCATTGGGCTCTGCGATAAGCATGGAACCTGTTTAAGATTCTCTCTCTCTCCCTCTGCCCCTCTCCCTTGCTTGCTCTCTCTCTCTCTCCAAAATAATAATAATAATAATAATAATACCTAGACAAGAGGGAACACAGCATCTTTGAAAAGCACAGCAGCAGTATTCTCTGAGGGTGCAAGTAAGAGATGATACAGCTGAATGAGGATTTCTACTTCAATAACAATGGGATTCTATGTGGCAGAGGACAAGTAGGAGCATTTCAATGCTAGCAGCCTAGAACACAAGGTAGAATGATAAAATCTCTAGGGATCCAGAGATTTGGATCCCTGATTATGGTCAGTTGTTCATGGGTTTCTAGGACCAAAATATATGCACTGCCCACCAAGGTCTTGATTCAGTCAGGATTCAGTATTAAGTAACAGAAACAAATCTCACTTTTCTCTTAACCAAAAGGAATTTAATACAGAGCATTAGGTGCTTACAAAATCATAAGAAGCTTGGAGGAACAGACTCTGGATTGGGCCCCTGGGAATAGCTCCCAGATTAACACCACAGAACCAGACTGAAAGGGAGCTCCTGGTTGCCACAATCAGAAACCTTGGGAATCTGTAAGCCAGAAATAGTTCTGTTGACTCCGGGACCATGTCATACCTGGTAGGTCTATACCAGCAAAAACACTCTCCACTCCAGACCTCTCCCCACTCGATTCATGTCCCACAGAAGTGTATGTGTTGGGAAAAACCTAAATTTCTCCTACAGCCATAGCTGTAAGGGAGTCTGGGAAAGATAGTTCTAAGATTATCGGCCTTTAGAGTACAGGAATGCTTACTAGAAGGATGTGGGACTGATATCAGCAAGTCGGTCTTCCACACCTGCCCCACTTCCCTACCCCACACTCCAAAAAGAAACCTTTAGGTCAAGAATAGGCCTGTCGTAAGCCCCATAACGGAGAATGACAGACTCATTGAATTCCTAAATCAGAACTGTCTCATAGATGCAGAGAACTCTGAATAAAAGGAAGTCTGGGTACCCTTGAGGAAGGACTCTGCCATAAATTATAAGCACATACTGTATGTCTACCTCCTAATCTTCCCCATAGGAACCTGTGGGCATTTACAAGAGTAGCTATGTACTGGGGTGAGAAAAGTACCCAGACTTTCATGGATTATTGGACACTGGCTCCACACTAACTCTAATCCCTGAAAATTGGAGGTTAGCAGCACAACACTGTGGTTCAAGACTGGAAGCTTATGCGTGTTTATGTTATATCTGTCATTTTGATCACTATTCTTTCCCAGGTACATCCAAAAACTACATTTCCCAGCCTCCTTTGCCATTGAAATGAGGTTCTGCACCATGTGATCCTTAATTTAGAAGGGAGGTATATGAAGAAATGGGCTCCACTTGGGACATCCAGTTTGCTGGCTCAATGGCACAGACAGCCTGGTTCTGAAGCTCTAGCTGTGGATGCTGTTTCTTAATTCAGCAGGCCACATCCTGACTTGGAAACTCCCTACTCATGCCAGAGGCAGCAATGCCCTTGGCAGACCCATTCTGCTGTGTCATTTCGGGAGACACTAGAAACTCAGCCCCAATTTTGTTTCCTAATTGTCTCCTGCTGATTCTTCAAAGTATCAAGAGCTCTTATAAATCCCTTACTTGTTAAAATAGGCAAAGTTGCTTTTGTTGGTTGCACCTGAGAACCTGACCAATACAGAGGATCAGATAGCAAGTTAAGGGGGTTTTTTAGGTTTATTTATTTATTTTGAGAGAAAAGGAGAGAGGGGGTGGTGCACGAGCAGGGGAGGGGCAGAGAGAGAGGGAGAGAGAGAATCCCAAGCAGGCTCTGCACTGTCAGCATGGAGCCTGACGCGGGGCTCAAACCCACAAACTGTGAGATCACTATCTGAGCCAAAATCAAGATCAGATGCTTAACCAACTGAGCCACACAGGTGCCCCACAAATGGAGTTTTGATTTAAGTCTGCTTCTCGTGAGCTCAGTAGTACCCTAGACCCATCTTGTGGTTATTTCCTAGTGTCTGCAATGGAATCTATATAGTCAATAAATGGCTCCCTGATCCATGGAGTAAAGATTAGTGTGGAAAGAAGAGCCAATAACACGACATTTCTAAGAGAATGACAGAGATTAGCACCTCAGGAAAGATTTGATAAATTCAGAGTTGATGCCTCTGATCACTTCCCAATTAACTTGCCATTTTCCCTGTGTAGAATACGAACAGATGTGAGGGAATGATTATTTTACGATTTATCACATGGCTATTCCAATAGCAATCATTGACCCACATTTGGTCTATGTACTAGAACAGACCACCATAGTCTCTGGCCCCTGATGTGGAAAACTCTTCTTTCCTTATCCCAATGAGCAAAGAATAACAGAATGTGTTTGCTTTCATCTACAGAGAAAGAAGTATGTCTTTCCCAGGACATGCAGAGAATCAGACTTGGAGTATATGCAACCAGAAACAATGCTCAAATCGTTCTAAAGGATTTTGCCAGGAAGACACCACGGCTGTTGCTGCTGGACAGACATTGCAGCTCAAACTGTTCATGTTGGGCACTGCATATCCCTGCAGGGCCACCACTACTGTGGCCTCAGTAAACATCCCCTGTGTGTTGGGGCGCCTGGGTGGCGCAGTCGGTTAAGCGCCCGACTTCAGCCAGGTCACGATCTCGCGGTCCGTGAGTTCGAGCCCCGCGTCAGGCTCTGGGCTGATGGCTCGGAGCCTGGAGCCTGTTTCCGATTCTGTGTCTCCCTCTCTCTCTGCCCCTCCCCCGTTCATGCTCTGTCTCTCTCTGTCCCAAAAATAAATAAAAAACGTTAAAAAAAATTAAAAAAAAAAAAAAACATCCCCTCTGTGTCTCTGCCCCAGCTCTGTTCCTGCCATATTAGATTCCTTCACGTTCAAATCAAAGTCTTGTGTGGGAGCACCTGATTGGCAGAGCTGGGTCACATGCACGTGCCCTAGCTGCAAGGGAGGTTGGGAAAGCAAGGTTCTGGCTTCTCCCTTGGGAAGCCTCAGACTCAAGATGGACAATCTTGAGGTAGAAAGGTAGAGAGAAGATTAAAGTGGTAGGAGAGGAAGACAGCTGGAAGCAGGAAGAGAACCAGAGAAGAGAGTAACCAGTGGCACAGTAACGGTGGAGCACTAGAGAAATGATCACAAATTCTCACTGCTCCAGCAACTTGCTAGAGCCATCTTGGACCCAGAGACACTATCCAGCTTCCATCTTCATAAACCCCAGGGTCTTGGGTTTTCCTGAGCTTCCGTGTCACTTGTTGTCCTAAGTTTACCTTTATGCAACCTCTCCCCCAATAATTTGGCCAATCTTTGGCATATTTTGCTTTCCCAGGGCGCCTGGGTGGCTCAGTCGGTTAAGCATCCAACTCTTGATTTCGGCTCAAGTCATGATCTCATGATTCGTGAAAGCGAGCCCCACATCGGGCTCTGGGCAGACAGCATGGAGCCTGCTTGGGATTTTCTCTCTCCTTCTCTCTCTCTGCCCCTCTCCCCACCTCCAAACAAATAAATAAAGTGTGTTTTTTTTTTAATTTTTTTTTTAATGTTTTATTTATTTTTGAGACAGAGAGAGACAGAGCATGAATGGGGGAGGGTCAGAACGAGAGGGAGACACAGAATCTGAAGCAGGCTCCAGGCTCTGAGCTGTCAGCCCAGAGCCCGACGCGGGGCTCGAACTCACGGACCGCGAGATTGTGACCTGAGCCGAAGTCGGACGCTTAACCGACTGAGCCACCCAGGCGCCCCTAAAGTGTGTTTTTTTAAAGTGTGTTTTTTAAAAGTGTATTTTCCGAAGATCACTATATCCCATTCCACATGCTGATCTTCAAAGTGACATTGACACTCCTCCATCTTGATATGGGATCTGTACTTGTTTTCTATTCCTGCTTTAAAAATTGCTGCAAATGTAGAAGCTTAAAACAGCACCCATTTATTAGCTCACAGCTCTGCAGGTGTTTTCTGTGAAGGGTGTTACAAGGCTGAAATCAAGATGTTGGCCAGTCTGAGTCCTCATCTGGAGACTCTGGTGGAAAATCTGCTTCCAAACTCTTTCTTGTTTTTGGGAAAAAATCCGTTCTTTGCAGCTGGAGGACTGAGGTCCCCTTTTTCTGGGTGGCTCTCAGCTTCTAGAGGCCACCCACATTTCTTGCCATATGCCCCTTTTCATCTTCAAGCCAGCAATGGCAAATCAAAATCTTGCACTTCACATCTCTGACTTCCTCTTCTATGATCATCCAGAGAAAACTCTCTCCTTTTAAAGAGCTTATATGATTATGTCAGGCCCACTGGATAATCTCCCTATCTTAAGGTCAACACAGTAGAGACCTTAATTATTTCTCCAAAATCCCTTTGCAGCAATACCTAGGTTCATGTGTGATTGAATAACTGGGGTCATCTTAGAATCCTGCCCCCTGCAAGGTCTATGCTTCCTCCCTTGGATCTAAGCAGGCCCGAGCACTACAACAGAGGGGAACCCTGCATGACTTCCAAGTCTAGATAATAAAGCAAAACAACTTCTTCCAGCATGTAAGAATTCTGGCTACCCTGAAGCTACCCTGCTGGAAGGGTCACACTGAGAATCTCCATACAAAGCTACTGAGGAGCCCCTTCAGGGCCAGCCCCCACATTTGAGTCTTTCCAGCCCAGGTGCCAGACAGGTGAGTAAGACTTCAAATGACTCCAGCCTGTGAGGCACAATGACACCAAGTGGAACAGAGGTGAGCTGTCCCCACCAAGCCCCCAAATCAATGTTATTGTTTTAAGCTTCCAAGCTTTGGGGGGTTTAACATCAGCTGTGATAATATCCGGAACACAGGCTGAGGGGCTGTCCATCCCTTGTCAGGAAAAGTAATTCTATATCAGGCCTGTCAGAATCTTTGGAGAACATTGTTGGCTGCTGTCAACATTGTTGACAGGGATATATGTCAAGGGATATACAATATCCCTTACTTTGCCTTGGAGCTCTTTTATTTGGGCTATATTTTTTGCCATCTGTGAAATCTTCCAAAGCAAAAACCACATTGTGTTTGCCTTATTTCTCTCTGTACCAGACATAGGACCTGCTAATAGGCTATGGCAGATTGTTTGCAAAAACTGGCCTCAGTCATTGCCCTCCCTATATCCATGTCCTTGCCCTGTGACTTTGTAGCTCCTCCCATCGAGAAGAGTCTATTTCCCCTGCTTTTGAATCTGGCCAAGGCTGGGATTGTTTTGGGCAGTAAGATAGAGCCAAAGTGACTACTCTGAGCCCAAGCCCCAAGAGGCCTTGCACACTACCACTCACTCTCCTGAGACACTTGCTTGAGCTAGCCAACTGGAGGATGAGAAGTATGTGTGTCATTCACCCCCAGCACCCCCAGGCAGCATGTAGCCAAGCCCCAGAGGCAGAGCAGCTAGCCAAATTGCAGCTGGCCACAGATGCTTGAAGGAAAATAGAACTGCCCAGTCTAAACTACCAACTGCAAAATCATGAGCTAAATAAATGATTATTATTTTAAGCCACTAAATCGTGGGTTGCTTTGTTACAAGCAAAAGTCAACTGATAGAAAACCTGACCAACACTTTGCAAAGTGGATTCAGTTGATTCTCCCTTCACCTCCTTTCTTAATCCCAAAGAACAAATGGGTCCCTTCTTAATCCCAAACAAAAGTCCCTTCTTAATCCCAAAGAACAAATGGGTCAAAGTCCAAGTTTGATTTGCAGTAGGAAAGCTTTATTGGGAAATTGAGATCAGGCAGGAAGTGGGATCACCCCCAGACCAGACAGTTGGAAGAGAGGTCTCCCCAACCCTCCTAGGGGAGGGAGCCAGTGAGCAGCCAGAGGCACACATGCCCATTCAGCCCAGTCCCAAATGAGCCCTGGGACTCGTTGCCAGCCATCCTTGATGTCAGAAGGCAATAAGCAGGCTTTGTCGGGGGGCTGCCCATCTGGGGGACACTCAGCTGAGGCGGAGCCAAAAACATTTACAGGAGCTCTAGTATCGAATCTGATAGCCTGTAGAGAGATGGAAGAGAGGTAAGGGTGAGAAGGGAGGACTTAGAACACGAGACAGAGAAACCAAGACTTAGAGAAAGATAGGCAAACTGAGAGCGAGGAGACTGGAGCTCAAAGAGCTGGAAGGACCTTGGGGTCCTAGTGGCCCCCATCCAATTCCTAAAGCTCTCCTGCAGCAGCCCTGACTGATACTCTCCCATTTCTGAAGATGAAGTTTCATGAGCCTGGTCCCTCTTCCATTCAATAGCCTTATTAGTACATTTCTTGGATATTGAGGTAAGGATGGCCCAGCCTCTGCCCATACATGCACATCCATGGCCCTGTGGTTCCTCTTGTTGCACAAAACCACACCAGACACCCTAGACAAGGACGGCTTCCATGCACCTCAAGGTTTCTCTGAGCTAAACATCCCCGGTCATGTTACCCAGACTTTTTACTACAATTTCATATAATTCATAAAATTCAACATGCACAAGGGGAAACTTTCTCTGACCTAGAGACCACTTCACGGTGTGACTCTTACATTAGACTTTTCTGTTCAGTGTATGCCCCTTTAGATAGTTGCACCATATAACTGACTTGTATGAGCCAACCACTGACTACAGTACCTGAACCTCTTTTCTACCTGAAATGTTGCCAATCCAGGTCTTCCCATCCTCATGATGATGGAAAGTATTGGCTGTGGAGACCCACAGAGCTGAGTTCCTCATTTATTGATTGTATGACCTTGCATAAGCTACTTCTCTTCTCTGAACCTCATTTCCCTTATCTCTAAAATGGGAATAATGATACCACCTCATAGGGTGTGATGGGAAATATATAAGATAATGCACAATTTCCAACCAAACTCCTAAGCTATGGAGACTCAGGCCATGTAGATTTGGTCCTAGCCTCACCCAAAGGTTTGTCAAAATTAATGATAATTAAGAAATAAGGGCAAGTCTATAACACCTTACTAGAGACCTCCCTAAAACCTAGCTCTGTTCAGAGTATGTATACCCTAGAGAAGCTCAAAGATACTCAAAAAGGGGTGGTACCATGACAGCTTAACACCCGTGCCTCCCTGACCCCATGAGCTAGAGTTGTCCCTTACCTTGTGTATCATCACATTCACCAGATTTTGAGGAAGAGGACTGGGACTGAGATGATCTTCCACTTCCTCCTCCATAGCTGCCACCACTTCCTCCTCCAGATCCACTTCCTCCTCCGTAGCTGCCGCCACTTCCTCCTCCAGATCCACTTCCTCCTCCGTAGCTGCCGCCACTTCCTCCTCCAGATCCACTTCCTCCTCCGTAGCTGCCACCACTTCCTCCTCCAGATCCACTTCCTTCTTCACAGCTGCCACCACTTCCTCCTCCGTGGCTACCTCCACTTCCTCCTCCGGAACTACCTCTTCCTCCATAGCTGCCTCCACTTCCTCTTCCATGGCTACCTCCACTTCCTCCCCAGGATCCTCTTCCATGACTGCCTCCACTTCCACCGTGATATCCACTTCCTCTGCCACCTCCAGAGCGCCTTTGTCCAGATTCATGAGATTCACTGAGAATGAAAGATAACACAGAGAGAAAATGAGAGACCCCACTACATATACAAGGATGGACCTGGACAGAGTCAAGACCCAAATGTGAATCTTCCTGAGTTTTCCTTCTGCAAGCTAGAGGACAGACTAGGCTGGCACCACAGCTGGAAAGGAGAGCCTCCCTCTCCCTGGAACACGGAGTAGTCCCTTTTCTCATTGTTACCAACCTCCTTTCCCAAAGCCCAGATGCCCTGAGGCTCCCCCACCGAATGAAGAAGTCCTCAACCCATCAGACCCAGTTTACAGGAACTTTCCCAACTGCCTGTGTCCAGAAAGACAGATGCAATGTCAGGGACTTATAAATTCCTAGGGATTCCACAGAATCCTGGGGCACCTACAAGTCCTCCTGGCCACCCTCAAGGAGGCTGCGGTAAGTCGCAATTTCCTGCTCCAGCCGTGTCTTGATGTTGAGCAGAACGCTGTATTCCTGATTCTGGCACTCAATCTCTCCCCGGATCTCAGTGAGCTGAGCCTCCAGGTTACTGATCTGCTCCTGCAACTGCTGCAGCTGGCCACAGTAGCGGTTCTTGGTGTCTTCCAAGGACTTCTCCAGGGCCGATTTCTAGGGGGCATGAGGAGGCTATAAGAGGGATGCTACATCATAGCTCCTCCCCTTCCCACTCCTGGGGATTATGTCAAGCCTCCTGTGCCTCACGTTGGCAGAGGGTCTAGAGCAGAACAGCCAACCTTGCTGAGCTGAGACTGCAGCTCAATCTCCATCTCCTGGATGCTGTGCCGGAGCTGGGTCACCTCCTTGTTGCTGGACTCCATCTCCCGGCCACTATTCGTCACTTCCTGCTCCATCTGGCTCATCTGAAAACCCAAGAACTCAGTGAGAACCAGGCTGGACCAGAAGCTGCAATGGAGAAGGTTCTGCCCCACTCACCCGGACCTTTGCCTCCAGGACCAAGAGTGAGCCAAAACCAAAGACAAGTTATCCTGAGTCCTGGGTCTGCTAGCCAGCCAGAGTAATCCAATTCTCTCAACTTAACATTCCCTCTCAGCAAGGCTCTAAGATTCTTCACACTTGTCCCCAAACCACCTTTCTAACCTCATTTCAAACCGACCCCCAAACACATACACACAAGCACACACACACACACTAGAGACCATGCCCTCATGTGCCAGGGTCGTGTGGTAGGCTCTGGAGGCTCAAGGAGAAAGGAAGACATCAGAGAGCTCAGTGTGGTATAAGAGGCACACCACGCACCTCTACTGGGGGGTCTGATAGCACGTAGACTTACATGAGTTGTTCATGCCCTGCCTTTGTTCACACATGTAATAAATTGTGAGCTTCTTGAGAGCAGCAATCTTATTGGCTCATGTCTGAGACATTAGGACTTCACATAAAGCTGTCACTGACAAGCCACTCAGTAATCATGTTTGTGGGCAATGACTGAAGCTGGATGGAAGACAGCTGAACCGAGAGATGGAGGGGTGGGAGGAGAGAGGGATAGGGTGGAGGAATGGAGGGATGCATGGAAGAAGGAGAGAAGGTTGAATGGGCAGCCCGCTCTGCTCACCTGAGTCTCATATTGCTCTTCAATGTCCCTACGGTTCTTAGCACTGATCCTCTCATACTGCTCGCGCATGTCATTGAGGATCTTGGTGAGATCTTTGCCAGGAGCAGCATTCATCTCCACGTTGACATCCCCAGAGTTCTGCCCAGTCAGCTGACTCATCTCCTGCCAGGGATGATGGGTCTATGAGGTCAAGGGGTAGGATCCTCTCCACCACATTTTAGCCCTCCCTGCTTTCCCAGAGGTACAAAAAAGGGGCACAGTTGGGAAGGCAAAGCCCAACCACCACCATAGGAACTGCTAAGGAGGCACTGGGAGAGTGTCCTCAAAAGTCACGGAGAGGGTGTCTCCCAGGCAATGCCCCATAGCTGTCCCCCCATTGTCTCTGCACTTCCATTCCTCCCACTCCTCAATAAGCCATAAGTAGCCAGTATCATACATCCTCATGATTCTTCTTGAGGAAAATCAGTTCCTCCTGCAGAGACTCATACTGCATTTCCAGGTCAGACTTTTGCATGGTCAGATCATCCAGCACCTTCCGCAAGCCATTGATGTCAGCCTCCACTCCTTGTCGCAGGGTGTTTTCCATCTCATACCTGCAGACCAGCCATGGGTAGGAATGAGCAAGAGGGCACAAGTCCCTACTGGGACATTTAGAGCACTAGGGGGTGGAGAAAGATTGTTGACAGCAGAGGGAGTGGCAGCCGGACTCACTTCATCCTGAAGTCATCCAATGTCATGCGAATGTTGTCAAGATCCAGGAGAGTCTTATGGTTGCCCACTGTGGTGTCCAGAATCTAAAAACAGAGGAGACGGCATGGAACCCATGCTCCTCTGCTATGACCCACTGCTGGGAAGGCAAGAGGCCAGGCAAAGCCATAAGAGATGATGGCCCCATCCAGGAAGATGCTTAAAACGTAGGAGAAGCTTCCAACAGCTGGTACCTGGCACATACCCCTCACAGACTTCAGCAAGGATTTTCAGTGTGACAGTCATTCATTCATTCATTCATTCATTTAGCAAATTAGCTAAACTGAGAGCTCCTCAATGACAGAGACCAAGTCTGGTACATCACTTTGTCTGCCGGAGGCAACACTGAGGGTGGTCATTCACTAGATTGAGTGGATGAATAAGTGGATAGATAGAAACATGGCTGGATGGATGAGTGGGTATATAGATGAATGGGTGGTAGGAGGATGAGTAGATAAGGGCAGGTAGGGGGTATGGAAAAGTAGATTACTTCCATCCCCGGAGTTCTAGATCCTCTTCATCCCCTTAAACAACCAGCATGTGTGTCTGTGTCCAGCTGGAAAGACCAAGACAGGCCCCTCTAGGAGCCCAAGTAGGAAAGAAGAGATACAACTTCTAAGTTTCCCAAACTAGAAAGTTCGAAATTCTTAAAGAGTGAGAGGAGAGACACGCACAGATTACCTCCTCTCTTGAGCCACACGATATGCTCCAAACAGGATTTTTTTTTCATATCATTACAGAAGTTTCGAACCAACAGGGACAAGAGCTGGTCTGCCCATCCCATGCATTAAATGTGTAGGAGAACAGATCCAGAGAGGGCATCAGGTTTCCCAGAGAGGGCATAGTGAATTGATGGCAGACCCAGGACTGCATCACTGGCTCCCAGGGCAATGCCTCCATCACTGTGCTCCCTCCACACTGCCTCTCCATTCCCAACTTAGGGTCAGGCCAAGAGGAGACCCCCCACAACCAGTCCCAGGCTCCCCCATGCTAATCTAAGCCTGTCCTCTCTTCTTCCCAGACTCTGAAAGTTGATGAAGCATGTGAGTGTGTGTGTGTGTGTGTGTGTGTGTGTGTGTGAGAAAGAGAGAGAGACAGAGACAGAGACAGCAAGAGAGAAAGATCAGAGTTTCCCCACCTACCTGGTTCTTGAGGTCTTCGATGGTGTCATAGTAGGGGGAGTAATCCTTTTGGAAGACCATGGGTCCCTGCTTGTTATACCACTCCCGGATCTTACCCTCCAGTTTATTGTTGTCTTCCTCTAGTGCCTGCACCTTATCCAAGTAGGAGGCCAGCCGGAAATTGAGGTTCTGCATGGTGGTCTTCTCATCAGCGCCCAGAATACCACCAGCACCACCATCAAAGTCACCGCCAAAGCCCCCAGATCCCCCAAAGCCTCCTGCAGAACCGCCACCAAAACCAAAGCCTCCTCCAGATCCACCCCCAAAGCCCCCAAAGCCTCCAAAGCCTCCTCCAGATCCACCCCCAAAGCCCCCTCCAGACACACCACCGAAGCGCCTGGAACCTCCACCGAAGCTACCAGCACTAAAACCACCCCCAGATCCTCCACCGTAGCTGGAGCCAAAACTGCCACCACCTCCCCTCCCACAGGCCCCGGAGCGCCCCACTCCGTAGCTACTGGAAGAGCTGAATCGGCCCCCTCCTCCAGCGGCCCCTGAGGAGCTGACGCGACCGAAAGAGGACATCATGCTGCCCCCGCCGCCCCTGGAGCTGCCTTGGCTCCGGTAAGAGGAGGAGAATTGTCTGCAACTCATGGCTGGCCCTGCTGCAGCTCGTGGGATAGGAGGCAGTCGTCAGAGTGCTGCTAGTTCCCGAGTGCAGGGTACAGGGCTATCCCCAAGGCTTCTTACTTATACCCCCAGCTGAAGGTGGCATGCCTGGGTGTGCCCTCTGTCAGCACCAGCCTCCCCCCACAGACCTGAAGGAGGTCTGCGATCGGGAGGCGGCAGTGCCGCCCAGGCTCAGCGTCCTTCTGTGACTCCCCGGAGGCAGCCCAGCCTCTCTCCATTGTGTGGGGTAATTTGGTGATATTAGGCTGTCAGGGGGACCATAAATCAGCTCTGCTGCCAAGGGGGTGACCTAGATCCTGGAGTTTGGTCTCCAGCCGGCCCGGCAGCAGGTCTGAGACTTAGCCCCTTTGGGATAGGAGCTCCTAGGAGTAGAGTCTTCTCCCCCACTGATGGTTATCACTGTGTGCACCCCTCCCTGCTCCCACCTTGTGCCCACTGTGGGTGGGCTAGGACTGGGGGACCACAGGGTCATCCCCGAGGATGGAGGAGGCACAGCCCCAGCCCACAGAGAGCTGCCAGTGATCGTGGGAAGCCCAGCCCCTGTCCTCACGGAGCCCCAGACTGATGGGGAACCCGGTCCTTGCTCTCAGAAACCCCAGTCTGACGAAGGAAGCAAATGACATGGCAGAAAGACCACAACACAGCCACATGCCCACCAGCGCTCGGAAATAGCAAGCGGTGTTCACACAAAGGACGCAGGGAGAAAGACTGAATAAAGACAGTGGTACTGAGGCTGGCTGACCTTGGAGCAGGAAGGCAAGGGGCTCCACTGTCCTGATCCTTCAGCAGGGCCCAGCAGCGGGTATGGAATTGACCTTGGTTGACTGCCTAGTCCGTACTGAGCCCTGAGGGATACAGAGATGTGCGATTTCCCAGCCCTCCTGGAATGCGCAAGCCCCCCGCTCCTGGCAGAAGGTCAGAAGCATGTTCTGGTGAGCAGGGCCAGGAGACAGCGGTAAGAAAGGCAGTGGACTCTGGTGCCAGACTACCCGAGGCAACCCCCGCTGCCCGCTCTGCCACGTTATGTAATTACTCGGTGCCTCCGTTTTCTCCTCTGTGAAAGGATGATGTTAATGGTGTGCCCATCTCCTAGGAAGAGACGCATGAGAAGGGCTCCAGAAACCGTTTCACCACCTCTGATCCTTCAGCCCCAGAGGCCCTCTGGACTCTGCCCCCTCCCGGATCTTTACCATCAGCTCGCAGCGGCTCTCCCTGCCTCGCTCAGTCCGGACTCCTCCCCTGGGGAAAGTGGTCTTTCCCAACCTGGGTGTGACCACAGTTCTCCACTGACTTCCCTTCACCCCCAAGAGAAGGTCCACACTCTTGACACTCAAGGCCCAGGCTAATCTTTCCATTCCAGCCTGACCTGCTGCCGTTCCCCAGACCCCCTAACCAAATCACGCAACGCTCCCAAACACCCTTCAAACCTCAGATGATGCTCGGGGCTTCCAGTTTGCTCCAGTCCAAATATCCCTCTGTCTTTTCTACCCAGAGACTCCTACTCATCTCTAGCGAACCATCTGTGTGCCCCCTCCTCCGGGAAGCCCTCCTGCGTTCTCTCCCTCTGGCTTTGCACTTTGCTCCACTGCAGTTTCCCGTGCTTATGCATCTTGTACTTGTCCTGGTGCCCAGCACCGTGTCTTGTCCAAGTAGGATCCCAACACATATGGAATAAAGGAACGACGACCGGTCATTCCAGTTAGGAGGTGCTAAGAGCTGAAAGAGAAACAAAGGTGAAAAGAGAGAGGCCGGGGTGGTCAGCAACAGCTTCTGGAAAAGGCAATGACCTCTGTGCTGTAGCTAAAGGATGCTTAGGCTTCACAAAGGACCAGTGTTTCTTGAGATGCTTTTAGGCAATGCACAGAGACTCTGCTAAATAATAGAGTCACATGGTAAGAAAACATTCCCTTTTTCCATTTTTCAATTTTCTGATCAGTCAAGGAGAAAATCTCATTTGGATTCTACAGCCCCTTCAACACCCATCTGTAACTACCAATCGCTGTTTCACAGACCAAAGCTGGCCTTGGGCTCAGAACCTTCAGGAAGCAACAGTGTCTAGTTAAGTTAAGTATTTATTTCCTTCCATTTCTGGCAAGTGATTCTGGTTTTCATTTTTTGCTAGTAATAGAGTAACATAGGATTTCCTTCATAAACATGCATTTGTTGAAATGGGTTGGTTGAGTGCCCATCTCTTGATTTCAGCTCAGGTCATGATCCCAGGGTTGTGGGTTCGAGCCCCAAGTCAGGCTCCACACTGAACACGGAGCCTGCTTGGGATTCTCTCTCTCTCTCTCTCTCTCTCTCTCCCTCTGCCTCTCTCCCTTGCTCGCTCTCTCTCTCTCTCTTTCTCTCTCTAAAATTAAAAAATAAGGGACACCTGGGTGACTCAGTCGCTTCAGCCTCCAACTTTGGCTCAGGTCATGATTTCACAGTTCATGGGTTCGAGCCCCATATTGGGCTCTGTGCTGACAGCTCGCAACCTGGAGCCTGCTTCAGATTCTGTGTCTCCCTCTCTCTCTGCCTCTCCCCCGCTAGAGCTCTGTCTCTCTCTATTTCAAAAATAAATAAATGTTAAAAAATTTTTAAATAAATAAAATTTAGGGGCGCCTAGGTGGCTCAGTCAGTTAAACGTCCGACTTCGGCTCAGGTCATGATCTCGCGGTCTGTGAGTTCGAGCCCCACATCGGGCTCTGTGCTGGCAGCTCAGAGCCTGGAGCCTGCTTCAGATTCTGTGTCTCCCTCTCTCTCTGCCCCTCCCCCACTCGTGCTCTGTCTCTCTCTCTCTCCCCATCAAAAATAAATAAACATTAAAAAAAATTTTAATAAATAAAATTTTTAAAAAGACATGAAAGGTGAACAGATGTACCAAAATGCATTAACTATTTAAATGGGCAGTACGAAATATCAATATTAAATATTAAATAAAACATTAAACAGGTGATACATAAAATATTGAAGGCATTTCGTGAATGCCTAACACACAGGAAACTCGGTGGCAAGAGTGTTGTTTGTAAACCTTTCCCAGGTTCCCGCCAAGCTCTGCTGGTGACCCCAGCACCTGCCATGTGATTGGAACCCTGGGAAGGCCCCTTCCTTTTTACCTCCTCCCCTGATCCCCATGAGCTGCTGCCACTCTGGGATGCAAAGCCCAGGTCTCGGTGCCCAAGCTGGATGGAGGAGGGGTCGGGGCAGCCGGGGTGAACAGGGGAGGCAAGAGCTAGCTGAGCAGCACCTCTGGGGCCCTGAGCGTGCATCCTCTGCAAATGCATTCGTGCTGGGGGCTCCTGAACGTCCATGCCTGACTGTGTCGAGGCAATTGAGACCTGCCTGCCTGACCAGAAGGTCCCAGCGGGGGCACCTCTGCCCAGATGGCTCTAGTGACAGACGGCCCTTACCCAGCCCTGTTCCCGAGCCCTCCAAGCCCTGCCCCAGCCACCTCCTCAACTCCCCCAGCTCCGGGCTGGCCCTAACCCTCCCTCAGCTCAGAGCTGTAGGCTGTAATCCTCAGACTTCCATTGTGGCTACACAGGAAGGCCAGGTCTCCCGTGGGGACGCCCAACTCCCAGGGGACCAGCAAGGCAAGGACTTAACAGGCCATGTGTTCCAGGTTGACTGTCACCTCTGGCTGTCCCCTGAATTTTGGACTTCTCTGGCCAATTTTCTGCCTGCACTGAAGGAACCCTGGTCACTGCCAGCTCCTCTCCCTTCCCTGGGTGCTAAGAGGTCCAGGCCTTTCTCCCACATCTGGGCCGCCCCTGCACATCTCCAGTGCCTGCCACCCTCTCCTGAGCCCTTGCTCTCTCTCTGCTCTCTCCATCTGGCACTCCTCATCGGGGCTCAGGGAAGCAGTGGTGTGGAGAGAGAAGGGGCTGCCTTCCAGCCGCACTCTCCCTACCCTGGGGCCTTGGCCTGTTTCTTCATGAGAAGCCCTTCCATACACAGTTGTCGGGGCCATAAAGACAGTGCATGCGTCAGGCCCGTCTGGAGGGGTCCCTGGATGAATGTCCAGCTACTCCCCATGTGCGGCCCTGCCCCCCCACCCCTACCTGTCCTCTCCGCATCCGGCTCTACTTCCAATGCCAAGAGCAGCTTGCTGTACTGGACCACCCTACGGCCCGGAAATGAGGTCCTCCTCCAGAAGCCCCTGGGTGCCGTCCCTTCCCTCCCCCAAGTTCTCTGTCTGGCACAAGGACCCAGGCTGCGCGAGATCGTTTCAGGGACGGGGGAGGCTGACAGATCCCTGGCCTTAGTGAGCGATTTCTTCTGGGCCATGTGACATGGCTCACTCTCCCACCCTCTCAGGGCCCAGGGGCTGCCCTCTGAGTCCCACCTCGACCACCTCCTGCAGGAAACCTCCAGAAGGTGAGTGAGAAATGGCGCACGCACAGACCAGGGACCCGAGGAGGAGCGGCGCTGCCTCTGCCGCCCCACACGCAAGACTGCCACCTGCACCCTTGGTTCCAGCCCGCGCGGTGCAAGCCCTGCCTGCAGAGGGGGAGGGGGAGGGAAGGGGCTGCTGGGATTCAGGCAGGCAGAGGGACAGACAGGGAACCAGATCCCACCTGTGAGGTGTCCCCACAGGGCAGGTGTTAAGGGGACTGGGGGGATGAGGGGACAAGGACAGGCTTCCACTGGCCACAAGAGCCCTTCTGCTTGCCTGCCACCAGCCGCTCACACCCCAGACTTGCTGTGTCATTGAGCCCCAGGTGGGGCCCCGGGAAGGCCCTTAGTCATCCTGCGTGGCTGCTTGGGCGTGGAGCATGGGCCCGCCCCTCCATTACCTATCTAGGCAGGGACTTCCCACTGGCTCAGCGCCAGGCGCCTGCACCTGTTCTAATTCTTTCCTCACACGTTAAGTGCCTGCCATCACCCCCACTTAACCAGACCCCATGACACCAGGGGTCATGGGCAAGGGTGCGAGGGCATACCTGGCAAAGAGGTTCAGGGCACTAGCTTTTGGAGCCCGGACAGGTCTGAGTCTGAAGCCAAGTTCTCCCACTCAATTTGGGAAGAGTCGCTTCCCCTCGCTGAATCTCAACTTCCTCACTGTAAGTTTGGATTCATCGTTTCTTGAATACTTACTGTGTTCCAGGCATTGTCTTGAGTGCTGGGGATAAAGTGGTGAGCAAGCCAGACATAAGCCCTACCTACCTTCTTGGACAGTTATGGGATAAAACAGACCCTCAAGAATAAAGGTATATAGGGGCAACTCATGGCTCAGTTGGTTAAGCACCTGACTTTGGTTCAGGTCATGATCTCACAGTTCGTGGATTCGAGCCCCGTGTTGGGCTCTGTGCTGACAGCTCAGAGCCTGGAGCCTGCTTTGGATTCTGTGTCTCCCTCTTTCTTTGCCCCTCCCTTGCTCTCACTCTGTCTGTCTGTCTGTCTCTCTCTCTCTCTCAAAAATAAATATTCAAAGAAAAATTTTTTTTAAAAAATAAAGGTATATAATTCAAAACTGGGGTGAGTACTATTGGTAGGAAAATGGGGAGCACATGACAAAGGTGTGACCCCATCTGGGAGATCGGGGAGGGTCTCTCTGAGAAAAAGACACTTCAGTGAAGGTGAGTAGAAGTGTCCTCGGGAAGATATAGATAGCATGTGCAAATGTCCTGAGGTGGGAAGAAGCAACGTGACTGCAAAGGCAGAAGGCCAGTGAGGCCAAAGTGCAAGGTTTAAAAGAGCTAATGTAAAGCTGCTGGTGTAGGACCAGCACCTAATGGGACATTTTCCTGTCAGTGGCATTGTGCCTGCCCCCTACCTTCCCCCGGAACCTGGTGGACAACTTGGGTTCTCAGTCCTCTCTCTTATTATCAGTCTACCCCTCTGGTCTGCTGAGCCCCTAGTAAGACCGAGGACCTATGCTCAGTGGGACGGGGAAGGAGAGGACACAAAGGTTGGAGGATCATGATTTCTTCCATCAGGAACTTCCACGGCTCCAGGCAAGACCCCATTACTTTGCCTGCCCTATGGTAATCTTCACAATTAATCCTCACAACGGTTGAATGAGGTAGATACTAACTTTTAAATCATTTTACAGGTGTCTAAATTGAGGCTCAGAGAGGCTGAGTGTCTTGGCCACAGTCACAGAGCTAAACAAACAGAAGGCGGAACACGGTTTGTCCTGCCGTGAGTGGGAGCTAAGATGGACACGGGCTCAGGGCTCCCTCTCCCAGCCTCACACGCCTTCTGGGTCTCTCTCTGCTTTCCCCCACTTTGTCTCTCTCCTTGTTTCCGTCCGTCTCAATTCACCCCCAAGTTCCTCCACATGTAAATTTCAACAACTATGTATGAGGGAGGGAAGGAAGGAGGGAAGGAAGGGGGGAGGGAGGGAGGGAGGGAGGGAGGATCCTCACTGCTTAATCCCAGCCCAAGGCCGTCATTATCTTGTCTCTCTCTCTCTCTCTCTCTGACTCTGTCTGTATGCATTTGTTTCTATCTCTCTGTGTCTTTTGCCCCTTTCTCCCATGCCAAAATGCCCCCAAAGTTCATCAGAGTACCTCAAAGGAAAAGGCTTCCTTTCCCCGGTCTGGCCCTACAGCTAATAGTGCGTCACAGGAAGGCCCCGGCAGGAATGTGCTGGCCCAGCAAAGGACAAAGGAGGAGCTGCTCGTGTTTGTCCTATCTGCCTGAAGCCAGGCCATTGCCCTGGAGTCCCTAGAGTCCTCTTGTCCCCTCTGTGGCAACATCTAAGCTCAGTGAGGTGGGCCAGGCCGGGACATCAGGACGTCCAGCCTCCGGGGCCTCAGGCTTCCTTGGGGCTGCCCCCTCTGACGCTAGCCTATAGGACTAGTTGGCTACGTTGCCTAAACCAGGTCATCTGTGGCCTTGGGGAGGGGCCTTTCACCAGATCCGATAACCATAGGGAGATGTGCCACTTGGGCCTGTAGAGTTCCCAGGGCACAGTTAAGTTCCTCTCACAATAAAAAGTCAAGTTTCTCCCACAAACTAACGAGGACCCAGAATTTCAAGGTGGGCCTATCCCATAAGACGGAAACCTCAGAGTGAGTTGGGAAAAAAATTCATGCTCGTCCCCTGGGGCTCTCAGCTCCATCCCCTGCCTGAGAGAGAACACACAGGAATGGAGCGCAAACCTGGTCAGGGACCAGAGGCCTGAGCACCTGTCCACTTTCAGTCTGTATGACCTAGAGCGGGCCGCTGTGGCCCTAAGTTGAGGAGGTTGGAAGAGCCGTCTCCCTGACTCTCCCAGCACTGCCCTTCTGCGCTGTGCGAGGGCGGGGAGAGAGGATCGCTCTTCCCAAATTGCGGGAGTGGAGCCAGAGGGTCACGTGACCTGCCCCGGCCCGCTAAGAGGCCATTCCTCCTACCTCCACTAGACTGTGCTGTGGAGTCACTTTCTCGGTTTCCTGTCATTCCGATCTAGGGTGGTGGGAGGGGAGGCAGTCTCGCCATTGTCAGAGTGGCTGACCCAGGTCTTTGGGTGTGTTCTTGTGGTGCCAGGCCTTGTGGGCAAGAGCACTGGTCAGCAGCAGGGCCCAAAGTGTTGACTCTGCTCTTCCCAGTGGGGTATGATGGCAGGGGACCCCAAGGAGGGGTGGCCTCCATGAGGGACTCTGTACGGCAGCTCCACCTGCTCTTTTTCTCTGGGGCCCAGATAGGGTGGAAGTCCCTCGAGGCCCATGTTTGAGCTCCTCGCTTCCCACTTCTGACCCTGCTGTCAGCCAGGTGGCCTCCAGCCGCCATCTTTACTGTCAAGCAAGCCCACACCCCCTATATTCCCTCCAAACGTCAATGGCAACCAGTCAAGAGGAGGAAGCTCACCCCACCACCTTCAAGTCTAAGAAATCTCACATTCTATATTCCTCTAAGGCAAATCTCTTTTGGGGGTGGAGAAGATTTAGTCTGCCACCACCTCCAAGACAGAGTGATGTCTGGGGATTCTTACACAATCTGGAACATTCTAGGCTTCAGTCTTCGTTGGCAACCGCTGAAAGGTTTTGCTCTTCGTCCAGGTCCGTGTGGCCTCCCAAATGTGAACTTTTCCCCGGGTTTCTGCCACATGTGAGCTCATCGCCCAGCTGGGAACACTAGACCCTAGAGTCCACCATCCTCGGGGGTAACGTGTGGCCCTCTGCACCAGGGCACTATCACTCTTAGGACCACCAAACTACCCCTTCCCAGGATCCAAGGAAACTTTTCCAAACACCCTCCTCCCTGAGTGGCCTATCCTCACATACCTCCAAAACTAAGCATTCATCCCCAAAATGACACACCCTCCCCCAGAGATCACCCCAGGTAAACTCTTCCTAATGACAAAACTCAGGTAAAAAGACATCCCAGAGTTTCAGGAGCACAAAGCAGGCGTCTCTTCCCTGGGGTGAAGATGAGGTGAGGAGAAATCAACATCACTTCATTCCAATTCCTAACAACTCACCCTTTTACTGTGCCATTTATAGAGCACTGACTATGTGCCAACCACAAAGCTAAACTCATTGCCTGCATGAGATCATTCTATCTACCATTGGCCTTATGTGGTAAGGGTTTTCATTCCCCATTTTGTAAAAGAGGATCTTGTCCAAACTCTTCCATGCTAGTCAGTGTGGAAGCTGGGACTCCAACTCAGGGTGTCTAATTCCAAAACCTAGGCTTTTGGGTCCCTTGCTCTCAAGGACTAAGTCTTTCTTTAACCCACGTCCCATCCTCGGCACCCCCCCCGAGAAGTTTCATTCACACAGCCAAATGAATGAGCTCTTGAAACTGATACAGTGACTAGTCAACTCTTTCCTAGCTCCGGGCAATGAGCCCTACCCACCTCTGGAATTTTCACTAGCACTCAGATGATCTTCCCCTTCCTCCTCCTTTTCCAGCTCCCTACAGAAAAGAAAAAAAGACACTTCCACCAGAGAAGTCTCCTGCAACCTACAGCCCAGGTTCTTACTGTGCATTTACTTGCTGGATTCTCATATTAACTGCAAGAAACAGAGTTCCCCACGCTTACTATATAAGTGGGGAAACAGACTCTCCGAGATCACAGAGATAATACAGAACAGAGTCAGGGTTAGAATCCAGTCTGTCTGTTCCCAAAGCCTCTAAAAATGCCCTCATCATGGATGGCAAATCACCACACACGAGAGGTAGCTCCCCCAGTATTATTCACAGCTGTGCCTGAGCCTGCACTGTGCCAGGTCCTGTGCTGGTGGCCTTACATGCATTCTTCCAGAAAATCCTCACAAAAAGCCCATGAGGTAGGTACCGTCACTGTGCCCACTTTATGGATGTGAAAACTGAGGCATGGAGATGGTAACCAACCTGCCCTATGTCAACTGAAAGTAGGCAGTTTCTCTCCCAGCTCTAGAGATAAGAGCAGGTGGGATGGAAAGTGACAACGTCTCAGTAAAGCATGAGTTCTTACTGGGTTTGTGGACCTCCGCTGATGAGCCTTAGGGGACCCAGGAACCTCATGAATTATGTGCAAGTGTGTGTGTGCTTATCGGGCTGGGGGAGGAAAGAATATCTATAGCTTTCAGTATATTCTCAAAGAAATCCCTGATGAAAAAACTGTTAAAAAAAATCTTTAACCTGCTGCAGTGCCTGGCACACAAAAGGCACTCGATGATATTGGTGAATAAACAAACTAATAAATAAATGAGTAAACAAATAAGTGAGTGAGTGAATGAATGAATGTGCCTCCATGACCTTGGAGACACCACAAACAACCTAGTACACACATCCATCTCTACCTTTTGAGATGGTGAAAGCCATTCCAGGACCTGAGCCCAGTCCGCCCCCAAGCCCTTTTTCCCAGTCCCAGAGGCCACAGCCAGGTGTTAACGACAGGCTTCAAAGAGAGGCTTCCCCTGCTTTCTCCCCACCTCCACTCCTGACAATGACCAGGTAGAGACGGGAGCTGTGCAACTCAGATAATGAAGCTTTATTGAATGCCAGGAGAGGGCAAGGGTGAGGCAGGACTCAAGTGTGAAGTTCTTGGGGGGCAAGAAAGGGGATTCCCTAGTGTGGTCTGTATCCACACGGCGGGGGAGCAGCGGGGGGGGGGGGGGTTGCTCCTAGGCCTGAGCAATGCTGAGCAGCCTTAGTTCTTGGTGCGAAGAACCTGCTCGTGGGTGGACACCACCTTGCCATCGTGCACATCCATGACCTTGGTGCGGATCTGGCGACTGGAGGAGGTCACTGGGGAAGAGGGGAGAGAAGGTGTTACCAGCAGAGGACAGGCAATGGAGAAATCAGGAGTGGGGAGACCAGGGAGTTGGGAAGACTTAAGCAGACTATCTCCCTGTTGCCCTCTCCCCTGATTATCTCTTCACTCACTGCTCTTATCCCAGCACTGATCCCATCTACACAGTTTTTTCAGCCTAGAGCTCCCAAAGGTAGGACAGAGTCTGTGTCCTCGAACTGGAGGCTCCTAAGAACTCAGAGCAGCTTGGTTCAGTCCAGATCAACCCAAGTGGACTGGTCTTGAAGGGAAGACCCATGTGGTGTCCTGTCCGTGGTGCTGACCATCAGAACATTGGAGTCTGCCACAGACACCAGTGACAGAAGTAAAAAGTGGAGGCCACTAGCTCTTAGCCCTAAGGAAGGTTTATAAAATGGCTTCTTCTACCCAAGTAGCTTTATAAGGGATCTTGGGTGAGAAAACTCTAACTCAACCCCTCAAAAAGCCAATTCTCTAGACCTGCTGGGAGACAGGAAGTGGTCACGAGTCCAGGCTTGATGAGAAGGAAAGTCTTACCGTCTCTGGACGACTGAGAGCCAGAGGAGAACTGGGAAGAAGAGAGGCTATGAAGACAGAAAAGGGCAAGATCATTAGACACATGGGATACAGCAGGTGAATAGTGGGGGCAGGACTGGGAAGGAGAGCAGTGCACTCACTGGGCATCCTCGCCCTCCAGCAGGCGGCGGTAGGTGGCGATCTCCTGCTCCAGCCGCGTCTTCACGTCCAGCAGGATCTTGTACTCCTGGTTCTGCTGCTCCATCTCGCAGCGCAGCTGGGCCAGCTGCTCCTCCACGTTGCCGATCAGGTCCTGGATCTGGGCCAGCTGCATGCAGTAGCGGCCTTTGGTCTCCTCCAGGCTGTTCTCCAGGGATGCTTTCTGTGACGGAGGGAAAGATCAAGGATCAGTGAGGGTAGTCACTCCCTCCCTCCCAGTCCTGGATCAGATCCAAGCCTGTCAGCTCCCCTACCATGCTGAGCTGGGACTGCAGCTCGATCTCCAGGTTCTGCACGGTGCGCCGGAGCTCGGAGATCTCGCTCTTGCCGCTCTGCACCAGCTCGCTGTTGGTGGCCACCTCGCGGTTCAGCTCCTCTGTCTGCAGAAAAGAAAAAAAAGTCATTCACACCAGAAGTTCCTGGAAGGCGGGTCTCCTGGGTCCCTTCCCCACCCCCCACCCCCCCCCGCCCCCGGGATGACACCCACCTTGCTGAAGAACCAGTCCTCGGCGTCCTTGCGGTTCTTCTCCGCCATCTTCTCGTACTGGTCGCGCATCTCGTTCAGGATGCGGCTCAGGTCCACGCCGGGGGCGGCGTCCATCTCCACGTTGACGTCTCCGCCCACCTGGCCTCTCAGGGCGTTCATTTCCTGCACAAGCAAAGAACGGTCCATAGTCAGGAGCCATGGCGACATGGCAACCAGTTGGGGTTCCCTCCTCTCAGGTGATCCTGGCCTGAGCATTGCCCACACCACCACCACCCCATCTCAATCCCATCCTTTCCCTCCCAGCTTCATCTTCTAAGCTGGTTCTCACCTCCTCGTGGTTCTTCTTCAGGTAGGCCAGCTCCTCCTTCAGGCTCTCGATCTGCATCTCCAGGTCGGCCCTGGCCAGGGTCAACTCGTCCAGCACCCTGCGCAGGCCGTTGGTGTCAGCCTCCACGGTCATCCGCAGGTTCAGCTCAGTCTCGTACCTGGAATGATCCGAGACAAGAAGAATGGGACATCCATCCTGGCCACACTGAAGGCTTTGTTCTCTGCCCCCTGCAGCTTCTTCCCATAGCTGGCACCCTGTGGGTGGTTTAGGGAGTCAATTTTGAAAATGGCGTGGTTGGACACAGCACCCATTGAGGACTCAGATCTGAACACTCCTGGGGGCAGGGAATAAGGCAGTTCATTAGGCTGCAGAATTCAGGGAGGGGAGACGCTTCTGGCCTCACAACCAATAGCACACAGGCCTCCAAATGTGACTGCCTCCTACACTTCAGGGGCAGGTGGAGGAGTGGGGAGCCCCTCTCCCTTAAAGCAATGGCACCCAAACCTGGCCGTGGATCAGAATCTCTCAGGTAGCCTGTTAAGAATAACTGAATCAGAACTCCAGGTTGGGGCCCAGGAGTGTTGTATTTTTACAAGCACCCCAAGGGGTTTTCATGTGGCCATCCTGGCAACTGGTCAGCCCTGTTTAGGGGACGCTGCCCCCAAAATTCCCCACCCTGGGGAGATTGGACATCCTGAGTCACTGCTGCGAACTCACTTGGTGCGGAAGTCATCAGCAGCAAGGCGGGCATTGTCAATCTGCAGGACAACATTGGCATTGTCCACGGTGGCCGTGAGGATCTGCAGGTAGAGAGGGCACAGGTCGTCAGCCAAATGGACGTCACTAGCCAGACCTCACTGTAGCCTGCATACATCAGGCCTTTGCTTTCCTGCTCTCACCTGAGTCTCCCCTCCTCCCAAAAACCTTTGCCACAGCAACCTAAAGGGTAACCCCTGATGGCCCAGCTTCGACCCACGACTTTGCTGACTCCGGGTCAGAAAAAAATGGATAGAAAGAGCCCTGGCCCTGGAACCAAAAGCCCTTGAGTTAGAGTCCTGGTTCTACCACTGATGAGTCTCAGGGTCTCAGTTCCCCTACCCACAGAGTGGAGGAGTGACCTAAGGTCCCCAAGTCTCCCTTCCTGGTCTGAATTCTCCTTTTTCTATACAGGCCAATCTGCCCATCTTCACACCTTCCTTTTAAGCCCGCAGAGCATGGGACCTCAGGTGTGGCTTTCCCAAAAGAGGAGACCCCACTAGCACAAGGGCTGAGAAAAGAAGAAGCAGAAGAAGTACTAAACCCCGGATTGGCTGCAGTCCTCTCCCTCACCATCTAATTTACCTAATCCACGTGAGGCATCAGAGCCAGGCGCGAGAGGAAGCAGGATAAGCGGGGAGGGCTCCCAGGGTGAGGGTGGAGCAGGGGTTTGGGGCTCGAGCCAGGTGATACAAGTCCCCCAGGCTCCCTCCTGTGCAGGACACGTAAGGCGGGGCTCCGCTGATTGCCTCTGTGGGGTTTTTGTGCCCGCCTGCCGGTGGGGAGGGGCGCCGGTGCCAGGGCTCACGGGCGGCAGCCGCCACAGCCCAGACTAATGAGCTAATGAGTGGTTTGGGTGTCTAGCCTCGTCCCGTTACAGCCTCGCTCCTCCCCTGTGTTGGGGAACAGGTAGCTGCCTCGTGTATTAGCAAGTGGGCACACGGGTTCTGGCCTCAGCTCTGCCATTGATTCGCAGGCCACAGCACCTCTCAAAGCTCTGACTCCTTCCCCTGTAAAATGTAAGGGTAGGAATCCCCAGGCTCTCACGGTCTGCGGTCTGGAGCCCCGAAGGGCGTGAGCAAAGCGGGGAGACACTGACCAGCTCCGCGGGGGGCGTCCAGAGCCAGAAGAAGGGATGCGGGGTTGGCGTCTGCCCGGTCTAGTAATCTAAAGATGCCAGCGGCCTGAGGCATCTATCGTTCCAGAGCGAGGGAGCTAGAATGGCAAGTCCTGCCGCCCGGTCCACACACCTTGTTCCTCAGGTCCTCGATGGTCTTGAAGTAGGGGCTGTAGTCCTTGGTCTCAGCGGGCCTCTGCCTCTGGTACCAGTCGCGGATCTTCACCTCCAGGTCGGCGTTGGCCTCCTCCAGGGCGCGCACCTTGTCCAGGTAGGAGGCCAGCCGGTCGTTGAGGTTCTGCATGGTCACCTTCTCGCTGCCGACCAGGAGCCCGTCACCACCACCGAAGCCACCACCGAAGCCAGCACCAAGGCCACCTCCAAGGCCAGCACCAAGGCCACCACCATATCCTCCACCGAAGGCGCTACCCAGGGCCCCACCAAAGCTGCTGCTGCTGCTGAAGCCGCCGCCGTAGCCGCCCCCCAGGCCGTAGGCCCCCCCGGAGGAGTAGCGGGAGGAGGAGACTGACAGGCCCCCGTAGGCGCTGGGGGCCCGGCAGGACCCTCCGGCCAGCACGGAGGACATGCGGCTGGAGCCGCCCCCGATGCCGCAGGAGCCCTTCATGGAGCTGGAGGAGGTGAACTGGCGGCTGCAGGTGGTCATGATGCCAGGAGGGAGGTGAGTGAGCGAGCGAGCGAGCGAGGCGGCAGAGAGGAGAGAGAGGTGCTCAGGTAAGTTGGAATAGGAGGTGGGTGCTTTATACTCCTGAGTAGGGGGCGGGCCTGGCATTTTCCATTCCCCTTGGCTTTCACCACCCACAGTCCAGTGCCAACTCCCAGTCAGATCCCTCCTCTCCCCCGCCTCATCACGTCTGTCATATTTTACTGGAAACTCATTGTTTAGGGTGTTTTTGGTTTCTTGTCCCGCCAGGTGTGATTCACATAAGGAGGTGTGGGCCTGCAGGCTATACTTTCCCATCTGGCCCTGGAAGCCGCGGCCCTCAGGAGCCTGCATGTTGGGCTCGGCCAGGCGGCGGGGAGCAGGACGTCTGCCCCAGAAACCTGGTGACCTGTTCTCCCATTAATGAGGTGGGCCTTTGACATCCATCCAGACATCACTCCAGGTGGCTCCTGGCTGGAGAAATGCCAGCATGGCAAGGCTATGTTAGCCACAGTGATGCCCCCTCAGCATTACCGTCTATAAAAAGAGAGAAGTTCTTGGGGGGTCCTCCCAGATGCGACCCGCTAGGCTGTGCCGAGAAGCCTGTCACATCCCCGGAACACGCCCAGCCAATCAGCTGGCTCGGGCTTCCACCCTGACACCCCCATTAAAGGGAAATCTAGGCAGCTTTTCCCCAACCCTGAGCACAGACTCTAAGATCCTCCACGCACCTGTGGATGGGCCCATGGCATTGGCTGGCCAAGAGCAGGTGGCCAAGGGTGGGGGGGCCTCACAGGCACAGCCAGAGACGTGCTAAAAGAGCATGGAGTCACACTGAGTCTGGGCTCTGCTGTGTGCCCCTGTGTGACCTGACATTTCTCCAAGCCTCAGTTTCCTCACGGTAAAGTGGGAGTAAACATCATCCACCCTGCCTACTGCAGAGTCAGCTCCGAGAATCCAAGTGGCAGTGTATATGTGAGGGTTTTATAAGCCAAGTACGGCACGAAGTCTGGTTAGCATTGTTGTAGCCTCGTCTGGCCACAAAGAGGGTGTGCAACAGCCCTGGCACAGGACAGGAGAGCCTTTCTGCTTCTAGCCCCAGGTGTCTCCAGGCCCCAAGGGCAGCGGCAGTGGGAGAGGCCGGCTCGGGCACCCTGGTCTGAGCCCCTTGTGTCGCTGGCCCAAGAGATTTGGGGGTGGAGAGGCAGTGCAGGCACTTGGGAGTGTACTCGAGGGTCCCTGACTCCTGAGACCCTGAGGCTCAGGGGGACATTTCCAGGGGTCCCTTTGGTTCTACCTCAGAGGCTTGCAAATTGGGACCTCAGCTGCCCCCACGTCTCCCAGGCAGCCTCCAGAGGCACCCCCTCCAGCCACACCCACCTTCCCACCAGCCCCTCAGCTCCACGGACCCCAGCAGGCATGTTGGGAGGAATGCAGTCGTGTCTGGGGCTGCCTGACGCGTCCCATCTCCCCAGACAGGCCCCAACAGCCCCCGCTGCAGGCTCCAACGCTCTTCCAGGGATCAACAGCTCCCAGGAGGGAAGCAAAGCCTCCCTCTCCCCGCCACTCCGCCTGCCACCAAAACACATGCCAAGGGAGCACCCCCTCACCGGGGCTTAGGAGCTCAGAAGACAATGCTGAGACAGACACTTGAGGCTGTGGGCTCCCCAAATCTGCCGCCCAAGGACTTGCAAGGATGAGTAAGCAAGGGCCCCGCCTTGCCCCACCCACCCCTGACAGACACTCTAATCTCCTTCCAGGGAATGGTCCCCCACCCGGCCCAGCCCTACAACTACCCCAGTGAGAGGCAGCAGGGATTTTGGCTGAGAGACAGATGCATTTGTTAGGAGGCATACTGCCCTTGGGTGGGGCAGGGGGTACCTACCAGAGAAAAATGCAGCCTCCACAGAGACCTGCGGGACAGGAGTGGGTGCAGAGCCCAACACCAGCTTTCTCTGTGCTGCCCACCACCCCGTCTCCCTCCACGGCAGGAAGCCACGGATAAAATCCCTAGAGCGCAGGACGTGGGCAAAGCTCTCCTCCCCCAACCTTCCACCTGATTCGGTGGAACCCAAAAGAGGCTCCTTCCTTGTCCACCTCCAAGGGAAATCCAAAAGTAAAGAGCACAGGGAACCAGAGACATGTACACTCACACACACAATCTAGGAAGAGACTTTTGCCAGCCCTCCTTGCCCCTCCGGACCCCGGAACCCCAGCCTGGAACACAAGTCTGAGGTCCCCCACCCCTTTCCGGCCAGCACCCAGGATTAGACCCCTGGCCTCGATCCTGGGACTGATCTCTGCAGACGTGGAACTAGGCACAAATGGTCCAGTCTGGTACTCATGACATTGGAGGAGAGACAGCTTTCTGGACAACAGGGATTAAAGGGATGAGGGCTTGTCTGCTGGGCCCTAGACTCCTAAACAAGCTTTAAATGGGCACCATGACCTGGCCCTCACTCCACCTACCCCAAAATGAGCTTAGGGTGGTGTCTTTTGTGGTTGGTGAGTCTTCCTGCCAGCCTATGGAGGGGGGGATCAATGCCAACCCAAACAGGTGAGGCGGCAGGGCCAAGCAGCCCCCCACAGAGCCTGCATTGTGTGCTGAGGATGGGCTGGGCACCAGGGGATGGGTTCCTAAGGAAGGAGGGGACCTAGTGACAGCCCAGTCTGAGGAGAGAGGCACAGCCCCTGTCTTCAGAGCCCCGTCTAATGGAAGAGACTGCCCCTGCCCTTAAGAAGCCCCCAGCCTGAAAGGGAAGAGAAGTATGCATCAAAAGTACTTAAGACATGGACAAGCATAAGAAAAGCACAATTCATATGTATTCGTTTCCTGGGACCGCCGTGATAAATTACCCCAAGCTTTGTGGGTTAAAACAACAGAAGTGTATTCTCTCACTGTTCTGGAAGTCCAAAATCAAGTTGTCGGCAGGGTCACACTCCGTCTGAAGGCTCCAGGGGAGAACCCTTTCTTACCTCTTCCAGCTCCCGGTGGCTCTTTGCAGTCCTTGGTTTGTGGTGACACAACTCCCGTCTCTGCCTCCGGCTTCACATGGCTCTTTGTGTCTGTGTCTCTCTTTGTGTCCTTTTCTGTCTCTTCTAAGGACACGCATTGGGTTTGGTGCTCACCCTAACCCAGTGTGATCTCATCTCAATTCTTACCATAATGGCATCTGCAAAGACCCTGTTTCCAAATCAGGTCACATTCTGAGGTTCCAGTGGATGTGAATTGGTGGGGGGGGGGGGGGGGGTGCACTGTCCAACCCACTACATGTGTAACGGACCAGGAACTATCCACATCGCAGCAGGAGTGGTGAAAACGTGGTGGATGAATGACTGTGATAAGATGTGGGCAGGGCCAATCTGGAAGGCTTCTGGGGGCAGCTGTTAGCTCAACATAGAAGGGTGCTGGGGAGTGGGCAGCAGAGAGACAGAATTCTCAGGTGTCTGGGCCACGGTTCCCACCACCTAGTTTCTCTGGGTCCTTTACGTATAGACAGCTGCTCTGGAGGAGAGCTTTTTTTTTATTTTTGTTTTAAAATTTTTATTTCGAGATAATAAAAAGTTGCAAAAGTAATACAGAGAGTTCATATGCGCCCTTCACCCAACTTCCCCAATACAATCATGTTACATAAACATTGTACCATGATTCAAACAAGTAAATTAACATTGACCCAATGCTATTAATTAACTACAGAGTTTACTTGAATTTCACTGGTTTTTCTACTAATGTCCCTTCTCTGTTGCAAGATCCCACCCAGGACCTCACATTCCATTGGTTGTCACGTCTCCTTGGTCTCTCCCAATCTATGACAGCTCCTCAGTCCGTCCTTATCTTTCATGACCTTGACAGTTTGGAAGGCGACTAGTAGAATATCCCCCAGGTTGGGTTCTCCTGATATTTCCTCATGATCAGACTGAGGTTATGCATTTTGGCAAGACAACCACAGAAATGGTGTGTCCTTCTCAGTGCCTCAGCTCAGGTGTGGAAGACATTAATTGAATGGGTCTTACTGCTGTCCATTGGCTAAGGTAGTGTTTGCTGGATTTCTCCATTGTAGCGTTACTGTTTTTCCCACTGAAATTAATAAATACCTTCAAGAAGATACTTTGAGACTATTCAACCGTACTGTTTCTCCTTCAACTCCTTTTTTTTTTTTTTTGGACTAATTCTGCATCCATTTGTGGTGGGAAAGAGCTCTTGATACCCAAGAGCTCTTCACCTTAAACTTAAGTGAGCTTAAGACCCTCATTCGCCCTGGACTCCTTGAAGGAATGTCGCTTTTAAGAAACACATTGGAGAAGGAAATCCAGCCCCAAGAAAGAACTCTTTCTTCCTTTCTAATCCAGCCCCCAAAGCCAGACTCTGTACCCTAAGACGCTCTCAGGCTACTTCCCTGGAAGACCTACCAACTATTTCTGTAGTTGTTAATGTCTAGAGTCGTTCCTTAGGCCCCCACCAGCCTGGAGGAAAAAATAGGACAGTCAGGGTCCTCCCCATGTCACAGGTAGGAAGTCTGAGGCCCATAGAGGCTCACAGTCAAGTGACCAATTAGAACCCCCCCCCCCCACTTGGTATTCTCAGACCTCTGCCAGAGGCTTGGCTCTTCCTCTCCTCCTAGCAGAGTCCTATATCCCATGCCCTTCCTTCCCTGTCCCTCCACCACCATTCCCTGCCCACCCTTCTCACTTTTGCCCATCCTTTTCTCCACCAAGTCCCAGCCAGCTGCTTGACTAGCACGGGTAAAAGTCTCCTAGAGCTGAGGGCTGTCACTTCTAGAAGTGACAGACTGAGGCCTGAGCTGACCTAGAGCTCGATTTCTGCCTCCAGGAATGCTGGGCTAGCATGGGGGCAGGGAGCAGGCTGGCAGGCAGGATTGCAGACACAAGAGGCAATCGGGAGCCTAGAGTACCTCCTCGAGGCCCTGAGTCCTCTTTCCTCTAGAAAGGTCTGCCACCCACTGGTTTCCCAGGCCAGCCTGCCCATCTGGGCCTTGTCCTTGTGAGAGCCTTCACTGACACAACAGATGGGCTCAGCCAAGTGTTTCAGTGTCCATGGCCTTGTCTGTACCTGCCAGCTGCTAAGGATGACAAGACAGAAATCGACTGTCCCACATTATAGATGCAAAAGGCTCAGAGTTTGAGGAAATTTGCAAGGTCCACAGTGAGGAAGTCGCTCAGCCAGGATTCATTTCCAGCTCTTCCTGGCTGTGAGCCTCGCTTTTCAAACACAGAGAACGGTCCTTGAAAGTCAGAGCCAAAAAAGGGATCAGGGGTCATCTAAACCAACCTCTTAACTTTGCAGTTGGGAAAACTAAGGCCCTGAGATGGAAAAAGTCATGTCCAAAGTCACTCATCAGAGCTTGCTTTGCAGAAATGGCAGAGGTCTGAGAATCCCAAGGGGGGACTCTAACTAGTCACCTGACTATGAAATGTGTGACAAGTGCCTCCCAGAAATCTGAGCTAGGCAGGCTGAGAATGTGTGGGCTGAAAAGAGCTGTGCCTGCACCCCAGAATCACACTTAGGTTGTTAAGAACATGAAGAGTTAGGTAGCCAAAGCCCGGCAACACATGGGTTCACTAACCATCTATGAGCTACCTACTCAGGGAAAGTAAGGCTTATGTTCTCTAGCCAATTACCCATAATGCTCACTTAAAACTGAACTCCACCACCAACAGCCCAGTCCCCTCACTGACCCTTACATCACCTTCCATCTTCCAGCCTCTGCCTGAATTTCCGCTTCTGTCCTCTCTTCCTGCCCAAATTTTTCATGTTCTTTAAGGCCAAGCTTCTGTTCAACACACAGATTTAATATACGATCTTCTGCAGACTGTGTGGCATAAAGTAGATGGAAAATGAACAAAAGGGAAGGAGGTGTGGGAGGAAGGAAGAGAGGAATGGGAAGATGATAAGGGAATGTGAAAGGATACTTGGGATGGATGAATGGATGGATGGATCAATGGATGGGCAGGTGGATGGACGGATGAACGAAAGGAAGGATAATGGATGGAAATAGAAGAATGGAAGGTGGATAGATGGTGGGCGGGAAGCTGGGAAAAGGATGGATGGAAGACAGAAAAAGGGCGGTCATCACACCTGTCCCAGGGTGGAGAAGCATCCACCTTGACTGGGGAAGGACCAGGGCCACAGGAGTTCTCAACTTAGCTGAACCTTGACAGTGAATAGATGCTGAGCAACAAAGGAAGTGAGGAGGGACATCCCATTTGCTCACCTGAGCAAAGACTCAGTGGCATGCAACCCTGGTCTGAGGACAATGCAGCACCTAAGCGTCGCTAGAACACAGAGCTGAACTGCCTGGCAGAACTGAGAACAGAGGCCAGGTCATACACGTGGAGCTAAGGAGCCCAGACTTTATCCTAACAACATGGGGAGGACCGAAGTTTCTGCACACGGGAGTTACGCTGTCAGCTGTGTTTCACAAAGACCACTCTGGCATCCACGTGGAACGTACTTCTAGAGAAGGGACAAGAAAGGCAAAGCCAGGAAGATGTTGCCTTGCCACTACCCAGGCAAGAGATGGGGTTGGCTCAGACCTC
This sequence comes from Panthera pardus, assembly GCF_024362965.1. Taxonomy (NCBI): domain Eukaryota; kingdom Metazoa; phylum Chordata; class Mammalia; order Carnivora; family Felidae; genus Panthera; species Panthera pardus. Next base: position 33,541,575 of record NW_026526876.1, on the reverse strand, counting down.
TCCTCTGCCGGGAAGCCCCCACCCCAACACCTTGGATCACCTGACCTTCCCCTTCTCAGCCTTCCTACTTCCTCTGTGATATGTGCCACCCCTCAGGAGAGCTTACCACAGTGCCTGAGAGGGCCACAAAGTGTCTCTCACATAGTAGGTGGTCAGCACATTAAGTTGGTATAATTACCCCAGCCTGTTTGGGGAGACACAGTCCCTGTCCTTGGGGATGCCCAGTCTGATGGGGGAGGGCAAAAATGAGGGTAGAGCCTACTCTGCTCTCTGAGGGGAGCCTGGAGCCAAGAAGCCACCAGGTGGGGTGGGTAGTACACAGAAGTCTTCTTGGAAATGGTGCGTTTGACTCAGGTTTTGAAATAAGGAAGAGCCCTCCATGGGTGGAGTGGGGAGAGGGCATTCCCAGGCAGGGGCGTGGCTGTGGGAACTGCAGCACCAGCGGTGAGTCGAGAGGAAAGTCAGCGCCTGAGTTGGAATGGCTGTGTCAGGAGTCCCGAGCTACGGGCCCGCAGGACAAAGGGCAGGGGCGAGAAGGGAAAGAGGTCCCCGGGTGTCTCCAGCCTCACGGGCGGAAAGGAAAGGACCCCCACCAGCCAGAGGTTAGGAAGTGGTCTCAGTGCTGTGCTGCCCCAGACTGAGCCATCACGTTGGACTGGGGAAGGACCAGGGCCTCCCAAGTCAGTCAGGCCAGGGCTCCAGGCCAGGCACCCCTCAATGACAAGCCACGTGACCTTGGACAAGTCACTGCGGCCCTCCCAGCCCCGTTTCCTATCAAATGGGCATCATAACAGTTCCTACCTTGCAGGATTATCGAAAGGACTAGATAATTCATGGCAAGCGGCCAGCAGGGTGCTCGGCACAGAGTCGACGTGTGGCAAAAAGTTCTCTTAAAGTAAGCCCCAGAGTTTGACCAAGGGGGGGACAGTGGGTGAGCTCAAATGGAGACCAAGTGTCGCAATTCAGGCAAAGACAGAGACAAAGAACAAAGAGGGTCCAGGATAGTGGTGGGCAGTGGTGGAAGGAATGGGGAGGCCTTGGGAGGGCTGCTGAGGCCAGCAGGCCGAGGTGATGAACTGCTGAGTCTGAGGGCCCGGCCAGGGCGGAGTCTATGGGAATGGGCAGGCCCGGAAGCCCCGCTGGGGAAGAGTCAGCAGGACGGTTTGGGTGTGAGGAGAGAGGGCCTGAGAGCTGGCGTGGGGCCCACATTCTGCGGATGGAGGCCCAGCACTGCCTCCCCTGACTGGGAGTGAAGGGGACGAGGAAGCAGCCAGTGCAGGTGTCCCCATGAGGCCCTGAGGCCCGGGGAAGCCCCACCAGCCACTCGACATCCAGGGCCTGGTTCTTCTCCCTGCCCTGGCTATCGGTGCAGCAGGGCAACATCTGCACACACACACACACACACACACACACACCGATTCTAGGTCACTCACCTGCAAAAGAGGGGGAGCTGGGTCAGCTTATGATAAAAGACATGTGTATAATAAAACTGAAAATATCCAAAAAGGGTTGAAGACAAATCAAAAATTAGGTACTAGGGTATATTGACAAACATGTTTTTTTGATTGCAGGGAGCCTGGATGGCTCAGTCAGTTAAGCGTCCGGCTCTTGATTTCAGCTCAGGTCATGATCTCATGGTTCGTGAGTTCGAGCCCCACATTGGGTACTGTGCTGACAGCTCCTGCTTGGGATTCTCTGTCTCCCTCTCTCTCTGCCCCTCCCCTGCTCTGCTCATTCTCTCTCTCTCTTCCTCTCTCTCCTTCTCTCTCCTCTCTCTCTCTCTCTCTCTCTCTCTCTCTCTGTCTCTGCCCCTCCTGTGCACTGTCTCAAAATAAATAAATAAACCTCAAAAAAAAATACATGTTTTGGTTGCAAGCAATGGAATGGCAACACTTCACAAAGAGGCAATTCATTGACTCATTGTTCTCTCCCTCTCTCCCTCTCCTGCCCCAACACAGGCATACAAACACCCACATGCACACACACACCCCTCAGCCTTGATCTGCCTCCTGGCTTCACCTGCACAGGCCAGACACCCTCACAAGGCTGGAACCATAACTGAGGGAGCCCTGAACTCACCCTTCAGCCTCATGGCCAGAGAAGATCAGCTCAAATTTAACAAACCCCAGGGAAGGCTGATATGGCCAGTGGCCAAAATCTCATATGACCAACCCAGCAGGCACACATGCCCCCTGTCTGTGACCAAGGAAGAGGGATCTGGGTATCCGAAGAAGGAGAGCACAGATTTGGTCCCAACCTTTATGAGCTAAGCCCCAGTGTGTGTCTATCGCAAAACTGTACAGAAGAGGTTTCTATACCTGATCTACCTCTGGGTAGATCTACCTCTGGGTTTCCTGGCAGCCAAGGCAAAAAGGAAAACATGATGGAATATGAAACGTCACTAAGAAGGAGGCATATCTGACTGTCCAGAGACACAAACATCTTCTAAGTTCTGAGGTCTGAGAAGAATCTCTTCAGAGATTCTGAAGGTTACCAAGAGGTTCTACTCACTGAGCCCTGCCTCTATCAGACACCATGCTAGACATTTCCACCGATACTGTCATTTAATCTTACGAACCTCCTTGGGGAGGGCATTACTGGGTCCACGTTATAGACACAGAGAGGTAAAAGCAAGGAAGTTCCACTGGACCTCAGTCTCCAAGGGCCAAGCACCTCCCAGCTGCCACTGAACGTGGAGGTGTCCCAACAGTGGGGACTGTTGCAGGGAGCCCGGATGGCTCCAAGGTGCTCCATAAAGCCAGATCCCCTAACCCTGGCAGCATCATGGCCTGCCTCCTATGAGCACCAAGCTCTGACCACTTCTCCTGGGCACTTACTGGCCAGACTTCAACTGTCAGCACCAGAGACCTCTGCCTGAGGGTCTTCTCTGGCCATCAGAGCCCATTCTGCCTGTGCACAGGACAGGCTGTGGTGCTGGAGAATTAACACCACTCCCCTGACTAAAAGCATCCTCAGCCTATCAGGTTAGGAGGATAAATACCCCAGCTCCCTCGTCCCTTGGGAGGAACTCTGAGGTGCTTGTTCTTCACTGACCCTAAGGATTACGCTACAGCTGTCCACAGCATTCACTTGCTTGGTCACACACCCCTTGTTAGCTTCCTCCCCTTCCCCGTCCCAACTACCCACCCCCTAATGGGGTTTCGTGAACTCCACCCAAAAATACTTCTTGCACTCAAGTTTTTGTTGAAGGCTCTGCTTCTGGAACCCAAACCGAAGCACCTGAGAGGGGAAATAGATATATATAATAAATAAGGTATTTTACTAATATATAAAATATTATATACAGATTATAATAATATAATAATATATAATACAATAATAATATAAGTATTATAAATGTTACTACTATAAGGGCTATGCAGCACTTAACTCACAAATAATAAGAAGTACTCTTTGTAATAAATGCCACAGAGTCCATCGACCTTCATAGGATGCTTTTGTTGGTTTTTGCCAAGCTCTTGCAACCTGCTTCTGGTGGCAACTGACAAGCAAGTATGGTTCTGACACGAAGGCTAGTTGAAATTTTTGTTTGTGTTGAGGAGGAAGATCAATGGGAAACAGCACAGACATAGGCCCTAACTCGAGCCATTCATCAATGACACAAGTGACCTCTTTGCCGAACCAGATTGTAGATTTCAAATCCAGAAAGCATATTTTCTTGCAGGTTTTGCTGTTAACAATGCAATGGCTAGAGACATGACACATTTTTTTTGAAAAAAAATTTTAATGTTTTATTTATTTTTGAGAGACAGAGACAGAGACAGAGTATGAGTGGGGGAGGGACAGAGAAAGAGGGAGACAGAGAATCCAAAGCAGCTCCAGGCTCTGAGCGGTCAGCACAGAGCCTGATGTGGAGCTCAAACCCACGAACTGTGAGATCATGACCTGAGCTGAACATTTTTAACATGTTTCCTTAAAATATTTAAGTCTGGGTTTTCTTAAGTCTAGACAATCAATAAAACACAACAAATCTAGCACTGATTCGTAGCATTTACCATTTCCATGGTGTAAATGCCCTACCAAATTACCACCTGGGGGAGAAAGGTTGGGGGGGGGGCAGCATTGGCCAAGACAGGGCTGAGGAAGAAGAGCTTGGCCACCATAGCAACACCCACCCTGAGCCCAGCACAACTCCTGGCCCAGAGCAGCCCCTTAGTGGATCCAGAGCTGAGTTCACTCCTCTCCTGCGAGAATTCGTCCTTTCTGCAAACTTGACCAAGTCCAGCAAAGCCAGGATTCTGCTCATCTGGAAGATCGACACGCAGGTAGCATGAGAGGGCCCTGTTCAGAAAGCTTACCTACCAGTCATGCATCCTTAATTAGGTCGCTCAGCCTCCCTGAGCTTCGGTTTCTGCACCTGTAAGATGGACTGAGTACAGTGCAGGGACATAACGAGGAGTTTTGGCAGAGAGCAGGCTGGGAGGAGACATTTGCTCAAACTCAACCTTAGGAAGCAGAATGCAACTGCCTTTCCCCAGCTTTGGTGTGAGAATCAAATGTAATAACGGGTCCTCTTCAGGTAAGTACTAATCCCCTAAATTCGCAGAAGAAGGAACCAAAATTCAGAGATGAAGGGATCAGCCAAGGTTATGCTCCAAGTTTAACCACAGGTTGGCCTCTTGCCTCCTTCCACTATTCCACATTACCTTCTACAAGGGACTACAGTCTTGCTTTATGGTTTTTCCCTCCTTTTGGTTATCACTTTTGATTTCTGTAGTCACATTATTATCTAAATACAAAGTTAAGTTAAAATCTATTATATGGTATCACAGGCTACAACGCAGATGAACCCTAAGGACATTATGCTACATAAAATAAGCCCATCACAAAAAGGACTAATACAAAGTATCTAAAGTAGCCAAAGCCATAGAAACAGAAAGTAGAAAGTTTGTTACCAGGAGAAAACGTAATTTGGGGTTTAGTGAGTATAGAGCTTCCATGTTGCAAGATGAAAAAAATTCTAGAGATCTGTCGAACAACATTGTGAATATATTTAACACTACTGAACTCTGCACTTAAAAATTCTTAAAATGGTAAAAAAAAAAATCTATTACAAGGTAATATAAAATTGACAGACCAGGATATTGGTGTGTGTAATCTGTTTTTAACAAGGAAGTTGATGTGGTATTCAAGATGAACTAATTTTATGGTTTTTAAATTTTCTATTTGAAAAATTTCTTTGTTCTGGGGCGCCTAGGTGGCTCAGTCAGTTGAGCGTCCAACTTCAGCTCAGGTCATGATCTCGCAATTGACGAGTTCAAGCCCTGTGTCAGGCTCTGTGCTGACAGCTCAGAGCCTGGAGCCTGCTTCTGATTCTGTGTCTCCCTCTCTCTCTGCCCCTCCCCTGCTCATGCTCTGTCTTTCTCTGTCTCAAAAATAAAGATAAACATTAAAAAATATTTTTTAAACAAAAAATTTCTTTGTTCATACACACACATACACAATTTTGTGTATAAAAGCAGTTGCACTCTTTTTTTTTTTTTCTTTCCTGTTTTCTTGGATCTCTTCTTTCCCTCTACTATCCCTTACACCCACCTTAGGCTCCCACCCTACCCCCAAGGTAACCCATGTTAATAACATATGTCCCTTTCATATTTCAGGTGTGCGTGTAATTATACACACACATATGCCATTATTTAGACAAGGGGCTGGGTTTGTTTATACACACAAGTGATGTCAGTACACCGCCTGTGTTTTTCTGCAGCGTGCATTTATTTCCCTTTCCCCGATGCCTCCAAGAGTCCTCTTGCCATCTGACATACTTCCAATTTGTTGATTGTAGTGGCTGCTTAATATCGCCTAGTATGAGTGGACCACCATTTACCCAGCTCTATAAGACCGACCAAGGAGTAGTCACTTTGTTTTCCTTTTTCGGTCACTATAAATAATGCACCCTCCTATGTGCAAGGTCTCTTATTTCTATTAATTTATTCTATTCTATTAATAATGAAACCCCTTAGTCATTTGAAAATCATCACTGATGTGTACTCACACATAATGAAGCCAGAAAGGAGTCCAAGAGAGTAAAGACTCTGGGGACAGAATGATGGATGAATGTTTTTGTGTTTTATGTTCCTTTTCTTTTTTAATGTTTATTTTTTAATGTTTATTTATTTTTGAGAGAGAGACAGTGAGAGCCAGGGAGGAGCAGGGTGGGTGGGGGGCGTTGAGACACAGAATCCGAAGCAGGCTCCAGGCTCTGAGCTGTCAGCACAAGGCCCGACGCGGGCCTTGAACTCACGAACCGTGAGATCATGACCTGAGCCAAAGTCGGACACTCAACCGACTGAGCTACCCAGGCGCCCCTGTTTTGTATATTTCTGTTTATGTTGTCACACTATTCATATGGCAGATAAAAGCTGGAAGGAACAAAACCTACCTGTTTTGTGTGTAACAATCCTATAATCGTAGGAGAGAAAGTGACCCCAGGCCCCAGCAATGTGTTCACAGGGAGTCAAGTCAGAAGAGGACTCTCTTTCTAAATAGCTGACATCTTTGCTGTAACACCCCTTGACCTGCTCAGAGCCCTTCAGGGGTCCTGGACTGTCGGGAAAAGGGGGACGCAAAAGGTCCTCCCGTGGCAGTGACCACGCAGTACATCAGAGGAAAGGCCACATAAAGCTCTCTACTTTCTCGGTGCCTCAGCTCTTGCCGACCAGGCTCCCGTCCTTCCACTGATCAGGAGGACACTCAATTTCTCTTCCATGCAGCTCTTTTCAACACCTACCATGGCGGCTGCCTTGTACCAACATGGCAAGGGGCGCGTGGGATCAGAGAAGTCCTGTCCTCAAGAAACTTGCTTCTGAGGGGCGCCTGTGTGGCTCAGTCGGTGAAGCGTCTCACTTCGACTCAGGTGCTCGCTCGGTTCGTGAGTTCAAGCCCCACATAGGGCTTTGTGCTGACAGTGCAGAGCCTGCTTGGGATTCTCCCTCCTTCTCAATCTCTGCCTGTCCCCCACTTGTGCTCTCTCTCTCTCTCTCTCTCTCTCAGTGAATGGATAAACTTTAAAAACGAGAAACAAACCCTCTTCTGAGAAGATTCCGTGGAGACCTGAAAGAGCAGAGGTCTATACCCCAAACCCATTGCTTGACTCCACAAATCCTTACTGAGTGTCCCACATGTGCAGGGTGCTAAGGGTTGTGGGAAACAGCAAAACAAAGAGCTTCCTCTGTGTTTATGTTTCAGGGAGCTGTTGGAAGGTCTCAAACAACAAGCCTCGGAGGTGGGAAGGCAAACATAAGAAATTGCTTATCTCAGACACAAGGAGGGACACTGTGCTTTTTATAGCTCTAGGAAACAATGGGCCCAAAGAAGGCAAAACCTGACGGGCTTACCACTCATTCATTTACATCAGCAGATACACTTTATAGGCTATCATTAATTCTCACCCCAGCCATTGTTTTAGCTCTTTATGCAATTATCAAAAGCAATATTTCACAAACTTTGACACTAACTCAAGCATAAAGAATCTGAGGGTGTGTTCAAAAGAAAGTTACAAGAACGTTCTGGAGCACTCCACTGCCTCCTCTCAGGTGCCAGGATCTCACAGAGTGGGAAAGGCCGTCTGATTTGGGACTGGAATCTTAGCTTGGGAAATCCAGGCAGCAAGACATTTCTGAATAGAGAAGCCAGTTTGCTCATACTTCTGCCTTGATATCATCCTTTAAGGGGGTTCATGTTTTATTTCCACAGGATACAATAATGAAAGGGAGAAACATGGTTCCTGCTCTCAGGGAATTTTACTAACTAGCTAGGAGACCCTAACAAAGGTTTTTTGGGGGTTTTTGTGTTTGGCAGCCCAGGCCAGGATGCTCTCTCTATGTGAGGGTCTTTCCATAACGTCAGGTTTAAAAGTGACAGATGAACCAATTAACCAAAAAGATTTTGGGGACACCTGGGTGGCTCAGTCCATTGAGCATCCAACTTCAGCTCAGGTCATGATCTCGAGGTTCGTAAGTTCAAGTCCTGCATCGGGCTCTGTGCTGTCAGTGCAGAGCCTGCTTCGGATCCTCTGCCCCTCCCCTGCTCTTTCTCTCTCTCTCTCTCTCTCTCTCTCTCTCTCAAGTAAACATTTTATTTTTTTAATTTTTTTTCATTTATTTTTGAGAGAGTGAGACAAAGTGAGAGTGGGGGAGGAGCAGAGAGAGAGGGAGACACAGAATCCAAAGCAGGCTCCAGCAGGCTCAACACGGGGCTCAAACCCGCAAACCGTGAGATCATGACCTGAGCTGAAGTCAGACACTTAACTGACTGAGCCACCCAGGCGCCCCTCAAAAATAAATTTTAAAGAAAAGAGATTTTTAAAAGATAACACCCAAAGTTGGTGAGCAGGTTTTGAAATAGGCACCCTCATTCCCTGCTGGAAAGTACGTAAATTGGTACCACTTCTCTTTAAATCAATTTGACGGCACAAGTCAAGATCCTTAAAACATTTGTTATCCTCTCACCTAATTATTACACTTATGAGAATTAAGCCTGAGGAAATAATGCAAAATATTTGTAAAAGCTTTATGCAGAAAGATGTCATTGCTGTATTATTTTAATTTGCCACAGCAACAACAAAAAACAGTGGAAACAGCATTACACGTATAACACTTCTCTTAAAATATTAATAAAAATCAGGGGCTCCTGTGTGCCTCAGTCGGTTAAGCACCCAACTCTTGATTTCCGGTCAGGTCATGATCTCACAGTTAGTGACTTCAGGCCCATGTCGGGGGCTCCCTGTCATCTTTCAGCACAGGGCCTGTTTGGGATTCTCTCTCCCTCTCTCTCTGCCTCTCCCCTGCTTGTGCACATGCACACATGCTCTCTTTTTCAAAATAAATAAACTTCCAAAAAAATATTAATAAAAATCAAATGCAAAACAGTATAGTGTGGTTGTAGATAGATAGATAGATAGATAGATAGATAGATAGATAGATCTGTAATATATATGTGAAAGAAATTCACCAAAATGTTATTAGTGATTGCCTTTGGGTACTGGGATTTGGGGTTCAGCTGAATCATAAACTCACCTATGGCCTGGAAGACAGGATCGTTGACCATAAAAAAGGAGACATGTCTACTGAACAACCAACAATGATTATGGATTTCAGAGTGATGAATCAGACTCAGCAGACTTGAAAGATGAAAAATATTTTGCCATGTATAAAGCAGGGACTCTGGATGACACTGGAGGTTAAATGTATCATTTATCACCACCCCTCTAGACATCCCTAAAATTAGCATAAATGGATAAAGCGTGTATTAGACAAAGAGACCAGGAGAAGGGATTATAGTATGAAAGTTTTGGAATCTGGAAAACAAACAAACAAAAAATAATCTTGGCGCTTTCCCAGGGAGAAGCCAAGAAGCAAGCAGATTCACACAGCAGGACCCTGGGAAGCTTCTGGAATAGGAGGCACCAGGCACATCTGAAAGGGGAGTGCACATGGGCTGAAAGGAGGAAGACAAATGGGTCAAAAGTTCATATAAAAATCAGTGAGACCTCCATAGCTCCTTTCTACCCCAACCTCTGATGCCAATAACTCCTCCTTATCCCAGGAGAAGCTGGGGGTGCACTCTGGAGAATTTACCCAGAAGGACTAAACCTTGAGAGACCAAGCACAGCTAACAGTGGGGACAATAAACTGATATAAGTCAGATTAACTGAGACTGAGACTCTTTCAGTCCCCTTCCTCCACATAGCTTCCTGAAAGCTGGTAGCTCTTCCTTCCTGAGGAAGACCCTACCCAAGAGAAAAAGCCTACAGATACTGACATTTGGGGTCCCCCCCATAAAACAGCATATTCTGCACCAGATTATTCTATAGTGAGACTCACTGGGGGAAAGCCCCTCTACTGTACACACACACACTTGCATTCCTTACCCATTCCCTACACACTTCTTACCTTACCCATAAATATTAGTAGACAACCAAGAACCCCAGACATTTGAGGGAAACCTCTGACATAAAGGACGGAGATGAGACAAACCAGGAAAAAGGCAGCTGAGAGGAAATTGAAATGATGACGGAAATGGAAGAAATGTTAAAGCCCTGATCAATAGGGTTAATGAGGTAAGAGGAAATCTTGGATCTTCAAACAAGAACAAGAGACTATTTTTAAAAAGTATCCAGAGTTATAGGGTACTAAAAATATATCTGATATTTTTAAAACTAAATCATAAGATTAGATGGTAAAGTTTAGGAAAATCTCAGAAAGTCAAAAAAAAGAGAAGGTAGAAGAAAAATAGAATGAAATACATAGGAAAAGGAGGAGTTCCAGAAGGAGAGAAAATGGCAGGGGGTGGGAGGATCATTAAATAAACATTCAAGAAAATTTCCCAGAAGTAAAGAACATGAATTTATATGCTGAAAGATTCTGCCAAGTGCCCAATCCAACAGATCCACACAGCCACATCGAGGGAGAACATGTGATACTGCAGCCTGCTAGAGAGAAAGAGAAGAGCCTAAAAGCTCTGGGGTTAGGGATAGGAATAGGATAACATAAAAGATCTAGAATCAAAACAGTATTAGACTTCTCAGTAGCAACACTGGAAGCCAGGATGCAGTGATACAATACCTTCAAAATACTGAGGGAAATTTATTTGCAACCAAGAATTCCATACCCAGCCAAACTATCAGTCAAGAATGAGAGTAGACTCATGATGTTTTCAGACATGAAACGTCTATGAATCCTTCCCCAGGAAACTGCCAGAGGATGTGTTTCACTAAAATGAAGGGGGAAGAAAAGAAAAGGGAAGACATGGGATCCAGGAAACAGGGAAGCAATGGAGGAAGAAGGGATGTCCACAAGGACAGTGAAGGAAGATTTCGGGATGACAGGAGACATAGAGAGTGCCCAGAACATGCTGGGACAGGATGCAGGACAGCAGGTTCCAAAGAGTAATATCTTCAAGAAGATAAAACTTATGAAATACTCAGTGTTTTAACATGTTAGGAGGAGATCTATATTTCTGGCAGTGAATTAGGGAATAAATTTAGGATAAGTACATAGAAAACCTCAGCAAATTGAAAAAGAGATGTTTATCCCAAAGAAATCTAACATAGCATAAAATGTTTTTGGACTGTAAATAATAGTTAAATAGTCATGATAATGTAAAATTAAACATTTACCTAATGAAAATAGCATATATTGAAAGTATAGGAAGAAGTAGGGAGCGGCCATGCTGTACAAGAGAGCTGAATCCCTCTCCTTCAGAGTGGGAAGTCAAGCAATTAGAAAAAAAATTGAAAAAAAAATCAAGAAATGGTAGTATAAGCCTGTGGTTTAGAAATAAGGCAGTGGCTCAGTTGGCTGAGCGTCTGACTTTCGGCTCAGGTCATGATCTCACGGTTCGTGAGTTTGAGCCCCACGTCGGGCTCTGTGCTAACAGCTCAGAGCCTGGAACTAGCTTCGAATTCTGTGTCTCCTCTCTCTGCCTCTCCCCAGCTTGTGCTCTCTCTCAATAATAAATAAATACACTTTAAAAAATTATAGAAATAAGGCAAACGGGGCACCTGGGTGGCTCAGTTGGTTGAGCATCCAACTTCAGTTCAGGTCATGATCTCAAGGTTTGTGAGTTCAAGCCCCACACCGGGCTCTGTGCTGACAGCTCAGAGCCTGGAGCCTGCTTCGGATTCTGTGTCTCCCTCTCTCTCTCTGCCCCTCTCCTGCTCATGCTCTGTCTCTCTCTCTCCTTCAAAAATAAAATAAACATTAAAAAATTTTTTTAAGAAATAAGGCAAATGCTGGGGCACTTGGGTGGCTCAGTTGGTTAAGCATCAGCTCAGGTCATGATCTCACAGTTCATGGGTTTGAGCCCCGCGTCGGGCTCTGTGCTGACAGCTCAGAGCCTGGAGCCTGCTTCGGATTCTGTGTCTCCCTCTCTGCCCCTTCCCCAGCTCCCACTCTTGCCTCTTCTCCGGTTCTCTCTCTCTCTCTCTCTCTCTCTCTCTCTCTCTCTCTCTCAAAAATAAATAAAAATTTAAAAAATTAATTTAAAGAAATTAGGCAAATGCCAAAAGTAATAGCTAAGAGTTGAAAGTGAGAAGTGGGAATGGAGGCATGGGACACAGCCTCGGGATGGCTCTTTTTTATAGAAAGACTTATGTGATACATACATAACTTTGATTTTGTACATTAAATTTTTTTAATATGGAAAGCACTCATGGTGTGGGATGGGATGGTTGACTCAAGGATACAGAGCAGGGCCAGGCAGAAAAGCACCCAAGTGGGTTGAGACAGAGGGTCAAGCATTGGAGGGGAAAGAGAACATCACAGGTGATTAAACAGTAGTCCTGATCGTGTCCGCATACTTGAACTTGGCCATATTCTTTCTAGAGAGCCCAGCAGGTAGAAATGGGGCTGGGAGAGACGGACAGCAAGGGGCCCAGTCAGTTATCCTGTGCCCAGCTCTAGGGAGAGAGGCAGCAGGTCTGAACATGGGGGGGTGGAGGGTGGTGATGAAGCAGGGCGAGGGTGACAGATGTTTCCCAGGGGACCCCTCGCATTCAGTCTCCTGCCTGATGACAAGCAGGGGCTGATAAGGGGTGAAGAGGAGGACAGGTTGGGAGAAAAAAGTTCAGTCCTAACCACGGACACCATCCCCAAGGCGAAGGCTCTCTTTTCTACCGCCCAACACAAAACTTGTGTAATGTGAGGAGCCAAAGGGTAGAGCTAAGAGCTCAAGCTTTGGAGTCTTTGGGTTAAAATACCTAAAACGAGAGAGCGGCATTTAAAAAAAAAAAAAAAAAAAAAGCGTGGCCTCCGTAACCAGACAGCTGGGCTTGAACCACAATCATGCCTCTTAGGATCCACATGACTTTGCGAAAGTTACTTAACCCCTCTGAATGGCAGAGCTGTCTCCATTCCAAACCCAGCCTCACCACACCCACCTCACAGGGTGACTGTCAACACGTGGGAGCTCCTTCCCCTCCTGCGTCCCACCTCCCACGCCCACGATATGGGGGGGGGGGGGGGGCAAGGCGGCGGGGGAGTCTTCGGGAAAGACCCCACCAGTATTACTGAGCTTTGCTGTGTCCTGGACCCGTCAGGCTGTGGGGTCCGAGAAGGCCTCGGGGAGACACCTTCAACCCCCTCCCATTTGTTCAAGAACAGAGACCACACAGGTTTGCGTCAACCGGAAAGTCAGCTTTATTAGCCCACCACCAGCAGAGGGGGAGGGGAGACAGCTTGGGGACCGCGCTGGGAGGACAGGGCCCTGACGCAGGCCTTCAGGAGGTTGGGGCCGGCGGGCGGGCAGGAGGCTCCGGAAGAGGCAGCTCATTGCTTGGAGTTCGGGCCCTGGCTGAAGCTGGACGAGCCCTGCTCCTTGAGGATGGGCCGGGTCTGGTAGCCAGAGGGGGACGAGGAGGAGGAGAAGACTGTGGGGGAGAGGCGAGGGGGTGAGAAGGGTTCTGGGAGCTTAGAGGCCCCACACAAGGAGAAGGGAGGGCTGGGGGCTCAGGGGCACCCGGGAGCCTCAAGGGTCTTACCGTTGTGGGAAGAAAAGGACTGGCTGGACGCTTGCTGAGAGGAGAGGCTGCAGGGGAGAAAAGGCGGAGCAGTTAGACGCGCTGGGAGCGGCGGGGCTGCAGGGGCTGCGGCGCAGGACCCGGAAGGAGGGCAGTGCACTCACTGAGCATCCTCGCCCTCCAGCAGGCGGCGGTAGGTGGCGATCTCCTGCTCCAGCCGCGTCTTCACGTCCAGCAGGATCTTGTACTCCTGGTTCTGCTGCTCCATCTCGCAGCGCAGCTGGGCCAGCTGCTCCTCCACGCTGCCGATCAGGTCCTGGATCTGGGCCAGCTGCATGCAGTAGCGGCCTTTGGTCTCCTCCAGGCTGCTCTCCAGGGATGCTTTCTGTGAGTGGGGGAAAGGGAAAGAGTCAACAGAGGGGATCATTACTCCCCCCCACCCCAGGCCTCTGGGCATGTTCCTGAGAGGTACATGGATTTTGGTCCCAGCTGGGCTACTGATGGGCCAGACGATGTGGAGAAAAGTCACTCCGTTGTTCTGGGCCTTAATTTCTGTGTCTATATAATGGGTACAATGACCCCTCCATCCCACTCCTGGGAAAAGAGGGGCGGAACTGTATTGTGGCAACATTGAGGGGCCGGCGGCATTACTGGTGACTTGGGGACTGCGGCGAGCCGGGGTCCTTCATACCATGCTGAGCTGGGACTGCAGTTCAATCTCCAGGCCCTGGAACACCCTCCGGAGCTCGGTCACCTCCGTGCGGCCACTCTGCACCAGTTCGCTGTTTGAGGCCACTTCCTTGTTCAGCTCCTCGGTCTGAGACAGGAAAAGAGGAGCAGGTGTGAGGCACCCTAGAGGTGGCCCCTGGCTGGGAAGTCCTGCAGGAGAGCTGAGCGCCTGAGCCCCACCTTGCTCAGGAACCAGGCCTCCGCGTCTCTGCGGTTCTTCTCCGCCATCTGCTCGTACTGGTCGCGCATCTCGTTCAGGATGCGGCTCAGGTCCACACCGGGGGCGGCGTCCATCTCCACACTGACGTCCCCGCCAGTCTGACCCCGCAGGGCAAGCATCTCCTAGGAAGGGATGGTGGGAGATGACCAGCTCAGCTGAGCCCTTTCCTGGCCCCTGAACTGGCCTCCCGCTGCCAACACCAGCAGCGACCTCACCTCCTCGTGGTTCTTCTTCAGGAAGGCCAGCTCCTCCTTCAGCCCTTCGATCTGCATCTCCAGGTCAGTCCTGGCCAGGGTCAGCTCGTCCAGCACCCTGCGCAGGCCGTTGATGTCGGCCTCCACGCTCTGGCGCAGGGCCAGCTCGTGCTCATACCTGGCAGGACAGAGGTCGAGGCATCAGGCTCCATCTGCGAGGCCTCTGAGGTTCAAAACCAACAGCCCCACAGCTTGCCCACCCCCCCCCCCAACCCCCGCCCTCTGCACCACACTCCGCCCACCACAGCGGTGGCTCACTTGGTCCTAAAGTCATCGGCTGCCAGCCTGGCATTGTCAATCTGCAGAATGGGCTGAGCGTTCTCGATGGTGGCCGTGATGATCTACAGAGAAGGTAAAAGGACAGGCCTCGTTAGCCAAGACCCCAAAGCTCGGGGGTGAAGAGCAGAGAGGGGAGGATACAGTGTCCCCAAACTTGAGGGTCGCCTGGCTGGCGAGTCAGGCCCTACACTCTTCCATCCAGCCAGCCTGGGTGTCTTTTGCAGCCGGCTCAGGGTGCGCGGAGGGAGGCCCCCCCGGCTCCTACCACCCCATCCTCGGCCCCAGGCTGAGAGAAGCTGAGGGAGCAACGCAAAAATCACTTGCAGGGAATAAGAGAGTCAGGGCTCCAGCCAAGCTCGGACAGCTGGATGCTGAAAAGGGACCCTCTGCCAGCAATGCGGAGTGGCCTCTGTCTACTCCCCCAAGGTGGCCTCACTCTCCCAGTTTGTGAAACAAAGATGCTAGAAAGTGATTTCTAAGGGCCGCTGAAGCCATGGCCTGTCGCAACCACCAGGGTCGCCCGCCTGGCCCACACACCTTGTTCCTCAGGTCCTCGATGGTCTTGAAGTAGGGGCTGTAGTCCTTGACCTCACTGGGCCGCTGCCTCTGGTACCAGTCGCGGATCTTCACCTCCAGGTCGGCGTTGGCCTCCTCCAGGGCGCGCACCTTGTCTAGGTAGGAGGCCAGCCGGTCGTTGAGGTTCTGCATGGTGAGCTTCTCGTTGCCAGAGAGGAGGCCGCCATCACCCCCTCCAAAGCCAGCGCCGAAGCCACCACCGAAGCCAGCACCAAGGCCACCTCCAAAGCCAGCACCAAGGCCACCACCATATCCTCCACCGAAGGCGCTACCCAGGGCCCCACCAAAGCTGCTGCTGCTGCTGAAGCCGCCGCCGTAGCCGCCCCCCAGGCCACAGGCCCCCCCGGAGGAGTAGCGGGAGGAGGAGACAGACAGGCCCCCGTAGGCGCTGGGGGCCCGGCAGGACCCTCCGGCCAGCACGGAGGACATGCGGCTGGAGCCGCCCCCGATGCCGCAGGAGCCCTTCATGGAGCTGGAGGAGGTGAACTGGCGGCTGCAGGTGGTCATGATGCCAGGAGGGAGGTGAGTGAGCGAGCGAGCGAGCGAGGCGGCAGAGAGGAGAGAGAGGTGCTCAGGGAGGCTGGGAGGATGCTGGGGCAGCTCAAACCCCCGGAACCTTTATAGGCGCCGGGGAGGGCGGGGCCTCCCGACTGCTGAAGGAGGGTTCCCCTGCCTGTTTCATCACACCAGGTCCCATCCAACTCCCCACTCCGGATCAGGATTATTCAGCCCGGGGTCGACTCACTTCACTGGGTGCTGCTCGGAGTTCCCACCCAGCTCCGGGGGTGTGGGGCCGAGAGAAAAACTCACAAACACCAGTCGGCCGTGACTCAGGCTGGGCGGCGGGAACCGGCTCTCGTTCCCGGAGCCTAAGGGGCCAGCGGGGCCTTGGCACAGGCAGTTTTGTGGCGGCTGCGTCCCCAGGCGGTGAGTCAGCCCGTGAAGGACTCCCTGCCCCACGGTGACAGCCTTGGCTGAGAAAGGCCTCACCGATGCCGGCCTGGGGCCGCCTCAGGATGTGCTGTGGGGATCCTGCCTGCCCGGCTCTGAACAAGGAGAGCTGGGTTCATGGTCTAACTTTGCTTTGCTCTCTGTGTGACCTGAGGCCCCCTTGCCTCCCCTCTCTGGGCCTCTGTGTCCCCTCAGTAAAGTGACAAAGCTGGACTGCCTGATCGTGGAGTCCCTTCTAGTTCTAAAAATTCTCGGAGCGCCTGGGTGGCTCAGTCGGTTAAGTGTCCGACTTCGGCTCAGGTCATGATCTCACGGTCCGTGGGTTCGAGGCGCACGTCAGGCACTGTGCTAACATCTCAGAGCCTGGAGACTCCTTCAGACTCCGTGTCTCCCTCTCTCTCTCTGCCCCTCCCCTGTGTGCTCTTTCTCTCTCTCAAAAATAAATAAATATTTTTTTAAAGTAGTTGTTGTTTTTTTTAATTCTCTGACTCTCTTTCCCTTTTTGGATCGGATCCAGTGTCAGAGGCTGCCTTTGAGCCCCCAGAGTCATCAGAAGCATTGGGTACCATGGGACCAGTATGTACCATTCAGCCAGGCGGGTGTCGGCTCGAATCCCCGCTCTGCCCCTTACAAGCTATGCAGCGTAAGCCATCCTTTAGCCCCTCTGGGTCTCAGTTTTCTCATCTGTAGAAGTGGAGGACACAACACAGAAGGACCTACACACAGAACCCCACTGGCCACTCCCCAATGGTGGCCCGGCCCCTCAGTTCCCTATGCCTCCTTTGCAGTTAGGTGCCCCCTCACCTGCCTCCTCACACCCACCTCTGCCCTCTGGCACCTCCCTCCCACAACCTCACCCTCTCCTCTTTACCCCAACACTCCCACCCTTTGAGCAGCCCACCCCCAATGCATTGCTCTACCTAGTCGTGGATGCCCATCATGAACTGTGGTGGGAGGGAGTCCCCGTCCTGCCATTAGTGCCGTGTGTGACCCCTGACCCCACCAGGAGCCTCTGAGTCCCCACACTGCATCCAAGGCTCTGTTCCCAACGCTTTCCTTTCGAATGTCCATAGATTCCAGGCTGGGCTGGACAGCTTCCTTCGTTCAGTTGAGAAGAGGGGGAAGGTGACCTCTCTGGTCACATCTGCCGTGCTCCAGTATTGTATGGAGTGCCCTACACGTGCCACACAGTTTGTGAGAGGCAATGTTCCCGCCACAGGTTCACAGACGAGGGAGCTGGTAGGTTAAGTGGGCTTCCCAAGGCACCAGTCAACAGCGAGCTGAGGTTTGAACCCCTGCCCGTCTGCTGGCCCAGTCCGAGCCCTTCGCGCCATCCTCAACCACCCTCTCTGTGCATCTCCAACGTGCATCATTGTCTTGAATTCACCTTGCGAAGTCGGGAGGAGAGAGGGAGACTCAGAGGGAGGGAGTGATTCCCCCAACGTCACTCGGCTTTAAGTTGTAGAGGCAGGATTAGAACCCAGGCTCAGGGCATCTCCACTCGCCCACGATGCCTTGCAGGCTGGGACCAGGTACATCCATTCTCATTTACCTCCCACAGTACCTGGAATGAGCTCTTCCCACAGTGGGCATGACCTTGGCCTCAGGGCTGGAGGCAGGATTAGGGAGCTCTGAACCCAAAAGCTGAGGATTCTTCAGGGTGCTCTGGGGGGTGACACACAGAACTGGCCACTGTCCTTGTTCTAAAGTGCCTCCGTGGCCCCAGAGGAGCCAGAAGAAGGCTTGCCTTGGCCTGAGCACTGCTGGGTGATATTACTGGAACCTAGGAACAGGAAATTCTGTCTCAGCATAACCAGGACTTTGCTGCTGCCATATCGCGCCCCATCAGTCACTCAGCTTGTAGGAACAGGGCCCAGAGGTCTGAGCAGAGCTGGCACCCAACACACGCCTTCAGGGCCAGGCCTGGGAGACAGAACCCGATGCTCCTGCTCCCCTCTCCCAACACCAAACATGGGCAAAGTGGGTCCTGGAATCTTGGACAAAAACCTTGCCATCCCGGTGTCAGGATGGGCCTAGAGTTCAGGTCCAACCACAGACTCATTACCCTCGGAACTAAAAATGACTCTTGGGGGTGCCTGGGTGGCTCAGTTTGTTGAGTGTCCAGCTCTTGTTCCAGCTCAGGTCATGATCCCGGGTCATGGGATCGAACCTCATGTCAGGCTCTGAGCGGATTGTGGAGCCTGCTTAAGATTCTCTCTCAAAAAAGAAAGAAAGAAAGAAAGAAAGAAAGAAAGAAAGAAAGAAAGAAAGAAAGAAGAAAGAAAGAAAAGAAAAAAGATATTCTCTCTCTCTCTCTCTCTCTCTCTCTCTCTCTCTCGCAGCAACATAGATGGACCTAGAGAACATTATGCTGCTAAGTCAGACTGAGAAAGAAAAAAAAAGATTTTTTTCTCTCTCTCTCCCTCTGCCCGCTCCCCTGGTCACATTTTCTCTCTCTTTTAAAAAAATAAAAATAAAAATCACCTTTGAGGCCACCAAGCCCCATGCAGAGAGAGAGACTTGTCCCAGGTTAAATACAAGCAGAAACTCGAACCCGGCACCAGCACTGTTCCTGAGCTTTACACCGACTCTCCCTGTGGTCTCTGGGATGTCCTCCTTCTCTGCCTCAGCCCACCCTCCACCACCCTCTCTTCTTTTTTTTTTTTTAATTTTTATATATTTCTGAGAGAGAGAGAGAGAGAGAGAGAGAGAGCTTGTGCAAGCAGGGATAGGGGCAGACAGAGACAGAGACACAGAATCCAAAGCAGGCTCCAGGCTCTGAGCTATCATCACAGAGCCCGACGGGGGCTTGAACTCACAAACCATGAGATCATGACGTGAGCTGAAGCTGGACGCTTAACCGACTGAGCCACCCAGGCTCCCTCCCTTCTAATTGGATCCCTGCCCCTCCACCATTCCTAGAGTCAGTGTGGGATTGCACATGAGCCCAGCACTGATGCTTGGGGACCGACCTGCATGGGCTGAGAAGCTACAGGAAGTTACCAACCAACCCATCAACCCACTCAGTCAACACTGCAGACCAAGCACCCACTGTGTGCCTGGCACCCAGGGCATGGGGGCTGGGGAAGATGATGACATAGTTTCTGACCTTGGAACCTATCATTTGGTCCCGGACAGAAAACTAAGGCCGGGAATGCAGCACTGCATGGCAGGAAGCCCTGGGGTGTTTGGCCCACAGGATGCCACTGGGTAAGTGTTACCCAACGCTAAGCCTCAGCAGTAAAGGAGGGAATATCAACAGAGGCTCCATCTGGGCCTCAGAAGATCTGAATTGGCAGAGAAAGACCAAGGGGCACATTTCCGGCGTGCCAGCGAGGCAAACCTACCCAAGGTTGCTGAGAGCCAGGAGCACTAGGTCTGTGGGCACAGAGCACAGACTCCAACCAAACTTGCATGTCTCCAGGCAGCGGGTTCCTTCCCCCACCCAGGCCTCTTCCCTCTCTCCTTCACCTACCCCGTCTCAGGTATGATGAGGTCATCTCATACCTGAGTTGGCCAGGAAATATCATTGGCCAATGCACGCCTCAACGTGCAATGACTCCCCAACCCGACTGATCACCAGGATCCCCACACAGATTCCCGACCCTGCTCTGACCCACTGTATCAGCATCGCCCAGGACAAGCCTGTTCATGGGGACGTTTTACGAGCTCATAGGGAATTCTGGAGACCAGCCAGGCTGGGAAGCAGGAGAAGAAGGGGAAAGAAGGGAAGGAGGGGAGGCCCTCAGGGGACTGAGGGGAGAGAGGGGGCTGCTGCAGGGCCCCCAGCCCATCCATGGTGGCAGCCAGAACCACAGGCTTCAGGGCAGGGTGAAGAAAGAGAAGGTCCCCAGTGAGCTCGGACAGAGCAGCGTGCAGTCAAGCAGGAGCCAGATCTGTGCTGGGCGCTCAGATAAAAAGAACAAGGCAGAAAAGCCCTCAGGGCATACTTAGAGACAACCCCGCTACCGCTACCGTGTGGTCAGGCCGTGATGGGGGTGCAGGGGGCCTGCAGGGAGGGGGCAGGCTCCCTGGGAGTGAACACATGTTTCCAGTCCAGGCTCTGGCCCCGCCACTGCTCCCAGCATCTGGATGAATCTGTGAGAGCCAGATGGTAGGTGGTCCTCCCACTCCCCCGTGTTTCACGCCCCCCTTCCGAGGGTGGGTGCTGTCACAGCCTGTCACACTGGTCTGCACAACCAAGGGGCCCTCAGGGGCCCATGTGGCTGGATCAAGCTCTGTTAACAGCCTTGGCTCTGAACCGCCCTCTGTTCTCCTCAACCTCGTCCCTACCCACACCGCATAAGGACTGAAGGAGTATTGTCAGCCCCAACACTGTGCCCTGCCCGCCACCCCTAAACCAGAGCCCTTCAGGGTCCCTCCAGGCCAAGGCCTGTGTCTCCTCCTTCCCCCGGGCCCGGTGCAGAAGAGGCACAGAGAGACGCCGCGCCACAGACAGAGCGTTCCTGCCACATTGTCTCCTTGCAGAAAGCACTGCCAGTCATACTTTCGGGGCGTGGGCGTGGCAGAGGAAGAGTCACAAGGGCTGGCGACTGCTGTCCTTGGCCTGGGCCTGGACATCAGGCCCATCATGTGTGTCCATCACATGAGAGTGTGTAAGGCGGCACCGAAGGTGGTTACAGACCGGTTCGCGGACGGCGCGGGGGGTGAATTGTTTGGTGCTGGGGTTGGGAGGGGGAGGGTGCGTGGATGAACTGTGGAGTCCCACAGCTGGGCCGCCCAATCCAGCCACAGGCACACGTCCTCAGCACCCCGGGTTGGCTTGGGGGTGCGACAAGAAAGTCCAACCACCAAAATTCCCCAAGGGGACCACAGGTCTCAGCCCCCCATCACTCCCTCCTGTGGTCCTACCTGCCCAGGCATGGGCTGAGCACTCCAGGAAAGGGTAGGGCTTTCCCTGTCTGGGCCCAGGACAATCCCCTAAGGACCCCCACCCCCAGCAGGCACCACTGCCTCTCCTGGCCCAGCTCTCCACACTTGGCTTCTCTCCACTCCGGCCTCCTGAGCCACCCACCCACTCACTTTGTGGGCAGAAGCTTCTTCCCCAGCAGAGGGGTGCAGTCCAGGGCTATCTGTGGCCACCCCACCCTATGACCCCTCCTCAGTCACCCCAACAGTAGGGATGGGCCCCCAGGATCTGCAGGGAGAGAATCTGCAGAATCTGCCTAAGAACCTGGGGCGGGGCAGGGGGTGGGGCCCCTCTTCCCAGCATAACCCCGACAAGAGCTGAGTCACTGCTCCTTGAAGCCTCAGTGTCCCTATCCACACAATGGGGCGCCTCTTCCCAGACCCTCCCTGCTTCCTGGGGCTGCCATTTAGATAAATGAGATCACCGTCCAAATGAGCCACCCTCAACCCAGGGCTGGTTCTTCTGGTTGTGGCTGGAAGTGTGGCGGGGCCTGGTGGGCACAGGGCCTCCCCTGCCTCCATCCGTCATTGCTGGTCAGGCAGCTGGGAGACACCGGTCTCTGATGGAGCGGAGGCTGCGCTCCCAGCCTGCTCTGGTTCCGGCTCTGCACTCCAGCCAGTGGTCCCTGCCTCGACTAGGAACTCACTGTCCTCAGCGGCCCCTGGATCAGGGCTGGAAGGACCATCGTTGAGGCCCATCCCTCTCCTCAGCGACCACAGCTTCAGATCCAGAGAAGGCCTGGGAACTGTCCAAAGACGCACAGCCACCTGCTCACCTCGTAGACCATGCTCTTACCACCACCCTTCGCGGTCCTCCCTGGTTCTCACTAGTCCCAATCCTTGCACCCCGCCAGGCCTCGGGGGCTCTGGCTGCTCAGGCGCAGGCCCCACCTTCAGTGTCCTGGCACTAGGAGAGTGTTTGATGGGCCCTGGTCTGATTCTACAGCAGCAAACAGTCCCAGGCCTGTCAGCAAATTGAGGTGGGGGCGCCCTTCCTCTCATTAACCTCTTCAATCCCTTCTCATTTCCTGAAGAAAACCAGGAAGTCCTGCCCCGCCCAGTGGTTTCCAGATTTACTCAAAGGAAGACTTCCTTCCAGGTGTCGGGGCTCCTCCCCACCTGGCTCATTGCCTGCCACCAGAATGAAAGGGGCTGAAGCCCGGAGGGTCCTGGGAGTGGCTAGGGAGGGACTGCCCCCCTTCCCCAGGATGCACTTCTCCACTTTCCCCACCTCCAGGCTCCCGGGGAGGGTGGTGCTGCTCCACACCACCCCCCCCCCCCCACCGCAATCCTGGCACTCTCCCCGGGCCCCATCCTGAGCAGCAGCTGACCATTTGAGGAAACGTCCCTGAGAGAGGACCCACCCTTTCTCCCACACCTGCCTGGGGCCCTCAGCCTTCTCTAGAAGCCTAGACTACAGTTCATATTCCTGGGGTGAGGCAGTAGGAGTACCCCAGGGGTGCCCACAACCCCTTTTGGGGATTTCCTGAGACGCACAAAGGAACGTGGGCCCTAACCACCCCGCCTGCCTCCCCCACCTTCCTTATGCTCCTGCCTCTTCCAGGAGGATTCTGATTCCTGTCCCACCCACCCCCTGCCCCCTCTTGGAGAAGGGCATGTCCCTCTTGGAGTAATTGACTGAATGCGTCATCCTTTAGGACTCTGGCTCCCTCCTGACATCTCCTCAGCCATTTATGGATGAGAAAACCTACTTACAGGGCAAGAAGAGGCCACCTAAGACCTCCCCGGGTATGCTGGCCTGACCCTGGGTCTGGCACTGCTTGGACCACCCTCCCAAGGATCACTGACCCTTCAGAGATGCAAAGTGCCCCCCTAAGCCCTGCCCAGACCTACTCTTTACCCCGATCCTAGACCACCCTTGACCTCCAAGTCAACAACAGTTGGTGTCCACGGACTTTTCCCCCAGTTCACCCATTGCTCACTAGGGCCACCTCAGTGGCTACAATCAGGACGAATTCCATATGAGTCAACAAGCTTTATTGGTCAGGCAAGGGGTTATGGAAAAGGGACTAAGCCAGGAGTTGAGGCTGGGGAATCCAGAGGCTACAGGGTCAGTGGGGGAGCCTGGGGGGCTGGCCAGGAGGAGCAGAGTTCTCAGCGGGTGGTCTGGTGGACCTGCTCGCGGGAGGAGATGACCTTGCCATCCTGGACCTCTTCCACAATGGTGCGCACCTGGCGTGTGGTCACGGCTGCAGGAGACAGACACTCCGAGGTGGGGTGGGGGCCGAGAAACCCTGGCTCAGCCCCCAGTTCCCTGAGTAGAGCTAGCTCTCCCGCCACAGCCATTTGCGGTCCCTGCCTCTTCTCACCTCTCAATATCACATCCAGACACTCGTCCCTCCTGCTCTTGCCACTCCCTGCCCCATCCCCTCCCTGTGGCAGTGCCCCTGTAGGAGTCCAGCTTCCCAGATGGGAGGTTTGATCCTGACCCACTGTGTCCTTCTGCAAGACTGGGTGCTACCCAGTGGGGTCTATCTCTATTTCTCTGCAGTCTCCAGGGCATGGGCTAGGCTCCTGTCTCCTTCATCTCCAGACTGGGATCTCCAAGACAAGAACCAGGTCTGCATCACCCCCATTAGACTGGATTCCCCGGGGCCAGGATCTTATCTTTCCCATCACACTGGGATCTAGAAGGCAAGGAAGGCAAGGACCATGTCCCTTTCTCCCTTCAGACTACAGATCCCAGGGTCAGGACTGCTCATCTGTAAGGTTCTCAAGAACAAAGACCACGAGAGACCATGTCCCTAATCTCCCCGTCAGAGGAGAGTCTCCAGGGCTAGGACCAGTTCTGCCCCAATCAAACTAGGATCTCTAGGGTAAGGACCATCTCTCTGCCCTGCCCCCATCAGACTAGTGTCTCCCTCATCTGATTCCCTTGAGCATCAATCCTGAGCCCTAACAGGTCCCTTTCTACACACACCCCTACTGAGGATCAGCTGTCATTCCCTGCAGGTCCTGGGACCCTCCCCAGCAATGAGCAGATGGGTTACCTGCCCCGTGCACCCCCACCCTCAGCTACCGAGATCCTTACGTTCTTTGGGCTTGTAGTGAGTCAGGCTGGAGAAAAAAAAGAGAGAGAGAAAGAGGAGATTAGATTTGGGTCTGAGAGTTCCACCCCCACTCCAGACCCCCAGCCCCTGGCCCCTGGCTCCCCGCCCCCACTCACTGGGCATCCTCGCCCTCCAGCAGGCGGCGGTAGGTGGCGATCTCCTGCTCCAGCCGCGTCTTCACGTCCAGCAGGATCTTGTACTCCTGGTTCTGCTGCTCCATCTCGCAGCGCAGCTGGGCCAGCTGCTCCTCCACGCTGCCGATCAGCCCCTGGATCTGGGCCAGCTGCACGCAGTAGCGGTTCTCTGTCTCAGCCAGGCTACCTTCCAGGGATGCTTTCTGCGGGAGGGCAGGAGGCTCAGGGGTCAGCAAGGAGGGTCAGTGCCCCCTCCAGGGTCCCTGGTGCACCCCAGGCCTGGCAGCTCCCCTACCATGCTGAGCTGGGACTGCAGCTCGATCTCCAAGGCCTGCATGGTGCGCCGGAGCTCGGAGATCTCGCTCTTGCCGCTCTGTACCAGCTCGCTGTTGGTGGCCACCTCGCGGTTCAGCTCCTCTGTCTGCAGACAGGACACAGGAGAGTGCAGCGTGAGCTTGGGATCCCTTCTCCAAGTCAGATGACACCCACGGCCTCCGTATGATCAGCCCAGGGCCCATGCTGTGCCCACACGGGCACCTGGGGCTCTCCCCACCCCCCATAACTCCCCTGGACATGGTCACCTTCCTGATCTCCGCTGGGCCTCTCAGCCCCCTCCCAAACCTAACTGTGGGAGCAATGTGCCTTCTCACCAGCATCCCACTTTCCAAAGCCCAGAAACCTCCTGGCCTGTTGATGCAGTGGGTGACCCTGATCCCATGGGGTCGATATGGCTCACTGAGGATAGGGCACCCCCAAGATGCCAGGTACTGGGCATCAGTCAGGATTCAGTCCTTGCCCCCCATCCGCTGGGAGAGGCCTCCGGGCCGCAGCAGCCCCCACCTTGCTAAAGAACCAGTCCTCGGCGTCCTTGCGGTTCTTCTCTGCCATCTTCTCGTACTGGTCACGCATCTCAGACAGGATCCGGCTCAGGTCCACGCCAGGGGCGGCGTCCATCTCCACGTTGATCTCACCACCCACCTGGCCTCGCAGGGCGTTCATCTCCTGTGGGGGAGGGAGGTGTGGGTGTGGGCATGTGGACCTGTCCTGCTCTCTTACTCTCCAGACCCCTCCCAAGGAGCCCCCCTTCATTCTGCCTCTACCCCCTGCCCCTCCTGTTGACTCTTGTTCATCTGCTCTGCATGGGCTCTGCCTCTGCCGTCAGACTGGAGGTTCCCTAAGGACAGGTTCTATGCCCCCCCCATTAGACTGAGGGCTCTCCAAAGATAAAATCTAATTCTTAGGCAGTACACCTAAGACATCCCCTTGAATTCCCAAACTTCCACATAGGGTCCAGGTTCAAGGGTTTGGGCTAGAACAAGGAGACCTCCTCACTGTCCCCTTGTCCTCTTGAGGGAGGCCAGGATGGGGAGAAGGGGCCTCTGTGGACCCTGGGAGGGTCCCCAGATTCAGGGAAGCAGGGTGGTACATGGAAGGGACTAAGGGTCAGGGCTCCACAAACAGGGCTGTCCCATAAGGTGACCAGCCCTGGAGCACCTGCTCTGTGCTCTTCCCTCGGTCCCAGCCCTGGCACAGTTCCAGAGCCCTGCCACCCCCTCCGCAGCCTTTTTGACCTGCTGCCCCACCACCGCACCTCCTCGTGGTTCTTCCGCAGGTAGGCCAGCTCCTCCTTGAGGTTCTCGATCTGCATCTCCAGGTCGGCCCTGGCCAGGGTCAGCTCGTCCAACACCCTGCGCAGGCCATTGGTGTCGGCCTCCACACTCACCCGCAGGGCCTGCTCCGTCTCAAACCTGCAAAAGGAAACAGAGACTTAGTCTCGATGCTTGGACCCACAGGCAGGCCCAGGTCCTGGCCAGCATCCGGCCTCTGATGGTGAGGCACCATGGAGGTGAGGGTGTGGAGTGGAAGCAGAATGCTTCCTCAGGGCCCTGGGACCCTGTGGGGCCAAGCCCCACCCCCACCGGGCTTCTAGCTTCTCTCTTCTCTGCCTCCTGCCTCACCTCCCTCTCTCTGCCTAAGCCCAGCGGCCTTCAGAATTTGCTGCATTTGCCACATCCATGACTAAGTGGTGGACTCCCCCACCCCAGCTGCTGGCCCTTGCCATAGCAACTGCGGTCCTGGGGTGAGGAGGGGGGCCCCGGTTCCTCCCAGCCCCCTGGCCAGGGCTCACTTGGTGCGGAAGTCATCAGCTGCCAGGCGGGCGTTGTCAATCTGCAGCAGGATGTTGGCATTGTCCACGGTGGCCGTGAGGATCTGGGGAGACGGGAAAGTGGTAAGGCCGTCGGTAAAGAGTAGCTCAGCCCAGACCAGGGTTCTGAGATGGATCTTCCTGCTTGGAGGCCAGGATGTGGCTGTCTTCAGGAAGGCTCTCTTCCTGCCCAGCCCCTCACCTTTACCAGGCAGTAATTGTTGGCAGAGGAGGGGCCGGCAGGGGTCTGAGGCACTGAAGCTTGCCTCCTCTCCCCACCCCCAGACCTGCCTCCTCCCACAAGGACCCCCATGCCAGGCTCCCTTCAACCGGAGCAGGCAGCCAGCTGGGAGTGCCCAGCTGGGAAGAGAAGAATGGGAGAGATCCCCTGGGGCAGAAGTTGTCCCAGAATCCCAGACAGAGCAACAGATGTGAACAACCCCCTCATTTTACAATTGGGGAGATGGTGCCCCTGAGAGGCTCCCCCAAAAGGCCCCTACAAGAGCCCTCACCAATGAGTAATTCCAAATCAGAAGTCATGACCCCTGTTGGGCCCAAACCCCAGACTCCAGCAGGCAGCTCTGCCCTTGGGAGGTCTGCTGAACCCCATTCTTCAGGGGACAGTGGGAGGGGACAGGGGGAGGGGGACAGATGGGGAAGCCAGAAAAATCCCCAAATAAGACACACAGAGGCCTTCCTGAGGTCCCGCCCCCTGTCTCCACCTCCCCCTCCCAGCAGGTGCCGTCTTGAACTCACTAGATCCCTCACCCCACCATCACCCAAAATCCCCCTCTTGCTTCAAGAAGAGAGATGCCCACGTATCTGGCAGCCCATGGGCCCAGCCTCTACGCGCATCCATTCATCTTATCCTCCAATGACATGAGGTGGTGGCAACAAGCTCTGTGATGAGGAAACTGAGGCTCAGAGGAGCTCCATGAGGCTCACTTGTCCCTGGCCCAGACTGCTGCCCCCGTAAAGGGGAATGTGGGCCACACAGTGGCTCCAAGGTGGGTTCCCAGAGGCCAACTCAGAGCCAAGCTGTCCTCAGCTCCCTGAGAGCCCGTGGCAGCCCCCTAGGCTGACTCCAGGCCATGGTCAAGGATACCAGACGGGGGGGAGGAGAAGCCATGCCCCCCAAAGGCTCTGTCCCACCAGCAGGCCCTACCTTGTTCTTCAGGTCCTCGATGGTCTGGTAGTAGTGGCTATAGTCACGGGCGGGCCCCGGGGCCTGCTTCTGGTACCAGTCCCGGATCTTCACCTCCAGCTCAGTGTTGGCCTCCTCCAGGGCGCGCACCTTGTCCAGGTAGGAGGCCAGCCGGTCGTTGAGGTTCTGCATGGTGGCCTTCTCCCCACCCGCCAGCAGCCCGTCCACGGCCCCAAAGCTGCCACCGTAACCACTGCCAGAGCCAAAGCTGTAGCAGCTCGAATAGCTGCTGCCCCCGAGGGCACTGCCCAGGCCCCCCGCAGACCCCAGCCTGCAGGAGCCAGGGCCCAGGCTGCCAGACAGCCGGCAGGAGGTGCGGGACGAGCCGCCCCCCAGGCCAGAGGAGCCCTTGATGGAGCTGGAGGAGGTGAACTGGCGGATGGTGGTGGTCATGGTGGCAGCGGCAGGTGGCAGGCAGGCACAGAGTAAGAGGGCGAGAGAGGAGAGAGGTCCGAGGTGCGTGTGGCTGCCGGGACTCGCCCGCCGCCTTTATAGATCGACAAGTGGGCGTAGCGATTACAACAGGCTCGCTCCTCTGTTTCCATTCTCCTGAGCTTTCATCACTGCTGGCTGCCTGCCAGCTCCCAGGTGGCTGCCGGCCCCCTCCCCTCCCACCATTGGGGCTTTGCCTCATTTCCCCGAACCCCCGTGCTGGGTGTCTGCGCGAGTGCATGTCTCTGGTCTCAGGCCTGTCACCTGTGATTCAGGCAGGCCCTCCAGCTATGCTTTCCCATGACCTAATACGGAGAAGAGGAGAAGCAGGACGTCACCGTCACCGGGCCCTCCCAGGCAGCTGCCACCCCAGCCCAGCCCACCGGGCCCCCGTGTCTGGCAGGAAAACCGGCCGGGGAACCAGGCAGACCCCGGCCTGAGGCCGGTCTCCTTCACCACATGCCACACCACAGTCCTGGCCCGGGGCTGGGTGCTGGGGAGAGGGTGAGGACTGAGACCCTGTCCCACCTTGGACACTGGACTTAAGCCCACTAGGCTCACCACACAACACAGCGACTCTCAGGTTACCACCCCATTTTACAGATAAGGAAACTTCGAGAGGGATAGTGTCCCGCTGGCCCATCTGACCACAGAACCAGGCTGGCAGGGCTCCTGCTTCCTTCAACCCCAGTGTGCCACAGAGCCCAACACTTCCCACAGTCCCCGACACACTGCCCCCGCCCTCTGCAGAGCCCTGGCACCAGCTCCAGGAGCTGTGATTCCATCTGGCCACACTGCCCCTATCCCTGGAAACCCCAGGGACCCAGCCTGCCCCTCTAACCTTTCCCCACCTCCCTCTTGGGCCAGGGTGGGCAAGGAAGAGCTTAAGTAGAGAGCTTAAGTGGCGAGCCGGGGGTGGGGGGGCGAGGGGAGACCCTCCCTGTGAAAGGACGGCCGTGCCCCTGGCCACTCTCCTTATCCCTCCTGTACCCAAAGAGGCCTCAGGGTGAGGTGAGGGGCAGCCACCTCAAGTGCCGGCCAGATGGAAATATAAAGGACACTGCCTAAGGGTCTTCCTGAGAACCCCCAGCGAGTCCTTCCCACCCCGAAGCCTCCCCCAGAAGCCCACCCCAGTCCCCTCATGGGGCCCCCACCTGCCCTGCCCACCACCCTCAGCCTGGCCCTGGGTCCCGGTGTCCCGGCAGGCTCGCTGAATGGAATGTGGCCGTGTCCCAGATTGCTGATGGCTTCCACTTCCCAGGCAGGCCCAGACATCCCCTCCTAGCAGCTGAGAGAGATTCCCCAACAGCCCGGCAGCTGCCAAGCCACCAGAGCAAACAGGACGCCCCCCACGCTCACACACACAGCAGCCACCCCGCCCCACAGACTCCCCGAGCTGGGCCAAGCTGGTCTCCTGGGCTGGCCGTGCCACCGCCACCCCCTCTCGCCCATCAACACCTTGGACCATGCCTTTAGAAAGCCCCCCTGCCCAGCCCTTCTCCCTCTGATCTTGAACCCAGACCTGCCCCAGGCTGAGGCAGGGAGTTCTCTAGAAGGGGTGTGGTTCCCCAGAAAGTCTATGGGGCCCTCCTGCGGACCAGCCCATGGGGACCCACGGGCTGATTCTTAGAAACTTTCCCAGCTCGATGGGCTCTCCCATCCCTTTGCCCTCAATCTCCTGCCTTCTTCCCTCTGGCCTCCCGGGAGCCCCCCAGGCCTGGATGAGGCGGACAGAACAGGTTTGCAGGTGACAAGTGTCACCCAAGCCCTCAAACTGTCCTTCTCCGCAGTCCCTCAGCACACACCGCCCCAAGCCAATGACTGGACCAGATCACACGAGGCATTGAACTTCAGGCAAAGCTTTAATAGCAGACACTGGGGCAATTCTAGGAGGACCCTCGGTGAGGGGCTGCAGGAAACAGATACAGAAAGGCAACAGCTCTTGGCTGGTGGCCCAGATGGGCACTCAGGGTGCGGCACTAGCATGCTGGGAGCCCAAGGCGATGGCTCCCCCGTGACCCTCGAGGCTGGGCTGTCACAGGTGGAAAGGGGCCTCAGTGTGTGGAGCGGTGGACCTGCTCGCGGGAGGAGACCACCTTGCCATCCTGGACTTCCTCCATAATGGTGCGCACCTGGCGGGTGGTCACTGTGGCTGCAGGCGGTGGAGGAGGGGGCACAGGAAATCTCAGGCCCGAGCCCCTCCCCCAGTCTCCCGCACAGACGGGTCCCCGGCCTCTCCCCACTCCCTTCGGGCCAGACAGGGCAGGCTCTTACCTTCCCGGGTGGGCTGTGAGATCAGGGAAGAGGAGTACTGGGTGGCCAGGCTGCAGGGAGGGAGAGGGAGACCTGTCAGTGCAGGGGTGCGGGCCAGGAGCCCGGCCCCGTGGAGAAGGAGCGGCTGGGGAGGACTAGGGCGAGGGGAGAGAGGTCCCAGCAAACCAGAGAGAAATCACAGCTGAGAATACCACAAGGGTCAAAGGGCATCGGCCCCGTGGGCAGGACTAAGGAAAGGGGACACCCCCACAGGAGGCCCAGAGGCACTTTGTGGCTAACCAGGGATTTACAAGGAGAAGCTGAGCAAGTGGTTTTTCCATATCCCAAAGGGCCCAACAAACAGACTCTCTTAAAGCGGGAGAGAGAGTGGTTAGACTATGGGTGCGCTTTGCCATCGTCAGGGAGCAAAAAGCTGGAATGTATGACTTAGCATGGAGATTCCAGGACATTCTCAGCCCCTTTACACTGGGGCCCGGATGTACCCTCCCAGCTCCAAGCCAGATCACCACCCACCCGGCTCCTTATTCCATCCCGGGTAATGGCATCACCAGCCAGTCATCAGAACCAAAAACCCAGGGTCATCGTCCTCCGCTCCTTCGTGGGCTCACTCAACACGTGTTGCGTCCCTCCAGGGAGCCACGCTCGCCCCCACGGCCAGGCATCTAGCGCTGCTGTTTTTAACTACAACACATCCTCTCCACACACCACCTGCCTCTCCCTGCCCTCCACCCCCGCCTTACAACAGGGCTTCTCTGGCCCGACTCCCTGCTCCTGCCTCCTGACAGGTCTCCCTGCCCCCACCAGGGCCCTTCTGATGCATTTCTCCCTATGCAGCCAGAGCGAACATTCTAAGACATCTCGATGATAGTACCACTCCTCTGTGCAAAATCCCTCCGTGGCTCGCCGTTTCCCACACCGTCTAGTCCAGACCCTTTCGTTCGGCCTTCAGTGCTCCTCACGGCGGGACCCCTGCCAGTGTCACCTCCTGCAGACCTCTGCACCTCCCCAGCACAAACGTCCCTGCCTGGATGCAGCGGCCCCCGCCCGACCCAAGGGTGTGCCCCGGTGCCCCCACTCACTGGGCGTCCTCGCCCTCCAGCAGGCGGCGGTAGGTGGCGATCTCTTGCTCCAGCCGTGTCTTCACGTCCAGCAGTACCTGGTACTCGTTGTTCTGGCGCTCCATGTCACAGCGGAGCTCACACAGCTGCTGCTCGATGTTGCTGATGAGCCCCTGCAACTGGGCCAGCTGGGCCCCGTAGCGGGCCTCGGTCTCCGCCAGGCTGCCCTCCAGCGATGCTTTCTGTGGGCCAAAGCACGGGTGGCTGGGTGAGACCCAGCTGGGACCCTTCTCCAGGGCAGAGCACCCAGCAGGGGGACGCATCCGCGTGGGTTTGCGGGTGCCGCCAGCACCATGGGGCAGTAACAGAGGCAGAGAGGGACCCATGTGAAATGACAGGCTGGGTGGGGAATTCGGGTCCTCCGAATGGAAGTCTAGGAGGCTGGACCCACCCTGGGGTGACAGGTACAGGCCAGGGAGGGGGTCAGAGGCCCTACCATGCTGAGCTGGGACTGCAGCTCAATCTCCAGATTCTGCACGGAGCGGCGGAGCTCTGTGATCTCCGTCCTGCTGCTCTGCAGGGCCTCGGTGTTGGTGGCCACCTCACGGTTCAGCTCCTCCGTCTGGAAGGCGGGTCGGGGGTAGGGGGGCACAGGGGCTTGAGAAGGCTTGCAGAGGTGGGGCAGAGGACAGGGTCCACCTCCGAGCCCTGACCTCCCCGACCTGCTCCCCCAGCCCCTCCCTGGCTCTGGGGGCTGCAAACACACCCGCACACAGACACCCTCTGTGCCCACCCTGGGACTCAGTGGACGCACCGTGCTTTGCATTCAATAGTCCTACTGAGCACTGCGCAAAAACAGCTTTTACTCTCTTTGTGCCTGTTACTGTCCTGGGTACTGTAGCTGCTAGGTGTGTGTTTACTAAGGGCATGAGGTATTCATCCAAACACACACATACCTACAAATATGCTGGGGGAAGCCCCAGACAGGGATGACGGGCCCTGGATCCGTTCCCCAGGCCGCAGCGTGGCTTGTGTGAGCCTGAGGCCCCTCTGAGCCCCACAATCTGCATCTGGACATGAGCAGTGGGTCCAACTGGTTTCCAAAGGTCCTTCCAGCTGGGACAGCTGTGATCTACAAGTTTTCCAGCCTGTTCTCAGGACCCAGCACACGTATGGAGCAAGTTCACACTTGCTCATGCACGGCCACCCACCTTGCTGAAGAACCAGTCCTCGGCGTCCTTGCGGTTCTTCTCCGCCATCTTCTCGTACTGGTCGCGCATCTCATTCAGGATGCGGCTCAGGTCCACGCCGGGGGCGGCGTCCATCTCCACGCTGACGTCCCCGCCCACCTGGCCTCTCAGAGCATTCATTTCCTGGGCAAGAGGAGAGCAGGAGCTCACCAGGGCCATCCCAGGGAGAGACCCTGGGGCCGGGCCTCTCTCCCTCAGGGAGATGGGTACCGATGACCGACAGACACAGACAGACAGCCCAATGGCTCCTCCCCTTGAAGATGGAGGTGGATGTGATCATGTCTTGAACATGCAGGGCTGTGAATATGGACCATCTCCCCCAACTCTCACTCAGAGATGGACTTTGCCCAGTTCCAATGTGTGCGGGGCGAGGAGAGACGGTAACTCCCCAGCCCGTCAGGGGATGAGCTGGGACAGCCTCACTCACCTCCCTGACCACCCGCCTCGTCCCCTGCCCCCAACCGCACAGGGGAAGCAGTCTCGTGCTGGCATCTGCAGAACCAGAACTTGCTAGGAGATGTTAATCTGCTGGGGCGGGGACGCAATCTGTATGACCAGCCTCAAAGCCAGGTGGAGACACTTTCTGGGCTCCTGCTTCTCCAAGATTAGACTCCCCTAGCGTGGGCCAGCCCAGAGGTTGGCCCAGAAGGAAGCCGCAGGCTCATTAGTCCCCCTACAGGGTCTGGGATCCTGACCCTTGGGTTGAGCCTTAGGGTCTGTAGGACTCCAAGACTCTCTGAAAAAGGGAGGTGGGAGAGATGGCAAAGTGGTGGCGTCAGACGTGGGTGTGGCTATGGGTCAGACAGACCTGTGCAGCTCTGGATAAATCCCTTCACCTCTCTGAGCCTCAGTCTCTTCACTGGTGAGGGAAGGAAAGAGCACCCTTCTCCCAGGGCCACTGTCAGTATCAGCTGAGATAATTGCCATGAATCACTTGTAATGTGCTGAGCAGATTTTGGTTGTTGTTATGACTATCACTATTACAATTAATTAGAGTAATTAGCATGCGTGTTCTTAGACTGATTTGCTCATCAGATAGTTAACTGCCACCACTCAATAGGTCGTGCCTTGAGGGACAAGGGAAGTATCTTCGGGGGGAGAGGGTCCTCCAGGCCTCGTGCAGGGCCCCCTGAGGGTCTCCCAGGTTCAGGGCCAGAACTAGACTGAGAGCATGGCCTTGGCCCAGGAAGATTTGGGAGCCCCAGCCTTGCTTATTCCCAGGTGAGTTTCTCTTACACTTCCAGGACAGC
Organism: Panthera pardus; assembly: GCF_024362965.1. Lineage (NCBI taxonomy): Eukaryota > Metazoa > Chordata > Mammalia > Carnivora > Felidae > Panthera > Panthera pardus. Next base: position 33,507,341 of record NW_026526876.1, on the reverse strand, counting down.
CTCACCTCCTCGTGGTTCTTCTTCAGGAAGGCCAGCTCCTCCTTGAGGTTCTCGATCTGCATCTCCAGGTCGGCCCTGGCCAGGGTCAGCTCGTCCAGCACCCTGCGCAGGCCATTGGTGTCGGCCTCCACGGTCATCCGCAGGTTCAGCTCAGTCTCGTACCTGGAAAGGGTGGAGGCGTGAGCCAAGGAGCGCCCCAGGACACCCCCTTGTACGCACAGAGAGCTCTGGTGTGCAGAGCCGGGCCCAACACCCGCCCCCGGGGACAGCCCTGGAGGCGCAGGCTCACTTGTTGCGGAAGTCATCAGCTGCCAGACGGGCGTTGTCGATCTGAAGCACCAAGCTGGCATTGTCGATGGTGGCCGCCAGGATCTGGGAGGCACAGTGGGCTGGGTGAGCAAGCACCCTGGGAAGGCCCCGCAACACCCTTCTTGCAGCCCCTTTGGAGAGTGGACCAGATAGAGGAGATGAGGGCCCCGCAATCTCCCCCTCAGAGCACCCTGCGAGAGAGCCCACAGAGTGGTGGGGGCGCAGTGCCCAGGCACAGGTAACCATGAGGTCAGGAGAGACCCATAATATTCCCGTGGACCTCACTCTCTCTTCCCCAACTGAGATCACCTCTAGGCTCGGTTGCCCCCTCCTCCAGGAAGCCCTCCTCCACACACCCCATGTGTGTCCCTCCTTCCGGTCACACCTCCTCCCTGTCCATCTCCTTCACAACACTTCTCCCAACTGTGATTTTCTCCACAACTTTTTTGTCATTTCCTCCACTGGACTCAGCTCCAGGGGGACAAGGCCATATCTGTATCACTCTCTTCGGAATCCCTAGCCCTGGGCAAAGTACCTGGCCCAGAGTCAGCCCCCAAGAAACATTGGTTTAATTAAGCAATTAATTAATTAATTAACAAGATTATGACCAGCCCCACCTCAAACCTAAAGCAAAGTTCTCTCTTCCCACAGGGTCACCTGAGTGGTTGAAATGAGAGCAGGGAAGGGGCTCTGGAGGGGGCAGAAGGTCAGTTATTATTACTGCTGCTGTCACTGTTATCGTCAGAAAAGCTGAGAGGCTGTACTCCAGAGCCATGTGGGCAGAAGGAGAGGGAGGCCCCTAAATGCTGCCCAGAGGGAGGAGAGAGGAGGTCTTAGTGGAGGTGGCAGATGAGCTGGGAAGAATCTGGAAGCTTTTAAGGCTGAGGGCTGATGTGCAGAAGGTGTAAGAGGAAGCAGCCTCAGCAGCCAAAAAGTATCTCCAATAGCCTCGTTCTGGGCCTCAGAGTCCCCTTCGGGGCCCTGTGAAGTGACCCTGGGTCTCCGTTTCCAGAGTGAGCCCAAGGGCCAATTTGTTACCCATCCTTGGCCTCAGTGGCCTACAGACCCGTCTCCTACCCACCTCCCTGCTCAGGAGGCTGATTGGGCTTAGCAAGGGGCCCTTGTGAAAACCCCCGAGGGGCGCAGTGACTCAGAGGGGCGGAGGCCTGATGCTCGGGCACAGGGGGGTTGTGGTGAGGAGCTGGCTGACCCCGAAGCTTGGAACGCTGACTCACCAGGGCTCCCCTGGGTTCCCTGCTGCTCAGACCGAGGCCCATATCTGATCTGGCACTCCCAGTCGTTCTGCTTCCAGGGGGCAATTGCAGGAATTCCCTTCCTGGCCGAGGTCCCGGGAAGGAGCAGACAAAGCCCCTCACAGGGCAGCACCAGACCTGGCTCCCTACCAGGAAAGAGCAGGCCCCAGCCTGGCCTCCCCTAAACATCCCGGCATTTCTTTCAGCTCTCACCTGCCTCGGGGTGGCACGGGCTGCAGCACCAAAGGACCCTCCGGGGCGGGTCTCGTGCAGAAGACCCAGGCACCCCGTTCACAGAATGCCAAGGCCGTGCTCTCAGAGGTCGTGAGCATGTGGGTATGTGTTGTGTTCTCCTTCAGACTCACTTAATCCCTTCCCTTGGGAGCTTCCAGTCTGAGCAGGAAGACATAGATCCTTCTCTCAGGGACCCCCAGAGTGACTTTCCATGGTCATGCCAGTGAGAGAGTGAATGAAGGAAGGAACCAATGAATGATGGAGACCCAGGGCAGAGAAGAAATGTTGGAAAAGGTCCAAAGTTGGGAGGGAGGGAGTCAGAAGCAGGTAGTAAGGACACAAGGCAGAGGGCAGGGAGCTGGCTGGCCCACACACCTTGTTCCTCAGGTCCTCGATGGTCTTGAAGTAGGGGCTGTAGTCGCGGGCGGGCCCCGGCCCCTGCTTCTGGTACCAGTCCCGGATCTTCACCTCCAGGTCGGCGTTGGCCTCCTCCAGGGCGCGCACCTTGTCCAGGTAGGAGGCCAGCCGGTCGTTGAGGTTCTGCATGGTCTCCTTCTCGCTGCCCCCCAGCAGGGCGTCCGCGGCACCAAAGCCGGAGCCGAAGCCCGCGCCGAAGCCGGAGCCGAAGCCCGCGCCGAAGCCGGAGCCGGAGCCGAAGCCCCCGCCCAGGCTGCAGGTGTAGCCCCCGCCGTAGCCGCCCCCCAAGCCCGCCGAGAAGCGGGATGAGGTGACCGACATGTTGCCACAGCTGCCGGCTCCCAGGAGGCTGGGGGCCCGGCAGGCGCCCCCCACACGAACCGAGGACACCCGAGAGAACCCCCCACCCGGCACACACAGGCCCTTGACGGAGCCGGAGGTTGAGAACTGGCGGATGCTGGTGGTGGTGGCAGCCATCGTGTCCACAAGTCAGGAGCAGGGTCTGGTCTGGACAGAGACCCCAGGCAGCTCTTTATAGCCAGGCTAAAACGGGGCTGGGCCCCCGGCCCTTGAAGTCAGAGCCAAAACCCCAGCCATGTAATTTATTTCCGTACCGGCCGCCCAGGGCCTGGGGCTCAGGCTGGACATGCCGAGTGCATCCCCCGGGCCCCATCCCCTACCAGCGCCTGGCCTGGACAGGTGGCCTCTTAGCAGCCCATTGTCTGTTGGGAAACAAAGGTGGCGTTGGAGCCGCAGCCCCGGGGCAGGGTGAACCTCCATTCTCGGCCACAATTAGGCAGCTGAGCTCATCCTTGGGGGCAGTCCGGAGAACCCAGCCCTGGGAGCCAGACAGGGCCTAGAACAAGGCTCCACAAGCCTGGAGCACGGAGGCTGGTCTGGCCCCCCAACCAGCATTCCCGAGCCCCAGGGAGAGGGTGGAAAGATTTGGGATGACACCCTCTCCCAGGTACAATGTGACCCTGAGAGAGCACACGCACCACCACCCCCCCGCCCCCAGACCAAAGGAGAGAATCAGCCTCTACTTGAGGGATTCCCCCAGCTGATCAATCCACGTCTGCGGGAGGGGACACAGCCCCTGGCCTGGGGGATCGGGATCTGAGGGGAATAGACACTGCCATTGGCCTGAGGAAGCTTTGGATCCAAGCCTCACAGGAAGTCAATTCACAAGCCTGTTCCCTCCTTTGTAAAATGGGGGTCATTCCTGCCTCCCATGGTCTTTGAGGGAATCTGGAGAGGTGGTGGCATCAGTGAAGCTGGGGGTGGACTCAGGAGTTTGAGACCAGAGGGAGAAAAACGAAGCAGAGAGTTAGGGTGACCGCTCCCGCTCATCCCCCCAGGAGCAAAGGAAGGCCACTCTGGAAGGGCTCCCTGGAGGAGGCGAAGCCAGATCTGTCTGTGCAGCTGGGCGTGTCCGCTAGCACTGCACCCAGGGGAGGGCCACCCCTGCGAGGGAGCAGAGCTGTCCCACTTCCTGGCAGCTGGCACCCGCCCGCCGCCCAACAAGAGATTACAGCCTAATCTCCTCGGCGCTAATGATTTAGGCACTGCCAGGACACTGGCGTCTACACCGGGCCTGTCTGAATGGGGAGCTTCCGGGGGTGGCCAGGGCCTGAGGGATGGGCAGGTGAGGGCGAACCTGGCTCCCATGCGGGTGGTCCGGGCTCTCAGCCCACACACAGGGACACAGAGGGAGTCAGGTTTTCCATGCAGGCCTCAGCAACGGGGCTGAGGCAGGCTGCTAGAAGGACTTCCTGCTTAGAAAGTGGGTGGCCTCCCAGGTGACGATGTCTCCTTGCTTGGGAAGTGGGGACAGCACAAGCTATCTGGGAGAGAAGGGATGAACCCCAGCCTAACCCTGCTCCAGCCCTGCCTGTGAAGTCGAGGGGTGCCCAGTGCTGCTGGAGGAGGATGGAGAGGGGGCTCAAAATCAAGGCGGGGGAGCAAGATCAGACCTCCAGGGTTCTCTCACAAGGTGAGACACCAGGGAGGACTTCCTGGCAATCCAGGATGGTCTCTAGGAAGGACCTGGGGTCACCTGAGTGGGCCAGAGACAGGCCCTATCCCAGCCGATCACCCTGTCACAGAATGACATGCAGTGAGACCCTCCCCATCCCTGCTGGAGCCATCCTCCCAGGAACACCCCCTCCCCCAGGAGCTAAGTCCCTTCCTCCCTCCAAGCAGCCTCGCTGGGTTGTCTGCCTTCCACACTGAATCTGGAGTGCGGCCAGGGGCCCTTCAGTGCCTCTCCCTAAAGCCCACAGCCCAGCCTTCACCCTACCTCCAAAGCTCCCAGACCCTAGTCTTGAGGTCCAGCTTCAGGGGGCAGAGAGTTTATTAACCTTCCTTCCTCCCTCCAAAATCACCAAGGCCTCATCTACCATCACCACCATTTGACCCCCTCAAGCTCCCTCAGCCCTGACATCAGACCGCATGCCAAGGTCTGAGCTTGCTTCCCCACACTGGTGATTCCCAGGCCTTCTGTCTCTGCTCTTTGGAGACTCTACTGTCTGTGGATCCCCCTAAGGCACCCCAACCCAGAAAGGATTCACATGCTGAGGGATGGGCCCAGCCAGCCCCTATCCCTGAGTGAAAGGGCAGAGTTAGACCCCAGGAAGCTTCCCTGGCCCTCTGGAATGCATGACTATCCCTGGCCTACGAAGACCTGGACATTCCACTCACACAGCTCAGGGACAGCCCTCGCCACATCTTCCCAGCAGTGCTGTGAGGAAACTGAGGCACGTGGCACTTGAGTAGCCAACACGCAGGTGGGGCGGGGCAGGGGGGGCCGGCATTAGCAGCAGAGCCAGGCCCGGGGCCAGGGCCGCAGCAGCTCCCACTCTCCCTGCCAGTTGGGGAAGGAAGGTCTGACAGGAGCCAGCCGGAAGGCTGCACAGAGGTCCTCTCGGCCGTGACTCCTCCTGCCCGGGCCTGTCCTCCACCCCCGGCAGGGAGAGGCCCCTGGCAGCCGAACGGGCAGCGCCAGACCCGCAGCCCCCGCAGTCGTCAGCAGCTTGGCCCACATGGAAGATGAGAAGAAAAGGAGGAAGGGATCCAGCCCCAGAGGCTTCTGGGAGTCAAGCACAGTGGGAGAGGGGACCCGTGGACCCAGGGAATGACTGGGACAACTCCCCTCGTCCCCCACTGCCTTCATGCCAGCCCTAGGCTTGACTAACCCCACGGGCCCAGGGCCTCCTCTCCAGGGGTTGCTGAAAAGCCAGCAGGCTCAAGGGAGTAGAGACAGGCCTCGCCTAGGATCTGAGTGGGACCAGTGTGTGGGGAGAGGGTCCATGAAACCACACCCACCCCTCTGATGTTGCTGGAAGGCTCAGAATGGAGAGTAACCTGGGGGCCCAGTATACAGTTGATGTTCAATAAACACATATTAATAGGGAGCGCGGGCTGACTCAGTCAGACAAGCATGTGACTCTGATCTTTGGGTCATGAGTTCAAGTCCCATGTTGGGTGTAGAGATTCCTTAAATATGTAAATAAACTTAAAAAATAATGGGTGCATATTAATACTGATAAAAGTCATGCCACATCTGCCCGGCTTCTTGGTACCTTTAGGCTCCCAGCATTAACTGTCACCCCCGAGGACAGTGCCCACACTTCACCCCCACCCAGAACCCAGAGCCCAGCTTGTACACAGCAGATGCTTTCTTTTTTTTTTTTAATTTTTTTTAATGTTTATTTTTGAGAGAGATAGAGACACACAGTGCGAGTGGAGGAGGGGCAGAGAGAGAGGGAGACACAGAATCCGAAGCAGGCTCCAGGCTCCCAGCTGTCAGCACAGAGCCCGACGCGGGGCTCGAACCCACGAACCGTGAGATCGTGACCTGAGCTGAAGTCGGATGCTTAACCGACTGAGCCACCCAGGTGCCCCACACAGCAGATGCTTTCAGGTGCTTATTGAATCACTAGGGACATGGAGTCTGGGCCATGACTGGGGTGGAGACAGGGACCCAAATAGGAAACACACGATCACCTACCCTCTCCACCAAGGAAAAAGGTCCATATCAGGTGAGGTCGGGGAAGTGAGAGGTCCAAGAGTCCAGGGTGGGAGGGTGATGCACCCAGCTGGGACCTTGGCTTGGCTGATGAGGAGAAGACCCCATATCCTTCAGGAATCCCAAAGACCTTCCTTCCACCTGTGACACCTGCCACTGGGGTACCTGTCTGCCCCTTTCCATATTCTACAGACACTGAGGCTTTATCACCTCTCCTCTGGGGGACCTTTGTCTGCAACGGGATAGGCAGAGCCACCAAGCAGTTCACAGGTCCCCCGCCTGGCCAGCCTGTCCTCAGAAGTGCACCTGCACCTAGCCACACCTGCCCTCAGCTGGAACCCTCCTCTTCCTCTATTGTTTCCTCAGCCTCTGTCCTGAGGCCCAAGGCCCCAGGACCACCCCCACCCAGATCCACCCACTGAGGACTTTTGTCCAGCTCCAAAGAGAGCCCCACCCTCCACTCCCGGGACTGTGGGAGATGCAGAACATTCTTGGGGCTCCCGAGAGTCTCCTCCCAGTTAGGAGAGTCAGGGGTGGGTGTCCCTCAATGCCCCCTTACACACCAGGAGTCTCTGGGTGCTTTCTTGTCTCCCCAGGGATAAGCAGACTCAGCCACCTCCCTCTGACTGGTTTCCAGGAACCATCAGCCTGGAATGGACCCAACACATGAGATACAGCACCCAGAACACCTCACCCTTTCAGGCAGAGCCACCTCGGCTGCCGAGGGCTCCTCCCCTAAAAGGACCCAGAGGTCCTAGTGCCCCCAGTGAGACCCAGGCAGGACGACAGGGCAGGGGAGGGAGGGGGTGGAAATGGATGGAGAGGAAGTCTGGGAGGGAAACCCAGGCCTGAGGGAGGCATGCATGGGAACTCTTGCTGCCTTCTGCCTTCCCTCCCCCTTCCCTCCTCTTCCTCCTTCTTTCCACTCCCCCTTCCCTGGCCTGAGGGCAGCATCCCAGGTGGGTTCCTCTTTCAGGCCTGGGGCTCACACCTCCTCCCCACCTGGCCTGGCAAACTGGCTTGGGGACCCTAGAGCCTGGGGGACAGAAGCCAGAGACCCTGAAGAGACTCTAGGCTCCTTCCAGCCTTCCAGGCCCCACAAGTCCAGGGCCCTCAGGCCCTGCCGCACCTGCCCTCCGCTCTTCACCTGAGAGGCCAGATGCTCCCTGTTCATCGGCACCCATTTGTACCTGCTTTTCAATGCTCTAGAGTGATCTCCTCCAGGGGCAAGTGTGGCCCAGTCTCCTGGGGAGAGGCTTTATCTCTCCCCTCAGATTTTTAATTAAATTTTTAATTAAAAAATTACAGCAGCAGCTGTGTCTCGCAGGAGGCCCAAGGGAGGGAGGATGAGGGAAGGAGGACCCAAGGAGAGAAGAGCAGGAGAGGAAGGATTATGGAAAGGCAGAGAGAAAGCAGGCAGGAAGAGGCCGAGGGGGCCTTCAATCCCCCTGTTCCCAACTGAGGAGGTCCACAATGGAAAGCGAGGTAGTCCGTCCTTCCCGAGGGCAAAACAGGAGGACAGAGCGGGAGCACACCTGTGCAGAGGCCTGGGCTCCGTGGAATACTCTGACCCCCCGACCTCCCACCAACTCCTCCCATCAAGGCCTGCCTGGCCCCTGAAGCTGCCCCAGCCTGCTGGCCAGAAG